>NC_084796.1:12632500-13882500 GCF_963169125.1 Humulus lupulus | reverse complement strand
CCCTAAATATGGACACTAAATCCCTTATTTATAGCCAAAAATGATGATTAAAATAATCAATTCAAATTAATTAAATTGATTAAATTAATTGAATTAATTATAATATGGCAAATAGGGATAAATTATAGGGTGTAATAATTATGTTTTGGGGTAAAAAGTGTAGAAAGTGGGGTAAAAAGTAGTATTTTTGAACAAAATGGACAATGGGACATTGTTGGGCTCAAGACACAAAATGGCATGCATGGGGGCTGCTTTATGGCTCGGTGCTGTTTTGGCAGGTGAGAGCTGGCGGATTGGGCCAGGCGCAAGGCATTGATGCTTGGAGGTATGGGCTTCAGGAGGAGTTGGGCCCAAAATCTGGGCTGCACTTGGGTGGCATGGTCACTTGCTGGAGATAAGCTTCTGGAGGGTGGCAAGTTGCTGATTGATGCTGAAGGAAAAGAAAGCCAGGCGTGAGGTGGCAGGAGCTTCATGCTGGAGGTGTGATGTTGCATCAGGCGTGAGTGGCATGGTGAAGCTGATTGGCATTGGGCATGGGCCTGGATAATTGGGCCTTGGTTGAATGGAGGATTGGTGGCATTGGCCATTTGCCACTTTTCTTTCTTGAAAATGCCACAATTTTTCTTTATTTTTCTTTCTTTTCAAGAGCATAAATTCCCTACAAAATAAATATAAAATAAATCATAATACAATATTTTTAACTATAAAATAAATCAGTTTAACTCTTTGAAAATATTAATTATAACTTAATTTATATTTTATATTTAAGTTCAATAATACAACATTTTTTACCACTAACTTAACAATAATAATTCAAATAATTAACTACAACATTTTATAACAAAATAACTATAAAAACACATAAAAGTATATAAAATCATGATAAGACTAATAAATTCAAAATTACTTAAAAACTTAATAAATCAATTAAAATCTCCAGAATTAAGCAACAATTAACACAAAAAAAAGTGGTAAAATAACTATATTTTGTAGAGTTATCACTTGGCGATAAACCTAGTCACAAAGGCCATCAGGTATCCATCAACTTCCAATCCATATAAAATACCTAGGAGACAGAAAATAGCCTCCAAGATCTCAATTTCTACTAAACCGGGTAGTAGAAATTGTCCCGAGCGCCTAGGTTCGAACCCCCAAGCCTTACCAATCCTTGAAACAATTCTAAGGCTAAAATCCATAGGTGGGTTGCGAATTGGCTTAGTGGGTAGCAACTTGCCCCCAATTTAGAGAGCAAGCACCCAAGCCAAAGGGGAGGTAGGCCGCGACTTGACCTAGTGGGTCGCGGCGTGCCCCCAAGTCAGAGGGCATCCCAGGCCAAAAAGACCACACGCGCTATGGCGCGCCCCTTTGATCCCAGAAATTATGGGTTTTCTCCCATTCTTCTCAGCCAAGAACACCAAGATTAAACCCATAATTTTCCCCAGTAAATCTCCTCAATTCCACATCAAACTAGCTACAAATTTAAGATTGAATCACATAGTTTTATTCACCAAAACCTTAGCAATAATACCCAAAATCACTGTCCCAATTCTTCAGCTATAAACACCCCACAAACTTACACTACTACAAAAAAAGGTTTTTTAGGGCTTGCTTTGCGAGTCCTAAAAACGATTTTAGGACTCGCGGAGTGCGAGGCCTCTATTTGAGAGCCTTAAAAAGAGAGGTTAAAAATTTTATTTTTAATTTTTAAAAAATGAATTGGTAGCCAATGCTCCTGCCGGAGCTCCGGCGACAGCGGCGGTGCCACCACCCTACGAAGGTGGTTCAAGAAAACAGTGATTGGCTTTCAAAGCCTAAGACTCGGGGAGTGTCGTGGTGGTGGTGGTTCTTCATAGAACGGAATGTGGTGGCCGAATTGGAGGCAAAAATTTTGGACTCCATAGATTCTGACGAACACCAAAAATGAAATATGGTGGCTTCTAACCCGATCCTTGGTTGGGTTTTTCTCGCATGAAAGTGTTGAGTATGATGGTGGTGGTGGCGGCTCGACTCACAATGACCCAAGGTGGTCGGAATCTCATCGGAAACTTTGGGAAAACCCAAAACCGCAGGCTCCGTTGTCCGTCTTAGGTGGCGTGTGAGGGCTCAAGCTCGCGGGAGTCGAGGCTTCAGTGGCCTCCGAAGCTCCCTGGCCGGCGGGTGTTGCTGGTGGAGGTGAGGAGGGTGGCAGTTGAGCTCAACAAAGTATTAGGCGGGAGAGAGGGAAGGAGAGAGAATTCAAGAGAGATGAGAGAAAAGAAGAGGGGGCTGAGTGGGAGATAGGGTTTTTTTCTTCTTAATTTAGTTATTTATAAAACTTTAATTTGTTTTTAGGACACGCATCAGTTTGTAGGGCTCGCATTGCGAGTCCTAAAAGAAATTCTTTAAGGACTCTCAACACGAGCCCTAATGTGATGTTTTTCTTGGGAAAATGTCCCGTATTCACAAGACCTTTAGGCCTGAGCCTGATAGCAGGACTAAGTGACCCTTATCCATGTATTTCAACCAGGGTTCAGAGATTTTTTCCTTGGTGGATTTTTGGCATCCACACTTGCCCCTAGTCTATAAGGAGGTCTTTAGGCGTCCTTGTAGACTCGTTATAATGCTACACTCACTATGCTCTGGTGGTACTGCTATGTGATTTCTTGTAAACCAAGTTGTTGACGGTGAGAATTCATCAACGAAGTTTGTGATGCCAGTGAAAATGGTGGCACACTCTGGGCTGTCATGGTCGCGTGAGTGGAAAGACAGCTAATCGATATCCCAACATGCATTACCTCCATGGGGGAGTTGTCGCGCATCATGGCACGTTGTTATTATTTCGTGAGATCTCTCGGGATGACTAAGTATAGATGAAATCATATGGCACTCAAGAACAGGATTTGGAGGGCATGATCAAGTGCTGGATGAAAAGGACTAAGCATTGACATGCGAGGCCACAATCTGAGTTATTTGGGGGCATCGGGCCAAGGGTGACCTTCCTTCTTGCCTCCAAGTCTTCAAACATCATCTATCATCACGTGAAGGCCTTTGTTTGTCATCTTTTTCATGTCTGCAATACTTTCATTATACTTGGAGGCATATAAGGCATCAAAAGATGTCATTCAGCACTATTGGTTGATGAAGACTTCGCTATGCAAGATGGTCTCGCACAACGAGACCCTCTCGCATGGTGAGGCTTGCCTCCTTATCTCATTGGTGTGAGCATTTGAGAAGCCATTTTTTTTTTTTTTTGTATGAGGAGCTTTTGCAAGTCCTC
Source organism: Humulus lupulus (assembly GCF_963169125.1). Taxonomy (NCBI): domain Eukaryota; kingdom Viridiplantae; phylum Streptophyta; class Magnoliopsida; order Rosales; family Cannabaceae; genus Humulus; species Humulus lupulus. The sequence continues at coordinate 13,879,244 of NC_084796.1, read as the reverse complement.
ATGGTCAATAGCTTTATGTTGAAAGGGTTCCCTTTGGGACCCCTCTATTGCGTGTGATTTGTGTCAGTTGGTGCACCTTGATTACTTGTAAGGATATGTTGACCCTTTGGGTTCACGCTATCCTTTTATATATTTTTGTGTGCGCATTTTATTTTGTGCGAGAAACGTCCTTCTCGTCATTACGCATAGTACTATTTTTGCAAGCGTCTTCTTCGAGACCCTTTTTGCAAGCGTCTTCTTTGAGACTCTTTTCGCAAGTGTCTTCTTTGAGACCCTTTTCATAAGCGTCTTTTTTGTGACCCTTTTTTGGTTTTTGAGGTGATCTTTCCTCAAGTCGGGACCCTTATAGGGAGATGGTCCTTGTGAAACCTTGCAAACATCTATTTTCCAGGCCCTTTTTCCCTTGGTAAGGCGACTCAATCGATCTAGACTTGGGGATCTCTTTGGGTTCCCCTTTCGTCTTCTGCGACGTGGTCCCTTTACAGGAAGGGTTTGTTCATGACGAGGTCACTTTTGAGGGACCTTTTGACTTTTTTTTTATTCTATAAGGGTAGCTAGTCCTTATAGATTTAAACGTTGTCTCATAAGGTTCACCGCTCTCACATATATGTATTATAAATACTTTCATATATATATATATATGTATGTCGCAAGGCCAGATGTCTGTTTCACACTTGGCCAAGCACCTATTGGGGCTCGTGAAGCTAGGCGCCTGCTTTGAACATGGTTAAGTGCCTGTGGAGGTTCGCGAGGTTGGACACTTAATTTGAGCAAGGCGAGATGCCTGTTGAGGCTTGCGAGGCTAGAAACCTATTTTGCACATGGCTAGGTGCATGTGGAGGTTCGCGAGGTTAGACACCTAATTTGCGCAAGGCGTGATGCTTGTTGAGGCTTGCGAGGCTAGGCACCTATTTTGCACATGGATAGGTGCACGTTGAGGTCGGGTCCAATACCTCGTAAGTGGCTTGTCAGATCTTTCTTGTCAGGTACTTTTTTTTCGTTCTCTCCGATATGCTTTAATGATTCCAGATCTCTGGAATCAGCAAGGCGACTTCTTTGGATCTTTATGGGGATCGATTGCGATGATTTGATGAATCCTACTAGCTTCTTCTTTGAGGACATTTTGTAGTCCTCTTCCAATCTTCAACTTGATCGGCGACTCCTCTATCACGACGTTCTCTTCTACACGGAATCTTCAGACGTATTGGTAGAAGGGTGATCAGAGGAAGGTTCGCTTTCCTCAACATGCAAGTTTTTATGGCCCTCTTCCACACGTATATACTTATGTGCTCTTTCGAAGAAGTCATCTAAGTTTGTAACCTCTTTCTTGAGCATGTTACCCCATAACCTGCTTCTTGGACGAACTCTGGCTGTAATAGCCATCTTGAGCTCAACTTCCCAACTTTTTTGCTTCCATATTGAACCAATGGATATAGTTCTGGATTTTACCTCAGACCCTCTCTGGTTAAATTTCCCCCTAAAGTCAGGTGAGGCTTTTGTGGGGGTAATCTTGGGTCCACACCTCCCATAGGTGGGGTTCGCGCTAGGTTTTGCCACTGTGTATAATATTCCTCGCGTTCTGGGCAAGGGGTATAACAAGTGAGAGTTGTGTTTTGTCATCGTCCAAGGGTATGGTGGTTTCTCCTTGTGCTTGATTTTCTATCCTATGTTGGGGTAGGGGTATGCTTGACCTTCCTTGCAGCAGGTCATTCATGTTAGGAAAATATGTTTTATTGCTCAATGGAATTATGGAAAGCCAAAATACAACTCTATGCAAAAAATACAAAGGACAAGATGATTGATTAAAAGAATATTACAACTCAATTGCTCAAAATACAAGTAAATAGAAAGATGTAGAAGATTAAGATTACAAACTCAATACTATAATAATACAAGTAAAAAGGAAGAACAAGAGGAACAAAAGAATGAAAATACAAACAAACTCTCACACTACCAAAGTGTAGAATAGTGGGGATCACCAACTTGAACAAGGTTTAAAACCTTTGTCCAAAAGCTTATTTCCCCCTAACTCAAGCATTAAGGGATCTCTCACAGATTTTTGGAAATGCTTTCTGGAATAATCAAGCCTCAAGGTATATTTTTCAGCCAAGTGCTTTGTGGATGAAAAATGGTGTGTCTTACAAGTGAGCATTTGGCTCCTATTTATAGAGTTTGAGATACCCCTTTGAATTTCAAATTCCACCAACCCCTATGACTGTTACCAATGTTTAGTTGGATGTTTATGGAATTAAAATGAAGATTTGGGAGTTATTTTGGATGTTAGAACCGTTCAATTTGGAAAAAATTGAAAATTCACATAGGCTGTCAGCCTCACTGGCTGCGCCCAGGATCATCAGTGGCCGCGGCCACAGCCTTTTTTCAACCAAATATGTGAATTTTCCAAAACGTCCCAAATCATTTCCCACATGATTTTGTAACCTCCAAACACCTATTGGGAGTTAAAAAAAGTCTCCAACAGTCATATATCATCATGACTTTGTGAAATACAATCTCAAATGTGTAACATATAATATACACATTATTGGGTAATATTTGGGAGTTACAAATTTGTAACTAATCTTGTAACTCCAAAATATGTCACATTTGGGCACACACATGTGTCCAATTTTGTGACTCTCAATAATATGTTACAAGGTGTGACAAATCACATTTGTGTGACAAATCACATTTTGTCACATTATTTAATCTAATATTATATTATATGAAATAATATAACATTCCCCCACTAGATTAAATAATCACTTTTTGTAACACTTATTTAATCAATCAAACATTATATTAAAATATAATATTCCCCCACTTGATTAAATAATCACTCTCTATAGAAACCTTGCATTAGTGCATAAAGTAAAATGTATTTCGACTTGAAATTTTACCTTAGTGTAATTATCACAAAGTTTGTTGAAATTTTGGTTGCCGAAGCATTGAACCACTATCCCTTGATAACAAACCGGTGATAACACACACACCTTTGTTGTGTTCACTTGAGACCTCAATGTCTCACTTTTGCACCGTTAATGGCTATGTGCACATTCCATTCATAGACTTTTCTTGAGAATGACTCCCAATTCTCATGAGGGGCGGCACCACCCCTAGGTCTACATAGGTAGAACTCTTACAGTATTTTGTTACCCTAAAATACTTGTCATTTCAAGACTGAGTTCTATTAAAAAACCTTTCGGTTTTAACCCTCATTCTGGTAACACACTAGTACTCATATCTCAGATGGGACAAAATTTGAGTACTACTATCTATTCACTTGATTGACTTGTTATTACCTATTGAACCTAATACTAGTTTGGTTACTAGTATTAAGATAGGTTACCATCATTCGTGAATCTCTTTAGGGAGTCTAAGTCCCACCCCTTGAGATGTAGAAATGATTCCATTTGAATCATTTCTTTTCTCATGTATGCATACTTAGACACTCTCATTATTTTATTCAAACTTTGTTGCTAGCCATAGTTTGATTAAAATAGTTACCCCTTTAAAATAATGATTTTGACCATAGTCAACACCCCCACTATCTTATAGTTTTATATCCAAGATAACACATTTTCCTTGAATGTTAATTCTAGAAACCTCTTTGTTTCTAAAATTCTCCTTTATGTTTTAAATTGATGCCTTCTTGAATCAAAATATTACAAACAATGACTTTAGACACCAAACATGTCTAGATTTGTTCATTCTATACATATATAGCCAATGTGATTTAGAATGTGGAATTCCAAATCACCTATTTGATAGAATGACCAAATTAATCAATTAATTAACAACAAAATAAATTGATTAACTTTGGAGCATCACCCCCACATTTCTCACATAGTGACAATAAAATATCACTTTAAAATAGAAATATCTTCATTTCTAATAAGTCATTTATCCTCCAAGATAAATCTAGACCTATGATTGTCAAAGTTCATCATGAGTCCTTAAGCTACATGATAAACACTCAATAGATCAAGATAAAAAACCTCAATGTTTATCTTGATTCATTTACTTGCTAAAGCAAGATACACTTATTTGAAAGTAACTTTCACTTGGTTGCTTTTTTTTATATATTTCACAAAATAAAATGTGAACACAAGTGTAATATGAGAATTTCTCAAACAAATAATCACATTATGAAATAATAGGTCTACACACTTACCTATTATTTTAACAAGTTCATTTTGAAACTTTGTTAATGTCTCACACAAATGTCTCATAGCAAAATAAAGAATTATCATAGAATAATACTTTAATTTTATTGATAGCTTTCAAGAGTACAAGCTTTATTACAAAATAAAAATTTTCCCAACAAGGCACATAAACATGTTAATCATGCTAGGATCTCTTCTTCCTTTTCTATAGTATTTACCTCATTCTCATGTGGGTCCTTTCGGTACCTACATACTCTAGCATAGTGCCCGGGTTTTCCACAAACAAAACAATGACCTCTCACGTCTTTGAATTGTCCATGATCTTTCTTTGGACCTAAAGGGTTCCCACTACCCTTTTTGTTGTTGCCCTTTGGATGCTTGTGTGAAACTGCATTGGCCTTGGAAGTCTCATCTTTAGACTCATTCACACCCTTGTCTCTTATTCTCGATTCCTCTTCAATTCTAATGTGTTTTTGAATCTCTTCCAAAGTGTAATCCTCATTCTTATGGAGGGTTCTTTTCCTATAGCTCCTCCAAGTTGGTGGTAATTTTGCCACTATTGCACCAACTTGGAAGGCCTCGGGAAGCTCAATCTTGAGAACTTTCAACTTGTTCACAATCACTTGTAACTCATGAATTTGAGGTAAAAGAGTTTTCCCATCAATGAAAGAAAATTCAAAATATTGAGAAATTAAGAACTTTCTTGTACCTTCTTCCTCAGCCTCGTACTTACTCTCCAAGGCATCCCAAATCTCCTTCGCAGATTTGGTATTGGTATAGAGGTCATATAACCTATCAGATAGGGCATTAAGGATATGACCACTACAAAGAAGGTTGTCCTCTTCTCTCTTCCTTCTTTTCTCCACCTCCTCGGGAGTGTCTTTGTCGGATGGCTCGGCTAGAGGTGTCAAGGATGACTCACGGATGTAGGCTATCTTGAGTGTTGTCAAAAGAAATTTCACCATGTCTTGCCACCTAGTGAGATTGGATCCATCAAAGCTATCCAACCTCACTAGGTCTTGGTTCATGATCTTGATGGTCTCCCCTTCCATTGAAACAAAGTAAATAAGTTTTTGATTGTTAGGAAAATATGTTTTATTGCTCAATGGAAATATGGAAAACCAAAATACAACTCTATGCAAAAAAATACAAAGGACAAGATGATTGATTAAAATAATATTACAACTCAATTGCTCAAAATACAAGTAAATAGAAAGATGTAGAAGAAGAAGATTACAAACTTAATACTATAATAATACAAGTAAAAAGGAAGAACAAGAGGAACAAAAGAATGAAAACACAAACAAACTCTCACACTACCAAAGTGTAGAGTAGTGGGGATCACCAACTTGAACAATGTTTAAAACCTTTGTCCAAAAGCTTATTTCCCCCTAACTCAAGCACTAAGGGATCTCTCACAGATTTTTGGAAATGCTTTTTGGAATAATCAAGCCTCAAAGTGTATTTTCCAGCCAAGTGCTTTGTGGATGAAAAATGGTGTGTCTTACAAGTGAGCATTAGGCTCCTATTTATAGAGTTTGAGATACCCCTTTGAATTTCAAATTCCACCAACCCCCATGATTGTTACCAATGTTTAATTGGATGTTTATGAAATTAAAATGGAGATTTGGGAGTTATTTGGGATGTTAGAACCGTTCAATTTGGAAAAAAATTGAAATTCACATAGGCTGTCAGCCTCACTGGCCGCGGCCAGGATCATCAGTGGTCGCGGCCACTGGCCTCTGTCCCCCAGGCCGCGACCACAGCTTTTTTTCAGCCAAAAATGTAAATTTTTCCAAAACGTTCCAAAACGTCCCAAATCATTTTCCACATGATTTTGTAACCTCCAAACACCCATTGGGAGTTAAAAACATGTTTCCAACAGTCATATATCATCATGACTTTGTGAAATCCAATCTCAAATGTGTAACATATAATATACACATTATTGGGTAATATTTGGGAGTTACAAATTTGTAACTGATCTTGTAACTCCAAAATATGTCACATTTGGGCACACACATGTGTCCAATTTTGTGACTCTCAATAATATGTTACAAGGTGTGACAAATCACACTTTGTCACATTATTTAATATAATATTATATTATATGAAATAATATAACAATTCAACACCTCCTGTATATTCTCTATTGCATCTTCCAGCCTTCTATTTTTTATGTGCAACTCGCGTATCTCATTATCGTAAAAGCGAGTTCTAGAGCTGGGACTCACAGAGTGCACCCGCAAACTGTTGTCGGGCCTGTGCAAAGAGAGGCATGGATCCCGCTGGCTAGAGCGTGGTGCAATCGGTGGTTGAGGAGGAGGGTGCGTACTCAGGCCACCCACACGGGTCGTAGATGTTTCACGATGACCTCCCCTAGGTTGGACTGCCAGGGGTGTTGCCTCCTTCTCCTCTCCAGGGGTTGAATGTTTCACTGGCATGTCTCCATTCTCAGGTGGCGGAGGGTCTCTTCTGGAGGCTTTCGGTAGGCCTCCGTCAAGGTGGATCTCAATATTATAAGATTCCCGTAGGCGTTTTGAATGCCTTGGCCTTTTTTCTTGTCAAAATTGATGGAAGAACAACGACTTGATAGTCGTCCTTCCCACAGACGGCGCCAAACTGTTGATGGTGAGAAATCATCAACAATGTTAGGTCAGAAAACTCAAAGGTAAGTAGGAAGATAGCTAGATAAGGACTTAGAATAGACTTGAGGAAGAACAAGTGTAGACAACCAATGGAGTAAACATTCGTATATTGCGTAATAACATGAGTATACCATGAATTTTCCAACCCCCTCATTTGAGGGGTCGAAACCTATTTATAGATGGGCTCTAATGGCCCCTGATACAAGGTGGTCCCAAAGGACAAAATAGGTCATTTGTACTTTGTCAGAGTAGTGGTGCATGGTGTAGAGGAGTAGAGGATCATGGTGTCGGTTGTGGGTACATGGTCAGAGGTGTGCAGGTCTGCCACCACTCCTTGCACCGAGTTGTACCACCACTACTTGTCGGGCACTAATGTCAAAGCCACGCCTCTGCATCTCCCAGGGTCGTACGTCCCGTACCCGTACGCGTGCCTTGTATCTAATGGTCCTTCTTACATTTCCAAGATACATCTTTTCTCCAAGCTTCCTTGTATTTTGCTAAGTGGGGGAAAGCTTGTGAGTTATCGTGAATGACATATTCAGTTGTCTTCACCTATCGTGCCTCGCTAGTGGTACTTACTTCAGGAAAGGAAGTAGAGTCTCTTCACCAAGGCATGGAGTGCTTTAGTCGAGGCTGAGGATCACGATTTGCACAGGAGACCTCGCGAGGGCCTTGCTATACAAGAGGCCTTTTGGCACGAGACCCTCGCGCGGGGGCAGGTGTGAGACTCGGGTTCCCTCAGCAGCTCTCGGTGTCAAGGCCTATAGGGCCTCGCTATGCGAGGCTCCCTTTGCTCGAAGGTGGGCATACGTCTCGGGTGCACTCGACAACCTTCGGCGTCAAGGTATATAGGGCCTTGCTAGGTGAGGCTCCCTTTGCACGGAGGTGGGCGTACGTCTCGGGTGCCCTCGACAACCTTCGACGTCAAGGCATATGGGGCCTCACTATGCGAGGCTCCCTTTGCACGAAGGTGGGCGTACGTCTCGGGTGCCCTCGATAACCTTCGGCGTTAAGGCATATGGGGCCTCTCTATGCGAGGCTCCCTTTGCACGGAGGTGGGCGTACATCTCGGGTGCCATTGACAACCTTCGACATCAAGGCATATGGGGCCTCGCTATGCGAGGCTCCCTTTGCACAAAGGTGGGCGTATGTCTCGGGTGCCATCGACAACCTTCAGCGTCAAGGCATATAGGGCCTCGCTATGTGAGGCTCCCTTTGCACGGAGGTGGGCGTACGTCTCGGGTGCCATCGACAACCTTCGACGTCAAGGCATATGAGCGAGGCTCCCTTTGCACAAAGGTGGGCGTATGTCTCGGGTGCCATCGAAAACCTTCAGCGTCAAGGCATATAGGGCCTCGCTATGTGAGGCTCCCTTTGCACGGAGGTGGAAATAAGTCATTTTCATCGAGGCCCCTTATCCATGTGAATGCTTCTTGACCCTTGGGCACGTCAACCTGGCGTAGGCACTCCGGGCCGTGCTATGTGAGGGCCTTGTGCACCCATCTTCTTGTGATGTTTTGTTGCCCCCTAAGCCTAGCAAGGCCAAACTTCATGGCCCATAATGTGATGTTTTTCTTGGGAAAATCTCCCGTATTCACAAGACCTTTAGGCCTGAGCCCGAAGCAGGACTAAGTGACCCTTAGCCATATATTTCAACTAGGGATCAGAGATTTTTTCCTTGGTGGATTTTTGGCTTCCACACATGAATTTAATCATATCCATATAATCATGCATGCCACATAATCATGCATTTAATCATTTATTCACATATATACCAATTATGCTCTCACGACACACTAATCGATGCCCTTAAGCCTTATTAGCAATTTTTTGGGTCGTTACAATTATTTTATTGATTTTTTAATTACATAAATGACTTGATTGAGTCTATAAAAGGAATGCTAAGAGAGTTGAAAACATAAGGTGAATCACAAGTTTTTGAAAAGATCAAAAGATCTAGTCTTGATGCTCTAGGTTTTAGATTCTCTTTACAGCATAAGTCCTTTTCTAAGCCTCAATTTTTCTCTTCTATTCTTCTTCTCTCTGTTTCTATCTCATGTGTTGAGAATTTCTCACCCTAGTCTAGGTGATTCCAATGATACTTTGGAATGAAGAAAATTGAAGAACGATTCAGTTTCTTGGTAATACTCTGCAACAGAAAGGATGCAAGGGTTAGAGAAATTGAAGGAATGACTCATTCATTCCGCTGCGTATAATGTAAGTGTTCTTCTCATTATTTTTCTTTGAATTCAATTTTAGAAACATATTCTAGGTTGTCTCATATTAACTTGTGTTAATATTAGATCTACATGAAAATAAAAAAAGATCCTGTATAAGTTTCCCAACAAAGTGCAGGTACGTCACAACGAGCTTAAAACTATAATCGAACATTCGTTTTTATAATCACGTAAGAATACACATGCCCAACATACATACCCCACCCCATATGTGCATGGGTCATGCACACGTGGCACAAGTTGCACTGCAACTCTATTCACACAACAACGTCACATAAAATCATAGAGAATAATGTAAATTCTAACAATTAATCATTCATGGTTACAAAACAAAAATTATACGTTTGAATAATAGGCATACGTTTAACCATAAAAATACACTTGCATATAACATGCATACGTGAGAGTATTCTTAAAATTAACGTTCAAGTTGATAATTCTACTTGTTCATTTTATAGCCATTTCCTTAAAAAAAATTCAGCAAGTATAAAATAATTTGCCACTTAAATTATTACTTCATTACTCATTTAAATCACATATTTTTCATTCATAAACTTTATTACAAAGATTTACTTTACTAAAATAATTCATTAGCTTTAATTTTGCATAAAAAAAATAATCCCATTCATTATTTAATAAAATTAAAAGAATGTGACAAAAATTTGTAGTTACTTAACGTTATTAAATAAATTCATTGATCACCTTAAGAAATAATTTTAATAAATTATTTTGTATATAAATAAAAAAATTGCAAAAGTATAATTGTGAAAATACATATTTAAGGTGTGAAAAAAAATCACATTTATCATATACATAGCCTAAGTTTTACTTTATTTAAACACATGCTTTACTTATATTATTTAAAAAACATTTTCTCTAAATAAACCAAAAATTCCAGCAAGCTTTTTATTTAATTAAAATCACATAATTGTACTAAAACCATATCTTTTATCACAAAACCTAAAAAAAAATTGCATGTGTTTAATTTGATAAAAACTCCATTAACATATGAAATAAAATGTCTTTTGTTTATATAAAATCATTGATTCATCATCATCATCAAATAATAATAAAAAAAAACAACAAGCATAAAATCACATAACATGTTAAAACAATGCTTATAATGCTTTTAATAATTTATCAATTTACCCTAACATTCTCCTACACTTGTACAACACAATATTACATTTAGCACACAAATTAATCAACACAAAATCAAACCACTCTAAACCCTACCAAAACTCATAAGGTTGAAACCCACATACACTTCCATTCCTTTTTTTTTTTTTTTTTTTCAATTGTTTCATTTTAGTCACTCCACAACATCATGATCCAAAGACATACAACATTATAATATAAATTTTTTATTTTAAATATTATAAAATTTAAAAGATCTTTTGAATATCAATATTTCAACATGAAACTTAAGAAAATTTCAAGTCAAAACTCTTAATAATCTTCATGAAACCTTAAGTTACCAAAATATAAACACAACACAAATACAACCCTGGCATGCTTCCTAATAATACATCATTACCACATACAAATTTCATAAGCATGTTCATAAAATCAATCTATTCAACCACAAGAGTCCAAATCATGTTCTATGCCGAAAATACATAGAATCCTTTAGCAAATTTTAACATTCAAACTATCATCATGCTTTCTTATAAAATATATAACCATTCACTCAAACAATAGACATGATTACCCAATTTCAACATGAACATCACGACCCTATAACATGCATTCAACAAAATAGCAAACAAATATATATATATATATATATATATATAAAACAAAACCTATACACTTGTTGGCTGAAACCACCATAACACCACCCATCAAAACTACCAAAATCAACATATCACCATATATCATAATTATGTCTTCTCAAAACTACAAACAACACCTAAAATCATAAACAAAATTTATCACAACAACAAATCAACAATCAAAGCTAGAGATTTCCATTACCTTCTTTGATAGATACTCAAAATAACTATGGTCACCATCTTTGATGCACCTAGGGTTTCTAAAATTACAACAAAGAAAAGAAGAAAATTTTTAGCATCAAGAAGATAAGAAGATAACTTAGGGGATTCAAACCACTAATCCAAGAACACATACCTAGGGTTTTCGAAATCTTCCTCTTCTCATCCTTCTTCTTCTTTTCGTCTTTCTTTCTCTCCTCCTTTTCGTGCCTTCTTCTCTCTCTTTCTCCTCTATGCACACGGGAGCCAAGCCAAAATGGGAACCCTCAAGTTCTCTTTGCCTTTATAAAGGCCCTAGTGATCGAACCCTAGCTAATGGGAAAAGGGTAAGTCCCAATTCTAATCCCCTTGATTCCCTCTCCCATAATTCATGAAATTGCCAATTATTTTGTCTTCAAAATGGAAACTTTCCTATACATTCCCCCTAGCCTTGACCGAGCACTCTCCCTCTCCCCCGCTATCTCTCATACTAGGCCAACTTAAGGCCTTTCACACTTCATTACCCAAATTTCTAACTTTCCCAAAATTGCTTCAAATCATTACCACTGAATTTTCTTATTTCTCCTTTTTGAATAAAATAAATAAATAGATAAATAAAATGGGAAAACACATGGTAGTCTATTGCATGCTCACCATGCACATGCACACACACAAGTACTCAAGTGCATCTCTACTAACCATGCACCTTGGTGCACACAACCAAAACTCATGAACTTACAAATTAAAGTAATTAAATAAAACAACTAACAATTTTTAACTCACATAATTTCTACTAAACAATTCAAACAAATAAAAATAAATTTCTAACACTTAACAATTAATTAAAAAAAATAAAGCACACAAATTAATAAATAAATAAAATATTGGTGCGCTTCAACAACAATAAATGTCATTTTTTTATTTACCATATTGCCATTGATTTATCAATTAACAATTAATTACTACTTTTTTACAATAAAAAATGAAAAAAAAATACTTTTTGTATATTATAAATAAATATTAAATGCATTGTTGATTTTTTTAGTTAATTTGTATCTTGTGCATTGGAGCACAATTGCAAAAATATCGAGCCTAATATAACATTGATTCATTTTTTGTGCCAAATTTGTCACAAAATTTACATCTTGTATTGGAGATACTCTTAAGTTTTTTTTTCTTTTCGAAAATCCACTAAGGCCTAATAACCTTCACGGAATGCCACTTTAGCCAACTTTAAACAGAATTGAGGGATGGGTAGATGGACACACTATTTTGGATTGCTTCATTGGTTGGATAGTTGGATTATAGTTTCACTCCAAATATGTTTATATTATATTTTTGGGGGATGAAAACGAGGAAATAACAAACTGTGATGACCAAAGTTGATAAAGTCAATTGGTTGTAATCAATTGATAACTATTAATATTTTAGATAAATTAAAGTTGTAATTGGATTAAGTTGGTCATGTTATTAATAGACATTAAGTTGTTTGCATGGAATCTAAGTATGGTACATGGATTGGGAGAGCAACTTACAAATTGTGGCCTCTTTCTACTTCTTTTTTTTCTTCAATAAATGTCATAGAGTTAAGAAATTAATATAAATTGTGCCTTTATCTCTGCTCTTACATTTTCTTCTGGGATATGCAAATAAGCTGAAACTCCTCCCAAGGTAATCGAATCATACTTAATCATCTTTATTATTATTGTTTCTGCATAATTTTTAATCACTTTAATACATTATGTAAATCACTATTAATTTGTAGCCATAATTTCAATGGTAGAGGCTTGAAAAAAAACTCCATTGGTGGAATTCTTTTGTATTTCTGATATGTGGATAATTTTTGATGTGATTTTTTTATAACTGTATATATTGTAGTCATTTAGAATATTTTACAAATTTTTAAAAAATTCTGAATAATTTAAAATGTCAAAAATTAAGTTCAAACATATTATTGTATTCATAATTAATTTTTGTATGAACATGAAAAACAACATGTGTTAAACTTTATTATCATTATGGTAAATTATTTGAATTTTTTTTAAAATTTACAAAATGCTCTAATAATTACACTGTATATCAGTTAAGCTGCCCCAATACAAAAATATGTGAGATGCTATATGGGACCCACCGAATTGAACTAGGAAACTCTTTCAAAAATAAATAAATTAATAAATTAGGAGACAAAGACAGTGGAATAATTGTTCTTTTTTTTGTTGGTTAGCTGGGGCAATTCCAACGTCACACGCTTGAATTCTTGATTGATTTTATGTCATTAACAGCACCAATCTTTCATTACATTAATTAATAAATAAATGAAATATTAATATAATCATAATAATAAAAACATGCCTGAATTTTATTTAGGAATAATGTTATACAAATCACACACCTAAATTATATTACAGTATTTATAATTTAATTATGTGTACGGTGTACCGTTATAAATGTCAAAAAAGATTCGATGAATGATAATAATAATTATTCTTTACTTTCCGTATATATATAAAATCAATATTTTATGTATTATAATTAATGTTTATGTAATGAAATGAGAAATTTATCAAATATAAAAATATTAACGTTGAAAAAATAAGCTTAAAACTTACCAATTTTATTAATTTGTTAGTCATATTTTAAATACACCGAATCTCTTAATTCATTAATCATATATATAAATGTGTATAAATATAAGAGAGCCTCCTTGTCTTCTTCACTTTAGTTCTTCTCACTCAGTTGCTCCAACTCAAAAGACAAAAACCCTAATTCCTCAACACTGAACACAGCGATCCAAAGGTATTACAAGCTGTAGATGCATAGTTAATGTATATATACATAGTTATTGCTGTTGTTGTTTGTGAAATTAATCCAAGGGAAGAAGGGAGAGATCGGCTTTTGGGGTTGTGGTGCTTTGTCAAATATGTCTTTCCATAATTTTTTCTAGTACTGTTGCTGCCATTTTTGTCTGATCATTAACATCAATATATATATGTATATATATATCTGCAATTTGTGCTAGACTTTTTCGGTTTGGTGTGAATGTGGTCGTATGTAGAGAAAGCATTGCATTAATAGTACTATTACTATAGTACTGTTACAGATCTCGGCTACTCGCTCTCTAATTTGTCCTTTTATCAACTTTTCCCGGGAAATCTTTTTTTTTTCCTTTCTTATTCCGGAAAATTTTCGTTTTCGTTTTCAATTATCTTTCTTCTTCGCGACGCTTCGTTTTATTCGAGAAATATATTATATCCGGTAAAATCATTACTAGTTGATTGAGATTTTCGAGATTTGAGTTTTTTTCTTTTTTTTTTATTAATTAATTATTCAATTTATTTATTTATTTGCTTTTGTTGTGCTTTGTTTCGAAGCAAACGTAAGTTTTGGTCTGGTTTTTAATGGCGTCGTCGTTGTTTGCCCTATCCAACAGTACCACTAACCTTAGCCTATAAATATGTATACTGGCGGTGTATATACCTTAGCCCCGTGAGTCTTTTTAATTACACGAAGTCAAATGTTAACTTTAGAGAGAGAGAGAGAGAGAGCTTTTTCCATAAAATCGACGGCTCTACTGATATTCTTCTGAGTTAGATTGATTGATCGCCTTTGATGTGATATATATATAAAAATATATACACACACGCATACGAACGCTATACTGTTCACTTTCATATCTAAAACTATCTGTCTCTCTCCAAAAACAGGGTTCTAGAGAGAGAGCGGGTCGGATATTATCACATCGCTATCTTCCATTACTGGAGATGACTTCAACTCAGTCCTCATCAACGAAGGTACTCGCCGCGGCGGTCCCCTTCTTCACCGTATTATTTCTCTTCATCACGGTTTCACCATGTAATTGTACGGGTACTTTTCTAACACGATTCATATACATTTTTTTTTGTTTATAATCACCATTTTGTCCGGTCTTTACCTTTCTTTTAGCTACCACCATGATTGATTTTCATGCTTTTTTTTCTTCTTTTTTGTTTTTTCTTTAATAATTAAGAGTATTATTATTATTTAAATTTTCTTAAAAAGTTGTCTTAATTTCTGGTCAATTTTATCTTTCTTAAAGTTCTGGGCCATGAACGAAGCTCCATCAATGGAGAATTAGGGTCTCTACAGAGTCGTGGTGAAGGGGGAGAGGGCATTCCGCTCGTGGCTAGTGTTACTGGTACAACAGAAATTCACCGCAAGCTGCTTAGTGGTAAGCACAATTGTCAGAGGTGCATGCCCATTTTCGTTATGGTTAATGCTAACGTGCGCCTGAGCTAACTGTACACTTTTCTTTTATGTTTACCTTTTTTAAAAAAAAATAAAAAAATTAGAAGAGTTTGGTGCCTTGGAAGTGAGTTCAGTGTGTGTGTGTGTGAATTATCATTGAATTTTAGTAATGGGGGCATAATTAGTTGGCCTAATTTGACAGTTGCGTTAACTTTTAAATAATTGTTCATGTTCATTTCCTTTTGAAAAAAAATGTAAAGTTATTTTAAGTGATAAACTAATAATTAATTCATATGATTAGGAAGCAGAGTAAAAAGAAAGAAAAAAAAGCAAGACGAGTTATCTTTATATTACACTTTTTTTCTCTCTCTCTCCCTTTTTTTTTTGTCTGTTTTGTCGTGTATAGATATCAAGAATCACGTCCCAAAAGTATGTTTTGTCTCTAGACCACCTCCCCAATTGTTGGTTTTTTAATATTCAGTATGACGTGTTTAATTAAGTTCGCTGAAAAGTGGAATATCATTAATGCACATTATAACCTTTTCACTGTTACAATTTATTTAATTATTATTTATTTTGTTCCACAGAGAAAGAAGCTTCAAGAGTGGAACCGGACCGAATCAGGGGTGATGAGTCAGCTAAGTGCTCGATCTCGGACATTACTGTGAGCCAAAGCCCCACGGACCCTATGTGGAGTGGCATACCAACCTACACTGTTGAGATCGTAAATAATTGCTTCACTGGCTGCAACATCTCTCGCATACACCTCAAATGTGGGTGGTTCAGCTCAGACACTTTCGTCAACCCAAAGATCTTCAAGCGCCTCAATTTTGATGACTGCCTTGTCAAGGATGGCGGGCCCTTGCTCAATGGTGGTGTGCTCAATTTCAAGTATGCCACCACTAGACCCTTTCCTTTATCGGTTTCCTCCGTTAAGTGCCATTAGATAATATAATATACAAGATATATAGGCTATAGTTACCACATAAGAGATGAGAAGAGGGTTTTTTTTAGCTGTAAATGGGGTTATTTGATTGGTCCATGGACTGGGGTGGGGTCTTGTTGTCCGTGGGGCTATTATTTTCATAAAAGCAGATTAATACTACTCTCTATATATATACTCTCTCTAAATATATAGCAGTTTTTGTCTTTATATATTGAGTTCAATCATTTTGGATAAGGAATCAAAACCACAATAATCCTATTTCATTTATTACTTATCATATAAAGACAAAAGTCACGCATGAAGCAAATAGCGTATTATTACAAAAACTATGGAATACGAAAAGATGCATGTAACAGCTCATATTTTCTCAGGCAAACTTTAGCTCTCGAGAAAAAGTTACCAAGTGAAAATGAATGAGAGTAGAATTCTACCTTGGACTCTGACCTTAGAATATTAAGGATTCAAGATGAACTTGCCTGCACTTTAATTCTTCTCCAGCTGCTCAACTCTTTTGATTCTAAAACCTCTGATTCTTAATTCCTCAGCTACTGAAGTATCTTTATAATCTACCTTTTCAATGGTCCAACCCTTGTTTTGTACCGAACCTCCTATTCTTACCTCTGCATCTTCTTCAACGACATCACCATCAATGACAAGAGCGCCATCCAATGATAGACCTTCCATAAAAACATTACGGCCCTTAACAATCATAGTAGACCTCTGAGAAATTGAACAACTACCACTAATTTTCTTTTTGATATCAGAAAACGTGAGACCCCATTGAGGCTTCCATGTGATCCGAGGCCACACTTCAACTTCCTGTCCATTAAAGACCTCTGGTACCGGATCAGCTATGTAGACACCAGCCTTTCTAAGGACGAGACTGTTAGCACGATAGATGGCCATTTCTCCGGAAGTGGCACTATGATATGGATTTCCCTTTGGTACCTTAGCAGCATCCTCAGGGTTGTTCTTCACAGGTGCATACGCAAACCATGCATCCATTACTGTAAATCCAACCCTAGCTGTAGAAGGCAGTGTTTTTGGATAATCCTGCATCATACACTCCAGCCTTGTTGAAGATTTAAATGAAGTTTTGCTTGCATCTTTGTACTTTGGGTTCACAAACTCCTTTATCCCACCTTTGGTTTTTGTGAGCTCCTCGATATAAGGGCCAAGTTCCAATATCAATTGGTTTATATTTCCTGGGAAAGGAGAATAGCCAGTGGTCTCACAGTTCACATCTCCATCAGGATGTTCAGTAGTGGCTCTAAGCAGGGGATCAAGCTGGTTGTATTCCACATTTATCACCATTGTCCTCCCGTCGTTAACATGAGAAAGTCGAGTAATCCCACCTATGGCTTCTTTTGCTTTGCGAGGAACAGCTATAGAATTAACCTCATATTGTCTGGTAGCACTGACACCTATTGCTGCTGGAATTGCATTGAAAAGAAGCCCATTTGTATCTTGAAAAAATAGAACCCATCTCAAACCAGCACCATGCCAAACATTGAGTAGACCACTAGAGAACAGAAGGGAATGCACATCTCCATGGCCATGAGGTTTAGTCTGAATCCTGTACTTGTTATGTGAATCCAATGCAAGCCTGGCTTCATTATCATCTAAACATGCAACCTTTTCCTGTAGTTAAAAATACTCGATTATAACATCAGTAGTAACAGTAGTAAGGCATTAATGGCTCAATGGATGTTTATACCTGCTTCAGAAGCTTTACTTGAGTAGGTTCCATCCCAAAATAAGAATTTGATTTTAAAAGGTGCAGAGTGCGAGAATGTGTGTCATCTGATGTCATTATTACAAAAGGGATAGTCTTTTTTTTACCTTCACCTACAGATTATTAAAAAGTTACAGAAATAAGAAGATAACCCAATGTAGCATTAACAAGAAATTGATAACAAATATCGAGTTTAGTGTGAACTGTTGTGAGAGTGACATATCACTATTCCTAATCCAACCACTATATATGCAAGGTGTATAACATGCTTGACTGACCTTGTTTGAGGCTATAGCCATAGCTAGCTTCTTGGAGAGCCAAAACAGATTCAATGTAATGTTGTAAAAAGCAAGTTCCTGTAGTAGTCTCTCTTGGAAGAGCCACCTTAATTCCATTATAGCCTAAACGTTCCCCAAGACCACCAGCAACAAGAACAAATGCAGCTTTCTCAACTTCTCTAATACCTGTTTCCTCAAATTTGATGAAGTTATCATCACCAAAAGTTAAGATATCACCTTCTGGAACTGAAGGTGTGAATTCATCAAATGGGTTCTTCCCAGCTTTTGAATCTGCTAAGAGTTCTCTAGCGGTTTTAATGTATGATTCCAAACCACCAGGGTAGTTTGCATTGAGCAGAGTTAACTGATCAAACAAAGCTCTCTTTTCATCGTCATCGACCCCTGGTTCTGCCCAGTGCTCGAACAAATGAGTCTGTCCCAACTCCAACAACGTCTTGGCAATCTCAACCTGGTGAGGAGAAAGAAGGTGGAGATTTTTCTCGAGATTAGGCACAGAAGATGTGACATCGCCATTGATATGGAGGTTGGAAGCCATTGATGATGAAGATCTGATTTCGACGAAAGTTTAGGGAAATGGTGAGAAAGGATTAATGGGTTTGTTCGTTATGATCATATCAAGTTGATTGTGGATCTGAAATATGAAATTTGGTCGATTTGATTATGTCAAAACTCCTCCGTTGCTGCTGCCATGGTTTTTGTTTGAACGGTTGAGTATATTTATTAGGTATATGGTAAATGATCGTGATTTATAACTTAATATATATATATATATAGTTTAAGCAAGAAAATGATACGTATTTTGCTCAACAATCATTATTCTATCTTCTCCTATTTTCGTGTTCTTATTAAAATAAATTAACTTTTTTTGACAAAATAATTAAATTAACTCTTATTAACATGAAAATGAGAAAATAAAAGTGAGTGTTTGTAGAGTTCAAAGGAGGAAATAAGAGTATTTGAGAGAAGATGTTTATGGAAAGTCATTTAAGACAGAGAGAGAATAGAGCTTTGAACCGATTGATCATATTAATTATAGTATGGTTTTTTTTTTTTTTTGAGGGGACCATTTGCGGAGGTCTTATATATGGGTTTTTCTCTTTACAAATTTTATACAATCAAAATGATAATTACATTTTGTTTAAGTTTTAAATTTTATTAGATTTTTTTTTTGGTTATGTAATATTTTTGGATGATTTGAGTAAGGTGTATTTTTCTTATTATAAAATAGTCCTTTAATATAATCTGACAGTTGCATTTATTGTTATTCAAGAGTTCTTTGACAGGATTTTATGCTTTCTTCATAAAGAGAAGAAAAGTCCAAATTTGTAATTAATTGTACCGAGTGTTTTTTTTTTTAATTAACTGGACAAAATGGAAAGTTGTGATTAGAGGAATGTTGGGGTTTTTTTTTGGCTGGAAAAGGAGTGTTGGGTATTTTTTTTCTTCCAAGGAAGAATGTGGCAAAGGGAATGAGTTTGTTATTGAAAATAATATATGAATAAAATAGTTTTGAACACTATTAGGCTCTCTCAAATGAGATATTCTGATTCTGTCAGTATTGTCTTTAATATCTCATTTTGTCACGTGTTTCATTGTCAATCTTATTACATTACGCATATTATAACCAGTGAGAATTTAGTCACTATTTTTGTGGATTAAATAATATTGGCATGGCAGGTGAATGTACGTACTACCAAACAAACAACTAATACAAATATGATGTGCCGAACTTGATGTCTCACTAATCTTTTGAAGATACATCATTTATTTATTTAACATTAACAGATCATATCAAGAACAATTTCTGGTTCTAGAGCACCTGCCCTCGAGTCAAGGCTCCAGTCACGTACGTACTCTCAGGTCTAGTCTTAAATATCAATCCACAGTGAGAGAGCCACTCTAGGCCACACTAAAATTTTAAAGAGAAAAAAAAAACCAATTCATTACAAAGACTTTAATAATAAACCATCAACAAATTTTCAAGAACTTCAAAGTGACTTGGGATTCATCAATTGAAAACTAGTATTTTTTTTCTTCTTATAGAAATGTTTTGTTTTGTTCTTATTGAATATGTATATTTTAAGGATAAATTTAGTATTTTTTTAATTGATTTTGAATTAATGTTTACTCCCACTAAATATAATTTTTGGCTTCCTATCTAAGTATTATATAGAGATTAGAGACGCTAAAATACATTACATAAATGTGGTGATTGGAAAAACATCTTCCATTTTTCTTCTCTCTCAATCTCTTTCTTCCCTTCTCAGATTTAGGATTTTTTTTTTCTTTATCTTCCTCTCGGCCAATGGTCCTACCAGCACCTCTGCTATGCGTCGATCATGCTTTAGCTAGGAAGGAAGTGCCTTGGTGGGTGGTTTTTCAGTGGGTGTCTCTCTCATGGTGGCTAACTCCTCCCTCTTAGTTTTGGTTCTCACAAGTTTTGATAGTATTAGCTATCTTTCACGACAACTCTTGTAGTGGCTTGTTGTGTCAACGATGTACTTGGGCTTGGCTCTGGTCGGTGTTGGTAATGTAGGGTTTGTCTAGGGATGTAAATGGGGCGGGTCTGCCCCGCCCCGCCCCGCGAAAATTTTGCCCCGCCCCGCCCCGATTAGTTTCTTGGAGCGGGTCGCCCCGCCCCGGCTTAATCGGGCGGGTCTGCCCCGCCCCATTTGCCCCATTTAACTTTTTTTTTTTTTTAAGAAACATTAAATTATAATTTTAGAATTTTCCCTACGCCTAAATATTATTTTTTATTGTAATATTTATATTTTACACTTGGTATCAACTACACCATCAAATATTATATTTTGTTTTTTTATTTTAACATTTACAAAATAAATACAAGAATAAGGATGAATTATATAAAACATATTTTTCAATATTTATAATTCTTTCTAGTCTATATAGAATTAAAAATATTCTAAACCACATATAAAATGTCAATTTTACGTACTATGTATATAAGTAGCATGAGAGAATTAAATTAGAGTATAAAAAAAAAAAAAAATTGAGGCGGGGCGGCCCCGCCCCGTTTAAATTCCTAGCAGGTCGGGGCTGCCCCGCCCCGCTTAAATTCATAGCGGGGCGGGGCGGGGCGGCGCCCCGCCCCGAATTCCGCCCCGTTTTTACCGGGGCAAAGATGCCCCGTCGGGTCGGGGCCCCGCCCCGCCCCGCCGCCCCATTTTGCCATCCTTAGGTTTGTCCAACAATTGTTGAAGGCTCGGACGCGTCAGATTTAAGTGGATTTGTGGTGGCTGACTCAGCCAGGCTGAGGGATGGATCAGTGGTGGTTGGATGTTGTTATCTCAAAGCTTGGGTTGGGTTCTTTTAGCGAGTAGTTTGATTGCCACTACAAGGATTATCTCACTATTTCTTTGTTATTTAATTTTTTTTGTTTTTTCTATTTCCATTTTAGATTTTCTCCTGTATAGGACTTAGTAGTAATTATCCTTGATATTCTATCCCTTCATATTATCTTGGACAATATAATTTTCCTTAATAACCATGGTGTTGGCTTGTATGTCGCTAGTCTATTGATCTCTATATTGTTGTTTGTTTGCTCTTTAGATAGTAATTTGTTGTTTATGGTTTATCAGAGCTTTATACGAAACTTGGTCCTTACTATGTTTTTACCAGGTAAAGGTAATATCCATTAATATGTCAATCAGACATAGTTCATGTCATGATCCGAGCCCTTGGCTATGGCAGATTTGTAATGTCCATAACTTAGGTAGTCAAAGATCAAACTTTGACTCTTGTTGTAAAATAAATCTTATAAATGATTCTTGGGTTTATAGTAAATAGTACCAAAACTATAAGTAAAAAATAATGGAATAATCCCTATAATTATATATAAAAATATTAATGATAAAAGCAGGATCATCTATTATTATATATAGAACAATAATACTCACACAGTTATGTAGTCACCAAATAGTTAAATTTAATAAGTCATAAAACACCAAAATAATAATTACCATCTATCATTCCTCATTCCTAACTTTTACACAACTAATTGAGATATACAGAAATTAAATACATATATAATGTTCAAAATATAGGACTATGACATTAAATAGAACTAGGTTAAACACATTGGCTCTATCAATAATTCACCTTATTCACTAGGTTCTTGGAATGGGAGAGACATAGGGGGTGAGCTTATAAAGCCCCGTAGGAAAACAACTAATATCATAGGAGCAAAAAAGTTTAATAAAACCCATGCATGGTCAGCTTTGAAAACAAAACATATATCATCATGTATAAACCAAAATAGAGAGAAACCACGAATAATCATAAGAGCATAGCTACACATGCACATCACACCGTCCACTAGATCCCTAGTTCCCGTTACCCACCATAGAAAAACCGACATCCTAAATCGGGTAACCGGACCTGATAACCACCATAAGGGGGAGGCTCAGAACACTTCCTATATACAGATGCTAGGTCTTTACACCTACAGGTGAGTGGACACCTGATCTACCTATGATGACACAGAGACTAGGTCGTGAAACAACAACATGCACAAATCATGATCAATATGACTCTCATCAGTACCAAATGTAGGTAAACATGAAAAGGAAGAAACATATTCCCTTTATATTTTAGAAAATTGGGCATCATAACAATTGCATTTGAATAAAACCCAAAAATCATAACCTACATAAATAAGTGAACAAAAATATATTTGGCACTCAGTGCCCTCAGAATAGTCCAGAAAAACATGCAGATTAAGTTTTCCATTTTTCAAACATTTTATAAATATCAAAATTGGAATATGCTTAATGCAATCCAATACAAATAAAATAAGTCTGAGAACCAAGTTGAGTCCCTACCTCCTTAGAATTTTCAATCTGAGTCCAAAGCGACACTCCTAAGCTTAACGATGATTCTAGAATGATTTAGTCCAATTTTAATATCATGTTTTTCCTACGTGCATCAAATGAGAAAACAATTATCATCATTGCATTCTTTATTCAAAATCGTGTCCAACGACATATAATATGACCATATTTAAAATTTCAAGTTCTAGAACCTCACCCAGGCGGTGCACAATAGCGGTTGGTGGCAGCAGTGAGCAGTGGACCAGAAACATCGACGAATATATGCATGTCATATATCAAAATAATCCCCTTAATGATTACATCACAAATATGCAACTCATTAGCTCAAACAACCGCCGGTGTCGTCGAAAAACTCTTCCAAAGGGGCGGAGATACCCAAAATCTCGCCGAAGGAAAATGGCGAGTTGACCAGAATGACTTAGTGGGCGACGTTCCTCTCAAGACGGTGATTCCAATGGTGCCACCCACTCGCCGAACGATGGTCAGAGTTCGCCAGAAAGTCACCTCAAAGTTTCGACAGCGAAACTTCAGAGTGGTCGTACGGACGCGTCCTTGCAACGATGGTCACCAAGTTTTGGGGTTGCTGTCATCGCCGGTCAAAGAAGCTGTAGCTCCGACGCATGTTGAAAATGGCGCTCCGGCAATGGTTCGACTAGGTTGTGACCATGGCTGGTTTGGAGAAAAAACAAAAGGAAAGAAAAGAAAAAGAAAAGGAGAGAAGAAGATTCGGGGAGAGAGAAGGAGAAAAGAAAAAAAAGAGTCCTTTGACTCTTTTAACTCAGGTGGGTCCCACCCACTTAAAAAAAATGATAATATTTTTTTTTGAGTCTTTATAGTCCATTACAAGAAGATAACACTCATAGAGCAAAATTGTAACGTCCCAAAAATGCTAATAAGGCTTAGTGTCTTGATTAGTGTGCCAAGAGGACATATTTGGACATATATGTGTGAAATTGATTGATTAAATGTGTGACTACGTGACATACATAATTTATATAATAATATGAATATATATGCATGTTTATGGGTATTACATATGCATGTGGGTCCATTCTTATTAATAAGGGCATATTTGTAATTTTGGCCCGTTGAGGGCATAAATGTGATTATATGTGTTAAATGATTGAGACCACATTATTATGTAGATATATTTGCAGTATTCATCTCGAGGCGATCCTAGTGAGCGGATTAGCGGAATAGTCATAACGAAGTTTAATACCCGGCTCAGGGTGAGCCTAGGAGTATTTCGGGGACTTAGTGCGTATTTGGGATTTATTGGTTAATGGGCAGTTATTTGGTGATTAATTGGGCACGTTGGGATTAATTAGGAACTTATAGGACCAATTGAGGATTAGCGGTAAATGACGGGTTTACCCTTAAGGGCAATAGGAGGCTAAGGATAAGTTAGAGGGTATTTTGGTTGG
Organism: Humulus lupulus; assembly: GCF_963169125.1. NCBI lineage: Eukaryota > Viridiplantae > Streptophyta > Magnoliopsida > Rosales > Cannabaceae > Humulus > Humulus lupulus. Next base: position 13,854,745 of record NC_084796.1, on the reverse strand, counting down.
GGGCTGCGGCACTTAAGGGATTTTGGGCCTCGTGGAGGTTTCGAGTGTGGGAACTCAAACATGCTCGAGATCGATCCTACTACCCGGTTTAGTAGGATTCGATGTCCTGGGGGCTAGGACTCAGTCCGGAAGGCTTTATTTACTCGTTTTTTTACGAGATTCTATACTTGGTTGTGACTAGGTTATCGCTAGGGGCTCGGAATCAGGATCGTGATCGAGAGTCATTCTTATTTTACATTACACTCGGACCTGAGGTAAGAAAACTGCACACATTACGTGATGTACATGATTAGGGCTTGGCCCAAATGTTGAATATAGTTTTGATTGGGCATTGACCCCTGTAAATGTGCATGCTTATGATTATGCATGTGATTATTGATTAAGCATGTTGAATGCTCTGTATATGGATACTTTCTATATAATAAATGCATGTTAGCATTATACACTCGATAAAAGCATTGACTTATCAGTCAAGGACAAAAATAGTGCTGGGCGCTGGTTGAAAATTATTGACTTATCAGTCAAGGACGACAATAGCGCTGAGCGCTAGTCGAAAAGCATTGACTTATCAGTCAAGGACGAAAAATAGCACTGAGCGCTAGTCGAAAACCATTGACTTATGAGTCAAGGGCTGCAATAGCGCGTAGAGCACTGGTCGATATGGTTAGATCCAATCAGAAGCGCATTATACGCTTGCTCGAGCCAATGGTCGTGGAAAACTAAAGCGCCAGATACGCTGGGCTAGCTCCAAGGATAGTTATACAAATGATAAGGCAATGGGCCTCGATGTGACTTATTAGTCCCAGGTCCTAGGACGTTGAGCCCCAGTGTGATTTATCAATCATGTACTTGGGAAATGGGCCTAGATATGAATTAATTAATCATTTATTTAGGGCATTTGGTCCCATATGACGTTGTAGTCATTTAGATGAATGGTATGGATGTTGGGGTTTTATGTCTTAATTAAAACCCAAATTCTTTGTAATCTCATTTTATTATCAATAAAAGAATAGAAATCATTTTTTGACTTAGTCAATCACTTTGCTCACATGTTTTATTTTCATGATTATTTGTTTAATATAAACTTCTATTAAATCCCGAGCATATAGCTAATCGTATTTATAGTAACGTAATCACATTGGAATATGTGTATCCTAATTTCAGCACGAGTTTTTCACTCAGCTCGTGTAAAGCTAGCAAATAAATGCATGGAAGAAATAGCTAAGGAGTCCATGTATTCTACACGTAGACAGCACGGTTTTCGTGACGGTTTTACAAGCTAGGGATGCATAAATTGATAAGCGCGAGCTTATAATATTTATAAGGCACGACCTCCACAGTACGAGCTCGACGGTATATCCAGCTCGTGGTAACTTGGAGATTTGGCATATCTGCAGATCCCCGAAGACCCGGATACTTTATACGATCGTTTATGGCCAGCCTGTGATATTTAATGTCCAAGATATTAGGAGACTATTTATTTCATGATCAGATCATATCCTAGTATGAATGGGAATATTTCATATTAAATGTAATAAATATGTAAATCTGTGATTGACTCACGCTATTACCCAATCTTATATAAGGAATTTCTCTATAAATACCTAAGAATATTGGATAGGAAAAACGACGATTATTCTGTAATACCGAAACTCTGCCAAAATAGAGAGAGAAAATAAATAATAATATAGAATCGTGGACTTGGTGGATTTTAACAACTGAACCACGTAAAAAGATCAGTGCTCTTGAGAGTTATTTTCTTATTTCGGTTTATCATCAAGCACTAACTCAACCTTGTTATTTTCTTAATTCTCTATTGGTGAAAAACCGCATCAACAGTTTGGTGCTTTCATTGAGAGTTGATATTAGTGCTTTCAACAAAATCCCAATCAAATATCATCATGGTGGTCACTCGCTCAATGCACGACAATGAGATGGAACAACCTGGTGGGTAGGGGGCCTACCATACCGCTGTTTCAAATGAGTATGACCCTGAAGTTCAGCAACGACCGGGAAAGCAACCGGTGGGCCACGTGGATACTGGGAGTTCGGCGTCATTGCCACCGAATCCAAACCCAGACTACTTAACTGCAGTAGAAATGGAAAACATGTAGTTAAGAAGCCATCTTGCTAAGGCAAACAGGAAAATTGAGGAGGTTTTGGCTCGGTTACCCCCTCTTGCAATCGACGTTAATGTCGGAAAGAGGCAAAGTGGGTCTCATAAGTCCCACAGTAATAACCGATCCAAACCAAGTCGGCTAGTCAGAACTTCCACCCCAAGTTCTGTACCCACAGTGCAAGATCGTCGAAATGCTCAACCTAATGGCCCTCCCAGGGGTCATCTGCACGTCAGTTGATCGGTTAGAACCGCGACTCCAAATTCGGTACCTCCATCACACGCACCTGGAAATATCCATGGAAACCCATGAGGAGAGGTCGGAACAGGCTCACAGAGACAAAATGTTCCGACCAACCCTCCTGCGTCACGATCGGATCGCCAGATACAAAGAGCTAGAAATGGTGGGGCGGAGTGAGCGCGGGTTAATTTAGTTCGCCCTGATGGGACAATAATTGCCTCGCCAATCAGACATCCCCCATCACCCATAAGACATCCGACACCGCCTCATTCTGCACGAGACATTCCTGTTATGAAAAATTGTTTTGCCTCAATGGTAATTGATAATAATATTACAACTCTATGCAATATATTACAAATAAATAATGATTGATTAAAAGGAGTTATAACTCTATAACTGAAAATTACAAGTAAACAAAGGAAATGAAGAAGATGATGAAGAAGAAGAGAATAGTAAAATACAACTCTAAGCAAATGGTTACAAATAAAGTAAATTTTTTGAAACAAAAGAAAAGAAAAGATTACAACTCTTGAACAAGAAATACAAGTAAAAAGAACAAGAGAATAAGAAGAAAACAATACAATAGAAAGAAGAACAGAAATACAAGAAACTCTCACTTACACAACCTAAGTGAAGAGGGTTGGGGATCACCAACTTGAACAAGGTTTAAAACCTTTGTCCAAAAGCTTATTTTCCCCTAACTCAAGCACTAAGGGATCTCTCTCAGATATTGGAAAAGCTTTATGGAATTATCAAGCCTCAAGGTGTTTCTAGCCAAGTGCTTTTATGGATAGAAATGTTGTGTCTTACAAGTGAGCTATAGGCTCCTATTTATAGAGTTTAGAGACACCCTTTGAATTTCAAATTCCACAAACCCCCATGGCTGTTACCAATGTTTAATTGGATTAATATGGAATTAAAAAGGAGATTTGGGAGTTATTTGAGCCGTTCAACAAAGATTGAAAAAACTGAAAAATTGGTTAGTTTTTGGCCTGTGGCCGCGGCCAGAGACATTAGTGGCCGCGACCACTAGTCTCTGTCCCACAGGCCGCGGCCACTGACCAATTTCAGCACTTAAAAAATGTGTTGTTTTTCCAAACGGTTCCAAACCCTCCCAAATGATTTTGTAACTCCCAAAACACATTATTGGGGTTAAAATCATATCTCTAACAGCCATATCACATATGGCTTTATGAAAATTCATCTCAATATTGTGTAACAACAATTTTACACAATAAAGGGTAATATTTGGAAGTTACAAATTTGTAACACCAAATATGTTACATTATTTGGATATATCTCATATATCTAAATATTGTAACTCTTTATTATATGTTACAATATGTGACACACTTTGTCACATTTATTTAATCTAAACATTATATTATAATATAATATAATATTACATTATATTATAAAATAATATAACAATTCCTGCTTATGGGGACAGTAGGAGAAATCCTCCTCTGTCTGCCCCTACTTATGTCTCGTGGATACATGTCAATAATCTAGATCCTCAGCCTCAACTGCGAGCAGTGAGCTTCGTTAATGGAAGTTATTGGACTGAAAGCCATCAAAGTGGCAGGTCCAAAGGCGATATGAGAAATCACCTAAGTTTGGCTCGGAGTCCTCGATTCGATCCACAACCTAATCTGCGAGATCGCCTAAATTCACAGAGAAGAAATCCAGCCTGAAATGAAGGAGTCAGTTACACTCATCAAGGGGGAGGTCCTTTTGAAGTACATGATAACGAGAATGTCCCACAAAACCAAGCCCAAACTTGGAGGGACAACAACCCGCCAAATGTGTATGATAGGGCGGGAGTTGTTGAACAGCCCCAGAATAACCAAGGGACCAAACCCTCGAAATGCTGGCCCAGATGGAGGAGCTAATGAAGAGGCTCCTATTGGAAAAAGAGAAAGATGAGTGTGATTCAGAGGATGAGCTCAAGCTTTTTGCCCTGAATATTGCCTGAGGGTTTCAGAATGCCATTTGTCAAAGTTCGATGAAGATGGAGATCCGTCTGATCACTTGGGGATGTTCAACACCATGATGATGGCCCACAACATCGAGTCTGAGCTAAGATGCCTAATATTCCCCTCGACTATGATTGGGCCATCTAGGCAGTGGTTTAAACAGTACAAGAGGCATTTAATCAGCTCATGGAAGAGTTTTTCCGCTGATTTCAAGAGAGCATTCAAGGCTTCTCAAGCAGCTCAGATTAAGGCTGACTCTCTGGAAAATGTAAAGCAGCAGCCCGGTGAGCCGTTGAAAGCATATCTAAGTAGGTTTACCAATGTTGCCACACGAGCTAGAGACGCCGACGAGAGTTCTAAGCTCATGGCAATGAGGACGGGAATCCTTGTTAGAGGCGACCTGTGGCAAGAGCTACAGAGGAAATGAGTTAATACTGTGGATGAGTTCTTGAACCGAGCTCAAAGGTGGGTTAACCTAGAAGAGGTGCGAGCTTCCATTGTAGGAACCAGCCAAGTCCCTGTCCAACCCATTGGAGCGGTAACGGATATAGCAGCTACGGCTCAAACCGTTGCCCAGGATAACCAAGGGGGAAATAATAAGAGAAAGGGAAATGGTGATGGCGACCAGAACAAAACAAAGAAAAACAAGAACATGGAGAAATTTAAACCGGTCTACACAACATATACCGATCTCACAGATACTAGATAATGCATCTTCTTGGCAAATTCTACTCGCCTTCCTTGGAAGAAGCCAAAATCGTTAAAGAATCAAAGGGCGAAGAGAGATCCTTCAAAGTTCTGTCGATTCCACAATGATATCGGTCATAATACTAATGACTATAAACACCTGAAGGATGAGATCGAGACTCTCATCAGGGCAGGACCTTTAGCTCAATACGCCCAGAATCGAGCAACTCCCTGTCAGCCTGCTAGACAAAACAATCCGTCAGCTCCGGAAGCTCCAGTGAATCAAGCCGGAACTCAGGTGAATCAGGAGAATCCTCCTCCGATAACAAGAAGAGATATAGACACCATTTTGGGAGGACCTCATTTGGCAGGTACGAGCAGAGGTGCCCAGAAGACATATATCAATGAACTAAAATCCCATAACGGAGTACAGTTTGTCTCGGAGCAACAGTTATCAAAGCAGCAGACAACCAATCATTTTTACAGAGGAAGATGACAGCCATGTCCAGTTCCCACATAACGATCCTCTGGTCATAACAGTTCAGCTTGCCAATCGGAGAGTTAGGAGGACACTAGTAGATAATGGAAGTTCTGTGAATCTACTCTTTAGGTTAACCTTAGAAAAAATGGGATTGTCTGTAATCGAGCTAGAGGAAACTTCCATGATTCTATATGGGTTTTCTGGTGAAGGGTCGACAGCTATCGGAACGATCGAATTAGTGGTAACATAGGGTGAAGGTCCACAAACTGTCTCCAAGCTTCTTGAGTTTGTGGTCATCAATTGTCCAGCCGCATACAATGCGATTTTGGGCCGACCTGCGTTGATGGCGTTTGAAGCCATAACCTCTATCCGCCACCTAGCAATCAAATTCCCCTCATCTGTGGGAATATGCACTGTCAGAGGTGATTAGCTCGCCGCCAGGGAATGCTATAGCATTTCCATGAAGGGAAAATCACAACCCGGGCAGCAAGCAATGGCCATAAGTGACGGAGGTGATGAGTCCCAGGAAGTGGAAGTTGCCTCCGAGACGGAAGAACCTCAAGAAACAAAGGATAGAAGCGTCGCCCCAAGTGATGATATCGACCCATGGATGTGTGAGGACAGGTCAGAGCTCCAAGCTATTGAGGAGCTCAAGGAGGTAAATATAGATCCCAAAGGCGCTTCAAGAGTCGTTAAGATTGGGAAAAATCTTGGCAATGATAGGAAAAAGGAGTTGGTTAAGTTTTTACAAGGGCATCTAGATGTTTTTTCCTAGTCTCATGAAGACATGGTGGGAATAAGCCCGAGTGTGATCATGCCCACCCTAAACTTGGATAAAAGCGTGCCTACAAAATCCCAAAAACATAGACGTTTGGGAATAGTCCGAGCTAAGTCCTTGGAAGAAGAAGAAGTAGCTCGGTTATTAAAGTGCAGGTTCATTCATGAAGTAAAACATACGATCTGGGTCGCAAATCCTGTCCTGGTCCCGAAGCCAAACGGAAAGTGGCGGACTTACATCGATTTCTCCAACCTGAATAAAGCTTGTCCTAAGGATTGCTTCCTATTGCCAAGAATTGATCAGTTGGTAGACGTCACCGCGAGGCACGAGCTCATGTCTTTTATGGATGCGTACTCTGGATATAACTAGATCATGATGAATCCTGCAGACCAGGAGCATACTAGCTTTATGACTCCAACAAATGTATACTATTATAAAGTTATGCCATTCGGGCTGAAGAACGCCAAGTCTACCTACCAACGGTTAGTCAATAGAATGTTCATTGGTCAGATTAGGAAAAATATGGAAGTGTATGTCGACGATATACTAGTCAAATCCAAGACTGCCGATAACCATGTTTCCGATCTAAATGAATGTTTTGAAATCTTGAGGAAATATAATATGAGACTGAATCCCCATAAATGTACTTTTGGAGTGGCGTCGGGAAAGTTTCTGGGATTCATAGTCAATACAAGGGCGATAGAGGTGAACCCAGATAAAATCAGGTCATTATTGGATATGCCTTCGCCTAGCTCGCGTAAAGAAGTTCAGAGCTTGACTAGAAAGGTGGCAGCGCTAAACCGATTTATTTCAAAGTCCACTGACAAGTGTTTGCCATTTTACAACTTGCTTAGAGGAAACAAGAAATTTGAATGGACTGAGGAGTGCGAGCAGGCATTCCTCGACCTAAAGATGCATTTGGCCAAGCCCCCAGTATTGTTCAAGCCTGTATTTGGAGAGCCCATGTTCCTTTGTTTGGCCGTGACAGAAAATGCAGCCAGCGCCATGTTAGTTTGGGAAGAAGATCGTGCTCAAAAACTGGTGTACTCTATAAGCAAAAGACTTCTCGGGGTTGAATCACGATATCCACTGATAGAAAAGATAGCATTTTGCTTGATATTAGCTTCCAGGAAGCTTAGACCATACTTCAAGTCTCATTCAATCCACATCATGACCGACCAACCTCTAAGGCAGGTATTGCGAAAACCTGAAACACCGGGACGTCTTTTAAAATGGGTGGTTGAACTCAACCAGTTTCAGATACTGTACGTACCATGGACCTCGATCAAAAGCCAGGCTCTTGCTGATTTTGTAGCTGAATGCATCGGATTTCAAGAGGAGCTTTTGAAGGAACTGGTGCAGGAGTTGTGGAAAATATTCGTGGATGGCTCATCTAATGAGATTGGGTCCAGAGCTGGGATCATATTGATCTCTCCAGAGGGGCATCGATTACATACAGCTTTGAGATTCGGATTCGAAGCATCTAACAACGAAGCTGAATATGAGGCTTTGTTAGCCAGACTTAGAGTGGCAAAGGAATTGAAAGCAAGGGTCGTCCAGTGTTATAGCGATTCCCAACTCGTGGTCAATCAAGTGTTGGGGGTATCAAGTGCGTGGTACCAAGATGGCGGCTTATCTAGCTAAGGTGAAGGGTGAGCTATCAGAATTTGAGTATAGTACTGTTGAACAGATCCCTTGTGAGCAGAACTCTAATGCTGACGCTTTGGCAAGGCTTGCCACCACCAAGGAAGCTGAGACTTTGAATGTAGTACCAGTGGAATTCTTGGAGAGCCCAATCGTGGCAGAAAAAGTGGTAGAGCTCGAGATGATTGACACAAGGCCGACCAGGATGACCCCCATAGTGGAATATCTTACAACAGGAAGGCTACATGAGAAAATAAAGGACGAGAGAAAAATACTCTATCAAGCTCTGAGGTATGTGATAGTGGATGGAACATTATACCGACGTGGTCATTCACTACCTCTTCTACGGTGTGCTCTGCCTGAGGAGGCTAAAACCATTCTGCAAGAGGTGCATGAAGGCTTTTGTGGAGATCATGCTGGGGGGCAAAACCTAGCCTTAAAAATATTAAGGCAGGGTTATTTTTGGCCCACTTTAACAAAAGATTCCATCTCCCATGTTCAGAAATGCGACAAATGCCAGCGCTTCGCCACAGTTTTCCGAGCTGCTCAAGTCGAGCTAATGATGATCTCTTCCTCGTGGCCATTTGCAATATGGGAAATTGACTTAATAGGATCCTTACCTATGGGAAAGGGGGGAGTTTGTTACGCGGTGGTGACAATTGATTATTTCACGAAGTGGGTAGAGGCCGAGCCTTTGGCAACCATCACTTCAAAGAAAGTCCTGGACTTCGTAGTAAAAAGCATTGTATGTATTTGGGCTTCCTAAAAAGATTGTGTCAGATAATGGAACCCAGTTTGACAGTAATCTCTTCACCGACTTCTGTGAAAAGAACAACGTTATTAAAAGCTTTTCTTCGGTAGCATATCCATAGGCCAATGGATAGGTCGAGGCTATGAATAAGACCCTAAAGGCGAGCCTTAAGAAAAGGTTAGATGAGGCCAAAGGAGTCTGGCTTGAGCAGCTCCCGCAAGTACTTTGGGCATACCGAACTTCCCACAGGACCTCCACAGGACACACTCCTTTCTCATTGACCTTCAGAAGCGAGGTCGTCCTTCCCGTCGAAGCTATGGTAGCCACGCACAGGCTAAGGACATTCAGCCCGGAATGGAATGATGAGCTACTTAACGCATCTCTCGACCTGATTGATGAAAAACAAGAGGATTCACAGTTACAGCTCGCGTATTACCAACAGAAAACCACTCGTTATTTTAAGTATAAGTTCAAAAGACGTAGTTTTGGACTGGGCGACCTAGTTCTCCGAAGGGTCTTTTTGGCAAACAAGGATCCTAAGGACGGGGCTTTAGGCCCGAACTAGGAAGGACCTTATCAAATCGTGGAAGTTTTGTGTGAGGGAACTTTCAAGTTAGCTCGGCTTAGTGGAGAAATAGTCCTGCAGACCTGGAACGCCATGCACTTAAAGAAGTATTACCAGTAGTATTAGCAACCATCTATGTAAGGCTTAGTTATAAAAGCCATTTAATTAAATAACGGGGGATTATCATGTAATTTTTCTTGTTAGCATGTTTTTAAATAATTTTTCTTTATAAATTAGCTCGTGTAAAAGCAACCAAGAATGTTTTTCAATTTTAGTTACTGTTAGATTATTTTAAATAATATAATGTTAGATTAAATAATGTAACATAATGTGATTTTTCACACAAATGTGATTGTCACACCTTGTAACATATTATTGAGAGTCACAAAATTGGACACATGTATGTGCCCAAATGTGACATATTTTGGAGTTACAAAAACAGTTACAAATTTGTAACTCCCAAATATTACCTAATAATGTGTAGATTTGATATTACACATTTTCATTTGAATTTCTCAAAGCCATAAGAGATGTGGCTATTAGAGATGTGATTTTAACTCCCATAATGTGTATGGAAGTTACAAAATCAAGTGGGAATGAATTTGGAACGTTTTGGCAAATTTGGAAAATTGGTTGTTGAAAAAACGTCTTGGGTCGCGGCTTGAGTTTTTTAGGCCGCAGCCCAAGAGGCATAAAAACATCGTGGGCCGCGGCCCATGTTTTTTAGGCCGCGGCCTGAGCGGCTGACAACATTTTCCAAACTTCGGTTTTATCCAATTTTGAACGTTTCCAACAGCCAAGTAACTCTCAAATCTCTATTTTAATTCCATAAACATCCAATTAATCATTGATAACATCCATGGGGGTTGGTGGAATTTGAAATTCAAAGGGTGTCTCAAAACTCTTTAAATAGGAGCCTAATGCTCACTTGTAAGACACACCATTTTCCATCCACAAAGCACTTGGATGGAAAATACACCATAGAGGCTTGATAATTCCAGAGAGCTATTTCCTAGAGAGACCCCTTAGTGCTTAGAGAATAAGGGGAAATAAGCTTTTGGACAAAGGTTTTGAACCTTGTTCAAGTTGGTGATCCCCACTACTCTACACTTTGGTTGTGTGAGAGTTTGTTCTTTTTATTAGTTTTATTTTCATTCTTTTGATCTTGTTGATCTTATTTACTTGTATTATTATTGTTTTGAATTTGTAATCTTCTTCTTCTACCTCTTTATATTTACTTGTATTTTGAGTAATTGAGTTATAATGTTTATTTAATCAATTACCTTTTCTATTGTATTTTTTGCATAGAGTTGTATTTTGAGTTTTTCCATATTTCCATTGAGTATAAAAATATATTCTCTAACAGTTGCTTGGGGGGCATATAACCCGAGATGGATCAGAACAAGGTTGCCGATTGAGTTTAAATTTTTAAATTACTTAAAATCCTGGATATAACCAGGTATAAAACTATCCTGGATACAACCAGGTTAGAAACTTAGAAGCTTGAAAAATTGATTATCCGACGGCTTTTTAAGAGCTCGAGGTGTCAATAAACCTAGCACGAACTAAGTTCAAATCACTTAAAACCCTGGATACAACTAGGTCCAAAACTTAGAAGTTAGCAAAATTGAATATTCGATGACTTTTTTAGAAGCTCGAGATGTCAATAAACCTAACATGAACTAAGTTTAAAATATTTAAAATCCTGGATATAACCAGGTCCAAGGCCTGACACTTAACAGGTATGATATAAATCAACACATTAAATTTGGATATAACCAAACTCAAAATATCTATCTCGATCTAAAAATCGATTCCTAAAATCTCAAATGTGCAAGTCTAAGAAAGCATAAACATGAAATATAATCAAGGAAAAGACAAAAAAATTAAAATTCAGATATATGAATTGAAATTCAAGTTATCTCGAGGAGAAAAACCTCGAGCTAAGCCCAAGGGAAATTTTTTACAAACATATATAAAAAAAAAAGAGCAAAACAACAAGGACTTCATTGAGCCCCTCCAGGACGTTATGAGGACGTGACCTCCTCGATCTCCTACTCGCCAGCTGTAGAAGCATCCTCTATTTCCTACGGCTCTTGCAAGATTCGGGCCTTGAATTTTTCAAGGTATGGAACCCACAGCTCGAGAGCCATGAAAGAAAAATTGCCATCCTAGTTAAAAGCCCAGCAATGGAACAACATGTCTTCCATGGAGGACAGTGAGGCCACCTCCTCTTCTTTAACTACAGCCTCAACCTCTAACTGTTTTGCTTTGGCCTTAGCAACCTCGACCTGGAGAGCAACCAAGGTAATCTTTGCAACATGCTCGCTTTCTTGAGATGATGCAAGGGCGAACTTGGCATCGTGCTCACTCTTTTGAGCAACTGCAAATGTAGATTTGGCGGCTTGATCGCCTTCTTGAGCAGCGGTCAGAGCGGTCTTGGCGGTATTGAGCTCAACTTAGAGTTCTTCATTTCTAGCCCTATCTTGGGCTATACTGCAGTGCTGAGCCAGGGCAGACTGAAAAATAAAGAGGCAAGTTAGATGTATACTTTGGCAAGATGAAGAGAAAAATTTCAGTAGGGAATGATATCTTACTGTGAGGGTCATCCCCAAGGCTGACTCCAAAACGTTCTCCGGGCTCCGCTTTTCTATCGTCCTCAAGTCCCTCGAGTTGGCTTTATAAGTGTGCCCCACCATATGGCTCGCTGTCTCGTAGAGGATCCCCCGAAAGGCATCAGGGATCTTCTCCAGATCTTGGGGAACGACTGGGATGCGCACAGTTGCGACTGGGACAGGAGGAGCTGGGGGATCAGCTTGTATTACCTGATCCCGAGCAAGTGTGAACCGAGGAGGAGGGGGAGGATGATGAATCCTTTTCTCCGTCACGGTAGACACCAGAGCTGTTGAGCTCGCGCCTTTCCCCTTAGCAGGGGATTTGGAGGTGTTTCCTGCCACAAGAGGGGTTTTCTTTGTAAATCGAGGCCTCTTTACGACAAGACCCGAGCCAAATTTTCCACCCTAGAAAGTTGTACGGAGGTTAGGAGCTTAGGATCGTTCCATCTCTTCGCCTGAAAAGAACAAAAAGGGAATTAATTCACAAGTAAAGTTGAAAACTTACATAAAGGAAATAAATAAAGGTCCTACCCTCCGGACTGGGGGAGGAGTCTATTATCACGACCTCCGGCCTTGGGACTACTGGAGGAGAAGGGGAATCTAAGTCTAAAATTTCTTGGATTATAGGAGGTTCAAGCTCAGGTTCTACCTCGGGGATAAACTCGTCTACATATTGCCTAAATCCAGGGGCAAAGGTGACCTCGAGCAAAGAAGGCCACGACCTACGATTGGTCTCATACTCCTCAAAAATGGCTGACCTAAAGGTTGAGGTGTTCTCTACAACAATAATGCCCCTAGGGTAACTCATATCATAGCGCAACACTAAGTGATCCACACACTAGAGCAGGGTAATGTTACAGTCTGGATTGTTAGGGTGGCGGTGGATGAGCTGATTTGGGTTAAATCTAACTAGCCTAAAGTCGATGACAACCCTATCTAATTCCATATAAGGGTATGGGTTACCTAGGCCGGAGGGGCCGAATGCTGCCCCCGACGTAGCTCGTTCTAAATCAGGTTCCCAAGCAGCTTCAGGAACACGCCTCTTCCGCACAAGAGGGACCTCATCTTCCTCTTGCTCCTCGCCTTTAGCATCTGCTGAGTCTTCTTCTGTGGAAGGCGGGAGCTCGTGGACTACCAGAAAGGTAGCCCGGGTCCTTCTTAAGGCCAGTGTCTGGCCTCTGCCGATCAACTTACACGCCCGCATCGTGACATCATTCACAAGCTGGCGATAGTCCTTCTCGCTGGGTGGGAGCCCAGACAGTGTTTCATACTGACCCCCGAGGGTCACTGACTTCCCCGTCCTCACGAATATGGCTACACAAAAAAATAATAATAAACTCAATTAACATATGCACAAGAAGTATGTTTTTTTTTAAAAAAAAGGAATGACTTTACGAGCTAAGAAAAGAAACAAAACTTACGAGGAAGGTTGAAGTATCGATGCTCACAATTTTGGAACCCATTCGACGTAAAGAACTGGTCCTTGTAGTCATTGGGGTGGCTTGGGAGCTCGATGACCAAAGTGGAGTTCAGGAATCTGGTGAGGTAGTAGAATGTAGAGTCCAAGAACTTTACTTAGCTAATTGTTTAGTAGTATTATAGTATGTTTAGTATTATCTTTGTAACTGTGGATTTTTGGTTCAGACCGGGAATTTTTTTTGGACACTCATAGTAGTACTTGTAGATTTTTCTAAGTTTAACCTATATTTTAAGAATATTAATTTTAACCTAAGGTTGATTAATATGACTGATATTAAGGATTATATTTATTGCACTATAAGGTTTAGATATCAACCAATAGGATTTTAAGCACATGTTATGAATGGTGATTAAGGATTAAGTATTTTTGAGGATTAAATTTAATAAAGAGTAAAGTTTGAATGTTATAGGGTCAGTCAGCAGCTTTGAATACATTGAGGGCTTAGTCAAGGCTGTTTACTCCATTCAAACTTAGCTAAAAATGTGTAATTTCGTGTTTAAATATTCAGCGTGTGCCGATATATCGCAGCTATAGGGGGCGATATATCGCAGCATGTAGATACGGAAAATACGAATCGATGCACGGTCGCCTCGGGAACAATGGTCCAGGCGATATATCGCCTATAGGGGGCGATATATCGCCTCCTCCAGCATAAATTCAAACATTTTTGAATTCTTTTCCTTTCAGCCATTCAAACTTCTTCATAAGTCCAGCATCTTTTGAACGAGTCTTCAGCCTCTGCTGAACGATTATTCAAATGATTTTCACCTAAAAATCCATTATTTTTATTCAAGTAAAATCAATATACTTTCATTCCCAAACTCTATAAATAGGACCGAGTACCCAGCCATTATTCACCTTTTGCTCTAAGTTCAGAAGTTGCAAGTGCTAGGAGAGTGTGAGAGTTAAACACTTGGGTGGGAAAGTCATAAGCTTAATCATCTTTAGCTTATCAAACATTTTGGGGAGTAAGGTTCTTTAGTATTTCGGTTGTGGTTAGATTGGTCTTGCAAGTCTTTGAGGTAAACCCGAAACTCTATTTCATTTGTTTCATGTTATTTTCTTTCTCAAAGCCTTCTACTCAGTCCCCTAACCTCATTCTTATTTTGGTTAGGGAATCCAAGTTCTTAAGCACATAAGTTGTGGTAAGCATATTTCTCAATGGTTTAGTCTTCCTATTCATTTTCATTTCTTCTTCTTCATAAGACTCACTCTTTCTCATATGGTATTAGGAGTGTTCCAAAAGTCCCAACTCAGTCCATCATATCCCGGTAACTTTGGTAAGGAAAATAGGATAGAATCTATTTGTGTATTGCTTATGTGTTATGTTATGAAATATGATATATTATGAATATGTTATGAATGTGTATGTTTGTAGGCTTGGGCTTATGCCCTATTTGACTAACAAGACCCCAAAAAGATTATGGGCATATGCCTACTTAGCTAGTAGGACCCCACTAATCTCATGGGCATAAGCTTGTTTAGTCTATGGGACCCCAAGTAATAATGACCATTATAATAAGTGTATGTATTAAGTGTTATGATATGTCTTTACGTTTATTATGAAATTTATGTGTATGACTATGTGTTAGATTTTCCTTGCTGGGCATTAGGCTCATTCCTTTTTGTTTTATGTGCAGGAAAATAGCTTTAGAGGCGGTAAGATTCGTGACGCTTAGAGGATGTGTATCGATGGTGAATGGAGTCAAGGGGCCGAGCGTTATTCGATTCGAGGATGTAGTCTCGTTTTATCTTTTTATGGTTTTACATGTATTTTCCGCATTTCTTATGTAATGTCTTTTTATTTTAAATCATGTTTTGTTTTTAAAGACAATGGGATCCCATATCCTTCTTAGTATTTATTTGTAAGTAACTCTTATTTTACAAGTTACTCAAGAAAATTATGGTATTTTCGTAAAAATGTAAGTTTATGTATAGTTTCGTTAATGGTCCAAAAAGTCTAGATTAGTGGGTCATTACAGTTGGTATCAGAGAAAACGGTTCCTTCGCATGAAGTTCTCCTCGATACACACGCTCAAAGCTCCGAATCTGACCGCCAAGTGAGTGTTTAAGTTACTAGTTATGTTGCTTATGTGTATAGCTAACACCTTTAGTGTTTATGTTTTCAGTTAAGAATGAACGGAGCTTTAACCTACCAAGATATCCGAGCCATTAAGGCCTTAAAAAGAATAAGGGAGCCAAGAAACATCGTAGGAGCCCTAGAAAGGATCACTCGAAGGTTGCTTTTGTTTCACCAAGAGATAGGTGGCCTTCAAGAGGATAAGCAAATAATGCAAAGATCAACAGAACAATATGTACTAGTGATTAGGCTATTTAAAGATTTCCATCCTGTAATAGCAGCTTTAGAAGAAATATGGGAAGAGATGCATGAGGAGGATGAATTACCATTAACGATGAGATACTATTTCCTCTTAGTTAGGTTCACCGCAAAATTTGAGTTTCAGTTCACAAATGAGCAAAAACATAGGATTCTCACCAACCTTCCTAGAGGACGTTTCGATGCACATGACAATGATGATTATGAACAAATAGATGATGATATGCTAGATGACGGATCGGATGTAGAAGATCCCGATTTTTAGATTAGTAGTTTTATTTGTTTTATTTACTTTTTATGTTATGATTGTAATAAGTGAAAAAAATCTTTTCCAAATGAATAACATGCTATTTGAATATCATGTGTGAGTTTGATTTTATTTTTGCAATCATAATAAATACTAAATAAAATGAATAATGACTGAGTTCGGTGAGGGTGGATACAAATCAATGAACTTGGTTTCCTTATTGAGAGTTAGGGGGCCATAGTAGTGGGAACGATTTTACTGATCCCAGCCCTCCCTCAATATGGTTAACTTTGGAACAAAGATAAGTTTCGAGCCTGAGAATTAAGTCATATAGGATGATTAGAAACACACTTAGAAAATAAAGATGACTTATTTTTCTAAGTATAGAAACCCACTCTAACTAATAAAGACTTATATTTTTTTTTCATAAGAAGTCATAATAAATAGGTCCGAAATATGTTTGTTTTAGAATAAGTTTTTGCCTTAGAGCCTATTAGGTAAAGTTCTAACATGTTTCTTTCAACTGTTAGAACTCTGCTTCGATGTCTCTCCGAAGATCTGCACGCACCAACGGAAACGCCTCCAACGATGTTCCAGCGACCAATGCGGTTCCTACAGTTCGCCGAAGGGGAGTGCGTGCTACTGCTCGCCGCAACGCGCCGGCACAGCCAGCTGACAACACTGCAGAGATTTCCAGACTGCGACAGCAAGTCAAGGAACTTCTGCAGCAACAACACCAACAGGCTCAATCTCAGCCTCAGCCTCCGCCACAGCCACAACAGCAGCCACAGCAAATGGCCCCAGCACCCCAGCAAGTTGGTCTGTATGGGGGATGGCCTATGACGAATTACGCGCCGTACCCAGTACAGCACATGGAGCCAGTGTACGAGAGGTTCCGCAAGTAGCACGCTCCGAACTTCGAAGGGACTACGGACCCCTTTGAAGCAGAAGAATGGCTAAGGAATGTGGAGCCGATCCTAGCCCACATGAATCTCTGTAATGCGGATCGCATATCCTGCGTCTCGTCCTTGCTCAAGAAGGATGCTAGGATATGGTAGGACTTGGTCCAGCAATCCCATGATGCTGCCACCATGACATGGACCCGATTTGTGGAGCTGTTCCACAAAAAGTACTACAATTCAGCGGTACTTGCTACGAGAGTTGAGGAGTTCACCAACCTGAAGCAAGGGAATTTAACAGTGGCAGAATATGCTCGTCAGTTTGGCCGCTTATCCAAGTTCGCAGCAGAGTTAGTTCCAACCGATTATTTGAGGGTGAACAAATTCGTGAGAGGACTCCGACCGAAGATCGAGATAGGGGTTAAACTAGCAAACCCGGGAAACACTTCATATGCTGACGTTCTTGAGACGACAATCGAAGTGGAAAGGTTGCAGGCCAACGTAAGCAAAGAAGAAGCCAGTAAGCTTGAACCCAGACAGCAGAGCCAACCTCAGGCCAGTCGGAACAACAATCAGTCTAGCAATAACGGCAACAATCAATCCAACAACAACGGTAACAGACAGAAGAGAAGGCATCCTGACAACAAGCAAACTGACAATAATAAAAGGGCACGACCGAATAATGGGGGAAATAGGTCGGGCTACGTGGAATACCCGCCATGTGTCAAATGTCAGAAGAAGCACCCCGGAGAATGTCGCGCCATCACCAAGGAGTGTTTCAACTGTGGTCAAGAAGGGCATCGTAAGAAAGAGTGTCCTCAGCAAAAGCCAAAAGGAAAGAAGGACGAAAAGATGGTTCCTGCTCGGGTTTTTGCTTTAACCCAAGGAGAGGTGGATGCTAGCAACAAGGTGGTCACAGGTCAGGTTTCCATCCTCAATAATTTATGTCATGTATTATTTGATTCGGGAGCCACTCATTCGTATATTTCGTTAGGAATGATAGATAATCTAGACAAACCTAGTGAAAGATTTAGAACTAGGTTTGTAACCGAGTTGCCTTCGAGCAAAGTAGTTCTATCATCACGAGTTGTACGAGGCGTACCAATCAAGATTGAGGACAAGGAACTAGAAGGAGACCTGATAGAACTGGTGATCAAAGACTTCGACGTCATACTAGGCATGGATTGGCTAGCACGGCATGGCGCAACGATCGACTGCAGACGCAAGAAGGTGATGTTCGAGACTCCTGATGGCCAGAAACTGTGCTTCATGGGACAAGCTTCAGGACTACGCACCCCGTTAGTGTCATCTCTCAAAGCTCAGAGAATGATGGAAAAAGGATGCCAAGCGTTCTTAGCCAGCATCACAAATGTGGAGAAGGAGACATCACTTAAAGTTGGAGATGTTCGGGTTATACAAGAATTTCCAGAAGTTTTTTTCGATGACTTGCCAGGATTGCCGCCAAATCGAGAAATAGACTTCACGATAGAATTAGTACCAGGCATCGAGCCTATCTCTAAGGCACCATACCGGATGGCACCTACCGAACTCAAGGAGTTAAAGACGCAGCTACAAGAACTCCTAGACTTGGGTTTCATTAGGCCAAGCCATTCACCATGGGGAGCTCCGGTACTATTCGTGAAAAAGAAGGACGGAAGTATGCGAATGTGCATAGACTACCGTGAGCTGAACAAAGTAACGATTAAGAACAAATATCCGCTACCTCAGATTGATGATTTGTTTGATCAACTCCGAGGCGCAACTGTATTTTCTAAGATCGATTTACGGTCCGGGTATCATCAGCTCAAGGTAAAGGGAGAAGATATTCCTAAGACAGCCTTTAGGACTCGTTATGGACATTACGAGTTCTTGGTTATGTCTTTTGGTCTTACTAACGCACCAGCCGCGTTTATGGACTTAATGAATAGGGTCTTCAAAGACTACTTGGATAAATTCGTCGTTGTGTTCATCGACGACATTTTAATTTACTCCAAGGACGAAGTAGAGCACGAGGAACACTTAAGGTTGATTTTGACGCGATTGAAAGAGCATAAACTCTACGCCAAGTTCAAGAAATGCGAGTTTTGGCTTTCGCAAGTGGCGTTCCTCGGGCATATCATATCGAAAGACGGAGTTACAGTGGATCCATCAAAGGTAGAAGCCGTGAAGGATTGGCCTAGACCAAAGAATGCGTCAGAAGTAAGAAGCTTCTTAGGGCTAGCAGGTTATTATAGAAAGTTTGTAGAGGGCTTTTCTAAGATAGCCACTCCACTTACCAACCTGACCCGGAAGCAACAAAAGTTTAACTGGAATGATAAGTGTGAGGAAAGCTTCCAGTTGCTTAAGGATAAGCTTTGCTCAACACCAGTACTTAGTGTCCCAACACCCAACGACAAGTTCGTTGTCTACTGTGATGCGTCAAAGCTAGGATTGGGATGCGTACTGATGCAAAACGACAAGGTGATAGCCTATGCCTCACGTCAGCTGAAGGAGTATGAGCAACGCTATCCAACCCACGATATGGAGTTGGCAGCGGTGGTCTTTGCGTTAAAAATCTGGCGCCATTATCTTTACGGAGAACGGTGCAAGATTTATACGAACCACAAGAGTTTAAAATACTTCTTTACGCAGAAGGAGCTCAACATGAGGCAGCGCAGGAGGTTAGAGTTAGTCAAGGATTACGACTGCGAAATCCTATACCACCTAGGGAAAGCGAATGTAGTTGCCGATGCACTTAGCCGGAAAAGTTATGGGAACTTAGCAGCCTTATCCGGAATAGAAAAGCCACTACAGCAGGAGCTTATCAATGCTGGAATAGAAATGGTTGTAGGAAAGCTGGCTAACTTGTCTATCCAATCAGATTTGTTAGAAGATATACGAATTGGTCAGGGACATGACGACACACTAGCAGCACACATGGATGCAGTCAGAGAAGGCAAGACTACAGATTTCTCAATATCCAGTCAAGGTTTATTGAGATATAAGGATCGGGTATGCGTGCCAGACAATCAGAGTATTAAGAAGACGATCCTAGAAGAAGCGCACAGCACCCCATACTCAGTTCATCCAGGGTCTACCAAGATGACTCATGACATCAAGGTAATATATTGGTGGCCAAGGATGAAGAAGGACATAGTGGAGTATGTATCTAAGTGTCTGGTATGCCAGCAAGTGAAAGCGGAGCATTAGCGCCCTGTAGGCTTATTGCAATCGCTTAGCATACCGGAATGGAAGTGGGATGATATAGCCATGGACTTCGTGACGGGTTTGCCAAAGACGAATATGCAGCATGATTCCGCTTGGATAGTAATAGATAGACTAACCAAGTCGGCTCATTTTCTTCCTGTTAAGACTTCATATACGGCAGACCAATATGCAGACATCTACATCCAAGAGATTGTACGATTGCATGGAATCCCCAAGACGATAGTGTCAGATAGAGGATCAGTGTTTACGTCAAGATTTTGGAGAAGCTTACAGCAAGCCATGGGTACTAAGTTAAGTCTTAGTACAGCTTTCCATCCTCAGATAGATGGGCAGTCCGAGCGTATGATTCAGATCTTAGAAGATATACTACGAGCGTGTATACTTGATTTCGGAGGATCGTGGAAGAAGTACTTACCGCTGATCGAATTCTCATACAACAACAGTTACCAGTCGACGATCGGGATGGCACCTTTTGAGTTGCTATATGGAAGAAGGTGCCGATCACCGTTGCACTGGGACGAGGTAGGAGAAAGGCAGCTTCTAGGGCCTGAAGCTGTTAGACAAGCTCAAGAAGCAGTAGCGCTTATTAGACAGCGTATGCTTGCTGCTCAAAGCCGACAGAAAAGCTATGCGGATACCAAGCGACGCGATGTGGAGTTCCAAGTTGGAGATCAAGTCTTCCTGAAGATATCTCCTATGAAAGGTGTCAAGCGGTTCGGGAAGAAAGGCAAACTTAGTCCCCGATTTATAGGTCCTTTTGAGATATTGGACAAAGTGGGACCAGTTGCTTATAGACTAGCCCTACCGCCAGCACTAGCCGATAGTCACAACGTCTTCCACATCTCGATGTTACGCAAGTATGTGTCAGACCCATCTCACGTCCTCAAGTACGATACCATAGCGCTCCAGAAAGACTTAAGTTATGAGGAACGACCGATTAGCATCCTAGATAGAGGGATGAAGCAGTTGCGGTCCAAGAGCTTTCCTATAGTCAAAGTCTTATGGAGTAATAATTCTGAACGCGAGGCAACGTGGGAGTTAGAGGAGGACATGCAGAACCGGTATCCGGAGTTATTTGCTAAGTAAATTTCGAGGACGAAATTCTTTTTAGTAGGGGAGAATTGTAGAGTCCAAGATCTTTACTTAGCTAATTGTTTAGTAGTATTATAGTATGTTTAGTATTATCTTTGTAACTGTGGATTTTTGGTTCAGACCGGGAATTTTTTTTGGACACTCATAGTAGTACTTGTAGATTTTTCTAAGTTTAACCTATATTTTAAGAATATTAATTTTAACCTAAGGTTGATTAATATGACTGATATTAAGGATTATATTTATTGCACTATAAGGTTTAGATATCAACCAATAGGATTTTAAGCACATGTTATGAATGGTGATTAAGGATTAAGTATTTTTGAGGATTAAATTTAATAAAGAGTAAAGTTTGAATGTTATAGGGTCAGTCAGCAGCTTTGAATACGTTGAGGGCTTAGTCAAGGCTGTTTACTCCATTCAAACTTAGCTAAAAATGTGTAATTTCGTGTTTAAATATTCAGCGTGTGCCGATATATCGCAGCTATAGGGGGCGATATATCGCAGCATGTAGATACGGAAAATACGAATCGATGCACGGTCGCCTCGGGAACAATGGTCCAGGCGATATATCGCCTATAGGGGGCGATATATCGCCTCCTCCAGCATAAATTCAAACATTTTTGAATTCTTTTCCTTTCAGCCATTCAAACTTCTTCATAAGTCCAGCATCTTTTGAACGAGTCTTCAGCCTCTGCTGAACGATTATTCAAATGATTTTCACCTAAAAATCCATTATTTTTATTCAAGTAAAATCAATATACTTTCATTCCCAAACTCTATAAATAGGACCGAGTACCCAGCCATTATTCACCTTTTGCTCTAAGTTCAGAAGTTGCAAGTGCTAGGAGAGTGTGAGAGTTAAACACTTGGGTGGGAAAGTCATAAGCTTAATCATCTTTAGCTTATCAAACATTTTGGGGAGTAAGGTTCTTTAGTATTTCGGTTGTGGTTAGATTGGTCTTGCAAGTCTTTGAGGTAAACCCGAAACTCTATTTCATTTGTTTCATGTTATTTTCTTTCTCAAAGCCTTCTACTCAGTCCCCTAACCTCATTCTTATTTTGGTTAGGGAATCCAAGTTCTTAAGCACATAAGTTGTGGTAAGCATATTTCTCAATGGTTTAGTCTTCCTATTCATTTTCATTTCTTCTTCTTCATAAGACTCACTCTTTCTCATATGGTATTAGGAGTGTTCCAAAAGTCCCAACTCAGTCCATCATATCCCGGTAACTTTGGTAAGGAAAATAGGATAGAATCTATTTGTGTATTGCTTATGTGTTATGTTATGAAATATGATATATTATGAATATGTTATGAATGTGTATGTTTGTAGGCTTGGGCTTATGCCCTATTTGACTAACAAGACCCCAAAAAGATTATGGGCATATGCCTACTTAGCTAGTAGGACCCCACTAATCTCATGGGCATAAGCTTGTTTAGTCTATGGGACCCCAAGTAATAATGACCATTATAATAAGTGTATGTATTAAGTGTTATGATATGTCTTTACGTTTATTATGAAATTTATGTGTATGACTATGTGTTAGATTTTCCTTGCTGGGCATTAGGCTCATTCCTTTTTGTTTTATGTGCAGGAAAATAGCTTTAGAGGCGGTAAGATTCGTGACGCTTAGAGGATGTGTATCGATGGTGAATGGAGTCAAGGGGCCGAGCGTTATTCGATTCGAGGATGTAGTCTCGTTTTATCTTTTTATGGTTTTACATGTATTTTCCGCATTTCTTATGTAATGTCTTTTTATTTTAAATCATGTTTTGTTTTTAAAGACAATGGGATCCCATATCCTTCTTAGTATTTATTTGTAAGTAACTCTTATTTTACAAGTTACTCAAGAAAATTATGGTATTTTCGTAAAAATGTAAGTTTATGTATAGTTTCGTTAATGGTCCAAAAAGTCTAGATTAGTGGGTCATTACAGTTGGTATCAGAGAAAACGGTTCCTTCGCATGAAGTTCTCCTCGATACACACGCTCAAAGCTCCGAATCTGACCGCCAAGTGAGTGTTTAAGTTACTAGTTATGTTGCTTATGTGTATAGCTAACACCTTTAGTGTTTATGTTTTCAGTTAAGAATGAACGGAGCTTTAACCTACCAAGATATCCGAGCCATTAAGGCCTTAAAAAGAATAAGGGAGCCAAGAAACATCGTAGGAGCCCTAGAAAGGATCACTCGAAGGTTGCTTTTGTTTCACCAAGAGATAGGTGGCCTTCAAGAGGATAAGCAAATAATGCAAAGATCAACAGAACAATATGTACTAGTGATTAGGCTATTTAAAGATTTCCATCCTGTAATAGCAGCTTTAGAAGAAATATGGGAAGAGATGCATGAGGAGGATGAATTACCATTAACGATGAGATACTATTTCCTCTTAGTTAGGTTCACCGCAAAATTTGAGTTTCAGTTCACAAATGAGCAAAAACATAGGATTCTCACCAACCTTCCTAGAGGACGTTTCGATGCACATGACAATGATGATTATGAACAAATAGATGATGATATGCTAGATGACGGATCGGATGTAGAAGATCCCGATTTTTAGATTAGTAGTTTTATTTGTTTTATTTACTTTTTATGTTATGATTGTAATAAGTGAAAAAAATCTTTTCCAAATGAATAACATGCTATTTGAATATCATGTGTGAGTTTGATTTTATTTTTGCAATCATAATAAATACTAAATAAAATGAATAATGACTGAGTTCGGTGAGGGTGGATACAAATCAATGAACTTGGTTTCCTTATTGAGAGTTAGGGGGCCATAGTAGTGGGAACGATTTTACTGATCCCAGCCCTCCCTCAATATGGTTAACTTTGGAACAAAGATAAGTTTCGAGCCTGAGAATTAAGTCATATAGGATGATTAGAAACACACTTAGAAAATAAAGATGACTTATTTTTCTAAGTATAGAAACCCACTCTAACTAATAAAGACTTATATTTTTTTTTCATAAGAAGTCATAATAAATAGGTCCGAAATATGTTTGTTTTAGAATAAGTTTTTGCCTTAGAGCCTATTAGGTAAAGTTCTAACATGTTTCTTTCAACTGTTAGAACTCTGCTTCGATGTCTCTCCGAAGATCTGCACGCACCAACGGAAACGCCTCCAACGATGTTCCAGCGACCAATGCGGTTCCTACAGTTCGCCGAAGGGGAGTGCGTGCTACTGCTCGCCGCAACGCGCCGGCACAGCCAGCTGACAACACTGCAGAGATTTCCAGACTGCGACAGCAAGTCAAGGAACTTCTGCAGCAACAACACCAACAGGCTCAATCTCAGCCTCAGCCTCCGCCACAGCCACAACAGCAGCCACAGCAAATGGCCCCAGCACCCCAGCAAGTTGGTCTGTATGGGGGATGGCCTATGACGAATTACGCGCCGTACCCAGTACAGCACATGGAGCCAGTGTACGAGAGGTTCCGCAAGTAGCACGCTCCGAACTTCGAAGGGACTACGGACCCCTTTGAAGCAGAAGAATGGCTAAGGAATGTGGAGCCGATCCTAGCCCACATGAATCTCTGTAATGCGGATCGCATATCCTGCGTCTCGTCCTTGCTCAAGAAGGATGCTAGGATATGGTAGGACTTGGTCCAGCAATCCCATGATGCTGCCACCATGACATGGACCCGATTTGTGGAGCTGTTCCACAAAAAGTACTACAATTCAGCGGTACTTGCTACGAGAGTTGAGGAGTTCACCAACCTGAAGCAAGGGAATTTAACAGTGGCAGAATATGCTCGTCAGTTTGGCCGCTTATCCAAGTTCGCAGCAGAGTTAGTTCCAACCGATTATTTGAGGGTGAACAAATTCGTGAGAGGACTCCGACCGAAGATCGAGATAGGGGTTAAACTAGCAAACCCGGGAAACACTTCATATGCTGACGTTCTTGAGACGACAATCGAAGTGGAAAGGTTGCAGGCCAACGTAAGCAAAGAAGAAGCCAGTAAGCCTGAACCCAGACAGCAGAGCCAACCTCAGGCCAGTCGGAACAACAATCAGTCTAGCAATAACGGCAACAATCAGTCCAACAACAACGGTAACAGACAGAAGAGAAGGCATCCTGACAACAAGCAAACTGACAATAATAAAAGGGCACGACCGAATAATGGGGGAAATAGGTCGGGCTACGTGGAATACCCGCCATGTGTCAAATGTCAGAAGAAGCACCCCGGAGAATGTCGCGCCATCACCAAGGAGTGTTTCAACTGTGGTCAAGAAGGGCATCGTAAGAAAGAGTGTCCTCAGCAAAAGCCAAAAGGAAAGAAGGACGAAAAGATGGTTCCTGCTCGGGTTTTTGCTTTAACCCAAGGAGAGGTGGATGCTAGCAACAAGGTGGTCACAGGTCAGGTTTCCATCCTCAATAATTTATGTCATGTATTATTTGATTCGGGAGCCACTCATTCGTATATTTCGTTAGGAATGATAGATAATCTAGACAAACCTAGTGAAAGATTTAGAACTAGGTTTGTAACCGAGTTGCCTTCGAGCAAAGTAGTTCTATCATCACGAGTTGTACGAGGCGTACCAATCAAGATTGAGGACAAGGAACTAGAAGGAGACCTGATAGAACTGGTGATCAAAGACTTCGACGTCATACTAGGCATGGATTGGCTAGCACGGCATGGCGCAACGATCGACTGCAGACGCAAGAAGGTGATGTTCGAGACTCCTGATGGCCAGAAACTGTGCTTCATGGGACAAGCTTCAGGACTACGCACCCCGTTAGTGTCATCTCTCAAAGCTCAGAGAATGATGGAAAAAGGATGCCAAGCGTTCTTAGCCAGCATCACAAATGTGGAGAAGGAGACATCACTTAAAGTTGGAGATGTTCGGGTTATACAAGAATTTCCAGAAGTTTTTTTCGATGACTTGCCAGGATTGCCGCCAAATCGAGAAATAGACTTCACGATAGAATTAGTACCAGGCATCGAGCCTATCTCTAAGGCACCATACCGGATGGCACCTACCGAACTCAAGGAGTTAAAGACGCAGCTACAAGAACTCCTAGACTTGGGTTTCATTAGGCCAAGCCATTCACCATGGGGAGCTCCGGTACTATTCGTGAAAAAGAAGGACGGAAGTATGCGAATGTGCATAGACTACCGTGAGCTGAACAAAGTAACGATTAAGAACAAATATCCGCTACCTCAGATTGATGATTTGTTTGATCAACTCCGAGGCGCAACTGTATTTTCTAAGATCGATTTACGGTCCGGGTATCATCAGCTCAAGGTAAAGGGAGAAGATATTCCTAAGACAGCCTTTAGGACTCGTTATGGACATTACGAGTTCTTGGTTATGTCTTTTGGTCTTACTAACGCACCAGCCGCGTTTATGGACTTAATGAATAGGGTCTTCAAAGACTACTTGGATAAATTCGTCGTTGTGTTCATCGACGACATTTTAATTTACTCCAAGGACGAAGTAGAGCACGAGGAACACTTAAGGTTGATTTTGACGCGATTGAAAGAGCATAAACTCTACGCCAAGTTCAAGAAATGCGAGTTTTGGCTTTCGCAAGTGGCGTTCCTCGGGCATATCATATCGAAAGACGGAGTTACAGTGGATCCATCAAAGGTAGAAGCCGTGAAGGATTGGCCTAGACCAAAGAATGCGTCAGAAGTAAGAAGCTTCTTAGGGCTAGCAGGTTATTATAGAAAGTTTGTAGAGGGCTTTTCTAAGATAGCCACTCCACTTACCAACCTGACCCGGAAGCAACAAAAGTTTAACTGGAATGATAAGTGTGAGGAAAGCTTCCAGTTGCTTAAGGATAAGCTTTGCTCAACACCAGTACTTAGTGTCCCAACACCCAACGACAAGTTCGTTGTCTACTGTGATGCGTCAAAGCTAGGATTGGGATGCGTACTGATGCAAAACGACAAGGTGATAGCCTATGCCTCACGTCAGCTGAAGGAGTATGAGCAACGCTATCCAACCCACGATATGGAGTTGGCAGCGGTGGTCTTTGCGTTAAAAATCTGGCGCCATTATCTTTACGGAGAACGGTGCAAGATTTATACGAACCACAAGAGTTTAAAATACTTCTTTACGCAGAAGGAGCTCAACATGAGGCAGCGCAGGAGGTTAGAGTTAGTCAAGGATTACGACTGCGAAATCCTATACCACCTAGGGAAAGCGAATGTAGTTGCCGATGCACTTAGCCGGAAAAGTTATGGGAACTTAGCAGCCTTATCCGGAATAGAAAAGCCACTACAGCAGGAGCTTATCAATGCTGGAATAGAAATGGTTGTAGGAAAGCTGGCTAACTTGTCTATCCAATCAGATTTGTTAGAAGATATACGAATTGGTCAGGGACATGACGACACACTAGCAGCACACATGGATGCAGTCAGAGAAGGCAAGACTACAGATTTCTCAATATCCAGTCAAGGTTTATTGAGATATAAGGATCGGGTATGCGTGCCAGACAATCAGAGTATTAAGAAGACGATCCTAGAAGAAGCGCACAGCACCCCATACTCAGTTCATCCAGGGTCTACCAAGATGACTCATGACATCAAGGTAATATATTGGTGGCCAAGGATGAAGAAGGACATAGTGGAGTATGTATCTAAGTGTCTGGTATGCCAGCAAGTGAAAGCGGAGCATTAGCGCCCTGTAGGCTTATTGCAATCGCTTAGCATACCGGAATGGAAGTGGGATGATATAGCCATGGACTTCGTGACGGGTTTGCCAAAGACGAATATGCAGCATGATTCCGCTTGGATAGTAATAGATAGACTAACCAAGTCGGCTCATTTTCTTCCTGTTAAGACTTCATATACGGCAGACCAATATGCAGACATCTACATCCAAGAGATTGTACGATTGCATGGAATCCCCAAGACGATAGTGTCAGATAGAGGATCAGTGTTTACGTCAAGATTTTGGAGAAGCTTACAGCAAGCCATGGGTACTAAGTTAAGTCTTAGTACAGCTTTCCATCCTCAGATAGATGGGCAGTCCGAGCGTATGATTCAGATCTTAGAAGATATACTACGAGCGTGTATACTTGATTTCGGAGGATCGTGGAAGAAGTACTTACCGCTGATCGAATTCTCATACAACAACAGTTACCAGTCGACGATCGGGATGGCACCTTTTGAGTTGCTATATGGAAGAAGGTGCCGATCACCGTTGCACTGGGACGAGGTAGGAGAAAGGCAGCTTCTAGGGCCTGAAGCTGTTAGACAAGCTCAAGAAGCAGTAGCGCTTATTAGACAGCGTATGCTTGCTGCTCAAAGCCGACAGAAAAGCTATGCGGATACCAAGCGACGCGATGTGGAGTTCCAAGTTGGAGATCAAGTCTTCCTGAAGATATCTCCTATGAAAGGTGTCAAGCGGTTCGGGAAGAAAGGCAAACTTAGTCCCCGATTTATAGGTCCTTTTGAGATATTGGACAAAGTGGGACCAGTTGCTTATAGACTAGCCCTACCGCCAGCACTAGCCGATAGTCACAACGTCTTCCACATCTCGATGTTACGCAAGTATGTGTCAGACCCATCTCACGTCCTCAAGTACGATACCATAGCGCTCCAGAAAGACTTAAGTTATGAGGAACGACCGATTAGCATCCTAGATAGAGGGATGAAGCAGTTGCGGTCCAAGAGCTTTCCTATAGTCAAAGTCTTATGGAGTAATAATTCTGAACGCGAGGCAACGTGGGAGTTAGAGGAGGACATGCAGAACCGGTATCCGGAGTTATTTGCTAAGTAAATTTCGAGGACGAAATTCTTTTTAGTAGGGGAGAATTGTAGAGTCCAAGATCTTTACTTAGCTAATTGTTTAGTAGTATTATAGTATGTTTAGTATTATCTTTGTAACTGTGGATTTTTGGTTCAGACCGGGAATTTTTTTTGGACACTCATAGTAGTACTTGTAGATTTTTCTAAGTTTAACCTATATTTTAAGAATATTAATTTTAACCTAAGGTTGATTAATATGACTGATATTAAGGATTATATTTATTGTACTATAAGGTTTAGATATCAACCAATAGGATTTTAAGCACATGTTATGAATGGTGATTAAGGATTAAGTATTTTTGAGGATTAAATTTAATAAAGAGTAAAGTTTGAATGTTATAGGGTCAGTCAGCAGCTTTGAATACGTTGAGGGCTTAGTCAAGGCTGTTTACTCCATTCAAACTTAGCTAAAAATGTGTAATTTCGTGTTTAAATATTCAGCGTGTGCCGATATATCGCAGCTATAGGGGGCGATATATCGCAGCATGTAGATACGGAAAATACGAATCGATGCACGGTCGCCTCGGGAACAATGGTCCAGGCGATATATCGCCTATAGGGGGCGATATATCGCCTCCTCCAGCATAAATTCAAACATTTTTGAATTCTTTTCCTTTCAGCCATTCAAACTTCTTCATAAGTCCAGCATCTTTTGAACGAGTCTTCAGCCTCTGCTGAACGATTATTCAAATGATTTTCACCTAAAAATCCATTATTTTTATTCAAGTAAAATCAATATACTTTCATTCCCAAACTCTATAAATAGGACCGAGTACCCAGCCATTATTCACCTTTTGCTCTAAGTTCAGAAGTTGCAAGTGCTAGGAGAGTGTGAGAGTTAAACACTTGGGTGGGAAAGTCATAAGCTTAATCATCTTTAGCTTATCAAACATTTTGGGGAGTAAGGTTCTTTAGTATTTCGGTTGTGGTTAGATTGGTCTTGCAAGTCTTTGAGGTAAACCCGAAACTCTATTTCATTTGTTTCATGTTATTTTCTTTCTCAAAGCCTTCTACTCAGTCCCCTAACCTCATTCTTATTTTGGTTAGGGAATCCAAGTTCTTAAGCACATAAGTTGTGGTAAGCATATTTCTCAATGGTTTAGTCTTCCTATTCATTTTCATTTCTTCTTCTTCATAAGACTCACTCTTTCTCATATGGTATTAGGAGTGTTCCAAAAGTCCCAACTCAGTCCATCATATCCCGGTAACTTTGGTAAGGAAAATAGGATAGAATCTATTTGTGTATTGCTTATGTGTTATGTTATGAAATATGATATATTATGAATATGTTATGAATGTGTATGTTTGTAGGCTTGGGCTTATGCCCTATTTGACTAACAAGACCCCAAAAAGATTATGGGCATATGCCTACTTAGCTAGTAGGACCCCACTAATCTCATGGGCATAAGCTTGTTTAGTCTATGGGACCCCAAGTAATAATGACCATTATAATAAGTGTATGTATTAAGTGTTATGATATGTCTTTACGTTTATTATGAAATTTATGTGTATGACTATGTGTTAGATTTTCCTTGCTGGGCATTAGGCTCATTCCTTTTTGTTTTATGTGCAGGAAAATAGCTTTAGAGGCGGTAAGATTCGTGACGCTTAGAGGATGTGTATCGATGGTGAATGGAGTCAAGGGGCCGAGCGTTATTCGATTCGAGGATGTAGTCTCGTTTTATCTTTTTATGGTTTTACATGTATTTTCCGCATTTCTTATGTAATGTCTTTTTATTTTAAATCATGTTTTGTTTTTAAAGACAATGGGATCCCATATCCTTCTTAGTATTTATTTGTAAGTAACTCTTATTTTACAAGTTACTCAAGAAAATTATGGTATTTTCGTAAAAATGTAAGTTTATGTATAGTTTCGTTAATGGTCCAAAAAGTCTAGATTAGTGGGTCATTACATAGAATCTGTTGCCTCACCCTTTTTGTTCTGGGTTGGCCTTAAGGTAGAAGAAGTATAGAATATCTGCCGGAGTGGGGACCTCTAACTCGTGCTTCAAAAAGAGATATTTCAGCCCCGCCAGAAGTCTGTATGAATTTGGGGGGAGCTGAAAAGGTGCCAACTTCATGTAGTTCAGGAAGTCAGTAAAATATTGATCTAGGGGGAGGAAGGCCCCCACCTTTAAATGCTCGTCACTCCAGGCCATGAAGTCGTCCTGGAGAGGCGTGCAGCTCCGTTCCCCTTCGAACAAAGGTTGGGCAATAGGGACTCCAGACCCGACCTCTATATTATGGCTCAGCATAATTTTGTTGACCCTTCCTTGGGTCGTAATCTTGGAGGCGATTGTCTCTGCCTCGAAGAACGCGTTGGGGTCAACCACAACCTCCCTCTCCACCACTGGGCCGAAGTGAGGAAGAGGAGATTCAGAGGCGATCTTTTTTCCCTTGTTTGCTTGTTGAGTAGACGATCCAGATGCATTATTCTTTGGTGCATTCTTCTTGGGTGCCATTAGATTGCCTAACAAACAAGAATGTCGAGTTGCTTAGTAGGCGACCTAAGAGTTTGTAAAGGTTATGACACGGAAGTACGGAGGAGAATGATGTCTCTAATATACGAGTTAAGTTAGTCTCCGCCCGTTGCATGATCCCACGCGCTACCCTACGCTACGCACCTTGGTTTCCCAACAGACCCCTGATGTTTAGGGATCCGTGTGTCAGAAAACCCGGCCACTACTGTCCTTGGGGGGCGGTTTAGAGCAAAACCACCCAAGAAGCGTGTTCCCTAAGTAATCTGGTTTTGAACCCTAACCTTTCATCTTCTATATCCCGAATGGGTATTTCCTAAAATTTTCCATAAGTTACCCAATTCTATGAATATCATAGTGTTATCCAAAAAGCAGGCATGGGTGACGTGGCAAGTGGTTTTAACACGTGGCTGACACCTAGCAGAAGTTCTGTTCGACCATCGACCAGTGAGATTCCCCTGACATAACATTTGGATTTTATATACGACCAGCCTGGTCGTATTGCAACGCCCTACTTCCTTAGAGTCTTTACTAAGTGAGTTTAAAAATGTGCTTCCAACTCGCTAATCGAGGTTTTAGGTCAAACAGTGTACTTAAGCCATAAACAGAGGAAAAACTTAGAATTAACTCCGTATCATTGAAAATCATAAAAGTTTGACACCTGGGATCCCAAAATACGGTTTAGAAATATTTACAACATAAAAATAGAACCAATTCGGCTAAACAACAAAATCTAAGTTCATTTACAAGCATCTCCCAAAATCCTCTGGCTGTGGCAGCCAGGCTGGCCAAACATGTACACGCCGCCTCACGCCTGCTGTACTCATGGTTGGTTGACCTTTTCCTTACCCTTACCTGCACCACAGAGCATCTGTGAGCCGAAGCCCAGCAAGAAAACCCACAAACAGATAACATATGCAGCACATATATCAAGCATATAAACAGGCCACCAATGGGCTAAACACATATGGCCTAGCCATCCCAGGCATTTACCAAGCCTGGGTTCACGGACCACGCCGTGAGGATATCCCAGGTATCCTTTTAGGGACTTGCCCTGGCAACTCGCACTCCACGTGCTCAACGCTGCTCCCAGCCCCTTGCCGTTCTCGGCCTTGCACTCAACGTACTCAACTCCGTTCCCGGCCCTTCGTCGTTCATTCACATCATAACATAAATAGCATAGCAAACAAGTACAGAATTCTAGCATATTCAGTTAAAGGGCTACGCCCCGCAGTTCTAACACATTGGGCTCAGCCCTGCACACAAGCTCTATGGGAACAAGGGTTTTCGTACCTGAGTTCCGAGCTTTCTGAGCACTGATGCCCCGAGCACAGTCCTCTAACTTGAGCCTCTCCGAATCCCTAGTCACAACATATTAATAATATCCATCCATCAAATTCTAATCCAATAAATAACTCCGAGCCATAACCCTAACCTCCGGGACCTTGAATTCTATCAATCCAGGTGATAAAATCCATCCCGAGCCTTACCCATTGAGTTCCCAAGCCTAATCACCCTTAAAAACTCAAACTGGCACTAGGGGTCGCGGTCCCACTCTCAAGAGTCGCGGCTAGCCTCAAAACAGAGGCTAGCACACCCCTGCAACACACACGGGCCGCGACGCGCACACCAAGTGTCGCGGCGCGCATGAACTCCTCGGCCACACTCGGCCGCGCGCGTACACAGGCTACGGCCCTCACCACCGAACCCAGAATTTTCATCTTTCTCCTGCATTTTCCTCAAACCAGATCATCCTATAATCAAGCTAACAGTTCCATATATTAAACACCAATATTCTAGCCCTGTTATAACATCATAACCCACCAAAATCTACTCCAAAACTCAACTAAAACCCCCCAAGAATAAATTAGATTCTACCCACATGCATAGCTTAGAAACACAGCTGAAACTCAAGCATAACTCCCATGGTAAAGCTTACCTTTTACTGAATTAAACCTCTGAAGTTGAACCTTAATCCCCAAGCTCCTAGCTCCTTAACTTCACAGCCCAAAGTCCTCAATTTCCTGACTAGTTCCTCCAAAGTTCTCCTTTGATATGTCTTAGAGAAGAGAAGGTGAGATAGAGAGAGTAATAGGAAGTTATCCTCAACTGAGAAGGAGAGTATAAGTTGGTTCCTCTAAGCTTCTAAACAATTCTCCCTTTTTTGTTTTATTCACTTAAGTCTATGTGGTTACCTCAAGGCTCGGGGTACCAAAACGTCCCCGATGGAAAAATGGTAAATTTCCCCAATACTCCCTCCTAGACATTCTATCCTCAAATATATCTCAAAATATTTATTTTCATGTCCCGATAACCCCATAACACACCTAGTACCCAAATTACCCCTCGACTCACCCCGATTCGGAATCTCAACCCCGTTGTGACTCTCTAGCTAACCGCTCC
The DNA here is from genome assembly GCF_963169125.1 of Humulus lupulus. Classification (NCBI taxonomy): domain Eukaryota; kingdom Viridiplantae; phylum Streptophyta; class Magnoliopsida; order Rosales; family Cannabaceae; genus Humulus; species Humulus lupulus. The sequence continues at coordinate 13,820,986 of NC_084796.1, read as the reverse complement.
CCAGGACTGTCTCGGATCGTGCTGCACAGACATATCACATATATATAACATTTATCACATTTATGCCCCTAATACACAGACGGTCCCACATGCACATTTAACTCAACTAAACATGCATCATTATCATATATACACATAAATCCACGTATTAGCATATTAAATCATTTATTGCCCTCCAGACACACTAATCACGGCCCTAAGCCTGATTAGCAAATTCGGGTCGTTACATGTATACTCCCTGCAACACTTTCTGATGCTGCAAGTATGTATCTTGGGAGATGTTCGTAAAGGAGTTTTATGGACAATTCTATGCGGGTCGTGTGCACCCAACTGAGGCAAACCAGCTGGTTGAGAAACACCAGCAAGAAGGAGAACCACTAAAAGATTACGTCCAGCGCTTTATGCGAGCATCTGCTGGAGCCAAAACAGTGGGAGACGAAGGCAAAATGATGGCCCTAACTGCAGGAGTTAGGCGCCGTATGCCTATTTGGAGTAACCTCAGGAAGCATGGGGTTAAGACTACCCAAGAATTCTTGGATCGAGCTGATCGATACATCAAGCTCGAGGATGCCATTGCCAGCGAGGGAAAGACCCCAAGCAAAGATAAGGGGACTGAAGACCCCGCCAAAGCCGCCAATGGGCCAAAACCCAACGGCAACAGTAAAGGCAACGAAAACAACAAAAATGGGGGGAAGAGACCCCATAACGAACCCTCTAACTCCGAGAATAAGCGCGCTAAGGGCAACCGTTATGAGCCACGGTTCACTAACTACACTGCCCTCGTCGAGTCTCGAGCAGAGGTGTATCAGGCCACAAGTTTCAGTGTGCCTTACAAAAGACTCGCTGCCATTCGAAAGGATATTTCGAAAAGGGATACCACCAAGTTCTGTTGTTTTCATAGCGACTACGGACACGATACGAACGAGTGCAACCAGCTGAAAGATGAGATCGAGTTCCTTATTAGACAAGGACACTTGAGGAGATATGTACGGGCCTTGGGGGCTTCCCAACGAGAGGCTCCAGGTGGCAATGAGCAGGCGCCTGCACGCCAACGCTCGCCACCTTTGCAGCCTGATCCCGTAGCTGGCACTTTACTTACCATCTGCGGAGGTCCGCACCTTGCGGGAAACAGCGGGAAGGTAAGGGAACGATATGCTCGGACCCTACGCCATGACTAGGACATCAAGATGATGACTGTGGAGGACCGGGCATCAAAGAAGGCTCGGTCAGAGGATAGTGAAATAACCTTCTCTGATTGCGACGCCCAGCATGTCCGGTTCCCGCATTCCGATCCGCTGGTCGTGGATGTTCAAATTTCCAACATGATGGTAAAGAGATTGTTGGTCGATACAGGAAGTTCAGTTAACATCCTGTATAAATCTTCGCCGGAACGAATGAAATTGTCCGTCAAGGACTTGGAGCCCTGCAACCAAACAATTTACGGTTTCTCTGGTGAGGGACTCGCTCCAACAGGGTCAATCAGGCTTCCGGTAACAGCGGGTACAACGCCCGCTACCAGGACATTACTCACTACTTTCATAGTGGTCGATTGTCCTTCGGCTTACAATGCTGTAATTGGAAGACCCATACTGGTTGACCTTCGGGCCGTCACCTCAATATGGCACCTGGCCATGAAATTCCCAACAGACGCAGGGGTAAGACGCGTATTGGGAAATCAGAGGGAAGCAAGGGAGTGCTACAATGCCTCAATTACTAAAGCCAAGAAGGGAATGTCGAGGAGCGCTCCCCCAGAAAGGTTGCAGATGGCCATTGATATACAAGCCCAATCAGGTGATGAAGTCACCAAATAGGGTGTTGCCCAAAGTGAGGATAGAGACTTAGATCCGAGCTTTGGGGATTTTGAGGAAGATGTTGGACCTGTAGAGGACCTTGAGGAGGTCCAGCTTGACGAAAAGTTTCCGACCAGAGTTGTAAAGGTCGGCAAAAATTTGGAAGCAACAACAAAGCACACACTGGTGGAATTTTTAAGGAAGAACCAGGAAGTTTTCGCCTGGTCACATAAAGACATGGCTGGGATAGATTCTGCAGACATCAGCCATGTCCTGAACGTCGACAAAAGCTTTCCACCCGTGCAACAGAAAAGAAGGCTGCTCGATAAAGATAGATCTAAAGCCTTAAAAGAAGAAGTTGAAAAACTAAAGGATAATGGGTTCATCAGGGTGTCATTTTATCCATCCTGGGTCTCTAATCCAGTACTAGTTCCCAAGCCTAACGACAAATGGCGAACCTCTGTTGATTTCACAGACCTTAATAAAGCCTATCCTAAGGATTGCTTCCCACTCCCAAGGATCGACTAGCTGGTCGATGCAACTGCAGGATGAGATCCTCTCTTTCATGGATGCATACTCAAGATACAATCAAATCAGTATGCATCCCCCTGACGAGGATCACACTAGCTTTCGGACCGATACAGGGTTATACTGTTATAAAGTAATGCCCTTCGGATTGAAAAACGCTGGTGCGACTTACCAGCGACTAGTTAATCACATGTTTAAGGAGTTGATCGGAGTAAACATGGAGGTATACGTAGATGACATGCTGGTAAAGTCAAAAAGGAAGAAGGACATGTGAAGGATTTACAAGAGTGTTTCAATGTTTTGAATAAGTATCAAATGAAGCTAAATCCTCTCAAGTGTACCTTCGAAGTAGGATCAGGGAAATTTTTGGGGTTCATTTTCAATTCGAGGGGAATCGAAGCCAATCCCGAAAAGATCAAAGCCCTGATCGATATGAAATCGCCGGTAAAAATCAAAGATGTAACGACCCAAATTCGCTAATAAGGCTTAAGGGCCTTGATTAGTGTGCCCGGAGGGCATAATAGGAATTATGTGTGACTTTAATGAGTAAAATGCATGATTATGATTTAAAGCATGTTATATGACTATTTGAATACTTGTGATGCATGACTATGTGTATTAGTATGCATGTAGGCCCTGATTAGGGTAGAAGGGCATAATCGTAATTTTTGCCATTATGGGCATAACTGTATACATATATGTGATAATTGTCGAGACCACATTATTATGTGGATATATATGTGATCTGTGACTCGAGACGATCCTAGGGAGCAGATTAGCGAAAAAGTCACGGCAGGGATTTATACCCGGCTCGGGGTGAGCCTGGGGGTATAAATGAGAATTTAGTGAGTATATTGGAATCTATTTTGACATCGAGTAATATAATTGGTGATTAATTAGGTATCAGGAATTAAGCGGTAAATATTAGAGACACTCGAGGAGTTAGCGGGATTTGGGGTGAAATGACTAAAATGCCCCTAAGTGGATTAAAGGGTTTAGAATTAAAAGGGAGGGCATTAAGGTCATTTGACTTTTTAAAGATAGGTATTACTGAGGCTTTATGTTAGTGGAAGTGGTAGAATACTACAGAAGTCCAAGGGAAGAAATAAAAGAAGGAAAATAAAGAAAAGAGAAAGGGAGGAAAACAGAGATGGTTATCTAAGGGTCGGTTGGTGATCTCCTTCACCATTTCTTTGTGTCTTCTTGGAGCAAAATTCAGAGGAGAGCTAGGTCAACCAAGCCATAAGGTTTCTGAGCTAAGCTTGAGGATTTGGCAAGGGTTTAGCAAGGATAGGCCATCACTTGAGGTAAAATTTTGTAGTTCCTTCAGTTCTGGTTTTGGTTTTTAGCAAAGGTATCTAAGTTGTGTTGATGGGGAATTCTAGGGAAGTTGGAGCCAAGGGTTGAGGAAGAGCAAGCTAAAGAGGTCTAGAGGCAACTTGAGTTTGAATTTCCACCAAAGGTATAAACTCTGAGCTTTTAACTTTGATGTTTTGACTGGTTTCTGTTGAGTTATGAAGTCTAGAAGTGACTATGGTGAATTTTGAGATTAGGGATGCATGTGCTTGGGTTTTGAGTATTTGGGGTGGTTGGGATGAGTGGAATGTGTTAATAAGGTTGTTTTTGAGTTTGGTGAAGGTTTGGAGAAGTTTTGGTTGAGTTTGGTTCGAGGAAATCGCAGGAAGGAAAATTGGGAGGTTGGCTGTCTGTGACTAGTGCTACAGCGCTAGCCTTTGGGCGCTGTAGCGCTAGGCCATGCTTTCTGGGGGATTTTGGTTCTGCTTGTAGCGCTGCCCTGTTTTCATAAAGGGATTTTAGGGTTGTTTTCAAGGGTTTTTGACCAAGGGTTTGAGGTTTGATTCCACCACCTTGTTTGGTGGAACTAGAACTTCCGGGGGGCTCGGGATTGGTCCCGAGGCTAGGTTTTGGACTTGAGGTTTGATGATGAATTTGACCTATGGTTGTGTTTAGGTGAGCGCTAGGGATCATGCTCAAGGAGTCAAGTGATCAACGCTAGAGAATTGAAAGGTAAGAAAACTGCACCCGGTTATATGTTTGTGATGGGACTAAGTGCTCCCGATATTTGCATTATGTCAATGATGGTATTATGCCATGTGACATGTGTTAGCGGCCTAAGGGTGCCGTACACAATATTTGCGCATTGGGCGCGGCTTGGTCACTGGTAGCCGAGGACAATTTTATATTCACTGAGCTCAGTTTAAGCAGGCCGGAGTCAGTGGGATAACGGAGGGTGCAGCCTGAGGGCGCTAACCCTAGTTATCATATGTGATTCGGTGTATGATATGAATTTATATGTTTTGTATGCTGAATACTTGACTATTCTTAATGTTGATATGGTTAAGAATATGTGATGCGATATGAGATATTGATTTGTCTGTTGATTGCCTATGCTCTGTTGTTGTGTTTTCTTGCTGGGCCTTAGCTCATGGGTGCTACGTGGTGCAGGTAAAGGCAAGGGCAAGCTGGACCAATCCTGAGATGGAGAGCTATGGGGTTGAATGTACATAGCCAGCTGTTCGATCGCCATGGTCGAGGAGTGGATTAGGACAGAGATTGCCTAATTGTCTGTTTTGCCTTAATATGGCTTGATATTGTATTTAAACCTTATGACTTTTGTAAACGGTCTTTAAACTTAACATTTTTGGGATCCCGTGTAATCAGGAAACGTCTCTTTATGAAAATGTAACTTTTGAGACCAAAACATTTAACCCTAGTTCCTTCATAGTTTCAATAACACGTTTTAAATTAAATGATTTGATTAGCAAGTCTAGCACTTTATAAACACACAGTGTAACGGTCTTGGCTATACAGGGCGTTACAAAAGATGTGCAAAGTTTAACTGGAAGGATTGTCGCCCTCAGTAGATTTATTTCAAAATCGACGGATAAATGAGTCCCTTTCTTTAATCTACTTAGGGGCAACAAGAAGTTCGAGTGGACTGAAGACTGCGAACAGGCTTTCCAAGCCTTAAAAGCCCACATGGCACAGCCTCCTGTTTTATCAAAGCCTATAGATGGAGAAACTTTGTTCATTTACCTGGCAATCACCGAATATGCTGCTAGTGCGGTGCTAGTAAGAGAAGAAGAAGGCGTACAAAAGGCAGTGTATTATGTAAGCAAGAGGTTAATCGGGGCCGAATTGAGGTATCCCCCCATTGAAAGATTAGCCTATTACCTAATTTTGGCTTCGCGAAAGTTACGTCCTTACTTCCAAACCCATCCAATCACAATCTTAACTGATCAGCCCCTTCGGCAAGTTCTACAAAAGCCAGAGGCTGCTGGTCGTTTGTTGAAATGGGCAGTCGAACTCGGGCAGTTCGATATAACATACTCACCGCGAGCAGTAGTAAAAGGAAAAATCTTGGCTGATTTCATTGCCGAATTTACTGAACTCCCAGACAGCGAGCAGAGCGAAAAGCCTAGTGCGCCTGAGCCTCAAGACGTAGCTCCTTCGTGGAAGCTTTTTACTGACAGATCGTCCAACGAATCTCACGCAGAAGCAGAAGTGATATTAATAACGCCAAAAGGGCATCGATTTCACTGCGCAATTAGGTTTGATTTCGCCGCTTCAAACAACGAAGACGAGTATGAAGCCCTCACTGGGTTAAGGTTGGCCAAGGACATGAGCATAAAGGTGCTGGATATATACAGTGATTCACAGCTGGTAATGAATTAGGTCTTAGGGGAGTATCAAGCACGAGGTCTGAAAATGGTGGCCTATCTGAACAAAACCAAAGATTTGTTGGTACAATTTGAGAAATATACCCTCCAGCAAATACCTCGAGATTAGAATTCAAACGCAGATGCCTTAGCCAAAATCGCGAGTGCGAAGGATGCTGACACTTTAAACATAGTGCCAGTTGAGCGGCTACGCGAGCCGAGCATACGAGCAGATGAAACCAATATGGAGGTCCAGTTAGCAGAAACATGGATGGCACCATACTGGGAGTATCTCACGAGTGGTGTACTACCAGCAGATAGAAACAAAGCCAGGACCCTTCAGAGACAGGCTGCTAGGTACGTACTGGTCAATGGTGTTCTATACCGAAGAGGATACTCCATGCCACTGCTCAGGTGTGTTACGCCAGAAATGGCTAAAGAACTGGTGAAGGAGGTACATGAAGGCTTCTGTGGAGATCACGCTGGGGGGCAGAGCTTATCAAAGAAGATTCTGAGGCAGTTTTATTGCTGGCCAACCATGAACGAAGACTCGATGGAGCTTGTGCAAAAGTGTGATAAGTGTCAGAGGTTTTCCAAGATCCCATGCGCAGCTCCTAATGAGTTAAAGCAGATGCAAAGTCCGTGGCTTTTCGCAGTGTGGGGTATAGATTTAATTGGGTCCTTGCCAACAGGAAAAGGTGGAGTAAAATACGCAGTTGTAGCAGTCGACTACTTCACCAAATGGGTCGAGGCCGAGCCACTTGCAACCATAACGACAAAGAAAGTACTTGATTTTGTCATCAAAAACATTATTTATTGATATGGATTGCCCAGAAAGATTGTCTCGGACAATGGCACCTAGTTTGACAGCGACCTATTCACAGACTTCTACGAAAGGCATGGAATCATCAAGAGCTTTTCTTCAGTTGCACATCCACAAGCAAATGGGCAAGTCGAAGCGGTAAATAAGACATTGAAGGATACCCTGAAGAAAAGGCTCGAGGAAGCCAAAGGGGCATGGCCATAACAGCTGCCTGAAGTACTTCGGTCGTACAAAACTTCTCATCGAACAGCAACAGGTCATACCCCGTTTTCCTTAGCATACGGGTATGAAGCTATGTTGCCAGTCGAGTTAGATCCGCCCTCACATCGAAGAATCACATACGACCAAGACCAAAATAGGCAACTGTTGATGGAGTCCCTAGACTTGCTTGAGGAGAAACAAGAGAAAGCCCAACTCCGAGTAGCTGCGTACCAGCAAAAATTCGCTCGATATTTTAACTCCAAAGTAAAAGAGAGAAAATTCAACGTCAGAGATTTAGTACTTCGAAGCATTTTCTTAAACACCCGTAACCCGGCTGTTGGAGTACTCAGACCAAACTGGGAAGGACCTTACCAGGTTGAAGAAGTCTTTCATCCAGGCACATACAAACTTGCACGCTTAAATGGAGATCTCGTTCCGCGCTATTGGAATGGAGAACACTTGCCCAAGTATTATCAGTAAACAATCCTTCTTAAAGGACTGGCTTGTATTAATTTTTACTTTTTACAAGTTTTGAAAAATGGATTAGTCATGTTATATGGCTGATCGCTTACAAGTGTAAGATCTGTCAAAGATCACTCGTAAAGACATGTTTAGTCCATTTAAATGCGAGATTTATAAGGGATTGTGCGCAGCCAGTCATTCTTGCCAAACTTTGTAATTTTTTACAAGTACTTGTTCATTGCGTGTGTTGTTTTGCTGTATTATAAGTTTTGCATTTGATACCGAGTAGTAATGTTCGTACAGGTTGTGGTCAAGGCAAGTTACCAAGGACCTAAAGCTCCTCACTCACTTGGGGGGCATATAAGGCACATAGAAAGCAAAGCATACCAAGAGTTATGTAAACACATGAACAAAATAAGTGAAAGCATGATACGGTACTTAGAGTATTTTTCAAAATTTATGTTTTGTTAAAACAAGCCAAAGTACTATGCTAAGTTCGTTCATGCGGACAGATATTATAATAAAACAGAAATATTATAATGTCATAGGAATCCTTTTACACCGTGAGAAGTATTGCTCGGATGTAAATGTTAAATTAAAAGGTAAAGCTGCCCATGCAGCAATAAAAAAGTAAACACTATCTTAACATCATGACCCGTGGGCCATGTATGGAAAAGAAAATAAAATAAGTAAAAAGAAAACAGGCTAAGAAGCAACAGGAGGATCCTGGGGGGCATTCTGGTCGACTGCGTCTTCTGCAGCTTCCCCTCCTTCCATTCCCGTGGCCAGCGAAATCTCTGGGGAGGCAGGAACTCTGGCCCTTTCTTCAGCAGCCAATCAAGCAGTACAGCGAGCCAGCTCAGCCTTCCTGGTGTCCTCTGGAAGGTAGTCGAAATTGGCACTTTGATTGTGTTTCCAGAACTCATAGAAACATCGAAGTGTTGCATTCTTGTACCTATCCAGATCTTTGGCATTTGTAAGCCTGAGCTGCTCCACTTGGCTCTTGAGGACTGCAATGCTCCTATCCTTAGCAAGATTCTCCTCCTGAAATCTTTTGACTTCACGCCAGTGAGTTCGGCTAGTATCTTGGTATTCATCTCTCTGTTTTCTGGCATTTTCCAGAGAGGCTTGCTTTTCTGCCAGCTCCGCAACCAAGGAATCCTTCTGCTGGGTCACCACCTCCAGCTCCCTCGCGTGCCTAGCCTCCACGGCTTAAAGCTCCTCTGTTAGCTTCGCTTGGGTCTGCTCGATGCTTGCACCTGCGCGGGCATGAGCAGCAGTCATGGTCAGCATGGCCTGTAATCAAAGAATAAGAGTTAGACCAACTTCAAAAAAGGAAAAGTCAAGACCATGATCACAAAAGAAGAGGAAGAGTGCTTACACTGGCCACTTCATTAAGGGCCCTATTGAGGATCTGGTCGACCCCCATGGTTTTAGCTTCAGCCATGGCCTCTCTACAACGGTCATGCTTAAGGATGTGGGCGAGGCGATCCTTGGCTGACCTTAGGGAGTGACCTGATAGTCTGGCCCCAGGAAGAACACCATCGGCTTGCTGGGCTTGTTCGGTAGGAGCCGTAGGTGAAGGATTTGTTGCAGCAGCAGGAGGAGGGATTTCCTTCTCAGCAGAAGCAAGAGGTTGGGCAGATGATTGTCCAGAGGGCCCATCCTTTGAAGGATCGGTTGCTCAGTTCTTCTTGACCGGAGGTACTTGACTAGACTCGTCGTCATGTTTCTTGGTCGATTTTCTCTTTCGAATCAAGGGAACCTCTTCTTCCTGAGTGTTGTACAGATCGAAAACATTTGCAGAAGCCATATCTGCAAAAGAAACAAATATGCAGACAGTAAGCCAAAAATAGATGACAAGTTATGGCAAATCAGAAAAAAGATCAAGAAAATTACAAAGTCCAATACCCGAGCTATTACTACTTGTCGCTACACTATTGACTCTACTAGTCATACACTCACTCTCTGGCATGAATAAGTCTGGCCCTAGATTTAGAGCATATGTAAAATTTCCATCCCCGTCAAATAAATGACAGGGAATTGGCAAGTTATCTAAGAGTGAAATAACAATACTGTTTTCGTCGGAAGACTCGTCTAAGTCTACGACAGTCTCGACTGCCTTTTGTTTTCCCTTCCCTTGAGGGACAGAAGACCTTTCTGCTGAGGGAGTTCCAGTGGGTTCCCTAATTGTAACCCCAGTCGGTCTCCGTCGAGGAGGAGACGCTGGTGGTTGCTGCTCGGGATTTCCCTCGGCAGTGGCACTTACCGCCGCGGGTTCACTCATATCCTGGTGAGGGGTTTGGAGGCCAGCCAACCTCAAGTTGGCCTCAGTGACCAGAGACTTGACGCTTTTCTCAGCATCTGTCATTCGGGCCAACATGGCAGACCTCAACACCATGTCTGGTGTTGGGTCTGGTCGTAACCATGGGCCTGAAAAGCACAAGATATTTCAAAAAAATACAAGGAAATTTGCTGAGTAAAAACAGCGACCAGTGTAAAAAGGCATTTATCTCCTCGAGCGAAGGCCAAGTTATTCGCAACCATGTCAGGCGTGAGGAAATACTCCTGATTGTATTTCCCCACGTTGGAGATGTGGGTGGTGTCACTCAGGAAGGTTCGGGTGGTCTCCTGGTGACAAAAATGAAATAACCCCGTACCAGACTGTTGGGGGTTGGATTTAAGGTCAAAGAGATAATTGACCTCATGGGGGGTAGGCTCTGGCCAATTTTTATGTTTATAAAGGATATAGAGTGCAGCAAGCATCCTATATCCGTTGGGTGTAATTTGGAAAGGGGCGACACCAAATTAGTTCACCACCCCCTGAAAGAATGGATGGAGAGGAATGGTAGCCCTCGCCTCTATGTGATACCTCGACCAGGCGCTGTAAACGCCTCCAGGCAAATTAGCCCTCTGATCCGCAGTGGGGATTTTGAGAGTTACCTCGGTGAGGTAATACTTCCTGAGGTAATTAGCAAGCATCCTGGGGGTTACTTGGCTAACTGGAGAAAGATACCACTCTACATCATGAAGAATTGAATGCTGAGGGCGAGCCCTAACCTAGATGAGAGGGTCTGGGACAATGTTGTAGAGTCCAAGAACTTTACTTAGCTAATTGTTTAGTAGTATTATAGTATGTTTAGTGTTATCTTTGTTACTATGGATTTTTGGTTCAGACCGGGAATTATTTGGACACTCATAGTAGTACTTATAGATTTTCTAAGTTTAACCTATAGTTTAAGAATATTAAGTATAACCTAAGGTTTGATTATGTGACTGATATTAAGGATTTTATTTATTATATTATAAGGTTTAGACATCAACCAATAGGATTTTAAGCACATGTTATGAATGGTAATTAAGGATTAAGTATTTTGGAGGATTAAATTAAATAAGGGTAAAGTTTGAATGTTATAGGGTCAGTCAGCAGCTTTGAATATGTTGAGGGCTTAGTCAAGGCTATTTACTCCATTCAAACTTAGCTAAAAATGTGTAATTTCGTGTTTAATTATTCAGCATGTGCCGATATATCGCAGCTATAGGGGGCGATATATCGCAGCACGTAAATACGGAAAACACGAAACGATGCACGGTCGCCTCGGGCATACTGGCCCAGGAGATATATCGCCTACAGGGGGCGATATATCGCCTCCTCCAGTATGTTTTCAAATGTTTTTTAATTCATTTCCTTTCAGCCATTCAAACTCCTTCAACAGTCCAGCATCTTTTGAACGAGTCTTCAGCCTCTGCTGAACGATTATTCAAATGATTTTCACCTAAAAAGCCATTATTTTTATTCAAGTAAAATCAAGATATTTTCATTCCCAAACTCTATAAATAGGACCTAGTACCCAGCCATTATTCACCATTTGCTCTAAGTTCAGAAGCTGCTAGTGTTAAGTGAGTGTGAGAGTGTAAACACCTGGTTTGGGGAAAAACTATAAGCTTAAACATCATAAGCTTATCAAACACTTTGGGAAGTGAGTTCTATAGTATTTCGGTGGAGGTTAGATTGATCTTGCAAATCTTTGAGGTAACCAAAATTCTAGTACCTTTCTGTATTATGTTTCCTTTCTCTTAGTCTTCTACTCAATTTCCTAACCTCATTCTTATTTTGGTTAGGGAATCCAAGTTCTTAAGCACTTAAGTTGTGGTAAGCATATTTTCTTTTAATGGTTTAGTCTTCCTATTCTCTTTCATTTCATCTCCTTTCTTTAGACTTACTCTTGTTCATTATGGTTTTAGGAGTGTTCCAAAAAGTCCCAACTCAGTCCATTTTATCCCGGTAACTTTGGTAAGGAAAATAGGCTAGAATCTATATGTTTATGTTTATGTTATCTTATGTGTTATGTTATGATATGTTATGAATGTGTTATGAATTTGTTATGCATGTGTTTGTTGTAGGCTTGGGCTTATGCCCTATTTGACTAACAAGACCCCAAAAAGATTGTGGGCATATGCCTATTTAGCTGGTAGGACCCCACTAATCTCATGGGCATAAGCTTGTTTAGTCTATGGGACCCCAAGTAATAATGGCCATTATAATAAGTGAATTATGTGTTATGATATGTCTTTACGTTATTATGAAATTATGTTTATGTTTATGACTATGTGTTAGATTTTTCCTTGCTGGGCATTAGGCTCATTCCTTTTTGTTTATGTGCAGGAAATAAGCTTTAGAGGTGGAAAGATTCGTGACGCTTGGAGGATGTGTATCGATGATGAATGGAGTCAAGGGACCGAGTGTTATTCGATTCGAGGATGTAGTCTCCTTTTAATTTTTATGGTTTTATATGTATTTTCCGCATTTTCTTATGTAATTCTTTTCATTTAAATCATGTTTTGTTTTTAAAGACAATGGGATCCCAAATCCTTCTTAGCATTCTGTTTATTTGTAAATAACTCTTATTTTGCAAGTTGCTCAATAAATTATGGTATTTTCGTAAAAATGTAAGATTTATGTATAGTTTCGTTAATGGTCCAAATAGTCTAGATTAGTGGGTCGTTACAAATGTTTTCTCGACCACTGGTCGAGGGAACCCCTGCCTGCGAATCAGGCTGAGCTGAAGGGTTTGAAGTGTGTTCAGGCTTTTTCTTTTGGGCAGTGGATTTGACACGACCCATTCTAGCTGATGATGGTTGAGGTCTGGAAGGAGAAAGTCTAGAGAAAGGAATATCGTGAATGCGCTGGGCAGGCTGTTCTTCGCCTTCAAGCAATTGCGCAAGAAGATCGTCTTCGATCGGCCTCTCACCTCCCCACAAATTTGGCATTAAAATCTGCGGACAGAAAAATGGGGAGGTGAGGATGGAGAGTCTAGAAAGATGGTTAGAATAACGCTGGTCGTGTATAAAAGTCAAACTTTTATACAACAACATTCTAGAAAAAAACTAACTTTTCCATGCGAACAGTTTGAAAAACAGATCAAAAAGTGAAAGTAAATTTTTTTTTCTAAAAAAGCTTTTTCAACTTTAGTAAGGGCGGGAAAAACTCAGTTTTTCAACTAGCATAAAAATCGAATTTTTACTTCGATTTTACGTCCTAAATTTATGATCTTGACTATCAAACTGATTCATAACTCCTAAATGGAAAAGATACACCATCCTATCTAGCATCACTCGATAAATGCCCTATTTTCATGCATCTCAACCCAAGAACGCAGACAATATCAGAACCTAAAAGCTAACTTACATCGGCATGCACAACAAAAATGAAGAGTGCAAAAGTTCTGAAGCTTACCGATGTGAAGATTATGAAGCTTTGAAGAAATTCTGAGCGTAGGTGAACGAATGGCTGATTCCTGGAATGTCGAAAGATGATCTTCAGGGAGAGTAGGGGTTCTGACTTAGGGTTTCTTGATAGAAAAATAGCTTGCATAAAAAGAAAAAGGAAGTTCTGGACACTATATATTTCGTCTGCGGCATGAAAAAAGAGGTAATCATAAGTTTCCTCTTTTCAAAGCATGGGGAAGAGTGATAGCCATCAATGGATTGCTTGGGAACCAAAAAGGCATGATTAGACAGGGGTAGGTCACTTTTTCCAAGAAGGCACAAGCTACTCTGGCAGATTTAGTGGGGTAATCGAAGAGTCGTTTTCCTTAAAGTTCATTTATTGCTGGTCGTAATAAATAAACTTGGGGGGGGGGGGCAAATGTTATCCAAAAAGCAGGCATGGGTGACGTGGCAAGCGTTTTTAACACGTGGCTGACACCTGGCAGAAGTTCTGTTAGACCATCGACCAGTGAGATTCCCCTGACATAACATTTGGATTTTATATACGACCAGCCTGGTCGTATACTCCATATATTTTGAGATAATCTTGTACAATTGTAATCATATCCGAGATTATCTCCCATGATCCATGATGATCCGATTATTTAGGAAAGAATATTTGTAACTAATTCGTGTAATCGTCCTTGAGCCTATAAATAGAGAGAAATAGCTCAAGGAAGGGACTTTTTTTGGCTGATTTAAGTTTATACTTTACAAGAGAATTAGAGCTATTATCTTACGACTGTATTATTCATTTCTCTAAGGCCTGTGAAGCTCAGAGAATCCTAGTTCTTTGATCACTCCTTTGAGAATTAATATCAATAATAGCTTAAGTGGACGTAGGTCATTACCAATTCGTGGGGCCGAACCACTATAATTTGTTGTGTCATTTACTGTTCTTTCCATTAGATCTATTTCAACACCTTCATTCACATCAAACGTTTGACTCCGTGTCAGTTGACCAAATCGAGGCTCAACACATAGTCTTAAGAGATATTCTAAGACCTTCTTGGTAAACCTAAGTTGAAGCCTATGTGCCAAAAACATTGAGAAAACAACCTAATATTGACTATGGTAAAGCATGGGTGAGCATGGTAAATAAAACACCGAAATCAGTAAAGAAAAAGTTTCTTCGAAACAATAAGACTTACAGTGTGTTGGTCGATAGAAGAAGTAGATTTCGCAAGGGAGAGTTCCTGGAAGACTCCTGAGTAATTGAGTAACTGAGTTTCGAAGAGTTTTTGCAACAGGTGGTTTTTGGGTTTTTCTCTGAGAAAGAAGAAGGGTTTAAAAACGCAGAAGAGAGAAGATGAAGAAAGAATTTGAATAAAAGGTGGTGAACTGTGGAAATTGTCTACCTTATTTATACGTAAATGACATAGATCAATTTGAGCCATCCGATTTGGTCAGTACAAGATCCAAGGGCTATGTTTCAAAGGACAAAACGGCGAAAAAAAGTTGACAAGACAATTATTGCAGTCCTTGAAACCCGAACAAGCGCCAATTGTAGTGTTCCACGTGTCCAGAACTCGAGTAGTGGGCAGGCAATGTTTATTGCAATATAAGTCTAAAAGTCCCTACTGTGTAGGTCAGAAGGTGACGTCATAAACCATGAGCAAGGACTTGGGGGGCAAATGTGTATCCTGATTTCAGCACGAGTCTTTCACTCAGCTTGTGTAAAGCTGGCAAATAAATGCATGGAAGAAATAGCCAAGGAGTCCATGTATTCTCCACGTAGACAGTGCGGTTTTCATGACAGTTGTACGAGCTAGGGATGCATAAATTGATAAGCGCGAGCTTATAATATTTATAAGGCATTACCTCCATAGTACGAGCTTGACGGTATATCTAGCTCATGGTAACTTGGAGATATGGCGTATCCGTGGATCCCCGAAGACCCGGATACTTTATACGATTGTTTATGGCCAACCTGTGAAATTTAATGTCCCAAATATTAAGAGACCATTTATTTCATGATCAGATCATATCCTAGTATAAATGGGAATATTTCATATTAAATGTAATAAATATGTAAATCCGTGATTGACTCACACGGTTACCCAAACCTATCCAAGGAATTTCTCTATAAATACCAGAGACTATTTGTAACGACCCAAATTTGTTGATAAGGCTTAGGGCCTTGATTAGCATGCCTGGAGGGCAATAAGAGAATTATTGTTTAATATGTGAATTATTGCTATAATATGTGGTTTGTGTGAATATGAGATTACTGATGCATGTTTAGGTGAATTAAATATGCATGTGGGCCCTGTCTGGTCATTAGGGACATGATTGTAATTTTAGCCCGTTGAGGGTATAAACATGATAATTGTGATATACTTGTGATATATCTGTGTTGCACGATTCGAGACAGTTCTAGGGAGCGATTAGCTAGAAAGTCACAATGGGGTCGAAAATTCGACTCGGGGCGAGTCGAGGGGTATTTCGGGTGATGGTCATTTTATGGGGTTATTGGGTTATGGAAATAAATATTCGGAGATATATTTAAGGTTAGAGTGCCTAGGAGGGAATATTGGGGAAATTTACCATTTTGCCCTCGGGGACGTTTTTGGTACCTCGAACCTTGAGGTGACCTTATAGACTTAAGCTAAATAAAACAAAACCTAGAATCATTTGGAACTCTCTAAACCAATCCACTCTCTCTCCCCCTCACTTTATTTCTCTTCTACACTTGGAGACTTAGTGACTTTTTGGGAGGAAAACCAGTTAAAAACTGAGGCATGGAGCTTGGAAGAGGTGAGCTTTGGAGGTTGAGGTGCTAGTGGAAGCTTGAATTCATCAGCTGAGGTAAGGGGTTTAACTCTAAAATCCTTTGAGTTTCAGTAGAAATATAGCTCGAGTTGTGAGTTGCATGTGAACCAGAATCATGAGTTAAGTTTGGCTGTGGGTTGAGTTTATAAGACTGTGTTGGATTTGTTGTGGAGCTTAGATGATGTGGTAGGGAGGCTCAAGCTTAATTATGGGTTTGGGTATTGAGTTGGAATGATTTTAGAAGCATTGGCTCGAAGGAAATGCAGGGAAAAATGGTGGTTTTCTGGGTTTGGAGGTGAGGGCTGCGACCCTAGGAGGGGCACGCCGCGGCCCGTGTGCACGCAAGGCCTGGGGAGGCCACTGACCATGGGGCGCGCCGCAGCGCTTGGCCAAGCATGCCGCGGCTCGTGTGTGTTTCCAAGGAGGCATTTAGCCTCTGTTTTGAGGCAAGCCGCGACCCTTGAGGGGTTGGGCCGTAACCCTAGTTCAAGATGCAGGGTGTTTAGTGGGATTTGACTTGGGAACCTAATTGTTAAGGCTCGGGATGGACTTTATCACCCGGATTGATAGAATTCAATGTCTCGGAGATTAGAATTATGGCTTGAATTTATTTAATGGATTAGAGCTTGATGGGTGGAAATTGTTAATGTGTTGTGACTAAGGTTTCAGCGAGGCTTGGACTAGGGAACTATGCTCGGGACATCGGTGCTTGGAAAGCTCGAGACGCAGGTAAGAAAACTACTGTTTCCATAGAGCTTGTGTTGCAGGGCTCGGCCCTATATGATTGAGTTGCAGGGCTCGACCCTATATGCCTGTGTTGCAGGGCGTGGCCCTTTGATTGAGTTTATATGTGTTTAAATATATGTTTAGTTATACTATGTGTGTATTTTAACGATGGAACGGCGAAGGCCGGGAACGGCGAAGGCCGAGAATGGCAAGGGGCCGGGAGCAGCGTTTAGCACGCGGAGTGCGAGTTGCCAGGGCAAGACCCCAAGGGATACCTGGGATATTCTTACGTAATATACCGCGAACCCAGAGCCTGGTAAAGCGCCTGGGACGGCATGACCGTACATGTATAACCTGATGACGACATGTTTATATGTTAAGTGTTTGACATGCATATATATTATCTGCTTGTGAGGGTTTTCTTGCTGGGCTTCGACTCATGGGTGCTCTATGGTGCAGGTAAAGGCAATGGGAAAGTCGATCAACCTTGAGTATGGTGAGCGTGACGAGCAGCGCGTACATGTCTGGTCTCCTTGGCTGCCACGGCCAGGGGTGTTTTTGGGAGATGATTTTACTAAACTTGAATTTTTTTGTTTAGTCGACTCTGGTTATATTTTGAGTTGTAAATATTTCTAAACAATGTTTTTGGGATCCCAAATGTTAAACGCTTTGTAATTTTCAATGAAAGGTTTATTTTCTAATTTATGACTTTGGTTATAATTTAATTACGCTTTTTTCCTAAAACCTCGATTAGCGAGTTAATTGCACATTTTAAACTCACTTAGTAACGACTCTAAGGCAGTAAGGTGTTACAATATTGGACAGGAAAAACGACGATTATTCTGTAATACCGAAACTCTGCAAAAATAAAGAGAGAAAAGCAATAATAATATAGACTCGTGGACTAGGTGGATTTTAACCACTGAACCACGTAAAAAGGTCAGTGTTCTTGAGAGTTATTTTCTTATTTCAGTTTATCATCAAGCACTAATTCAACCTTGTTATTTTTTTAATTCTCTGTTGGCGAAAAATCGCATCAACAGAATATAAATATGATTATATGTTCAAAATAAGTTAGTCCTAAGATTATTCAGTGCACAGGATTTACACTGACTTGCGAATCTACGATATGATCTACTTACACATTGTGGTGTTATGTTCTTTCCAAAACATTAGCAAAGTAGATAAGATCGGATGTATTTGTTACATTGGACAAGACCGATATTGACAGTTGATAAGATAAGTAAACATACCGTTATTATCTATTCTAGTCATATCATATAGTTGACCATAGGTCAATTCAATCTCAATTCTGAGTGGTTAGTATTCTAACTGATTGTATTATTTGAGTTCTTTGACTTGTTCGTTACCAGCTTATCTTACGGACTAGCCCATACTTACATCTTGGGAACTAGGTAGTATAATTGAGTGGGCGTGTTAATCATAGATATGAACATTTATTGCTTCTGATGAAGAAGTGAAACGATGGTTTCATTTTATTTTGGTTCAAGGTGTTAAATGATAGAGATCTCATTTCAGTAATTAAATTAGTTTACTGAAATATCATTTACAAGGAACTAAGTCTTTTAAGGATAAAATACAATGAGGCGTAAAACAGTATTTTAGTCCCATCTCATTGTAGACCGTCTATAGAGGATTGAGTGACAATTATGGTTGTAACAATGGATAATTAATATCGTGTCTATATTTGTTATAGAGCGTTCTATGAATTCAAAAGTGCAATTCTGAGTCTTTAGTGGAGTCACGAGGAATTAATAAGTTAGTAAATTTATTTGTTAGATTTATGATAACTTATTGGAGCTTGATTTCATAGGCCCATGGTCTCCATTGTACCTTGGATAAAATCACATAGATAGTCTCAATTAATTGATTTAATTATCAAAGTTGACCATATCAATTTTTGATAGTTTCACAGAGTTAAGTAATTTTGAGAAGAAAAGAGAAATTATGGCAGATTTGTTAATTAAGATAAACTGGTATCTAAATTAATAAATACGTTTAAATCAAGGTTCAAATTATAAATAATTAATTTGATAAAGGATTTAAATAATTATTTAATTAATTAAATCAATAGAAAATAATACAGGCTTTGATTTTAAGTCCAATGAGCTTATAATCAAATGAGAAATTTCACGAGCCTAATGCCCATGATAATTTCGACTTAGGGCTGATTATTGGCTATTATTTTATTGATTTTTTAATTAAATAAGTTACATAAATGAGTCTATAAAAGGAGTGTTAAGAGAGAAGTGAAAACATAAGTTCTGACAAGTTCAGAAGTAAAAAAAAACACAAGTTTCTGATAGTTTTTAGATTCTCTCTAAACACAAGTCATTTTCTAAGCCTCTTTGTTATTTTCTCTTATTCTCTTTGTATCTATCTCATGTGTTGAGAATTTCCCACTCTAGTCTAGGTGTTTCTAAGGATACTTTGGAAGACTGTGAAGAAAATTGAAGATCAGTTCAGTTTCTTGATAATACTCTGCGACAGAAAGGATACAAGGGTTGTTGAAACTGAAGGAAGAACTTATTTATTATGCTGCGTATACTGTAAGTATTCTTATCATTGTTTTTCTTTGAATTCAATTGTAGAAACATGTTCTAGGTTATCTCATATTAATTTGTTTAATATTAGATCTACATGAAAATAAATAAAGATCCTGTATAAGTTTCCGAACAATGCATACATGAGTAGGGTTGTTACTGCTAGGCATGCTTATTA
The DNA here is from genome assembly GCF_963169125.1 of Humulus lupulus. NCBI lineage: Eukaryota > Viridiplantae > Streptophyta > Magnoliopsida > Rosales > Cannabaceae > Humulus > Humulus lupulus. The sequence continues at coordinate 13,801,493 of NC_084796.1, read as the reverse complement.
TGGTTTGATAATGTATTGTTAACTGTTTATGAGTATGTTTAAGTTTTCTTGCTGGACCTTGGCTCACAGGTGCTATGTGGTGCAAGTAAGGGGAAAGGAAAGCTGGACCAGTCATGTGTTGGAGAGCTTAGGTGGTGACATGTACATATGTGGCCACTTGACCACCATGGCCAATGTTTTTCAGAGGAACTAGGGTTAAACCATATTTTTGCCGCTTAGGTTGACGGGTTGTAACTTTTGAGTTGTAATGACCATTTTGGAACTGTAAACAACTTTGTAAACGTTTATTATGAGATTCCATGCACAATGTAATGTTTTAATGAAATATCCATTCCTTTGGACCATAATTTTTTAACCCTGGACTATTAATCACATTTAGATGAACGTTTATGACCTAATGACTTGTTTAGTGAGTTAAACACTATTTAAAATACATAGTGTAACAGTCTTGGCTAACCAGAGCGTTACAGTTAATGCCCTAAAAGAATGTAAAGACATTTTATTGGTTTTAAATAAAAGTACAATTTATTATATTTGAATGTTATAATTATTGTTTGAATTAATTATATAATAATATCTAGAAAATTCCATATTCATTCATGAGAATATGATCTTGTATTATTACGAGAGAATTAAGATCACATATAATACAGTAAGGAATCTTTAATGAATGGTTACTAGTACGGTTTACTAAGCATATGAGATGGAAGTAATCTAGATTCAGATTACTGATGTGGATAGACATCTTAGTAATTGTGTTGTAAATAATAGAGATTATATATGACAAGACCGATGAGAATTAATTATCTTTATAAACTTGTCGTTTGACTTAAAGATTTAATTCTTATCATAATAGATGATCATTTGTAGATCAGTCTAAATCCTGAATATTCATGAACTCCTGTTTATGTTTATTGAATCTTTTGATTCACTTGTTAAGGTCTCTTAGAATAATGAGGCTAATGACTTTTGTTTTGGAGATTCAATATCATGGATGGCTGAGAACATGAATTATAATAATGAAATCCATACTTTCCTAACGAATTGAATATAGGTTCCCTTAAGGGTTGATTTTGGAACTGAATAGTTATTGAGCTCAAATCTATAATTAGATTATAGATTAATTATCCGCTAGTGAATTAATGGTACTTAAGGATCAAGAGATAATTAGAAGGGTAAAACGGTAATTTTTACTAGCTCTAATTAACAAACCAATAATGGAGGACAGAACTACATATATTGATTATATCAATGGACTACTAGAGAAAACTCTGTAAATATAATTCTATAAATACTTATAGTGCAATTTCATATTTATAGTGGAGTAATTATGGAATTAATAAATAAGATTATTAGATTAAAGAGTTTAATTAATAATCTGGTTTATTGGAGCTTCGTATTATAGGTCCATGGCCTTCATATCACATCTGTCCTACACTGTCAAGGGTAAGGATGTCAAAAGAAAGATTAATATAAAGAGAAAGGACTAAATTGCAAATGAATTAATTTTCTATGGCAAGGAAATAATTATGTGATAATTATGGGGATTGATTAATTGTGAATTAATTAATTATTTAACTATATAGTTTTTATTTTGAAAAGCTATAGGTTAAAATTAATATTAATCTTGTATGGATTAATATAAAAAGAGAGAATAATAAATATCTTATTTATAATATGATATTTATTTATTTAATTTAAAACTGATATTTTAAAATAAAGTTAATTTCTAATTAACTGATATTTATATTGTAGTAAATATATTGTCTTAAAGATTGATTAAATAAACAAATGAGAAAATTAGGGAAACTTGATATAGGCTTGGGCGACACACACTGTATTGTACAGTGTGTGGCGCCTATACCAGGGATTTAATCCATGATATTTGAATTTTGAATCTCAAATATTTTTGTTTAATCAATTATTTAATTATTCCTTTTAAATATGATTTAAATAAATAATTAAATGTAAATATCTAATCAGTTTTAAATTCGAATTATATTTTAATTAAACAAAAATTATTTAATTAGATTAAATATCTTTATAAGTCTGATAGTACATGACTTTCAGAATAAGGCTTCATTATTATTTTTTAGAAATAAAAATATAGACTCTTTATCAAAAGCGATAGTTTTCTCTAAACTTGAAAACTATTCAAAACCTCTTGTCTGTCAAAACTCTCTAGATCTCATGTGTTGAGTACATCTAGGGAGTCACATAAATCAACATTTTGAATCGCCCACATACGTCCTTGTGTGTTTGAGGATTGGTCTGGAAGATCAGGGTGTGAGATCTCAGAACACTGGATAGGAAGATCGTTGATTTATACAAAAAGAGTCAATGACATTTGATAGGCTACAAGAGGTACTCTCTGATCTATTTGTATGTGATTTAATATTCATATATGTGTATAATTTTGGTTGGTATTAATATTTATTAAAATTGATCCATATATTCCGTTGCGTACCTTTGATTTGATCATTTAATACCAACAATAATTACTAAACCCACTAATCTAGCAGGGCGGTGGTTGAAACCCGCCGTTATTTTGAAATTTAAACAAAACAAAGCTAACAAAACTAGGCAAATAAACAACAAAACTAAAACAAAAATCAACCACCAAACAAGTGTATTTCAGATCTACTACCTCTTGTCCACCTCTATGGAATTATCCTAAACCAAAGGCTCTAAACCCATAATCTGGTCTTACCTAAATAGATTCTCCTAGCGACGGTAGCACCCACCTTGACGATGGCAGCACCCACACAAAACTAGAACTCTAGCATCGTCAACCTTCGAAAATGAAAAATCTCACCCCCAACGAAATACAAGAAGTAGAAGATCCAAAGCAGATACCTTTCACGCTCAACCCCACAAATTCAATATGCAGAGACATCCTCTCGGCCAGGCATGACCAGACGTACGAACGACGCCGACACCATTGGCCGAGAAAAGAAGATGAAAAAAAACTCAGGAAGCCCTAACAGAGTAAAAAGGGAAATCCTTATGGTACTAAGCTTTTTAGTAGGTATTTTTACTAACTTAACTTGGTTCTTACAATTGATAAATGAAATCCTATGTTTTTACTTAAAAATACATAAATGTGGCATTGTTATTTGGTACTCTTCACTTTCATTAATGTCATCCCATTAGGGAATCAATTTAGATATTTTTTTCATTTACCTACCGATCAACATTTTATATGAAAATTATATTTAATATAATTTTAAGATCGATGCATATATTGTATGTCAATAAAATAATAAATAACATAGTAGTGTGAACATTAAATTTAATTTAATTAGTCAAAATTGATTTTAAAAGCTCTTTATACATTAATAAAATTGATGTATAATTATATATTTTAGAGGAAATTACACCAAATATGAGAATTTTTTATAAACTTTAAAAAATATGGCAGTTTTTTTTTTAAAAAGTTTTTTATGGCGTATTTTTTTTATTTATATTTTTATGGGAGTTTTTTTTCCCATATATTTGTAAAACTTTATTTGTAGACCATATCTTACAAAAAAAACGGTTCGTTCAGCCCCTTGATCGAAAAGCAAACTCATGTACTCCATCGTTAATGCTGGCTCTGCCATTTTCGATCGTTTAGGCGAATTCTTAGGCAGTGGAGTTTCTCTACAGCTCGTCAGTGGTCACGTCGGTACGTACGCTGTACTTTTATATATATATATAGTATATGCATGTGTTGGTATCTATCTATAGTACGTAATATATATATATATATTTTAATGTTAAAAGTTATGATCAAGATTTATATATGGTTCTGTATCTTAATCAGTTTTACGTGATAAAGATCTTTATATATATATATTAATGTTAAAGTTATGGTATGATCTTGATATAGTTTTTTCTGGTGCCATTAGTACAGTTTCTCAACGTGGGCACGAATCTAAAGGCATTTGGGATTTTGGGTATTGCTGAGTATGGTATGCTAAATCTGGAAGAATGGGTTATTGTGGTGGGCAATTCTATAATGGACATGTATGCTAAATGTGGAAGAATTAAAGACGCAGCTAAGATGTTCGACAAAATGCCCCTTCGAAATCTTGTAACTTGGAATGCAATGATCAGTGGCTACACACTTGAAGGAAATGGAGAAAAAGCTTTGATTTTGTTTCGTGAAATGCAAGAAAGAGAAGTTCCAGATGAACACACCTATACGAGTACACTTAAGGCTTGTAGTGGTCTTGGGGAATGAATAATTATATAATAAATATAAAAAATGAAGGAAGGAAAGAAGGGATGGATGGATGTCTATGAAGAACATAGCATTACAACAATGGCATATTCTCTTTCTTCTTCTCCTCCATCTTCTTGTTTTATTTATTTGTCTTTTTAATTTTTATTTTTCTTAACGAATAAGAAAAATACGTTGCCTTGCCTGGCCTTTAATTAAGAAACCAAACTGAAATTTCGGCAAGTGTAAGGCTTGGGCTAGAAATGAAATGAATGTAATTGTAAGTTGTTGTACGACCAAACTACACTCGCTTTTTCTAAGTCTACTACTACTGTTTTAGACTATTCAATTGATTCCCTTACTTTATTTTTTTGACAGGGGTAACCAGTTACCACTTCTTCTTCTACTACTACTTCTCAGATTATTTTTTTATTTTCTGAGTTTTTTTTTAGGTTTGACTCAGTAACTAGTTATCAATCAGTTATTTTAATAGGGGTAACCGGTTACCTTCTTCTTCTTCTTCTTCTTCTTTACTGGATGTATTCTGATCTGTTTTTTTTTCTTCCAAATCTGTCAGTAACCAGTTACAATTCACTCGAGTACTTGCCATGGCAGTTAAAATTGATAGTAGTAACCGGTTACTGCCACATTACTAAAAAATCTAAATTGATAATCGTAACTGGTTACAGCGAGGTTTGAAAAAAAAAATCAAATCTAAAAAAAATAACCAATTGCTATGGTACCTGGTTACTTAGTCAGGTGTGAAAACAAAATCAAATCTAAACAAAAAAATCTAAATTAATCGCTACTGTAACTGGTTACACCTAGGTCTAAAAAAAATCTGATACGAATAAAATGATTCAGGTGTCATGGTACCCGGTTACTTAAACAGATTTGGAAAAAAAAAACCCAGTAAAATCAAAAGTTTTATTTTTTTATTTCTTGTACTTGTATTATGAATAAATTTTGTAAACCTATCGATACATTTTTTGAGCAAACGTTCTAATTCTATTTCTTTAAATAATTAATAAACACATAAATATTTATGTTAGAACTTATTTGATGAATGTTTGGCTGCTAAACCTTTTGATCTAAACATCACAGAGAAGAACCTTTTGACAACTTTTGCCCTTTTCAACCAAAAAAACTAATTAGCTAACCTAAGCTTTCATATGTTAAAAGTACCCTAAAATATTCAACTACCTAGCTTCTTATACTACCCTAGTCTACACTAAATAATAGCAGTCAACTTTTCTTAAGTACATTTCTTAAATCAAATCAAATATGAAGTCAAGTACTTGGTTACTTAAATAGATTTAGAAAAGAAAAAAAACCCAGAAAAATCAAATATGAAGTCAAGTACCTGGTTACTTAAACAAATTTAGAAGAAAAAAAACCAGAAAAATCAAATATGAAGTTCAAAATCAGATGTGAAAAAGAAGAAAACTAGATTTGAAGAAAGAAAAAGAAGAATAAGAAAGATCAAATAAGAAGAAGAAGAAGAAAAAAGAAAGAAGACGAAGAAAAAGAAGAAAGAAAGAAGAAGAAGAAGAAGAAGAAGAAGAAGAAGAAGAAAATCAGTTCTTCGTCGTCGTCGGAGGCAGCAGCGAAGGTAGCATTGCCGGAAGAAATTTGAGATGGCCATTGAATTGGGGAAGAGAAAGAAAGAAATGAGAACAGTGCGAGATCGTGAGGAGAGAAGAGAAAATAAGATAATGAAGTTTATGGTAATTTATTTACCATATTTTAAACTTTTTTTCCAAAACTTACCATATTTTGTTCAGTTATTTTTTTTCCTATAAATTTAGAAACTATATATATTTTTCCCATATTTACGTAAACTTCTCTATATTTTATTCCCATAATCCAACCCGTGCCAACTTTTTTTCCTTTATTTATCTAGTAAATATTAACATTTTTTTCTTTTACATATTATACTTCATATATATTTTATATATTATATATATACTCTTTACTCATTTTGACTATTAAAAAAAAAAAATATTTCCATATACTTAAGATAGATAAATATGTATCATAATCTATATTATGTATAAAAAAACTATAAATATATATATAAATTTACTTTTAATTAAAAGTGAAATTGTTTTGACCAAAACATATTATCATAAATATGTTGTCATTAAAATGTCGGTAACTAAAAATATTTTATATGTAAAATGGTGTGATAAAAAAAATTATATTAGTAATAATTTGTGATTAAATGTTAGTTTTTGGTGACAAAATATTATTAGTTGTGAAGAAAATTGATATTTAAAGATAAAAATTTGAGAAATTTACAAAAGTACCTAAGGTTTTAAAAAAAAAATACTAAAAATACAAAATCTGTAAAAAATTACAAAAATACAGAGTGACATAATTATAAATATGGAGTTTTTTTTATTGTAAACAAAGTTTACAAATTTGTAATAATATAGTTTTTTTGTAACTAAAGTTTACAAATTTGTAATTAAAATTTACAAGTTTGTAACCATATGTTACAATTTTGTAAACAACATTTACAGACTAACTAGAAAATTGTAATAGACGATTACAGAACCGTAACAAAGTGTTATCCGTATTTTTGTAATTTTTGTAAAATTTTATATTTTTTATTTTCTTTTTAAATTTGTAGTGCTAGATGTAATTTTTTCCTAAAAATATAGGTTGTAACTAAAGATGTATTATTAATGGTGACAATTTCTAGTGCAAAAATGCCAATAATACTGCCTTAACACGCAAACTCCATCTAACTTTGGTTGGACTAACATATTATAATATGTATAAAATGGTCATTTGACAAAGTGACTTATTTTTTGTAGTGATTTTGGACTCTGACTTAGTTTGGATAATGGTCTCTGACAGTTAGTCGAATTTTTTTAGACAGTTGGTCAAAAAATTCAGATAACTAATCGAAATTTTAGACAGAAATCATTTTGCAAAAAATTATCAAAACTAAGCAAGAGTGCAAAATAACTTTAAAAATATGCAATTTTCACCCATTACTCGGTAAAAAGTTGCATTATTTTTTAAAATAATGTTGGAGTTGGCCTAAGTTGCCCCACATATAAGATTTTGAATTTAATTATAGCAACATGATTAATTAATAAATCAATTTTTACAGAAAGAGAAACAAAATGACATAGAATAATAACTTGACTGCATAATTTAATAAGGTGCTTAATTATGACTATTTTAAATAAATACTCACGCTTTCTTTCTCTACTATTATATTAAAATATTCGTCATTTGTAATTGTTCCAAAATTTTAATTTCATAATACAGCATCATAACCTAATCTAATGCAAATTAAGCTTAATTTTATTTTTTTTCTAAAAAAAAAGAGAAAAATCTTGCAGTTTGCTTCTCAATATTGTAAATAATACTAATTAGTTAGCGTAGTTACTTAAACCTTTCAACCTAATCATACGCTTCTTTTAGCTTTAATGTATTTTTCAGTCATATTTATCGTTATATTATACAGAGAAAAACCTCTTTTTTTATCCGATTTGGTCGAATTTTTATTGATATATAAATAAAACCTGTTTTTCTTCTTTTTCCTTGTCTCAAATACATAGTATGAATAATGAATCTGTCCTTTTTGAACAACATATGTACAAAAATTGATGTTGGTTAGAATTTGATGAGATTTGTTTTTGACTAAAAAAATTAAATATTATTATGTTTTGATGGCTTAACACGCTATGAAAAGTCAGATCAAAATTCTCTACCAAACCCAAGTCTCAACAAAAAATGCCAATTGGGCTTGCGCCTCAGGTGGCGGCTTCAGGACCAAGCCCAACCCAACTTAGTGTAGCTTAAAAGTAAAAAAGAAAAAGAAAATAAATTAAATAAATAAATAAACGCCAATCTAAGGTTGTCTCATTACAGCCACTTTATCTTCTTGATCCATACTCCATTGACGCAGAGAAAGAAAGAGAGCGAGAGAGAGAGAAGATGGCGAACACGAGTGCTGCGGTGGTCGGAGCAGGGCTTTCATGCTCAAGCGTCTACCTTTCAAAAAGACCCATTTCGCAGTTTTCGCAATCGTCTCGTCGTTTTTGCTGTGTCAAAATGGCTGTCTCACTCGACGAGAAGAAGAATTTTACTCTGAAAAAGTCAGAGGAGGCTTTCACTGCTGCTAAGGTATTTCTATTTTGTCCAGTGATGTTTATTTTCTTTTTTTTTTTTAATCTAAATTGAGTTGAGTTTTAGTTTGACCGTGTCAAAGATTTGGTTTGTTTGTATTGGTTTTTCCTTGACTTGGGGATATGGGCTTGTCACATTTTGATTGAGACGTAGGATTTTCTGGGTTTTATGAGATTCATATGATGGTACTGGCTTAAATTTTTCCTGGTTTTGTGAAGAATCAAGAGATGGATTTCAGTTTGGTATCTCCATTTTTGAGCTTCAATTCAGCTGTTATTTTGCAATGCGCCTAATTTTCACGGTGTCAGTGCAAGCAACCTTGGTTTTCTCATCTGAACAGTTTTAAATCTGCTTAAGCAAATTTAGTGCAGAGTTTAACTTGTTTAAGGCTTATCTTGAGCTGGAAAAACTTGATGCGGCTCATATTTTTATTAACTTGGCAAATGCCTGAGATATCAATGTCTGTAAAAACTTGGTTTGGTTTGAGATTAAATGTTGAAAACATTCAGTTTTGTGTAAAAATTTGATTATGTATCAGTTGGTACATTGCTGACCGGTAGCCGTATATATTGTTGTAGACTTGTACTGTGTTTCAAACCGTACCCGTCTGTTAATTTTTTCTTTCCCTATAGCACAATCTTCATTCTTTTACAGCCTTTTATGAATCTGAAAACATGGCCATACTTGAACTTAAATTCGAGATTCAATGAGTGAAAATATAGCATGATTTTAGATGTAGTTTAGTGGTTCAATATTCCCAGGTGCAATTCATTACAAATATAATCTATGTTTCCTTGTGTTGTGCCATGCCCAAATAATCTTGTTGAAGTGTTGGTTGCCTGTTTCTACTTGAACTATGCATATTTCAAACTAGTGGTGATACAGCTAGTAATTATATTTCAGTTCATTCTGTTTTGCTAGGGTCATATTAACTCTCAAATGTGAACTGTGTTTCAGACTCTCTAATTATTTACTCATGTTAACACCTATTAGGAGTTGATGCCTGGAGGTGTAAATTCCCCTGTTCGTGCTTTTAAATCTGTCGGCGGACAACCTATTGTCATTGATTCTGCCAAGGGCTCTCACATGCGGGATATTGATGGCAATGAGTACATTGATTATGTTGGTTCATGGGGACCTGCAATTATTGGCCATGCAGATGATGAGGTTCTATTCTTTCTTTGAAATCCAATACATATTTTGACAATTCTTAATCCATTATCTAGGTTTTCAGCCCTGATTTTATTAGCTTTCAACAATTATTTTCCTTATGTTTTCTTCTTTATAGAGATCAGGAGATATGATTTAGGACTACAGGTTGCTGCCCTGCTTCAAATTTTATTTTGCTTTGAATAGTTAATCCTCTGAGTTATATTTGTGGTGGACCCTTAATTGTTTTACTTATCTGTCATGGAAGTTTATCTGATAGTGCCTGAGATTTTGTTACTCAATCATCTTGGAATGGAACTTTGCTGCAGGTACTTGCAGCCCTTGCTGAAACAATGAAGAAAGGAACCAGCTTTGGTGCTCCTTGTCTTCTAGAAAATGTACTAGCAGAGATGGTCATCTCAGCTGTTCCAAGCATTGAAATGGTTAGATTTGTGAACTCAGGTACAGAAGCATGCATGGGTGTGCTCCGGCTGGCCCGTGCTTACACTAGCAGGCCAAAAATCATCAAGTTTGAGGGTTGTTATCACGGTCATGCTGATCCCTTCCTTGTCAAGGCCGGTAGTGGTGTTGCCACATTGGGACTACCAGACTCTCCAGGTGTTCCCAAAGCAGCAACTATTGATACTCTAACAGCCCCCTATAATGACTTCTCAGCCGTGGAAGAACTCTTTAAGACCCACAAAGGAGAAATAGCTGCAATTATCCTTGAACCTGTGGTTGGGAACTCTGGCTTCATTCCTCCTAAGCCAGACTTCCTCAATGCCATTCGCAAACTCACAAAAGAAAACGATGCTCTCCTCATCTTTGATGAAGTTATGACCGGATTCCGTTTGTCTTATGGTGGAGCTCAAGAGTACTTTGGCATAACTCCTGATTTAACAACACTTGGAAAGATCATTGGTGGTGGTCTGCCGGTGGGTGCATATGGAGGAAGGAGGGAGATCATGGAGATGGTAGCACCAGCTGGACCAATGTACCAAGCTGGGACCTTGAGTGGAAACCCATTGGCAATGACTGCAGGAATACATACCCTCAAGCGGTTGATGAAGCCAGGAAATTACGAATACTTGAATAAGATCACAAGCGAACTTACTCAAGGTCTCTTGGAAGCTGGGAAGAAGACTGGCCATGCAATGTGCGGTGGATATATAGGTGGGATGTTTGGGTTTTTCTTCTGTGAAGGACCTGTACACAACTTTTCAGATGCAGAAAAGAGTGACACTGAAAAGTTTGCAAGGTTTTATAGAGGCATGCTGGAAGAAGGTGTTTATTTTGCACCTTCACAGTTTGAGGCTGGGTTTACAAGCTTGGCGCATACCTCTGAAGATATTCAACAAACAATAGCTGCGGCAGAAAAAGTTTTAAGGCGGATTTAGATTTATATCTTTTGTACTATTTTCCCCATTTTCTTTCTTTTCTACTATTTTCCCCATTTTCTTTCTTTTCTTATCTCTTGCATAGCTGCCATCTTTTGTAGATGTACTGGAGAGTTTGTTTTGTAGTCATAAGTCATGTATGATTAGAACCTGAATGTTCTAGTTTAACATTTTACCCTTGAAAAGTTGTTGAGTGTATTACCTGTATTTTCCACGCGTATACCTTGATTTGGTATTTTGTACGTTAGAATAAATCCAACACCTTTGATTGGCAGTGTGCTGTTAAGCTCACCAAAGGAACAATTTTTTGAGTAGAATAGAACTCATCCTCAATCTATCAAAAACGCTGCAGTTGTAAATTGTAATCACAACACAAGTGGTTAACATGTTTGACAATCATTACTGAATTTCATCATAAACATAGCATTTCTCCTTAAATTTGAATGTTGATCTTTACAATAATGAGGTCTATACAGCTTGCTTGACATAACATCACTCGAGTGATATCTATAAGACTAGAAAGTAGAAGAGACCAAACAAGAAGAAAGAAACAAAGAGAAAAGGAAATAAAGCAAACAATATGCTGAAAGTGAAAACTAATATGGCACTGATAGACAATATAATCTGTAAGAGTCACGAAGAACACTGACTTTCTTTCAATTAAGACAAATTATCACCAGCTTGCACTTGTACACATGGATGTTGCCACAAAACATGGTCTCCAAGACTTATTCTGTTGCACAAAGCTTACATACTGACTTGACTCTATCACAATTTATTTCACAGTATAGAACATGAGCAAACAACTTTCCTGGGAGAATCATCAATCTTCTTTTCTGTTCAGGGAAAAGAAAAAATCAAAATCAAAATCACTTTCAGTCTAGTTATTAATGATCATCATAATCTATATTGGTAAGAGTTTCTGCATCTCTTACCTGATTTAGTTTTTGCTGGAGATGGCTGTACAACAACATGCATTATGATTACTCCCCCAGCAGCTGTATCACCAAAGGGTAATTTACACTGACCGACAGTCTTGTTGTTTTCCAAAATTTTACCAGAACTGATCAGTTTCACTTCATTTGCAGTCTTCGGTGTGATTGTTTTACCTGAGCAAGAAATCACATTTTGTATAAGGAAAGAGGAACAAGGAAAGGGAAGGTTAAAGAAGCAAAAAAAAAAAAAAAACAAGCTTACTGGACAAGAATAAGAACATTTACATGCGTTTCTAGTATTAGTTCAAGCATAAAATATTATATGTCAAATTCCTCTTTCCAAAAATATCTACAAAGATATCTAGAATTGGAAAAATCCTCCAGAAAACGTAATGGAATTTGCCGTAATTAGCTAAACACGAGACTCAGGTTTGCCAATGAAATATGAACAAGTTTGAGCATTGAGTCCAAGTATTCATACAACCAACAGAAAACTATCATATATTTACCAAAGGCAACCAAAAATCAGATTGCCCAATATGAAGAATCGATATTAACATTCAAAGAAACTACCACCAACGTGTTCCAATTCCCAAATCCACCCAGATCCACGAAATCACTAACAAAGCCTATAACAGCAAAGCCCATTAAAATTATATGCTTATTCTCACTATAATCATCACCAAACAACAAGAAAGCAAAAACCAACCTTTGGGCCAATCAGCCACAATCCTCTGCTTGAGCATATCAACCGTCGACGCCGATGAGTACCGGAAAGGTCCGATATCCGAACCATCGTACAAACGGAATTTAATGTCTACCAAATCCTCTTCAGGCATCTGAAACGTTGACTTTTTTTATCCAAAAGCTTGACCAGATGATCAATTCCGATAAAGCGAAACCCTTTTCCTCGCCGATTAATTGGGACTCGAAAACGAGCTCATAGATCAAAAAAGAAAAATAATCTGAACTTTTTTGGGTATAATTCAATTAAACCCAATTTAAAAATCTTCACCAGGAAAAACCCAGTAAAATGAAACAGACCCAGATTTTGAAATAGTAAATCGAACCTTTTTTTTTATGGAGTTGACGATCAAGCTATGCCGATTCGAAAGAAAACTTCCCTTTTGTTTCTTCCATGGGGGTTTTTCACAAAGGTCGGTGCGTTTGTTGGTGAACTGAAAAGAGGAAAAAAATAATATCGAGAAATACCAACCTCTTTGAAACGACAACGTTTTGAGGCCTCAAGTACAACACACAGCAGGGATCATGTCACGGTGACGTTTTCGGGTTTTGAAAAGTTGGTTCTTCTATCCTTAAACGACATGTCGTTTATGGGTAGAGTAGGGTTCCATAACCGTCCAAATGTCCCAAATAAAAAATCTGATATAGAAGAGGGAAAGATGAAGAGGAAGAGAATGGAAGGGAAGGGAGAAGAGAAGAAGATGGAGATAGTTTGGCAAACCCCTGCAAACCCACCTGAACGACAAGATTACATATTTCGAAACGGTAACTCCAAGAACAAATAACTAAAAAATACCCCTTTTATAAAAGTTTTGAATTTTGTAAAATGTGGTGAGAAAAATTGAATTACGAATTTTTTTGGCGGGAATTGTTCAGGGAGGCGCCATGTCAAACCGTACTACTTCGAGTTTATCTCTCATGTATGTATCTCAGTGAGCTTGAGTGTGTTAATTTGGTAATATTAATGGGATAAAACCCTAGTTAAACCCTGATTAAACCCGAATGTTGTTTTCTTTAGCTGAATGCATTAAATGGGTTGTTGGCTTAGGTTAAGAATCGTTGGGCGGGAAAGACCATCGTGGATTTGTTCGCTGAGGAGTTTAAAGGACGACCGTATGAGTACTATGTATGACTGCTTATAGCTCTTGTCACTTTTATAACTATATTCAAGAACTTGTTCTGGTAAATACTTGTTAAAATTCTTGCCGGGCATCCGTTCTTCTGTTTATTGGAATTGAATTTGAGTTGGGTCTTATTTTTAGCATTAGTACATATGGTCATTCAATGAGTTCACGGATAGTGGTTAAGCTTTGATTGTAGGTTAGTGCTGTCAAATGTGGAAGGATTCAAGTAGATGGAGAGATGGTGCCGGTTTCATACGTTGTTAAATCTTCGCAAAAGATTAGCCATTTCTTACACAGGTGTGTGGCAACTGATATAGTTTCATCCAGAAAACTAAGTTAATTAATTTGCGGAAAAAGACGTCCTTCCTTGTCCTTACGGGTGCTCTAATATGTACCTACTTGACGTAGTTAGGTTTATAATTCTTAATTTTATGTGCTGATGCTGATCTTGAGATAAGATTTTTTTGTTGTTTATTGTGCACTTTGTGGAGATCTTTGTTTGCCTAATTTACTAGGTAGTCTTGAGTTATCAAATTATCAAGTTATAAATTGATTGTGCAATGGTTGTAGGCATGAACCTCCTGTGTTGGCCTTGGATGTTTCAATCCTCCATAAAGAACCAGAAGTGGTCACTATTTGTAAACCTGCCTCTGTTCCGGTGAGTCACCAGTTATTATTTTTACATCTTCTTTCAACATGTTGATTTTGTGCCACAGTTCCAAATGTAGAACTCATCTCTCGTGAATGCTTATGGCTGATAGTTGATGTTGTTTCTCATTTGGTATGGCATGAAAATATGGTTCACTGCTGGAAAGTCCTGAAAATCCTTTTGTGTCTTGTCTCTCTCTGTACTTTACTTTGCGTTTTGACTTTCGACTGCTATCTAGGTGCATCCCTGTGGTCAATATCGTAAGAACACTGTTGTAGGCATTCTTCAAGCAGAGTACGATTTGGCACCTCTGTTTCGTATCCAGACTACCAAACAAAATGCTTCTTGAAGCAAGCAACACAAATTTATAGATAGATGGTTCCATTGGGTCTCATTTCATTTAATATGAATTTTGTTTATTCACACTTTATGCTATCTGTTTGCAACATTTTCTATCTTGTCCTTCCCTTGACCATGATCGTGTTAGCAATTCATCGGTTAGATCGGCTAGTCTCTGGGCTCCTTATCTTGGCAAGAAGTGCTTCAAAAGCTGACATGTTTAGGCAACAGGTGAGACTTGAACTGCTATTGTTAAGTATATGAAGCTCATTTAGAAAATCATCCAAGTAAAATTATGTTTGTTTGCATCCATTAATATGTAAAACAAAAGGGTATTTCTCTTTTCTCCAGCACTTAGTGTAAATACAAGTATTTTTAGTCATGATGTATTCTTTCTTCACTTTAATACAGTGCATTTGTCACAGATTGAAGCAGGGCAGGTACAAAAACAGTACATTGCAAGAGTTATTGGGGCATTTCCTGAGCATGAGGTATGTAAAGCTGTGTAATCTATGCATGAACACATATCTGTGTAAATATTGTCTTGTTCGTAACTGGCTGCAACGCAGGGCTGGCTTACCTTTGCTTGTCAATTTGTTGTTTATCTCGAAAGACTTAATTTTAAAATTATCAGAGTTGAGAACTCATTGTTATTAACTTTTTATTGTTGTTGTAATACCACAATCTAAACCTCCTTATTGAGGGGTTTCCTTTTGAAAAGAGAAAGTAAATGCATTGAGCTTCAAATTCACGATTCACAAGTCAGAAAAGTTATTTTATACAGCACATATTGATATCTAAATGCATGCTTATTTTGAATTCTGATATCATCATTTAATTAATTTGTTTTTTTCCTTCCCAGAAAGTTGTAGATGCCAATATAAATTATAATGCCCGGGAAGGAAAGAGCACAGCAGAGGTTAGTTTGATGCTACATTTTCTATAGCTTTCATATGAAAGCTGTCCGTTATTAGTTTGTTTTGATGTCTGCTGAGAGGTATTCCGGTGTCCCTCATTTTCTGCATTTGAGGCCATTGTCCTTGGGCATGTGCCTGAGAATAGTAGGATATCTTTTGTAAATCCTGCCTCTCTGTTATGCAGGTGCTCAACTCCTCTGGTGGCACTTCAGTAAAAGGGAAGGTTGCTTGTACCAAGTTCACTAGAATTAGTACCAATGGAATTCATAGCATTGTCTCATGCCAGCCAATCACTGGAAGAACTCATCAAGTAAGTTCACCAAGTTAAGAAAATGCCATGAACACGTTTTATTCACTGACCATACTACAAAACCCTTGTTGCATCTCTAAAATTTAGTCCATAAACTGTAATAAATTTGGTGGTTAATTATTTGATGTGCGCGCTTTCTTTAATTTATTTTCTGGAGCTCACATGCGTAATACTCTAGTGAACTAAATATTTCAACGTTAAAAGTTAAGCTTGCACATTAGGGTGTTTATGTCATTTTCTGATAATTTGGACATAAATTTTTTGAGGTAGTGATCCTACTATGCATATTTTTCCTTTGTTTTAGCTTGAAAAAGCTAAGTAAATAAAAGTTTAATGACTTTATGTCACTCACTCACTCACTATTTCTTTTATGTAGATACGTGTTCATTTGCAACATGCAGGCCATCCAATAGCCAATGACATGCTTTACCTATCCAATGAAGTTGTTGATCGTTCCACCGAAGGAATGAGTGCAGATAGAGCTGCTGCTTGTTCAGACCCTTCATTGCCATCTAAATGTGGTGAAGACTGTTCATGTGAAAATGAAGAAAACTCCAGTGAAGATTTCAGCATCGATCCCATGTGTACAAACTGTCCAAATTTGGCTCCCAAAGGGTAAGATATTTGTGAAAACATAAAAATATAATACTTGATCGTGCCTGTGACATGAATTACATAGAGAATGCATTTATGATATCACTAGTTGTCTAGTTTTAGAACCTTTTCCTTTCATTTGCTAGTTGCTATAAATGATGGGTGGGGTATGTATGTCATTGATGAAAGTGCATAAAAACACAATGTGTGGTCTGCACACACACACACATCATATAGGGGAGGTTTGACAATGGAGTTGGAATCTTATTTATTAGTTACAAGACTTTGTTGCCCTTGTCATAATTGCAGATATGGTGGCCATGAAGAGGGTCTGTGGCTACACTGTGTTAGATACTCTGGGCCCGGATGGATTTATGAATGCCCATATCCAGATTGGGCTTCACTTAGCTAAGCATCTTTCTATTATTCTTTTTTGTTTTATTTATTTATTTAGTTTAGTTTAATTATTATACTAGGGTAATTGTTTTCATTCTAGATATTGTGGAGAAACATGTGATGAGGATTTGCCCACTTCCACATTGGGGGCTTCTCTAAGCTTAGTCATCCTTCCATTTTTAATTTATATATCAAATCTAAACTCTATCTAGAAATATGTATTTACCCTTTCCCATAATGTGTTCCTATATGAAAGACTTATTGAAAAGTTTATATCCATTTTTGTTCAATGAGAAAGCAACAGCTGCTGGCAGACAAACACCTCTCATGAAGTTGCATTTCTTGGGGAGATTCAATTTAGTAACATGGGATTTGATCTATCTGACAAGGATTCATGAATGCATCTTTATTATTAATTCTTTCTTTTTTTCTTAAAAAAAAAACCAATATTGAATTGAAAGAACTATTTTCATTATATAGAAATATATAAATATATGTATGTATATATATGTGGTGCAAACATTCTTGTACATATTCAAAGGTTACTACTGCCCTGGAGAAGGAAACTGACCCCATTACTTTCTAGTTTTGTTTGGTTCTTTAAAGATTCTTTCCACCCCAGTAAACCAGGGGCTTTATTTTTCTTCTTCCACATGAATTATTAATATTTCACAAAGCAAATAAACCATAATAGTTTGTCTCTGAACTCTAAACTAAGTAGCAGTAGAAAACGACAATAATCTTATTGATTAGTGTTAATTTACTGATTTTTTATTTTAAAGAATAATAATAATATTAATAGTAGTGTAGTGGGTGATTGCATCATCTCTTGAGTGATGATTTATCATGCATTAAAAGGTTTAGGGTAATTGGCACAATTAGTAGTTTGTGGACTCTAGTTAAGGGGCATAGGTTTAGTTAGGCATATGTTAACTTCGAAAATGACCTTAGTGCCATACATCCATACACCCTGATACAAGTTGTTTACTCAAATAGCACTGTACTAGTTTCTTCTTTTTTATATAATAAAAAACTATACAAACCTATTTTGGCTAGCTATTATTTATTTTTTATTTTATTGAATCATTTTCATTTTTTTTTAACTTTTTGGGTATGGTGACTTAAATTAGCACACCATAATACCTGCTGCTAATCTTAATTGATGTTCTAGCATCTTTTTTTTTTCTTCTTATTAGGATAAGGAAAATTGTAATGTCTCGAGGCTTTTAATTTAGCCTTATTTTGACAAATTTGCTGGTATCATATGTGACATGGAAGAATGACTTAATTCATGTAATTTTAATGGACATCTAAAGAGTTGTTAACATTAGGATCAAATAGCTAGGCTCACTCGAAAAGATAATTTATTAATCTCATAAAGATTAACTAACATGAGAATTATAAAAAGTTTCACTACCAGTAATTCAAGCGCCTTAGTTATGTTTTGGCCACTGGCCAGTTCTTTTTTTTCTCCAAATAAAAGAAATCAAATGAAAAAATTATTGCATCAATTTCAATTAACTTATTTAAATAAGAGTAGTGATGACATCGATCAGTATTTCTCGACATATATGAGTAATATAAAAAATATTCAAATTTTGTATAATAAGTTAGTATTATAATAGTTGCACACAATTCTGGATAATTGAAATAATGTACATAGAATTTGAGTGTTCTATAACCTTACCTTTTAAATATTATACTGTGATATTAGTTTGTTACATTCTTTTTATTGGAAGTAATTCTCAAGTATACGCGATCGAGACTTTTCATGTCAATTATGTACATATCAGAGTCTTAAATACAGCCGAAATAGGAGGAAAATCATTCAACTTTTACTTTCACTTTTTTAAAAAATTAATAAATTATAAAATTTATATTAATTTAAGAAAAACCAGTTACTTACTTACAATGTACGAGAAGAGAAGAGGTAGATGAGTACTTTAGACTTTAAAGTTGGGAGATATATATAACTTAATTATAAACATGAAAAATCACATAATTAACTTTTATCAAATTAATGTTAATGTACGTACGTTAGTTAATTTGTTGTAAACCCAAGAAACGTTATCGACTCGATTATCCAAATTTTGTAAAATTTCAGAAGAAGAAGAAGAAGAAAGAAGCCTCTCACTCTCTATAAACATATACATATAAAGATGACTACGTGGAAAAAAGAAGGCGTACGGCCTGGTTAAACTACTTGTGTTTAATCACATGCAACCATTTAATAAAACTGAGATATCAACGACAAAATACTAGAACTCCAAATACTGCCACCTCAGTATTCTGTCTCCTAAATCTATAAGACTCATTGGGGAACGTAGCCACCATTCAAATATTTATTATGATCAAATAGTAAGATATACTATACTTTGTAGCCTTATAATAAAACTGTTATATTACCATCGACAATGGATGATAACAATGTTTGTACGTACCTGTAACACATTATATATATATATAGTTTTTTTTTTTGCAAGACTATATATATATGAATGAGTGGACCCCTTTAAATTTGTTGGTGATGTTTAGTAGCTTAATAATAAAGAACTCATCACTATACGATCCCAAAGCAAATGAACCTACCCAAGAAGAAGCCTTGGTTCGGGGTTTCTGACGCGCAACACAGTACGTGGGATCCAACTCGATTAATCTTAGTTTTAATTTACTACCTATATATATTTATAGGTTCAGTTAAAAAAAAAAGGTTTACAATATATTTTATTTAGATCGATATATATATTGTATATGTCACAGTAGTACTATTAATGCTTAAAGTTGTGGTCTTAGTTTTGCGAAAGCAATGGGACTAAAAATAATCAAATATATAAATATATATATATTATCTTGTGATTAAATTTACATGTGTTTTTGTATCAATAATTATTAATAAGTTTGAGGGTAATAAATGAGCTGAATGTATACTTAGCTACCGAACATGTGTGTGAGGATATGAACAGTGGAGTCCGACGATGATTATATAAATAATAAAAAAAAATTATGAATTAGTTTAGTTGTTATGCAATCGATGATGGCCGGTCATTATACGTAAAGGCTTTTATTCTTTGATCGAACTCTCTTTCGGCTTTAATTAATTAAGTTAATTAATCATATATTATTGTTAATTAAACATATATATATATATATTGTTGTGTGAAAGCAAAATAATGTATGAGGCCAAAAATTTCCTTGGACTGTGTAGCTGACACTTTGTTGGAGCTCATTTTAGCTTTTTAATGACCGCGACTGGTGCAACAAAAGGCCAAATATTAATTAATATTATTTATGTAACATTATATATATATTGACTTGTTGATTAATTAGCAAATATCATATAGTATATATTAATATTCTTTTAAGCGTTTATTATTCCAAGATGCCGGGCAATATAATACTTTTTGTTTCATTTTTAGCCCAAGAAAACATACCTATAGTTAGCTTGCTCTTGCTCCATTGTAAAGTAGTATAGTTCTACATATATATATTTATATATATATATATACATCACTAATTAATAGTGATGAGTCTAATACATGCATAAATTAGATCCATTAAATTTGTTTATTTATATATTTAGAGAGTATTTGTAAGCCATCAATACTACAAAGCTATGGACCATGCATGTTATTAATCATTAATATTATTGGTGATATTTGATTCCAATAACTTTTAGTCAAACTATATATATATATATATATATATGTCTGGCTAGGCAGGATGTACGCTTTTGATGTAATATAATTTATAGTTAGGACTTAATACGTGTGCGGTAAATGTCTCCAATAGTACTCTTTTTGCATCTTTGCATGACCAAAATAAAAATAATACTAATGCAATAATGATACATATATTTTTGTACATATAATCTCTACAATTATATATAATAAAAAATAATATATGAAAGGACTAGATCCAAGTCTCGAAACTTTGTCTAGGCCATTGTTATTCTTACATTGTGCTACACCTGAAACCCTACTGTGGGGCCATGTTAGATATTAATAATAATTATAATATAATAAACTTGAAATTTTATAATAGCATACAGCTTTGCTATATAGTCCCTTATTATTAAAAGAATCTGTGATTCTCCACTAATTAGATTCAGGAAGATTTTGGTTACTGGGGGTCTGTACACCTAACCATTTTTGACAATAATTAAACATCTCGGCGAAAAAAGGCCATTTCTATTTTCTAAAACAGCTAACTCTACATCAGGGTCTTTGACAAATTAATAAGTGGATTCTTTTCAAATATATATACATAAAAACATATATTTATATATATATACTATATAATAGTCCCATTTTCTTCCTTTAATTGCTCAGCAACTATTATGACCGACCGTTTTTATGTTCTCCCAAATTATCCTATGTTTGGTCGATACAACGTTTATAATCTTAACTATTAATTGAACAAAATAACAATAAGGGAACCAAATAACTATTGAACTATATATGTGTGTATATACATACATATATATATATAAATATATTGTGATGATTTTGACTGCACTATATTAATTGTATGCATTCATGTATCTAGTTCCAATTATTCAGCCATATATCTTCTCTTTCTTTTCTCTTTTTAATAAATCATAATTATATATATATATATATTGGGAAAAGACTATAGTGTAGCGACTATTTTTGGCTTCATACTCAGCGGGTGTTTTCTACATTTTGATAATTATTTTTTCAATTTTTTTTATATATAACAGTGTACATGGTAGTCATTTAAGATATACTACAAATTCAAAAAAAAATTACAGTGTAAAAAAAATATTCAAATAGTTGAATTTTACATGCGTATAAAAAAAATAAGTACGTGTGCACCAAGATATTTGAACCTCATTTTTTGGCCCGATAAATTATTTGAATTTAATTTTTTTTTTCGAAATATATAAAATAACTCATTGATCACGGTATCAGTTAGCTAAAAGAAGTAGTCGTAGTCTTACCCTCAATATATATTGGTTTGGGTTTTCTAGTTTTTTCTTTTGTGACATATACTTTCCGAGAAAATGGAAAAGTACTTAAATTGGTCTCCACGGTGGTTGTAATAATTAAGCTTATATTTTTTGCATTAGTATCATATTAATTTTTTAAGATAAAAGTTAATATATAAGAGGCTAATTTATTATATATACACGTACACAAATATATATATATATTTGTAGAAGACTTTTTAATAGTTACTACGATGGATATAAATAATTATGATGATGTGACAATATAGTGACTTGATATATAGCAAATTAATAACAAGTAAATATTTTTTTTTACATTAATTTCGAATTTTTTTTTTGTCATAATTAATTTCAATCAATGAGAGATACTAGTTATATTTAGAAATTGACGTGCATTTGAAAAATAAAAAGTTTACAATATTATATTTTCATAATAAATATACATTTTTCATCAGATAATCCTTCTAAAAATTTGAAAAAATCAAAATTTATTTTTAGAAATATACCCATATACATTAGTACTAGTCTAGTCACCATGTTCTATATACCTAAAAGAGGCTTTATTCAGCTTTAGACAAATATGTATATATATGGAGAATGTTTTTGCATCTTTCTTTCTGAATTAAGACCACTATCTTTTTACTCGTGTTCAATGAGTAACCAAATTATATATATATATATATATGTATATAATATATCAATTTGCATTACATCATAGCTTTTTCATTCGTATAATTATTCAATATTTAGTGAATAAATTGTAAACTTATACTGTAAATAGCATAAATGTGTGATGTACATCTTTTTCCTTATTCTTTTATAACGCGTTATCTTGCCATACTTTTATGTATATATTTATACATATTAATGCAGCAAAAACATAAAGATAGCAAAGAAAGAATATGCCATAATATATAATATAAGTTACTTTAAAAAGAAACTAAAGGAACCGTACGTAGCATGTAATTACATAAAATTAAGAAGAGGTACAAGTGGCATGAGCCTTTGAAAGTTACATGCAAACCAAGACCTATTACAAATTTTGGAAATTAAGTAACTAATAATATATATATAAGAAGGGAATAATCTAGCTAGCTAATTAATTAAGCACAGAGCTTGGGGACTGGACACCACGTTAGCAAATTAAATACAAGCAAATATTACATTAAATTAAAATTAATAAACTTAGATATATATAGTTCCCTTCCATATATATATATATTATCAATGGGTCAAACTTAGCTAACTTGCTACTAAGCCAACCACCACAACAACTTCCTTATTAACAGCACCAGTACCAGTAGTAGCAGTAGCAGTACTTTCTTGGACCTTTTCCTTGACATTTTCACTCTCAATTTTGTCATTTTCAGAATAAGAGGCTAATTGGGCTTGATCATGATCATTAATGATAGCATTATTGGTTAATTGGTGTAGAACTACTTGATTCAAATCAGTTGGGCAAACGAGTGTGCTGATTTTGACAACATCAATAACATGTTCGGATAGTTCTTGAAGCTTATTATTTGGCTCCTCAAGTACACTCTTTTTGGCGTTCTTGAACACAATGTAAAGTGCCATCTGAGCAATGCCGAAAAAGAACCCCAACACATTTGGAAACTGTGTAGAAGAAGACAAAAGTTATTAAGTGGTCAGTACTTACGGATAAAAATATTATATTTTAACATATATATATATATATTTATATATACTTACAGCTATATTATAGTCCTTGAGTAGAAGACCATAGAAGAACCACATGACTGCCCCTAATGTCAAGAAAAATGATAACTGGAATGGCATGAACTCTACGCTCTTAGTTTTGATAACTTGCTTCTGCACGTACAAATTAATAATATTAAAATGATTAATATATTAAATAAATTATATATATGTATATATAATGATCATATATATAAATATATGTATATTATTACCATGATACAAAGAGGTGCAGCAAATACACCAAGGTTGAAAGCAAGGCAGATCCATCCAACAGCTTGGAGACGTTTTTCTCCTTTAGCAAGGAAGGTGGTCAACACGAGCATCAAGCCGTATCCGAAAACATTCAACAACAGAAGAAGCTTCACCGTCTCAATCTGCATTCATTAATTTCAATGAATGAATAAATAAATAATACTGTTATTAATTATTATTATTGTGTTTTAATAATAATAAATATTAATAGTCGGTGGATCAGGTGGATACCCTAGATTTCTTGGAAGCATAAAAGATGAACAAGGCAATGTAGAGAGTCTCAATGACACAACCAAATGAGTTGATAGTGATGAGAAGCATGGCATCTTTCTTAAGCAAGGCATAGTATATCCACAGCATTGAGCTCAGTAGTGCAATCACGTATGGCACTGATTGAAACCCCTCTGCTGATTTTTTCTTGTAAATCTTATGAAATGTTGGGCTGCAACACATTAACTCATTAATATATAATAATAATAATAATAATACTAAGCTGAATTATGATACAAGTGCATGAAATATATATAGCTTACATTGGAGCAAGGAACATCATGAAAGACACGATGTTACCTACAAAATAAAAACCAATAACTAGTTTATTTATATGATCCAAAAATATACATTACATATATATATATATATATGACCTGCATTATATATATATATATATATATGTTAAGATAAAAATGAAGAAGAAGCAAAATGATGAATAAGGAGGCTAGACATTCGATCGAGCAAATGAATATATACAAGTACTTATATATATATATATATATATATATATATAAAAGTATATATACCTAAGAGACCGAAGGCAAAAATGAGGTAGTGGTGAGGGGCAGCCATGTTATATATCTTGTTTGTTGATGAAGTCTAACTAGTTCACTCTCAAACAATAGAGCTAATAATAATAATATAAGAAGATTGAGAAAGTGATCTCTTTAGCTCTAGCTCTCTCACACACTCTCCAAACTCTTGCCAAAAGTGTTTGTAATACTTAAGAATAAAATACAAATCACTGAGGTGTGGTCATAAGCTAAGGAAGTTGAGCTATTTATATAGGGACGAGAGGGCATCGAAATCAGTCAAGTTGCATAAAATAAAAAATAAAAAAAAATGTAAAAGTATATATATTTGTATGATGATCAAAGTATATAACACTCTTTAAAAAAATGATTCCTTCCAGTTGTTTATTTTTACTTTATAATAACTTGATCCCATAAAAGCTTTTGTAGACCCTATTACCCTATTTAACCGTATTTGGATTATTTATCTTCAAGTGACACCCCCATTCACAAGCTAACCCTATTTACTAGTACTATTCATAGTACATTCACAAGCTTCATGGGCCCCACTAGAGCTTTTTTCTGACGTGGCACCCACCAAGTGGCTTCTTAAGGGTTTACAACTCATCATCATAGGTTAGTTCTAGGGATTTCCTCGGTCTTTCTCTTTCTCATCGTAAGTTGGGTGTGTCTCCTCTACTTCCTTAAACGTCAAAATATATAATCGAAGGTGAACTTCACTCTTCCCAATCAAATTCAAATTTTAAGATATAAGTAAGATATCGACCAATAATCCAATTCTTTTCGTTTTGTTTTGTATAGATTTTAATCATAACAAACTAACTACATAGTTCAATTGAAAAATATGCTTTGGCTATGTAACGTTATGGGGTACTTTCAGCTTGATATTTATTTCCTTAAATGGAAAAGACGTATGTAGATTTATTCTTATGTATAATCATAAATTTGGTACTGAAATTTTAGGCATAGTCTGACCACATACATTTCCTTTCGATATGCAGGCTCCTAAGCTAGAATCCCTTAATTTATACTAAGTTCACCCATTATTTATAACAACGATGATTTGTAATTTATCTCAACTACATAATTCAAAGGTAATGTCATCCTACTTGTGGGTGTCCTACTTGTGGGTGTTTGGTATGAGGTTTGAGTTTGGAGGAGTAGAGTTAGAAGGGTTTAAATTAAGGGAGTGTGAAACTCAAGTGTTTAAATGAGTTAAGATTACCCTCAAATCAAGCTAAAAAATGAGACCCACTTGGAAACACAAACTTCCAAGTCATTAAAAATAAATTTACCAAACATGGGTTAGATTTGACATTCTCATTCCCATCAAACCAAACCCACATACCAAACACCCCCTTAAAAATATTAATAGTTAAAATCAAATACACCAAATTCATCATATATTTAACATTACTATGAATTTTGGGGTGTGTGACAAAATTATAGCTTTTATTTTTTTATATTCACTTTGTACAATAAAATATATATTTTTTAATTCTTTACAAAATGACATTTCGGATACACTCAACTTTATATAATGCACTCATTAATTAATGATGGAAATGATGAAGTGAGGGAATGTCTCCCCGTTCCCATCCCTACCCCCATTTAAGCCTCTCACCCCAGTCTAATCTTTGGCGAGAGGCGAGGAATCTTTATTTAAATTGGGACTTAACTCGAACCAATTTATATAAAAAAAAAGAATTAAACATCACAATAATTAAATATTAATAAAAAAACCATAAATTTAACAGACAAAATGAATAAATATATGTATTATATGAAGAATTTTATTTTACTATAATATGTATACATAAAATAATAAATAACTCTAAACGGACAGGCATGGAGATGAATTAGTCGTGAGTACCACCCCTATCTCCGTCTCACCTCGTTCTCCAATTAGGCAAATAATTATCTCCATACTTTGTCTAATAAAGTCATTTTGTAAAAAATTATATATTAAAAAAATATTAATTTACAAAATTACATTAAAAAATAATCTATCTTCATCCATTACTTTAAATTTAGTATAGGCAACAAATTGACATTAGACTACATTATATATATAAAATATAAAATTATTTTAAATATTGAAAAGAGAAAAACAAAGATTCTTACTTAGATATATTCAAGATACCTATAGTACAATGTGGACAGTAATGTTATTCAACCCACTATGCAACAAGATATATATATATATATATGTATGTATATATAATAATTACTGAATATCCTTTAGTACCACGATTTTATTATTACCACAAGGACCATATATAGTTATGCTCTGGGATACACTGGATATGTCCAAATGGGAGACAGACCAACTTGCTTAAATTTTTCTGCCAGGATTCCAGAGAAAGAGGGATTAATTTTATTTTTAATTTTTATTGTGTTTCCTCTTCTGAATTCATATTTACTCAGAAACCCACTAAGGAGCTTTTTGAAGTGTAATCGCACTTGAATAAAATATGGTAGTAATAACCTAAATATATATAATCCACACATATCTTGGCTCATTTGGATTAAAGAAGAATCCAACGGTGGAGATTCAATCTGAGCTTCAAGTTGGAAAATATTCTGTTTTTCCCAACAGAGAAACTGCTTTTGTAGTTGACCATTAGCACCTGCCAAAAATCCTCAGTTTAATCCTGCTGTATCACAATTCTGTGTACTGTATGATCACGTGCCTGTCACGCGCACTAAGCTCAGCTTCCAAAATAATGTTGTGCCTAAACACCATCTCCTTTATTCAAATGAAATATACAATTTCTCTTTATATAGACTGAATTTTATCTTGTTGAGGATGTAATTAATGTATCCCTTCATCTCACAACTATCGAATCAATAATTGAATTTATAATCCAATAATTGTTAAGTACATCAAAATCAAACTTAAAATACATTAAATCTTAATAATTTAAATACATAAAATAAAATTTATAACGAGATGCATTTCATTTTATACACTGCTGCGTATATATATAAAGTTAAATCCTTAATGTAGAAAAATAAAGATAAACAAATTAATTTCTAATTTGTGCTTATTCAATCAAGATTAGTATCTTTTCATTGTGGCATGTAATATAAAGTCAATATATATATATATAAAACGTTTATCTTTAATACTAATAAAGGAGGTGGTTTCTTGTTTGTGGTTTTTATGTAGGGTAAATAGCACTTGACCTCAAGCATCACTTGTATCACCCACACTTTTATTTTGTAGCAATTAGATTCTCAACTATTATTTTTATGCTCACTTATTAGGTTATCAATATTATATTTTATTAAATAAATTCTAATTTATAAGGGTAAGATATGATTTTAACAAAAAAAAAAAAAGAGCACCCATTTTTTCTCTTTAAACACTTTTTTAATTAATTAATTATTACCAAATATATTATTTTAGTAATTGACTTAAATACTCTCTTGAAATATCAATTGAGAAATAAAAAAAATTACATACTTTAAATTTTAGAAACATTAAATTTATTAAGTGTGCTTCTATCTATAACATCATTTTTTTTTCACTAGACACATTTCCACTTTAAATATAGAAATTGTGTAGTAATAAAATAAAATTATGTTAAAGATAGAAACACTCTTAATAAATTTCATACTTCTAAAATCTAAAGTATGTAATTTTTTTATTAAAAATAATAAATTAATTAATGTATAAGTGATATTAAATATTTTAGAGCTATAATAGAAAATAAATTTTTAATATTTGATAGGAATATTTAAGTCAACTTACCAAAATAATATATTATTATATATGTAATAATTAATTAATTTGATTAAAAAAAGAAAAAACAAATGAGTGCTACATTATTTTTTTTGTTTTAAATATCATTTTACTCTTATAAATCAGGTTTTATTTAATAAAATATAACATTGCGTACCTATATGAGCTAAAATATAAAAGTTAAGATCTAATTACTAAAAAAAATTGAGAACTAAGTGATACAAACATTAAAATTTGGGACTCCAATTACTATTTAACTTTATATATGATTCAAGTTACAATGTGATGTACCATAAAGTGTATGTACTAGTTAACAGTATAGGACGTGGTTTTTGTTTGTGGTTTATATATGTAAGTCA
Source organism: Humulus lupulus (assembly GCF_963169125.1). NCBI lineage: Eukaryota > Viridiplantae > Streptophyta > Magnoliopsida > Rosales > Cannabaceae > Humulus > Humulus lupulus. The sequence continues at coordinate 13,772,730 of NC_084796.1, read as the reverse complement.
AAACTTAAATATATATATATATATATATAAATACTGTTTCAAGTTCCACTACTGAAATTTTTTGTAAAGTTTTCCTGTTACAAGGTAAGGATAAAAAGATTTTGTTCACAATTGAACGTAATGTCCTTTGTTTTTAATTATTTTTAAGGAATTATTTACGTGAATATGGAAATAGAGTAATGCAGATGAGTTTGTGAGTTTAAACTATTAATTGAGTAAAGAACTTGTACAAAAAGAAAGAAACTTTTAATAAATATCTCTCTGAATTAATTAATAAACGCATTTTTGAATGAAAAGAGTTGACAAAGAAAATGTCGGTCGTGATATATCTTTTTTTTTTATCTAAAGATCGACTCACTCTTCCTTGTCTCAAACAATTTTTCATTTTTATATAATTTCTTCGATTTGTGCTCAACCGGAGACATACATCCTTTTGTAGAATGTTTCTTTTTCATTTTTGTCTTAAACAGAAATCTTTTTCATAATATTGATCTCTATGAATTAAGATAGGTTTACTGTGTATATATCTGAATACTGAATATATATATATATATATTTATATATACACTCGTTTTCTCATCCAGTAAGTAATCTTAGATCATTTGACGATTTTAATTGTTTTTTTTGGCAGTTTCGAGAGTAAATACATATTACTATGATCATATAATTCTTCTAAATATTGGAAGTTTTTAAGATCCAAGTAGATATGATTTCATAATACCAACACACTTATTAGGTGGGATCAATAGTTATTGAAAGAGTTTAATTATTATTAGTTCATGAAGCTTCTAATTAAATATTCTTTATCTATATATCTCTTATATATGTCAGAAGGGATGGCTGTTAGACAATAATATTATATTCCCTTGAAAGGGTCCATCAAGCAGTACAAAATATATATATGCTGAATAAAGGAAATACTCAAACGGTAACAAGCAAATACAGCTGTAAAGTAAAGCCAAATAATTAGGAAAAGGAGTCTCTTAATTAACTATTGTCTAACATCCCCCCTCAAACGCAGCGGGCAAGGAAGCACGGTGAGTTTGGTACGAAGATCTTGGAACCGAGCTGCAAGAAGAGGTTTGGTGAGACAATCAGCTAGCTGGCATGTAGAAGGAGTGTAAGACAGTGACAGCGATTTGCAATTGACCCGTTCCCGAACAAAGTGGTAGTCTATCTCAACGTGTTTGGTTCTCGCATGAAGAACGGGATTGGAGGCAAGATGAATGGTGCTAAGATTGTCACAGTGCATAACTGGGGCAGTAGAAAGTGTAACACCGAGCTCCTTTAGGAGAGATTCTATCCAAGAAACTTCTGAAGCCCCATTGGCAAGTGCTCGATATTCAGACTCTGTACTGGAGCGAGAAACAACCTTTTGCTTGGAAGAAGACCAAGAGATAAGATTCAGGCCAAGAAAAATGCAATAGGCACTTGTACTCCGACGGTCATCTGGGCAAGAGCCCAATCGGCATCAATGAAATAGTGAAGCTGCAAGGAGTTGTCCGGTTGAAGAAGGAGGCCAAGATGAGCAGTACCTTTAAGATAACGGAGAACACGTTTCGCTGCCTGAAGGTGGGTAGAAGTCGGAGCATGCAGAAATTGACAAAGTTTGTTGACAGAGAAGGAGATATCTGGACGAGTAAAAGTACAATATTGTAGTGCACCAACCAAACTTCTATACTCAGTACCATCAGCCAACGGATCACCATCATAAAGTGAAAGCGGAGAAAGAGCAAGGGGCGTGGAAACAGGTTTTGAATCCAGGAAACCAGTCTTCGTAAGCAAATCACGGATGTATTTCGTTTGAGAAAGGTGGAGACCAGCAACCGTGCGATGTACCTGAATACCAAGAAAAAAAATGAAGAGAACCCAAGTCCTTAACTGCGAACTTGGTGTTAAGGTACTGAAGAAGAGCAGCGATGGTGGTGGAACAAGAACCCGTGACGATAATATCGTCAACATATATCAGTAAAATGAGCATAGCAGTGGCTGACCTATAGATGAACATGGAACTGTCGGCCTTGGACGCCACAAAACCCCAAGCAGTAAGAGCTGTACTAAGCTTAATGAACCAAGCACGTGGAGACTGTTTTAAACCATAAAGAGACTTCGTTAACTTACACACGTGATGAGGATGCGCTTGATCAACGAAACCTTGGGGTTGAGACATGTAGACAGTCTCCACTAAATCTCCATGAAGGAAAGCATTCTGAATATCAATCTGTTGTATAGACCAGTGAGAAGAGACAGCAAGTGCAAGAACTAAGCGGATAGTGCTGGGCTTGATAACCGGACTAAAAGTCTCATGAAAATCCAAACCCGGTGTTTGATGAAAACCCTTAGCAACCAACCGAGCTTTATAGCGGTCAACAGTACCATCAGCATTGAGTTTGAGACGATAAACCCATTTACAACCAATTATCTTCGCATGAGGAGGAGGTTGAACAAGTATCCAGGTTTTTTGAGAGCGAAGAGCCTCAAACTCAGTATGCATAGCATCAGTCCATTCAGGATAGTGGCTGGCCTCTTTGAAAGTAGTAGGTTCAACCGGAACGCCCATAGTTATAGAGTAGAACAGCCTCGGTTTGTGAATTCCAGACTTAGCACGAGTAACCATGGGATGTAAATTCATATGGGCAGTGGTATTTTCATGAGGACCATGCAAATCAACTACTAAAGGTATGGTAGGAAGAGATGGGACGGTGGAAGCAGGAGAAGAAGAAGAAGAGGAAGAGTTTGCGGAAACAGGAGAAGAAGGGGAGGGGACAGTTTGCAAGGGCGAAGAGACAGGCTGAGGAGAAGAGGGGCATGGAGAAGTGGAAGAAGGCACGGGCAGAGAGGTTAGAGGGGGCGGATGAGGGGAAGGAAAAGGAAGAGCAGTGATGACAGTATGAGGAGCAGTAGTGGGGTTAGAAGGAGAAGAGATAGTGAGAAAAGGAAACCTGTGTTCATTGAAAACTACATGACGAGTGACATAGATCCTGCCAGTGGAATGTTGGAGGCAGAGATAACCCTTGTGCTGGCTGCTATAACCAAGAAAAATACAGGAAGAAGACCGAAACTCAAGCTTGTGGGAATTATACGGGCGAAGAAAGGGGAAACACTCGCAGCCAAAGACACGAAAAAGGGAGTAGTTGGGAGTTTTATTGTAAAGAAGTTGAAAAGGGCTGCGAGAACGTAAGACACGAGAGGGAAGGCGGTTAATTAAATAGACAGCGGTGGAAAAAGCGTATGGCCAATAATGGAGAGGCATATGAGCATGGGCTAAAAGTGTGAGACCCATCTCAACAACATGACGATTTTTACGTTCAACCCGGCCATTTTGTTGAGGAGTATGGGGGCAGGAAAGTTCATGACGAATACCAAATTGACGGAAGTGGGAGGAGAGGGAACGATATTCACCCCCCCAATCAGAACGAACAGTTTTAATTGGAGCATTAAATTGAGTAGAAACCATCATTTTGAAGGTAAGAAAGGCCTGAAAAACTTCATCCTTAGTTTTCAATAAATACAGCCATGTAAAGCGAGAAAAATCATCAATGAACAGAACAAAATAACGAACACCAGTAATGGCAGTAACCGGGGAGGCACCCCAAAGATCAGAATGTATTAGTTCAAAAGGCTGAGAAGCCTGAGATACAGAATTCGGAAATACAAGTCTGTGTGATTTGCCTAGTTGACATGAACTACAAAAGGAATTACATTCATTTTTTGAAAAAGAAAAATTACAAAGGGTAGCAACTTGAGAGACAACATCCCGGGACGGGTGACCGAGCCGAGAATGCCAGAGATCAGAAGATGACACGGAAGCGAGCAGGAGTTGAGAAGGAGAGGAACAAGTGGGCGAGGCGGACGTAGGAAGAGAAACACGATAGAGACCATTATCAAGAAGACCTTTGAGTAGTGTTTGGCGACTGACCTGGTGTTTCACATAGAAAAAAGAAGGATAAAATTCAACATAAGCTTGATTATCATGACACAATTTTGAGACACTCAGCAGATTTTTGGAAATAAAAGGAGAATGATAGACTTGACAGAGGCGAAGAACAGAATTAGAAGCAGGTAAAGATGCATAGCCCACATGAGAAATCGGAACCGACTTACCATTGCCCACAGTGATTTTATCATTACCATGATACTGTTGAGGAGATTCAAGGACGTTTAAGTCTGGTGTAAAATGGTCAGAAGCACCAGAATCCATGTACCAAGCAGGATCACGCACACTGCCAGAAGTTGGGGAGTGAGTGGGTGTTTGATGGTATGAATCAGAGGATGAAGCATAATGGTGAGTAATATAGGCTTGGAAAGGTCGTGGAGATGGAGGTGCGGGTTGATATTGGAGGTTCAGTCTATGGTAACAAGCTCGGGCTGTGTGGCCAAGTTTGAAGCATATTTGACACTTTGGCTGTGTAGAAGGTCGAGAGTGGGAGGAAGAGGGTGACGGTAGCCACGGCGTAGGGGATTTAGGAGAGGATGAGAAGGGAGGTCGGGAGGGCCGGGAGGACTGTGAGAAAGTAGTGTTTGGTGGTCTGGGTTTAGTGGGTGGCCGAGTCATTTGTAGGTTGGAGAAGTTGGCTTGAAGGGAGCTAAGGGAGGTAGCAGTGTGTTGGCGGTCCAAACGGGCATCAAAGCTCAGTAAAAGGGAGTGAACCTCTTCAATGGTCGGCTTGGGAACACGAGCAAGAAGAGGGGTAACAAGAGCATTGTATTCAGGCCCCAATCCATTGAACAAATAAACCAAATGGTCTTGATGAGAGACCGGATCTCCAACAGAAGCTAAAACATTACACAGGGACTTTAACTTTTGTAAATAGGCAAAGGCACTCAGACCGTCTTTCTTCAAATTGTTCAAGGATGTACGATATTCTGAAACTTTTGCAAATGAGGCTGCTGTATAAACTTGTTCAAGAGAAAGCCAAATGTCCGAAGCAGTGCTGAACCCCACTATCTGGCCGAGCATGGTGTCTGAAAGAGAGGCATATAACCAGCTCATGATGAGCCGATTGTAGCGGTGCCAAGTTTGAAATGCAGGGTCGCTGAGAGAAGAGGATGCTGAAGAAAACTGTGGAGGGCAGGCAATGGTACCGTCAATGTATCCCTCAAGTCCAGCGGCGATGATGATGTTTTGCATCTGCATCCTCCAGACCAGGTAGTTCGTCTCGTCGAGCTTGACGGAGATAGCCTGAGTCACGGCTGGGAACCCGCCTCCGAGAGGAACGACAGAAGCTGAGGTCGACGGCAGCAGTGGTGCTCCGGGAGTCGATGGATGAAGAGGGGCTGCGTTTGGAGCAGTCGGGTAAGGGGGCTGGGTTGATGCATCTGTGATATTTTGGTGAGTAACGTTTGGAGGGTTTTGTGTGGGAGTCTCCACCAAGGGTGGGGTAAAGCTAGTACTAATTTCAGAGGACATTGTTGTGCAGTGTGTGGTCTGATACCATGTCAGAAGGGATGGCTGTATAATATTATATTCCCTTGAAAGGGTCCATCAAGCAGTACAAAATATATATATGCTGAATAAAGGAAATACTCAAACGGTAACAAGCAAATACAGCTGTAAAGTAAAGCCAAATAATTAGGAAAAGGAGTCTCTTAATTAACTATTGTCTAACAATATATAATAAGTATCTAGAGAAGGAAAATTCTTAATTTTAATAATTTTTTATTTTTTTAATGTTAACTCTAACAGAATATTATTATATTTAACGGTAGTTTGTAAACATTTAAACTTATAAATAAAATAAAATAATTAATTAAAAAAAATTAAAATATGATATTTTTGAGATATTTTACAATAATAATTATTTAAATATAATAAATAATTAAACAAATTAAAATAAGATATTTTATAATGATAATTATTTAAAAATAATAAATAATTAAAAAATTAAATAAGATATTTTTGAAATATTTTACAATAATAATTATTTAAAAATATTAAAATCATACATTTTTTAACTTAAATAAAATTTAATTAAACTTAAACTCACTTATTAGAATTATATGATATTAAACATATAATATAATCTATTGTCAATTAGGAACAAATTATTTAAAAAAAAAAAATTAACAATAAACTTAAATTTAAAATCCACGTATAATATTTAATATTACATTAAACATATAATTATGTTGTTACTCCTAAATTCAAAAACTAGAACAAACATAAACATAGACAAAAATAAATAAATTATTTAAAGGATATTTATTTAAAATTTATATAACATTAATATAAATTTAATAAAAATAATTAATAAATTCTATAAATAAAATTAAGCAAACGTATATATTTGTATCTACTATATATAAATATATCTGGTACGTGCTCATCTATTTATTCATATTTAGGATACTCATTTGATTGATGGTTGAGTTTGCTTCTTCTTCTTTTTTTCGAAGGTATAATAATTAATTGGTGATTTTAACACATGTAGTGTGAGAAATAATTCTAAATGGGTATTCATTTTTTTCTTTTCTTTTTTTTTAAAAAAACGTACAAAGTCTAGAAATTAAGAAGAATTAATCGAAGGGATGTTATAATCCCCTTAAGTTTGCTTAACTTTTTCTCTAACAGTATATATTTAGTATATTTTTACATTTTTTAGTTTCACTCTCTTTTCCTTGCAGAATGTGTAAGACTTTTTTCTTAGTTTTTTTTTTACATGTTGAATTAAATATTGCTTAATACTGTTCTTTGCATTCTCAAAGACATTTTTGTATTTTAATGAATTCAGGTATTTATTAGAGAATATTAAAGTTTAATTATTATCCAATTTTTTAAAAGTGTTGTTTTTTGTCAACTAAAATTAAAGAGCAATTAAGCAAAAAAGAAAATAATTTTAAGAAATGTAGAAAAGAACATTGATTTTTTTATGTGTTTCAATAGTTAAGTATTTTACTTAGTCCACGAGTCAATTTTATTGATTGTTCTGAGTTTAAGCTTAAGAAAGCAATTTTCGATAATTTGAGTACAAGATATTATGCATGAAAAATACAAATGACTAATACAAGGTATTTATAGACTGAGTTCAGATACTCTTCCCCACGGTCTTAGGGGAAGTTACATAAAAATCTCTATTAAAATTTGAAATAGGCATTATTCGCTTAGACGTTGCTTCCTCGGGCCTTGAAAACGCACTTTCGAGCCAATACGTATCATCTTCGAGTTGATACTTACTTTTTCCGAGCTAACTGTAACGCTCTAAACTCCAAGGACCGTTACGGTGTGCCTTTTAAACAGTGATAAACTCGATAATCAAGTCATTTGGCTATACTCGTGTAACTAAGTATGATTAGCAGTTTAGGGATTAAATTTTTTGGTTAAGATATAACGTTTCACTAAAACGTTTACTGTATACATCGGGATCCCAAAATATAATTTAAATGTCTATTACAAGAAAATATTTACAACCAGCCGATCTAAGCGGCAAAACAGGGTTTAACCCTAGTTCCTCTTTCAACCCTCGGCCAAGGCGGTCAAGCAGCCGCATATGTACACATCGTCACCTAAGCTCTCCAACTCAATGATGGTCCAACTTTCTTTTCCCTTTACCTGCACCACATAGCATCCGTGAGTCGAAGCTCAACAAGAAAACTCAATATGCTCATGAACAGTAATAGTATGTCATCAGATCATAAAGTGCATGCCTAGCAATAACAGCCTTAATCACGCATGCAAATAAGTTCACGTAATGTTGAGTATAAACATCAATTGATGATCATAATAATCATCCAGGACTTTTAGCCCTAAATAGAAGAGTGACCATTGTAAAAGTCACTAAGGTCTAGTCTAGGACTAGTTACTCAGAGCCAAGGCCAAAGGCCTAGGTGACGGTTTGTCACATGGCTAGGGAGCGGAATCCCATGGTTGTGACTCTATGGTCATGCGGTAGGTTGTCTTGGTGACTAGTTCATCAAACACCTATCTTGTTTAAGCTAGTGAAATGATCACTTATCTATAAAGCCCCGGTGACCCTATCGTCACTTGGCTAAAGGGAACGGAACCCACTTTAGTGACTTTTCTAATTGTCACTCCTCTATTTTGGACTGAAAGTCCTGAATGATTATTATCATCATTGTTGATATTATATTCATGCATTATTGTGTTTTCTTGCTGGACTTTGGCTCATGGGTGCTATGTGGTGCAGGTAAAGGGAAAGAAAAGCTCACACAGCCTTGAGTGGAGAGCTTAGGTGGTGCTGTGTACATATGCGGCCGCTTGACCACCACAGCCAAGGTGTTCTCAGAGGAACTAGGGTGTTTACCTTATTTTTGCTGCTTAGGTCTGCAGGTTGTAAATTTAAACTATAATGACCATTTTGAGTTGTAAATAACTTGTAAATGTTTTTATGGGCCCATGAACAGTTTTATGTTTTAAATAAAATATATCATTTCCTTTTGATTGGTTTTCCACCTTAACCTACTAATAACACCTAGAAGCACGTTTTTAACCAAAGAACTCGGGTAGCGAGTTAAATTCACGGTTCATCGTTCACTGTAACAGTCTTGGAGTAACCAGGTCTTCTCCCCTGCGATTTCCCTTGAAAACCAAACCTCTAAACCAATCCCAAACATCATCAAAACATCAAATTCAACCCCAAAACTTCATCTATATCACACCCTCATCAAAACCCAAGCAACCTTACTCAAAAACTTCCATTAATTCCCAACTAACCACTTCAAATTCTCTTGACTAAAAACCATAAAAAAATAGAGTATAGCCAAAGTTTATGGATGCATTCTTACCTCAAGCTGGATTTGAGTCCTCTTCAATGGATGAACTAAGTTTCTAAGCTCCAACATTTTGGTTTGGCTGTGAGGACGATGGCTGTGGCGGTGGCTGTGACGGTGAGGGTGACGGCTGTGGCTGTGGCGGTGAAGGAATATAAGGTGGGTGTGATGATCGTCCGAGCGTGAGGTCCCCAAACTGATCTCGAGGCTGTGGCTGTGGCTACGACCCGCCTCCAACCTCCCCATATCTAACATTAGGTAGCGGAGGCTGCATCGATCCTCTTGGAAAATCGGTAAAGCTAAAATATAGTGGAGGAGACTGGGAAGAGGGTCCAAAAGTGTATTCGTTTTGATACTGAGGAGGTTGTTGCAACGACACATGTGGAGAATACATTGGGTGAGGCTGGTACAGTTGCTGTGGCGGATACTGTGAAGGAGGCTGGAACTGCTGCTATGAAGGAGGCTGGTGCTGCTGTTGTGGCAGTGTATGAAGGTCAGGATTGGCAGTGTTACTCTGAGAAGACGAACCACCTTCGGATTGTGGTAGCAAATGCCTCTGCATAAAACTGTCAAACATTGGGTCATACAGTTTACTGGGATGCACTGGTACTGCAATCTCAAACGTCTCACGAATTGCCTTCATCATCATAGCCATAACTTTCATATCTTCATTAGGCGTAGCAGCAGTATTTGCTTGGGACTGACTTTGATCTGTAGAGCTAGAGGATGTCTTTTTTGCCTTCCCTTTCGCCCTATAACCCACTCCTCTTTGGTAGTCAGATCTCTCCCCGAGTACTTTACTTAGTATCTCGTATTGATCGACAGGGGATGAATCAACGCCAGATACATTTAAAGATGCCTCACTCTGCTGTTGACTTTGCCTCTCAAGTTGTGTCCTCTGAACCTCTGCCGCCATTTTTTCCTGTATAAAGATAACATTATAAGCAAAAATTAGAAACATTAGAAACAAGAAAACAATACTATTCACTTATATAATCTTGTTGAGCTGCCTCATTGACAAAAGATTTTGTCAATTTTCTCATATTAGCATCCCTCCAAGTATCAACAACATGCGCATCCAGGTTTTCCTATACAAATGTCAACAAAATGTTTCATAATGTGTTATTTTATAAAATTAAATTAACATTTTCACTTACATATTGGTGACGCTTAGCTGCCAACGACTTTGTGCCTTGTGTTGTTACATACTTCATTTGTCTTCTGTTTGCTTGATTTTTAGCGGAACGAGCCAAAAATATTTCGCTCAAAAACATTTCACAAATAAGTTGCCAAGCCTCCTTAGTGCAATGGTCAGGTGGCTTAGAGAGGACATTCTCCAAATCTTCTGGTCCAGCATAATGATTTTTGAAGTGTCTATGTTTATAGTTCTTTCTCTCGCGATATCTTTCCCCCATATCCTTGTTGACAGTTGCCAGAACTGACTCACGTTGTGGATGACCGTCTATATTATAGTAATACTACATTAAGAAAAAAATATTAGATAACTTTGTAAATAATGGAATTAAATAATGAAAAGTACAAGATTTGTAATTTTTTTACCCTCATACGATCAAGCACTTGATCCTTAAATTGTTGAGGTACATCAGCAAAATCCAAATAATGCCCCGGACACAAAATGGAAACTAGAGTGCCCAACATGCGAATAAAAGCTTGATCCTCCTACCCAACCACTTTGTTGGTCACAGGATCAAGCTCTAGATCCAATGGTTTCCCAGTTTTTTTTCCTTCATTCTTCAAGAACATTATTACTAGCAGGGCCACGACTTTTTCTTCTCGTCGGCAGGGCTTTAAAATTTATTAACAATAATCAGTATTAGTATTGATGTTATATTTATCTAACAATATAATTTCTAAAAATAATTTTGATATGCAATATTTAACCTGACTCGCAAAATGATGGTATCCTAGAAGGATCTGGCAGGTCTTGACCCCCACCATCTCCGCCGTGATAAGTAGCTATATCAGCTGGCATTATACTTCAGTTTAAAATTTATTAGTTAGTAATTAGCATTAAAATAGAAGTATATCACATTGAATTCATAATAATAATAATTACAAAAAAAAACTTTATTATATTTAAATATATAGTTCTGTTACACAAATAGAAAAAACTAAACAAAGTAATCACTATCATTTCCATCAGTAATCGGAGACACATTTTCATCTTCACAAAGCTCAAATATCTTATATTATAATTACAAAAAAAAAATCATTATATTTAAATAAATAGTTCTGTTACACAAATAGAACAAACTAAACAGAGTAATCACTATCATTTCCATCAGTAATTAGAGACATATTTTCATCTTCACAAAGCTCCACAACCAATTCATCTTCTGCATCTGCAACGTTCTCATGTTCTGACATATCAGCTTCGTCGTCAGCATCTTCATCAGCTCCAACATATGCAGCAGGTTGTTCAGATTGCATAATCAACTCTCCGAGGTCCACAGTCAACACAAAATTTGATGAACTTGTTTCATGTACAACATCAATAATACCATTAACATCATCATAATTGTCCTTAATGTCCCAAATCTGTCGATGATTCACATCTTCTACAACTTTCCAATCACGACCTCTAAGTAAATCATCGAGATAGAAAACTTGCTTAGCTTGAGTAGCAAGTATGTACGGCTCATCTTTGTACCATTCACCATTGACGTTTATACTGGTGATATTATTTTCAATGACTGTTTTCTTCATTCTTGGATTTGTATTAAACCATTTGCACCGAAATAATGCCACTAAATAAGCACCAGCGAAAGAAAGTATCACTACTTCTTCAAGCGTGCCGTAATTATTAAAACCTTCTGTTTCGGCAACAGACACTCTACTATTCTGTGCGGTGCACTTTTTGTCTCGATCGTGTGCAATAAATCGAATACCATTGACTATACAACCTTGGTAAAAGGTTGACAAATGATCTGACCCAGATGCTAAAGCTAATAGCTCATCACCATTTTCCAAAGACCCAAGCTTGTGCAAGTCATATATCTAAATACATAGAATGATATTAGATTCACAAAATATATCATTAATAAAATCACTGTTCAAAGTTCAAAGTTCAAAGTTCAAAGCTACCTTTTTATGAAACCACGAACGAAATTTTTTTCTATGCAAACGATCATGATCACCATCTGTGTATTTTTGTTTAATCTCTTGTGGGTGTTCGCTGTTAATTAGAATAGTGTTACGATTCTTGATAATAACCACACATATTCTAATTTATAAGAGAATAAACTTACTCTAAATAAGGCTCAATTTCAGGAGAATTCTCAAGTATGAACCACTCAGCTATTTCACGAGTATTATGATCGAGAGTCTTCAAAGTTCCCTTTGTGAGTGGACGACATTGAGATTGGAAAACTGTAAGATTTCGTGGGATATAAGTTGCATCTTCATTTCGATCAAGACGGTTAAATCTTGTTTCAATGTCTTTGAAATACATTGAACAAAAGGTCAAAGCCTCATCTACAACATAGCCTTCGGCGATCGACCCTTCAGGGCGAGCTTTATTTCCCACATAATTCTTTAATTTTTTCATGTACCTTTCAAAAGGATACATCCACTTCAAAAATACCGGACCACCCAATATTGCTTCTTCTGGCAAATGTAATACCAAATGAATCATTATGTCAAAAAAAGCTGGAGGAAAAATCAACTCCATCTTGCACAATATCTGAATTAGATCATTTTGTGCTTCCTCCATATCTTTAACATTTAAAGTCCTCGAATATATTTGCCTGAAGAAATTGCACAATTCTGCAATAGTGGTCGATATAGATTTTGGAAGAAACTTGCGAACACCGAGAGAAAGTAATCGTTGCATTATCACATGACAATCGTGTGACTTCAACCCAAGAATATTTGTATCATTCTCGGACACTTTCTTCTTTAAATTTGAACAAAAGCCATATGGAAATCTAACTCCTTTTATAAACTGACAAAACTGTTGCCTCTGCGCCGAAGTTAACACATAAGGAGTGTGCGACTTCATCAGTTTCCCATTCTCATCTTCATAAATTCACAATGATTCTCTCACACCCATCTTTTTCAAATCATGTCTGACATTAGTGGTGTCCTTAGATTTATCATTGTCTAAGATGGTGCCAAGGAGACTATCACACACATTCTTCTCAACATGCATGACATCTATATTGTGTTTTAATTTGTTTGTACACCAATACTCAAGCTCGTAAAAAATACTTTTTTTCCTCCAATTACCTTCATCTACTCCTCTTTTACGTTTCACACCCCCAAACTGGACATGTTTTCCTAGAACTTGCGCTGCAAGAGCATTAACTTGTTCTAGTAAATCCTCACATGTAAACTGTCTCGGAGGACCTCTTCTCTCAACTTCTCCATCGAACTCTTTGTCTCTTCTCTTTCGATGAGTACTTGGCAAGAGTCTTTTGTGACCAACGTAAGATGTCTTACCGATCACTCGGATGGAAGTTGTGTCCTCATTACACGTAAGACAAGCTTTGTATCCCTGACCACTCCATCTAGACAAACTACTGCGAGCTGGAAAATCTTTCACTGTCCACAAAAGGGCTGCCTGCATCTTGAACATCCTGTTGGTTGTACTATCTCTTGTATCAACTCCGTTAACCCGCAGATCCTTCAACTCATCCACCAATGGTCTCAGAAATACATCCATGTCCTTACCGGGTGATTTTGGCCTAGGAATAAGGAGGGTCAACATGAAATAATTGTCTTTCATGCACAACCAAGGTGGCAGATTATAGTTTGCCAACACCACAGGCCACATACTGTATGCAAGGTTCATGTTGCCAAATGGATTAAATCCATCAGCAGCTAAGCCCAGACGAACATTTCTGGGATCCCTTGAAAAATCAGGATGCTTGGCATCAAAGTCCTTCCACGCAGAGCCGTCCACCAGGTGTCGCATCACCCCTTCATCTTTTGATTTCCCGGAGTGATGCCATATCATGTGTTTTGCTGTAATCCTTGAACTGTATAATCTTTTCAACCGATGAGTCAACGGAAAGTAACGCATCACCTTGTGCGTCACTTTTTTTCCTTTCGTCATTTTGGAAGTAATCCATCTGCTACTTCCGCATACTGGACATGTCTCTTTAGATGCATGCTCATTGTAAAATAAGCAGCAATCATACTGATACACATGAATGGACTCGTATCCTAACCCTAATTTTTTCAATCTCTTTTTCGCCTCGTAGTACGATCCGGGGATTTTGTTTTCCTTAGGAAATGCAAGCTTTAACAACTTCAGCAATTCATCAAATATGTTGTTAGACATCTTCCCTCTAACTTTTAAATGCAATAACTTTGCTAAAAAGTTCAGGGATGAAATCCAATCACATCCAGGATACAACTCCTCTTCAATCTCCTCAAATAACTCATCATAATACTGACTCCCACCGGGATCCCTTTCTACTTCCTCAGTTGTCGGTAAAAGGAAGTCTTCCACAACGTGAATCATCTCATCGTCTTCATTCTCATCAACCACCTCATCAGCAACAATTTCTTCCACCTCACCATGAAAAATCCACTTATCATAAGCTTGATGAACACCCATATCGAATACGTGTGCCCGAACTACATCCAAAGATTCAAATATATTATTATTGCATCTCACACACGGGCACCTAATTCTTCCATCAGAATCTTTATGTTTCGACGCCATCCTCAAAAAAGCTTGCAGACCAATCCAATATTCTTGACAACCATGATTTCTCAATGTTGTCAAAGTCTTGTCAATCGCCATCTAAAGTGTTATAAAAGTGTGAGTTTTAGTAATGTGAATAGAAATGGATAACAAAGGAGATTTGTTATCATTTTTGAAATCTTATGCAATATTATAATATCTTATGCTATTTTATGATGTTTTATTAGATAATGTTATTTATAAACAAATTAATTTTTTTTCCTAAACTAATTTATTATTTATTCATAATTTTTAAAAATTTTATTAAATATAATTATCAATTTTTATATTCATGTAATTTATATTAAACAATGTTATTCAATAAACAAATTAAATTAAATTATTTAATTAGATAATATTATATCAAACTTTTATTATTTAATTAATTAAATTATTAAAAATTAATTAAAAAATAAATTATTATTTATGTAATTATTTATTCTTAATTTTTTAAACTTTTATTAAATATAATTATCAATTTCTATATTCATGTAATTTATAAATTATTATTTATTCATAATTTTTTAATTTGTAATAATAATAATAATAATAATTTTATAAATTAATTATTATTTGACTTTAAGACTATTTTTTTTTAAATAATTAGATAAATTTTATTAATCTTTATCATTCATTATTTTATTAATAATATTTTAAACTTATCATTTCTGTGCCGATATCCCTGTAATTGATGGTTGTAGTCAACAACCATCAATCACAAGCATATCGAGACTGAGAAAATAAATTAACTTCTAATTAATTTTTTTGTTCTATTTTTACAAATTATAATAATAATAATAACATATGTTCAAGCAAAAAGGAGAAAAAAGAACAAAATAACATGATAATATGCACTTATTGTTTTTTTTTTTTTTCTATACTCACTTTTTTTTATTAAATAAACTATCTTAAATTTGTTTCAAAAAATTTCACAATCTAAACAAAATTAGTTTCCCTATTAAAAATATCAAGTTGCGATGAAAGTTAGTTAATACTATAAAAACTTTCACTTATTTGACTAAATACTTTTTTTTTGACAAAAATTAGTAAGTAGTTCAAAAAATTTGGTGTGGCCGCTAATAATGGTAATAGAGGAACACAGACGTGATATAATTAGTTTGTTTCAATTTTAATTTAAAAAATAATTACAAATTTTTTTAAAATAAAAAATAATTCAAAATTTATTACTAAAATTTAAAAATGATTCAAACATTAAATTTTTTTTTTTAAATTTAAATTAATTTTAATTGAATTTTTATATTTTTCTAGCACTTAGTTTAATTAATATTAAATAATTAAGAAAATGGTGATAAAGAAAATATCGGTGCTAATAATCTGATTGATCAAGTTTAAATCCTCTTTATTCAATATTAACAAAAACACTATATTTTACTTAATACTAAACCATCTTTTATTATATTTTATAAATTAATTTAAATTATCACTTAAATTTTGTTTTTAACCAAAACAGTCCTATAATTATTTATATATTCCTATTTATTTTGATTTTCATCTTTCTTACTAATTTTCATTCCGTGGACAAAAAAAAATAACAGGAAAGAAAGAAATTAAAAAATAAAGTAAGAACAAACATATATCTTAATAATAGATGTCAAGATTTACATACCAAAGGATACTAACTAAAGGACTCAAAACTCAAATATTGTGCACAAAACAAATACAAAATAAATTATTCAGAAAATACAAAAGATATTAATTACAAAAAATATATCTACACCTGTTAAGGGTGTGCCAAGGTCGTGTGTGTGTCGGGGTCGTGGGTGTGTGTCGCTGTCCTGATAAAAAAAAATAAGACCAAAAGATACACGAAAAAAATTCAAACCAAAATAATATAAAACTAAGTATAAAAAAATGCAATCTGTTGGTTAGGCATTACATTGCAACTAAGTATAAAATACACCATTATTCACCATTGAAGATGATTAAGCAGAGAGCACAAAAGTAGCTAGTATAAAACAAGTGTTTCTATACCACTTACAACAATGACCTACACAAGTATATTTATTTTAATCAATTTATTAATCTACCTTTTGCAAGTGCTTAAAATGCATGCACTTGTTTGATTTAAATTAAAATAATAAATCCATCCTAATTTTTCTATAATATTAATAAATTTCACATAAAAATTATAAACACAAAATAATTAACAAACTATATTAATAATTTCTACATACTACAGAAAGAAATTATAAGTGTGATACAAATTTTACTTAACCATTTAATCAACAATAAATGTGGAGAACAAAACACACATGATATATATATATATAAGAATAAAACAGATTACATATGCATAGTGGGTCTGCTCGGTGTGAAGGAGGTGACACAGAAAGACACCATCATGAAAGATACACAAAAATACACAGCAAATCATATCATTAGAGCACAATCATATCATACACTACAAAATTATCAGAGAGTGCAATTAGAAAATTTTGCTCCACAAAGCAAATCATGTCATTCTTGAAGCATAAACATAAACAGTAGAAAAAAAATGGAACAATGATTCAAACACTAAAACTTACGCCTGAGAGGTATGGGTCAGTGGCGAAGGAGGCCAATCGGCGTGGGTCACTAGTTGTCGTTGCCTGAGAGAAGTATAAAAACATTTAGAGCACAATATGAATATAGATACATTATTATATATATATATATATATGCGAGAAAGTGGTTCACCTTAGAAGAGGCAATTGGGTTCGCGTGTTTGTGGCGAACCAGCGTGAGGGACTGGAGAGGCTCGGCGTTAGGGAGAGTCGCGAAGAGCAAATGGGCGGAGGAAAGCAGAGGAAATGGGCGAAGAGGGATTAGTTTGAGAACAGACGCTAAGAGGAAATGGGTGGTTCCAATAATATTATTAGCGGCGGGACCCGCCGCTATTAGTTTCTCCCGCCGCCAATAATATTATTAGCGGCGGGGTAGCCCGCCTCTAATAAAAGGTGATTACCCGCCACTATTAGTTTCTACCACCGCCAATAATATTATTAGCGGTGGGTAGCCCGCCTCTAATAAAAGGTGATTACCCGCCGCTGATAGTATTAGCGGCGGATAGTTCGCCTCTAATAAATGTGATTATCCGCCGCTAATAAATTTTAAAAATTGTTCCCGGACATTTATTTTGGAATATTAGCGACTGAGCCTCCGCCGCTAATAGTCGTATAGTCCGCCGCTAATACATTTTTTAATATTTTAAATAGTCACTTATTATTAGTGGCGGACCCCCAAGTCCGCCACTAATATACTGTACATTACAGGCGG
Source organism: Humulus lupulus (assembly GCF_963169125.1). Taxonomy (NCBI): domain Eukaryota; kingdom Viridiplantae; phylum Streptophyta; class Magnoliopsida; order Rosales; family Cannabaceae; genus Humulus; species Humulus lupulus. The sequence goes on along the minus strand of NC_084796.1, from coordinate 13,755,014 downwards.
ACTTAGTCCGTTGCTAATAATTACGCCGCTAATAGGCTTTATTCTTGTAGTGAAATAAATGTTTCTAAAGGCTGCCAAGGGTAAAATTGTCATTTTCCAGCTATTTCGTTAATTATAATTAACACCCTTCAATTCTTGTTATTCTCGATATTCTCAAACACCAATAATTCATATTTCATTACATTTTAATTCCCGGCAACGTTCTAATCATCAAATTACCTCGAGACTCACCCCGAGCCCCGAAACTAATCCCGTTATGACTAGACCGATAACTTGCATTCCATGATCGTCCCATACCGAATGGCTCAAACAAATCCACATATAACGTGTTATTATTTATAATTCACCCATATGCATGAAAATACACAATCACACCCTCAACGGCCAAATTACCAAAATGCCCTTATAATTAAAAATGAACCCATATGCATGTATTTATCATCATATAATAATATAATTCACATAAACATGCATATAATCATTTAATAACATAATAAATCAATTATGGCATTCCCAGCCTCCTAATCAAGGTCCTAAACCTTATTAGGAAATTTGAGGCATTACACTAACTGTCATTTACCTTTCAAGATGTCTCTCATAGCGACTGGATCTTTCGAGCTAATCCTCCATTCTGAGCAGAAATTGTATAATACTGCTTATTAACAGTATTGTTACTAATTTCTATATGCATCCGAGCTCATCAAACTATTTTTCAAGCTTACATTTTGAGTAAATTGTTTGTCTCGAAATTTGGGTATAACATGTTCCTAATCTCATGAATGATGTTCAACTAATAAGGCAGCCCATAAATTACCTATACACATGTTTTTAGAATAGACGAGAAACATATATAGTTAGAAGATTTTTCTTTTTTCTTTTAAGATATAATATATTTCAATTATTTTCAATGAAATTCTCAGCTAAAACAAAAACATTAATGGAAGTGTATATATACAACAAATTAAAATATTAAATGGTTAATAAATATTTCATTTGATAATCATGAATTAATGTTCAAAGAATATAATATTCAATAATTTAATTTCGTCACTTTCTAAAACAATAGTTATTGCATACTTTTAGTCGGCCGGACGAAGGAAATTTTTTATTAGAAATAATGAATTCTTATACCTAATATTGTGACTAAATATACTTTTAAATTTAATTAAAATTAATTTCATCATATATTATTATAAATTATATTGATAGCTTAAAATTATGTGTTAAATAGACATGTTAAAAATAATAATTAATTATCTAATTTGTATATCATAAAAATCTTATATATAATTCATAGACATATAAATAATTACTAGTAAAATCACAATTCAATTTTCATGCATGCTTGCAAAACTTAATTAAAGTATGTAAAAAAAAGTATTAAAATTGATAAACTAATTAAAATATGAGTGATATATTAGATTTTTTGAGATGTGGTAAAAAAAATGTATTTGTATAATTTATTAATATTCAATGAAGATAATTATGTAAATTTATCAACCATATATATTTTATAAAAATTAATTAATTAGAACGGGTGAGTAAAAGAGCTATAGAGAGAGAGAAAGGGAGAAAGAGAAATGCCTACATCCTAAAATTTATATGCACTTTGCATACTATACATTACTTTGTACCTAAGTGTTTCTATATATATATATATATATTTTTTTTTTCTTTTTGTTTTGTCATTTAGCTATTTGGCTATTTGCGTTTGTAGTAATAATAAACATATTCTACCCTAAACCCTAATAATAAACATATTCAAGGCTTTTGTACGTACAAATAATAATTAATTAGCATATACTTTGAATGATTCTTGTGAAGAATTACACTTAAAAAAAATGAGTTAAAAGTAAGGAATAATACAACTTTTATCACTCTTTCTGCCAGCCGCACAGAGTTGAGACTTATAAATAATAATAATAAAAAAAGTTATATGTAGGTCAACAAATAGATGGTGGGAAGATGATGTAAAAAAAGTAAAGGTAATAATTAATTAAAGGACAGAGATATCTTTCAAATAACCAAAATAAATAAATTGCAGAAAATTAATTGTGTGTGATTTGAATTCAAAGATAGTCTCTAATGAGCTGGTCAACGAAGGAAAAGACAGTGCTTTGGAATAATATTCCCTAAACGTAGGAGTGGTACAAACATAATAAGCATTATTATTATATACTATGAAAAATAAACAACCCTAGACATAATATTGCATTAACAAATCATATTCTCATATTCTTGATCCCAGATTCCCAAGTATATATTAATTCAAAGTTTTTTTTTCTTAAATTTTTATATTTGTACTTGTCCTATAGAATCGAGAGGAGCAGAAAAATGATCAATTAATATATATTAAAGCTAATTAATTAGTAGTTAATAATATATATTCATCTTAATTCGTGATCTGATTACGTAAGTCCAAATAATATTTATTATTATTTAGACCTGCTGCAGTTGATTATTATTGTTTAATTCTCCTTTTCTTACATAATAAGAATAACCAGATATTTATTCTTTATAAAATATATATATATATATATTTATATATGTGATTAAAGTAGGGAAAGACGAGAGCACATATAGAACCTAGGATAATTATAATTAAACGAGAAGATCGTTTAAATATATAATTCGTTTAATAAAAATAAATAGTATACTATTCATCATCATCATATCTTTTGGGCTTATTTGTTACTTTTCTAAGGTAGTGATTGAAAGTGATATCAATTTTGTGAAATATCTTTGGAGAAAAAGTAATGCATGCATGGCTGCTAGTAGTGTTAACTAATGATTAATATTAAGTTGTTGTTTATTCATATAATTTATTGCTTACCATTCAAATAAAAAATTTGTAAAATAAGATATTTCTTAAATCCAAGGACACTATTTCTATGCATGATACTTAGCATCATCATATCATATATATCATCTTTAACTAATTAAATAATTAGGTGTGAAGATATGCACTAATTTAAATATGATCACTTTGATGAGACTGCTACTAATCTCTCCTTTAGAGTATAAAATATGTGTTTGAAAAATTAATTAATGGTAGTGTTGCCCTAAGCACTATAGCCATATATACGCCTCTTAATAATATTTCTTTTGAAAAGACGCTTCTTTCATTTTCTTATTATTAACATATACAAAATATCTTATATAAGTATATGAATATAATATATATGTGTGTATAGGTATATATATATCATTTCTTTATACTATATACTAATTGTTAAATATATATAGTTTAATAAGTAATAAACTTGTTAAAATTCATATACAACATATAAAAAAATTAATTTAATTAAAAAAACTTTAAGGAGTTATATATGTATAGCTATATATAGTACTAGCAGACATATCTTGGTGGGATACATAGATATGTAGTTTAGATTTTAGACTCCAACGCTAGGTTGCAGCTGGAACTCAATATGATATGATCATGGTGAAGCTTAAATAATTAAATTATTAAAATAAATACTTAATTAATTAAAAGTAAGAGCACTATATACTAATATATACACAGACACACAATATATATTTTTATTCATTGAAAAAGAAAGGGTAAAGATATATATAGTACAGGTCATGACTATATACTTTGCCATATGGGTAAGCCGTACCACGGCGTGACAAAGTCGATGTACACATGCACTATATTGTAGTTTTACAGGTACAAAATGATAATAATAATAATAATACTAAGCCGATCGAACGAGGACGAACCTATTTACACCATCCTAATATATATTATGGGTAATTAACTAAAGGAGGAATAATAAAAGGGCTACAGCCAAACAGGGGACTAGAAAAGGTAGTGCATGCATGTCAAGCTTAGCTAGAGAAAGCAAGCCCATTAAGCTGCACAGTTCACTGTTTGGCATTGGGTATGGGTACTAGCCGGCGGGCCTTCCATGTTGATAGCACAATGGCCTGTTTGGGGTACCACAAATTGGTTCTTGTTCATCATCATTCTCTCTTGATCATCATCGTCATTTTGATCCTTTTGGGTTTTGTTGTTATTATCACAAGTGTTGATTACTTGTACCTCGGCCATCATGATGGTGTGAGAGTGATCATCAAGCTTTTGATGATCCACTTCAGATTTTACTGCCTCTTCTGGGAGCTTTTGCTCTTCGAGCATCACAGTCTTGTTCTTCCTATACTTCATGTATAGTACCATCTGAAGTACCCCAAAGATCAAACCCAATACGTTTGGAATCTGCAATTAAAGCAACAAAAAATAAAAAATTAATAAGGATTAATTTTCTTTATTTTCAAAGTTACTCCATATAAAGGTCACTTCATGTCGTGAATTATATATGTATTAATTCACTTTATTAGTACGATATTTTTGTGTATTATTACCAATATTACAGGAGCTTATATTTTTATAAAATAATTAGTAGTTCAATAATTAATATATATAATAAATAAGCTTTTCCACGCTAATATGCTAATTATGTTTTTATTATATATAAATACATATATTTATTGTTTGCCAACTTATTTAATTTTTATGGGGCACGTAGCAAAAAACAAAAACAATAAGTTAGGCAGCCCAAATATATCTCTAATTATAATTAATTAATTAATTAAAGTGCACTTTCTATATATTGAATTACGGCCACGATCAGTATATAAGGACATGCATGCATGTTTTTTGTGTGTGACCGTGACAAAATTAACGCACTAGAATTATTATAGTGGGATATATATCACAGGTATAATTAATATATAATATATATAACACTTTCCGTTATGAACGATCCATGTAAAACACACGAGAATTGAGCTATTATATGATCAATTTAATTATATAAATCGCTAAAAATAAAAATAAAAAAAGTTTGTCTCCCTTCCTTTCTTTTTTTCTTCTTTCTTTCTTTTGCTTTTTGTATCTTTTTTATCCTTCTTTTTTCACATTAAGGTTTGTCTGTTCTTAAAAGATTACTTTGAAAAAGATATTTCAACTGCTTAATTTGGCAACGTATGAAGTATATGACGAAAGCCCACCAAAAAAAAACCTTAAATAGTAATTAATTAATTAATTTAATTAGAAAGTTTTTTCTATAATAGAAATATATATATATATATTATATGATCAAATCACAAGATTATATATGTTATTAATTACTTACCGCCACACACAAATCCTTGAGCATTATACCATACATGAGCCACATAACAGCGCTGACCGTGAGAAAAAATGATAGAGCAAACGGCATAAACTCAACGCTCTTTGTGCGTATAACCACCCTCTACAAAATTATTAGCAACATATATAATTAAGTTAATTAATAATTAAGATAAACCAAACTATAATAAAGTGCTTTATTATTATATATAATAATACTTACAATAATGCTTAAAGGTGCTGCAAAGACACTGACGGCAAAACTTGTACAAACCCATCCCAAAACGGTGGCTCTAAGTGATCCTTTTGCTAAGAAGTGGGAGAGAAGAAGAATCATGCAAAATCCCCCAAAGTTCACCAGAAGAAGCAGCCTCAGAGTGAACAGCTGCAATTATATTATTATTAATACATATCAAAACTAGTACTATATATATATATATTAGTAATAATATTATTATACATAAATATATATATATATATATATATATACATACCCTTGCTTGCTTTGGTGCATAAGCAATATACAAGGCAATGTAAATGGTCTCTATGACACAACCGAATGAGTTGATAGTAATAAGGAGAATCAAGTTGGACTTGAGAGTTGCATAGTAGAGCCACATCATGGCACTGAATAGTGCAACAACATATGGAACTGATTGGAACCCTTCTGTTGATTTCTTCTTGTACACCCTGTAAAATGTTGGCCTGTCCAAACAAAGTTGATAAATATCAATACATAAACATGTATATATATATATATAAATAAAAGTAATCAAAGAGAGAAAATTAATGATCTCTTACACTGGGGCCAGAAACACGATAAAGGAAGCGATGTTCCCTGCCAAAAATTAATAACACAACAAAGAACAATGAAAAACAAACGTTAGTTCGTGATCATAATAGAGTAGATACATATATATATAGCTAGTTTTGTTAGGGTTTTTCAATGTTACGTACCTAGAACACCAAAAATGAAAACACCCAAATGACCAGCTGCAATGATAGACATCTTTTCGAGACTGTTGTGTGTGTGTGTGTTAAAATTCAAACTCTAGCTATGCACCCTCTCACTCTCTTTCTCAGACAAAGGAAAAATGAAGAGCTTAAGGGGGTTTAAGAAGACAATTATTTGTATTAGCCTCTATTCCAAGTCATGCCACGAAGCTAAACCTAGAAGCCATATCGTATTTATAGGGGGGAAATCATGGCTTTGGCTGCATGAAAGAGCCATGAATTAATGTATTAATTAATTTGGTGGGATCCACATATATATATATATATATGATATTACTTTATTATATATCGTATATAATATGAAACAATATATAGTACAATACGTGGCATGACTCGTAGTACAAAAAGAACCATGCACCCAAAAATGCCACCTCATCGTATACTCTTTGAGTTGGTGTGTATGTGTAAATTTAACAAGTGTGTATAGAGACTGATCTTACGTTACGAACCAAGAAAGGTTTACTCTTATTATTTTAACGAATAAAACCCCTTTCGAAGCGTTTTTTCCAGGTACCCTTTTCACGTGACAATTCCTCATTCACTTGCTTTTTATCATTTCTATGTTTAATAATTTTATTTTATTTTCAGACTCGTTATATCACTTTCTATATATATAAATTTTTATTGCTTTAATAGCCGTTACTCTTGGCACCCCCATTTGGCAGTACTTTCACCCCTTCAAACCGTCAAAGAATATATTTGTCTAACACCATTATATATTTTTTTTGTTTTTGTTTTTAATTGTGACTTAATTTTATAATCAAGTAACCCATTAAGGTATTGATTTTCATGCTTTAAGTTCAACGTTTGACGCCTGTACAAATCATCATCATGATACCAACAGTATACTAATACTCCCATATATATTTTTTCTAAAAGAAATAAAAAAAAAATCTCTCTTTTGTGTTTGATTGGATTGTTGATTAGTTTGTTTATGCATATCATTAGAAAAAATATTTATATGGTATTGCGCTCTATCTCATGTAGCTTTTGACCATCACGCGTGAACAACAGAGAAATTAATTCAAAGATTTGTTCTTCTAAAACAAGTGTCGAAATTTAATCTCATGACAATTACATGTATCTACCATTTGAATAAGAACACACATAAAATACCTATATCCTAATTCACCCTTAATGCTAATGCTAAATTCTTTAGTTTATTTAATTATTGAGCTATGGTTTTGTGTTTGAGTGTATAGAAAATTGGAACATGAAAAAAAGAAAGTGAGACTACTACTAATTAATACTAATTTTATAAATATATATTAATTGCGATTGCTTTGTAGTGGTTTTTTTGTAGATATAGATGGACTCTAAAGTGGTAGGTGGAGGCTTATTATATGGTCCACCTGAGATACATGATAAGATTTCTTAAGTGTATCCTTATTCGATATATTTAAGATTAGTACACTACTAATTCCTATGATTAGTATGCTTAATAAAAATATTGTTCCATAATCTTGTAATTTGGAAGCAGGTAAGATATTTTTATGAATTGCCGTACATCTTCTAAGTCCTATATATGTCTAATTAGGTATTTATTTCTTCCCCAATTCTTTTTTTTAAAGAAAAAAACAGTTATAGAAATTAATACACTTATATAAAAAAGAGGTCTAGACACGATATACATGTGGAGCTAATTCATGTATTGATTTTTTTTTTTTTAGAGAAATAAATGGGGCAATTATTGAGAGAGAAAACGAAGTAATTATAGCTCAGGTGCTTGCATAACGAACCTCTCTCTTGGACTAATTATAACCTTTGCTTTTTGTTGTAAGTTTTTTTAATGATGATTTGTTATTTAATTCAGCGGTTTAAAGTTATTTTTGGGTGATGTGAACAACCATTTAGGTCACATATCGTATGCAAATACACGTGCCTTTGTTGGAACTATGCAAAGAAAATGGATATATGTTATATATATATATATATATGTTACTATTATTTCATATATAATATATATTTATATATATTTTCACTAGTGAAGGTTAACATCTACAGTTCCACTAGTGGAAAATACTTTTGTCCTTATTATATTAATAGTTTATAAGATATAATTTGATATTCATATATTCTTTTTTGTCGTAGAGTTACATTATGTATAAATACAAATTTATATATATAAGTTGTACGTATATTCGTGATCTATATAGCTTCAAATAGAATCCATCAACAGATAGAGAGGGAGAGATTTTTTTTAGAGTTATTGCCTTCCTTGTTGGGATATGAAAACAGCTAATAACTAGGCCTTTGCACTAAAGAGATAATGATTTTTTAAAAGTATAGGAAATAAAAAGAGAACCACCAATAATATTGGATCAAAAGGTGACACACTACCAAACAACGAAATTTCTATGCATTTTCTCTTTTGATAATTTTGAAAATCTCTCTTCTTTTCTCCCCGTTTTCCTCCACCTTGTGTGGTGCGTTCAATAAAACTTTTTTTTTTTTTAAATTAAATTACTATTAATACCAATATTCAAATAGAGTTGATCAATTCAAAACCATTCACACACTATCTCTTCTTAATTAAATCACTTCTACTTTTTGACTCTACAAATCAACTCACCTTCTCTTGCTATTATCATCGTTCTTTAAGAAATTGAAATTACCTTGTCTAATAATTTTTAATATAATATATGACCTTACGTTAGTTCATGAGTCGGAGCCTAACTAGGCCTTGCCACCTCAAGAATATATATACTTTATATTGAAAATAAGAGTAGTAGTAGAAATACACTTAAATTATACATAAACACATAAACTATACAGTCACGTGTCATTAGTTTTTACTACTAATAAAATTATCTTGAGATGATCACATCATTTTAAAATATGTAGTTAAAATTAATTATATTTTACAAGTAATTTATAAATGTTTCTAATATATTTAAAAAAAAATTGTTGTACAATCTTAAATGAATACAAATCTCAAAACATCAATCTAAACATTATCATCCACTACAACAACAAAAAAAAAGTTTTAGGGGTGCCCCTAATAAAGAACATAAAAACCGCTTCTAATATATATCAGGAGCGGCATGTCGTCTTTATATGAGTCGTTCATAATAAAGTGCACCTAATAGTGTATATTAGGGGCGACGCCATGGCCCCTAAAGACCATAAAAGTCGCCCATAATAAAATGCACTTATAGTGTATATTAGAGGCGACATGTGGGTCACTCCTAATATTCCATTATCAGGGGCGATGGTGTTGCCCCTAAAATCGGAAATGTCACCCCAAAGTTTTTCACGTGTCACTACAAGAAAAAGACTCTACAACAATGATATGTCATCACCGAAACGGCGTCGATGTAGGTCCGTATGTGGAGCGTCCTATAGTGACGACAAAACGTAGTCGTCACAGTAGTGTTTTACTATAGGGACGACATGTCGGTCGCAGAAAGATATCCATTTTTTTCGGTTAGACTGGGATATTGCGACGACATGTCATCGTTGTAGGTGGTTACAAAATTTGAAAATTTTAATTTCAAAAACTCCTACAACGACGACATGTGTAATGACCCAAATTTCCTAATAAGGCTTAGGTCCTTGATTAGGAGGCCGGGAGGGCCATAATTGATTTATTATGCAATTAAATGATTATATGTATGTTTAGTTGTATTAAATATGCATGTGAACCCATTTATGATTAATTGGGTGATTTTCATATTTTGGTCACTTCGGGCATATATGTGGCAGGTGTGTGGTGCTTCATTATTATTTGGTTATGGTAGGGTTACTCAGCACGAGACAATCCTAAGAGGTAAGCTAGTGGGAAAGTCACAACGGGATTTATACTTGACTCGGAGTGAGTCAAGGGGTATTTAGCACATTACCGGGATATTGGGTAATGAGAATAAATATTTGATGATTAATTGAGAGTTAGTAAGAACAGGGGGAAATCCTAGGAATTTTGAATATTTTACCCCCAATGGCGTTTTTGGGACCCCGAGCATTAGGATTTGCTTGAGGTTACTTAAGCTTGAAGTAACCTGTTAGAATTATAAAAGAACGTTCATAACGTTCTCTCTTCCTCCCCGTTCCCTTTTCGACACCCGATGTAATGCCCCGAATTTCTTAATAAGGGTTAGGACCTTGATTAGGAGGCAGGGAGGGTCATAATTGATTTATTATGATATTAAATGATTATATGCATGTTAATGCGAATTATATTATTATATGATGATAAATACATGCATATGGGTGTATTTATAATTATAAGGGCACTTTGGTAATTTGGCATGTTGATGGCATATTTGTATATTTGGGTGCATATTGTAATTTGTGAATGAGATTTCATTATTATGGAGATATATTCGAGCTATCGGCATGAAACGATCTTATATTATGAGTTAGCAGTTTTGTCATAATGGGGTAAATTATTGGGTAATAAAAATGCTTATTTGATGATAAATTGGGAGTATTTGAGGTCAGGAGGAAATTCTGGAAGTTTTGACTATAATGTCATCGGGGGTATTTTTGGGACCCCGAGCACTAGGTTTTATTTGAGGTTACCTAAGCTTGAAGTAGCTTGTCAGATAGAACGTACGTTAGAAATATTTCCTCTCTCTTTCGTTAGCTCATTTTACCGTTCGAAGCCTTTTTGAAGAAATCTCGAGTTCTAGGAGTTGGAATCAAGCGAGGATCGAGGCATAGCAATCCTAGAAAAGATTAGAAGCTTCTTAACCAAAGGATTTGACAGAAAGCAACCCGATCGAAGGTAATCTACGTTTTAAGTTTTGAGTTTTTAGAGTTTCTAAGCTTAGAATTGGATTTTGTGAATCGTTGAGTTTTTTGTTCGATTGAGCTTTGGGTTTTGATGGTTTTGGACCATTGGGAAGCTTGGGAACTTTGATTTGATGATTTGGTAATGTTTAGGCATGATTTTGGAGGCTTTGGGATGTTGAAAATCGTGTTTGGGGATGGCTCTGGGTTGGGGGCCGCGGCCCTAGCTCGAAGAAGCAGGTGGAGCAATTTTGTGCTTGCTAGGCGCCGCGACCCTTGCTTCTGGAGTGGCAGGGAGTCGCGGCCCAAGATGCTAGGGCCGCAGCCCTTGAGCAGGGTTGAGCCCGTTTGTGCGTTTTGGCCCCGGGAACATGGTTTTAGGCCTCGAGATCCCTCCTACTACCCGGATTAGTGGGGATTGATGTCCCGGAGGCTAGATCTTGGTTTGGGAACCCTTGATTATCATTTTATTTATGGTGTCCCGTATTTGGTTATGACTAGGTGACCGCTAAAGGACTAAAAGTTGATCGTTCTCAAGGGTCGTTCTTTTATTCATTCTAGCTCGAATCAGAGGTAAGAAAACTGCACCTTGTGTATGTATGACATGCATGGTTATTATTGATGCATGTTGGATTATAAAATGTGGCATGCATGACTATTGTTGAGGCATGTCAAGTGGCTAAATACGATGCACGAGAAATATGTGATTAGGGCATGCTATGATTATTGAATATGAGAATGTTCAGAGCTTGAGCCTTTGTGTTTATGCATGGTCCTAATTATGCTAGTAATTGTTGAGTAAGCATGTTGAATGTAACGACCCGAATTTTCTAATAGGGCTTAGGGCCTTGATTAGTGTGCCGGGAGGGCAATAAATGATTTAATATGTTAATATGTGGATTTATGTGAATATGTGTTAATGATGCATGTTTAGTTGAGTTAAATGTGCATGTGGGCCCCGTCTGGATATTATGGGTATAAATGTGATAAATGCTATATATATGTGATATGAATGTGCAGCACGATCCGAGACAGTCCTGGGGAGCAGATAGCCAGGAAGTCACAACGGGGTTGAGAATCCGACTCGGGGTGAGTCGATGGGTAATTTGGGTATTAGTTATTATATGGGGTTATCGGGTTATGAAAATAAATATTTGGAGATATAATTGAGGATAGAATGTCTAGGAGGGAATATCGGGGAAATTTACCATTTTACCCTCGGGGACGTTTTGGTACCCCGAGCCTTGAGGTAACCACATAGACTCGAGTTGAATAAAACAAACCTTAGAATTTTATAGAACTCTCAGAAACCGACTCACCTCCTCTCTCTCTCTCTCTTGAAGTGGTTTTCTTTTCTTTGGAGGCTTAAGGAGGAACTTGGAGAGGTTAGCTAGAAGCTAGAGGAATTCAGCTGGGAAATCTTGGGAGTTAGGAGCTTGAGGATTAAGGATCAAATCCAGAGACTAAACTCAGCAAAAGGTAAGCTCTAACTATGGGAATTCTAGTTGAATTTCAATTGTGTTTCTAGGCTATGCATGTGGGTAGAATTTGATATGTTCTTGGGTATCTTAGTTGAGTTTTGGAGCAGGTTTTGATGTTGAAACTAGGCTAGAATATTGGTGTTGATTTTCTGGAACTGTTAGCCTGATTATAGGATGAGTTGGTTTGAAGAAAATGCAGGAGAAAGGTGAAGAATTCTGGGTTTGGAGAGGAGGGCTGCGGCCCTAGGTTGGGCATGCCGCGGCCCGTGTGCGCGCGCGGCCATGGGAGGCCGAGAAGCTTCATGTGTGCCGTGGCGCTTGGTGATGCGCGCCGCGGCACGTGTGGGTATCAGTGAGGTGCTAGCCTCTGTTTTGAGGCTAGCCGTAGCGCTTGTGGGTAGGGTCGCGGCTCTTAGTGCCAACTTGTGTTTTTAAGGGTGTTTAGGCTTGGGATCTTAATGGTTAAGGCTTGGGATGGATTTTATCACCCGGATTGATAGAATTCAAGGTCCCGGAGGTTAGGGTTATGGCTCAAAGTTATTTATTGGAGTAGAACTTGATGGGTGGATATTGTTAATGTGTTGTGACTAGGATTTCGGCGAGGCTCAAGTTTGAGGACTGTGCTCGGGACATTGGTGCTCGGAGAGCTCAGGACTCAGGTAAGAAAACCCTTGTTCCCATAGAGCTTGTATGCAGGGCTGAGCCCAATGTGTTTGAATTGCAGGGCGTATCCCCTTTGATTGTATTTGTTAGTACTTTGTACTTGTTTATTATGCTATGAGTGCAATTATGTGAATGATCGGCAAGAGCCGGGAACGGTGTAGGCCGAGGTCGGCAGGGGCCGGGAACGACGTTAGGCATGTTGAGTGCAAGGCCGAGTACGGCAAGGGGCCGGGAGCAGCGTTGAGCACGTGGAGTGCGAGTTACCAGGGCGAGTCCCTAAAGGACACCTGGGATATCCTCATGGTGTGGACCGCAAACCCAGGGCCTGGTAAAGGGCCTGGGACGTCTAGGCCGTATGTGTTAGCCTATTGATGGCCAGTTTGTATACTTGGTGTATGTTTTGCATATGTTATCTGTTTGTGGGTTTTTTTACTGGGCTTCGGCTCACAGATGCTCTGTGGTGCAGGTAAGGGTAAGGAGAAATCCAACCAACCATGAGCGTAGTAGGCATGAAGTGACGTGTACATGTTTGGCCAGCCTGGCTGCCACAGCCAGTGGATTTTGGGAGACGTTTGTAAATAAATCTAGATTTTGTCGTTTAGTCGACTTGGTTCAGTTTATATGTTGTAAATATTTCTAAATTGTATTTTGGGATCCCAAGTGTTAAACTTTTATGATTTTCAATGAAATGGAATTATTTCTAAAGTTTTTTCTCTGTTTATGGCTTAATTACACTATTTGACCTAAAACCTCGATTAGCGAGTTAAATGCACGTTTTTAAACTCACTTAGTAACGGCTCTAAGGAAGTAGGGTGTTACACTGAATTCCCTGTATTCGAATATTGGATATATGTGATATATGTTTGGTTGCATTGCTTACTTGTATATGGCACTGACTAGTCAGGGATACTGACCTAAGAGTCAGAACCGACATCAGAGTCTTGAACGCAGGGTCGAATGAAGATTAGATCTAATCGATATCAGCGTTGAATGTTTCTAAGGCATTAACACTGGACTGACCCTAAGTTTGATGAACTTATAAGCGCTTGGCTAGTCTAGGACTAGTTACTCAGAGCCAGGGCCTAAGGCCTAGGTGACTGCTTTTCACATGGCTAGGGAACGATGTTCCAGGGTTATGACTCTATGGTCATGAGGAAGGTTATGTTGGTGACTAGTCATCATGCACCTATCCTATCTAAGCTAGTGAAAGGATCACTTATCTACTCGACAGGTTTATGCTGGTGACTATTTCACCGGATACCTATCTTGTATAAGCTAGTGAAAGGATCACTTCTCTATAAGCCCTGGTGACCCTAACGTCACATGTCTATTGGGAACGAAACCCACCTTAGTGACTGTACCACTGTCACTCTTCTATATTGGACCAAAAGCCCTGGATGACTATTATGGTCATTGGTTGATGTGTTATACTCGACATTACGTGAACTCATTTGCCTGCCTGAATAGGGCTATATCTGCTAGGCGTGTGCCTTATGATTTGATGACATGTTATTACTGTTCATGAGCATATTAAGTTTTCTTGCTGGGCTTTGGGTCACGGGTGCTATGTGGTGCAGGTAAAGGCAAAAGAAAGCTGAACCATCCTTGAGTTGAAGAGCTTAGGTGATGATGTGTACATATGCAGCTGCTCGACCACCACGGCCGAGGTTTGAAGAAGAACTAGGGTTGAACCCTTTTTTGCCGCCTAGATCGGCTGGTTGTAAATATTTTCTTTTAACAGTCCTTTAAATTATATTTTTGGGATCCCAATGTATATACTAAACGTTCTAATGAAACGTTATATCTTAACCAAAATTTTTAATCCCTAAACCGCTAATCATACTTAGATAAACGATTTTGGCCAAATGACTTGATTAGCGAGTTTAACACTATTTACAAGGCACACCGTAATGGTCCCTGGAGTTTAGGGCGTTACACCCAATCCCCTTTTAGAAGGAAACTTTAGTTTTAGGACTCAGATTCAAGCGAGGATCGAGACATAGCAATTCTAAGGAAGATTAGAAGCTTATTAGCTGGAGGATTTAGCAAGGAACGACATAATTAGCGGTAATTCATGTTTTAAGTTCTAAGTATTTAAAGTTTTTAAGATTGGATTGGATTTTGTGTTTTGATGAGTTTTTGGATGAATTGAAGCTTGGGTTTTATTGGTTTTGGGAGATTATGATGTTTGGGAACTTTAATTTTGAGATTTGGATAGGTTGGGGTCGGATTTGGAGCTTTGAAGCTATAAGAACTCGAAGAACACGAAGCTAAAACCCAGAATTTCTGGGTTGGGCGCTGTAGCGCTAGGGTGGTTGCGCTACAGCGCTAGGTGCTCTGTTTTGGGGGAGTTGGGTCTGTTTGTAGCACTGTAGCGCCCATAGGTAGCGTTGTAGCGCTACACAGCCTTCAGAAATTACTTTTTTGGTACTTTTTGGGGGTTTTGACCCGAGGGCTCGGGGGATGATTCCACCATCATGTTTGGTGGAATTGGAGGTCCCGAGAGGGCAAGATTGGTCTCGGGATTCGGGTTTTTGAAACTTGAACTCATTGAAACACCATTTATGGTTGTGACTGTTAGGAAAATATGTATTGCCTCAATGGAAATGGTAAGAAAATATTACAACTCTATGCAAAATATTACAATAGACAAGGATTGATTAAATAAAGTGTTACAACTCTATAACTGAAAAATACAAATAAAAGGAGAAGGAGATATAAGATGATAGAAATAGAAAGTACAACTCTATTACAAAAAGATACAAGTAAAATAGAAGTGTTTGAACAAAGGAAATAAAAGGATTACAACTTTTAAACAAAAGTACAAGTAAATAGAATAAGAAGAAAAGAAGAAAGAGCAATAGAGGAAAATAAGAACAAGAACCAAAACAATAAACTCTCACTCACACAACCAAAGTGAAGAGTGTTGGGGATCACCAACTTGAACAAGGTTTGAAACCTTTGTCCAAAAGCTTATTTCCCCACAATTCAAGCACTAAGGGATCTCTCACATATTATAGGAAATGCTTTCTGGAATAATCAAGCCTCAAGGTGTTTCTAGCCAAGTGCACTAATGGATAGAAAAGTTGTATGTTACAAGTGAGCATTAGGCTCCTATTTATAGAGTTTAGAGACACCATTTGAATTTCAAATTCCACCAACCCCCATGGTTGTTACCAATGATTAATTGGATATTTTATGGAATTAAAATAGAGTTGGGAGTTACTTGGCTGTTGGAATCGTTCAAAATTGGATAAAAAACCGAAATTGTATGAAGCTGTCAGCCACTAGGGCCGCGGCGCTAGTTCCAGGCGCCGCGACCCTCAGTCAAGTTCAGCAACAAAAATTTTCAGTTTTTTCAAAACGTTCCAATTTATTCCCACTTGATTTTGTAACTTCCATACACAATATGGGAGTTAAAATCACATCTCTATCAGCCATTTCTCATATGGCTTTAAGAAATTCATCTCAATATTGTGTAACAACAAATCTACACAATAATGGGTGATATTTAGGAGTTACAAATTTGTGATGAATTTGTAACACCAAATATGTTACATGTTTGGATATTTCACATATATCCAAATAATGTAACTCTCTATTATATGTTATAATATGTGACACTCTATGTCACATTTATTTAATCTAAAACATTATATTATAAAATAATATAATATAATATTATATTATAAAATAATATAACATTCCCCCACTAAATTCAAAACCTTTTATTTATTTATTTTTAATTAATTAATTAAATCCTTTTTCAAATTAACTTATTATAATTTGAAACTTGATTTAATATTATTTATTTATATTGATACCAATTTATCAATATTAATAAATTTACCCAAAGATTTTTTTTTATTCTCTAAATCTCATATCTCTATAAATTTTCCAAAATTGACCGAGTCAACTTTAAAAATCCTAATTGATAATTAAATCAATTAATTATGACATTCTAGATTATTTGCTCAAAGGTGATGCGGGGACCATGGATCCATGAAAGCAAGCTCCAACAAGTTACCGTGAATTTATTTATGAATAATTTCACTACCTTATTAATTCCTCGTGACTCCACTATAGACTCGGAATTGAACTATTGAAAACGTATTTTCAAAACCATAAATACGTTAATCATTGTTATAACCATTACAATCAGTCAATCCTCTATCGATGACTTACTAAAGAGCTTGGTGCAAATTACCGTTTTACCCCTCATCAGTATTTTATCCTTAACTCCTACTATGTTCCTTATAAATGATATTTCTGTGAACTTAATCACAGAAATGAGATCTCAATCATTTAACCTTTTGAACAAAGCAATTAAGGAAATTATCTTTTCACTTCTCATACAGAAGTTATAGATTTCGTATCTATGAATAATACTCATACTCAATTACACTAATAAATCTCCAAGATGTAAGTATGGGCTAGACCGTAGGGTAAGCTGGTAACGAACAAGTCAAAAGATTAAAATAATATAATTAGTAGAATATTATCACTCAGAATTAAGATCGACTTAATATATGGTCAACGTTGTGACATTGATTAGATTTGATAACAACGATACTTATTTATAAATCAATAATCAATATCGGTCCTAGTCCGATGTAACTAAATACATCTGATCTTATCTACTTGGTCGATGCCTTGGACAAGACATCACACTCTGAATGTGCAAGTAGATCATATCGTAGATTGCCTAATCAGTGAAAATCCAACGCACTGATCTAATCTCAGGACTCGTTCTTTTGAACATATAATTACAACTGTAATCCACTGTGACTTAGTCACTATAATTGTAACTATCCATATGTTCAGGATTTTATAAATGTTTGTATTATTTCAATAATCATGTAATAGAACAAGCAAGCAACACAGTTGTCAAACTAAATGATTTCTAACACTTTTATTGATAATATGAAATCGTGCTACATGTCCGACATGGTTTTATAAGGGCACAAAACCCAACAAAACAAAGAGATTTTCATGATCTGTACGGCGCGGGTCCTGACAGTGGCCACAACGTGCCCAGCACACACACTGCAAAAAAAATAGTCCAAAATTTTTTTTTTAAAAAATCTGTGCAGTTTTTAAATCCAAAACAAGCCAAAAACAACCAAATTATTGCTAAATTTACATAAGAAAACATAACACAAGCACTAATAACATGTACCATCCAATTAATACCTAACATATCAATCAATTTCATACATGTTCATTCATGAAAAGAAACTAGCAACCTATGGCTCTGAGCACAATTGTATGAATTTCTTCCTCTCTTGTGGGTAGTTCCACTTGTGAAGCCCATTTGCTTTGGATTACTAGATTGGGTCTAATAAATTAAATAACAATTAATAAAACAAAGGTTCAAATTCCTGTCTTTTTGGGCATTGTGTGGAAGTTAGGGAGCCTTAGAAGTGGGTCCGACATACTGAACCCAGCTCTCCTCCATGCAAGCTCGAATTGTTAAGGCCCATTTACCTAAGTTGGACTTAATTGTATTAGGTTATTCTTTTTAGTTGGACCTAATAATTGATTAGAAACATATTAATTCGAATTTTTAGATTAATTTTCAATGGTAATTTTAGAATTAATGGAAAAATTATAAACTATGGTTTGTTGATTATTTTTATAATTTGGCGAACCTTAGTTGGTTTATTGATTATTTTGATAATTTGGAAAACCTAAGTTGATATTTTTTCAAAAATAAAAAAAAAGAATAAAATACTAAAATATTTAATATTGAGTTTTTTTTTAAAAAAAAAATTCAATTCGATCTCCACCGTTGATTTAACAAGGTTAGAGTTCAGTGGGGCCTCATTACGCTTTGATTTCGTCTCCCTACGGAAGGTGTTCACTACACTTCTTAACATGGTTAAATTTCTTAGGATAGATGGTTATAGATGGATCTTCTATAGACTCATCCCTACGGTGACTATAGGAATTAAGTCTATAATAATCGAAACTGTGGGTCAAACTCATAAAGTAATAAATATTTGTGACTCTCGCCTACCGGGACACATGAGTTTCCGCTACTTTGATCGGATGGAATAGGTAGTTAATAAAAGTCTATGACGTTTTATTAATTGATATGTTTCTCTATTTAACTACGTGAATATTTGTGACTCTCGCCTACCGGGACACATGGGTTCATGGCTAGCTAAAGTACCTAAGAAATAGAAGATAAGTGTTTTAGTATTTTTCTTATCTCAAAAAATTTTGTATGTTATACTATTTCTAAAATATTTAACGAATAAATGTTTGTCAAGCAATGTGTTGATTTCGAGTTAATTGATAATAGAAGCTCTAGGCTTCCCACCTCATACTCTCTCTGATCTCTAAAATGTTACTCTATGGTGAGAACCTCGCGAAATGTTTGTCCAACATCAACATGGTGTTGATTTTAGACAACATCGAGTTCATGATAATCAAAGATATTCATATTTTTCCCATGCAACGATCACCAAATCCTTCAAAGAGGATTGTTGATGGTAGTTCGAGCAAATGAAAGAATGCTAATGCTACTAAATAAGCTCAAGGAGAAGCTGCTTTGAGCTTCTTCTTCGAAGAGCAAGAGAGGAAGAAATTCATACAAAAAGAACAAGAAGTCAACTGGCAAGGCACCAAATGCTGCAAGGCATCTTGGAGCAAAGCCTGATTATAAGTACACAAAAAAAGGGGAGTGTTTCCAACTGCAAGGAGACTAGGAATTGGAACAAGATTGCCCGGAACTCAAGGCATATGGAACCCAAAATAATTAAATTTGTCTTGGATGCATGTGATTTTAGAGGATGATACTTCAGTTTTGGATCGCTGAATCACAATCTACTAAACATGCATGTACCTTTTTACACTTTTAGCATTGGGAAAGCCATGAAGGATAAAAAGCCATTGCTTGGTATCCATCAAGGGTTGTTCAAATCAAACAAGGCAAAATGATAAGCTTGAATGAATTTTGGAAATAAATATATTGTTTTAAGACAATATTTATTTTATTCCGATTTTCAATAGAAATTTTAATTTAAGTTTTTCTTATTACATCAACAACAATTTGTAGTTACTTTCACAAGTAATAAAATCCTATTTCTTTAAATGGATGTGAATTGTGGGGTGGATGTATGAAAAGCAGGCTATACCTATTGCAACTAAACAAATCGTATGTTATAAATAATGAGTTGTTTAAGACCGCTAATTCTAGGACCGTTAAACGACAAAAGGTCAATAACGTTAGAAATGACGTACCTTAGGCATTTTCGCTTCGGTCATATTTGTTATGATAGGATTCAAAGACTAACAAAGGCTGGGCCTTTGAGGGAACTCGCCTAGGGTGACCTACCTGTTTGTGAATATAGTCTCGAGGGTAGAATGACAAAGCCCCCATTCTCTGTGATAGGAGAAAAGGCCAAAGAACCACTAGGGCTAGTATGTTCAAATGTCTGGGGACATATGAATGTTCAAGCGAGGGGTGGTTATGAGTATTTCGTCACCTTCATCAATGATTGCTTTAGAGACTCATGTAAGTACCTAAAGCATAGGAATTCAGCGAATTTGTTAAGAAGTTCAAAGAATTCATTGCTATGGCTTAAAAACCAAATTAGGTAAAACATTAAAGATCTTGCGATCTGATAGGGGTGGAGGATATTTGGATAATCAGAACCAAGATCATTTAATTGAACTTGAAGATTTGTTTAAAACAACTGCCCCAACGACTCCGCAACAGAAAAGTGTTGCTGAGCAGTGTGAATCGCACATTTATGAAAATGTGTGTTCCATGATAAGCTATTAAACTCTACTAACTTCTTACCTAGATCTTTTCTGGAGACATACTACCTAGACCGCATGT
Organism: Humulus lupulus; assembly: GCF_963169125.1. NCBI lineage: Eukaryota > Viridiplantae > Streptophyta > Magnoliopsida > Rosales > Cannabaceae > Humulus > Humulus lupulus. The sequence continues at coordinate 13,734,139 of NC_084796.1, read as the reverse complement.
GATATTTTTTTTAAATGTTGTGCCGTCTCAAAAGTTGTCTCCAAGACTCCACTAGAATTATGAAATGGTCGTGAACTTGGTTTATGTCATTATAGAATTTGGTGGTGTCATGTTTTTGTCATGAGGAAAAAGGTATAAAGCTAGAACAATGAGCTGAGGGTTTGCTTGTTTGATGGCTATTCTAAAAGTACTCAGGGTGGTCTGTTTCATAGTCCAGTAGACAAGAAAGTGTTTGGCTCTACAAATGCTACTTTTCTGGATAACGACTACATAATGAATTTCAAGTCTCATAGCAAAATAGTATTAGATGAAAAAACAATAAACTATTGTTCCATCCTTACCGACGCAAGTAGATGAAAACAAGGTACATTTAGAAACAACTAATCCAAGTTAGAAAGTTATGATGCCTCATCATAGTGGGAGGATTTCTTGGAACCCGGTACCTATGATATGGATAGTGAAACCCACAAGTTGGTTGGGGACACAAGTAACAATGATTTGTTGGACTTTAAATAGATAATGGGTAAGTCTGAAAGGGATTTTTGACTCGAAGCCCAGTACCAGGTAATAAAGTCTAAGTACTCTTAATTTGTCTGAGATCTTGTAGATGTGCCATTGGACTTTAGGTCCATGAGGTGCATTTGAAATTAGAAGTCTAATGCATGCAATGTTGTGTGTTGTGATCGAAGATCTTCTATGCAGTGGGAGTGCTGAGCAAGTGTCAGTAAAACCTTGGAAATAAACAATAGATGGAAGTCGGTATCTTTGATGGACTAGAGACTATATGTTAGTCATTTCAGGTGGATCTTTGTACCTGTTAGGCTACACATATTCAGATTTTAGACTGATGTTGATGACAAGAAGTCTACTTCTGAAAAAATGTGTTTACTCTTGGGGGTGGAGCTATGATTTGGAGAAGCGTTAAGCTATCTGCCATTTTAGAATCCACTTTGGAGGCTGAGTACATAGCTGCGTCTATGACGGTTAAGGAAATAGTCTGGCTAAGGAAATCTATACGGAACTCGGTGTTATTCCAGAAATGGATAAACCACTCATTTTGTTTAGTGACAGTAATGAGGCAATAGCGAATTCGAAAGATCCTCGAAGCCACAAAAGAGCAAAGCATATAGAGAGAAAGTACCACATTATCGAGGATGTGTGGCGAAGGTGTGAAGTGAAGGTGATGAAGATAGCATTGTAAGGCAATCTTTCATATCCCTTTACAAAGATATAAGCAGAAAACATAATTGTGAAGCATGTAGAATGCATGGTTTTGAGAAACATGTCCCATTTGTTTTAAAAGGGCAAGTAGGAGTTTGTTGGGTTGTATGCCCTTATAAAACCATGTCGGACACGTAGCACGATTTCATATTATCAATAAAAGTGTTAGAAATCATTTAGTTTGGCAACCGTGTTGCTTGCTTGTTTTATTACATGATTATTGAAATAATACAAACATTTATAAAATCCCGAACATATGGATACTTACAATAATAGGGACTAGGTCACAGTGGATTATAGTTGTAATTATATGTTCAAAAGAACGAGTCTTAAGATTAGATCAGTGCATTGGATTTTCACGAATTAGGCAATCTACGATATGATCTACTTACACTTTCAGGGTGTGATGTCTTGTCCAAGGCATCGACCAAGTAGATAAGATCGGATGTATTTAGTTACACCGGACTAGGACCGATATTGATTATTGATTGATAAATAAGTATCGTTGTTATCAAATCTAATCAATGTCACAACGTTGACCATATATTAAGTCGATCTTAATTCTGAGTGATAATATTATGCTAATTATATTATGTTATCCCCAAAATTTGAAAATGATGATGTGGCATTAGAAATGACAAGTGGCAAGGAATGGTTGGGTGATCTGGCTTAGAAGTAGCCCAATACATCAATGAAGAGTTTTGACTGTTTGGGAGGTGTCATGACCGACCGGGTAAGTTGCACCCGACCAGGAATGACTTTGCTACCCAGTAATGACTTTGCTACCCAGTAGTGACTTTGCTGCCCAGCACTGGCATGACAGAGCCATTTGCACCTGAGGAGCCTGATGCGTGTCCGGTCGGACACCTTGCATCCGAGAAGCAATCCAAGTGTCCGGTCGGACACCTTAGGCCCGAGGAGATGCAAGGCCAGCCACATGCATCCAGGCGTGTACTTGGGCTAGGGGCGTGTCCGGTCGGACACCATGTGTCTGAGGAGATGCGTGGCCAGTCGCATGCATCCAAGCAGGCGTGTGCGAAGAGTTATGAGGTATCTGACCGGATACCATGTGTCTGAGGGCGTGTCCAAGGAGGAGAGGCATCCGAGGAGAAGGATCGAGAGGGTGCGTGCCTTGTGTCCATGAAGAGGCGTGGGTTGGTCCGAGCGGACCATGATTGACATGGTACCAGGCTGAGCATGTCCGGTCGGACACCCTGCGTCCGAGGAGTGACAAAGGCATGGTCCGTGTGCATGTGTCCAACATGCACATGTCCGACCAGTACTGGCATGTCCTACCAGCATGCAATGTCCGACCAGGACTTGCATGTCCTACCTGCAAGTGCATGTCCTACCAGCAGGTGCATGACTGTCCAAGTAGAGACATGGCATGCTAGACCAGAGTGCCATGTTAGACGAGAGATGATATTCATCATCAGATAGAATAGACTACGTCAAGATTCCCAGAAACAGCTTCAACAAGAATTGATCTGGGCGTACGTGAGAATCTCTCATTCTTCACACAAATTTGGGGTTCTGTTACATTTTGAATATTTTTTGTAATTTAAATATAATACGAATAATAAAATATCTCGATCCTAGGGGATATCAATGTATGATCCTAAGCCTATAAATACATGGCTTATGGGATCAGAAAAGGACATTTTTTTGGAAATTTGGGGTTTGGATTTTCTAGAGAGAGAAAAAGCTTTTTCGTGAGAGAACTTTTGTATTCTGAGAATTCACCCTGAAGAAACTCAGTTGACACAGGTTCATCTGATCTTGAGTGTGAATATATAATCAAATCTCTAAGGGGATTAGGCTATTACCAACATATTGGGGCTGAACCACTATAAAAATTGTGTGTTTATTTATTTTCTGTTAAAAAACTATCTGTGTCATTTTATTTCTCTTGAAGGTTGTATCGTTTTTTACGTTCTCACGTCGTTGGCCAAAAATGTGGTCAACATATTATTTAAATCTTTTGACTTGTTCGTTACCAGCTTACCCTATGGTCTAGCCCATACTTACATCTTGGAGATTTATTAGTGTAATTGAGTGGGAGTGTTATTCATAGATACGAAATCTATAACTTCTGTATGAGAAATGAAAAGATGATTTCCTTAATTGCTTTGTTCAAAAGGTTAAATGATTGAGATCTCATTTCTGTGATTACATTCACGGAAATATCATTTATAAGGAACTTAGTGGTAGATAAGGATAAAATACTGATGAGGGGTAAAACGGTAATTTGCACCCAGCTCGTTAGTAAGTCATCGATAGAGGATTGACTGATTGTAATGGTTATAACAATGGATAACATATTTATGGTTTTGAAAATACGTTCTATAAATTAAAGAGTTAAATTCTGAGTCTATAGTGGAGTCATGAGGAATTAATAAGGTAGTGAAATTATTTGTAAATAAATTCACGGTAACTTGTTGGAGCTTGATTTCATGGATCCATGGTCCCCGCATCACCTTTGAGTAAATCATATAGAATGTCTCAATTAATTGATATAATTATCAATTAGGATTTTTAAAGTTGACTAGGTCAATTTTGGAAAATTTATAGAGATATAAGATTTAGAGAATAAAAGAGAATCTTTGGGTAAATTTATTAATATTGATAAATTGGTATCAATATAAATAAATAATATTAAATCAAGTTTCAAATTATAATTAGTTAATTTGAATAAGGATTTAATTAATTAATTTAAAATTTAAATAAATCCCATTAAGTTGCCTATATAAGGAATATGATATCTAGGGTTTTCAGATGAAAAGCAAGTCAGTCTCAGTTGATTTGGGTAAGTGAAAACCTAGACACTCTAATCCTTTCTTACCACAATCTCTTCTTCTTTTCTAGATCTCTATCTCATGTGTTGAGAACCAGCCCACACTAGTTCTAGGTTGATCAAAGGCTTGGTGAGGAAGACTGTGTTGCTGATCTTGTTCAATCTCTTGATAATACTCTGCTACAGAAAGGAATCAAGGGTTAGAGAGATTGAAGGATGAAGTTGTTCCAGTTCTGCTGCGTAATATAAGTTTTTACTTTACTCTGTATTTGTATCAATTTCATAGGAGCATGTTCTAGGAATTTGCATGTTTGTTTGATAATATGTAAATTGCATGAAAATAAATAAAGATCCTGCAATGAGTTTTTCCTACAGTTCACGAGACTTATTGGTCACCACGTCCTATTATATTATGACTCGTGGCAGAGTGTTCTGGATGAGCACAAGATATGATTGTAAGGCAATCTTTCGAATTCGATATTTTCTCATTACTGTCACTAGACAAAATGAGTGGTTTATCCATTTCTGGAATAACACCGAGTTCCGTATAGATTTTCTTAGCCGTCATAGACGCAGCTATGTACTCAGCCTCCAAAGTGGATTCTAAAATGGCAGATAGCTTAACGCTTCTCCAAATCATAGCTCCACCCCCAAGAGTAAATACATTTTTTCAGAAGTAGACTTCTTGTCATCAATATCAGTCTAAAATCTGAATATGTGTACCCTCACAGGTACAAAGATCCACCTAAAAAGACTAACATATTGTCTCTAGTCCATCAAAGATACCGACTTCCATCTATTGTTTATTTCCAAGGTTTTACTGACACTTGCTCACCACTCCCACTGCATAGAAGATCTTCGATCACAACACACAACATAGCATGCATTAGACTTCTAATTTCAAATGCATAAGGAATTCATTACATCTTTTCTTTCTCTTGAGGAGTCTGTGGAGACTGCTGCTTATAAAAATAAATTCCATGTCAAGACACTAAACATCCTTTCTCAAAATTTGTTACGGAGTAATGATCAAGCACCTCACTAAAGTTGGTCGCTTGAGTTAGAGCTAAAGTTCAGTTATTTATTTCCCTGATGTTCTGGATACCAAGAACACGACTTGCTACAACGAAATCTGGAATTTCGTTTCTAGCCAGTTCTTTATGTTTGATAATTTCTTGACATTGTTTCCAATGAATAAGATATCATCTACATAAAGGATTCAAAACATCAAAATGTCTTTTTCCCTAAGTTTTCAAACACAAGGTCAACTACATTTTGTTCAAAAACTCAGATCTTAATGTTTCCATTTAACCTTAAGTTCCAGGAGCGCGAAGCTTGTTTAAGTCCATAGATTGACTTACTCATTTCTTGTCCAACTACTTTAAATCCTTCTGGTTGATGCATGTTAATTGTCTCATCAAGATAGCCATTAAATATGCTTCTTTGATGTCCATTTTCCTTATCTCTTAATCAAGAGTTGTGGCTATGTATAAGAGTATACTAAATGAATTTTAACATGGCTACTGGAGAAAAAGTTTTCTCTAAGTCAAATTTCTCTCTCTGCCATGAGTCGAGCCTTTAATGTCTCGACCTTTCTATCAGCTCCTCTCTTCTTCTTATAGATCCTCTTGCACCTCATGGACCTAAAGTCCAATGGCACATCTACAAGATCTCAGACAAATTAAGAGTACTTAGACTTTATTACCTGGTACTTGGCTTCGAGTCAAAAATCCCTTTCAAACTTACCCATTTTCTATTTAAAGTCCAACGAATCACTGTTACTTGTGTCCCCAACCAACTTGTGGGTTTCACTATCCATATCATAGGTACCGAGTTCCAAGAAATCCTCCCACTATGCGAGGCATCGTTACTTTCTGACTTGGATTAGTTGTTTCTAAATGTACCTTGTTTTCATCGACTTGCGTTGGTAAGGATGGAACAATAGTTTATCGTTTTTCCATCTAATACTATTTTGCTATGAGACTTGAAATTCATTATGTAGTCATTATCCAGAAAAGTAGCATTTGTAGAGCCAAACACTTTCTTGTCTACAGGACTATGAAACAGACCACCCTGAGTACCTTTAGAATAGCCATCAAACAAGCAAACCCTCAGCTCATTGTTCTAGCTTTCTACCTTTTTCCTCATGACAAAAACATGACACCACCAAATTCCATAATGACGTAAACCAAGTTCACGACCATTTCATAATTCTAGTGGTGTCTTGGAGACAAATTTTTAGACGACACAACATTTAAAAAAAAAATATCACATGCGGTCTAGGTAGTATGTCTCCAGAAAAGATCTAGGTAAGAAGTTAGTAGAGTTTAATAGCTTATCATAGAACACACGTTTTCATAAACGTGCGATTCACACCGCTCAGCAACACTGTTTTGTTGCGAAGTCGTTGGGGCAGTTGTTTTAAAAAAAATCTTCAAGTTCAATTAAATGATCTTGGTTCTGATTATCCAAATATCCTCCACCCCTATTAGATCGCAAGATCTTTAACGTTTTACCTAATTTGGTTTTAAAGCCAAAGCAATGAATTCTTTGAACTTCTTAACAAATTCGCATAATTCCTATGCTTTAGGTACTTACATGAGTCTCTAGAGAAATCGTTGATGAAGGTGACGAAATACTCATAACCACCCCTCGCTTGAACATTCATATGTCCCCAAACATTTGAACATACTAGCCCTAGTGGTTCTTTGGCCCTTTCTCCTATCACAGAGAATGGACGCTTTGTCATTCTGCCCTTGAGACTAGATTCACAAACAGGTAGGTCACCCTAGGCGAGTTCCCTCAAAGGCCCAGCCTTTGTTAGTCTTTGAATCCTATCATAACAAATATGACCAAAGCGAAAATGACAAAGGTACGTCATTTCTAATGTTATTGACCTTTTGTCATTTAACGGTCCTAGAATTAGCTGTCTTAAACAACTCATTGTCCCAAAATCACCGAATTCTTTGTAGGCTCCCTCCTTCAGATCAAATTGTAGGGTCAACGAACCTTTTTTGTCATTGATGAGCTGTGCTGAAATTTTTTGGATCAAGATCAACCTCTTCTTTTTGCGGCAGCCGCTGCATATTTTAATTAAACAATAAAACTAAATTGAATAAAATAATAATAATTTTTCATTTATTGATAAAACATAGACTAATTATAGTATATTACATGTCTGATAGGAAGTAGGAATTCTCGTAGGATCTGGAGGAGGATCACCCGCTCCATCACCGCCATGAGAATGACCAACTGAAGCAGACATATCTTTATAGTTTAAATAATTATTAACTTAAAATTAGTTATAGTTGGAGGTTGATTACATAACTTAAATTATTTCGATAATGCATTTGAAGCTATTGAAAAACAAATATTGTTGAGAAAAGTCATATGTTGATTGAAAAGTCTTGAAATTAAAACATACACATTAAACATACAATAAGAATATGCATAAGAAAATATTACTCTTCATCAATGTTGAATCCTACGTCATCATTTGTACTATCTAAATCATCTTCACTAATTTCGTCGTCATCATCATCGTCATTGATGAAATCATCATCCACATTCGGAACAGATCGAGACGTTTCCCCAATTATGTCGGTGTGACCAGGTTGATCCAAATGCATAATCTCCAACTCTCCTAATTTCATAGTGAGAACTAAATTTAATGATGTACTATCATGCACGACATCAACCTCATTATCATCATCGATACTTGGATGATCCCAGATCTTTCGATGATTGACTTCTTCTGCTACCTTCCAATTTTTGTTTCTTGAAGGATCTTCCAAGTAGAAACTTGTTTTGCTTGAGTGGCGAGAATAAACTACTCATTTTTGTGCCATTTAGATTAATCATGATACTAGTTATGTTATTCTCAGTCACATTTCGACCCTTGCTTGTATCGGTGTTGAACCATTTGCATCGAAATAATACTACCGAGAAAACCATGGGAATATCATAACTCTACAATCTCCTCAAGTTGGCCATAGAAAGTGAAATCATCGGTTCCTGGTATCGAAACTCCACTATTTTGAGTGGTACGTCTTTTGTCATGACAATGTACCAAAAAATTTAAAACATAAATTAAACATACATCAATACATTCATCAATCACAAAAAAAAAAAATACAATGAAAACCAATACCCAAGGGAGGATCTCTACAATCTGAGCAATACCCAAGCAAATTTTTCTGTTATCTGAAAAAAGAAAAGAAAAAAACCAACATAAAAAACTCAAAATCTCGTTTTTACCAAAAATTAAATAAAAAACTAAATAACCACAAATATTAATAAAAAATCCTTTTTAGAAACACAATAGGGAGGAGGATGGCCAAGAACAATAGTGGGGCAGCGGAGAGGTCCCAAAACGGAGCTGGGACACCGTGGGGCGGTGGAGGGCGACGAATGAGCTCTTTGTAATTTTTAAGAAATGGGAAAATGGGGAAGAAGACGATGTCTGGGAATTTTTATCAATGGTCTCTATTGCGACGACATGTCATCGCTATAGAGTATAAGTAAGTCATCGCTGAGGTTGAATGCATCGTTTCACTCAAACGGTTAGACCCATGTCGTCGCTATAGATAAGGGAATAGTACATGACTTTTTTCATTTGCTACGCGTCCTGTTTATATAGACGACATGGGCAGTGAAAATTTGACTGAAATTTTTGGCAGTCCACTTTTCCTCTATTTTTTTGGACCCCATGTCGTCGCTATACACTAAACTTTTAACTGCCCAATGGATTAAATGAGACTCTATAGCGAAGGAGTGAAAATTGACAACCAACTTTTGGCGGTTAAGTTCACTCTGTATCCTATAGCGATGAATGTCGTAACTATAGACAAATATATTTCCCTCTTTTTTTCGACGATGACTCTACAATGACGACATGTTTTCACTATAGAGTCAATTCTCGTCTCTTGTTCTCTCCAAAGTTCGGGAACCCTACAGTGACGACATGTCGTCACTGTAGGATACCAGGAATTTGGAGGGTCTGGTCGTGTGTTGTTGACGACCCTATAACGACGACATGTCATCGCTATAGCTTATTTATTTTAATAAATTTAAACAAAAGAATTTTTCGTAGATTTCGGCTACATACCGTGATGACTCCTCAATATATTGTAACAATTAACTAACAATAATATAAATATAGTCTCCTAAATCAGTTGCGTAGTCCTCCATATTGTCTTCCTGTTGCGGTTGTGGTGGCTGTGGCGGTATCAACCATGGATATCAGGGAGGTGATGTGGACAATCTTTCTCCATACATGTATGAATACGGCGGCTACGATGACAGTGGAATCGGCCACGGATAAGGGGATGGAGCTGCTCTGTACATGTAAGCAGGTGTCATAGGTTGAGACAGCGCTGCCCCGTACATGGAAGGATAGGCTGGAGTTGGAGGTTTAGAAGACGAAGCTCCATAAATATTGTCGCTATCAGGCATATGCAGCATCTGAATGTTTGGTGGACGAAATGAAGGTGGAAGAAATTAAGGCAAGAAATTGACTTGGTTTGTTGAATTCTTTACCTTATTCACCAACTTTTATGTTTGTTCTGATGAACGTTGAAGAGGGGCTTGAGACTCGCTGAACTGAGAGCGTTGGGTAGATGATGACCTCGACCCCTTCAATTTGCGGCCCACTCATCGCTCGTGTCCACGCCTTTGGCCCAATACTTTTTGTAGCACCTCCACCTGTTCAACTGTTGCCAAGCCATCATCATTGGAAGCGACATTGGATGCTTGCTAAGTTTGTAACTCAAAATCAACCTTTAGTTTTTTCTTGTTTTTAGAAAATGTTAGAGACATTAACAATAAATATAATTTTATGAATATTAAAAACATAATTTAAACTTACATAATCTTGGCGAAGATCATCGTTCACAAAATCATTAGTTGTTTTCTTCCAATGGTATTCTTTCCATGACTCAATAAGGTCCAGGTTCACCTAAAAAATATAACCTAAATATTAGAAACATATAATTTAAAAGAAAATAATTTTGATAGCATTTTAACTTTCACTTAGCCTTTCGTGACGGATGGTCGCCAATGATTTTGTACCCTGCATTGTAGAATACTTATGTTTCTTCCGATTTTCCTTGTTCTTTAGGGAGCACGCAACAAATTTTGGACTAGTAAATAACTGACAAATCTGCTTCCACTCCTTGTTAACATCATTGGCTGGGTTGTCTAGATCCTCTGGTCCAAATCCTCTGGTCCTTTGTAGTATATCTCAAAGTGTTCATGTCTTATTGTTTTCCTATGACGGTATTGATCTTTCATCTCTCGATCGATACCATCTATACACATGGAGAAATCCTCGCGACCCTCTATTTGATAATACCAATAAGAAAAATAAACATATTAATAATATATATACTATATTAAAGACAATTTTTTATAAAAAAAAAGTTTAAAAATTTTATTACCTTGATCATGTCACTGACTTGGTCCTTGTAATGTTGAGGCGCTGATTCCCATGAATTAAAATATACAGGAACTTAAAGCGGTAAAGCATTGAATTTATCTATGATTTGTTGACAAGTAAACTATTGTGGAGGATTTATTTTCTCAACTTTGTCATCGAATTCTTTGTCTCTTCTATACTTATGATTACTCCTCATGAATCTCATATGACCGACATAAGATGTCTTACCAATCACTCAGATGGAAGGGGTGTCAGCATTGCACGTTGGACATGCTTTGTATCGCTGCCTACTCCAACCAGATAAGCTACTACGAGCAAAGAAATCGTTAACTTTCCACAGAAGGGTTGCACACATATTGAAAAATTCATTCCTTGTGCCATCTCTTGTGTCGACCCCGTTAATCTACAATTATTTTAACTCATCTACCAAGGGTCTTAGAAATACATCCATGTATTTACCCGGTGATTTTGGCCTAGGAATAAGGAGAGTTAGCATAAAATAATCCTCCTTCATGAACAACCAGGGTGGGAGATTGTAGTTCATCAAAATCACAGGCCACATACTGTATGATAAGCTCATGTTGCCAAAAGTATTAAACCCATTGGCAGCCAAGCCAAAATAGATATTTCTGGGATCTTTTGCAAAATCAGGATGTGTGGCGTCAAAGTTTATCCATTCAGGCCCATCAACCGGATGACGCATCACCCCATCTTCTTTTGATCTCCAAGTATGATTCCATAACATGTCATTAGATGTATGCCTTGAACTGTACATTCACTTTAATTTGGGAGTTAGCGGAAAGTAACGTATCACCTTATGTGAAACTTTTTCCTCCTTCTTCTTTTCAATGACCCATCGGCTACTCTCACACACAGGACATGAATCTTTGTTTGCATGCTCATTATAAAATGAGCAACAATCATATTTACAGACAGAGATTGATTGATATCCCAACCCTAACTTACTCAACTTCTTTTTGGCATCGTAGTATGTTGGAGAAATCTATTATCTTTCAGAAATGCAAACTTTAGTAACTTCAACAATTCATCGAAAGAGTTGTTTGACCACATCCCACTAACTTTCAAATGCATCAACTTAATATTACATTTATTCATCATTTTATAATTTTTAAAGCTTAATTGTATTCTTAATATATTTCTTAATTTAATTAATTAATAATGATAAACTCAAATTTTCTACTAAAATTTCGGCAACATAACGACTATATTATACCATATCCCGAGAATTTAAAACCCTGCAAATAACACTCAGAAAATTCTTAGAGCATTCACAATATACATATTATTAATCAAATTTAAACACTAACACATCATACAATTTTATACACACATTCACAATATGTTATATTCTACACACATATATAAATAACACTAAACACATGTTACTTTCTACAGACATTCACATATTAATTAATTTAATTAGAACAACATAATAAAAAATTAAATACATTGTTGCCACAAAATTAGAAATACCTATTCAACAAATTTCTAAGAGATAATACTTCAATTTCTACACAAACATAATATACTTTGCTATAAAAATAATTAAATAAATAAATAACTAAATATATATTTATATACAATCGACACACAAATAATATATATTTATATAAAAAAAATTATATATGCATATTATATATACACATTATATTTCGGCACACACATTATATACATATATTTATAAAAAAAAATGAACATAAACTAATTACATACACACGACACACACAATAATATATATATATGTATTTATAAAAAATAAAAATATATATAGACACATAAAAAAAATAAACATATACATATAGATGGTATATATATACACACACTATATATCACTATAAATAAAAAAATCTAAAAAAAAAATATATATATATACACACTATATATATTTATAAATAAAAAAAAACGAAATATATATATGGAAGACTTCTCAATGGTTACTACCCATAGATGTATTAACAATTATGATGATGTGGCAACATAGTGACTTGGTATAGCAAGTCACCAACAGGTAAATATTTTTTTTCTACATTAATTTCAAATTAAGTTTTTTTTTATGCCATAATTAATGTTGTTTCAAACCAATGAGAGACACTAGCTATATTTAGAAATTGACATTCATTGGAAAAATTAAAAATTTACAATATTATATTTTCATAATGTTGACCCTCGAATTGGTCAACGAAACAGAGTCAAATAAATGATATAAAATAAGATAAAACAGAGAATAAATCAAGACGAAAAGATAAACGACACACAATTTATAGTGGTTCGACCCCAATAAAAATGGTAATAACCTACGTCCACTTAGTGTTCTTATTGATGTAGTGTTCCAAGAACAATGATCAATGAACTAGGGTTCACGAGTTTCACTAGCTCTCAGGTAAATACAATTGTGATGGATAACAACACTCATTTTCTCTTTTAGAATCTCTCAACTCAACCATTCTCAAGCCAAAAGTTCAAAAGTCAAAATTCCCCTCTCTTGGGCCTTTTGATTCTTATTTATAGGCACAAGGAGTTTTACATGAGCCAATGAGTCTTAATTACACTTAATACATGTGTATCTAAATAATAATAAAAATTACAATTAATACGTATTTACAATATTGCATATCAGAAGGAAATAAATGAGTATATGCGATCAGGCTGGTCACCCATAATTATGATGCCTGATGAGCCAATGATCTTCTGGTCGAGGGTCTAACAGACTATACCCACTTGAAACTACCACATGCATCCCACGTGTGGGCCAATTCCGCCACGTCATCAGGTAGTCCGTTTTTGGGTAAATATTTGCCCCCCAAGTTTATTTTACTGCGACCAGCATAAAGTAAACTTAAACGGCCGACCCTCTGCGTGACCTGTCAGAGCTATCAGTGCCTTTTCGAAAAAGGTAACCAATCATGTCATTGCAATTTCCCAAAATGCATTTTGACAGCTAACACATTTTCCCATGCTTCAAAAACTCATCCCCCATCATTACCTTATCAACCATGCCTCTATCAATATAAATAATCCATCATTTTCACTTTTTACTTTTTACTTTTCCTCTTTTCCTCAAGAACGCTAAAGAACACAACACGAAGAACTCACAAAAACTCAGAAATCTTTGGTGATCCGCGGAGTATCTATCCAGCCGTTTGAATCGTGTCCTTACTTCAATTTTTTGTCCAAGTAAGTTACCTGAGCTTCTTTGTCTCTAAATGCCATGAAAAAATTATCCCTCGAGTTTTATGATATTTTTGTATCTGAGATTCCGAACGTTCTTGAGAAAATTTTATTTGGGGAAATCGGGCTCGTAGGTAGTAGCATGATAGGATAGGTAAAAACACTAAATGAGGCTTAGGAATTGGCTTGAGAGTTATGATTACTGGTTTAGGTCATATAATTGAAGTAAAAATTAGATTTTTAGGCACTCGGAAAAAACTAGGATTTTACCTCCCTTTCTCAGAGTCGAAAAGTTTCCCTGAAAAAACTTTTCACTTCTGCTTTTTAATCCATTTTCCAAACTATTCGCATATTTTTTAGTGTTTACGTTAGAATGTTGCTGGTCGTATAAAAGCTTAACTTTTATACACAAGCAACATTATCTCAACGTTTCCACTTATTATGTCTGTTGGCTGTAGATTCTCATCTCCCCTTCTCTGTTCGCAAATTTTCATGCACGACCAGTGGGGAGGTGAGAGGCCGATTGACGACGACTTGCTCGCCCTATTATTTGAAGATCAAGAATAGTCGTCACTGCCATTCTCAGAAGTTCCTTTTTCTGAACACAACCCCACAAACAGACCTTCGACCAGCCCAAAAAATATGGGTCGCATAAAGTCCATTGCTCAAAGAAAAAATAAAACAGTCAAGTCTTCTGCTAATCAGCCTGCCCCTCGCACTGAGGCTCCTTCTTCCAACCCTAAACCTGTAAACACTTCTCCACTAGAATTTCAACCAGAGGCCCGACCTCGCGATGTCCTTAGGCCAGAGGTTGATTGGTATGTAGCACCTCCTAGCATTATTACAACAAGGATGGTAACCAATTATCTCAAGAAGTACGGTCTTCCTAGGATAACCCTCATCAAGCCTTCACCCAACCAGCGGGCAAACCTGCCTGGGGGCGCCTTCAGCACCTGGTCGAGGTACCACATCGAGGCAGGGGCAACCTTGCCTCTGCATCCATTCTTCCAGGGGGTGCCCAATTATTTCGAGGTCACCCATTTCCAAATCACCCCCAATTGATATAGGGTACTTTCTACCCTCTATATCCTCTACAACCACAAGAAGTGGCCCGTACCTACGTCACATGAGATCAACTACTTGTTTGATCTTAAGTCTAACCCCAACCATAACAACATGGGGTTCTTCCATTTCTACCACCAGGAGTCTGCTCGCACTTTCCTGAGTGACATCACCCACAAGTTCTATTATATTTTAATATAATGTTTGATTGATTAAATAAGTGTTACAAAAAGTGATTATTTAATTTAGTGGGGGAATATTATATTATTTCATATAATATAATATTAGATTAAATAATGTGACAAAATATGATTTTTCACACCTTGTAACATATTATTGAGTCACAAAATTGGACACATGTGTGTGCCCAAATGTGACATATTTCGGAGTTACAAATTTGTAACTCCCAAATATTACCCAATAATGTGTATATTATATGTTACACATTTGAGATTGGATTTCATAAATCCATAATGAAATATGGCTGTTGGAGACATGTTTTTAACTCCCAATAGGTGTTTGGAGGTTAGAAAATCATGTGGGAAAGGATTTGGGACGTTTTGAAACGATTTGGAAAATGACAATTTTTGGGCTGAAACTAGGCTGTGGCCGTGGCCACTGATGATCCTGGCTGCGGCCAGTGAGGCTGACAGCCTATTTGGATTTTCAGTTTTTTCCAAATTGAACGGTTCTAACATCCCAAATAACTCTCAAATCTTCATTTTAATTCCATACGCATCCAATTAAACTTTGGTAACAGCCATGGGGGTTGGTGGAATTTGAAATTCAAAGGGGTATCTCAAACTCTATAAATAGGAGTCTACTGCTCACTTATAAGACACACCATTTTCCATCCACAAAGCACTTGGGTGGAAAATACACCTTGAGGCTTGATTATTCCAGAAAGCATTTCCAAAATCTGTGAGAGATCCCTTAGTGCTTAAGTTAGGGGGAAATAAGCTTTTGGACAAAGTTTTTAAACCTTGTTCAAGTTGGTGATCCTCAACCCTCTTCACTTAGGTTGTGTAAGTGAGAGTTTACTATTGTTTTGTTCTTGCTTTTTTTCTCTATTGCTTTTCTTCTTATTTTCATTTTCTATTTACTTGTAACTTTGGTATGGAGTTGTAATCTTCTTTTCTTTTGTTTCAAACACCTTTCCTTTACATGTAATCTTTTGTTTAGAGTTGTATCTTTCACCATTCTCTTCTTCTCCTTCTTCCTCTTCCTTTCTTTGTTTGTTTGTATTTTCAGTTATAGAGTTGTAACACTCTTTTTAATCAATCATTATTTATTTGTAATATATTGCATAGAGTTGTATTATCTTACCTTTTCCATTGAGGCAATCTATTTTTTTCCTAACAACTTCATCGTGGGGAAGTACTTCCTGGAGTACTTTCTAACAGCAGACATGGTCGCCAATAACCTGGCCTTCACTGAAGGAGGTAAATCTTTTATTGACTGGTCGTTTGACTTCTTCCAGCTTTTCTATACATTATTTAAAACTTCGGTGTTATTCAGGTCCATGGTATCGACCAGACCCTACTCCAAAAATGGAGATAAGGGCAGCAGCCCTGGCCAGCATGACAAACGTTGAGAAGAGTGTCAAAGAGCTGGTCTCGGAGAACAACTTAAGGTTGGTTGGCCTTCTTGCACCTCTCTAGGATGTGAAGGAGTCAACATCTGGGAGTGCTACTGGAGGAGATATCCCCGAGCAGCACCAGGATGTGTCCCAGCCCCCGAGGAGGCGGGCTGCTAAAGTGACCATCAGGGAACCTTCCAACGCTCCTCGAGCAGCTGTTGTCCCTGCCCAACATGGGAAAGGCAAGCATAAACCTTCTGAACACCCCGAGCCCATACTTGAGTCCTTAGATGAGAACAGTACTGACTTCTCACTCTTAGATAGAATGCCCATTCCCGGTCATTTATTTGACGAGGACGACAACTTTAAATACGCGACTAGTTTAAATTCAGACTTCTTCAAGGCAGATAGTGAGTGTAGCAGTAGTACAATAGATAATGTAATGACCAGTAGTTGTAGCTTGGGTATTTTACTTATAATTCCTTTTTTCTCCATTTCCTTGTCTTTTTTGCATGAAAACTTGCCCTGACTGATCGTATGTTTCTTTTCTGCAGACATGCTTGCCGAGGATGCATTCGATTTGTACACCAATCCCACTACCATAATTCCTCCGAACAGGAGAAAATCGAACAGGTGTCAGTCTGAAGCAGGCTGCAGTGACCCTTCCGCAAAAAGGGCTCGGACGGAGGACCATCCTAGACCAACTCCCTCAAAAGAGACTCCTCCTCCTCCAGCCCATATCGACCAGTATCCTCCAGCTCCCACCGACCAGAATTCTCCAGCCCTCATCGACCCAAGTTCTCCTGCTCGGCCAGATAAAACTCTGGTTGAGGCTATGCTGAACTCTGCTTGCACTTCGGCCAGTGACAGGCTGAAGAAATTGTCTAGACACCGGCGTAGTTTGGAATCCTTCAGCGACATTCCCACCATGTTGGTCGACTAGATCTTTAGTCGCGCACTAAATGAACTACTCATTGTAAGTCATCGCTTTCACTGTGGTTTGATTGTTTATCTCTTTGATTAATAATTATAGCTTTTTTATTTTTTCTCTGATCGCAGGGGGTTCTAACCGTGAGTACCGGTTGGTACCGCTCAGAGGAGATGGTTGCCAAGCATGCTGAAGAGACCAAGGCAGTCAAGGAAAAGCTCGTTGAGCATCACAAGGTGGTCGGGGCCAAGCATGCTGAGGAGTTACGAGCAGCTGAGGTTAAAATCGCCAAGCTCGGGAGGAACTGAAGAATAAGGAAGAGTCAGTTGCTAGAATCACTACCTCCAAGGAGAAGTATAAGGAGTCCTCACAGATAAACTATCAAGAAGCCAATAAACTTCAAACGGACTTAGAGATCAGCCGTAAAGAGATTGCTGACCTCGAGGAGACCAACGCCCGCAACCTAGAGAAGTATATGGGAGCGGCGTTCTAGTGCTTCTATATGTTCTGGAAAAGCAACCCCAAGGCGGACTTTACCTATCTACCAGATCATATAAGGCAGGCTGAGGTTGCCCTTTCCTGTGGGCAAAAACCTAATCAAGTCTATCCCCCATACTGTGAATGGCCAAGGGCTTTGCATCTGGTTTAGCTCATTAGGAGCTGCTCATGGAATCTTGGAGAATCTTTGGCACTTGTCGCACTTTTGAACAAAATCCACAAAGTCTTCATTCATTGTTGGGCAGAAGTATCCTTGCCTTAGGATCTTTTTGGATAAACTCTGTCCCCCATCATGATCCCCGCAGAAACCTTCATGGACTTCTCGCATTAACTCTTGGGCCTTTTCTTTTGAAACACACCTTAGGAGTGGCATTGAATACCATCTTCTGTATAACACTCCGTCGACCAAGATGAATCGAGTCGATTGCCTTTGGAGGGCTCTGGCTTTGTTTCTGTCCAACGACAATACTCCATGTTCTAAGTATTCGATGAAAGGTGCCATCCATATGTTTGCTACTGGGATTACCAGGGAGGTTTCTTCTGTTTGGATGCTTGGTGCATATAAACGTTCAACAGACACTATATTCAAGGTGTCAGCATCCTTTGCGCTTGCTAACTTGGTCAAAGCATCAGCGTTTGAGTTTTGGTCGCGAGGTACTTGTTGGATAGTATAATTTTTTAATTGCACCAATAAGCCCTTTGCCTTGTTCACATAAGCAACCATCTTCATACCCCGGGCTTGATATTATCCAGTAATTTGGTTAACCACTAACTGGAAGTCAATATAGATTTCAAGTGACTTTATGTTCATATCCTTGGCTAACCTTAATCCTACGAGCAAAGCTTCATATTTGGCTTCGTTATTGGACGTTGTGAAGTCGAATCTGATTGCGCAGTGGAATCGATGTCCTTCAAGCGTGACTAAAATCACGCCTGCTCTAGCGTTACGCTCGTTGGAAGAGCCAAGAAGGAGTTTGGCTTTGGGGTTCAAGCTCTTCTATCGGCTTGATTTCCTGGAGCCCAGTGAGCTTTGCGACAAAGTCTGCTAGACCTTATCCCTTCACTTCTGCTCGTGGTAAGTAAGAAATATCAAACTGTCCAAGTTCAATTGCCCATTTCAATAATCGACCAGTGGCTTACGATTTCTATAAGACTTGTTGTAGTGGTTGGTCGATGAGTATTGCGATGGGGTGAGCTTAGAAGTATGGTCGCAACTTTTTGGAGGCTAAGATTAAGCAATAGGCTAATTTCTCAATGGGTGGATATCGTAGTTCTGCTCCTATTAGCTTTTGCTTATATAAAACACAACTTTTTGTACATGTTCCTCCTCTCTTACCAGGACAACACTAGCAGCATATTGTAGAGTCCAAGAACTTTACTTAGCTAATTGTTTAGTAGTATTATAGTATGTATAGTATTATCTTTGTTACTGTGGATTTTTGGTTCAGACCGGGAATTATTTGGACACTCATAGTAGTACTTATAGATTTTCTAAGTTTAACCTATAGTTTAAGAATATTAAGTATAACCTAAGGTTTGATTATATGACTGATAGTAAGGATAGTATTTGTAATATTATAAGGTTTAGATATCAACCAATAGGATTTTGAGCACATGTTATGAATGGTAATTAAGGATTAAGTATTTTTGAGGATTAAATTAAATAAGGGTAAAGTTTGAATGATATAGGGTCAGTCAGCAGCTTTGAATACGTTGAAGGCTTAGTCAAGGCTGTTTACTCCATTCAAACTTAGCTAAAAATGTGTAATTTCGTGTTTAAATATTCAGCGTGTGCCGATATATCGCAGCACGTAGATACGGAAAACACGAGACGATGCACGGTCGCCTCGGGCATACTGGCCCAGGCGATATATCGCCTACAGGGGGCGATATATCGCCTCCTCCAGCATAAATTCAAATACTTTTGAATTCTTTTCCTTTCAGCCATTCAAACTCCTCCATAAGTCCAGCATCTTTTGAACGAGTCTTCAGCCTCTACTGAACGATTATTCAAATGATTTTCACCTAAAAAGCCATTATTTTTATTCAAGTAAAATCAAGATACTTTCTTTCCCAAACTCTATAAATAGGACCTAGTACCCAGCCATTATTCACCTTTTGCTCTAAGTTCAGAAGCTGCTAGTGTTAAGTGAGTGTGAGAGTACAAACACCTGGTTTGGGAAAAACATAAGCTTAAACATCATAAGCTTATCAAACACTTTGGGAAGTGAGGTTCTATAGTATTTCAGTTGAGGTGTAGATTAGTCTTTCAAGTCTTTGAGGTAACCAAAACTCTAGTTCATTTCTGTATTATGTTATTTTCTTTCTCATAGTCTTCTACTCAATCTCTAACCTTAATCTTCATTTTGGTTAGGGAATCTAAGTTCTTGAGCACATAAGTTTCGGTAAGCATGATTCTCAAATGGTTTAGTCTTCCCATTTTCCTTTTCATCTCTTTTCTTCTTTCAACTCACTCTTGTTCATTATGGTTATTAGGAGTGTTCCAAAAGTCCCAACTCAGTCCACATATCCCGGTAACTTTGGTAAGGAAAATAGGCTAGAATCAATATGTTATATGCTTATGTTATCTTATGTTTTATGTTGTTAAATGTGTTATGATATGTATGCATGTATGTTTGTAGGCTTGGGCATATGACCCATATGACTAACAAGACCCCAAATGGGTTATGGGCATATGACCTACTTAGCTAGTAGGACCCCACTAATCCCATGGGCATATGCTTGTTTAGTCTATGGGACCCTAAGTAATAATGGCCATTATAATAAGTGTATGTTATATGTATTATGTTAAGTCTTTTCGTTTCTTATGAAGTTATGTTTATGACTATGTGTTAGATTTTCCTTGCTGGGCATTAGGCTCATTCCTTTTTGTTTTATGTGCAGGAAAATAGCTTTAGAGGCGGTAAGATTCGTGACGCATAGAGGATGTGTATCGATGGTGAATGGAGTCAAGGGGCCGAGCGTTATTCGATTCGAGGATGTAGTTTCTGTTTTATGTCTTTTTACATGTATTTTCCGCACCATTTATGTAATGTCTTTTATTTTAAATCATGTTTTGTTTTTAAAGACAATGGGATCCCATATCCTTCTTAGTATTCTATTTATTTGTAAGTAACTCTTATTTAACAAGTTACTCAATGAAATTATGGTATTTTCGTAAAAATGTAAGTTTTATGTATAGTTTCGTTAATGGTCCAAATAGTCTAGATTAGTGGGTCATTACACATATTCTGTGACATCCAAATAGATGAACAACGTTTCCTTTTCAACCAGCTTGGATAAAATCGGTGGCTGCGATATATGAGATTTTAGAGCCTGGAAAGTCTTCTCGCACTCCTCCGTCCACTTGAATTTTTTATTGCCCCTAAGTAGATTAAAAAATGGGACGCACTTGTCCATTGATTTGGAGATAAATCTATTTAAAGCGGAAATCCTCTCGGTTAGACTTTGAACATCTTTTATCTTTGTTGGCGACTTCATCTCGACCAGGGCCTTGATCTTTTCGGGATTAGCTTCGATACCTCGTGAGTTCACTATAAATCCCCAAAATTTCCCTGATCCAACTCCAAAAGAACACTTAAGGGGATTCAGCTTCATCTTATATTTATTTAAGACGTTGAAGCATTCTTGAAGGTCCCCGATGTGTTCTCCTGCCTTCTTCAACTTAACCAGCATGTCATCAACATATACTTCTATGTTTACACCGATCAGCTCTTTGAACATGTGATTGACTAATTGTTGGTAAGTCAC
Organism: Humulus lupulus; assembly: GCF_963169125.1. Classification (NCBI taxonomy): domain Eukaryota; kingdom Viridiplantae; phylum Streptophyta; class Magnoliopsida; order Rosales; family Cannabaceae; genus Humulus; species Humulus lupulus. Next base: position 13,712,661 of record NC_084796.1, on the reverse strand, counting down.
ACCAGCATTTTTCAAACCGAAAGGCATTACAATGTAACAGTAAATCCATGTATCGGTCCAAAAGCTAGTGTGATCCTCATCAGGTGGGTGCATACTGATCTGATTATACCTAAAGTATGCATCCATGAATGATAGGATCTCGTGCCCTGAAGTGGCATTGACCAGCTGGTGATCCTCGGCAGCGGGAAACATTCCTTTGGGCAGGATTTATTGAGGTCTGTGAAATCCATGCATGTTCTCCACTTTCCATTCAACTTGGGAACTAGCACGGGATTAGAGACACATGATGGATAAAATGATACCCTGATGAATTTGTTCTCCTTTAGCTTCTCGACTTCTTCTTTTAATGCTTTTAATCTATCTTTGTTGAGCAACTTCCTTTTCTGTTGCTCTAGTGGAAAACTTTTATCTATATTCAAGACATGGCTGATAACTGCTGGGTCGATCCCTATCATATCTTTATGCGACCAGGCAAACACCTCCTAGTTCTTCTTTAAAAATTCCACTAGTTTTTGCTTTTTGTTATCTCTAAGTTTTTACCGAATTTCACAGCCTTGGTCGGATCTACCTCATCAAGTTGGACCTCCTCGAGGTCCTCGACTGGTCGTACATCTTCCTCAAAATCCCCAAAGCAAGGATCTAAATCCTTGTCCTCACTTTGGGCAACACCTTATCTGGTGACGTGCTCACCTGATTGGGCTTGTATCTCATTGGCCAATTTCAATCCACCCATTTTCGCCTTAGTAATCGAGGAATTGTAGCATTCTCTCGCTTCTCGCTAGTTTCCCAACACGCATCCTATCCCTGCGTCGGTTGAAAACTTCTTGGCAAGGTGCCAGACCGAGGTTACGACTCGCAGGTCGACTAGGATAGGCCTTCCAATAACAGTGTTATATGCAGAAGGATAGTGATGCACACGGGGCAGGGAATTTGCGGGGAGTGCTCCCCTTGTCCCCGTCCCCATTTATATTTCTAATCCCTGTCCCCGCCCCATCCCCGCTTATTCCCCGTTGGGGACAAGGTGGGGAATCCCCTATTGGGGCAGGGAATCCAAACAGGGAACCCATTTATTTAAAAAATAAATTTTAAATTAAAATTTTAAAATAAAAATCGTAAATTATATGTAAATTAAAATATTTCACAATATTTATTATTTAAAATTCTAAACATTATCTTAAATAAAATTTAAAATATTAAGAAAGTTACTAATATACAATAAAAACACATAAAGAAAGATATAAAATATTAAAAAATAATATAAAAATTTAAACGGGGCTCCGTCTTGGAGGGGAGTGCTATCACCGTCCCCGCCCCATTTAACATTCGGGGATTGAAACTTATCCCCGTCCCTGCCCCACTCCCCATTTAGACGGGGATTCCCCACCCCATTAGGGGTGGGTCCCCGTGGGGCCCCGTCCCCATGGGGAAAATGTGCATCCCTACAGAAGGACAATCAACTAATATAAAAGTAGTGAATAATGTCCTATTCGCAGGAGCAGTTCCTGCTGTGACTGGAAGCCTGATCGACCTTGTTGGCGCGAGCCCTTCGCCAGAAAAACCATAAATGGTTTGGTTTCATGGTTCCAAATCCTTCACTGAAAACTTCATCCTTTCCAACGAAGACTTGCACAGAATGTTTACTGAGCTCCCTGAGTCTACTAACACCCGCTTAACTACCATATTGGCGATCTGGACATCCACAACCAGAGGGTCCGAATGGGGAAACCGGACATGCTGAGCGTCAAGCTCAGAGAAAGTTATCGGTTCTTCCTCTATTCGAGCTTTCTTGGGAGTTCGCTTGTTGCACCCACATTATTTTGATATAATATAGCCAATAATTACATGATTTCATTGCATTACATATCATACAAAATGTATAATTTGAGCATATGCATATTCTTATAAGTATTTTCATGTATAAGTATAAAAGTTGTGTATATGTTGTATGTGTGTATGTTCAATATTATTAACCTTGTGGCATTTGGGTTGTCTTTTATGGGTTTTTGATGTTATCGATATATAAGAAAGGATGAAATATATGTACAAGGCATGAAATCAAGCGAGAAAAGTGAGATATAGAAGGCAAAAGATGTTAAGTGGTGAAAAATAGTATAATGTCAATTACTAGTATTTCGGTGTAAAATTGACTATTAGAGGATTTACCAAATATAATTGAGGTATGATTAAGGTCTCATTGATGAGGTAAAAATGGTTTTAGAACCATTAGATAAAGTCTTGATGGGAGGTATACATAATCAGTAGTGTTGACGCAAAGTCAAAACGAGCTTTAGCATAAGTGCGCTACGCTCAATCGAGTAAGCATAACTATTGGGTATGAACTCATATGGACCTAAGGTTTGTGTGAGTGCTTCACACATAAGGATAATGGGCCTAGAAGATGATTTAGTCGAAATTATTGAAGTGATAAGGTTTTCATAAGTCAAAAGTTGTAATGATAAGGTGAAATGTGTCAAATTTTGATACAATAAGGCCAAATCATTGAAAATAAAGGATTGTCATCAACCTTATCTCTTTCCACGATCAAGACTCTAAAAAACAGAGAGAAAAGAAAACCAAAACAATTTCTTGGCTGGCTTGAAGAGATTCTAAGGAGATCCAAGTGAAATCAAAGCCAAAGAAGTGGATTAAGCTTACTTTTGGCATTTTTATGGTATGTTCTTGTACTTGGAAGTTAAACCACGTTTTTGAATTTTTTCGAGAGCTTATCTGTGGTGTTTTATCTTTTTTAAGATATTTCTTGGTGGTTTCCAAGTTGTTTGAGGTTTAGAAAATCTAGAAGAGATTATTTTCGCCGAAAAGTTGCTCGGTAAGTGAAATTTTGTGTTTTACGAGGTTTTTGTGGTTCTTGGAGTACAAACTGATTTTTGGTTATTTGATTAAGTTTATAAAAGGATAGATATGTTTATAAATGTTTGAATAGTCATAGAGACTCATTTAATTTGGGTGATGATCTTGGAAATTAGAATTTTATCAAAATAGGTATATGATAACTTTGTGATGAATTATGTTGGTATTTGGGATATGTGGTTATGGCAGGTTATTTGATGTTGATTACTAATTGATTTTGATATTTGGGGATAGCTAAAATTAAGGGGAAGCTCTGTCAAAATTTCTCCAAGTGTCTAAGATAAATTTAATGCTCGATCTAAGTAGTTTAAGGCAATTTAGGCATGATTTGGATATGATGTTTTATGGATATTTTTAAATGATAGTTCAATGCCTTACTGCCATCATTATGATATGAAATTCATGCCATTGTTAGGATAAGCACATCAACACCTAAGACACCACTTGTTACACGGTGAAATATATTTTGGACAGAAGGTAAGTAAAGTACTCAACTGCAACACAAGAATTACATGCTATGTGAAAGTATGTATTATATGAATATGTTGTGAGTAAGTAGTATTAACATACATTGACACTTCATCATAAATTTGTATGCATGGCATAATAGTGATATGGTGAATTATTGTATGATATAAGACCCTGCATGATATTATGATGATTAATTATGTGATGCCTTGGCAAGTTTTATGCAACATAAAAGTAAGTTGTAATAAGAAGTTTAAGTTCAGTGCCACTATTTTGAAAAGGCAAATAAGAATGTAAGTAAGTGTAAATGGAGGCCTATAGTTAGGCTAATAGTGGCAGCCCAATAATTTGGGCTAGGTTTTAGTGAACCAATTATATTGTTTTCCATGTTCCCATTTTTATTTCTCCTCCATATGAGTTATTGTTATATGTATTAACACCACAGTGTGTGGCTGCCTCAACTCTTGAGCCCAACGGGGCAACAATGGAATAATGTTTTTAATGCGCCCTACTGTGGTGATGGCTAGCTGGAGGAGAACCCATGGGATTTTATATTATATGTGTAACAAGCCCTACATGCATTGGCCTAATTAAACAGTGTGCACAATATTAAGGGGCCCAAAATTTAAAAAGAAGTTGTGTATGTCCATTAACATTGGGTAAATATTAGCATTGCATGCATCACTTTGCTTACTGAGCTTTAGGCTCACAGTTGTCTTGTGTTGCAGGTAGAGAAAGAAATGAGTGAATGACAAAGGAAAACTGAAGCATGGTCCTGACCCTGATTTGTACATATGAACATATCGACCTTTTGAGGGTTATTTCAGTTTATCAGTGTCTATGGTTGTAATAAAGTGTGAAGTTATGTTTTGAAAACAAATTGAGTTATTTAATACTTATGTATAATATGTTTGAGACACACTTTATGTTTAATGTAAATAATGTGCAATAAGTTTTCAAAAAAAAAATCCAGACTTCCGTTGAAAGTAATTATGATATAGTTTTAAAACGTAAAACCTCAGATATGGTTTTAACTAAAATAAGTGATGGTGTTACATCGCTCATCTACACTCATCATTTCAATATCCTGGTCGTGACGTGAGGTTCGGGTGTATCGCTCTCTTGCCTTCCCACTATCACCTACTAAGTGAGGGCCGCCATAGATGGTCAGCAATGTACCCGCCACTGGAGCTAGTTGTAAAATGGGCGAGCGTTGGCGTACAGGTGCCTGCTCGTTGATTCCTTCAGCCTCTCGTTGAGAACCTCCAATGGCTCGTACATATCTCCCCAGGTGTCTTTGTCGGATAAGGAACTCAATTTCATCTTTCAGCTGGTTGCACTCATTGGTGTCATGACCATAGTCGTTGTGAAAACGACAAAACTTGGTTGTATATCTCTTGGAGATATCTTTCCATATCGGCGCAGGTCGCTTGTAAGGGATAGTGGTGTTGGTCGCCTGGTACACTTCTACTCTGCTTTCAAATAGAGTCGTGTAATTAGTGAACCTTAGCCGATACCTATTACTTTTAGGTCGTTTATTCTCAGATGTTGACGGCTCCTAGTTCGCCCTTTTTCAACCGTTTTTGCCGTTGTCATTGGGTTTATCTGACCCATTGGAGACTTTGGTGGGATCTTCCTTCGGCCCCTTTTCATCTACAGGCGCCTTCCTCTCATTAGCAATCGCCTCTTCGAGCTTGATGTACCGGTCTGCTCAATCCATAAATTCTTGGGTGCTCTTCACCCCATTTTTCCTTAAACTGTTCCAGAGGGGTGAGTGGCGCCGTACTCTAGCAGTAAGTGCCATCATTTTCCCCTGATCACCAACTGTCTTAGCTCCAGCTGCAGCGCGCATAAAATGCTGGACATATTCCTTCAAGGATTCCCCTTCTTTCTGGCGTATCTCAACTAGTTGGTTAGATTCGGTCGAATGTACATGACCAGCAAAAAACTGCTCGTAGAACTCTTTCACAAACATTTCCCATGACACTATGCTAGCAGGAGGGAATTTGAAAAACCACTTCTGAGCAGTATCGGATAAGGTAGCGGGAAAGATCCTGCAACGGGCATCATCTAACACCTTCTGGATGTCCATTTGTATCTCGAATTTATTCACATAAAATACCGGGTCTCCAAATTCATCGAAGTTGGGTAATACTAGCATCTTAAATTTGCTTGGGGTTTTAGCCACCGCTATTCTTTATATGAACAGAGTGCCTCTTCTCCGATCATATTCAATGTCGAATGTTCAGCTCCCCACTAATTGCTGGACAACCTGATTCAACACATCAATTTGGGCATGTACAGCGTTTGGAATTATTGGGACAACCAGTGCTGGAGGGGCATACTCGTCGTGCATTTCTCGCCTATCGTTGAGCACGTCCCTCAAGTCATCATCCCTACGCCTTTGCTCGCTAACACCTAGTTGATCAAAAACGTTAGGTTGCCTAGGCTGCTCCCCAGCATTTTGGCTTGTCGGCATATTTTCTCTTGGTGGGGGATTCTGATCTCCACCCCTGTCTCCTTGCCCTCGACCAACATTTCCTCTGCCGAAATCAGCTTCATTGTAGTCATGGCCATCCCTAAAATGTGACCGGCTATGGCGCGATCAGTTGATCGCATTACTTCCTCCTCTTGCTGGCACCTCCCGAGCGTCAAGGAGAGGCCTACGTTGGTCGGTGGGTCCTCAGGCATTATTATATCATGGGGGACCCCTGACTACAGAGCATGACTCGACATGCCTTCTGTTAGTAGAAGGATGTTGCCCCCTGCTCGGTGGGTTTGGTTCCTCAGCAGTTTCGCATCTAGGGTTTCGAAGAGGCTGCCCAGCCCTATTCTGCTTTTGCTGCTGGGGATTAGCTCGACCAGCGTGAGAAGGTGGTTGCTACTCAGGATCCTGATATGGAACATCCTATTGAGCAGAAGGGGGTTGTTCCGGCCTCTGAGGACTTGCTTGTTAAGGCGGAGTGTGGTGCTGTTGTGGATGATTTGGAGGTGGTCCTTGTGGTGGTTGTACACTTGGTGGCTGATCCGGTTGATAGTTTGGCACAAGTTGTCCTGGGCCAATTGAATGGCTACCTCCAGGGCGATAGTGGTGTCTCTCTGTCAGCGGTCCATGTCGGTCTGCCGCTTATTCAACTCTTGACGTTGTCGGTCAATTTCCCTCTGCTGCAACGCCATCGTTTCAGCCACATTCTCTTAATTAGCCTTCAGATTGGCTAACTCCTCATGTAGCACAATCAGTGTTCTCCTCAAGGTCTCAAAATCCATTTCCTCCTCTTCAAACCCCACTTGTGGCTCATCCTCAGCCACGTTTGGTGGAAGAGGTTGGGTTGGTGCGGCACCAGAAGCTTGTCCCATCTTTCTGGATGTTTTCTCCATTTGATCTTGTGTAAGTCTTGAGTTCAGCTCTCAATGAAAGCCCCAACATGTTGACCCTCGAATTGGTCAATGACACGGAGTCAGATAAACGATATAAAATAAGATGAAAATGAGAAGAAATCAAGACGAAAAGATAAACGACACAAACAATTTATAGTGGTTCGGCCCCAATAAAAATGGTAATAACCTACGTCCACTTAGTGTTCTTATTGATATAGTATTCCAAGAACAGTGATCAATGAACTAGGGGTCACGAGTTTTACTAGCTCTCAGGTAAATACAATTGTGATGGATAACAACACTCTTTTTCTCTTTTAGAATCTCTCAGCTCAAGCATTCTCAAGCCAAAAGTTCGAAAGTCAAAAGTCCCCTCTCTTGAGCCTTTTGATTCTTATTTATAGGCTCAAGGAGTTCTACATGGGCAATGGGCCTTAATTACACTTAATACATGCGTATCTAAATAATAATGAAAATTACAATTAATACGTAATTACAATATTGCATATCAGAAGGAAATAAATGAGTATATGCGACCAGGATGGTTGCCCATAATTATGATGCCTGATGAGCCAATGATCTTCTGGTCGAGGATCTAACAGACTATACCCACTTGAAACTGCCACATGCATCCCACGTGTAGGCCAATTCTGTCACGTCAACAGGTAGTCCGTTTTTGGGTAAACACATAATAAATACACGTTTTTCATTAGGTAACCCTTCCAAAAATTTGAAAAAAACAAATTTTATTTTTAGAAATATTAATTAACAACTATAAGTAAAATAAAAAACTACCTCTTGGTGGGTGGTGGTGCTCCGACAGCTCCAACAGTGGTGGTGCTCCGACAGTGGTGGTGGTGTACGTGGTGGAGAGAAATGAAGACAAAGATAAAGAGGATTGGATTTGGGGAAAAATGGAGGGATTTGATTTTATGGTTTATATTTCAGGTTAGATTTAGAAAATGAAAGATTTATTTGGCGAGAGATTTGATTTTGGGGAGAATTTCATAAACGGGTCTCGCCTTTGCTTTTTTTTTTCTTTCTTTTAAACAGACGAAATGGCGGAGATGATGAGGGGCATGAGATATATACAAATATTACGGGCGATGGGCATAATATTAGGGATGACACCTAATTTTCCCACCTACTTAGGGTCAAAATATTCAATTATTAAGGGCGACTGCATAATATAAGGGGCAACGGCTGACGAGACGCCCCTGATTTCTTGAATATTAGGGGGCGGCGCTATGATAGATTCGCCTCTAAAATTGTTTTTTCTTGCCGTGATCATTTATCTACAAGAGTCATCCATCAACATGAGTTGAACACCACCACCAAACAAAATATAACTATAAGAATTAATAGAGAGTGGATGATTTGACCATGGTTTATTAACAAATTTTATACAAAATATAAGAAAAGACAGAAAATGAGATAGACGATTTATATTTAAATTTTAATATTAATATGGTACATACCTCACCTAATTTTATAGGTAAATTGTCATATTTCATTTACTAAAATATTTTTAAAAGCAAATTTGTTGAGTTTATATAATTCAAAATTTAAATAAATATCAATCACATATCCTTAATATATTATGGTAGTTAATTAGAGAAAAAAAATTATCATTGCTACAATAAACATTTTCTAGGTCGGTCTTTAATTATATAATGTGGAAATATACCAAGTCAATTGAGCAACTAATGTGGTATTTAACGATGTTAAAAATCCCTAGATACTACATTTGTTACTAACCAATGTGATAAAACAAAATATGTATTCGATTCTAAATAGTGTCGTTCATCCACTAGTTTGAGCTCTTTAAAGAATCTCTGTCTTTCATTCTAAATAACCGATGTCAAGTGACAAGAATCATGAGGCTCCATCTAAAAACAAATTGATGATTAGTGGAGTTACGCATTTCTTATTAATGATTCAATATTCTTACACTTATTCCATGTGGGACACCATAATCCTATATCCCCCTCAGCATATTTTTTTGGATCTCGGTTGTCTTTTTGCACTATGCAGATCTCGTGCGGCTTAACTCACTATTTTGATCTCAAGTGTCTTATTGCACTATGCAGATCGAAAGCATTTCTTTGGATCGAAAGCTAGCTAAGGAATTGGCTCATGATACCATGACAAGAATCATGAGGCTCCATTGGTTTTTTAGATGGAGCCCCATGATTCTTGTCACCAAGCAACCCACTGCCAAATCCCATATAGCCGCATGTCCTTCAGCATACCCCACATAGTTGCACACTGAAAAATCGAGTATTCTATGGCCCTCAGCGTCGTTCAGCCACATCTTTGTTGTTGTAATATTGTTCAAGATATTGATGATGAGTTAGAAAGAAAGAAAGAGAAAATTTGACATTATATGTGAAATTTTGCAAAAAATTTAACGTCATTTTACAACGAACATGGGAAACTTTTTTCTCTTCTCTGGACAATATGTAACAACAAGGAGGTAAATATGTGTGTTTACCTTTCTCTTCAGGTGTTAAATCAGTTTGTATACCAATTTCAACAAGATCTAAACAACTAGTTAAACCATCCTTAGTTTTATCGAAAATATCAAGTAATGTACCTATAATACTTTCACACACATTTTTTTTTCTATATTGGACATCCATTTACTTTCTTATTTTTCTTCATTTTTCCATACTTGAAATCAATTTTCTCTACTTATTTGTGACAGTCAGAATCCCGTGATCCGCAGGGAGAAAGACCAGGTAAAAGCTCTGGAATTCCATATCACCTGCGGAAGGTCAAGAGTGATGATTCTAAGACTGTGTAGGTATGGGACTACACAGTTGAAGAGGGCTTAAATGGATTGATGGGTACTACCTATGCCAACAAGATGCATCTTCTTTTCGGCAGCCCATCACTTGAGAACTCCAAAGTTAAGCGTGCTTGACCTGGAGCAGTCTCATGATAGGTGACCTCCTGGGAAGTTTTCCCAGGAAGCGTGCGAGTGAGGACAAAGCACGCTGGAAAGAATCATGTTGGTTTGCAGGGACAGTCGTCTTTCCAGGAAGCAGCCATAGTAACGTGGGGCATTACATTCTTTAAAAATGTGTTGCCTCGAAAGTGGCAAAGGAGCAACACCTTGTTCTTTATCACCATCAAATGTTTTTTTTCCCTATAACGATGATTTAGGGGCAAGTATCGTCTATGACCCATATAACACATTTTGTGCCCATTTGAAAGACGAAGAGCCCTTGTGTTAGTGCAACATATTGGACATCCCTGGTAATCTTTTGTGCTTAACCCTGATAGATTACCATAAGTCAGGAAATCATTAATAGTTCACAACAAAACAACTTTTAATTTAAAGACTTCTTTCTTAAAACCATCATATGCCTCAATACCATTTTCATACAAATCTTTCAAATCATCAATTAATGGTGTCAAATAAACATCTATATCATGCCCCGGTTGTTTTGGGCCTGAAATCATTAACGTGGGCATCAAAAACTTTCTTCTCATCACTAACCATAGAGGAAGATTGTACGTAACAAGGAAGACAGACCACAAACTATGCCTACTACTTAGAGATTTATGTGGATTTACACCATCGGCGGCTAAACCTAGACGAAGATGTCTTGCTTCAGTTTTAAATTTTGGATTTAAGTTATTAATTAACTTTTTTCTAGGTCTGTGATTCTGCAGGATGTCGGAGTTTACCATCTTTCACTCGCCTAATCTTATGCCATATTAAGTTTTCATAGTGTTTTGCACTTCGATATAACCTCTTAAGTTGTAGAATCAAGGGCAAGCACCACATCACTTTCTGAGGAATAAGTTTCCTAACTCCTTACTCTTGTTAGGTTTGTAGCAGGGTAAATCACATTTTGGGCAAGTATCCTAGTCTGCATACTCTTTACGATATAACACACTATTGTTCGGATATGCATGGATCTTCTCATACTTCAACCCTATGCAATTTAAAGTTTTCTTCACTTCATACGTACACTCAGAGAAGTAATTATCTGACAGAAAATCTCCTTAAAAGCAGCTAAAATTAACTGAAACATTTATCGCTAACTCCATTTTATGCTTTTGTCTTGTAAAATTTTACCATCATTGGTAATCTTTGTTTCATACAACCATTGAATAATGGTTTATCTGGATCTCTAACTAATTTATCGAATTTTGAAGGATAATCAACAAACTCTTCTTGTGATTCATCGATCAATTCCATAAGATGAACATCAAAATCACTATAACCCAAATCATCAACCCCTCGCCTCCCGAATGGATATGGATTATTATTTTTCAATGATTCCCAATGCCAATACCATGTATGATAACTTGTATCGAATCCCCGACAAAATACATGATTTTTTGTCATGGTAATATTTTATTTTGATCCATTACCACAATTTATACATGGACAATGAATTATTTCCAGATCCCTACAATTTGTTTGGCAAAATTCTAAAAATTGGTTGAATCCGTCTTGATATTGTTGTATTTCTCTATTCTCAAGAATCCATGATTTTGTAAAGACTGGACTAATTTAAAGACCCCGGACCTTTAAAACTACTAAAACATAACTACTATTTTTTTGATACATACATAAAATAATAAAGCTTTATTATAGAAAATCCAAAAGTATGGGATCCCATTGTTTATACATAAAAATAATAAAGAGAACAAAACTTTTATTTAAATATTCAAGCACTAAATGCGAAAATCATAAAGACATAATTAAAAGACTCAAAATTTCAACGTCATCCTCGATCAATCCCATCGTTTCATTCCTTTAGTTCCTCACCCAATACACATGCCAAAGCCACCTTGAATCCGTCCCGCCTTCCATGTTCATTTTCCTGCACAATCTAAATAAAAAGGAATGAGCCTAATGCCCAGTAAGGAAAACTACTAAAACATAAGACATAAAAAATAAAATATAAAATTGACTACAATATTATTGGCCATTAACTCATTATCATAGTATGTGATAAAAACAGCTATAGTCCTCTTAACTACTATTTTAGAGGTAGGTTTAGACACAACTATAGTCTATGATAACGATAAAAAAATCTTGGGATTTGCTATCTAAGCAACCATATTTCCCAAGTGACTATAAACATAAAAAAACATACATACAAACATATAGCACGTAAAATTTAACTTATTTTTCCTACCAAAACCGGGATATTGGAGAAAAGTGCAGGATCGGAAACTCCTAAAACCAAACATTAAAACCATAAGTTTCATAGAGAAAAGAAAATGAAAAGAAGATCTAAACCATTGGAATAAAGACTTACCGAAATTCTTAAGTTTCAAGGATATGGAGCATCTAACCAAAAGTCATTATAACGAATTATGATTGAACTGAAATAAGAGAATAAGAAGAATAAAAGTAGATTGGATTTTAGGATTAAGAGTACCTTAGATAGCTAGAGCTTTTATCTATACCTCAACACCAAAATCACACTATAGCTTACTTCCCAAGTGTTTAGAAAAGCTTAGATTTGAAAGTTTTAACCCCAAAACCCTAGTGTTTATCTCTAGAACGAAATTGACAACTTGGAGGCTTTGAGAAGTGTTTGAAAGATGATGAAAATGGCTGAGTGAAGGGTCTTATTTATAGAGTTCAAGGAGTGAAACTAACTCCCATTAAAATGAATAAATAAATGAATAGAAATGGCATTTTCCGCTCAACAAATGCCCAGAACTCGGTCAAAATCGTTCAAGAACAAGTCCAAGCTGTTGAGGGTTATTTCTAGCTGCGAATTCCACAGAGTTTCAAAAGTGGCTACTGGAGCCGATATATCGCCCATATGGGCGATATATTGCGTCCCCTATTTTCCTGAGGCTCTGTGGTTTCATTCGTGCAAAGTCGATATGTTTTCCGTATTAGCATAGGCAATATATCAGCTCCAATAACTGTGATATAACGGCTTACGCTGATGTACTTAACCATGTTTTTGCCCATTATAAGCACACTTAAAGTTGTTTAAACTACTTTGACTAAGTAATATGAGATCCTAGCATCTGAGGGAAGGTTCTAGACTCCTAGGTTTTATCCTTGATTATTTTTATTCATCTAAAATCCTCAATAAATATACATGTGACAAATGTCACATTCTTAATTATTCTATCTATACATTAGGTTATAATAAATAATATTTCTAAGACCAAAATTACAATAATCAAACCTTATAATAAAATTACTATTTCTAAACTATAGGCTAAACTTATAAAATTCATAACTAGCTCTACGAGTTTCCAACTAATTCACGGCTTGAACCAATATCACGAAAATTAAAATACTACAACATAAGATACAACTATCTAACTAAGTAAAATCCTAAGGCACTACAGATTTATCAATAATGATAATATCTACCTAATTCCTAAGTCAATAATGAAAAGAAAATTAATATTGTAATTCAACAAAAATACGTTCAATTAATAAATTCTAAAATGAAATGGACAGAGTTTCCTCAATTTCTATAATACATCCAAAATTCATATGTATTTACAATTTCAACATAAACAAACATAATTATTACATATATTAACATTTAAAACATGTTCAATTAATATATTAATCTTAAAAAAAATTGGGCAGAGTTTTCTCTGTTTTTATAGCATATCACAAGTTATTACTACTTATAAATTCAAATCAAACCAAACATACAAAAAACAGCATGCATGTTCTCAACCATAAGCCACCGCAACACACAGAATTCGCAGAACCTACTTCATTAAGACACACATGTTCTCAACCTTCTGCTATCTCCGCATCACACAATTTTATCTCAGAACCTACTCCACTACAGATGAATATCTAATATAATCAAACTCTTCTAACAATAGTTTGTAAATATCAAATATAAAAATTAAAAATTAAGTAGTAATTATTACTCACCTTCAAAATTAATCTTCAACAATTTCAACACACCTCGAACTCAAACAAATATTTCCTACAATAAAATTTTAAACATTTAGTAAATATATGACAATTGAATTGATCGTAAAATAATATAATTAACAAAAATAAACTTTTAAAAAAATTCATTATGTAAATAATATAAAAAATTATGTAAGAAATAATATTATAATATAAAAAATTATGTAAAATACAATACATTCTAAAGATTTAACATAATTAATATTAACTTTATTAAAAAAATAATAAATTAGGTAAATATATAAAAAAAAAACCCAAAAACCGAAATATATCTTAAAAAAGTCAAGTTTTAGTGATCAATACATGTTTTGAACAATAAAAATGTCTTCTAATCCTATATAAACTTTCAAAAACGTTAGAAAAAGGCTTGAAAACCACCCTATAAACATACATTGAAACCTCATTAAACTCACTCAATATTTCTTCATTTTTGCCCTAAAACTTCAAAATAAATAACTATTAGGTATAGTTACATGATTGAAAGTGTTAATATGCAAGAAAATGAAGAAGAAGAAAAACGAAGTAAAATGGTGAAAATGAAACTTACCCATGGCTGGGTACAAAGGCGGAGCCGTTCTCTCTTCTCTTTCTCGTGTGCAAATGGAAAATGAGGGAATAGGGCTCTCGGGTTTGTTTTTGCAGAGATTTTTTCTACAAAATTGCGAAGAAAAGTCCCCGCCTTCTCACATTTGAAACTTTAGACTATGTTTTTTTTATAAAAAAAAACCCCAATAAAATAGTATGCGGTATTAAATGTGATATTTTACATACATTCAAACATTTTCTTTGCGTTTTTTCTTTAAGGTTAAAAAAAACGTAGACAAAGCCTATATTTGTAGTAGTGAGTTAAAGGGTAGCTGCCCTTTGTATTTACTTTTAATATAATTGTGTATAATCTATTTGATAATTTACTCTTTCTTTAATACATTTATACTAATTTGCCCTTCTGATATATAATTTTTAATATTTTATATATCCTATAATTTATATATTTTATATAATAAAATAATTTTTGCTCTCGAGATGCAATAAATCATGGCCATTAGTGTTTTAATTAGTTCTATATGAATCGATAACAAGAATTTTATAAATGGATTTAGTAACATTAGTGTCAGTTACGTATCTATAATTAATGATAGTAGTTGAAATCTGGATATTATACGATGATTTTTTTTAATTAAAAGTAACATACGGTTTTTCTTCTTTAAATGTGAGATGACAAGATTAATTAAATATTATCTGATTAATGTGCATGTATATACAGTACATGCACTATAATAATAATAATTGAGTAACATTTTTTGTCACAACAACAATATATATAATTTTCTGACAAAAAACTAACATTTATCCAAAACATCACCACAAAAAACGGCACTTTTGTCGGTGCAGATTTACGCCCGCAAAATACCTTGCATCGGCAAAAATCTGCGACATACCCCCGTCGATAATGGTACTTTTGTTGACGCAAAACGTAATGCGCTGGTAAAGGTATCTTTTGGCGACGAAAAAATGTGCCGGAAAAAATAAAGATGCGTCAGGAAAATTTTTTGTCACGTTGTTGTGGAAAACACTTTTAGTGGTGCAAAATTGCGCCGATAAAATATGTGTCTTTTAGCGGCGCATTTTTGTGCCAGGAAAGGTGTATATATGTAGTGAAGGTTGAGACTTTTTCCGACGTAATTTTGCACCGGTAAAAGTATTTTTTAAATAAATTTTTTGATTATATTACTAATTTTATTTTCAATATATTAATATTAATTAATAAATTTTGATTTTAATATATTAATAATTATTTAATTTTTTAGTAATATTATTTAATTAGAAATAAAATGAAAATGAAAATTTTATAAATAAAAAAAATTACAACTATTAATATTTATTGTATCCACCAAACATGAAAATATAAAAGTAGTTTAGTAAATTAAATGTCTAATAAATTAAACTTTAAATAAATAAATAAAAAGTTCTACAAATGAGTACTGCCCGCCTCATCATCCCCGCCCCCGTCAGCATCATCGTCCTCGTCTGGAACCTATTATGGTAAGTCGACAGTAAAACCAGGAGCCAATTCACCAACCTGCTTCAACAAAGCACTGAGCAGGACATCTTGACGCCGTTGACGACTCTCAAGTTTAGTCGTATATTTCTTTAGGTTTTGATTTTCTAGTATAATGTCATGAGTTTGCTGCAAAATGGTGTCCACTTCAGGTGGCAATTGCCCGGACATTTGAGAAGTTGACGAAGATGCTGCCCTCTTTGCGCCAATTGCCTTTAACCTAGGCAACCCCCCAAACCCTTTCTTATAACGCGAGCAGGGTCCAAGGACATCTGTGACAATATCCATATCAGGCGGGAACTGACCATCGACATTATCGCCGACACAAGAAGCAGCAAATGATACAGGGGTCGTACTCTACGATGCTCGACGCTCGGTCATCTCAGTCTGCACAATAAAAAGCACGTATCTCGAATTCCAATATGACCTTATTTGAAAACCTAACTTATAAATTTTTAATATAACAACATATAAAATATAACTTTATTATCTATCTGCCAACATCCTATCATTAATGACTGCAGACCAGTGATTGAAAAAGAATGTAATTAATTTTGTTCCTGTATCAGGGAGCAAGTGGGCTAAAGTAAATTTGGTCATGAAAATCCATATCTAAATCAAAATCATGAAGATGTTATTGATATATACAGTAAGTGCAGTTAATTCCATTAATGGGGAATTTACGTCTCTAAACATATACATAAACTATATTTGCATGTTTTTTTATTTAGATATGGATTTTCATGACTAAATTTACTTTAGCCCACAAGCTCCCTGATACAGGGACAACATTAGTTACATTCTTTTTTTATCTTAGTCCACAATCATTAATCATAAAAATATTGGCACATAGATTATAAAGATTTAATTGTTACAAATTTAATTAATAATTAATAAATAATTACTAATTGACAACAACCAATTAATAATTAATATTTATTAATTATATACTAAACTTTTTTAAAGTTAAATGATCATAAATTAGTTACGGTTATGCAACTTATATGTTTGATCGCCGCTACATCACTAATCCACTTATCCTTCTTCTTGTGGAGGTGCTCGAATGTGTCGATCATGCTCGGGAGCTCGCCAGTAAATGGGTCCATCTAAAATAGCAAATTATTTAAACATTGTGACATTTATAATATTTTCGTAAATGTAAGGACATATGTTATTATAATTTACGTGATCATAAACATGGGCAACGATGGATTTGGAACTGTGTCCTCCTGGTATGGTCATTTTTGCTCGAGCTTCTTTATTTTTCTTCGATATACGCTTCAAACAGAAAATAGTACTCATTAATCTAGATTGTAATTTTATAATTAAAAATTAATGTAAAATCTACGGCATACCTGCTGAGAATCAGAAGCCCAAAAATCACATAGAATTGCCCAATCAGAAGAAGTAATCAACCCAAAAGGTTTTGACTTCACTGTCTCGTTGTCCACCTCTCCTCCAACCTCTACCCAGTGTTTCTTTATCGTGTGGCGCCAATCAGTCAGATGTTTTTGCATTTGTCTTACCATGACATCGTTGATTATTGGATTGTCTTGTGGATAAATGAATTTGTCCTAAAATCACAATTAAATTTGGAATTTGTTAAAATATTATGAAGATAGACAAAATCTTTAATAGTGAGTTATTAAAGGTTTAAAAATTGCTTACAGATAGCCTCTTTCGAATAACTTGGATATCAGCTGGTTTTACTTGTTCCCAAGTTAGTGTAGTTGGGGGTACGGTGTTACGCAAATAACGAGCCATGGAATTGTTGAACCACTTGCCGTACGTTTGAATAGCTTTTCCAGTTTGTGCATCAAACTCTACTTTCAAATGGCTAACTTTTTTGGTGGCCAGCTCCTTCTCGATATTGGCACCGTAAGAAGCTCCCCTATCCCTCTTGGAGCCACCATCTGTGTCATTACTTGCTCGGCCATTCTACATTACAATATTCATTAATTAACTAATTCAAATTATGCATGTCTATTATATTTTTTTTATAAAATTAACATTTTATTCGTTATGGTATTTCCCAACCTACCCTATTCCAACCTACTAGATCCATTGGAGATAGTAAGCAGTCATGTACCTCTCGTCATTTTTTCAAAATGTTTCTCAAACATCTTGAAAAAATGAGGAATAGTACATGAATACATTGGCTATCCCCAAGGCATCCACTAAGTGCATGTCTATTACTTTATATATATATATAATTAACATTTTATTTCTTATGGTATTTCCAAACCTACCCTATTCCGACCTAGTAGATCCCTTGGAGATAGTAAGCAGTCGTGTAGTTCTCCACATTTTTTCAAAATATTTCTCAAACATCTTGAAAAAATGAGGAGCAGTACATGAATACATTGGCTATACCTAAGGCATCCACTAGGTGCATGTCTATTGTTTTTTGTTATAAAATTAACATTTTATTACTTATTGTCTTTCCCAACCTACCCTATTCCGGCCTAGTAGATCCCTTGGAGATAGTAAGCAGACATGTTCGAATACCCATTTTTTCAAGATATTTCATCAAATATCTTGAAAAAATGAGTTCCAGTACATGAATACATTGACTATCCCCAAGGCATCCAATAGGTTCGTGTGTACCTATATCTGATACTATCATTAATTAATGATAATAAATAAAGTTTTCATTGAATTAAATAAAAAAGTTACATATATTTGTTCAAATTACATATCATTGTCCTCATCATCACTAACTACAACATCATTACGGACACCACTATCACTATCGACTAGAACATTGTCGTCATCCTCATCGTCTTCATACTCGGCCAACGTGTCGTCTTCAAATTCAACTTCATCATCGACAACAAATTCATCTGAACCTTCACCAACCAAATCATCGACGTTGTACACTTTAGTGGCATTGACATCAGCCCGAACATACTGAAGATTATCAAAAATTGGAAGTTCTACCCACAACTGAAATGAAGAAGAATTAACTTCTGGCAATATTGGTATATCATTTGTGGTCTCAGTATCATCAACATTGGAATTTGAGAAATCTCATACATTCCTCGGAATGTATTCATTAACGAACCTCCAATCATCCCCATTTTTCACATCTCGAAGATAATACACCAACTTCGCTGGAGATGCGAGAACGAAAGGATCATCTTTATAACATTCTTCCTTCACATATACACTCGTAAAATTGGATTCCACTTTAATTCTACTTGTATTGAACCATCTACACTTGAATTGGACAACACCGTAACCCATCAAGTAGGACAATTCAATTACTTCTTCCAGAACTCCATAGTAGTTCACTCCTTCCTCACTTGGCACCATTACACCGCAATTTTGTGTTTTAACCTTCATATCACGACCATCAATAAAAAATTTCACACCATTCACTATCATCCCTGGATATGAGAACACGATGCCGCTTGATTTTTTTGCAAGAGCATACAATTCATTATTCACTTCAGTAGGTGTTGACTCATGCAAACCGTTCACCTATCAACATTAACATTGAAAGTTAGTTTTGGATTGATTAAGTGGGGTTTCGGAAAATAATTGACTAATATACATACTCTTTCTTTGAACCACTGAGGAAAATTAGCTTCTTGTTGAACTTCAAGATTCGAGCCCCCCCCCCCCCCCCCCCTTCATGTCTTCTTAAGTCATCCATATGATCACTAAAAACGGAAAACAATGTTATGATTTTTGTCTCTACTCGGTATATAAACCAAACAAATTTATTGAAAAAAGACTAGAAAACACACCTAAGGTACTCCTTAATTTCGACACAATTGTTCAAGATATACCACTCAGCCTTTTGCTTTAACTGCGGATTGAGGAGCATACTTGATTTCTTACCAAATGGACGACCAACAGCCTTATAAATAGAATATTCCCGATTTGGTTGGGATTCAACGCGATCGTCATTCTTCTTAGGTCGATTGAATCGAGTCTCAACCCCCCGGAGGTACATTGAGCAAAAGGTTAAGGCCTCGTTGACCACGTAAGCTTCTGCGATTGAACCTTCTGGACGTGCATGATTTCTTACATAGTGTTTATAAACCGCCATCAAACATTCAACGGGATACATCCACCTAAAGTGCACGGGACCGCCAAGAATTGCCTCTTTCGGAAGATGCAAAACCAAATGCACCATAATGTCGAAAAATGCTGGAGGAAATATCATTTCCAACTTGCATAA
This sequence comes from Humulus lupulus, assembly GCF_963169125.1. Lineage (NCBI taxonomy): Eukaryota > Viridiplantae > Streptophyta > Magnoliopsida > Rosales > Cannabaceae > Humulus > Humulus lupulus. Next base: position 13,692,765 of record NC_084796.1, on the reverse strand, counting down.
AATGGTGATAATGTTTGTCTCCATCTTCTCAAGGTCTTTCACATTCAAAGTCCGTGAACAAAGTTTTTTGAAAAAACCGCACAACTCAATAATTGGCTTTTGAACTTCAGGAACAAAAAATGACCTAATTGCGGCGGGCAACAACTGCTGAAACAACACGTGGTAATCATGTGATTTTAGCCCAGTTATCTTGCCATCATTGACATTAACATTCTTCGAAAGGTTTGTAGCAAAACCGTCCGGGAATTGAACTGACTTTACAAATTCACAGAAAACTCGATTCTCCAAGACACTGAGGGTGTAACTGGCATGCGGTTTCTTCCACTTGTTTCCCTCTTTGCGGAGGTGGAGTTTTTCCCTAATTTTCATGTCTGCTAGATCAAGTCTTGCCTTGTCAGTGTCTTTAGATTTTCCCTCTAAGTTCAACAAAGATCCCAAGACATTGTCACAAACATTCTTCTCAATGTGCATTACGTCCAAGTTATGCCTCAGCAATAATTCCTTCCAATAATCAAGCTCGAAAAATATGCTCTTCTTCAACCAATTAAGTTCAATCGGAGCCATTTTGCGTTTTACACCACCAAATTCTTTGTGTTTCCCAGGATGTCTAATCTGCAAATTCTCTAATTGCTTCAACACATCATCACCGGAGTAATCTTTCGGTGGTGGCCTGAGCTCCTTGTTACCGTCGAATAGTGCTTGTTTGCTCCTCCATTCATGATCCATATCAAGAAACCTTCTATGGCCAATGTATGCAATTTTACGTCTAATCCCTACAGAGGAAGTTTCTTCATTGCATGTGGGGCACGCCTTGTACCCTTTTGTGCTCCACCCAGACATCATAGTATAAGCTAGGTAGTCGTTAATGGTCCACAAGATTGCTGCACGCATATTGAACAAGGTACTATTGTATGCATCTCGTGTCTCGACACCATTCACCCATAACTCCTTCAACTCGTCAAGCAAAGGTCTCATATAGGCATCGATATCTTTTCCAGGTGAAGAAGGACCTGGAATTATAATAGACAACATTAATGACTGTGGTTTCATGCACTTTCACGACGGCAAGTTGTATGTGACAAGTATCACAGGCCACATGCTGTAAGAGTTGCTCATGTTCCCAAAAGGATTGAAACCATCTGTAGCCAACCCAAGCCTAATATTTCGAGGTTCGGCTGCGAAAGATGGGTACAACTCATCAAGGTGCTTCCACGCCTTACTGTCAGCGGGGTGCCTCATCACACCATCTTCCTTTGGCCTTTTAGAATAGTGCCATCTCATATCCTCTGCAGTATATCTCGAATTGTACAACCTTTTCAATCTCGGCGTCAACGGAAAGTACCGCATGACCTTAAGCGCCACTTTCTTTCCGTTCCCACGATTATCTTGCCAGCGACACTCACCACAAACCGGACAAAATTCCAAATTCGCATTCTCCTTCCAAAACAGTGCATAGTCATGCTTGCAAGCATCAATGGACTCATATCCCAATCCAATACTCTGCAACTTTGCCTTCGCCTCATAGTTAGACTTAGGTAAAATTGTTCCGTCAGGCATAGCGTCGGCTAACAATTCCAGTAAACCATCAAAGTAATGATTGCTGCACTTGTTAATAACTTTCAGATGCATCAGCTTCACCAAGAAGTTCAACGCGGAATACTTTCGGCAGCCCGGGTACAGTTCACTTGACATCTCCTTAAATAAATTGTCATACTTGTCGTGATGTTGAGGATCATCTTGGGGAGGATCATTATAGTTTCCAGCGGGAACGTCATCTTCAATGTAAACATCCTCCAGGATATCTGCTATCTCATCTCTATCATGATCTCGTACCACAGCTGGTGGCGACGGCAGCGCCTCTCCATGGTAATGCCACACTTTGTAGGACTGTATGATGTCATTGTTGAATAAATGCATCGAAATTTCATTTATAGGCTGGAACTTAACATTCCCACATTTCTTGCACGGACAGCGAACCAAACCCCGACCGTTCAACTGATTTTTGGCGATATCGAAGAACTCCTTAACACCATTTCTATACTCCAGAGACCAACGATTCCTCGCACTCATCCAGTTTCTGTCGTTTGCCATCTTTAAGCGAAATAATTAAGAAAATATTAATAATTGTCTTAAAATGAGGGAAATGATAGTCAAAATATTTCATGACCGTTTGTCTCCCTTATTATCACTAAGTGATAATAATATCCTATCTCTGACAAAAATAATTATTTATATTTACCAAAGAAAATATAGCTAATTATTAATTATTACAATTTTTTAAAATCATTTAATTATTTTTATTTTTATTTTAAAATTAATTTAATTATACATTAATTTCATTTTGTAATTTTTTATTAAATTCTTCAATTTGTATTTGATTATTTGCTTAATTAATAACAATTTTATTATATTTATATTTTACTTAATTATATTTTATTAAATCATTATATTTTTAAATTTTTTCAATTACAAAACATTTAATATTAATGTTAAAATTAATTGTTAATTATTATGATCGGTAATTTTACTTTATTTAAATTATAGTTAAAAATTAATGTTTTGATGTATTTTTTAATTATACTTAAACTTTAATTTAATTAATTATTAAACGTTTATTAATTTTACTAACCCTAACAGGATTTGGGCAGCATAACGACTATATTTCAAACTATCCCATAAATTTTAAAACCTACAAATTAAACACATATATAACCAGAATATTCTTAGATCATACAAAATATGTATATATATACATTAACAAATATTTAACCACAAAAAAACATATACCAAAATTGATTTTTTTATTAATACAAAAAAATTATTAAATACATATTTACAAACATATCACATTTAATATAAAACAATTTAAAAATATAAACATACATTATTAATCTGATTTTTTTTTAAGTTCATACTTTAACTAAAATATACATATATATCACAAAATACAATATAATAAATATTAACAAGAAAAAATAAAAAAATACATATAAAGCATTCAAATAAAAAAAAATACATATTCAAATCTGTTTTTTTAATTTTACATAAAAAAATTAATAAATACAGAAAACATATATTATAAAAATATCTTTAAAATAGTTGTTATTAAGATAAACAAATAAATATAAAGCATTAAAATAAAAATTAATGTTAACGGCTATAATTTTTGTAATTATTTTTAATTTTCCTAAGACTAACGAAATTTGGCCAGCATAACGGCTATATTTTAAACTATCCCAAAATTTTATAAAACCTGCAAACTACACACAATATACAGAATATTCCTAGAGCAATATTCACTAAGGTGATGGCTGGTTAGATAGAATGAAAACGAAAGAATAAGAATAGAAATTGAATGAAATAAAAATTAATATGAATAAAAAAAATTGATCAAAAAATAGTTAATTTTTTTTCAATCTTGCATTAAAATGATCTTTACTTTTATTTCTAAATAGAATAGTCATTTCACTAAAACTATAATGGTGGAAAACAATTTAATTGAAATTGTACTTCAATACTCTAAAATGTAATCAGATAAATAAATGGAACGAAAATTGATTCATTTTTCTTCCGCTCCCCCTTAAAATAAAAATTTGAAAATAGAAGAAAAATCCATTTTAAAATAAGATTGGAAAAAATTTAATAAATTTTTTATAAATTTTGTTATATATATTTCATGTTTATTCCCATTTTGATTCCTATCTTCAATACAATAGATATGAGAGAGAAGTGAGTTAGCCTCGATGAGAGCTCATGTGAGTCCACGAATATAAATTTCTTTTGCTCATCAAAAACTAACATGTAATCATTATATAACTTTGGTACACTTGGTGATACTAAAATGAATCTTTTTTTTTTTTAACTTTTTACACGTATCTCGCTCGGCAAAAAGTAAATAAGTTGATGATGTAAAACAAGCCTTTTCAAATGTTCATCTTTTTAAATTTCATAAAATATTTTATATTATATTTAATGTATATTTGAAAAAAAAAATTATATATTATTATTATTATTATTATTTGTGGCGAAGGAAAATTTATGAGTGACTAAACCGCGTATACATAAGCCACGTGGAGACCAAAAAGTGCATGGAATCCAATAAGAAAAGAAGAGAAGAATAAAGATAACATTAAATAGCCATCAAAAGATCTTTAATTTGCCAGTTGTGAAAGACCATTTTCAATCAAGTGCATGAAATGTATGCACAATTTCACATCCAAACAAAACGAAGGCTTCTTTTTCTCTTTTATGATTTGATTTCATGATATCATGATGATGATGATGATGAAGAAGGTGATAATGATAATGATAATGATGATGATAATGATGATGAGATATGGTACTAGTTGTTATCGGCTAATAACTAATACTACTATTGTTTTTTCTTTCTTTCTTTCCAATATATATGTAAACATCTACTACTGCTGATCGTGGAGAATTAAAGTATGTAAATATAAATAATTGGTGTGATTGATTGATAGATATATATATATATATATATATATTGATTGACATAAAATGAGAGTCAAATTTTCTAATTGTTATTCTCTTTTTACGTTTTTTTGAAATTGATATTATATACGTACGTACGTAATTTTCCTACCTTATATTAAAGCTTATGATCTCCCTCCCGTGTCCAAATCGCCTTCTCTAATTGACAAAGTAGAGATAATTGAAAGTAACTAGTTTATTATGCATTCATGCATGTATACACATATTGATATTATATATATAAACATTCCTTGTAGAACATTCCTTATTATAAATATACATATAGTAATAACAGCATTATTATATTTTTTTAGTAATAGTAATATGAAATATATGAACCGTTTTACGTACGTAGAACATATTCTACAAGTTTCAAAGATTAGCTTAAAAAATAGTGATGAAATATTATATATATGTCATTATTTTATTTTATTTTTGCTTTTTCATTATTGGGGCCAAATAACCAAGCTGTAGCGAAATGAATGTGGAGCTACATTATTTATTTATATTGTGTGTTATATATTGGGGTTATCTTCCGACCTAGCTAGCTATAGTTTTTTCCCATTGACTCATGGGCCGCCATGCAATTATATATATTTATTTGTATATATATAGGTATTTTTTTTGGGTAGGGAAATCATTTTTGTTTTTATTATAGGGGTATTTTCTATATTCGATATTTAGAAAAATTATAACTTAATTTTTTTATATGATAATGTACATTATAGTTATAACGATGTCTTGCCAATTTTCAAGAAATTCTGAATAATTTACAGTGTCGAAATCATAGTTCAAATAATCAGTTGCACGCGTGCTGAATTTTTTTTATACACGTGGAAAATGGATTGTTTGAAATTTGATTTCGGCATGATAAATTATTCAAAAAAATTCGAAAATTAGCGGGATGTCTACTATAACTATCATGTATGCAGTCATACAAAAAAAATAAATTATAATTTATCTAAGTGTTGAAAATAGAAAACACCCCTATGGTAGGGGCAAAAGTAATGTCTCTACCTAAGAAGCTCCATATATATATGTAAATATATGAATTTTCTTAAGTATGAGCATCATTTTTGCTCCTATTGTAGGAGCATTTTCTATTTTCGGTACTTGGATAAATTATAACCCAATTTTTTGGCATGATGGTGTACACTATAGTAATAACAAGTATCCCACCAATTTTCAAAAAAATTCAAATAATTTACGGTATCAAAATGAGAGTTCAAACAATCAATATCACGAGTGCTTGATTTTTTTATACACGTGGAAAACAGACTATTTGAATTCTGATTTTGACATAGTAAATTATTCAGAATTTCCTGAAAAATTAGCAAGATGCCTACTATAACTATCATGTACGTTTTCATACAAAAAAAATTGAATTATAATTTCTCCAAGTGCCAAAAATAGAAAACACTCCTACGATAATGGCAAAAGTAATGCCCCTACATAAGAAACTCACTATATATATACGTGTGAACAAATTATACATATAGAGATTCTATTATAGGGGCTTCAAAAAGAGCCCCACCGATGGGGCTCTTGTGTATTCCCGATCAGTGAACAGTTTTCGTTACGAATTTTTATGATTATATATTTGTAGTTATTTAGAGCATCCTGCAAATTTTTCAGAAAATTCCGAATAATTTACAGTGCTGAAAACTAAGTTCAAAATAGGTTGTTGCACGCATGACTAATTTTTTTATGCGCATGGAAAACAACATGTTTGAACCTAGTTTTCAGCATTGTAAATTATTCGGAATTTTATGAAAATTTGCAGGATGCTCTAAATAATTTTTTTTTAAATTTGAAGGGTGTTCTAAATAACTACAAAATACAGTCATAAAAACATTCGCACTGAAAACTGTTCACAAGTCGGGAAAACACAATAGCCCCACCGGTGGGGCTCTTTTTCACTACAAGAAATAGGGCCTTTGCCGCCGCTTTTCGGAATTGCACCGACAAAAGCTTTTTTTACTGGCGCATATTTCACAAATTGCGCCCTCAAAAGCTTCTTTTGCCTGCGCGTTTCACTAATTGCATCAAAGAAAAAAAAACAACACTTTCATCGGTGGTAATTTGCACCGGCACAAGTGGTTTTTTCCAGCGCCATTCCTATCTATGCTGACAAAAGTTTGTACACTTTTTACGACCTAGTTTTTGCTGCCGCACAAGACATTATTGCGCCGGCAAAGGGTTACACTTTTACCAATGCAATTTGGCGGCGCCAAAAGTGTTTTTCACAATTTTTGTGGGAATTTTTTTTCACTACAAGAAATTTATATATTAGGGGCGGAGACATTAGGGGCAGACCTGAATCCGCCTCTAATAATAGGGATAATAGCAGCAAATCCAGCAGTCTGCTGCTAATAATGTTTTTTAATTTTTTTATTAAAAAAATTTATTAGCGGCAGACCCACTTACTATTAGAGGCGGAGTATCTGCCGCTAATAATGAAGAGGGAAAAGTGCAGGAATTTTCCCGATCTTCTATTTGAACATCTATTAGCGGCGAGCCCCACAGATTATTAGAGGTGGACTACCCGCCACTAATAAGGGGAAATTCTACCTGTTTACTTTATAGTGGTGGGACCCCATTATTAGAGGCGGGGCTCTACCCATAAGTATGTCCTATTTAAAAAAAAAAACACTATGTTCATTTTGTTCCCTCTCTCTTGATCTCTCTTCTTGCCTTTCCCCTCTCTCTCTCTATTTGCTCCATCCCACCCCACCGTCCTCCGCTCCGAGCCACTGTCCCTCCTCCGCCTAAGCCCACTGTCCCAAGCATAGCCCCACTGTTCCGAGCAACCGTTGTAGCCCCATTACCAATAAGTCTTTTACTTTTACACTTTTATATATATATACATGTATTTATATATATTATGTTTTTTATATATATTTATATAATATTTCTAATTACATATTTATATATATTATTCTGTAAATAATTTTTTTCTTTTATTTTTTTGTTGAGACCACCACTGAAGGCACCATTCTCACTGGAGCACCGTCGTGTAGTTACAGAGGTACTGCTAGTATTTTTTTTTTATTTTCTTTCTTTTCAATTTTTTATATATTTCTATGTGTTTTAATTTTGTTTAGATGATTAAATTTTTAATTATAAATTATTCGTATTTTTCAGATTGTTGACACTACAATATTTATTTGGGGATTTTTTAGCTTGGCAAAGGAGATTCACAAATTTTCATTTGTGAAAAGTATGTATTTTTTTTTATTTATTAGATGTATGTGCTTAAAGTTTGTATATTAAATAAACCGTCTTTCTTTTTTTAGTTAGAAAAATCACATTTGACAATTAATTTTTAAAATTTGAAGTTATAATTTTAAAAAATTAGTATGTAATTAGCTAATAATATAAATGAGATGTAATTTTTAAAATTTTAAGAAAAAAACTGCTAGCAACTTGTGAATGTGTATTTGTTTTTTAAAGTTATGTTATTTGTGTTGAGTATTATATAGTTATGAAACTGTTCTTGGTTAAAAAATTTGGGTAGGTTAGAATACAGTTGTTATGCTGTCGAAATTTCTATAGAAACTTTACACAAATATAATTTCTAATGAAATGGTTAGTTTGAGAGTTTGTTGCATCAGTCTCTCTTGGCATGACCAAAGACTCATCAATTTGTGGACTCGTTTGGATCATCTTCGCAGCAGCCTCCACCAGCTTATTACCCTTCACTACCAGCACCACAGTTTTGTTTCACCACCATTGCCGCAGTCCTGTAATATTGGTGAAGATATTGACCTGAATGTTAATGAATATTTCTCTCCTAGTTGGCCCGATCCAACAATGATAATTAGTTTACGTTTTTTAATTAAATTAAAACAATTGATATTTTATTATGTTTATTTTATGATTAGTTTATATGTAATTTTATTTGATGAATAATAATTGTGTTATTAATATTAATTTTAATTTATGTTAAATTTTTATTATCTTTAAAAAATTATTATATATTTATTTATTTTCAAATAAATTCAAATGAATTATTATATTTTAATATTAATTTTTAAAAAAATAATTAATTCATTATCAGTAGATTAATAAGAGCACGACTCGCATGTATTAAATGAGTCAGATACAATATTTTACTACTTATATATCGGTGGGGCCCGTCCTTAATAATCCGCCGATATTAATATATTATTATCGGTGGGGTGTCATTCCGCCGATAATAATGATTGATACCAACCGAATCCTATCGGTAACAATCTTTAGAGGCAAATTCTCCTATTTTTACCGGCGGACCCTTCCACTGATAATGCCCAATTATATTGTAGTGTTCATTGGCGCTTCCATATTTTTATCGTCCATATTTTTATCTTTATCAATGTATTATTACGTCAATAAAAGTGATTTTTTATCAATGTATTTTTACATCAATAAAAGTGAATTTTGACGGGGCACCGACAGAGTCTTATTATCTACTGACTTTGGCTGTCACCATTTTCATATAAATATATATCTTGGGGAGCTGCAGTTTAGTCAAATATATATAAAAACGACTTACGTACGTGTTTTAACATAACAAAAGCTTTGACGTCCGGCTGACAGATCATCCCAAATTCTTGGAATTTAGTATATATATATAATTAAACTTGTTCAATCATTGTATTTACTTTGTCGATCTCTTGAGCCCGGTATATATACTGACAAAATTCACCATGGCATTTTTCTTTCATGAGAAAAAAGACATTTTAGTTCTACATATACGTAAATATATACTCGAAGCTAGCAATACAGATTATCTGCCCATTAAGAATTATAGAGTACTAAATACAAGGCATTAATTCATTATTATACAAATGCTAATTAATTTAAAAAATAATAGTATTGTTATTTTGTAAATTGCTTTAACAAAAGACATGACAAGACTAGTAATAAAACATTAAAAATTATCTCTACATTATTAAATTCTTTATTTTTGCACATTATCACAACAACAAAACTTACAATTACCGGCGGAGGATCCCGCCGGTAATACATGGTGAATCCGCCGGTATTATATATTACCGGCGGAGGTCCGCCGGTAAAAACCCGCCGTTAATAATCGGTCGGTATTATCACCATTACCGACCGACTGACACCATCCGCCGGTATTGTATTATTACCGGCGGATTAATAGAGGTGGGACCCGCCGGTGATGTGCAACGCTGACCCCCGTCTGGCCCGTTTATTACCGGCGGGTTCCGCCTCTAATAATCCGCCGGTATTAAATTACTAATATTAAAATAAAACAATTAATTTTTTTTTATTTCTTAATAAATATACATATAATACTTATTTAAAAATAATAATATTTAACATATATTATAATTAATAACACAATTAATATTCATCAAACAAAAATAAAATTGTAATTAATCATAAAATTAACTTAATAAAATACAAATTGTCTCATTTTAATTACATATAAACTTAATAAAATACAAATTGTCTCATTTTAATTACATATAAACTAATTATAAAATAAACATAATAAAATTTCAGTCTTAATATAATTAAAAAACATAATCTAATTATTATTGTTTTGATCAGGCCAACTTGGTGTAAAATATTCGTTAAGATCAATATCTTGATCACTAGTATTAGGGCGCGGCAACGGTGGTGAAGCAAACTGTGGTGCTTGTGTAGTGTGATGCTGCGAAGATGACCTAAATTGTCGAGCATGTGGTCGCGGCGAGGGAGACTGATGCAAAAAACTCTCAAACTGACCATACCTCTGCTGCTGCGACGAACTCACAAATTGACCATACATCTGCTGTGGATGCTGCTGCCTAGGATGTGACGTCTGAGATCCTGTAGGGAGGTCGGGGTAATAAAAAGGAGGGGACTGGGAGGAGCGTCCATACGTGTTTGGATAATTCTGTTGAGGTGGATACACATGTTGTTGTTGTTGGATAATGCTGCCTAGGAATGGATAACAAAAAAATTTGTTATCATTTTTTAAATCTTATGCAATATTATAATATCTTATGTTATTTTATGATGTTTTATTATATAATTTTATTCACATTAAAAAAAATTCATTTCATTATTTTATTGTTAATACTTTAAACTTATCATTTCTGTGCCGATATCCCTGTAATCGATGGTTGTAGTCAACAACCATCAATCACAAGCATACCGGGACAGAAAAAATAAATTATTATAAGATATGTAGTAATTTTTAATTAATCATTATTAATTGTAAAAAAATTTATTAAATAAATTTTTTAATTTCTATATTAAAATAATTTAATAATAGTGAATATTATTAATTAGATAACATTAACTATTAAATTATATAATTAATAATATTAACTATTTAATTAATCATTATTAATTTTTAAGATTTGTATTAAATTAAATTAAAGTATTTAAATAGATAATGTTATTTAATAAAAAATAAATTATTATAAGATATGTAGTAATTTTTAATTAATCATTATTAATTGTAAAAAATTTTATTAAATAAAATTTTCAATTTCTATATTAAAATAATTTAAACTATTTAACACAGTAAAGAAAAGAGAACTATCATTCTTACAATTGAAAAACTAATGTTGTTACAACCCACAACTAATCATTTATTATCACAGTGAGCATGAAAGCATACTAAACTAAAACCAATACCGAAAATGTACAAATGAATCAATAACGAAAATGTAACAACCATCATATACATGTATAATTGAACAAGCATAAGAGTAACCTATTTTACTCTTATGTTATAGATACAGCATTGCCTATTTCATGATAGATATCTAACCACCAAGAGACATGACTAGTAAATAATAAAGAACACAATAATATATAGAACACAATAATCAGTTATTAAATAGAACAGCACATACTTGTTTGTCTTCTTCCACCAAAATGGCAATAGAAATACTACCCAACACTGTAAACGAAAGTCTGAAATGAAAATACATACACACAATCAATTTCATACAATCAATTTCAGACATATATATATACCCAAGTTGAATAATTTAAAATATACAACATACCGAGAAAACAGCCAAGTTTTATCGAAGTGAAACTCAACCCAAGTTGTCACAAGCCACCTGAAACAAAGTATATATATATATAAACGACATCTTATTGGAAAAATTAAAAATGAAAAATAAGTATGAAAATGGCGAAAGAGAGAAAGAGGGAACGAACTGTAAAATTAAACTGAAAATGGAGAAGGAGAGAAAACGGGTGAGGGAGACGAATGGGGGAAAAAATGCCAAGAGAGACTATATAATATTATTACCGGCGGGTCTCCGCCGGTAATAAGACATCACCGGCGGGTCCGCCGGTATTAACCCGCTGGTACTACGATATTACCGGCGGGTCCGCCGGTATTAACCCGCCGGTTATAACTATTACCGGCGGATCCGCCGGTATTAACCCGCCGGTATTAAGTATTATCGGCGGGTCCGCCGGTATTAACCCGCCGGTTATAACTATTACCGGCGGATCCGCCGGTATTAACCCGCCGGTATTAAGTATTATCGGTGGGATCCCGCCGGTATTAAATTAATTTGAAATCGGTCTCCGGTACTACTTATTACCGGCGGGTTGTCCGCTGGTAATAATTAAAAAAAAATTAAAAATAAAAAATAAGATTAATACCGGCAGAATTCGTTTTCCGCCGGTAAAGATTGTATTATTACCGGCGGACTATCTCCGCCGGTAATATTTCCGCCGGTAAATAACATTTTTGTTGTAGTGTATTTATCTGCATAATGAAACTGATGATCATCAAAGCAGATTGGACTAGCTAGCTATATCTGTAGTACTAGGTTAAATAGCTATATCTATACATATATTTATATTTATATAAACATATATATATATAAATATATTCTAGATATTTTTGCTCTTTTTAAAATTGTGTATAATAGAACATGTACCACAGAGATAATGATGATAAGACTTGTAGCTAAGAACAAAAAATAGTGTCTCCCTAAGGATAACGCAGGGGACAACATATACTTACATACTAGAGTTGCATTAAAATCCAAGAGATATTCTTAAACTAATTATTTTTTTAAAAAAAAGTATACACAATATTAGAAAAAGTACAAATAATATCGAACAGCACAAGCTGTAGCTTCTTTTTCTTTTTTCTTTTTTCTTTTTTCTTTTTTCTTTTTTTTTTTTTTTTCTTTTGGTCTCAGACCAGAATAATATTCATAACTGGCTCCCATTTTCTTTCGTTTTGTGAATATATATATATATATATATTCGGTGGTAGTTCGTAGTTGATCGTGTGCACATTTTGATCCATTTATTTTATATGATTCATGCAATAATAATAATAATAATAATAATAATAAAATAATCTATTTGCCACATTTAAAATATATATGATAATGATATATTTGAGTTTTTGTACACATTCAATAATAATCATCATGGATATATATGGGTTTAATATATTCATAAGTGTTCATCAATATTAATCATGGGGGCAATAAGCACTATGGATGACATAATCTGATCGAGTGTGAATATGAAAATAAAGGTTAAAAAGTACCACCTAGCAAGACACATAATTGATAGATTGCATATCGTGACGTGTTTAAAGCATGCATAAAAGTGAGGCTGGGGATCGGTATTATCTATCTCTGGTTGGGTTGGGAATAAAGCTACTTAATCTTACGTTTCTAGCTAATCTTATATATGCTTCTCTACTTTCATAATAATAATAATAATTATTATTATTATTATTATTATTATTATTATTGTTAAGATAATAATATGTTAATTAGTGCTAATTACTGTCGCAATTATAATTATATCTATATATGATTCTATGTATCTTAACTATAGAAAACCTTCGTAAAGTAATACTCTATATTAGAATAACTCATATATATATATATATAGTCATAAAAAGTTTAAAAGTTATAAAATGAAATAAATTTTACATTGTAATAAGTTATAATATTTCATATTTCTGCTTTTAGAAAATATGTTTTCACACAGTAATAATTGTGTTGATATTAAATATATATTTATATATATGTTATCTTATATGTACTAAAAATTCATCATAAAATTAATTATCAATTTGAACTCGTAAAATAATTTTGTATCTTTCCAACATTATATATATACATTGTATCTATCCATTTATGTCATTTTTGTTTATTAATGTTTATATATTGAATTTAACACATGTTTTATCCATTATTATTTAATTTAAATTTAAATATGTATATTTCCAATATGTTATAGATATAATTCTATTAAGTTATAACTGGTCTCCTCAAAGTAATAATAAAATATATGTTAGTCCCAACATTATTACTATAGTGTATATATATACTAGTTGTAAGTAACATGAAATGCATGTTTGTTTATTTTTATTTAAAAATGTATTTTAGTTTTATTATATTTTTTTAATTGTTATTTAAATTTTAAATAAAAAAAATGACATATATATTATATAAGAATGATATAAATATATTATTAAGAAAATTAAGTCAAAACATTGTCTATAATTTAAAAAAATATATATGATATTTTTTATTTATATGAAAAAAAAAACCATTAAATCAAGAATCGTTAGAGACACTTTTTATATATAAAAATATGGTGCATTATAGTTTTAAAGTAAATTATTTGATGTTGTTTATTAGTTTGAAATTTAGTGTTTATAATAATTTAATTTTTTGTATTTTTATGTTTTGATTTATATATTATATATGGTGATTTTTGTTTTAAAATTAAATACTTTTTTTCCTAATTTTCTTTTAGAAAAAATATTCAATATAATAAAATGTTCAAAAATTCTAAATTAAAACTATGAATCCAAAGATTTTATTTGAATGAGTTTTAATTATTTAATTTAAATAAATTTAAAGCCAACAAAAAATTATATATGAATATATATTATTTAATTAATTGCTCGAATAATTAAAATAAGTAATTTCAGATAAAGAAAACTAAATGAAAAAATAATAAATATGTATATTTATGTGTCTTATGTCACTATTACATATATGTTTGAATAAAAAGATATATATTAAATGACAAAATATATAATTAATAAAAGAAAAAAAAAGAATAAATTAAACACATAAATATTTTTTTGTTATAGTTTTGAAAACATAATTGATAGAATAATTTAAATATTTTAATATAAAATTTTAAAATATGTGAAGAGAAATTATTATGGCTCATTTATTATTTATTATTTTTATTTTTAATTTATTTATTTTATTTATATGACTTTATTATTATTTTATTTTTTTAATTTTATTTACCTTATTTAGATAATTTTAAAATTAATGGTGTTAGAAAATTATAAAAAAAAAATATTAAATCTAACAGAAACTAATATTTTCTGTTCAACTTACATTTATAATATCTCTTCTATATAATAAGTGTGTAGATAACGGAAATTCTTGGTTTTAACGGTTTTTTATTTTTTTTAATGTTAACTTTAACGGAATATTCTTATATTTAACATAATATTCTTATATTTAATGGTAGTTTGTAACACTTAAACTTAAATAAAATAAAATAAGATATTTTTGAGATATTTTACCATGATAATTATTTACAAATAATAAATAATTAAACAAATTAAAATAGAATATTTTTTATATATTTTACAATGATAATTATTTTTAAATAATAAATAATTAAACAAATTAAAATAAGATTTTTTTGAGATATTTTACGATGATAATTATTTAAAAATAATAAAATCATACATTTTATAAATTAAATAAAATTTAATTAAACTTAAACTAATAATATCATATTAAACATATAATATAATCTACTGTCAATTAGTAACAAATTGCTTTTTTTTTAAAACTAGCAAGAAACTTAAATTTAAAATCTACGTATAATATTTAATATTATATTAAATATATAATATATAATCTCTTATTGTCACTCTTAAATTTAAAAACTAGAACAAACATAAACTTAAACATAAATAAATATATTATTTAATTAAAATATAATATTTATTTAAAATTTATATGACAATAATATAAATTTAATAAAAATAATTAATAAATTCTATATGTTGCTTATATCTAGTATAAAGTATAAGCATATGTATATTTTCCTTTTATTATGGCAAAGTTATCTAGCAAGTTAACATTATATTCACGCGTATTAGTTAGGAATTATATTGAAAACTTACCATTTATGTAATATTCTTCTTTTCCTATTTAAGGAAATTTTACTAAGATCACACTTTTTGACATGAAACAAACAATCATATTAATGATTAACGTTTACCTGGCTTTTTGGGAAATATGTATATATGCTTTTTTATTAAAATCATTATTGTTTTGATTCCGTAATTTTATTTTAATGACAAGCATTCCAATAAGGGTAGCACTAAGAGTAAATTCGCAAGTCCAAACTAGTAATTTTACTAATTAAAAAGGAACAAGAAAATAAATTTAGAATGGAATGCAAAAACTATAATAATAATAAGACTATATCGATCGTTGGTGAATATTGGTGAGTGTGAACAAAGATAAGAGTAGAGAAGTAGTATTAGGTTCGAATGCGTCCCTTTATATCAATTAAAAACCTCTATAAATAATAAAAATTTGATTAATTTTAACAAAATACATATCTTTAATATAATTGTGCTAACAATGTGATGAAAAATCACTACAAATTGTAATAAATTAATGAAAACAAATTATGTCTAAGTAAAAATGGTGCATACATATACATATATTCCTATAATTAATTTTTTTTAGCTATTATAATATATATACATTTGACTATATCTATAGTACTAAGGCTCACATCAATTAGCAGAAGACAAAAGTTCGTTTCTTTTGTTCTTCTTCTTTCTGTTGATGTTTTCCATAATCAATAATTAAGTATATATAATATAATTAATGAATGAATGATATCATCATTATTTAATATATAATAGCAATTAATTAAGCAGCTGGGATTTGGGATAGAAAGATAGGAGCATTAAAAGACACAATGTGGTCCAGTTGTTATGGCATAGCGAAGCATATGATAATAATGCAATGTAATTAGGCATAATTTATGGTATATAATTATAAGCAAACTCTCTTCTAATTGGTTGAAATGCTATTGGAAAAGCTTATGTGGTAGTGCACTACTCTACCAATATGTCCCACCCCACACTTGAAAGAAATTATGCTAATCATTATTATAAAAAGGCTTCCATTATATATGTGTAGGTACCTACAACCAGCAACCCTAGCTTATCTTCAACTTTTCTTTATTATTTTTTTCCAATAGAGTCGGCTCGATCGATTGATATTTTTGTATGTCATGACGTCAAGTTTTTTAATGATTAAATTGAGTGCTCGACCTCTTTTTCTATAGTTGCACCAAGCAATATCCATCCATTACGAGTGTTTATACATAGTGCCCTTTTCATATCATAGAAACGATGTATATGCATAAACAAAGATATGATTATTTGTTGTTTAAGAGAACAAAAAAAAAAACCCATGAATAATGCAACAATGAAGGAAATTTGACAATATGTCACGTAAATATATGTCACGTGGCAAGCCTAAATTATACATGTTGATCTAAAAGGATTCCAACCCTATCCTATTTTATGTAGGGAAATTTAAGTTTTATGCAATTTATGGGGGCTAAATCAAAAAAATACATCACACTTTGCACATAAAAAAAATAAGCTATTGTTTGTCATTCTTCTCAAAATACCTCTCCCATATTCCTCTCTTCTTTCTCTCTCTCTTCTCTCTTTCCTTCGACCTACGGCAGCCACAACTCATTGTTGTGAAAAAATGTTCAGAATCATCATTCATTCTTCACCATGAGAAGGAGCTCTAACATTAATGTGGAAGATAGACCTCCATTAACGTCATCTCCTCTCACCTCGAAGCTTCCATTCCATTAACACCATTAATTTTTTTTTTATGATTCAAAACTTTAACTAAGAAATTTTTTAGTTAAAACACTGATCTATACATTTCGAATAAATATGAGCATGATTTTTTGGTTTTTTTCGCAATTTTTTTCAAATCTGAAACTCTGAAAGTTGCAGAAACTCGATGCACCTCGATTCACAGCTCGATAGGGCCTTAAAAATCAAGATTTTTGTGAAAAAAACAATATGTCTCGATGAAATTCAACGTCGCATCGATGCGCAGCTTGATGGGGCCTTAAAAATCAAGATTTTTGTGAGAAAAAAAAATGATATGCCTCGATGAAATTTGATGAAATTCAATGCCATCTCAACAGACCTCGATTTACTTCGATGAAATTCATTGAACATGCATAACTTTTCGCTCGGGTGTCCGTTTGATGTCATTTTTTTAAATATGGGTATTTTTTTCGAGATCTACCCGTTTAAGATGTTTATATATACATTTGGGAAGTTGGAAGCTTAAAAACATACCCAAATTCAAAAAATTGGGATTTTTTTATTTAACTTTGGGGTGTTTTCAAGCTTTAAAATTCTCAAATGTATATAAACATCTCAAATGTGTAGATCTCAAAAAAAAAAATACCCAAATTTAAAAAAAAAAATCACCTCAAATGGACACCCAAGTGAAAAGTTATGCATTTATATTAATTGCATCAAGGTCCACCGAGGTGTGTCGAATTTCATCGAGGCATGTCCTTTTCTTCATGAAAATCATCAAATTTAAGAGCCCATCAAGCTCGACATCGAGATATATCGAGATGCATCGAGTTTTATCATGAAATTCAAGATTTTAAGGCCCCAACTCGGCAAACCTCAATGTAATTAATTGAAAATGCATAACTTTTTACTAGGGTATCCGCTTGAGGTGAAATTTTTTTAATTTTGGTATTTTTTTTTTAGAGATCTACACGTTTGAGATGTGTAAATACACATTTGGAAAGTTTATAGTTTGATAACACTTCAAAGTTTAAAACAATACCCTAATATTTTCCAAGGTGCGCATGTTTTAAACTTTTAAACTTCTCAAATGTGTATGTACACATCTCTAATGTGTAGATCTCCAAAAAAATACCAAAATTTTAAAAAAAAATCACCTCAAACGGACACCCAAGTGAAAATGTATAAACTTTCAATGAATTGCATCAATTTTTATCAAGATGCATCAAGTTTCATCGAGGCGCCTTAAAATCATGATTTTCATGAGAAAAATCGATGTACCTCGATTTACCTCGATGCCCAGCTTGATTGGCCCTTACAAATCATGATTTTCATGAAAAATTTGATTCACCTCGATACACCTCAATGAAACTTGATGTCATTCATTTAAAATGCATAAATTTTCACTTGGGTGTCCTTTTGAGGTCATTTTTTTAATTTGAGTATTTTTTTTTAGATCTATACCTTTGAGATATGTATATACACATTTGGGAAGTTTAAAAGTTGAAAACATGCCCAACTTTGAATATATTACGGTATTGCTTTAAACTTTGGGGTATCATCAATCTTTAAACTTCCCAAATATGTATTTACACATCTCAAACGCGTAGATCTCTAAAAAATACCCAAATTAAAAAAATCACCTCAAACAGACACTCAAGTGAAAAGTTATGCATTTTTGTGAATGACATCGACTTTCATCAAGATCCATCGAGGTGTGTCAAAAAGGTGGTTCATTGTTATATTTAGCACATTTTAGCAAAATTATCACTCCAATGGTGTTCTAAAAGGTGTGTCAAATTTGGCATATGCTAAAAATTGTGCTAAATTTGGCACAAGATATAGCATGGGCCTTTGGCACAACAATTATTGTAATTTTTTTATTTACCATATTGCCACTAATTTATTAATTAACAATTAATAACTACTTTTTTATAATAAAAAAATGAAAAAAATGGTTACTTTTTGTATATTATTAATAAATATTAAATTAATTGTTTACTTTTTTTAGTTAATTTGCATTTTGTGTATTGGAGCACAATTACAAATATTGAGCCATATATAGCATTGATTCATTTTTTTGTGCCAAATTTGGCATACAATTTACATCTTGCATTGGAGATGATCTTACACCAACCGAAGTGGTATTTAAAACAGTGGGTCTCATCTGAAATAAATGTGATTAGTTAAAAAAAAACGACCACGTCAGTTTGTGTAATATTTTTGTGCATAATTTTAGTACACATATCATCAATGTACCCACATTCAATATTGTATATTATATATATGGTCTAACATGTCAACAATCTTGTAACGTTTGATGTTAATTATATATAATGTATAATTTATACGGCACTCATCACCTTATACCCTAAATAGTTCCAAATTTGTGTACGAAAATGGTGATTTTTTTTATGTAATTTTCTTCTTTAAATCTTATAGTGAAAAAAATCATTATATATAAGCAATAAGCGTATAGTAATAACTATGAGAGAATATTATGTTGGATTATGTGTTCATGCAATTACTTGTTTTGATTTAATTGGACGCTAATTAGTAATAAATAATATATGTAATTCATAATGAAAGATATATATAATTGTAATTTTTTGTTGTGTAATTACTTTCATCAACAGTATAGTATATACTTTATATATTAGAGAAGTATGACATTTTAATTAAGACTAATTCGTAAAACATCTAATCTAATAATGGATTAAGAAATTATTGTTTCATGAATAATATGTTCATGTTGCCTTGGATTGTCTTGCTACGTACCTTCTTTTTTTCCTCTCTTTTTTCACTTTACTTTTAGAAGGTACATGTGTTATTGTAATCTTGTATGTAATAGGTGGCATGGCATATGCACGAGTCTTCTTCACTATAGTATATAAATATACATATTTTTATATTTCATTTAAAAATCATATTTTATCAATAATAGACTATTGTGTGTGTACATATATCATATATGTTTGTTTGTCGAAGTTATCAAAATATTAAGTATACGTTTCTCTAAAATAGAGTTAAAAAATATTGATTTAAAAAATTACTAGCTTACAATTTCAACAAGGGTTCTATGGTGTAGTGGTTAGCACTCTGGACTTTGAATCCAGCGACCTGGGTTCGACTCCCGGTAGGACCTCTCTTTTTGCATTTTCTAAAATAGACCTTTTGTCCCTAGACAAGCTTGGGCCATAGTCAAGTTCTTTTACTGCTTTGAGGCTTTTGAGGAAAGTGAAACCCATTTTTGAATCCGATGGGGAATACTTGTTAATGGGAATTTTTCAAAAATATGGCTTTTTAGCCATCAATGTATAAAAATATGGGAATTAAAATTTACTTAATTTGTATGGGAAAACTAATCACATATTGGAAATAAAAATTAAACAAAAAAACATCAGCAAAAGGAAGGGTACTAATAATTAATATAGCAAAAACTCATTCAGCCAAGCAACCTATTTTCTTTCATTTTGCCCTAGCTGCCACCTCCTTGTCCTCCACTCGCTTGCCTCGCCATCTCCACCATCATCTCCGGCCACCCACCCTCACCACCTGCGATTCACCTTAGGCGCACACCTCCGTGAAACCCAGCCAAGAACACCCAGCCGCACCATCGACGAACACAGCCTCAATTTGCGCATCTCTACGCGATTCCATTCGCGAGCCCCCAAATCCAAAACGACGGGGATAGGTTGAGGTGAGGGATGTGCTGATGGTGGTCAGAGGCGAGGGAGAAGGGTGGCGCCTGGGCTGAGTGCGATTCGGGGTGCTCGGAGCAATGCCAAACGACGAGGATGGTTGGGGTTGCGATGAGGTTTTGCGCGTAGGGGATGGGGGTTTCTGGTGGTGGTCGAAGGCGAGGGAGGAGGTTGGTTCATGGTCAGATCTATTTTTTTTTCTATCTTCAGATCTGTGGTAACTGGTTACTTTCACCTTTTTTGTGTGTATATTTCAGGAGGTAACTGGTTACCTTCACATTATGATGTGTGTGTATATTTCAGGGTTCTTTATGGTAACTAGTTACCTAGGTTACTAAATCATACTTACTCTTCCTTTTTTTCCTTCAAATGTGATGTTTCTTTTCATTTCTAATATGAGTGACTCGTCACCACTCTTATAGTATCTGGTTACCCCTCTTATGACACTAGGTTACTCATCTCACTGTAACTGGTTACCCCTCCTGATACGTGTTATTTAACCTCTAAGACTATTTTTTACATAACTGTGAAAAATTAAACAAGTAACTGGTTACCCCTCTGGATAAATGTTATTTAACCTAGCTGTAGAATTTTTTTTACATAACTTTGAAAAATCAATTAAGTAACTGGTTATCTTATCCAGACTTTGAAAAAAAAACGTACAACCTAAAAAAAAGGAAAAAAATGTTTATAATAAATAAAAATAATAATAAACACAATTCATATTACAAAAAATAATAATAACAAATTTGCAAAACAACCATGGAAAAATTTAATATAAAAATAGTTATATAAAAAAAATCAAATAAACTAAAAAAAATAATCAAATTACAAACATACCCTTCCAAATTAATAGAACTTGATCAAGAGTAAAACTATGGCATAAACAAACTTTTATACAAAAATATGGGAACTAAACCCATAAAAGTGAAATTTTAAAAAAAAATCATAGGTTAATTTTGCTTGAAAAAAAGCCATATTTTTTGACAATCTATTAAAAATCTCATATAACATGTAATTTTCACTTTGTTAATTTCACTATAAAAAAATGTCTAATTGTGCTTCTCATTTAAGAATACATATAAAAAATATCAACCTAATTCTTTTCTAGAAATTCAAAATAGATAATAGCTAATAGTATTAAGGAATATTTACATATGCTAATTTTTTTTTGAGGACACAAATATATTTACAATAACACTGCACTATCCATAGGGAAATAAAAAATAGGGGTTATACTTTTTTGGACCCTGTGTTTTTCCTCATTATTTGTTTAGACCATGTGTTTTAACAAATTACTTTTTGGACCCTATGTTTTGTAAAATTGTTAAAATAGAATCATAAATTCAATTTTGATGAAGAAAAAATTGAATATAACAACACAATTTTTAAGCAGAATAATTTTATTTTTGTTCTGAATTGTTAGTTTGGTAAATTATTTGTGATTTTAGTTAAGAAAACATTGACCAAAATTAGGTTTAGGGTTCTATTTTAACCATTTTACAAAATATAGGGTCCAAAAAATAATTTGTCAAAACACAGAGTCCAAACAAATAATAAAAAAAAATGTAGTATGCAAAAAAAAATATATAAACCCTACAAAATAATATGTAATCATTATGACTTTTCTTTCTTTTTATCGGTCTTCCTCTCTCTTTTCTTTATATATTTTTTCTTCTTTCCATTCACATATTGACCAATAAGGAAACATGTCCGTTGACCACTTCACTACCCAAATCTCACCAAAAAAAATGTGGCCTACAACTGCTGCACACACCGGTCAAAGTTGTAGGAGGCGTGTCTTAATTTTATATTTGGGCAAACTCTGGGAAAATTTAGTTTACTCATTTTGGGAACAAGATATACAATGGTGGACATGTAGCTTCTTTTGACTATAATGAATTTGACCTCTTCAAGAGGCTTGAACTTGAAGGGTTGGTTGTTCAACTTGGGTAAAAGCTACTGGTTACCTCAAAAACGTGTCGAAACTAGGTCGATTCCTCATAGAGGAGACTTAATTAAAATGGTTAATAAAACTATATAACACAAAAATAAGTTGCTGAAAAATTATTTGTCGTTTATTTTAGAGACATTTTAATAAATTGGTATAAAATTCAAGAATAAAAAAGTGTTAAGGTAATAAAAATCACTTGTAAGTTTTGTTCATTTCTTTAAATTTCGATACATAAAAATAAATGAATTAATTTTTCATTTTCTTGTAATTAAATCAGAATATTAAACTTTAAAGTACATTTATAATTTTACAAAATATATTGCAGCAATTAAAATCTTATTTGAATAACATAAAAATAATTTTATAAAAATATTAGAATGACAAAATACCTACTTTTGACAATAATGACAAGGAAAACTACTATGTGTGGAACTCTTAATTGGCTGAAAATGGCGGTGAGAGACATGAAGCACCCGTTGATTGGTTGGAAAGTTCAAAATTGCACCATTTCACTTTCACACGGGGCGGGGGTGAGATTTGCAACGAAGGGGGCGCTGGCAACTTGGGCTCATGAATTGGGCCAATACAAAAGATGAGAGTGGGCTTCGCTCTTGGGCTTCATTTCTTATAAAAATTGTATCAGATTTTCTGTTAAATGACAATTTGAATTTTGAGTTTTACAAAATAAAAAAAAATAATGTATTGAGCCCGATTTTTATCAGAGTAATTTCAAATATAAGATCAATTATTGAGTCATTAAGGATACGATGAGTTCAGATAAACAGAGAGGGTGGCCGATGAGCAAAGAGGGAATATTATATTTAAAATTATTTTGACTAAATTCGAGCTCAAGATATTATTTTGTTCCATTTTGTAAAACTTAGGGTTCAAATTGTCATTTAATAAAACAGAAGGCCCGGTCGATAACTTTTGCATAACATAGAGGCCAAAATGGTATTTACCCTTTTGGATATAATCTTTATTATATATTATAAATATGTGTTTAACGAAAATTGTTGTTTTTCATTAGAATTAACAATTTTTATTATTATTTTCTAACACCGTTAAGTTTTAAAGTGGTGTAAATAAGGTAAATAAATTGAAGAAAGAAAAAAAAGTAATAAATGAGTCATAATAATTTTTCATCACATATTTTAAAATTTTATATTAATTAAAGTATTTAAATTACTCTATCAATTATGTTTTCAAAACTATAACAAAAAAATATTTATGTACTTAAATGTATTATTTTATTTCTTTTATTAATTATTGTTTAACCCACATTTGGACATGTTGATGTGGTATTTGAAGAGGACATGTGGCAATAAACAACGTCAAATTCTGAGAGCTGGTCAAGACAAGACAGCTAATCGAGTAAGACATCACTAGCGCGAAGAGTTGCAGTCTGCTCGAAGAGAAGATAACTGGTAATACCTCTTGAAGTTGCTCGAAGGACAACTTAGTTAAACTAGAAGATCCGGATTTTGGGAGATATTTAGTGTTATTTGAATTTGTAGTTAGTTATAACAATCTCACACTACACGTGTAGAGCCAAGAACCACAGGGGGAACCCTACCAATGGACACCATGACCGCCTTTCAAGCAGTCATATTCCCTCTGCACTCTGGTCAGCAAGTTCCCCACCTGGAGAACTGCCTCCACGAGCAACATATGGGTGTGATGAACCCTGCGTGGACTTAGGAGAAAACCTTAATCTCGATATTGAACAACTGAAGGAAGTCGTGGGACAAGTTGTTGGATTAGCTTATACAGGATCTTTATTTATTTTCATGTATATCTAATATTAAACAAATTAATACGAGATAGCCTAAAACATGTTTCTAAAATTGAATTCAAAGAGAAACAAAGAATAGAATACTTACAGTATACGCAGCGGAATTAAAGAGTCATTCCTTCAGTTTCTCTAACTCTTGTATCCTTTATGTCGCAGAGTATTATCAAGAAACTGAACCGATCTTCTATTTTCTTCACAATCTTCCAATGTATCCTTAGAACCACCTAGACTAGTGTGGGCAATTTTTAACACATGAGATAGATATAGAGAGAAGAAGAGAAAATAACAAAGAGACTTAGAAAATGACTTGTGTTTAGAGAGAATCTAAAACTATCAGAAAATTTGACTTGTGACTTATCAAAACTTATCACTAAGCACTCCTTTTATAGACTCAATTAGCCCATTTTATTTAATTAAAAAATCAATAAAATAACGGCCATTTTGAAGCCCTAGGTCGAAATTATCATGGGCAATAGGCCCGTGAAATTTTCCATTTGATTATAAGCCCATTGGACTTAAAATCAAGACCTGTATTATTTTCTATTGATTTAATTATTTAAATCCTTTATCAAATTAATTATTTATAATTTGAACCTTGATTTAAACTTATTTATTAATTTAGATATAAATTTATCTTAATTAATAAATCTGCCATAATTTCTCTTTTCTTCTCAAAATTACACAATTCTGTGAAACTATCCAAAATTGACCTGGTCAACTTTGATAATTCTAATTGATGATTAAGTCAATTAATTGAGACTATCTAGATGATTTTATCCAAGGTACAATGGGGGCCATGGGCCTATGAAATCAAGCTCCAATAAGTTATCATAAATCTAACAAATAAATTTACTAACTTATTAATTCCTCGTGACTCCACTATAGACTCGGAATTGCACTCTTGAATTCATAGAATGCTCTATAACAAATATAGATACACTATTAATTATCCATTGTTACAACCATAATTGTCACTCAATCCTCTATAGACGGCCTACAATCCCTACAGGGTTACGCTTTACGCTTCTCCAAATCACAGCTCCACCACCAAGAGTAAACACCATTCCAGAAGTAGACTTTTTGTCATCGACATCAGTCTGAAAATCTGAATCGGTGTAGCCTACAGGGTTCAGAACACCACCCTTGTAGACTAATATATAATCCCTAGTCCGTCTCAAATACTTCAGGATATGCTTAACTACTATCCAATGTTCTGGTCCTGGGTTTGACTGATACCTGCTCACTACTCCCACTGCATAGCAGATATCTCGTCTAGTACCCAACATGGCATACATCAGACTTCCAACTGCAGATGCGTAAGGAACTTTTCTCATTGCATCTTCCTCTTCAGGAGTCTGGGGAGACTGCTTCTTTGAAAGATGAATTCCATGGCGGGACGGTAGATGCCCTTTCTTGGAATTTTTCATTGAGAAACGTTCAAGCACTTTATCAATGTAAGCTGCTTGAGATAGAGCTAAAAGTTTGTTCTTTCTATCCATGATGATCTAGATACCTATAACATAACTTTCTTCACCCAAATCCTTCATTTGGAATTGAGTGCTCAGCAAATTCTTCACATATGATAATTTCTTAACATTATTTCCAATGAGTAAGATATCATCTAGATAAAGAACCAGGAATACCACTATTTGATTTGCCTTCAGTTGGTAAACACAGGGCTCATCAACATTTTTTTCAAAGCCATAGGTTTTGATTATTTCCTCAAACCTAAGATTCCAGGAACGAGAAGCCATAGATGGACCTATTCAACTTGCAAAGTTTTCCTTCTTGTCCAGATACTTTAAATCCTTCTGGTTGATCCATATAAATGACTTCGTCAAGCTTTCCATAAGAAAATTTGTCTTGACATCCATTTTCCAAATCTCATAGTCGAGAGCGGCTGCTATGGATAGGAGGATGCGAATGGATTTGAGCATGGCTACCAGACTAAAAGTTTCCTCATAGTCCACACCTTCTCTTTGGGTATAACCCTTTGCCACTAATCGAGCTTTATAAGTCTCGATATTTCCATCAACACCTCATTTCTTCTTGTAGATCCACTTGCACTCAATTGCCCTAAAGTCACTAGCTGCTTCCATAAGATCCCAGACGGAATTTGAGTACATGGACTCCATTTCCTGTTTCATGGCTTCGAGCCATAGTTCCTTTTCAGGGCTAGCCATTGCCTGTTTGAAAGACAATGGATCATCATCACTAGTGTCACCAACAACCATATTGGTTTCACCATCCAAACCATAGCAAACTGGGTTTCTAGAAACCCTCCCACTACGACGAGGCTCCGTGATTGTTTGCACAGGAATAGTGGTACTTTCTTCATTTAAATCGACTTGCGTCGGTTGTACATGAAGAGTGGGAATTTCATCATCGACTTGTGTTGATGACGATGGAACATTGGTTGGAGTCAATTCTTTAACCATCTCCTCTAAAACTACTTTGCTGCGAGGTTTAAAGTTTTGGACATAGTCATTTTCCAGAAAAGTAGCATTTGTAGAAGTAAACACTTTCTTTTCTGAATGACTATAGAAAAGTCCACCCCGAGTACCTTTAGGATAGCCAACAAACATGCAAACTTCAGTTCGCGGTTCTAGTTTTCCCTCCTTTTTCCTCAAGACGTGAGCGGGACACCCCCAGATTCTATAATGGCGTAAACTAGGTTCATGACCATTCCAACGTTCTAAAGGTGTTTTGGGGATTGATTTTGACGGCACGACATTGAGAATGTCATTCGAGGTTTCAATTGCATGTCCCGAGAACGAAGTTGGTAGAGTTGAGTAACTAAGCATGCATCTAACCATTTCCAATAAAGTTCTATTTCGGCGTTCCGCTACACCATTTTGCTGCGGAGTACCTGGGGCAGTAAGTTGTGATAAAATCCCAAGCTTAAAGTAACCTTTTAAGAAATAAAAAGAACGTTCACAATGTTCTCTCTCCCTCTAAGTTCCATTTTCGTCTCTCGATCGCATTTTTGAAGGAAACTTGAGTTCTAGGACTCGGATTCAAGCGAGGATCGAGGCATAGCGATCCTAAGAAAGATTAGAAGCTTATTAGCCGGAAGATTTAGTTGGAAAAAACTTAATCGGAGGTAATTCAAGTTTTAAGTTTTAAACTTTTTTAAAGTTTTAAGCTTGAATTGGACTTTGTGTTTTGATGAGTTTTTGTTAGATTTGAGGCTTGAGTTTTATTGGTTTTGGATCATGGGGATGCTTGGGAACTTTGATTTTTGAGTTTGGAGATATTTGGATATGTTTTTGGAAGGTTTTAAAAGGTTAAAAACGGGGAAAAATGGCTGGTCCGAGGTTGGGCCGCGACCTTGTTCTTGGGCGCCGCGGCCCAGGCTTGAAGAAACAGGTGGAGGTTCTGTTTGGCCTGAGGGCCGCGGCGCTTGCCGGGAGGGCCGCGGCGCTTGCCGGGAGGGCCGCGGCGCTTGGTGTTGTGTTATGGCCAAATTGATGTTTTGGTTAGGGGAACTAAACCTTAGGCCTCGGGATTGTTCGTACTACTTGGTTTTGGTTTCGGGCTTGATTTTAGAACTTGAACTCATTGGATCACCATTTGTGGTTATGACTAGGTTATCACTAGAGGCTTGGAGTAAGGATCGTGCTTGTGGCTCGTTTATTGGTAACCTGTGCTTGAACCAAAGGTAAGAAAATTGCACCCCGTATATGACATGCGTGGTTATTATTGAGGCATGTTGAGTGCTTAAATGTGGACATTGATTGCATATTAAATGCTTGGCAAATCTTGCTTACTTGTGCATGGCACTAACTATTCAGAATCGGCACTGGCCGCGTGTTACTGACCTAAGAGTCAAGAACAGCATAAGCGTCACGAGCCGATAAAAAATTAGATCTAATCGATATCAGCGTTGAATGACTCTAGGAGCATTAATGTTGGACCGGCCCTAAGGTTGATGAAAATTATAAGCGCTTGACTAGTCTAGGACTAGTTACTCAGAGCCAGGGCCAAAGGCCTAGGTGACTGTTTATCACGTGGCTAGGGAGCGGAATCCCATGGTTGTGACCCTAGGTTATATTGGTGACTAGTTCATCGAGCACCTATCTTGTTTAAGCTAGTGAAATGATCACTTATCTACACAGCCCTGGTGACCCTATCGTCACATGGCTAAGGGAGCGGAATCCCATGTTAGTGACCCTGTGGTCACTCGGTAGTTTTATGCTGGTGACTGTTTCACCAGATACCTATCTTGTTTAAACTAGTGAAAGGATCACTTATTTATAAAGGGAACGAAACCCACCTTAGTGACGATTACAACTGTCACTCTTCTATTTGGGGCTAAAAGCCTGGGATGATTATTATGATCATCGGTTGATGTTGTATGTTCATCATTACGTGAACTCATTTGCCTACTTGAATATGGCTATATTTGCTAGGCGTGTGCCTTATGACTTGGTGACATGTTATTACTGTTCATGAGCATATTGAGTTTTCTTGCTGGGCTTCGGCTCACGGGTACTATGTGGTGCAGGTAAAGGCAAAAGAAAGCTGGACCATCCTTGAGTTGGAGAGCTTAGGTGACGATGTGTACATATGCGGCTGCTCGACTGCCACGGCCGAGGGTTGAAAGAGGAACTAGGGTTAAACCCTGTTTTTCCGCTTAGATCGGCTGGTTGTAAATATTTTGTTGTAATAAACCTTTAAAATTATATTTTTGGGATCCCAATGTATATAGTAAACGTTCTAATGAAACGTTATATATTAACCAAAATTTTTAATCCCTAAACTGCTAATCATACTTAGTTACACAATTTTGGCCAAATGACTCGATTAGCAAGTTTAGCACTGTTTATAATGCGCACTGTAACGGTCCCTGGAGTTTAGGGCGTTACAGTCGCCATGAATGAAAATCAGGCAGCAGCTTAAGAAGTTGTAGCTGAAGCCGTAAATAAGCAAAGACAAGACTTTCAGTCTTGGATGGATCAACAACAGCGAGCCCTTGAAGCTCGTCAAGAAGAAGTTGATCGTCGTAATGTCGAAGCAGTAAGGTTGCTAGAAGTTGTCTTACTACAGACTCAAGTTGTAACGTCTCAAAATCGCTAATAAGGCTTAGTGCCTTGATTATTGTACCAGGAGGGCTGTAATGCCCCAAATCTCCTGATGAGGTTTAGGACCTTGATTAGGAGGCCGGAGGGCCATAATTGATTTATTATAGTATTTAATGATTATGTGCATGTTTACGTGAATTATATTATTATATGATGGTGAATGCATGCATATGGGCTCAAATGTTAATTATGAGGGTATTTTAGTAATTTGGCCGCTGTGGGCGTAATTGTGTATCTTGGGTGCATGATTGCGATTAATTAATATAGCCACATTATAAGGTGGATTTGTTTGAGCTATTCGACATGAGACGATCATGAGCTGCTAGTGTTCGGTCTAGTCATAACGAGTTTAAGCCCGGGGCTCGGGGTGAGTCTCGGGGTGAATTTAATGATTAGAGCATTACCGGGAATTAAAGGGTAATGGGATATGGATTATTGGTGTTTGAGGTTATTGGGAATAGCGGGAATTGGAGGGTGTTAACTGTGATTAATGAAATAGGTGCGAAAGGACGGTTTTGCCCTTGGTGGCTGTTAAGGGTATTTAGGTCTTTTTACCCTAAGAGATATATATCAGCCATTAAGGCTATAGAAGAGTAACAAAAACAGAGTCTCTCCTCCTTCTCTCCCGATAGATTTTCTTCCTCTTTTCTCTTTGGATTTTCAAGCTCAGTTTGAGGAATTAAGCCAAGGAACCAAGCTTAGCCAAGCTAGGGTTGTGCTCCACCATTGAAGAGGGTGTGTTTCTTGGATTAAGGTGAGTTTCTAGCCACTGGAACTCTTGATTTTGCTCTGTTTTCTAAGTTAAGTTTCAGCTGGTTTTTGGGTTGGAAACTTGGGAATTGGTTGGAGTTTTGGCTAGGGTTCTTGGGGTTGTGGTCCCTAGGACATGTGGAGATGGTATTTGGGTTCATTTGGGAGTTAATTTTATGTTTGGAAGCTTTTGGATTGGGTTAGAAATGGTAGAATCGAAAGAAGGAAAAATCTGGGAATTGGCTGGCTGAAGGTAGCGCTACAGCGCCCAGTGTAGGGCGCTACAGCGCTACCTGCAGGGAGGCTGGGCGGTTGGTGGTTCTGCCTTAAGCGCTGGGGCGCTAGAAGGGCAGCGCTACCCTGTTCCTTCAGAACCCTGTTTTGGGTGTTTTTAAGGGCTTTTGGCTTGGGGTTTCAATCCTTAAGGCCCGGGATCGAATCTACTCACTATGTGGGCATGTTTCGAGGTCCCGAGAGTGGGGTTTAGGTTAAGACCCTATCTTTGGTAATTTTCATTAATTGGAGATTATTTGGTTATGACTAGGTGACCGCTAAAGGACTAAAAGTTGATCGTTCTCAAGGGTCGTTCTTTTAATCGTTCTAGCTCGACTTTGAGGTAAGAAAACTACACCCTGTGTATATGTGACATGCATGGCTATTATGATGCATGTTGGTTGATTACTGAGTATGACATGCATGGCTATTCTTGATGCATGTTGGTTGATTATTGAACATGACATGCATGGCTATTATTGGTGCATGTTGGATTGTGGAATATTAAGCATATGATGTATGAGAAACATGTGATTAGGACATGCTTTGTATACTGTGTACGATATCGTTCAGAGCGTGAGCCTCTGTGTTAATGTGT
The DNA here is from genome assembly GCF_963169125.1 of Humulus lupulus. NCBI lineage: Eukaryota > Viridiplantae > Streptophyta > Magnoliopsida > Rosales > Cannabaceae > Humulus > Humulus lupulus. Next base: position 13,661,254 of record NC_084796.1, on the reverse strand, counting down.
AGTCCTAATTGTACTGATAGCTGTTAAGTAAGCATGTTGAATACCTTGTTTATAGATATTGGACATGTGATATATGTTTGGTGGCATGGCTTACCTATGTATGGCGCTGACTTATTAGTCAGAATCGACAATGGTGTCAGATCCGTCTGTGAAGCTGTGGCTTATAAGTTAAGTTCACCACGGGCTGAGCACTGGTCGTGTTTTACCGACCCAAGGGTTAGAAGTGGCAGTGCGTTGTGAACGCCGGGCCAGATAAAGATTAGATCTAATCGAGGTCGGCATTGAATGACTCATATGGGGTATTAATGCTGGACCGACCAGAAGGTCAATGACAACTTATAAGCGCTTGCCTGGACTATGACCAGATGTATATGGCCAAGGTATATGACCCCGGTGACTGTTTTTCACACGGCCAAGGGACGCTGTCCATGGCACAACTCTAGAGTCGGGAGGAAGGTTATGTTGGTGACCATTCACCATGCCCCTGTCCTAATCAAACTTATGAAGGGATCACTTATCAGTTAAGCCCTGGTGATCCTATCGTCACATGGCTAGAAGGAGCGATGCTCATTATTGTGACTTTTGGCTATTGTCACCTATTTGCTTGGACTGATAGTCCTGGATGGTTACCATGATCGTTGTTGATATTATATCATGCTTTGTGGTGTTTTCTTGTTGGGCTTTGGCTCACGGGTGCTACGTGGTGCAGGTAAAGGCAAGAGGAAGCTGGACCATCCTTGAGTTGGAGGGTTTAGGTGATGATGTGTACATATGCAGCTGCTCGTCCGCCACGGCCGAGGTTTAAAGTGGAACTAGGGTTGAACCCTGTTTTGCCGCTTAGAGCGGCCTGTTGTAAATATTTTCTATAATAAACTCTGAGACTTTATTTACGGGATCCCAATATATATATATATATATATTAAACGTTCTAGTGAAACGTTACATCTTAACCAAAATGTTTAAACCCTAAATCGCTAATCATACTTAGTTACACGTTTTGGCCAAATGACTCGATTAGCGAGATTAGCACTGTTTACAAGGCACACCGTAACGGTCCCTGGAGTTTGGGGCATTACAAGGGCATAATTGGATTTTTATGTGTTAATTGTTATTATACATGCGCGATTATTTGAATTATATGAGTTATATTACGATATGACTACTTACGCCTGTTTAGGTGTATTAGATGTGCTTATAGGCTCGATTATGTTAAAAATGACATTTTTGTAAATTTTGACCTATTGAGGGTATATTTGTATTATGCATGATTTATGAGTGAGACCACATTAATATGTGGAAATATTTGATATTTGTGGCCCGAGGCGATCCTAGTGAGCAATTTGGCAGAAGTCACATTGGGGATAAATACTCAGCTCGGGGTAAGCCTACGGGGAATTTTAGTAATTTAGTACATTACCAGGGTTTACTGGGGATCGGGAATTTATTTGGGTATGTCAGGTTAATTAGGAATTCGTAGTGTCATTTGAGGTTTAGTGGGAGTTGGTGTCAAATGACTAAAATGCCCTTGGAGGCTTTGAGGAGAGACTTAGTAGATAGGGATATTTTAGTCTTTTACCAGGGACATGGTTTAAGGCTGAGCCACTAGAATTTTGTAGAAGGAAAATAGAACAAAAACAAAAAGGAAACACTCAGTCTCTCACTCTTTTTCTCTCTTTCGTTCTCTCCCTCCCTCCCTCCCTCTTGCTTGGTTGGAGTTCTTGATTCCATTAAGAGACTACCTTGGGAAATTGAAGGTTGGAGCTAGGAACGGGATTAGGAGCAGCTTGGAGTCAGAATTACATAGCTGAGGTAAGGTTTTAAGCTTTGTTTTGCTAAGGATTTTGGTGGTTTAAGTTGTTCCTTGAGTTTCAAGCTTATGATTGATTTTTTGGGTTTAATGAGGTTTCTAAAGGACTATGGGTGGTGTTGTGGTGTGTTTAAGTTGATAGAGATGTTGTTATGATCGAAAACTAATGGAATTATTGTAATGCCCCGAATTCTCCGATGTGGTTTAGTGGCGGTTTAGTTGACCGGGAGGGCCATAATTGTTTAATTACACCATTAAATGAATATATGCATGTGCTATGTGAATTATATTATAATATGATGATATATGCATGCATGTGGGTCCACATTTGATATAGTATGATGTTCTGATAATTTGGCCCATTGAGGGTAAATTTGTGTATTTGGGTGCATGATGTGATTTGTGAATGAGATTCCATCATTATGGAGATATATTCGAGTTATTCAGCATGAGACGGTTTTATTTAGTGGATTAGCGGTTTTCTCATAATGGGGTCAATTTTAGGGTTATAGGAATGTTTATTTGATGATAAATTGGGAATATTTGAGATTAGGGTGAAATTCTAGAAGTTTTGACTATAATGTCCCCGGGGGTATTTTCGAGACCCCGAGCATTAGGTTTTATTTGAGGTTACTTAAGCTTGAAGTAGCTATCAGATAGAACGTACGATTAGAAAACCTCTCGTTCTCCTTCGTTAGTTCATTTTTGCCACCCGAAGCATATTTGGAGAAATCTTGAGTTCTAGGAGTCAGAATCAAGTGAGGATCGAGGCACATCGATCCTAGGAAAGATTATAAGCTTCTTGACTGAATGATTTGACAGAAAATAACCTAATTGAAGGTAATCTATGTTTAAAGTTCTGAGTTTTTAGAGTTTCTAAGCTTTGAATTGGACTTTGTGAATTGTTGAGTTTTCGATTCATTTGAACCTTGGGTTTTGAGGGTTTTGGTGCATTGGGAAGCTTGGGAACTTTGTTTTGATGATTGGGGAATGTTTAGGTATGATTTTGGAGGTTTTGAGAGGTTGAAAACGTGTTTTGGAATGGCCCAGAGTTGGGGGCCGCGACCCTGTTCTTGGGGTGCCGCGGCCCTGTCTTGAAGAAGCAGGTGGGGCTTTTTGTGCCTACTGGGCGCCGCGGCCCTTGCTTCAGGAAGTTCTGGGGGCCGCGGCCCAAGGTGCTAGGGCCACAGCCCTTGCCCAGTTTTCACCCCGTTTGCATGTTTTGACCCCGGGAACATGGTTTTAGGCCTCGGGATCACTCCTACTACTCGGATTAGTGGGGGTTGATGTCTTGGAGGCTAGATATTGGTTTGGGAACCCTTGATTATCATGTTATTGATGGTATCCTATAATGTGTTATGATTAGGTAACCGCTAAAGGACTAAAAGCTAAACCGTTCTCAAGGGTTGTTCTTTTGTTCATTCTAGCTCGAATCAAAGGTAAGAGAACTGCACCCCATATGTGAAATGCATGGTTATTCATGAGGCATGTTGGTTGTGTAATTGTTGATCTGGATTGAATATTTAATGCTTAGCAAATGTTGCTCACTTGTGCATGGTACTGACTCATTAGTCAGATTTGACAAAGGTGCTAGTATCAACTGTGAAGCCGTGACTTATTAGTCAGGTTCGGCAGTGGTACTGGGCACTGGTCACATAGCGCTGACTCATTAGTCAGGACGGCCTTGGCGTGTTTCACGCAAGCCAATAAAGATTAGATCTAATCGACTTTCTGCATTGGATGACTCAAAGAGCATTAATGCCGGACCGACCTCAAGTTCGATGAATATTAAAAGCACTTGTGTGACTTACCCATCAGTCACTCATTTGTTAAAATAGAGACTTACCCATTAGTCTCTCATTTGTTGAAGGCTAGTGGCTTACCCAGCAGCCACTCTTCCATTTGAATTAGTGACCTGCTTGTCAGTCACTCAGTATGGTTTACCAGAACCTCAAGTGATATTCACTTATCTGTTTGAAAGCTATGAGCTCTGTGTGATTATAATGATAATCATCTAATGATGTTTACATATAATATAGTGTTTTCTTGCTGGGCCTTGGCTCATGGGTGCTATGTGGTGCAGGTAAAGGGAAAGAAAAGCTCACCTAGCCTTGAGTGGAGAGCTTAGGTGGTGATGTGTACATATGCGGCCGCTTGACCACCACGGCCAAGGAGTTCTCAGAGGAACTAGGGGGTTTACCCTATTTTTTCTGCTTAGGTTGGCGGGGTTTGAAATTTTGGAATAGTAATGACCTTTTTGAGTTGTAAATAACTTGTAAATGTTCTTGTGGGCCCATGAACTGTTTTATGTATCAAATAAAGCATATCCTTTCCTTTTTATTGGTTTTCACCTTAACCTGTTAATAACACTTAGAACACGTTTTTAACCAAAGGACTCCGGCAATGAGTCAAATTTCTGATTCACTGTAACTGTTCTGGGGTAACCAGGGCGTTACAATTATGTTTGGGAATTGGTTTTGTGAGTTTTGGGAGGATTTGCGATTTCTGAAATCGCTAGAAATTCTGGAGTTGCGGGGTCGCGGCGTGGCGATGTTCATGGAGTGTCACGACCCGCATGAACTTAGGGGCTAGGGTGGTTCTCTGAATCGCCTTAGCATCGCGACGTCATGTCCAGAGAAAATCAGGCATAGGCTCTCTGACTTGTAAAGGGTCACGACGCTTGTGAAAGGCGCTGCGGCTCAAATTGGGGATTTTGGCCAATTAGGGTTTTTAAGCATGGGAACTCAAATCTAAAGGCTCAGGAAGGATTCTACTACCCGTTTTTGTAGAATTCGAATACCTGGAGGCTAGGAATTTATCTTGAAGCTTTTAAATAGTTTAGTTCTTGATGGTTATCCATTATTATATGGTGACTAGGTTATACCGTTAGGATTGGGAGTAAGGATTGTGCTCGGGGTCGCCATACACTATCTGCTCGGAACTCAAGGTAAGAAAACCAGTATATGCACATAGAGCTATTGAATTGGTATGTTTATTAGCTTTGAATTGGTATGCTTATTAGCTTTGAATTGGTATGCTTATTAGCTTGAATTGGTATGTTGATTAGCCTTGAATCACCTGTGAATGTATGCTATGACTGCATTAACTAAATGAGCAAGATGATGTATGATTATTACATACCTTGATTGGTTGTGAGTATGCAAACATTATTATGACCTTAATGTCGGGAGACGCACTATATTAGGCATCAGCCGTACATATGGTGCTGGTGATGCGGATTGCTTGATATTGATTAATTTAGAGTATGTTTACGAGTTATATGATCAAAATGATTGCAACTGTTATATGTGAATAATGTGATTACTGCTTGAATATTTGTAGTATGGTTATACTCTGTGCGGTTTTTCTTGCTGAGTCTCGACCATAGGTGCTCTATGGTGCAGGTAAGTGCAAAAGTAACCTGGACCAGCCATGAGTTGAAGAGCTTCAGGGGGCGGTGTGTACATATGCATCCTGCTCGACCGCCATGGCCAGGATTGCATGAGAGGAACTAGGGTTGAACCTATTTTCTACTTAGGATGGCTAGTGTGTATTTTATTTGTCTTTACTTAGTCTGTAACCACTTTTTGGGATCCCCGTGTATAAACTAAACACTTTTAATAGAAAAATGATTACTTCATTGACCAATATTTTTAATACCTAACCTTGGTTTAGTTTTTAATTACACATGTAAGTCCCATGATTAAAACATAAATCTGGCCAAAAATGCCCTTAAAAGTCGCGGCCCAACACTTCTAAGCCGCGGCCCGCCTCCAAACAGAGGCTCCAGCTACAATCAGCCTGCACCACGCGTCGCGGCCCGCCTCCCAGGCCTCGCGGCCCCAACGCTCTTTAGCCTCTCCTCTCTTATTCACTAAGCTTGGGCCGCGGCCCCACCTGGAACTCAGTCAAAATCCTTTGTTTTTTCTCCTTTTAAAATCCCCAAAAACATATCCAAACATATCCAAATCCAAAAATCAAAGTTCACAAACATCCCAATGATCCAAAATCATCAAAACTCGAGGTTCAAACAACTCAAAAACTCATCAACACATAAAATCCAATTCAAAACTTAGAAACTCAAAAACTAAAAACTTAAAGCTTGGATTACCTCTGACTGAGTCGTTTCTCGCTAAATCCTCCGGTTAATAAGCTTCTAATTTTTCCTAGTATCGCTATAACTCGATCCTCGCTTGAATCCGAGTCCTAAAACTCAAGTTTCCTTCAAAAATGCGACAAATAGTAAAAAGGTATAACGGGAGAAAGAGAAAAAGTGTTTGAACATATTTTCCTTCTAACAGGTTACTTCAAGCTTAAGTAACCTCAAGTAAATCCTAATGCTCGGGGTCCCAAAAACGGCCTCGGGGGTCAAATAGTCAAAATTCCCAGAATTTTCTCCTGATCTCACTAACTCCCAATACATCATCAAATAATCATTATCATTACCCAATATCCCCAATAATTGACCCCATTATGACAAAACCGCTAACTTTCATTCTAGGATCGTCTCATGCCGAATAGCTCGAATATATCCACATAATAATGTGGTCTCACCCATAAATCACAAACATGCACATAAATATACAATTATGCTCCCAATGGCCAAAATTATGAAAAACGCCCTTCTAATAAGAAGTGGACCCACATGCATGCAATTATCATCATATAATTCACATAATCATGCATTTAATCACAAAATTGCATAATAAGTCAATTATGCCCCTCCTGGCCCCCTAATCTAGGTATTGAGCCACATTAGAGAATTTGGATCGTTACAGAATTAGACGAATGAATGATCAAGAAGCCAATAACAGCTATCAAACATCCAATCAAGATGATTATGATGAAGATGAAGGGGAAAGTCGACACTACCAATCCCACGACAATCAATATTATGACGATCGTCATAATGATGGACATCCAAGATGACATTTTGTTTCGCCAAGGTCGCCTGTGTTAGGTTTTATGCCCTTATAAAACCATGTCGAACATGTAACACAATTTTATATTGTCTATAAAAGTAGTATAATTCATTTAGTTTGGAAATCGTGTTGCTTGCTTGTTTTATTAAATGATTATTGGAATAGTACAAACATCGATAATGTAACGACCCAACTTTTCTTAACTAGACCCACCAAAATACGACTATGACTTTCCGGAATCCACTGGATCCTTATGGTCAACTTTGGTAAAAATTGGACGTTAAAAACTAAATAAACTTAAAGCAAACTTTAGAAAATCTTACATTAGAGTACTTTGAAATAAAACAGTGTTTGGATGGGATCCCGTAGTTTTAAAAACAAAACATAATTAAATGTAACTTTAAGAATTTTTTTGTGGCCATAGGGACTTCTTTAAATAAAAATAGTAAACATAGAATTTATAAACTGTTACTGGACTCAGCGAAAGACTTAAGAGAACCGTGACAACCCTGCAGGTCTGTTGTTTCATAGTATGCATACTTCAGATAGAATCCCCTCCAACTCATTGCACTGCTCCTTAAGCTTTACCCTTACCTACACATACAGAGTAACTGATGAGCTACATCGCTTAGTAAGGAAGCTATCTACAACTTATAATTTTGCTAACTAAACAAATTTTCATAACACATGTACAACTGGAAACTATAAACTGAGCAATACGTCTTGAACATTCATATAAGTCAAAGTATTGCGTAATATACTAAGAACATATAACTGAGCCATCGAATTATCTATGGGGCCATGATCCCCGTGTGGCCTCCACGACCCAAAGAATACTACCTCCCGTACCAAAGGGGTACACTCCGCTAAAACACGATGACTTTACTAGCTTGGTGGCTAACCCCACAGTATGACTGTATGGTATGGGACTTACCCTCACAAGGTTTCCCTTGGAAAACACAAATATCTCACATATTGCATTCACGATAACTTTACTGAACTAAGTGCATTCAACCCTAACAGATGGGTACTATTATGCACATCCAACCATATAATCCCACGTATATAGCAACTAGAATTTAAGTGGCAGCACACAAACATGCAAGCAATTCACTAAACTCACAAACAAACTAAGTTACTCTTGGTGTATACTTCCTTGCCTCTTATCCTTAGCTTTCATGAATTATGTCTTTGTGAGTATTTTTGATCGTGTTTAGACCCTATAATCATAATGGGACAATATGTCTTAGTTTATGCTTTACTAAGATTTTATATATATAAGGGAATTTAAAATCAAAAACTGAAATTCCCGACCCTGTCCCAAACCCGAGCTCTTGGGGTAAAATGACCATAATACCCCTCTCAAAAATCCCGAACTCAACTTAGAAAATTATTATTTCTAATAATAATTTTATCCTAGACTATGCACGAAATTTCAAGTCACAAACTCCAATTATTTTTTAAAATTCAATTTCCCGATGCTCGAGTCCAATTTACGAGCTCTGAGCCCACTTCTTGATCTTAAGACTTAAAAAAGGTAATATTGTACTTCCTAAAATATTTTCTAAGTCCTTGAAAATATTTTGTAGGTTCTAAGCCATTAAATCTAAACTTTGGAACTAACTTTCGAGCCTAGAATTTTCTTGAAGTTTAAGTAATAATTTTCGAGCCTTGCTCATAAATTATTGAATTTAGATATTACTTAGATAAATTTTCTAACCCTAACTCTCAAAAATCAGATCTTAGAATTTGGGCTACCTAAACCTGAGCCTCACGACAAAATTCTAAAGTTTTGGGACCAACTACCATTTTGGTCCCTTTGGTTACCAACTTATAACCATTAGTAACCAATTGATTGCATGCTGAGCATGCATGTGACCACCTAAAGATGGTCTCCCTCACGCATGACAAGCCTCCATAGGCCAACCCGAGCCTTTCTTGGATCCAAGGTTCCTCACCATGGCAGCCACGACGTCACCCCTACACAACCATGACTACCACTACCACCACCATCACCACCACCGGCCATGGAGCCTACCTTCCATAACCGCCTCTACCAATCACTAACCACCACCAAAACATCCCAAACCTCAAGACCTATCATATTAAACCATCCCCAACATCTTAATGAGTGTTTCTAGTCCCAAAACACTGATTAAAATTGTGCTAAACAACCTAGAATTTTTAACCAATCCTAAGAAACGAAAATGAAAAACCGGAACTGTAAAACTATGAAGGAAATGTACGGGTTTGTACCTCTTACTGTGGCTGGTTCTTGGTGGTTTCTTCTTCTCCTTCCTTTAGTCCCTAGTGCCATGAACACAACCAAGCACTCAAAATCTAAGAGAAAAACAACGCCAAAGTAGACACTCACACACGTTTTTTTGTTCGAACCGCTCTTGCCGAAACTTCCAAGAACAACACTTGTTTCCTTAGCTTCCTTGTACAAGAGATTGAGAGACTCTAAGAAATTGTTCAAGGTCTGTAACTCAATGGAAACCCAAAGAAAATCACACCCCTTGCTCCCTTCTCCTTGGACCCGAACCGTACGAACACCTCAAGAACACTAAGTGTTCTTCTTCTTCTCTCTCTCAAGTTTGGATATGGCTAATGCAAATGAGAGAAAATGGCTCTAACTCCATCTCATCCAACCCCTAATAACTACCCATGACGATTCAAAATATTTTCCCACCAAGTGTCTGTGTATGTAGCCGAACACACTAAACAATTATCCAAAATAATGCATTAAACCATAGCTAAAAATGATTAAATATAAAATATGGTCTAAACACCAAATAGTGTCACTTTAGTTTAAACTTATGTGTATGATTTTATGTGAGTCATTTCAACATAAAATCATGACTTTAATCTCATAAAATTCCACTTGAATTATTTATAGACTCTGTTATCCCTCAAAATTCAAGAGATCACGTGGCAAATGAGAAAGTGGCACATGGTATCACAAGTCATGGAAAAACGACAAAGAATTGAAAAAAGACTGATGAGCAAAAAAGGATAGGTCCGGGACCTATAAGGAAGTCGACCGGGCCTAAACCCCTTAGGGGAGGTCGGCCTGGCCCTAGCCTCCTAGGGGTGGTCGACCTGACCCCAACCCATAGGGGTGGTTGGCCTGACATGCTAAAGAACTGCATGGGGTGGTCGGCCCACCCTATTCTTCATAGGGTGGTCGGACTAAACTCCCAAATATACTTTGCTGGATAAAGTTTGTGGTCATTCAAGCTGAAATCAACAAGCCTAGCACCTAGAGGGTCAACAGGCCTAGCATCCAGAAGATTAGCAGGCCTAGCACCCAGAGGGTCATCAGGCCTAACACCCAGAAGATCAGCAGGTCTAGCACCCAAAGGGTCATCAGGCCTAGCACCCAAGCTCTAAAAGGGTCATTGAGCCTAACACCTAAGTCTCATAGACCAACCAAGACTTAGCATTTTCCCAAAGGTTTCAATCGTGCATCACCAACTACGATTAAGAGAAACAATGAGAATACCCACAATCTCATAATCATGAGGAGGTGGACACGTATCTCCACTATCTAATAATCGTGTACCAAACCACGATCTCCAATATTAATGATCACATAACAGCCCCTGGGTACTATAAATAAAGGACCTAGAGCTTTATAAAGGAGAATTTTGGATCTTTTTGGGAATGATCTTGAGAGAGATATTTTTTGGGGAGAAACTCTGGGCAAATTGGTGACGAGTGAATACTTCAGTTCATCAGTGTAATTGTCTATTGAGTGATTTAATACCAAAGACTAAGTGGATTAGGTTATTACTGTTCATCAGAACAGGGCTGAACCACTATAAAATTTATGTGTGTTTATTTAAGATATTTGTACTCTCTCGTCTATTAAATTCATTTCGTTCAAAAAGTGCCGTATACTATACATATGACCGTTGGCCAATTTCACAGGTCAACAAAATCTTAGTGAATAAATCATAAAATTTTAGTCTAAAATGATTATATGATTTTATGTGGGTCCCAAACACATAAAACCATATACCAAAATTCTTTAAAAAAATTCCCAAAATTCTCTTGTGGCTCAAATTAAAATTCTAAGATTATTCTAGGGTTTTTCTATAATTATTCCACCCAAATCTAGCTAGTAAAATAAATATTTCTCACTTTATGTTTATTTCACATCTAAGTCCCCAATCTATGGTCTAAAGCGATCAACTCACATTTCCTTAATTAAAATAATAATTGGTAAATATTATTCCTGGTTAATTTCTAAGTGATAATATTCACAAATAAATTTACCAATTATTATTTTAATTATTTATTTTACCGTTAAATAAAATTAATTCACAAATAATTTTACATAAAATAAAATATAAAAAAAATCCGGGTTATTATAGGTAAAATCTCAAACATATGGATAGTTACAATTATAGCGACTAGGTTATAGTGGATTATAGTTGTAATTATATGTTTAAAAGAACGAGTCCTAAGATTAGATCAGTGCATTGGATTTTCACTGATTAGGCAATCTACGATATTATCTACTTACACATTCCGGGTGTGATGTCTTGTCCAAGGCATTGACCAAGTAGATAAGATCGGATATATTTGGTTACATCGGACTAGGACCGATATTAATTCTTGATAGATAAATAAGTATCGTTGTTATCGAATCTAAACAATGTCACAATGTTGACCATAGGTCAAGTCGTTCTTAATTCTGAGTGATAATATTCTAGTCATTATATTATTTAAATATTTTGACTTGTTCGTTACCATCTTACCCTACGGTCTAGCCCATACTTACATCTGGGAGTGTAATTGAGTTAGAGTATTATTCATAGAAATGAAATCTATAGCCTCTATATATGAAGTGAAAAGATGATTTCATTAATTGCTTTGTTCAAAAGGTTAAATTATCGAGATCTCATTTCTGTGATTAAATTCATGGAAATATCATTTATAAGGAACTTACTAAGAGTTAAGAATAAATATTGATGAGGGGTGAAACGGTAATTTGCACCCAGCATGTTAGTAAATCATTGATAGATGATTGAGTGACTATAATGATTATAACAATTGATAACGTATTTGTGGCTTAGAAAATACCTTCTATGAATTCAAGAGTTCAATTTCGAGTCTATAGTGGAGTCACGAGGAATTAATAAGATAGTGAAATTATTTGTAAATAAATCCACAGTATCTTTGTGAAATTATTTGTATTTGGCTGTCTTAGTTTTAGACTTAAAGATTGCTAACGAAGTACACATAAAATCTTATTTAATTGGTATAAAATTTATAACTTTGAAATATTTAATAAATTATGCAACTTAGTAGTGAAATTATGTAATTAAATAAAAAAAATGATAAAATAACGTAAATGAGATAATAAAACTACTTTGTACATGTAGTTTTTTTATAATGTATTCAATTTTTGCTGTAAATGATTTTATTATATTTTATAGGGAAATTTATGGTGAAAATGAGTAAGTATTCTAAAATGTTGCACATAAATCACTAAGTAGTTTTTTTTGCGACAAAATTGAGCACGTAGTTTAAAAGGTTGCACTTCAGTCAGTAAGTAATTTTTTTTTTACATGAAAAGTTAGCAAGTAGTGTGAAATATTGCACTTACGTCACTAAGTAGTTTTCTTTGTTGCAAAAATCATATTTTACACAAATTTTGTATTGATTTTAATTAATAAATAAATAAAAAATACATTTTTTAGACCACTTATTATTTAATTGATAATTGATTTAATTTTACTTAAGTACAACATTTTAGGCTACTTACTCATTTTTGCCGCCAAAAAACTACTTAGTAACTTAGGCTCTGATTGGTAGGAGGTTTGGATACAATTCTATAAATCCAAAAACATAAAAGTTGTGGGCTCATAATAATAATTGATTGGTTACTCATTTTGAAAAACTAAATTCAAAAACTAAATTACATTTTATACTAGGAGATAGAAAACACAAATTTCACGTTTTCTAGTTTTCTTAAAATTGTGCTCTGACTACTACAGTATGCACTTTGACATTTTTTTCTTCCCTCATATGTTCATCTATATGTTAAAGTATATATATATATATATATATATACACGGTCAAATATAAATAATTTGGGGTGCTTGTTTTTATTATTATTACAAAAAAAATTAAGCATATATTAATTAGTAATAAATAAATAAGCCTTAGATATATTTTTCCAACATGTCACTAATTAGGTGATAAATAAAATAGAATTGAAATATTGATAAAATCAAAATTCTAACAAAATAAATCCAAATTCTTACAAAATTCTATCATAATCTCATTTTATCATCTTAAAAATTTAAAAATAGTGGAACCTACAAAAATAACTGATTCGTAAGATGATTTTGAAAATAAAAATCAATATTATAATTTTGTGTTCTAAAATAAAAAACATGAAAATCATGTTTTCTCATATTCCAAATCATTGTATCATAAAATACTATAAATATATCACTTTTTTATATTTTCAGATTTCCTACCAATCACATATTCAATTTTTTAAAACTCAAAAACTGTTTTTAAATATTGAACCAATCACATTTTCAAAATCATGTTTTCAACTATAAATTCAGATTTTTATTTCAGAAACACAATTTTTGAAAATACAGTTTTCTAATCGCGAACCAATCAGACCCTTAAGTACAACCTACTATTTATTGATTTTCACCGTAAATTTTCCTATTATAAATCACATTTTTTTAATATTTAAATTTGGGATAATGGTGACAAAACTACTTAAGTAGTTACAATTCTTGCTGTAAAATACTTGTGTAAAAATTTTGATGGCAAAACTACTAAACTAGTTATAATTCTTGCAGTTAAATACCCATGTAAAAATTTTGACGACAAAACTCCTTGATTAGTGGATTTTCTTGTACTTAACTCCCTACCATTAAGTCAACGTGGCAACCTCCAATTTGTCCAAAATATTTTTAAAATATTTTAATTCCTAAAAATTTAATTTTTAAAATAATTAAAAATTCAGAATAAAATAAAATATTTTAAATTCAAAAAAATTAACACAAGTATTTTTAAAACTTAAAAACATTAATTTAATGAAAAATATAAATAAAATAATAAGAAAATTCATTTTAATTTTGATTAAAATCTAAATACACTCTAATTTCATGTTGATTAAAAATAAAATTTTTATGATTTTTATTTATATTTTTAATTAAATTAATGTTATTTTTCTAGTTTTTAAAATACATGTTTTAATTTTTTTATGAATTTAAAATATGTGATTTATTTTTTCTTGAATTTTTAATTAATTTTAAAATATTTAAAAATTAAAAAATTGATAAATTGGAGACTGCCACATGTCCTATAGGTTAGTTTTAATAATTGAATTAATAGCAGGTAGTTAAATGCAAGAAATTTTACTACTTAAGTAGTTTTACTGTCAAAATTTTTACATGAGTATTTAAGTACAAAAATTGTAATTATTTAAGTAGTTTTGCTATCAAATTTTTTATATAAGTATTTAGCTGCAAAAATCATAATTAGTTAACAAGTTTTGATACTATTATACCTTTAAATCTTACCAATCATACTTTTTTATTATATTTTTTATCTATATAATTTAAATTATAATTGAATTAAATATTTTCTATATACTTCATAGTAGAGCAATGAATATGTTTTTTGAGTAATAATCAACTACCTATGGTATTTTGGTTCTAGCGTCAGGCTCTGAAATTTAGGAATATAATGATTTCAGAGAAGAAAATATTGACCATAATTGATGACATGAAGAACAAGAAACTCTTGTAAACTATTGAGTGTCTGTATATTATAAATGCTTCTTCTTTTTTTTTTTTAAGCTCTAAAAGTAAAAAAAAAAAGTATTATGCTTCGGTGTAAAACAAAAGTAAAGGAATCTTTTTTATAAAAGGTTAGTAGCCCAATAACTCAACCAGGGTTCTATGGTGTAGTGGTTAGCACTCTGGACTTTGAATCCAGCGACCTGGGTTCGACTCCCGGTAGGACCTTTTTAAATTATTGCATCAGATTAAAATACTTTTTGTCCTTAGACAAGCTTGGGCCATAGTCAACTTCTTTACAGTGTTGAGGCTTTTGAGGAAAGTGAGGCCCATTTTTCAATCCAATGATGAACAATTTTTTTGGCCCCTTTTTCGAATTAAGTGATACATATTAGGAATATCAACCTAATTCTTTTCGGAAATTCAAAATAGGTATCATACCCAATAATATTAAGTGAAAATTAGACCTACTACCCAATTTAAGTTAACTTCTTTAATTTTTACCCACCTTTTAAAACTCTTTGATTAATACCCAAACTATTAATGACCCTACCTATTATACAGTGATCTAGTGGAAGTGACAGTGGAATATTATTTAAAAAGGAAAGTAAATGACACGACAGAGGCAAAGATTGAGATTTTTACATTGGACTTCTAATAGTGTTTTAAGGGTAATATGATAAATGTGCTTAAAAAAGTGGGTAATATTCAACTAAATATTATTAGTAGTTATTTTTAGTTAACTAATCCTAAAACTGGGTATTTTTCAAGTTATCCTAATATTAACTATACACCAATACATAAAAGTAAGGTTAGATAAACAAAAGGAAGATTAATCTTTATTTGGAATTAGTATTAACTATATACCAATACATAAAGTAAAAGCTTAGATAAACAAAATGAATCTTCCTCTTTTTTTTTTTAAAAATGTTACTCTTTGTTTGGAACTTCGATCAATTTTAAGGGAGAGAAAAAAAATTTCTTGTTTTGGGTCATACAAAGAATTGATAATATTTTTTTAAAAAAAATAATAACTTCATTTTATACTGAAGTGATAAGTATATTAAAAAAATACCTTTAAAATTTTAGAAAAGTATTATTTTTTTCAATCTTTTCTTTCAGAAAAAATTTCCTTGGCAAAATTCAGGGTTAAAACAAAGCTGAATTTCAAATTGCTAGTGGAATTGTTTGTCCTATAGCTTATGAATAAATTACATCCACATTAAAAGATTGCTTGTCTCGTTTATTATCTTTACTATGTTTCTTTCTAAGCATTTACAAAAATATCCCATTTATTTACTTTAGCATTAACTCCCATATCATTATATTTACAAAAATAGTTGTTAATAAATAATGATAAAAACAATGGATTACAATATCTACGATTTTTCTAAATATTGAATAGAGATTATCCTTGTGAATTTATTTCAAGGGGCCAAATAAAGAAGAGCTAAATTAATTTCTTTTTATCAGAGGTAATGTTGGGATAAATTCAACAATTATAATTCATAACCCATGGATCAAACAAATTGATTTTGAATTTAAGGATCGAACATAAAATGAAGAAGAATAAAAGGTTAGGGGATTTATTTATGTGTAAGAGAGGCTTGAGATGATGATTATTTCTATTGATGCTTAGTTACAAATACACAAGGGTGAGACTACTGTCTGAGTAATTTGTGAGAATGATCTTATTTTATAGTTCATTTTGCATAATGGTTCACTTTCAAAACAATTTAGGAAAACAACATTTTTTTTGTTAGTGAATTAACTGTATTGACAAATATATCCTTTAATTAAAATAAGACAATAATAATAAAATTTAAAACAAAAGTCCTAATTTTCAATCTTCTTTTATTTATTTTTTTATTTTAGACTTGGTTTGATATTATTACGGAAGAAACGTAAGGAAATACAGAACATTGTTTTTATTATCTGAAGTAATTTTTTATTACAAGAACCTAAGTATTTATATGTTCTAATACACCTAAAACTAATAAAGAAAGAATATATAACAGAAGTTGTTACAGAGTAACAATAAAAATAAAACTAACCAGTTGACCTAAACTAAGTAACTAATACAAAAAATAAACATAAAAGAATAATCCTAATAGCCCCCTTAAGATGGATTGTGTATATCATGGACAATCATCTTAGAAATGTGTGAATGGAGAGTTGTAGAAGATAGAGCTTTGGTGAAGGCATCTGCAAGTTGATGTTGGCTGTTGACTGAGATAAGTCTGATTGTGGAAGCTCTAATCTTGTCTCTTATGAAATGACAATCCAATTCAATGTGTTTTGTTCGTTCATGAAAGGTTGGATTATTAGCAATGTGGATAGCAGAGTTGTTGTCACAATAGATAAATGTCGGGGAATGTTGAGAAATATTGAGAGCTTTGAGAAGGAATTGGAGCCAAGTAAGCTCACTTGCAGTGGCTGCCAGAGCACGGTACTCAGCTTCGGTTGAACTTTTGGAAATTGTAGGTTGCTTCTTGGATCTCCAAGAGATTAGACAATCTCCCAAGAAAACACAGAAACCAGTGGTGGATCTTCTAGTCATGGGGCAAGATGCCCAATCAGAATCAGAGAAAGCCCGTAACTAAAGAGAAGATGTTGAAGGGTAGAGTAGACCTTGACCTGGTTTAGCTTTGAGATATCGAAGAAGATGGTGAACAACTTGTAGATGCAGTGTCCTTGGTGATGACATGAATTGGTTTAGGCAGTGTACCGAGTAAGTAATGTCCGGTCTAGAGAGGGTAAGGTAAAGAAGTCTGCCAATGAGTCGTCGATACTGAGATGGATCAGGCAAAGGAAGATCGTCAGTAGTATTAAGTTTTAGTCTTGGATCCATGGGAGTGGCAGCTGGTTTACTACCCAAATAACCAGTGTCTTGTAAGAGTTGAAGAGTGTACTGCCTTTGAGAGAGGAAAAGACCCTTGGTAGAGCGAGCTATTTCAAAACCAAGAAAGTACTTGAGCTGGCCCAAGGCTTTGAGTTTGAACTGGCTGTCAAGAGAGTGTTGAAGCTAGTGAAGAAGATATAGGTTTGGTCTAGCGATGATAATGTCATCCACATAAACCAATAAAGCAATGAAAGAGTCCCCTTGTCCTTTGGTAAAGAGTGTGTAATCAGCTTGAGATTGATGAAAGCCTTCAAGGAGGAGGGTGGTAGACAGCTTTGTGTACCATTGGCGGGAAGCTTGGCGAAAACCATAAAGGGATTCGTGTAGTTTACAGACAAGTGGAGCACCTGTATGAGAAGAATTTGAAATTAGTAAACCAGGTGGGATAAACATGTAGACATCCTCATTAAGATCGCCATTTAAAAATGCATTATTTATGTCTAACTGAATAGTATGCCAAAGTTTTATAGCTGAAATGGCTAATAAAAGTTTCAAAGTAACCATCTTAGCAACAGGAGAAAAGGTATCAAAAAAGGCAAGTCCTTCTTGTTGAGCATATCCCTTTGGAACTAAACGAGCTTTGTAATGCTTAATGGTCCCATTGCTGTGGTATTTAATTTTGTATATCCATCGACACCCAATTGCTTTCTTGTGGGAACGGAGAATGGTAATTGTCCAGGTTTGATTTTGTTGCAATGCTAAAAGTTCTTGTTGCATTGCTTGAACCCAGTTGTTATCTTTGGCAGCTTCCTTGTAAGAGGATGGTTCACTATGTTCTGAAACTGCAAACACAAAATCTTTATGATCATTAGATAACTTTGAATAAGAAAGATAGTTAGAAATATGGTAGGGAGTGGTATGAGTTAGAGGGGCAGCAAAGTGACACTCAAAATCAGTAAGATATGCTGGTGGGTGAGTAGGCCTTGTGGGACTACGAAGAGTGGGAGCAGCAGGGGTGATGCACTTTGAGTGGTGTCCGAAACAGGAGGACCATTGTTTAGCTGCAAAAAAGGATTAGTTTCAGGAATATCATGGTCATGTGAAGAAGGATGAATATAATCTAAAATGGGAGTGTGTGAAATGAAAGGAGATGGTAAAACGAGAGATGGAAAAGGGTCAGAAATAACAGTATGTGAGAGAAATTTAGTCAAGGGAAAGATAGTCTCATGAAAAACCACCTTTCGAGAGACAACAAATTGCTTTGTGTTGAGATCATATAACCTGTAACCTTTTACACCAGGTGGATAACCAATAAAGATGCAAGTGCGTGCACGAGGTTCAAATTTAGTTCTATGAGCAGTGAGTGTAGAAGCAAAGGCTAAGCAACCAAAAGTACAAAAAATATGATAATCCGACATTTTACCAAACAAAAGTTCATACGGAGTTTGATCCATTAAGTTGGGGGTTGGTGTTCTATTAATAATGTAAGCAGCAATAAGCACACAATCAGACCAAAATGCGATAGGAGTATGAGCTTAAAAGTGTAATGCACGAGCAACATTAAGAAGATGTTGGTGCTTTCTTTCAGTGATAGCATTCTGTTGAGGAGTGTCGACACAAGTAAATTGATGCAAAATTCCTTTTGAGGCAAATAATTCAGTAAAGGTTAGTTCAGGTGCATTGTTAAAACGAAAACATTTAAGAGTTTTGTGAAATTGTGTCTCAATCATAGCCAAAAAAAGTAGGAATAATTGTAAGCACATCTGATTTATGCTTTAGTAGATAAATCCAAGTGAAGCGGGATTTATCATCGACTAAAGTAAGAAAAAATCGATGATTAGAATGTGATGGTGTGTGATGTAGTCCCCAAATATCACAATGCACAATATCAAAAATAGAATCAGCAAAACGATTATGATTAGCAAAAGAAAATCTTTTCTGTTTGGCCATCGGACAAATGAAACAAGGTAAAGATTTATGTAAATTGGTAGTGTTACAATTCAAAGTTGTACTAAGAGTATCAAGACATTTAGAAGATAAA
Source organism: Humulus lupulus (assembly GCF_963169125.1). Lineage (NCBI taxonomy): Eukaryota > Viridiplantae > Streptophyta > Magnoliopsida > Rosales > Cannabaceae > Humulus > Humulus lupulus. The sequence continues at coordinate 13,641,861 of NC_084796.1, read as the reverse complement.
TGGACTAATCTAGAGTGTTATATTTCAGCACTAACAGTATTGATGTGAGAAACATGAAAAGATGTGTCCAAGGTGTATAAGCCGTTGCTTGAGCTACCCTTGCCAATCATCTTCTGGCTTAGTGTTTCCTGTATGCAAAAAGAATTGTGACTAAAAAGAATAGATATAGATTTTGAAAAAGTTAAGGCACTAACAGATGTAAATGTGGAAATTTCTCCTTGAGAGTTCTATTCACGGGTGAAGCTCTATACTACGAGACACCTTCACTAGGCGAGGACCCTCGGCCACTTGCCCATCCGAACTTCACCCTCGCTATGCGAGGGTCCCCAACTGGTCGTCCGCGTGCGCCCCGTTCCATCAGACATCAAGCCTCGCCTACACTTGGAGGAAGAATGTCAGCCTCGCTATGCGAGGGTGGGGGATTTGTTGTGGCGTCCGTGCTCCTAACCTCGCGACGCTGCACCTGGAAGGAGGAGAGGCAGCCTCGCTATGCGAGGGTGATACCTTGTTGCGACGCCCGAGCCATGCCCATACCTGAGGGAAAAGGGCTAGCCTCGCTACGCGAGGTACCCTCGCTATGCGAGGGTGTGGCCTCGCCACGGCGCTCTTGCTGCTAGCCTCGTGTCTATGCGATCCGCATAAGCCGGCCCTGACCCTTGGCACCTTGACTTCTCAGGACATGCATAGGTTGAAGCCTCCTTGACATAGGCACGGGATCACTTGGAGGAACCTTGTTGATATGCCAAACGAACATGGAGCATTGAACGGGAATTGATGAGGACAACTGAGTACGAAACACGTGCGCTGACACGGGGTGTACGGTTATGGAAAGAACAGAGGCACGACCCTATGATCTGCGTCTGAGGAGTAGTGGCGATACGGACCTGTACGAAGAGTAGTGGTGCCACTTGGACACCCCCGACCATACGCCAGAGCCGACAGTACTATGTCCTAGGCCACAACTCTGACACCATCAGGGTAGACACCACGACGCCCTGAGCCACTACACTATCAGAGTACCTATGTACGTCCCTGTGGTCTGGGACTTGTTTGTATCCAGGGCCAATAGAACCCCCCCTATAAATAGACTCCAACCCCTCAGGCTAAGGGGTTGGAAAACTGAATGTATGAAAAAGACTTAAGAAGTATATGTTTCTGGTTTTCATTGTTGCCTGAGTTTTCTTCTGTTGATTAGAGTTCTTTCTATCTAATTTAAAGCTTCCTATAGTATTGCGATTGAAGTTTTCTAACCATCAATCGTTGACGAGTTCTTACCGTCAACAGTTTGGCGCCGTCTGTGGGAACGTAAGCACCAAGCTACTGTTCTGCCATTACTTCCGGCAAGGAGAAATGCCAAGACGTTCGAAGCGACTCAGGGAGCCTTGAGAGGTAGAGGTCCATCTTACCGGAGTCCAGTTGAAGGCCTCCATGAAGGATCCACCTCCACCCCGAGACGTAGAGCCCCCAAGGGACCTTGAGGTTCACGAGAATGACAGGGAGGCCTCGTCGCCGGCCATCCCACCCGGTGAAAATCCTCCAAGGACAACTACTGCACCACCCGGGAATGCCAACGAGTTCCCTCCTCCCAAACCACCACAAGTACCGAACTCCGGCCGGCAAGACCCGGGCCCCTCAACGCGTAGACACGATAAGCAACCCCGGGTCCACTCCGTGAGCTCGAGTTCCAAATCTCGTTTCTATGAAGAAGAGATCCGTGAACTGCACCGTAAAAACCAAAGACTGGAGACTACCCTGGAGAACATACAGGAGGTGCTGAATGGCCTGTTGCAAGGTAAGTCGAACATGACCCTGCCCAAGAGGAAAGAGAAGGGTCGGGAAACCACTGTCCCAGTAGACGACGGGAGGACCAGGCACTCCACTAGCAACACCCCCAAGGAGATGCCGCAGGAGCGTCCCGGACCGTCGAGGCCACCCCAGGAGCCAAGGCAAGGGAACAATGGTGGCTCTCGCAACGACATCGAGGTCACCTCAAAGAGGACGCCCGCGGATCTACGAGAGGAGCTCAACAAGAAGAGGGCGGATAAAAGGACTACCCCTCCTACTGTCCCCCGAGACGGCGAAGGAAAGGAAGGTGTCAACCCGTCCATGTTGAGAGACTCCCTGAAGAAGAGGAGGCAGGACCTCGATACAGAGATGAAGAGCCTGCGGAGTAAGATTGTCACCGCGTCTGGAGGGCAAAGCCTTAAGGAGGAGTTCGACTATGAATCACCCTTCACCAGAGAGATCCAAGCCATCCGACTCCCAGCCAACTTCAAAGAGCCTCATATGACCCCGTATGAAGGAAGCACCGACCCCAAATACCACCTAGACGCATTCAATGACTTGATGAAGTTAAGAGGGATAAGTAGTGGGGCTAGATGCCACTATTTTGCAGTCACGCTGAAAGGACCCGCATACAAATGGTTTAAGAGACTTCGGCCGGGATCCGTCGGGTCTTGGCAACAGTTTTCAGATGAGTTTCTCCAACAACATCATGCCGTGCGTGATTATACTATGCCGGGCACCAGCCTCACCAATGTAAAACAAGGCGAAAATGAGAGTCTAAAAAGCTACATTCACAGGTTCAACATGGAAGCAGCCAAAGTGGGGAGCTTGACCCGCAGAGAGTTAAAAATGGCTATCACTGCCGGGGGGCTTCCGGGAAGCAAATTGTGGGATAATATGCTCAAAAGGGAAGTCACAGACCTAGATGACTTCTTCGAGAGAGTGCAAAAGTATATTCGTGTAGAGGATGGCCACGCGAACTTAAAGGCAGGAAAGTGTGAGTCCCTTGCAAAGCCCCCGACTAACGAAGGGTCGAATGGTGCAAAGAAGAAGAGGGCGTACGAAGGGCCGAGGGATGATCAACATAGAAAGCCCAAGCGGGGAAGCGACCCTAGGCAAACGGCTTATACCTTCTATACAGACCTGACGGATACAAGGGAGCATATCTACCTCACCAACGAGAGGCGGGTTCCCTTCAAGAAGCCCCCACCAATGAGGAAGGATCGGTCCCAGAGGGATCCAAATAGATACTGTCAATACCACAAGGATATTGGTCACACCACAGCAGAGTGTATTCATTTGAAAGAAGAAATTGAGGAGCTCATCCGCAGGGGGCACCTAGGCCGATATGTCAGGAGAGAAAGGTCGAAGTCGGAGGATGAACCAGTGATATCTAAGATGCAAAGAGAAGCTCCGGAGATCCAGGGAGAAGTAAGAACTATTTTTGGAGGTCCGGGGCTTGGGGGAAACTCCCGGAAAGGACGAGATAGGTACGCTAGAGAAGCCAGGCGAAGTCCACCACCTTGTGTCATGAGTCTGGAACAGCGCCCCCCGAAAAGCTTTAAAGGAGAAAATGACTCGATCACTTTTACAGAGGAGGATGCACGAGGGGTGCACTTTCCCCATAATGATCCTCTGGTGTTGACAATCCAGTTGGCCAACCTGCGGGTGCATCGAGTCCTCGTAGACAATGGAAGTTCCGTAGATATCTTATATCGCCCCGCCTTGGAGAAGATGGGCTTGGGCATCAGGCACTTGAAGCCTTGTCAATCCACCTTATACGGGTTCGCGGGGAACTCGATGCAACCCTTAGGGGTGATCAAATTAGCACTCACCATGGGAGAACAACCCCGACAGACCACGATCATGGCAAACTTCGTCGTAGTAGACTGTGCTTTGGCTTTCAATGCGGTATTGGGGAGGCCATCCCTAAGAGAATTGAAAGCAATCACTTCAATATATCACCTCACCGTTAAGTTCCCAACTCCTGGTGGGGTAGCAGGCATGAAGGGAGAACAAAGAGAGGCTAGAGAGTGTTATAACACCACCCTTCACACTTCTGCGAAGCTGCGAGAACCGATGACGATGGTGGTGCATGAGGGCACAGGCCCACAGGAACTAGATCCCAGAATCGTGAAGGACCCAATCGGGTAGCAGTAAGGCTCCCATGCCTGATGCAAGTAGTAGCTATGTTTAGTTTGTTGCAGGGTATGCTATTTTAGTAGACGAGAATCAAAGAGGTTACCCAGATAACCTCCCAAGTAGATGTAAGCTTTTTATCTATTTATATATCGTTGTAATCTGACTACTATGAATGAAACTGTTTTCCGCTTCGTATGTTACTTGCTTCTTTGTGCAAGCATCAACTAAAGTCCCCGCCAAGATAAATCTCACCAGGTACTTGGGGGGTAGGACGACAAAAGTAAACAAAAAAAAAAAATCTCTTATATTCAAAAGGATTAGCTACCCTTATGAATATCAAGGGAGCAGTTAAAAAAGAATAACCTCCAACGAAAGGCCGACACCCCAAGAGGTGAGGCTGTAAGGAGGGAATCACCCGATAAGTCTAGATCGGCCATTAAGCCGGCTAGCCCAAAAAGGGTCTTACAAGGGACCCTTGGAAAAAAAATAGTACTATGTATAAGGACGAGAAGGACGCTTCTCGCAAAAAGTAATAAGCGCGCGCAAAGAACATAAAAGGACCCCAACAGCCCAACGGGTTAACGTGTCCTTACAAGTATAATCAAGGTGCACCAGAAAGATTATCTTCATCAAAGCAAAGAAAAACATATAGCCCCCAAACAACAGTGATAAGAGGGACTTGCCAAAGCCCCTTAAGTTTAATAAAAAAAGAAAAAAAAGAAAAGAAGTGGTGCGAGGGATTACACACCCAAAACATACATAGACTGAGTACAAGGAGACCTACAAATCTCCACCTCGACCCTGCCACTCAGAAATCCTCTCGACGGCACAGTCCCCAAAAGAAGATAAGTCAACGGCGGGGTTAGTCCTCCAAACAGCATGCAACGTCTTCTCGATTATTCGATCCTCAACGGTCATAAGCTCAGCTTCGAGCACAGCGATCCTCCCGTTCAGAGTTTGGATGGTAGGCTCCAGCTGAATGTTGGCAAGCGAGGTTGATGCAGCCCGAGCCAAGGCGGTATCCCTCTGGCATACCACCTCGGCCAATTGACTTGACAAGGCATCCTTTGCAGTCTGAGCCACCGATAGGTTCCCCAGTGCCTCCTCAAGCTCGTGTTGCAACCGTTGGGTCGATGAAGAGTGGGAGGCGAGTAGTCGATGGTTCAAAATGGAAGCCTGTGTGAGGACGAGAATATAAAGCAAAGCCTCAAGGGTTAGACGACATGCCAGAAATAATATAAAAAGTATATATGTGGCCAGCACAAACGAATAAACCAAGTATCGCGACAGTTACCTGCAGGGAGGCTCGCATGTAGGCGCTCTCTAGCTGAGCCTCAGGGACATCATGTAGCGTCCCCCATTCACCTTTGGGAAAGTTTCCCAAGTGATGGCTCATGGCTTCCCCATATTGGCTCGCCAGAGGATGATCTTCAGGAATCGAGACATGAGCTGGGCCGGGAGAGGCGTGAGTACCAGCCGAGGCCCGCTTAGGCAAGGAGGGGGACCGGGAAGGCTCCGACCCATCTGCAGTAGTGCGGGGGGGCAGAAGAGTGTGGAGTCGCTTCCTGGGGTAAAGAGACGCTTGTGGAGGCCCACCTAGGAGGCCCCCTCGGGGGTGAAGGAACCCCATCAAAAGAAGGAATGACAAAATTCCTTCTAGGCACAGAGGGGCGAGGGGCAGGGGCATCGAAGGCAAACTCGCCGCTAGGCGTTAAAGGCGACATCCGAGAGGTAGCACCGCCAATGTGACCGTCATCAGCTATACCCTTAGCCCTGCCAGCAACAGAGTACAAGCAGGAGTAGTTCTCAGACACCACAGTCTCCTCAATGTCCATATGGTCACCCGGGGAGTAGACATAGTCCCTATCGGCCGCTTCATCATAATTCCTTTCATCGTGACCATATACCCACGGACTCTCAAGTACGGGTGCCGCTGGGGGTAAATCAACAGAGTCAGGTGACGCGGGGCGTGGATCCTCAGATTCAGGAGAAATGAAGCATAAGGTTACTTTCTGGTCCGTGGTCAGCAGCCCGCACGAGTGGAGATTGCTCTCTGTGAAAAGGGCGCTGGCTTGTTTGCATGCCTTCGGCATAGCCAGGATTTGTATTACCCGGTCATGAGCCGACCGCTTCAAGTTGGGACCGACGACCCCTAAGAGACTTGCCATCGAACGAAAGGAAATAACCACAGTTACAAGAACTATAAATAAAAAAAAGGGAAGTCGAATAATAAGAGAAACTTCTGGTATAGGGGATCAAGGTGAGGATAGCCTTACGTGGGGTGTTGAAGCTAGAATATCGGGTCTGCCCACTATAAGTATAGAAGTAGTCCGACTTCCACGCCCCCTATTGGAAATAGATCCCTCCAAGAGGGAACTCCCTTTAAGGGCCGCGGCTTTCTGGAGTTGGTAGAACCCGGGGGCCGATGTATTCTCCCTCAGGGTGAAGAAATAATGAACCTCGCTTGTCGAAGGCCCCCTAGAGTACACCTGATGGTACAACACATACAAACAGCTGAGCATCACCCAGGAGTTGGGGGACAATTGTAGTGGCGCCAATTCAAAGTAGTCCAATACTTTGATGAAGAAAGAGTGGAGTGGCAGAGCTCCACCAAATCGGATTATGGCATCGCTAAATGCCACGAACCCCTTTTGCGGTGCGGACGCACGTTCCTTGCATTCTGGTATGACAAACTTGAGGTTCAAGGGTAACTTATGGGCTTTCAGCATGTTGCCCAATTTCTTCAGAGTAACGGTAGACCTTCCGGCTTCATCAGAAGTGTCCAAGGTTCTCTTCGGCATCTCGGGTACCTGGACAAAGTAAGGCAATTTATGAGCGACAGACTTCCTTAGGGTCCTAGAAGTTTCCCCACATGTTCTATGTCTACCGGCTCTTTGTTTGACCCTAGGGCGCAAGACATGGGGTAGGAGAGGGAACACGGGTGGCACCATGGAAAGGAACTCCAGTTCAACCAACTCATGTCTACCGCCTTCAAAGGAGGAATCCGCATAATCGTGAGACTCGTCACGACAAAAGGAAAAAGGCTCAGGGGGCAAGTTTTCCTCTAGGCAAGCAATTTCGGAAAGGCAATCCTGGAGGATTGTTTGTAGTTGGGAAATGTATGTTGCTTGGCGGGAGAGGAGATCAGAACCCGCGTCCCCGGGATAGGATTCTAGCTCCCTCTCCAGACAGTACGCCTTATGTCTAAGGTAAGATAGTCTCCTGAGGTATAGCGCCCGCACACCCCCGCGGTTAGAGGGTTTACGTGCGTCTCCCCCCGAGTCGGAGGAGGACAACTCAATAAATTCAACATTAGACGGACCTTCGGGACATCGCCTAGACGCCATGGACAAGCTAAGACTCGAGGGCGTGTACGCATAAGGGCGACTCAATATCTACAACACGAGTGTGAGGGTATAAGAAAAGAGCCTGTGTATGGATACCGGAGAGGCTATGCGAAGAAAATGTTAAACTCTGAGAGATGAGTGTCGTGCACCCAACAATTCTACCCTCGTGTAATCAATGCAAAACAGAAGGGAGAAGAGATGAAGGAAACCTACCTGTGGGAATACGAAGCAGAGAGGGCACGAGGATAGACTTGCGAAAGAACAGGAGCAAGGCCGCAGGAACAAGGGAATGCTCATCGTCACCACGAGGCTAAAGAAGAAAAGGAAACAAAAACAAAAAAATTTAATTTATAAAAAAAAAAAGGGAAGGAAGAAAATGAATAGCTAAAATAAAAGAAAAAGTACCTCACAAATGCTTTGAAGGAGAATGGAACCCTTGAACTCTTGAAAATAAGATGGAGGGCATGCCACTAGGCTAAGCAAGTCATGGTGTAGAGAAGTGGTTTCAAACCTTGGAGTATTTATAGGGAAAGTCAATGCTCCCTAACCATTGGATCTGTTTCCCTATAAACGGTGGAGATCAAGAGTATGGGTAATCTTGGGATCCGCGATGGAGGATGATTGGTCCTTATGCAATCTTAGGAACTTTCATGGATCCCCCAAATGTTAAGTGGCTATTGTGTTTCTTTGAACACTTAAAAGAAACACAACTCCAAGCCACACTTCGTGCTTCTTCGAGCGACGTTGGAAAAATTTCCAAGGCTAAGTCCCCCAAGGCTGGCCGTGCGTGTCAAGCAAGAGAACTGGAGAGAGTCTACAAACACACTTAAAAGTGTACTTATAGACTCGGGGGGAAGTGTAAATGTGGAAATTTCTCCTTGAGAGTTCTATTCATGGGTGAAGCTCTATACTACGAGACACCTTCACTAGGCGAGGGCCCTCTGCCACTTGCCCATCCGAACTTCACCCTCGCTATGCGAGGGTCCCCAACTGGTCGTCCACGTGCGCCCCGTTCCATCATACATCAAGCCTCGCCTACACTTGGAGGAAGAATGTCAGCCTCGCTATGCGAGGGTGGGGGCTTTGTTGTGGCGTCCGTGCTCCTAGCCTCGCGACGCTGCACCTGGAAGGAGGAGAGGCAGCCTCGCTATGCGAGGGTGCTACCTTGTTGTGACGCCCGAGCCATGCCCATACCTGAGGGAAAAGGGCTAGCCTCGCTATGCGAGGGTGTGGCCTCGCCACGGCGCTCTTGCTGCTAGCCTCGTGTCTATGCAATCCTCATAAGCCGGCCCTAACCCTTGGCACCTTGACTTCTCAGGACATGCATATGTTGAAGCCTCCTTGACATAGGCACGGGATCACTTGGAGGAACCTTGTTGATATGCCAAACGAACATGGAGCATTGAACGGGAATTGATGAGGACAACCGAGTACGGAACACGTGTGCTGACACGGGGTGTATGGTTATGGAAAGAACAGAGGCACGACCCTATGATCTGCGTCTGAGGAGTAGTGGCGATACGGACCTGTACGAAGAGTAGTGGTGCCACTTGGACACCCCCGACCATACGCCAGAGCCAACAGTACTATGTCCTAGGCCACAACTCTGACACCATCAGGGTAGACACCACGACGCCCTGAGCCACTACATTATCAAAGTACCTATGTACGTCCCTTTGGTCTGGGACTTGTTTGTATCCAGGGCCAATAGAACCCCCCTATAAATAGACTCCAACCCCTCAGGCTAAGGGGTTGGAAAACTGAATGTATGAAAAAGACTTAAGAAGTATATGTTTCTGGTTTTCATTGTTGCTTGAGTTTTCTTTTGTTGATTAGAGTTCTTTCTATCTAATTTAAAGCTTCCTATAGTATTGCGATTGAAGTTTTCTAACCATCAATCGTTGACGAGTTCTTACCGTCAACAACAGAGATAATGTTGAATTTAAAAGTTAGAACATAGAGAACATTGGACAGATGAAGATTGTCTTGCAAAATAACAGTACCACTGTGATAAACATATATAGTTGAGTTATTTGGAAAAATGAGTTTAGTTGGACTTATAGGACATAAGGACACAAAAAGATGTATATTGCAACAAATGTGCCTAGTGGCACCTGAATCTAAGATCCAAGAATCATGATTATGGGATTGACTATTATGAGAAGCAGACAAAATGGTACCTGTAGTATCGATTGTGGAAGAAGGAAGAGTTGGAGTTATACCATTTTGTTGAGAAGCAAGGAGATTGAGAAGTTGGTGATACTGAGTTGCATTGAGCTGAGGTAAAAATGTTAATAGATCACCACTGTGAGAGGCCGAACCATCACTGGTTTATAGCTGATTTAGTCTGAGATGATTGTCCTCTTGTGAGAGCAAAGGCCATAGTGGGATTCGTAACATGGTCATTGGAAGTGGGGAGATGCACAGTACTCCTTTGATTTTCCTCTTGGGTAATGAGGTTGAAAACGCTGCTTAAGGAGGGCAGGGGATCCATGAGCAAGATGTTTCCTCTAACTGAAGAATAGGAATCTGAAGCCCCATTAGAAAGGACATAATGTATTCCATATGATAATGATCTTGTAAAGCCTTAACTCCACCACATGTGCAACTATTACATGTGCAAGAAGGTCTGTAGCGAGACAACTCCTCCCAAATGGTTTTGAGTTTGGTATAGTAGATGCTCACGGATTGAAGGTCTTGTTTGAGATTCATGAGTTCACGACTAAGATTGAAAATATGTGGCCCATTTTGTCTCTGAAATCTAGTTCTCAGTTCATTCCAAATTTCTGCAGTAGATTCATCATAGATAATACTAGTAGAAATGTCTTTAGAAACAGAATTTAAGATCCAAGAAATCACAATATTATTGTTACGAAGCCAAGCATTATATAAAATTGAATCAGAAGTAGAGGGTTTAGGGATGGAACCATCAAGAAACCCTGATTTATTCTTCACTGGGATGGAGAGTTTCATAGCTCTACTCCAAGAAGAGTAATTATCTTGGCCAGTAAGGAGCTGAGAAACAAGCATGTTCCCTAGATTGTCGGCGTGGTGTAAAAAAAAAGGACTGGAAGGGTCGTCGATGGGTGTTATTGGCAGAAGAGATGGAGGAGGCAGCGAAGATTGCTGGTCACCACTATTGGTAGGCTGAGGAGCTGAAGAGTTCATGGAGGGATCCACGGTGCTAGTAGGTGGAGAGGTACTCATGGTTCAATCAAGAAAGGGGAGAACTGAAGAGAAGAAGAAAAATAAAGGAGATGAAGAAAGTGGAGAGGTCACCAGATGCAGAAGGGAAATACTGCTCGTTGAAGAACGAAGAACACGATGAGCAGAAAGGTCGCCAGAGTCGGAAAGGAAATCAAATTTCCTGCTGTGGTACCATATTACGGAAGAAACGTAAGGAAATACAGAGCATTGTTTTTATTATCTGAAGTAATTTTTTATTACAAGAACCTAAGTATTTATATGTTCTAATACACCTAAAATTAATAAAGAAAGAATATATAACAGAAGTTGTTACAGAGTAACAATAAAAATAAAACTAACCAGCTGACCTAAACAAAGTAACTAATACAAAAAATAAACATAAAAGAATAATCCTAATAGATATGTAATGTTTTGATAATTTTGTGGAATTTTCGAACATGATTTCGACTTTGTCAAATTTTATGTTCTAGATATTGCTTCATTATTCTCTATAGTCAACTTTTGGTAAAGCAAGATTCTCATTTATGTGAAAATGACTATTACATCTTATGCAGAAGCTCACTCAACTCAAATGGAGGCCATCAAACACGATGGTGAGCATACCCCTTTTTTCCGCTCACCCACCCTATCTCTTTTTTCGGCAACCATCATTGACCAACGCTAGTGCTCACCCCTTGACATCTTTCCACAACTCCGGCACTCAAAGATTGCAAATATCTATTTCAAATGTGAGTTTATATAGTTTTATGTTCTAAATGAAATTTAATGTTGTTTTTGTAAATTAAAAGTATACTATGATTTTTTTAGTATATTAAAAGTACTAGAAATGAATTATGTTTATTTTTGGAGTTTTTTTATAATTTTCATAAACGGTACGTTCGACCATTTTTGGGGAAAAAGAAACTCATATTTTTCAAATAAACAGTCTAATTTTTTGACACAGTGTTTAAAATTTCAGACCACTTGTCTAAATTTTAGATCAGTCGTCGTATTTTTGACCACTACTTGTCTAATTGATGGATTAGGTGTCGTGTATTTTCGATCACCTGATTGAATTTTAGATTGGTAGTCAAATTTCTAGATAGAGTATCGAATTTCCAGATTTTCATAATTTTCAATTTTTTTTATATAATTTTTTAATTTAATTAAAACCAATAATTTATATTTATTTGATGTATTGTTTTTTTAGATATCATCGAATAAATAATGTAATATTATATGATGGATTGTGGAAAAAGAATGAAGACTCATGGAAATGAATTCTAAATAGCTAACAATCAAGAGGAAGTTTGGTACGAACTAAGCAACGAAAGTGTTCCAATTGTGGATGTTATGGATACAATAAAACCACATGCAAGAAATGATTATTTATTTATTTCTTTATTTTAGACTTGGTTTGATATGTAATGTTTTGATAATTTTGTGGAATTTTCGAACATGATTTCGACTTTGTCAAATTTTATGTTCTAAATTTTGCTTCATTATTATCTATAGTCAACTTTTGGTAAAGCAAAACTCTCATTTATGTGAAAATGGCTATTACATCTTGTAAAATCCTTTATTGGCATATTTGACAATATTGACAAAATTAATTAAAGGAGTATTTTCGAAATGGGTAGTTTCCTGTTTTGTAATATTGAGTGGTTAATTTCGAAAATGGGTAGTTTCCTATTTTATAGGAAATGTGTCTTTTTATAATCAGATTATTATATATATGATAATAAAATAAATATATAATTTCCTATAAAAGAATATCTTTTCTTGAATTGGAAATTATTAGTATTTATTTTATTTTTTGATCTGATTTATTTTATGCAGAAATCGTGTACAGCTTGCAGTGATAATGTATATATTGTTTCCTTATTTATTTAAGGAAACTGGGTTTAAAAACTTTCCAGGTTCAATGAATCTGTTTGAACGGATTGCCAGTCTGTCTGAACAGATTCTGACTTTCCTGTTTTGGAAGATTTTCCATTTATTGGCTGTTTGATTTCTGATTTGGTTTCCATGACCTAAAGGGATTCTAAAAAGTATATAATCATCCTTAGGTCGTTGGTTTTCATTTATCTCTCTTGGTGTATTATTTTCCAAATATTTCTCAAGTTTTAGAGAGACTTTTTATTATGTGAAGAACTTGAGTCCAGCAAGTTCTTAGTGGTTTATTACAGTGTACTTCTGTATTGTTTTCTTTGTGTTAATTGTGCAGGTTGAACACACTTGGACATTGGTCATCAAGCTTCGGGAGAAGTCTTGTTCGTGAGTCACTTTTCGGGAGGAAAAGTGCAAGTGTTATGATTTGAAGGGAGTTCAAGATCTTAGCACTTCAGAAATTTGATTAGGAGTTTAGATTACAACAGTTGCGACAAATTCAAGAGGGAGTCTTTATTTGTATAAGTCAATTTGGTTTTGTAATCGTTTAGATATTCTTCTAATAAATTTCATTCTCTGGGCGTGGCCTCGTGGACTAGTAGCAATCTGCAAAGATTGCTGATACCACGTAAAAATTCGTGTGTTCTTTACTTTATGTTCGTTTTTATCTTCTGGTCACAATCTGTTTAAACATATCCGGTTTCTGTTCAAACAGTCTTTGTGTCTGTTTAAACATTTCTATAACAGTCCAACAATTAATTATTTAATTTGAATAATTAAGTTGGTAATCATAAAAAGCGAAATTTCAGATCTTATGCATAAGCTCACTCAACTCAAATGGAGGCCATCGAACACGATGGTGAGCATACCCCTTATCTTCCTAGAGTTAAAATGTCGATGGCAGAGGTGAAGAAGAAGGTTAATGCCATTGAAGAAGGTGAGAATAACGAATCTAGTAGACGATGGGTCGAATTCCAAATCCAAGGACAAGATGCTTAAATCTCCCACTGGAAATGTGATTTTATGGGTGCTTTATCTGAATGGGTCCTGCAGTTGTTTTTCTATCAATGGGTTCGTGTTCATCAATCAATTTATGTTTATATTAATATCATGAATTTTTTGTACATTAAATATGGTAGTTTGTGATTGAAAAGGTTATCGTATTCTTTTTTTTTTAAAAAGCATAAACAATATTTTGGTTTAATTTGTCTTTTAATATGTATATGTCGATCATTCTTTTATATATAATATTGTTTATTTATTTAAAATTTATATGACAATCATAAAAGCTTAATAAAAATAATTAGTAAATTTTCTAAATAAAACTAAGCCAACATGCATTGCATGTTACTTGCACCTAGCATATTAAAGCGCATATACACATAAAAACTCACATATGTCATACATGCAATAATCCAATCAACTAAAAACTTGCAAAGATGGCATACTTAAGTACTCTCATCAATGAGAAATACCATAAGGTCCATAATCATAAACTATACCAATTTTCGAACCAAACCACATTGAATTTTTTTTTTCTCATTATCTTTAATTAAGCCAACATAATTTATCTACTGACTAAAAACTCTATCAACAAAAATATTTGTTAATAAAAAACTGTAAATGATGTAAAATAATCTACCTTTCCTCTAGGTTTGGTTAATGGTCCCGTGTGTGACCATGTGAGCTATGCTTTACGTCCACTGTGACCTTTGGTTTTCTCGTATCTGGTTTCTTTGCTTTGTTTTTTTGCAGGTTTTTACTCACGGCAATAAAAGGGCGTGGGGTTGATGAATTGGTCTCTAAGGCAAGCAAGTTATCAGTTGAGATAAAGAATGGCATTGATGAGATAGAAGGGGAGATGGTGAACAATGAAGAGGATGACTGGTTGTTTGAATCAAATAGTAAGGAAGGATTTGAAGATCTGTCTGTTGTGGGCAGAATATTTTCCAAAAGACACTGCAGTTGTAAGTTTATAAAAATAGTGTTTGGCAAGATGTGGAAGTTTACTGCATAGTAGGATGTCAAAATCTTAAAAAGAGTGAACACAATGCTTTCATTGGCTTCACTTTCCCAAGCATCACTAAGGCGAGAAGAGTGGCTAATGAAGGATTATGGAACTATGGAGGTGGTCTGCTAATTGTTGAGGAATGGCCTAACTCGGGAAACTGGAATGATGCGACTTTAGATAGAGTGCCATGTTGGGTCAAAGTTTGTGGCTTTCCGACAAGAGCACTAAACCAAAGTAATGTGAAGAGATTCGAGCAAATGGTAGGGGATGTTTTGGAGCTCCCATGGAATAATAGTAATAGAATTCTGCTTAATGGTTATGCTAGAGTCAACATAAAATTCCATATGAATAAGAGTATATTTATTGGGCGTTTTATTCTTGTCAGTGGCAAAAAAGAATGGACCCAGTTAATATTTGAGGAGTTACCACTCCTTTGTTTCAGATGTGGTAAATGGGCATAACGACAAGGAATGCAAGAATGCTCTTGTTCAAGCAACATATATCCATGGAGCAAAGGTCAAGAAGTACGGACCATGTTTGAAGTTCGAAACTGATTTTAAAAACTGTTTTGACATCATAAATTATGGAATCGATAGGAAAGTTAACCGCGAAGCAGGGCAAGAAAAGAAGCCACAAACAAGGACAGGAAAGACAAGTGAAAGGTCGTGTACTCCAAACTCTGGCAATCCGGGACTTCCGACGGGAAGTATTGAAGGTATTCTGATGTCTTCTCTGCATGTTGGAGACCAAGGGACATTAGGAGAGAGGAATACTAACAATAAATAGTTGCATGAAACTAGGCATGCGACTGATGAGTCCCAAGAAGCACGTCTCATGGTGGAACAGGACCCAATACCAAATAAAGCCAAAAGTAACATAAATTAAAAAGGGGGTTGTGATGATAATAAGAAGATACGTGGCTTCGATGGTAGAGGCAATGTGGATAAGGTTAATGGAATGGTGAACACGACAACATGTAACAAGAAACGACTAGACCCTAAGGAAATGACAAAAGAAGCTATCTCCACTGATAAGTATATTTTGGGGATTAAAAAAAAACACTAGATTACCCATTCAAAGCTAACTCAAAAAAGAAAATTGCAGAAGATAAAATAGAAGCTTTCCAAACAGCGACATGATCTGATATTGCGAAAGGTAAAGCAAAAGAAAATGCTAAGGAAAATGGATGCGATAATGAAGGAAAGGTGGTGTTCTCCTTTGCGCCTCAAGAAGCGAACACCAAAGGTACAAGGAGGTGTTTATCCATCAAAAGCAAAGCTTAGGAAAAAGATGTTTTTGGGCAAGAATGGTTCTCTTATCCAAGGACAGGGCCGGGATTCTCTATTCAATAAGGGATCTAACAAGGAGGATGGTAAGGGGGTTGCATCTTTGGGGGATGGACTTTATGAAAATTTGGATTGTCACCTCCCTTCTATTTCTAGCATATTGACGTGTCTTGCGGAGCAAGACCACCACCCACAATGATAGTCCTAAGCTCGAATGTCCAGGAAATTGGGAACTCCTGGATATTCAATGCTTTAAGCTCCCATGTGAAAGTGCACAAACCTGATATTGTTTTCTTGATGGAAACAAAATTGCTTAAATTTCAAGTTGAGAGATTGGCGTGTAATCTGAACTTTAAGAATTAGTAGGTTGTTGATCGTGATGGTATGAGTAGTGGGCTACTCCTTCTGTGGCAAAAACTTGAATGTGAAGATCCTCTCTTGGTCAAAGGGTCACATTGCAGCTAGTGTTGCAGTTAATGGTTTTTTTCCCTAGATCTTTTTTGAATTCTCTGGTCATCCTGAGCACTCTAAACGTTGTCTCTCCTGGGATCTTTTGGGCAGAATTGGAGATTTAGCTAAGGTACTGTGACTCTGTGTGGGGGACTTCAACGCGATATGCTCAAGTAATGAAAAACTTGGTGGTAATACTAGGATTGCCGCCGCCATGGAAATATTTAGGGTGGCCATTAACAACAAAAACCTGATTGATTTTGGTAGAATTTATAGGGAAATGACTTGGCACGACAAGGGTATCATGGAAAGACTTGACAAAGCTCTTTGTAATAGTCAATGGGTTGGCCTTTTCACTAATGCCAAGGTTTCTATTCTTGATTGGTGGTGCTTAGACCATCATCCCCTCATGGTTCACTGTCTGGGTCTCAACTCTGAGGATAAGTGTGGGAGGAAAAAAAGGGAAAATTGATTCCACTTTGAGAAAGTGTGGTGTGAAGAGGAGAAGTGTAGAGAGATTATCTCTCACCAATGGGAGACTGAGGGACCAATCCTGGGTGCTGCTGATTTCAAAAACAAATTGACAAGATGTGGTATTTCTCTCAATCGGTGGAATAAGAAGAAAAATAGAGATATGTAGAAAACTGTGAAGAAAACAAAAGAAAAACTCACTACGCTGTTTAATGCGAATGACCCCGATTTTTGGAAGGGGGTGAAAGAGGTTGAAGACAAGCTAAATTATTTAATGGAAAATGAGAAAATTTACTGGCGCAAAAGAAGTAGAGCGCTTTGGCTTAAAAATGGGGATTGGAACACTAAGTATTTTCACCACAAAGCTTCTGCTAGGAGGAAGAAGAATGAAATCTGGGGGCGTAAAGACTGTCAAGGTTGCTGGCAAGATGAAGAGCATATTGTTCAAAATATTATAGGTGATTATTTTGAATACCTTTTTCACCTCTTCTCTGCCTTCTAAAGATATGATTGATAAGGTGACCACCTATATTGAGAAAAAGGTTCCTGAGCATGTTAACGAGATGCTGCTAGCAGACTTTAGTGAGGAAGATGTGAAAGTTTTCCTGAGAATGAATCCAACTAAAGCGCCGAGATCGGATGGACTCCCTACCTTATTCTTCCAAAAAAAATTGGAGCACCTTGCGTAGGGATGTGGTCAGAATGTGTTTGGGAGCCTTCAACGAGAATGCCTCTGTGAGTTGTTTGAATGACACCATCATTGCCCTCATCCCAAAAGTTGAAAAACCAGAAAAGATTGAGAATTTTTGCCCCATTAGCCTTTGAAACGTCATCTACAAAATTATTTCTAAGTGTATGGATGATAGACTTAGGGACTCTCTAGGTGACACAATCTCTGTATCTTAAAGTGCATTCGTTCCTGGGAGATTGATTCAGGATAATGCTATTATAGGCTTTGAAGGCCTCCACTGTATATGCAAGAACAGATTTGGGAATGGTAAAAAATTGGCCTTGAAGCTTGACATGGCAAAGGCTTATGACAAGGTGGAGTCATGTTTTGTGGAAGAGGTAATGCTGAAGTTGGGGTACAAGAAAGAGTGGGTGGATAAAATTATGAGGTGTGTTAGAATAGTGAGCATCTCTTTTCTGATCAATGGGAGTGTCAAAGGAAAGGTGATCCCTAATAGAGGTTTGTGGTAGGGTGACCCCCTGTCCCCTTTTTCGTTTCTATTTTGTGCTGAAGCCTTTTCTTGCCTCATCCAAAATGCAGAATTGGGTGGTAAGTTGAGAGGTCTTGTTTTTGGAAGGATCAATGTTTCAGTTTCTCACTTGTTCTTTGTGAATGACAGTCCTGTTTTCATGAAGGCTAATGATGACAAGTGCAACACCTTTAAAGAGATTCTGACGGCTTACTCAAACGCTTTAGGGCAATTGATTAATTTGGATAAGTCGGATGTGAGTTTCGACAAGTTGATCCCTTTATTTGAGAGAAGAATACTTGCCAATCTTCTTAATGTCAATCTTGTTGAAAGTCACATAAAATACTTAGGGCGCCGACCTTTTGTCGAAAGGAATAAAAAAGAAATCTTTGGGGGAATCAAAGATAGGGTTTGGAAGAGACTTACGGGGTGGAAAAGGTCAATGTTCTCGTCTGCTAGGAAGGAGGTACTTATCAAAGCCATCATCCAAGCCATCCAGACTTATGTCATAAGCTATTTCAAATTCCTAAAGATTATCATCCAAAGCCTTCATGGAATGGTTGGGCGCTTTTGGTGGGGTTCAACTAAGAAGAAAAGGAAAATTCACTGGTGCAAGTGGGAGACTTTGTGTAATGTCCTCCTAATCAAGGACTGTTACACTGTGTATTAAAAATAGTGCTTATAGTGTCCCAAATTTGCTAATAAGGCTTATGGCCTTGATTAGCGTGTCGGGAGGACAATAATTGATGTAATTATGTTAGTATGTGAATTAAGTAATTATGTGATTAGAAATACATGTTTAGGTGAATTAAATATGCATGTGGGCCCAATTTGGTTATTAGGGACATATTTGTAATTTTAGCCCGTTGATGGCATAAATGCAATATATATGTGTGTTATGATTAATACCATGAGGTTGTGGTGATATATTTTTAATGTGCGATCCGAGATGGTCCTAGGGACCGGAATAGCAAAACAATGAAGACGAGGTCAAATACCTGGCTTGGGAGGAGCCTAGGGGTATTTCGAGAACACAGTTGGTGTTCGGGATTCACCGGGAAACAGGTAGTGATTTCATGTTTGTTTAAGTGTGTCGGGGATTAAATGGGGAATTATAGTAATATTCGAGGATTTAGCGGGATGTGGAAAATGACGGGATTGCCCTTGGTGGCACTAAAGGATTAGGATAGACTTGAGGACATTTTAGGTATTTGGGGACTTGGGCAATTGGGATTAGGCTTAGCCACAACACACTCTAGAATCACTTAGAAGAAAACAGAACCC
Organism: Humulus lupulus; assembly: GCF_963169125.1. Classification (NCBI taxonomy): domain Eukaryota; kingdom Viridiplantae; phylum Streptophyta; class Magnoliopsida; order Rosales; family Cannabaceae; genus Humulus; species Humulus lupulus. The sequence goes on along the minus strand of NC_084796.1, from coordinate 13,622,810 downwards.
TCTCCCTCTTAGGCTTCTCTCTCTCGGTTCTCTTTCTTCCTCTCTTTGATGCTTGGTGGTTTGATGAAACTTTGAGGATTCTAGGCTAAGGAATTGAAGGATTAGGGACATGCAGTGCTTGGGAAATCAACTCAAGGTTGGAGATATCATAGAGGTGAGGAAAAATGGCTGGTTCGTGGTTGGGCTGCGGCCTTGTTCTTGGGCACCGCGGCCCAGGCTCGATGAAGAAGGTGGAGGTTGCTGAAAGGCCTGGGGTCGCAGTGCTTGGATAGTGGGGTCGCGGCGCTTGAGGCCATTTGTCGCCAAAATGATGTTTTGATCATGGTAACTGAAACCTTAGGCCTCGGGATCGTTCCTACTACCCGATTTAGTGGGATTTGACATCCCGGAGGCTAGGTTTTGGTTCCAGGATTGGGTTTTAGAACTTGAACTCATTGGAACACTGTTTATGGTTATGACTAGGTTATTGCTGGGGGCTTGGAATTAGGATTGTGCTTGTGGCTCATTTATTGGTAACCTGTGCTTGGACCAAAGGTAAGAAAACTGCACCCTGTATATGACATGCATGGTTATTATTTAGGCATGTCGAGTGTTTAAATGTGATGCATGTGATGCACGAGAAACATGTGGTTAGGGCATGCCAGGAATGTTAACTATGAGATTGATCAGAGCTTGAGTCTCTGTGTTTGTGCATGATCCTTATTATGCTAGCAATTATTTAGTAAGCATGTTGAATGCCCTATATTCGGATATTTGACATGTGATATATGTCTGGTAGCATTGCTTACTTGTGCGTGGCACTGACTAACTAGTTAGAATCGGCAATGGTGTCAGATTCGTGTGTAAAGCTGTGACTTACTAGTCAAGTTCAACAACGGTACTGAGCACTGGTCATGTGTTACTGACTTAAGAGTCAGAAGTGGCATAAATGTCATGAATGTAGAGCCGATGACATCTTATGCATAAATGACATCTGCATTGAATGACTCATTATGAGCATTAATGTCGGACCGACCCTAAGCTCGATGAAAACTAAAAGCGCTTGCCTAGTTCTATGACTAGTTACTCAGAGCCGGGGCCAAAAGGCCTAGGTGACCGTATTGTCACATGGCTAGAGGGAACGGAACCCACAGTAAAGACTCTATGGTCACTTGATTGGTTTGCATTGGTGATTTGCTTATCAATCACTTATTCTGTTTAAGCTTGTGACGTGATCACTTATTTGTAAAGGGAACAGAACCCACAGTAAAGACTCTATGGTCACTTGATTGGTTTGCATTGGTGATTTGCTTATCAATCACTTATTCTGTTTAAGCTAGTGACGTGATCACTTATTTGTAAAGGGAACAGAACCCACCTTAGTGACTTTTACAACTATCACTCATCTATTTAGAGCTATAAGCCCAGCATGGTTATTGGAACCACCAGTGTTAAATCACTTGTCTGATTAGGATTGACTTGATAGTCATCCACTCGGGAGGGCAAGATTCCTTATCCTGGATACCCCATCATTACTTGAACTTATTTGCATACGTGATTAAGGATATTATTGCTAGGCATGCACTTTATGATTTGATGACATGATATTACTGATCATGAGCATATTGAGTTTTCTTGCTGGGCTTCGGCTCACGGGTGCTATGTGGTGCAGGTAAAGGCAAAAGAAAGCTAAACGATCCTTGAGTTGGAGAGCTTAAGTGACGATGTGTACATATGCGACTGCTCAACCGCCACGACCGAGGGTTTAAAGAGGAACTAGGATTAAACCCTATTTTGTCGCTTAGATCGACCAGTTGTAAATATTTTGTTGTAATTAACCTTTAAATTATATTTTTGGGATCCCAATGTATATGGTAAACGTTTTAATGAAACGTTATATCTTAACCAAAAATTTTAACCCTAAACCGCTAATCATACTTAGTTACACGATTATGGCCAAATGACTTGATTAGCGAGTTTAGCACTGTTTAAAAAGGCACACCGTTACGGTCCTTGGAGTTTAGGGCGTTACACTAAATATAGACCAGGTGTAGTTTTCTTACCTCTGTTCCAAGCACGATTAATTAACAATGACCCTGAGCACGATCTCATCCCGAGACCTAGCGATACCCTAGTTATGTTTGAGAGTTTGATTAATGTTGAGTGTCTTGATGAATTAGATGGACAAAGTATTCAAAGGATTATTTGAATGGGAGGTGTGATCATCTTGGACAATAGTATTGTGATGTATTTCTTGCCGAGATTTGCCAAGGTCAAGGAACGCCTCGATAGGCAAGAGTTTTCCTTGGTTGGGCAGGATATTATATGTGCCTTGGGAAAGAGTTATGAGTCTTCTTACAGATCAGAATTAGTTTGCAGGTTGTTATGACACCTCATTGATAGATAGAAGTGATTGCTTATGCATCATGTTAGTTAAAGGATCTGACCAGAGCTAGAGTAGAGTTTCTGGTGGGTCAGGTGGCCTGTTTTATGCTTGAGATTACTATTTCAGAGAGGATCAAAAGGAAAACAATTAAGTGAACCAGAGATAGGAAAGATTGAGTGGAAAGTCTTAGCTGGATTAGCTAAGGGTTTTGCAGTGTCAGGTATGAATTTATTGAGGTATAAGGATCGAATTTGGAATCCGATGGACACTGGGATTAATTGGGAGATTCTGGATGAATTTCATGCTACTATTTTATTCTCTTCATTCAGGCATCATGACAATGATCAGAGTTTGAAAGCTTTATATTGATGGCCTGAGATGGAGAGGGACATAATGGAATGTGTGGTAAAATTCTTAACCTATTAGTAGGTCAAATCAGAGTATCAGAAACCAGTAAGGCCATTGTAGCCTTTGAGTATTTCATAGTGAAAATAAGAAAGCATCGCGATGGGTTTCGCGGTGGGATTGCCCAGGTTAGTGGGCCAGTATGAGTTGGTATTGGGTCATTATGGACCAGTATTTAAAGTGAGCCACTTCTATCAGTAAGGACAAGTAATACAACTGATCAGTATTCAGATCTCTTTGTGAGAAGGATAGTACGCCTTCATGAAATTCAAGGTCCGTCTTATTAGATGAAGACTCTATTGTTACTTCCAGGTCATGGAAGGATTAAGGAAGGCAATGAGTATATATATGGAATTCAATACAGTTCATTGTCCTCAAACTGATGGTAAATCAGAGAGAGGAGAGAGAGAGTTACCCAGTATTGGAAAGGTACCTTATAAGATGAGGTATGTTTGAGAATGTTTGTCACCCGTTCATTGGAATGAGATGTGTGAGAGGTTATATCTAGATCCTGAGGTAGTTCAGGGGACCATTGAGATTATTAGAGGTTAGAGCTTGGATGCTCACTTCTCAGAGTAAATGGAAAAGTTTTGCTGAATTGAAAAATAGGAACATGGAGTTCCAAGTAGAAGATTGTATCTTCCTTCAAGTATCACCATGGAAATGGGTGAGGAGATAGGGGCAAGTTGAGCCCTAGATTTATATGACCGTTTGAATCCTGGATAGGATCGGTCAGATTGCCTATGGATTGGCCATATCTTTGACACTGTGAGTTGTATACAATGTATTTTATATTTCCATACAGAGGACATGGGTTAAAAGAAACTCAGGAGTTGAGTTATGAGAATCTGGGGATTTGAGGATAAGTTATCCTGTAAGGAGTAGCCAGTCCAGATATGAGACAGAAAGAATAAGTTTATGAGGAACAAAGTGTACCTTGAGTTAAGGTAATGTTACAGAAACAGTGAGGTCGAGGGAGCACCCTGGGAAACTGGAATCAGTTGTGCGGAATTTATATTTTGGGCAGTTCAGATAAATTTCGAGGATGAAATTTATGTAAGGAGGGGATAATTATAATGCTCCAAATTTCCTAATAAGGTTTAGGACCTTGATTAGGAGGCCGGGAGGGCCATAATTGATTTTGTAATGACCCAACTACTCTAGACTATGGACCATTAATGAAAACTTAAGCATAGACACTAATCCCTAATAATACTTACAAGTGAAATAATCATACTTTATTTAAAACTTGTAAAACCAATGTTTAAACTTACATAAACTCAAAGCAGGATATGGGATCCCATTGTTTTAAAATCAAAACATGACATAATGATAATTTAAAAGAGATTACATAATAAAACGTGGAAAAATACATATAAAAACCATAAGAACAAAACTACATCCTCAAATCGCAACTCTCGGTTCTTTGAATCCATTCCGCCTCAATACACATTCCCCAAGTTTCCAAGAACCTTTCCCACCATTAGAACTATTTTCCTACACATATAAACAAAAAGGAGTGAGCCTAATGCCCAGCAAGGAAAATCTAACATATAGCCATATACATAAAAATTCATAATGCAACATAAAAACATACCATAACACTTATGTCACATACATACTATAATGGCCATTATTACTTGGGGTCCCATAAACTAAACAAGTCATATGCCCATTAGATTAGTGAGGTCTTGCTAGCTATGCAAGTCATATGCCCATAATCTATTTGGGGCTTGTTAGTCATATGGGTCATATGCCCAAGTCTACAATCATACTTATCATAACATAATGCATAACATAAAATCATAAGATAACATATAAAAGCATATAACACATAAATCCTATCCTATTTTCCTTACCAAAATAACCGAGATATGGGAACTGATTTGGGACCTTGGAACACTCCTAAAAACCATTTATAATATGGTGAGTATATTTGAAGAAAAGGGATGAAAAGAATGGAAGAACTATACCATTGAGAATATACTTACCAAAAACTTATGTGCTTAAGAACTTGGATTTCCTAACCAAGAATAAGAATAAGGTTAGAATGAGTAGAAGACTGAGAATTTTAAAGAACATAATACAGAAATGGACTAGAGTTTGGAAATACCTTGAAGACTTATATGATCAATCTAAACCTTTCACTGAAATGTGAATAAACCTCACTTCCCCAAGTGTTTGATAAGCTTATAATGATCAAGCTTATAATTCCCAACCCAAGTGTTTACACTCTCACATTCACCTAGTAACTTGCAGCCTCTGAACTTAGAGAAATATATGAACAAATGGCTGGGTACTAGGTCCTATTTATAGAGTTTAGGAATGAAAAGATCTCATTTAACTTGAATAAAAATAATGGCTTTTTAAGTGAAAATAATTTGAATTATCGTTCAGCAGAGGCTGAAGACTCGTTCAGAAAGGTGCTGGACTTATCAAGAGGTTGAAGGTTTGAATGGAAAACGTTTTTGAAAACTTTCAAAATATGCTGAGGGAGGTGATATATCGCCCCCTGTAGGCGATATATCGCCTGGGCCAGTATTCCCGAGGCAATCGTGCAACGTTTCGTGTTTTTTGTATCTTCGTGCTACGATATATCGCCCCTATAGCTGCGATATATCGGCATACGCTGATTATTTAAACACGAAATTACACATTTTTAGCTTAATTTAAATTGAGTAAACAACCTTGACTAATCCCTCTAACGTTTTCAAAGCTGCTGACTAACCTTAGAGTATTCAAATTTTAACCTTAGTAAATTTAATCCTCAAAATACTTAATCATTAATAAACCCATACATAACATGTGCTTATTATCTAATTGGTTCTTATCTAAACCTTATAGTATAATAAATATTATCCTCAATATCAGTCATATTAATCAAACCTTAGGTTAAAATTAATATTCCTAAACTATAGGTTAAACTTAGAAAATCTACAAGTACTACTATGAGTGCCCAAATAAATCCCGGTCTGAACCAAAAATCCACAGTTATAAAGATAATATCATTATTACTATTATACTACTATCTAACTTAGCTAAGTAAAGTTATTGGACTCTACAGATTTATTATGTGATTAAATGATACATAGCACTCTCATTACTAACCAATTCATAACCCGAGCCTCACCGAAAACCTAGTCACAACACATACATAGCACTCTCATTACTAACCAATTCATAATCATCTCCCGGAACCAATCCCGTGCTCTTGGGACCTCCCGTTTACCCACACAAGGTAGCGAAAGCGTCCCTCGAGCCCCCTGAGCCAAAACCCTAAAAGCTCAATTTCCCCTTTCCTGAAATTAGCTTAGCGCCGCGGCACAGCCCTATAGGGGCCACGGCGCCCAGAGTGCTTCCCTCCTCCTGATTCAACCTAGCGCCGCGGCACGGAAGAACAGTGCCACGACGCTCGTACGCGAACCCAGAAAACTGGGTTTTTCCCAACATTTTTCCCGAGCCAAAACTCTTCCAAATCAACACCAAGGTACACCCAAGTCCTAATTCAACCTAAAACTCCAAATAAACAGTATGGCAACTCAGAAACCACAACAACAAACCCAAACACACAATCAAACCTAAGAATCACCTAATGGCTCAATATTCACAAAACTTAAACCACCCTTCAGAATATTTAAACCACACCAACAATTCAGAGATGCATGAAACTCTTACCTCAAGTAGAATTTTGACCTTGAGCTTCTTTCAAATTCAATTCCAAGCCCGATTCCTCTAATCCCTAGCTGAACCTTGCTAATTCTTCACTTCAATGATCCACAAAATAAACACAACTCAGCTCACACCCATAACATATCACAACAAAATCCAATCTAGAAACTGAATTAGAACTTACCTTTGAACCTAGCTCAGTCTCCCAAATCCTAGCCCTGAATCCCTCCCTTGATCTCAAGAAAACTAACTCTTCTTCTCCTTCCTTCTAGCTTGGTTCTCTCTAGACTTCCAACAGGATATTTAGTTTATGCCTAAATGAAAACAACGTAATTGAATTCTCCTCAGCCAAAGTTATCCCCTCCTAAGACCAAATTACCATTTTGACCTTTCCCATAATAAAAGTTTTATACAACCTCAAGGGCAATTTCATCATTTCACCTAAATCCCGCTAAATCCTCAAGTATTCCTATAAATCCACATTTAATCCCAACACGTCTAAACCATTACTAAATTACTAACCGCTACTCAATGATTCCCGAACACATTATAATATTCCCAAAATACCCCTAAGCTCCTCCCGAGCTGGGTATTTGACCCCGCTGTGACTTTCTAGTTAAACCGCTCTCTAGGACTGTCTCGGATCGTGCATTACAATTATATCATCACTCACACGTGGTATCAATCACGGTATATACAAATATCACATTTATGCTATCAACGGGCTAAAATTACAAATATGCCCCTAGCAACCAAATAGGGCCCACATGCATTTCATATATTCATATAATCATACAAGCATGCTTAACACAGAATCATGCATTAAACTACTTAATTCACACATAAACCAATCGTGCCCTCCTAGCACACTAATCAAGGCCCTTAAGACTTATTAATGATTTTTGGGTCATTACAGGCTCGCCCCGAGCTGGATAATTCTCCCCGTTGTGACTAAACCACTTAGCCTTAATATAATGTGGTATCAATCAATATGCACACACACACACACACACACACACACACACACACACATATATATATATATACAAATATGCCCTTAACGAGCCAAATTACAAAAATGCCCATTCTAATAAGAAACAGGCCCACATGCATGCTTAATACACCTAAATATGCCAATATATCCATACTATAATATAACTCACATAATTCATATAATCATGCGTATCATCACATAATAATGCAATTAAATCAACTATTGCCCCCCTAGCCCCCTAATCAAGGCACTAAACCTCGTCAGGGAAATTGGGACATTACACTTTGTGTCTTCCTAAGGAGAAAGGAGGGATGGGGTATAGAAACTTACACTTTTTCAACCAGGCAATGCTTGCTAAGCAGTGTTGGAGATTTTTGAGAAACCCCAACTCTCACTGTGCGAGAATTCTCAAAGCTTGCTATTTCTTCAATGGTTGCCTCCTAAATGCTACTTGTGGGTCCAATGCGTATAATGTATGGAGAAGCCTGATGTGGGGGAAGGAGATTATTCTCAAAGACTCTAGATGGAGAATTGGGGATGGGAACGATGTTTGTATTGTGGAAGACCCCTGGATCCCAAGACCCAACGCTTTCAAGATCTTTGATAAACCGCATCTGCGTGATAACTTGAAAGTTATTGACCTTAAAATTGGTAATGGGTATTTGGATGAAGATGTCATAAGAAGGAATTTCGATGAGGATGATTCTAACTTGATCTTTGGGATCCCTTGTGATGGTGCTCCGGTTAGAGACAAACTGGTTTGGCACTTTTCGAAGAATGGGGAGTATAGTGTGAAAAGTGGGTATAAGGTTGCCATGAATTCAAACGACATTGCTGAGAATTCATATACATTGAAAACCAAGGCATGGTGGATGCTTATTTGGAAGATGAGAGTTGTACCTAAAAAGTGGGGGTGCAAGAGGATGGAATTCATGCAATTTGGAGATGCAAAGCTAGCTCCAAGTATTGGAAGCTGTCTTGTTTTAGGGAGATCATAAAGAGCTGCAATGAAAATGATCATTTGTTGTTTATTTCTCAGATTCGCAAAGACTTTAAGGATGATGATTTTGAGCACTTTGTTGTCTTAACCTGGCAGTTGTGGTATGTGAGAAATAAAATGAAGATTGACAAAGAGAGCCCAAACCTCCTAACTTAATGGACTAGTGCTCAAATTAATGCAGAAACTACAAAGCTCTCAACATCAATATTCGGTAGCAACAAAGAAGGGAAGGAGAAAAATGGAAACACCTAGATGAAGGAGTGACAAAAATCAATGTTGATGCATGAAGAAGAGTGGATGGTAGTTGCTGTAGTGCCACTGCAGTGGCTAGAAACACTAACAGCGTCTATCAGGGCGCTAGAACCTCTTTCATTTTGAGGCCTTTTGATAGCTTAACTGCAAAACTTATTGTGATTAAGGAAGGTATGATGTTGGGAGCTGATCTGGGGTTGACCAAGTATGTCATTGAATCTGATTGTGCATTTGCCATTGCTTTAGTTTTGAGTAAGAGTAATTATTGCGGTGACCTTGATGGTATTTTGTGGACCATCAAAATATTACACCAATTTTTAGCTTTACATGTGTGAAGATTGTGACTTCTTTCCTCAACCAATCAAAAGATTAGTAAAATGAAAACTCATAGTAGTCTGCTGTTTTCAGGTGCATCTACGTTTTCTCCAATTTTATCTGCGCGGACACCAGTAATTCGTAACAAAATAACTAATTGTTGTTAGTTACAGTTAGTTTCTGTTTGTCTCTTTAGTTCTTGTATCTCGACCTTATATATAGTTTTAGGCCTAATCAACCTAAGTGAATTCAATTTCTGAGAGTTTTTGGCTGAGAGCAAGAACTGTGTTGTAATACTCAAGTGAGAAAGTGTTTCAAGAGAAGTTGAATGAGTGTTGTTGTAATCTTGAGAGCTTGGAGGGTGTAATCTAGTTTAAATATAATGGATTTGACTTAGGCATTGCTGCCTAGCCTTGGATGTAGGATCAACCAAACTGGTTGTATCTGAACCAACTATTCTTGGTGTTCTTTCTTTTGTGTTTTACTTTTTATTACTTTTGGGTTTGTTTAAATTGTCTATTACTTGTTCTTCTTTGTTGCTATTCTTTGTGCACTGTATTGGCTGTGTTGTGCAGGTCCTAATCCCCCCAGCCACATGTTTTCTCTTTACTTTGGCTAGCTGTGTAGCTCATTGTTTAGCCAAATATACTCTAGATAATAGAGTTAGTGCAATTTGGAATGAGATTCTAACCTCTTTTGCTTGTGCTCCTAGTATTGAAGACTTGCCTATTGATCTGTCAAATCTGTACGCAAGTATACGTAGTCGTGTCAAGTAGTAAATTCTGGAAGAACGGATATCATCCCACAGAGACTATCTTCCAAATACCACTAATTGATTTTCAAATTCTATTTGGTGAATTAAAATTTAAGTGAATAATTAAAAGTAATAGAAATACTACAAACTATGAACAAAAATTAAAGAACTTGAAACAAAATAATAAATCAACTAATTAAAAATCAATAATAAAAAGCCTAGGAATTAATTTCATCAACTGTTCATTCTTATTAATTTTAATAATCAATTCTAAATCTCTTCTACTTTCTATTCTAATAGCAGGTTAATATAATCGATTTATATTCTTTTTCAAGATATAAGATCTCAATCAATATGCAGGTTTTCTACATTTCTGTGATAAACTTGAACATATAGAAGGCATTTAAACATGGAAACCTAATTACTACACACGTCATATAGGTACTTTCGTCCAATATGCAACTAATGTCTATACAATGATAACATATTCAATTCTCATCTTTCGAATTTTGAATCAAAACCATTAATTCAAGTAAATAGTGATCAAGTATTTACTAGCATTAAACAAACATCATATATATTAGATTAGATTAGAGAAGAAGTATCAATAGAATATCATAATAAAATTAAATAGAAATCCCAGTAACTACATTAATCCCTAGATAAAAGAAATTAGTTCATAAATAACATAATGAAAATAAAGTTCAAATAATTGTTCATAAAATCAACTTAAAGAATTCAGATGAAACAGAAAACTAATTACAACAGCCTCTTCTACTCTAGGGTTTTTGAAACTTAGCCTTTTTCTAAATTCACAAAAAAAAATGTTCTTAAATAGCCTTCCAAGATTCCCAAGTGAAAAGACTATCTTGCCCTTCAAAAAGTGGTTTGAAATCTGGAAAACGCGTTTACAGCGCTGGGGCGCTAAAGTCAGAGCCAAAAGACTCTAAAAATTTGTTCACCAGCGCTGTAGCGCCCTTGATGTAGCGCTGCTCGACTGTTCTTGATAGCGCTGTAGCGCTCCTTTTGTAGCGCTGGGGCGCTACTTCTAGAATCGATCAACTCCTTTATGTCCTTCCCAGCGCTACGACGCTCCTTTGATAGCGCTGTAGCGCTATTGTCAGCATCCAAACTCGCACATATCGACTCCGAAAAACACGATTTTCTCCATCTTAACTATATTTTCTTTCACTTTCACACATTTTCACTCTTTTCACCAACTTAGCATGAAAAACCTGAAACATGAGCAAACGAGCATAATTCTGCAATAAAATAATCCTACAATAAAATAATCCTAAACTAACGAAAACACTATAAAACTAGACCATAAACGAGCCTAAAACTCGTTTATCACCCATTATATTGTAATTCTTGTTATCTTAATGAAGAGTTCCTATTTTTTTTTTAAAAATCTAGCTTTCCTTCCTTAATATGTTTTAAAAAAATCAATCTGAAAATACATAACAATAAAAGGCAAAACATACAAATGAAGGAGGCCTTTCATTTGAGGCCTTTCATTTTCGCTCAATCAATGAGGCCAATGGGATGGGAATCATAAAAGGCAAAACATACAAATCAAATGACATTCTGCAAATACGTCCAATGAGATGCAGACACGTAACTCAACATTCCGCGTAGCACATGCATGAGGATAAAAATTAAACACGAAAAGCCCAATGTCCAATGACCATTCCATCTTATGTTTTAAGGAATGGAATGGAATATATATGAATTATAAGACTGATTCATCTTACTGACTCTGTCTGACAGGTAAAAACAATCCACTAAAATACATGACAATAAAAAAATCACTTTTTTATTTGTTAATAATTATGAAATCCCATCCTATATTAATATTAATATCATTACTCATTATTAATAATAAGGTAAGTGTACTTCATTAATTTATACTATAGCATAATTACTTGGAACTGTTGGTAGTTGACAAGTTTTATCCAATACGCGTTTGCCACGTCATTGATAGCTGCCGCAATCTGACACCGTGTGAAGAAGAGGAGTTTATACCACTTTCGTTGTTACAATCTATAATGGAGGCTGATTATTATGATGAATATAGGTACATATGTGTAGAAGTAATAGTAGTAGTACATAATACACATATATTCAAAGTCAAAACTATAACGCAATACAAAACAATACAATACAAACCCACCTCCCTCTTCTTCTTCTTATTCTTCTTATTCTTTTTAGATAGAGAGCTTTTTCTCTTTGACTTTTTTCTTTGCTTTAATTTTTTTTCCCCTGAGAGAGGGAGGGAGGGAGAGAGGGAGGGAGGGAGAGATGAATGCGGCGCCACGCCAGCAACAGCAGCCTCCCCCCGGGGCTTCGGACTTGGCTGCCGGAGCCGCCGAGGGAACGGTAATGCTTAGAACTTACAAGGCCTGGAAAGGCAGCAATGTAAGTCCCATCTTCTTCTTCTTTTAGTTTGTTTGTGAAATTGAGCTGTTTTGTTTTTTGTTTAAGGAAGGGGTCAAAAGTTTGGGGCTTGTTGTTTCTTTCTCATCTGGGTTTGGAAAATCTGATGTTTTGCTTTGTTGGTTGTGTAAAATTATTTGGATCTTTAACTCAGTTTGCTTAGATTTCAAAAGGGTCTTTGTGGTTTTAGTTTCTGGGATTTGGGTTTCTGTTCTAGATTTCAAATATTGAAATTTTGTTGTTGGAAAAGGGGTTAACTGTGGCTGTGTAATTGATTAGAATTTTGGGTGTAAAAGTAGTTGATTTGAGCTTATGATTATTTCAGCTACTTTGTTATTAGCTCACATCATTTTGATGTGTCCAGTATGTTTTGCAAAATATGATTTTGGGGTTTTACTGTTTTTGGTGATTGCATGGTATTTAGCTGGAAATATTGGTTCCAAATACTTTGACAAGTTAATTTTGAGCATTTTAATGAGTCAGTGGATATCTTCAACTGGCTTTATATTCTAGGGTACTTTCCTCATTATGTTGGCTCTGAAACAAGGTGTTTTTTTTTTCTTTCTTGAAGAATTTACTGATCTTCATTTATGCAGATATTTCTATGTGGTGGAAGGCTTATATTTGGACCAGATGTAAGATCAATCGCGCTAACCGTTTTTCTCATTTCCGCCCCAGTAGCTATCTTCTGCGTCTTTGTAGCTAGGAAACTCATTGATGAATTTCCAAATAACTGGGGTGTATCCGTTATGGTTGCGGTTATTGTATTGGCAGTGCTTGTAAGCTTCTTTTCTTTTCTATTTCAGGTTTCAAAAGCATTCTCCTTCTATTTGCAATAGAGTTTGTTACAATATTTGCATTGGCCTGAGAAGCACCCTAAAACTCCTGCCAATTTACTCCATAGAAAACATAGTCCTTGCATCTGAATGACATAGATTTCTTCAGTGTTTTTCCTACATTACAAGATGAAAATGACTCCATTTTCTAATATCAGTAAAGTGTTTGTGTTACAGGATTTGATTCTTCTGCTACTAACCTCTGGAAGAGATCCTGGTATAGTACCTCGCAGTGCTCACCCTCCAGAGCCGGAAGATTTTGAAGGGAGCATTGAGACAGGAGCTGGCCAAACTCCACAACTGCGATTGCCTCGCGTTAAGGATGTAATTGTCAATGGAATAACTGTGAAGATTAAGTACTGTGATACCTGCATGCTTTATAGACCGCCTCGCTGTTCTCACTGCTCAATATGCAATAATTGTGTGGAGAAATTCGATCATCACTGCCCCTGGGTTGGTCAGTGTATTGGACTGGTAATGAACATAATCTCTATTGGTATTATGCTATCTATAAATCCATATTAGGTGCCTTTTATTTTTTGATGAAAACCTGAATTTTCTTGTGTTTCATTTCTTTCTTAAACTTTGGACCTGATTATGAGGAGATTACAAATGTGGTATTTTACTATATTTTTGCATGAAGCAGAATCAACTTTAACCAAATTTGGTATGCAAATGTATTTGATGGTGTATCTGTAATGAAAATTTGTGGTTGGTAAGTGCACTGGACTGGCAATGATTACAACTCCAAAAGATTTTATGCTCTCCTAGATCTTAATTGAAACATTATTCGGTGAAAACATGAAATTTCTTGCTTTCTACTTATCTTTCCCTCCATGTGGACCTTGTGCATATTATGGTGCTTCTGAAATGAATTTGTTTTTACATATTCTTGCATGTAGCACAATCAGAAATGGCTAAATTCGGTATGCAAGTGTACATTGTGATGATTCTGACTTGAAAATTTTCTTTTGATCTTGGTGCAGCGGAATTACCGTTTCTTCTTCATGTTCATCTGCTGTGCTACTCTTCTTTGTTTATATGTGCAAGGGTTTTGCTGGGTCTACATCAAGAAGATTATGAACGATGATGATGATATAACAATCTGGAAAGCTCTGATCAAGACTCCTGCCTCTATTGCACTAATAATTTACTCTTTTATTGCTTTCTGGTTTGTTGGTGGCCTTACCTTCTTCCATTTGTATCTCATTAGTACAAACCAGGTGACCATCTCAAATTTCCAACTTGTTTCCATGTTTATCATGTCTCTTCTTGGGATTCCATTTTTTTTTTCATAAAACAGTTTTCAGTTTTATTTTTCGATTCTAAATGTTTGTATTCTGGTTTTTGATGTGGTTTTGCAGTCAACTTATGAGAATTTCAGATATCGATATGAGCGGCGAGTCAACCCATTTAACAAAGGGATCTTTAAAAATTTCTTAGAGACATTCTGCAGCAGCATTCCTTCATCCAGAAACAATTTTAGGAAAATGATTCCCAAGGACCCTTCTATTCTACCTCGGATAGTTGGGGGCTATGGAAATCCCATAATGGGGAAAGCCATTAATGACATAGAAATGGGGAGAAAACCAGTTTGGGATGAGGGTGCAGTTCATGATGGTGATTATGAAGAAGAACATGTCAGCAACGACGATGGCCCAGACAAGGATCAAGGACTGCACGATGCTGATGTGTCACCAGATTTAAGCAGAAACCTTCCAACAGAAAGCACAGAGCGACGAGATGTCTCATATTCAAGGCGTTCTAGTTGGGGAAGGAGAAGCGGAAGCTTGAACATATCACCTGAGATTCTTGCTTTGGCTGCTGCTGGAGTTGGCGACTCGAGGCGTGTCACTGAAGCAAGGAGTGGAACTAGTTTTCCATCAGAGACTGGTTCCCGGCCTAATTCTTAGATGTACAGAAAAACTGAGAGAAGGGAAAGAGTTGCTACTTATAATGCCAGTGATGTAAAGTTTGAGTTGGTGTTGATTTTTAACTATGTTTCCGAGACCATCAAAATGTACAAGGTTTTGCTCTTTATTTAAGACACGCTATTGGCCTTGTGCAGTTAATTCTTTCGCAAGTATTGGTGTGCCATTGTAATTGTTTTATTCGATAAGCTCCAGTGTTATGTTCAGGTGTTAGTGGTTACTGATTAAGAATATATTTATATTCTTAAAACTCCATATTACCTTCACGTCTTAATGAAATTGAGATGAGTACCCCAAATAAGCTTTTGCTTAAAGAAAAAAGAAAAAGTCACGAGAGGCAGCCAACCGTAAACATAAAAGTAGAGACTTTATTTGAATATGGAAAGTCTAAATTTTATATAAGGTGCTGCCAAATTTGAAGAGGTCTAATATTAGATGGTTTCTAGGAAAAAAAATTATGAAACTTCAAAAGTTTCAAATATTTCCAACTCATTTGGCTATGACAAGGCCCAAGAGAAGGAGGATCTTCCAATTGAAAATAACATATCGAAACTCTTCCTAGAACTTCATTGCATGTTCTGGAAACGTTTCATGATGATGACACTCAAATCCATATAGCGCCGAGCACAGTTTGATAGGCAGGCTTGTTCACTGGAGCTGAATTTGCTCCCTGGTGAACCGGTGACGCACTTGTCCCAGCATACATTTGTAAGCTTCGCCACCATCTCGTTGAGCATTGCTCTTTCCTTCTCTTGCTGCAGTAAAAACCAGAGACATTCATTTAAGATATAATACAAAAGTTAAAAAATGTTTTGCTATGCCATCTTAAAAAAAATAAAGAAACCAATAAGATTGATATAAAAACAATATGATATAGAGAAGGGTCTCAAAGATCTTAGCTCTTTTCCAAACCAAATCTAAAGGTTAAGCGTTAAGCATCTGGCTTTACACACAGAAGACACCATATTGCTTGGAAAAACTTTCACTACATGTTCCTAAATGAAAGCTGAATTTGCTAGCATTATTGAGAAGCATGTCTAATTTTGTCATGAAAACAGCATTAAGCAAGCCCTCTGCTCTGAGAGAACTAAAAGAGAAATCTTTTCCATTTGTGTCGGTCACTAAAGACTTTTAGTTACCATTAATTGCACAAAAAATGGCCCTGAATAAGCAAAAGAGCAACCAACTCTGAAACCACAAAATTCTTAAGCAGCTAAAATCATGGATACAAAATAGAATTGTTTCGATACTCCAAGAATGCATTACGAAAATAAAAAATCAATTTCACTATCTCAATGCAAAGAAATGTGTGAATGTACATTTATCTCTATGTCTACATTGTTTCACAATTAAATAATTCTTAAGGAAGCGAAATAAAATGTCAAGAACTTCCACAATTGTCTCTTATTATATTAGAGAAACGTTCATTGCAATTTTTAATTTTTTTAAAATTAATTGACAATAGAAAATATAAAGATGGATAGTCGAATGAAAACAATAGGCTTGTAAGAACGACATAGCTGATTTCCAAATATTTATATTGACCACATTATGAATCCACATAAATGTGTAAGCATTCTCCGAGAGTTGATATTCTAAATATCATATACAAATAGAATATTCATCAACTAAAATTAAACAAAACAAAAGAATCAAATAGTGGGAGAGAGCAAAGAGCCTCAACCCATGAAACGACAGCATATGTATTAATCAGTTAATCGATTCTTTGAATAAATTTTGGAGAAACCCATTATTGATTGCGCAAAAGTAAGTAAAACCCCTCAAAAAAGAGAAAATTTTCAATGAATATATAAAAGAGCTTCTTCTCTCCACCAGAATATGCAAAATTCAGGTTCATATCAGAGGTTTTCAATCAACAAAAGGACTAGAAAATAACTTACATTAATGAACTGGAGTAGTTCAGGGCTGTTAAGAGCTGAAGGATCCATGGCGATTAATGATTAGTAAAACCCTACAATTTTTTTTTGAGATTATGGAGACGCTCTTAAAACCCTAGGGAAAAGAGAAGACGTCTCAGACTTCGGAGCCATGAACGGACCGAAGATCAAATAAGAGACTATTCAGTGGGCCCAAATTGAAGATTTTGGGCAGGCCCATTAAAGTGTGACTAATGAAAATTAGGAATTTTTTTTCAAAAATACCCATTTTGTTTATATATATTTACAAAAATTCCCGTTTTGTTTATATATATATTTTTTCAAAAATAAGACCTTGGTTATTTTGAAAAAATGATATATACTCTTTTTTCTCCAACCAAACATGACAAGATAATAGGCTCATTGTAGTTTAGATTGGTAAATTTATTATTTTTTGAAAAGAAGTCATTCCATTGGTAACTCAAAATAGTTAGCCTAGAGTAACTAAGTTTATGTGGGTTAATCTAGTAACTTAACAATAATAGTAACCTGAGTAATTAACTCAATTGATTATCAAATAATTTTTTTATAAGTTAGATGTAGTTACTAAAAATTTTATAATTAGGAATGCGTGGTCAATAAAATAGCAAGAGATTTTGATAAGTTATAATTATGAAAGAATATTGATATAAGGTACCTTATTACATCTAACTATGACGTGGTATATTAAGTATTATTGAATTTAAAATTAGATATTATTAATTAAAATTTAAAATAATAATAATATAATTAATTTCAACAACACATAAAATATATAAATATATGTAATAAGATCTCATATCTCTTCTATATAATAAGAGTGTAGATAACAATTTTTTTTAGTTTTAACGATTTTTTATTTTTTATTTCGTTAACTTTAAAGGAATATTTTTATATTTAACGGTAGATTGTAAACATAATTTAAACTTAAATCAAAATAAATAAATAAATAGTTAAACAAATTAAAATATGTTATAAAACTATTAAGAATACTGAAATGTAAAATATAAAGAAAAGAAATTGACAAATAAATAGAGAGTTAAACTCTTGTGTGTTATTTCAATAGGGGAATGACCCCTATTTATACAGATACATAAACCCTAAGAAAATTGGGAAATTACTTTGAATACAATCAAGAATTAATGTTGATATAATACTTTGGATAACCTAGTGATTTTTCATTATTATGGACTTCCATATATATAATGTTTCTAACACTCTCCCTTGGATGTCCATGAAAATTGCCTCATTAAAAACCTTGCCAGAAAAACCCAGTAGGACAAAAACTCGACAAAGAGAAAAAGAGTGCAGTGTATATTTACTCCCCCTCGTTTCGACGCACTTGAAGATCCTTTAATCGACGCATTTCATTCTTATGTTTGTAATGGCTTTGTAAATAAGTCTCTAAGAATGTCGCTTGATCGAATTTGATAAACATCAAATCACCACTATTTTGAAGATCTTGTGTGAAGAAGAATTGCGGTGAAATGTATTTAGATCTATCTCCTTTAAGGTATTATCATTTTAGTTGAGTAGTGCATGCATCATTATCTTTATAGAGACTTGTTGGTATTTCTTTATCGGGTGATAATCCACATGTTCCTCAAATATGTTGTTTCGTTGATCTCAATCACACATTTTTCCCTTGCCTCATGAATTGCAAGTATCTCAACATGATTTAAAGTTGCCTCGTTATAAACCTTGTCAGGAAAACCCATGGGACAAAACTTTAACTAAGGGAAAAATAGTGCAACATGTATATATATCCCCTTATGCATATATCCATAGTAACTTTCGTGATCAAATATCTCATATGATTTTCATCGTAATATAAATCACCATAAATTTTCTATGATCACAAGTCTACTATAACTCTTATAGAGCATATGTGTAGAATGAAATATGAATATTTATCCAACATATTAAATCAATCATGTATATAACCTTGTTCATTATCATATCATATCAACAATGTTATAATATGCATCATATTTGTGGATATTCATTATCTATGACTATGTTCAATCCAAAATTTGAAATTTAAATATGATCACACGAATGAATATATCTTCGATAATATCAATTTTCATTTGCAATAAAGATGGTACTTCGGGACCACATATTCATTGCATTCTCATTACATGTTATTTAATTTCTACATCATATGATTATATACACTATGATTCTTTATGCATATGAAGTTCTTCGGGACTTCTCTACTCATAATTTAATCTATAAACAAAGAATATATTTAATAATTCCCAATCTACAAGATGAAATAAGAAATCTTTCTTCAATAATTTATAAAATAATGAGAAGCTCTTCAAGAGCCTTTTACAATGTATTATTTATGAATTCACATTGCATAGACAATAATACTTATAATTTCAAATAATTATTCACCTACATGTCTTTAATCCAGAAAAATATCTTTATTGTATAATGCGTGCGACTTTGAATTTATATCTCTTAAGACATGTTAAATTCTTCTAGAATTTTTCCGGTAAGACATATTTTGAATTCTCATATTACTAGGAGCTCCAAATAAATAATTTGTGTTGCAACGTTTATATGACACATATTAATTATCATAAAACATATATACTCCAGATTATAATCAAATATTGATTATATTTTCTCATAACAATATGTATATACCTTTATTTAATCATTCTCTTATCTATGCAAATTTTGTACACTAATTCATTTGTGTACAAATACACAAAATTCTCATTCGAATTACCTTTTCTTGTACAAATATTTATTTGTACCCCTACAAGTTTATTTCACTTTATGTGAGTAAATTTATACTGTGTGGATTGCGTCATATAATTTTTGCCAAAACTATATATACTTCGATAATTCTCGACCTGTTTAATATCATGATCTTTGCTATCTCATATTAGTTTATTGCATATGCAAACATTTTGTATCGTCGACACTAATTCATAATATGATAATTTCCTCCCATATTGACATAACTTAAAGAGATTTCATTATTTTCAACATAATTGTCAAAATTGTATATTATTTATAGGTACCTATATAACCCCTTTAAGGGTTTTAATTATTATTAACTTTGTTATATCTATAACTTCTTTAGGGAGTCTCTTCTGGAGTACTATTTTTATTTAATGCTCAAATTATCAACACTTTATAACATTAAGGTATCTTTATGAGTGTCTTTTACTCACAACATCTTTAGGACGAACCAAATGAACATTTGTTTTCATAATTTTTACTTTGTTCACTTACGCTTCAAGCGTTATTAGACTCATTCTGACTCAATTTAAATAATATTGATTTGCACTTGACATACATATATGTATGAATTTATCATTTTGAACTTCTAGTTCTTACTTTGTGCAATGATCATTTTTCAAAATATTTATCGATCCAACTTAATTTCTCTCCCCCCGATCGAGAGAATATTTTTAAAAAATAATTTAACCTGTAGGAATTTCAAACTCATATATATTATTAGGTCATTAAACTTCAGGTACAATAAATCACGATTATATTGTAGAATCCAAGAACTTTACTTAGCTAGTTAGATAATAGTAGTAATAGTAATAGCTAGTAGTAGTTATAGTATGTTTATTACTGTAGATTTTGGTTCAAGCCGGGATTTAGTTGGAAACTCCTAGCAATAGTTATGGATTTTATAAGTTTAACCTATAGTTTAAGAATATTAATTATAACATAAGATTTGATTGATATTGCTGGTTATTAATATGATGATTATTATAACCTAAGGTTTAGATAGAGCCAATAGGATTATGACACTTGTGATATGCATGATTATTAAGGAATCATTATTTTAATAAGGGAAATATAAGACTTAGTCTTCACTAGAATCTGTTAGGAGCATGATATTTATTTAGATATTTAGACTCACAATTTTATTTATTTGTGGATTAGGTTGTTATTTAGATAATTAAATAGATTTTTTTTTCGTAACTTTAGGGTACTGTAACTTTCGACCTATTTTTGACCCAGTTATGTTATGAATTTCGAAAAATAGTATTTCTAAAAAGTTGTAGATAATTTAATTAGCTTTCTAACGGTATAATGATATTCTAAATCGGAGTCCTACAGCTTCAAATATGTTGATTTTACTGTATGTTAGTTTAGAGTTACGGGATTTAGAAAGTTAGAAGATTTTTATTCCTTAGGATTCTATTTTAAATTTAAATTTAAATTTGGATTATAATTAGAAGATTTTTATTTCTTAGGATTCTATTTTAAATTTAAATTTAAATTTGGAATATAATTAGAAGATTTTTATTCCTAGAACTCTATAAATAGAACCTAGCACCAAGCATTTTCATTCATTCTTCAAGCATTGATCAGAGCCTTCTAGGTGCTAGTGAGACTATAGAGTGATAAACACTTGGGTTGGGGTTATAAGCTTTGTCATTCTAAGCTTATTAGACACTTGGGAAGTAAGGTTCATAGAGTGTATTTCGGTTTCGAGGTGTAGTTCGGTCATAGCAATTTCAAAAGTATTCCTATTCTTAGGTCCTTTTCTGTATTGTTTCATTAGTTCTTATAGTTTTTCTCTACTCAATTCCTAACCCAATCTTCTCTATTCTTGGTTAGGCATCTAAGTTCTTCGAACTTGAGATTTCTTGTTGGTAAGTATCTTCTCGATGGTTTAGTTCATTCCTCTTCATCTCTTTCTTTTAGAAAGCTCACATCTCTATTAATGGTTTTTAGGAGTGTTCCAAAATCCTGACACTGTTCTCATCATCCCGGTATTTTGGTAAGGAAAATAGGCTAGATCTTGTATGTTTGTATGATATGTTATGTTTAATATGTTATGATAAGTTTATGTTTTTATATGTTATGTTATGATTTACCCTACCTCAAATATTAGACAGGGGACGTAGATGGGTTATCATACACTACATGTGATCTAACCTACCTCAAATATTAGACAGGGGACGTAGATGGTTTATCACATGTCATAATAGCCATTATTAGTATAGTCTTATATAGTATATGTTATGATATGTTTTTAGCAAATGTTATGATATGTTTTTAGCATATGTTATGATATGATTTTATGTGTATGTTTATGTGGTTAGTAGTTTTTCCTTGCTGGGCGTTAGGCTCATTCTTTTATGTTTATATGTGTAGGAAAATAGTTATGGCGGCGGAAAGATTCTTGGCAGCTTGAGGATGTGTATTGAGGCAGGATGGAATCGGTGGATTGTGCGTTCGATTCGAGGATGAAGTTTTTAAGTTTTTTAGTTATGATTTCTATGTATTATTTTTCCGCACTTAATTTTGTAACCAATTTATTTAAGTTATGTTTTGTTTTCAAAACAATGGGATCCCATATCCTAAATGAATTTTTATGTATTTAACCTTTACTTTACAGTTTTTAAATAAAGTTATGGTTATTTCATATGTACGTTTTCTTAAGATTAGTATAGTAGTCATTAATGGTCCAAAGTCTAGAATAGTTGGGTCGTTACATATATACTTATTTCACTTTCAAGAATGAGTCATATCCATATGTACAGTTGAAAATATACAAACTTATAATTATTGTAAGTTCATGATCATACAATCTTATCACATCGATAAAAAATTATGCAATAAAAACCCAATAATGATTCAAGATTGCAAAGATAATATAATTAAACACTAATTATCAAAATAATATAATTTTTTCTCTCGTACATCTTGGACAAACTAAATAACTATATATCAAAATAATTTACATAGGCAAAATAATTTTCAGAATATATAAAAATTTCAATTTATAAATAATTATGAAAAATTTGAGAAATGAATGCACTAACATTCTAATGAGTGACACTTTTATAAATGATATATATGTAATAAAAATTTTAAAAAAAAATTACACGAGTTAAAATATTTATAAACAAATAAACATTTGAAAACTAGTTGAAATATATATTTCTTTTAAAAATATAAGATATTCAAATTTATTTTCACTTCCCGTATACAAAATATATATGCATATTTTCTTGAGCACCATATAAGAATTAAAAAGAATCTTCTCGTTCTTCATCTAAATTTAGAGAAATTTATACATCTTATTGCATATGATTGATCAATCAATTAATGAACTTCAGGTTTACTATACTTTGTATTTCACTAAAATTTTCAACATATACATAACCGCTATAAAAGTTTCATTTTTGTTTATATACTAGAGAATGGAATAATTTTAATATCCTTCAAAACATATAATATCATTGATTCTTCAAGAATCAGATTTCTCCATTTGATTTTTGTAATATATTATGTTCAACCACATTATATTTAACAATTTTCTCTATCAAATGGTGTGCTTGCTTAAAAGCACAATTTTTTTTTATTTTTTTTTAATATATACAACTTTATCATTCATTCAAGTTAATACACAATGATAATAATCACGTTTGTTGTAGCCAAATAAGTATAATCATAATATGAATATATCACTTATTTTTCTTTCTCATTTCTTTCCAACAAGTGGTCAAATTTATTAATGAAATAAATCATTTCTTATTCTTATGACTTGATATATTATATAATTAAATGTACAACCGGTACATATTATAAGTCATTTTTGGCCACATTCACAATTATATAGAAATTGTACAACTGATACATAAAATATGTTTAACTTTAGCTAGCAATTGTGTTCAGATTTCATCAAGAACATTTTCAAATAATATTTGTGACTTTATAACACTTTAGGGAATATAATTATAAATTACATTTCGATCAATGACAAAGTTCACTATAATACTAATAATTTAGACATTGACTTCTAGGAATGTGCAATGAATAATTGATATAAGTAATTGTTAACCGAGATTTTCGGCAACTCTATCAATGAATAGTATCTGCTGATAATAATAATGAAAGTATAAAATCGACACAGGGTTTTTTACGTGGTTGGGGCGTTAACTAGCCTTAGTCCACGAGTCTATGTATTAGAGCTAGAAGAAGCTTTTTCAATGGAGTTTTCTAGTAATCTCTGAACAGAGTTTTCTCTTCCTTTTCTCTTCTCTTTTTTTTACATTGTTCTACAACTTATATTTGTAAGCTGAGGGGAATACCGGGTCTGGGCCGGATCCGACCCGGGCCCATCAGAGAAATGGATACAAGGGGCCTATCTAGTGGAGGCCCAATACAAAAAGATATACAATACACGAAACTCAAACCAGCTAAGGCCCAATTGGTTGACCTGAGACACAAGCCTCGCTCGACAAAACGGCGCTTTGGCTCTGACCACTTCGAGTCACGAGGCTGATTCAGGAGACAAGACCGGTCAGGGTACTTGGCTGCGCAGTCCCGACACATCAGTGAGCAATCCCGAGGCGACCCTTTCTGCAGGCGAAAAGTGGGGGACAATGCCCACGGGAAATGAGGCGGCTTCAGGATCCTGGACGCTTGGCCTTCAACCGGGGAGGAGGTGATCCAGGTCCGTTTACCATTGGCCCGCTCCATTTACCATAGGCCCAGACCACACCAGGGTTCGGGACAGGGACGCGTAGGCCGCGACGGTCCGGGCGCTCTGGACATTGCCGGGACCGTTCTTGGTGAAGACGAACCCGGAGGGACGTCCCGGACCCCTCCAATGGGCCCAGTCTGGAGTCCCTGGTCTGTACCAGTCCCCTTGGGAAATATTCAAACCAAGGGACCTTGGGCCGGGCCCATATGCTGAGCTGGTCCTCTGACCGTGGGCTTGGGCGAAGGCCCAAAGCCCCTGCAGGAAGCGGGGATAACAGTAATGAATCACTCACTTTAAGGAATAACATTAAAAATATCATACTTGTTTCTGGCAAGAAATATTGCATATATAATAACATGACTAATAATACCAATACTCTTTAAAATGAAATTTGCTTTCTATCATTCTCTTCAGGGAATAACATTTAAATGTACAACAAAATTGATATACATGTTAATTTCTTTATTGTACAATAAACACACATCCAAGTCAATATCAAAGGTAGTTACATCTGAATTAGTTTATTCTCTTCATTTTTTTTTTCAATCTTGTTCATCATTTTTTCATAATTTAATGTTTTGATGCAATTTTCTTAAAACTTTTGGGACTTAAAAAAATCAATCACCAACTGCATTAATCATAATAAATTTCAATGTTCTTTAATTGTGTTCATAAATTTCATATAATTAACAAATATGTGAAATATCCACTCAAGGAATTTAGCTAAAATATCACAACTCTTTAGCAATTATATTTATTTTTCAAAATTGTCAAAGAACATATATACCTTAATAAATAATTATAATGATGAATATCATTTTTAATTTGCATAATCTTCAAGATATATGCAAGATCTTATTAAGGATCTATAATAAATATTTTTTTTCTTCTCAATATGCCATGGGAGTTTACAATTTCTAATGGAAACATAATTATAAAATAAATACTATAGTGAAATCAATATCAAACATGTGAGATAATATTAGCACATATACAAATATAACCATATTTATGATAATAAGTTATTAAACCATCTCATACAATCACAATTGTGAAATAACAACTCATATATATACAAGTCTTATCAAAATATACAATATGATAATGATATGAACATACCTTTCGTAACAAAATATTTTTACCTCAATGAAATATGATGACTAGAGTTTTGATTATGATTTTTTATATCAACATATAATGGCGGCTGAAGATTGAATCATCAAGTTCAGATTCAAGGAATGATTATGGCTAGAGACCCGTGATAATATTTTGAACCTACAAACAATGGTAGTTAGAGAATCGTGCTGATAACATGTTATAAAACTATTAAGAAATACTGAAATGTAAAATATAAAGAAAAGAAATTGACAGAGAAATAGAAAGATGAAAATGGAGTTAAACTCTTGTGTGTTATTTCAATAGGGGAAGGACTCCTATTTATATAAATACTTAAGCCCTAAGGAAATCGGGTAATTACTCTGAATACAATCAATGATTAATGTTGATATAATACTTTGGGTAACCTAGTGATTATTCATTATTATGGACATCCATATATATAATATTTATAACAAAATATGATATTTTTGAGATATTTTACAATGACAATTATTTAAAAATAATAAAACCATACATTTTATAACTTAAATAAACTTAAATTTTACGTATTAGAATAATCTACTATCAACTAGAAACAAACTTTTTTTAAAAAAAAAAAAACTAGCAACAAACTTAAATTTAAAATCCATGTATAATATTAATATTATATTAAATATATAATATACAATCTCTTGTTGTCACTGCCAAATTCAAAAACTAGAACAAACATAAACTTCAACAAAAATAAATAAATAAATTAATTAAAATATGATATTTTAAAGATATTTTATGATAAGTTAAATGATTAAATCATATTTATTTAAAAATAATAAAGCTATACATATCATTTTTTTATCTTATAAATTTGTGTGATAATTTATTTTTTATCAAGTGATTGGAGCTCTTTTTCTCCATCAAATTCACCAAAAGACATTGCGAGTTACATTATAAACTAAAAATAGTTGATGTATGTATACTACTCTACACTATGACTTTTTCTATTATTATTTTATTCTATTATTAATTTCTTTTTAAATATTATTGTAATTTATATATATGTCATGTAACCATGTAAATATATATATATTTATGTCAATGTTGTGTTTAGATGTCATATATGTAAATATTATTGATATAAATATTTGTATAAATTATAGAATTGTAATTCGTTCTATTATATATTGAAAAAAAAATGAACTGGTTTTTATTAAAATTATAGACAATATTTTGCCATAATTTTTTAATACATTTATATCATACACTATATTAAACATATTTTATTTACTTTTATTATATTTTTTATTTATTTAAAATTCATATGATAATTAAAAAATCATAAAAATAAATACATGATTGAATAAACATGTTTATAACTTTAAAATTAAGCAAATGTGCAGCACATTATTTTGATCTAGTATATATATATATAAATGTTAATCATATAAACATATTTGATAATAATAATAATAATAATATATTAATTAAACTCATATCACTGGTCATGTATTCTCTATAAATCCATTTATAAACCAAAAAAAAAAAAAAACTTATATTGGGTTTTCAAGTTTCAATCTTAATTATTTAAATAGCTGGTTCATGTGTTATAAATAACACATATATTAATTAACCCATAGTATATATATATAAAATAATATTTCTATGTCGTCTAATTAATGGAAAAATATGTCAACTGATGATAGAATTGTAACGCCCTGGTTACCCCAGGACCGTTACGGTGAACGTTGAACCGTGAATTTAACTCGTTACCCGAGTTATTTGGTTAAAAACGTGCTTCTAGGTGTTATTAACAGGTTAAGGTGGAAAACCAATCAAAAGGAAATGATATATTTCATTTAAAATATAAAACTGTTCATGGGCCCATCAAAACATTTACAAGTTATTTACAACTCAAAATGGTCATTACAGTTTAAATTTACAACCCGCCGACCTAAGCGGCAAAAATAGGGTAAACCCCTGAGTTCCTTTGAGAATTCTTTGGCTGTGGTGGTCAAGCGGCCGCATATGTACACATCACCACCTAAGCTCTCCACTCAAAGCTGGGTGAGCTTTTCTTTCCCTTTACCTGCATCACATAGCACCTGTGAGCCAAAACTCAGCAAGAAAACACAACATTGCATTAATATAATATCAACAATGATCGTAATAATCATTCAGGAATTTCAGTCTAAAATAGAGGAGTGACAATTGTAAAAGTCACTAAGGTGGGTTCCATTCCCATCAGCCATGTGACGATAGGGTGACCTGGGCTTTGCAAATAAGTGATCCTTTCACTAGCTTATCAAGATAGGTGTTTGATAGTCTTAGACTAGTCAAGCGCTTATAATTTCCATCGACCTTAGGGTCGGTCCAACATTAATGCTCCTAGAGTCATTCAACGCTGATATCGATTATCTAATCTTTTATCGGCTCTGCGTTCATGACGCTTATGCCGTTCTGACTCCCAGGTTAGTAATACGCGACCAGTGTTGATTCTAAATAGTCAGTGCCATACACAAGTAAGCAAGATTTGCTAAGCATTTAATATGCAATCAATGTCCACATTTAATAACCAACATGCCTCAACAACAACCACGCATGTCATATACACAGGGTGTAGTTTTCTTACTTCTGGTTCGAGCGAGAAATAGAACAAGAACGATCCCTGAGAATAATCGACCTTTTGATTCCTTAGCGATTACCTAATCATAACCAATTATAACCTACATTAATGAAAATAAACAATAATAGGATCTTAACACAAACCCCACTCTCGGGACCTCGAAACGTACCCACAAGGTGAGTAGATTTGATCCCGGGCCTTAAGGATTGAAACCCCGAGCCAAAACCCCTTAAAAACACTCAGAACAGGATTATGAAGGAACAGAGTAGCACCCCAGCGCTACTCACTAGCGCCCCAATACTCATCTCAGAACCAAAAACGCCCAAAGCCAACCCTGGGTAGCGCTGTAGCGCCCCCTTGTGGGCGCTATAGTGCTACACCCAGCTTAATTTGCCCCTGAATCTTCTCCCTTCGACTCCTCCATTTCCAACTTGTTTCAAATGCTTCCAAACCTTAAATTAAGTGCCAAATGAATCCAACAACCATCCCCACATGCCCTAGGCATCACAACCCCAAGAACCCTAGCCAAAAACTCCAAGCAAAGCCAATTAACCAACCTAGAAATCTCAACTGAAATCCAAAGCAAAAATAGAGCAAACCAGAGATTTAATGGCTAGAATCTTACCTCAAGTTCAGATTATGATGCTCTTCAATGGTGGAACACACTCCCAAGCCCTCAAGACTTATTTCCCAAGCTTGGTTCCTCAAATTAAGCTAAAAAATCCAAGAAGAAAAGGAGAGAAAATAGGTACAGGAGAAGTGTAATTGATGCTCTATTTTCCTTCAAACTTCCACAACCTTCATGGCTTAAATCAATCCTAGGGGTGAAAAGACTAAAATACGTGTAATGCCCCGAAATCCCTAATGCAGTTTAGTGGCTGGATTAGTAGGCCGGGAGGGCCATAATTGTTTAATTATGCCATTAAATGATTATATGCATGTGTTATGTGAATTATATTATAATATGATGTTAAATGCATGCATGTGAGACCACATTTGATTGTTAGGGTGTTTTGGTAATTTGGCCCGTTGAGGGCATATTTGTGTATTTCGGTGCATATTGTGATTTATGGATGAGATCCCATTATTATGGAGGCATATTCGAGCTATTCGGCATGAGACGGTCTTATATTATAAATTAGCGGTTTTTTCATAACGGGGTCAGTTATTGGGATATTGGATAATGAGAATGTTTATTTGATGATAAATTAGGAGTTATTGAGATCAGGAGGAAATTCTGGGAGTTTTGACTATTTTGCCCCCGGTGATGTTTTTGGGTCCCCGAGCATTAGGTTTTATTTGAGATTACTTAAGCTTGAAGTAGTTCGTCAGATAGAACCGTACGTTTAAAACACCTTTCTCTCTTCCCGTTAGTTCCTTTTAACGTTCGAGGCAATTTCGAAGAAATCTTGAGTTCTAGGAGTCGGAATCAAGCGAGGATCGAGGCATAGCGATCCTAGGAAAGATTGGAAGCTTCTTGACCGAAGGATTTAACGGAAAACAACCCAATCAAAGGTAATATAAGCTTTAAGTTTTGAGTTTTTAGAGTTTCTAAGCTTTGAATTGGATTTTGTGAATCGTTGAGTTTGTGATTCGTTTGAGCCTAGGGATTTGATGATTTTGGATCATTGGGATGTTTGGGAACTTTGATTTTTGGATTTGGAAGTGTTTAGGTATGTTTTTGGAAGGTTTTAAATGGGAAAAATCGAGTTTATGGCAGGTCCTCGGGTGGGGGCTGCGACCCAAGCTCGAAGAAGCTGGTGGAGGAATTTGGGCGTAGTGGGCACTGCGGCACTGGGTAGTGGGCGCTGTGGCCCTTGCTCCTGGTGTGGCTGGGGACCGCGGCTCAAGCTTCTAGGGCCGCGACTCTTGGGTGGTTTTGAGGCCAATTGAGTGTTTTGATCTCGGGAACTTGGTTTTAGGCCCCGGGATTGTTCATACTACCCGGATTAGTGGGATTCGATGTCCCAGAGGCTAGATCTTGGTTCGGGAGCTTTTTTTATCCATTTTATTGATGGTATCCCACATTTGGTTATGACTAGGTGACCGCTAAGGAACTTAAAGGTTGATCGTTCTCAAGGGTCGTTCTTATATTAACTCTCGCTCGAATCAAAGGTAAGAAAGCTGCACCTTGTGTATATGACATGCATGATTGTTGTTGAGGCATGTTGGTTATTAAATGTGGACATTGATTGCATATTAAATGCTTAGCAACTCCGGCTTACTTGTGTATGGCACTGACTAGTCAGGGTCGGCATTGGTCGCGTATTACTGACCTGAGAGTCAGAAACGGCATAAGCGTCCTGAATGCAGGACTGATTAAAGATTAGATCTAATCGATATAAGTGTTGAATGACTCTAGGAGCATTAATGCTGGACCGACCCTAAGGTCGATGAAACTTATAAGCGCTTGACTAGTCTAGGACTAGTTACTCAGAGCCAAGGCCTAAGGCGTAGGTGATTGTTTTGTCACGTGGCTAGGGAGCGGAATCCCATGGTTGTGACTCTATGGTCATGAGTAGGATATATTAGTGACCAGTTCATCGAGCACCTATCTTGATAAGCTAGTGAAAGGATCACTTATTTGTAAAGCCCCGGTGACCCTATCGTCACATGGCTAGAGGGAACGGAACCCACCTTAGTGACTTTTCAACTGTCACTCCTTTATTTTGGATTGAGAGTTCTGAATGATTATTATGATCATCGTTGATATTATATTCATGCAATATTGTGTTTTCTTGCTGGGCCTTGGCTCATGGGTGCTATGTGGTGCAGGTAAAGGGAAAGAAAAGCTCACCCAGCCTTGAGTGGAAAGCTTAGGTGGTGCTGTGCACATATGAGGCCGCTTGGCCACCACGACCAAGGAGTTCTGAGAGGAACTAGAGGTTTACCCTATTTTTGCCGCTTAGGTCGGCGGGTTTGTAAATGTAAATAGTAATGACCATTTTGAGTTATAAATAACTTGTAAATGTTTTTATGGGCCCATGAACAATTTTATATTTTAAACAAAATATACCATTTTCTTTTGATTGGTTTTCCACCTGAACCTATTAATAAAACCTAGAAGCACGTTTTTAACCAAAGAACTTGGGTAGTGAGTTAAATTCACGGTTCATCATTCACCGTAACGGTCTTGGGGTATCCAAGGTGTTACAACTTGGTATCAGAGCGTGCCAAGGTTAGGGTTCCTGTAGACTGGCTGGGCATGTACACTCATCACTGAAGTCAAGCTCGACTCATGGTTTGGTAACTATTTATGTAGTTATATGTATAACTGCTTAAATATAGTATATATGCTTTACCTGTATACATGAGACACCATGTTAAACCTGTGCCCTGAATATTATATCCTCAGCAACCGTGTGCTAAATAGTACTGAAATTGCTGGAACATACTTATTAGTATTGTTGATTGTGAATTATTATGTGATACATGCTAAGTGCTAAATGCTATAATCATGTATCTATTTGTATATTTGTATGACTGTGGAATATGATAACTATCTATTTGTTCTTGGACCGTAAGGCGGCAAGAGGTTTAGTTATTACTACTTGATTGGTCGTATTGACTATTGTTTCAGCAAGGTATAAGCTAATAAGAATGAATCTAGGATAGACAGATATGTCAGTTAGCCAGAGTGATCAAGGCCAGAACAATAATAATCAGGGTCAAGAGAATGACTAAGGACAGATTCCACAGCCAGCTCCTGCAAACTGGCAGCAGTTAATTAGCGATCTGCAGGCTACAGTGTTGAGACAGGGGGAAGAACTTCGTCTCCTGGGACAATAGCAAGCACCTGCAGTGGCCAGTGTATCAGTGGCACCTCTTGTGTCGGTGCCAGCAGCTGAGCAGCTGCCTGAGGTTGGAAATAAATGGGAGCCTCTTTATGAAAGGTTCAGGAAGCAGCAACCTCCAGTTTTTTAGGGCACTACAGATCCTGCCAAGGCAGAGTAGTGGATGAGTATGATTACCACTATCCTGGACTTCATGAGGGTGACTAGTAACAAGAGGGTGGCTTGTGCCACTTATATGTTTTGGGAGGATGCCCGAATTTGGTGGGAGGTTATTACCTAGACCAGAAATGTTAATGCCCTGAGTTGGGAAGAATTTCAGACTCTATTCATCGAGAAATATTATAATGATTCCATCAGGGCGGCAAAGGCTGAGGAGTTCATTAGGCTACTTCAGGGAGGTTTGTCAGTCACTGAGTATGCCTTGAAATTTGATCATTTGGCAAAATTTGCCATGGAGCTGGTGCCCACTGATGGGACCAGGAGAGAGAGATTTCTTCAAGGGCTACAACCCAGATTAGTTCGTGATGTACACATTACCACTGTGGCTGGGGTTACTACCTATGCACAGGTGGTTGAGAAGACACTCATAGCTGAGAGTGCAGAGAATAAGATCCGGCGAGACAGTGCAGCCAGAAAGGAGTTTAGGAGGACAAGTCCTCCATTTGTGGGTTCAAGTAGGGATGGAGGCCCCAGTGATCAGAAGAGGAAGGTTCTTGACACCTTCCTAGTTCCAGGTCCTGATCGGCGGCCCCGTGGTGTTTCAATGGGTCGTCCAGGTGGTAATGAAGCTTGGAAGTCTTACCTGAATGCCATAGATGCAAGAGGCGTCATTTGGGAGAGTGTAGGGCAAGGGTCTGCTTCTCATGTGGAGCAGTGGGTCATCTTAAAAGGGATTGCCCCAAGATCAGAAAAGAAGAACCCAGGAAAGCGGATAACTCAGCCCCAACTTGAGTGTTCGCGTTGACACAAGCAGAAGCTGAGGCTTCTCCCTCAGTAGTTACAGATTAGCTTTTTAGTGCTGGAACCCCTTATAGTGTTTTGATTGATTCTGGTGCTACACATTCTTTTGTTGCTAGTAGTATTATTGATAGACTGTGTAGACCCTGTAATTTTTATGTTGTGGGGTTTGGAACTCTGTTACCCACTGGGGAGTTAGTGGTATCCAAGAGATGGGTCAGATCTTTGCCAGTGATAGTGGAGGGTAGAGAGTTATCAGTGGATTTGATAGAGTTAGTTATGACTGACTTCGACATGATATTGGGTATGGACTGGTTAGCGAAGTATGGGGCAACCATTGATTGCAGAAGGAAGATTGTCACCTTTGAGCCTGAAGGTGAGGATCCTTTTGTGTTTGTTGGTACTGTGCATGGACCTTGCATACCATTGATTTCTGTATTGAGGGCTAGGGATCTATTGCAAGGAGATTGTATTGGATTCTTAGCCAGTGTTGTTGATACCACTCAGGTCGTGCCAGTGAGACCAGAATAGACCAGACTTGTTTGTGAATTCCTGGATGTGTTTCTAGAAGATTTGTCAGGGTTTCCACCGCACAGAGAGATAGAGTTCGTGATAGAACTAGCACCAGGGACAGAGCCAGTGAATTAAAGGTACAGTTGTAAGAACTATTAGATTTGAGTTTTATCAGACCTAGTTTCTCACCTTGGGGTGCGCCAGTTCTATTTGTAAAAAAGAAGGATGGTTCTCTGAGGATGCGCATTGATTACAGAGAACTGAACAAGCTGACAATTAAGAACTAGTATCCTTTGCCAAGGATAGATGATTTGTTCGATCAATTGCAAGGCAAGAAGGTATTCTCAAAGATCGACATTCGTTCTGGTTATCATCAGTTGGGGTCAAGGAGGGAGATATACCGAAGACTGCTTTTCGTACTAGGTATGGGCATTATGAGTTCTTAGTCATGTCTTTTGGATTGACTAATGCCCCTGCTGCTTTTATGGATCTGATGAACAGAGTGTTCAAGGATTATCTGGATCAGTTTGTGATCGTCTTCATTGATGATATCCTGGTTTATTCTCAATCTGAGTCAGAGCATGAGCAACATCTGAGGTTGGTTCTACAGAGACTGAGGGAGCACATACTATTTGCAAAGTTCAAGAAATGTGAGTTTTGGTTATCTCAGCTATCCTTTCTTGGGCACATTTTCAGTAAGGAGGGGATTAAAGTAGATCCAGCGAAGATTGAAGAAGTCAGAGATTGGCCAAGGCCGAAGAGTACTTCTGAGGTTAGAAGTTTTCTTGGATTGGCAGGTTATTGTAGGAGTTTCGTGGAAGGATTCTCAAAGATTGCTACTGCATTGACTGAGCTGACACGCAAGAGTCATAAATTTGTGTGGTCAGATAAATGCGAGAAAAGCTTCCAGGAACTGAAACAGAGATTGATTACAGCTCCGATTCTGAGTCTTCCAACAGACCAAGAGAAGTTTGTGATTTATTGCGATGTTTCTCATTAGGGTTTGGGTTGTGTTTTGATGCAGTCAGAAAAGGTAATTGCTTATGCTTCTCGTCAGCTGAAGGAGTATGAAAAGAGATATCCCACTCATGATTTGGAGTTGGCGGCTGTGGTCTTTGCTCCAAAGATATGGAGGCATTATCTTTATGGAGAAAAGTGTGAGATCTATACAGACCACAAGAGCCTGAAATACTTCTTCACTTAGAAAGATTTGAATATGAGACAAAGGCGTTGGCTGGAGTTAGTAAAAGATTATGATTGTGAGATTTTGTATCATCTAGGAAAAGCCAACGTGGTAGCTGATGCTCTAAGCCGGAAGGGTCCGGGACAGATTTATGGTGCGAGGCTGATAGCCAGAGAGTTAGCAGATGATATGACCAGAGCTGGTATAGAGTTGTTGATGGGCCAATTGGCCAATATTACGCTAAAGTCTACACTGTTGGAGAGAATCAAGGAAGGTCAGTTGAGTGATCCACAGCTGATCAAGATCAGAGAGGATTTTTTGGCTGGAGCATCTAGAGATTATACAGTGTCTGATTTGGGCTTGTTGAGATATAAGGAGCGAATATGTGTTTCGTTAGACACTGCTATGAGGCGAGAGATTCTGGATGAATCTCATATTACACCTTACTCTTTACATCCAGGCACCACGAAGATGTATCAGGATGTGAGATCATTGTATTGGTGGCCGGGGATGAAGAGGGATGTAGTGGAGTATGTGGCTAAGTTCTTGATATGTCAGCAGGTCAAGGCTGAGCATCAGAGGCCGGCAGGGTTATTGCAGCCTCTGGATATCCCAGACTGGAAATGGGAAGACATCACGATGGATTTCATGGTGGGCTTACCCAAGACTATTATATTTGGGTGATAGTGGATTGCTACACCAAGTCAGCTCACTTCTTGCCAGTGAGGACTACTTATACAGTTGATCAGTATGCAGATCTCTATGTGAGAGAGATCGTGTGCCTTCATGGAGCACCGATGTCGATCGTGTCAGATCGAGACCCCACTTTTACTTCCAAGTTCTGGGGAAGTTTACAAAAGGCCATGGGTACATAATTGAAGTTCAGTACTGCTTATCATCCTCAGACAGATGGGCAATTTGAGATGATGATCCAGATATTAGAAGACATGCTGCGAGCATGTGTGCTAGACTTTGGTGGATCTTGGAATAAGTATCTACCTTTGATAGAGTTTTCCTACAACAACAGTTATCAGTCTACCATTGAAGTTGCACCTTATGAGATGCTGTATGGTAGGAAGTGAAGATCTCCCATTCATTGGGATAAGACAAGTGAAAGGAGATACTTGGGTCCTGAGGCAGTTAAGAGGACCAGTGAGGCCATTGAGAAGATTAGAGCTTGGATGCTCGCTTCTCAGAGTAGGCAGAAAAGTTATGCAGATCCCAAGCGCAGGTACGTGGAGTTCCAAGTGGGAGACTATGTCTTCCTTAGAGTCTCGCCATGGAAAGGGGTGAGAAGGTTTGGGAAAAGGGCAAGCTGAGCCCTAGGTTTGTAGGTCCATTTGAGATCCTGGAGAGGATTAGTCAGGTGGCTTACAGGTTGGCTTTGCCACCGGCGTTGTCAGTGGTGCATAATGTGTTTCATGTTTCAGCTCTTCGAAGGTATGTATCTGATGTGAATCATATTTTGAGTTATGAAGATCTAGAGGTTGAGGCAGATCTCTCATTTGAGGAACAGCCAGTCCAGATACTTGACAGAAAGGATAAGGTCCTCAGGAATAAGACGATACCTTTGGTAAAGGTATTGTGGAGGAACAGCAAGGTCGAGGAAGCGACCTGGGAGCTGGAGTCAGATATGCAGAGTCATTATCCTGAGCTGTTCAGGTAAATTTTGAGGACGAAATTTCTGTAAAGATGGGATATTTGTAATGCCCCGAAATCCCTAATGCAGTTTAGTGCTTGGATTAGTAGGCCGGGAGTGCCATAATTGTTTAATTATTCCATTAAATGATTATATGCATGTTTATGTGAATTATATTATAATATGATGTTAAATGCATGCATGTGGGACCACATTTGATTGTTAGGGTGTTTTGGTAATTTGGCCCGTTGAGGGCATATTTGTGTATTTCGGTGCATATTGTGATTTATGGATGAGATCTCATTATAATGGAGATATATTCGAGCTATTCGGCATGAGACGGTCTTATATTATAAATTAGCGGTTTTTTCATAACGGGGTCAATTATTGGGATATTGGATAATGAGAGTGTTTATTTGATGATAAATTGGGAGTTATTGAGATCAGGAGGAAATTCTGGGAGTTTTGACTATTTTGCCCCCGTGGATGTTTTTGGGTCCCCAAGCATTAGGTTTTATTTGAGGTTACTTAAGCCTGATGTAGTTCGTCAGATAGAACCGTACGTTTAAAACACCTTTCTCTCTTCCCGTTAGTTCCTTTTACCATTCGAGGCAATTTCGAAGAAATCTTAAGTTCTAGGAGTCGAAATTAAGCGAGGATCGAGGCATAGCGATCCTAGGAAAGATTAGAAGCTTCTTGACCGAAGGATTTAATGGAAAACAACCCAATCAAAGGTAATATAAGCTTTAAGTTTTGAGTTTTTAGAGTTTCTAAGCTTTGAATTGGATTTTGTGAATCGTTGAGTTTGTGAGTCATTTGAGCCTAGGGATTTGATGATTTTGGATCATTGGGATGTTTGGGAACTTTGATTTTTGGATTTGGAAGTGTTTAGGTATGTTTTTGGAAGGTTTTAAATGGGAAAAATCGAGTTTATGGCAGGTCCTCAGGTGGGGGCCGCGACCCTGTTCTTGGGCGCCGCGGCCTAAGCTCGAAGAAGCTGGTGGAGGAATTTGGGCGTGTTGGGCGCCGCAGACCTTGCTCCTGGTGTGGCTGGGGGCCGCGGGTCAAGCTTCTAGGGCCGCGACTCTTGGGTGGTTTTGAGGCCAATTGAGTGTTTTGATCTCGGGAACTTGGTTTTAGGCCTTGGGATTGTTCCTACTACCCAGATTAGTGGGATTCGATGTCCCGGAGGCTAGATCTTGGTTCAGGAACCTTTTTTATCCATTTTATTGATGGTATCCCACATTTGGTTATGACTAGGTGATCGCTAAGGAGCTTAAAGGTTGATCGTTCTCAATGGTCGTTCTTATATTAACTCTCGCTTGAATCAAAGGTAAAAAAACTACACCCTGTGTATATGACATGCATGATTGTTGTTGAGGCATGTTGGTTATTAAATGTGGACATTGATTGCATATTAAATGCTTAGCAACTCCTGCTTACTTGTGTATGGCACTAACTAGTCAGGGTCGGCATTGGTCGCGTATTACTGACCTGAGAGTCAGAAACAGAACAAGCGTCCTGAACGCAGGGCCGATTAAAGATTAGATCTAATCGATATAAGCATTGCATGACTCTAGGAGCATTAATGATGGACCGACCCTAAGGTCGATGAAACTTATAAGCGCTTGACTAGTCTAGGACTAGTTACTCAAAGCCAAGGCCTAAGGCCTAGGTGACTGCTTGTCACGTGGCTAGGGAGCGGAATCCCATGGTTGTGACTCTATGATTATGCAGCAGGATATATTGGTGACCAGTTCATTGAGCATCTTTCTTGATAAGCTAGCAAAAGGATCACTTATTTGTAAAGCCTCGATGACCTTATCGTCACATGGCTAGAGGGAACGAAACCCACCTTAGTGACTTTTCAACTGTTAATCCTTTATTTTGGACTGAGAGTTCTGAATGATTATTATGATCATCGTTGATATTATATTCATGCAATATTGTGTTTTCTTGCTGAGCCTTGGCTCATGGGTGCTATGTGGTGCAGGTAAAGGGAAAGAAAAGCTCACCCAGCCTTGAGTGGAGAGCTTAGGTGGTGTTGTGTACATATGCGGCCGCTTGGCCACCACGACCAAGAAGTTCTCAGAGGAACTAGGGGGTTTACCCTATTTTTGCCGCTTAGGTCGGCGGGTTTGTAAATGTAAATAGTAATGACCATTTTGAGTTATAAATAACTTGTAAACGTTTTTATGGGCCCATGAATAGTTTTATATTTTAAACAAAATATACCCTTTCATTTTGATTGGTTTTCCACCTTAACCTATTAATAACACCTAGAAGCACGTTTTTAACCAAAGAACTCGGGTAGCGAGTTAAATTCACGGTTCATCGTTCACCGTAACGGTCTTGGGGTATCCAGGGCGTTACAACCCCTAGGTCAAATAAAGGTTTCTAAAGACTCCCAAGGGCAAAATTGACATTTTCCACCTATTTCGTTAATCATAATTAACACTCTCCAATTCCCACTATTCTCGATATTCTCAAATACCAATAATTCATATCCCGTTACCCTTTAATTTCCGGCAATGCACTAATCATTAAAATCACTCCGAGACTCGCCCCGAGCCTCGAACTTAATCTCGTTATGACTAAACCACTAATTTTCACTCAAAGATCATCTCATGCCGAATGGCTCGAACAAATCCACATTATAATGTGGTCTCAACAATATGTCACCGACATGCATACAAATATACAATTACGCCCTCAACGAGCCAAATTACTAAAACACCCCTGTAATGAAATGTGGACCTACATACATGCATTTAACATCATATTATAATATAATTCACATAAACATGCATATAATCATTTAATGACATAATAAAGTAATGGCCTCCTGGTCTACTAATCCAGCCATTAAACCGCATTAGGGAT
This sequence comes from Humulus lupulus, assembly GCF_963169125.1. Lineage (NCBI taxonomy): Eukaryota > Viridiplantae > Streptophyta > Magnoliopsida > Rosales > Cannabaceae > Humulus > Humulus lupulus. The sequence continues at coordinate 13,583,770 of NC_084796.1, read as the reverse complement.
TTCGGGGCATTACAAGAATTATCAAATTATTAGATTAAATAAAATTAACTACAAAAATGATAAAATGTAATTCACCAAGAAAATCCATGCTTTTGAAGAGTATTAGATTATTATTTAATCGAAACTTTGTAATAAACCAATAAATAGGATAAATTATTGGAAGACAAACTAATAATAATTAATTAATTAATTAGATCATCATGAAAAATACATTTGAGCTAAAAAACGCGGGAGAAGTATTAATTAATATGCGATGCGAGGGTGACTATAGTACTACGTAGCTCAATATTGACGAAACTTTCTTATGCGTTAAGCTAATGCATGTTAACTTTTTTTCCAAAGAAAAAAAAGGCACTTCTCTTTGACAAAATGAAAATATAAACTATATATATATGTATATAAATATTTATATAAGCATGTCAGTGTAAAACTTTTTTCTTATATACTTTATCACACAACACATGATACCCAAAGACTTCATGCAGGGATTGATACTCGACTGTCCATTTCATAACAAAGAAAGATATCATACATATATATGTATCAAAGAAAAAGGAAAAGATTTATTCTCAAATCACTATACAAGGAATAAGTTCCTTTAAGTTTTGACGATAAGATAATATCTCTTCTATATGATTAGTGCGTAGATTACAAATTTTTTTGATTTTTTTAATGTTAACTTTAACAAAATATTTTTATATTTAACAGAATATTTTTATATTTAACTGTAGTTTGTAAACACTTAAACTTAAATAAAATAAAATAAATAATTAAAAAAATTAAAATAAGATATTTTTGAAATATTTTGCAATGATAATTATTTAAAAAAATTAAAATATGATATTTTACAATAATAATGATTTAAAAATAATAAAATCATACGTTTTATACATAAATTAAATTAAATTTAAACTCACTTATTAGAATAATATCATATTAAACATATAATATAATCTATTTTGAATTAACAAAAAAATATTTTTTTTTAAAAAAAACATTAGCAAGAAAATTTAAATTTAAAATCCATGTATAATATTTAATATTACATCAAACATATAATATATAATCTCTTATTGTTACTGTCAAATTCAAAGTATCTAGTATATATATATTCATATCATTTCCTTGCCAAGTGTCTTTTATACCTAAGAGCTATGCTAGAGAAATATTAAAGGTTATTTCTAAGATATTCAAGATCATAAAGATTAAAAAAAAAGTTGGTATATATTTAAATGAGTGTGAGATACCCATGTGTAAAAACAACATAAGACATTTAAAGGTACATTGATTTAGTCTAGTCTTCTAGATCATCATCATAATAAATAATTATTAAGTAAAAATATAATAATAAATTTTTTGTTACTGGTTTTTGAAGCAATGACTAATGCCATTTGCAAAGACGAAAATGAAGACTACTTTGTTCGAGTGAGAAAGGGTTTTTGGTCTATATTGCATGAAAAATAAAAAAGAGAAGAAGATCAATATATATAAAAAAGCACATCTTAGCAATGAAGAAAAGTAGACCGATCCGATAGTAGTTGACTACAACTTTCAAAAGGCTTAGCTTTTTTTATTTTATTTTTTTCTAATATGAATCTATGAATGTACATTCGAATTTCATCAGAAGTACTAAGTCTTTATAATGAAATAAAACTAATAATTTATAATACTAAAGTCCAATTATATATATATGCATGCCATTCAAAAAAAGAAAAGAAAAGAAAAGAAAAAAAAGTACCCAACAGAGACAAAAGTACATTTAGGGAGCTTTCTGAGTCATGGATCCATATATAGTGATGGAAAGTAGTAGTGGTACTTAAAACTAATTAAATCAAACAAATTAACCACTATAAGAAAGCAATAAAAAATCCATGTGTAAAAAGCATATATATATTTATAATCAATGATTCAGGTTAGCTTTAGTTGTTAATAATTCCCTTTATTATCTCCTTTAAATTTATCTGTCTAGGGAAAACAAAACCTGTAGGTCAGGGTATTATAATTATATTATTTTACACTCTTTCAATATATATAAAGAAATAAAACTAAATTACTTGTCTCATTAGCATGAATAATGGTAACTATTTATTCTACCCCTATTATTATCAATGTATACATTAATTAGCTTAGATTTTAAATAAAATAAACTTATAATAACCTGCATTATAATTTATAAGTTGATACTAATAACTATATGCACGTATGTATATATGTGAATTTATTTATATTTAATAGTAATATTAAGAATCTGAGTATTTTCTTTATATAAATATATTTAGGGGTATTTGCGGCATAAATATTTAATATTTTACACTTGTAAGAGTTAAATACCTAATTTTTTATTTTTACGGTAAAAAAACTCAATGTTCAATATATATTAAAGATAAATACATAATCTTTTTTCTTTACGGCAAAAATACATAAAGTTGCTAAAACATTACTTTTGTCAGTACATCCTGTGTTGGAACTGTTAAGCATATTGACTAAGCAGACATTTGTCACTCTGTAATCGGTCTATTTCATATTTTTTTAAAATATTTTAAATTAGAAAAATGAATTGAAAAGACATTTTAAATTAATACAAATTTAAAAAATATATATTTTGATAATAAAAATACATAAATTACAGAGTGATACATATCTGGCGAGTTAATACTTAGCAACTCTAACAGATGAGGTATTGAAAAAAGTAATGTTTTAAAAACTTTAAGTATTTTTGCCGTAAATAAAAATGATTAGGTATTTTTTGTCGTAAAAATACAAAATTAAGTATTTAACTGTAACAAGTGTAAATCATTGAATATGTATCCCATATATTTATATAAATGGGAATATTCCAATTGGATAAGTAGGTTAAAGTGCATGGTTTAATTTAGATATAACCTTATAAATTGTAATTATTTTATACGTTGTCCATGGGATTGGGAGTTATTAATTAAAGCACTATTTTCACTTGATTCTGCGTACATATATAAAAGGACATATTATAGAACAACATCAATTTATTATAGTTTTTTTCATCAAATAATAATAAAGTAGAAATGTGAATACTTTTTATGGGAAAATCATGCAAGTTCGATTAATAATAACCAAAGAGCATTTAATAGCAGTGACGGAGCTAAAACCATTTTTTTTTATAAAGATTATTAATATATATACCAAAATATATAAATATATAATTTTTTCTCTAATTTTATGGGACCAATATACATTTTTACATATATTTATAATAATTTTTTTCAAAATTACATTGTACGAAAAAAAAATTAGGTCCCCCTAGTTTATTTGTCATTGATTAATTTGTATTTTAGGATCAAACTCAAAACTTAAATTGTAGAAAGAAAAAAAAACACATAATCAGAAAAATAATTCGGCAGAGCATAATGCAGCACATCATTGCTAATGATCAATTTAGGCTTAATGATTTATCAATAATTAATTAATAATAATCCCTACTCATCAATATACCAACTAATGTCACTCTCTGATCAGCTATATATAGGGCAAAAAGAAAGCATGCATGAAATCATATATAAATTCATAACAGTAATAAAAAAAGAGACATAAAACACACGCAGTACAATGATGAAATCATTATTAAAAAAATATAACATTATTACTATATATATTTATATATATATAAATATATATAGGATACTCTAGGGTGCATACCTTAAAATATATGCACCATTGAATATTTTTTGTATTTCCGGTTTGTGAATTGTTTTTTGTGCAATTTCTTTAATGACCGTATTTATTATAGTTATTTATAGCATCATGTAAATTTTTATGAAATTCTGAATAATTTACATTGCTGAAAACTAGGTTCAAACAGTTTGTTATACGCATGACTAATTTTTTCTTACGTATGTGGAAAACAACATGTTTGAACCTAGTTTTCGGTACTATAAATTATTTAGAATTTCCTAAAATTTGTAAGATGTTCTAAATAACTATAATATACACAATCATAAAAAAAAACCGCACAAATAATTGTTCACGAGGAAAAAAAAACACAAAAAGTATGCACCGTAAAATTATCCTATATATGGTGTGTTTTGTGTATATAAATTGTATATATTGAAGTGTGTGCATGGAAAAAACGCCACTTAGGACTAGTTCAGTCTCAAATTTTAATTTCCACCCTCATAAATTTCTTTACCTTTTTTATATTGTTATTTCACTTAATTAGTTGTTTTTTCTCAATACATTTGTTCACCACACCTATATGTAATAACAATGTCTTTTTTACAGACAAGTTTTAGTTAACTAATAAAAAAAAGGCAATAATACAACATATCTTTAATAATTTACTCAAAATGTCTATAACAATTATTATATATATTTTTTAAACGTTAAATAATGAACACCATTGATTCATATTATATATATATAGCTAGAGTTAAAAGTCTATATATATATATATATGCCACATCTTTTCAATTATCATTCCCCCACGTCGTAGACCAAACAATGTTATTATTATTTTACATTATATAAAAAAGTAACCCAAAGTCTCTTTCCAAGTCACAATAAGTAGTGTATAGTTAAAGACATATCTCCTTTATTATATCAGTATAAATACTCAACATCTGATTCCTTGACCTTTGCTAGCTCTTCTTCTTTGACATTATTTATACATATATAATTCGAAGCTATCTAACTAATAAATCTAAACCAAAACAATACTACATATATCATTCTTAATTGAAAATTCAACATGAACAACAACAAGTACAACTTTGTCAGAAACAACAATGGAGTGATCAAACTACCGCCTGGTTTTCGATTTCAGCCAACAGATGAAGAGCTTGTGTTTCAATACCTTAGATGCAAAGTCTTCTCTTGCCCACTTCCACCTTATTCTTCTGACATTGTTCCTGAGATCAATCTTTGCAACTATGATCCTTGGGATTTGCCCTCATCAGGTATATTTAATCATCATTGTCGTTTATGCCATCTTCATGTCGTTTTTTCTTTTCTCCATACATACATATCATCTCATAACATTTTTTGTTTTGTTTTTTGGGTATGTACTTAGGTGATTTGGAGCAAGATAGGTACTTTTTCAGTAACAAAGAAGCAAAATATAAGAATGGGAACAGAAGCAATAGGAGAACAAGTTCTGGTTATTGGAAAGCCACTGGCTCAGACAAGAAGATTGTATCTTCAACAATGAAACATATTGTTGGGACTCGAAAGACTCTTGTTTTCTATAGAGGAAAGCCTCCACATGGAGCTAGAACTGATTGGTTCATGCATGAATATACTCTAACTTTCGATCCACAACAGGTATACATATAATATATATATATATCATATTCAATGTTTGTGTTTAGTATACACACACATCATGTTTATATATATAATTGTTTTCTCTTTTGTACAGATTACTCAGAACCAAACAGAACTGAACTGGGTACTTTGTCGAATATTTTACAAGGACAGAAGTACAAAGAAAGATGTTGAGGATGATCATCATGAGGGAACTAGTGTTCAGAATTGGAGGGAAAACAATTATGAGCCTAAAATGTTTGATCTTGTTATGGGGTGTAATGTTAATTACAATAATATGGGGCCTGTATCATCATCAGCATCATCTTCTTCAAGCTCAAGTTCTTTTACTGATGTAACCTCAAGTAATGCTACTTATTATTAATATGCATGCATGCATGGCATATGATGAGGAAAGCAGTGGCTGCAAAATTTGTGAGAATTATGTATTAATTGTACCAGAGACCACCAAAAATAGCAATTTCTCTTTTGTGGCCATATATATACTCTAATGTCAGCTGGTGGTGGGGGTTTATTAATAATTTATTATAATGTTATATTTAGAGAACGAAAAATAAATCATTATTTTGGTATAAAAAAATGGGTAGAAAATTTAAGTAAAAATTAACCAATTAAACTGATCGACTAATAGTAATATTGATATAATCATATATCCTTGTTGTGCATGGTTAAGAGCCAATTAAACTCTGGTGTAAGTAATATAGGTAACCGATTATATGTTGAATTATCTATTAATTTATTATTATTATTATTATTTTGGGAAAGGATGATATGAAACTAATTTTTAGATTTTGCATTTGGTAGTTGCACACTAAACAAAAATAATAATAATTAATCGATCCAAAACTAGCTAGCTAGTACTAATATTTTGCAGATCATCAGATATAGTATAAGCTTTATAAAGAAAAAAAAGTTTTTAATTTGTGCATATTGGCTAAATTATAATTATAAAGGACAATCAAATAGTTGAACTCCCTAATAAAAATATCAATAACACGTACATATTTGAATTAATTACACGTTATTAACTATACTAAATTCTCATTAATATACATTTTTTAATAGTAACATTTATTTTGCTGAATATATATATATATATATATATATATATGCATGAAAGCTAGCTACCACTCATATAATACTGCAAGAATCTTTAGCTTTCACAATAAAAGGCAAAGAATTTTTTTTTTATTTTGGTGAAAGAAATGATTATATTGAGGTATATGGTAGAGAGCTAGTGAGTGAAAAAGAGAGGCGCAAAGCATTTGCATCAAGAAATTTCTTTATATTTAATTGAGACAACCATGTCCAAAATGAAAAGTACTTTGTTAGGCATGTGGGGTTCACTTCATCTCTTTTTTGTTAGAATAACAATCTCAATTTAATGAGAGAAAATCAGTAAACAAAAATACAAAGAGAAGGTTTAAAAATTAATTTAATCGCTTAAAGTCAATTCATCTTTTAGAAAAAAGAACATTCCATTTAATATATATATATATATATATTAGGTGCAAGTAAGATAAAAATATGTTAGAATATATCTATCATAAGTATATAATCTTTTACTGTAATCTTTTATATTTGTTAGCTATGTAAAATCCCTTTCACTACAAGAAACAAGCTTTTTGCCGGCGCAAAAACAACTTTCACCGGCGTAATTGGTGAATTGCACAGGCAAAAACAAACACTTTTGCAGGTGCAATTCGGGGTTGCGCCGGCAAAAGTGTTCGGTTTTTAAAAAGGGTGGTACCTTTGCTAGCACAACCCCGAATTGTGCCGGCAAAAGTACCATCAGTTTTCAAATAAAAAACCACAGACTTTTGCCGGCACATTTCACCTAACGCGCCGGCAAAAGTCAAACGTGCTTTTTCTTTAATTTTTGCACGTTTAAGGCTCTCTTAGCTCTGTTAGGGCTGTGCTATGGCGGGGAGACCTAAACTTCGGAAGAATGCGACTAAGGCGACGAAGAAGAAAAAGTCAGGTCCAAGCTCATCGGATCCGGTCAAGAAAACGAAATCAATGGACGAGGTTTTGGGCGTCGAAGAGTTTCGATGCTCTGATTCGGAGCAAGAGGTTGAAACTAACATTGATATTCCTCTAATTGTCACGAAATCAAAGCAGGTGGTTGATGAAGGGATCATTGTCTCTCCACGCTCAACGGAACAAGAATTGAAGAAGCAATCAGAAATTCGAAAGACTTTTGCATCAGTTATGGGAGCTCGATCAGAGAAGAGTCAAACAGGTAATATCGTGAAATCCCCTGTTCTGAGCTTTGAAAAGGAGGTAATGGGAGAAGCTGTGGGTTGTGCTAAAATTAATGCAGAAGACATATTGGATGAGGTACAGTTTTGGAATTCAGCTCTTGTTTGCTATGTTTTAGGAGCTAATCCTCCAATTCATGTGATTGAAGGATTTCTGAGGAGAATTTGGAAGAATCAAAATTTGGATAGGGTGAGTTTGCTTACTCATGGTATTTTCTTGGTTCGATTTCATTCGATAGAGGACAGAGATAGAATTCTCAAAGGGGGATATATGTTCTTTGATAAGAAGCCTTTAATCTTGAAGGCTTGGGATCCTGATGTGAAATTTACCAAGGAGGATGTTTGGAAAGTTCCTGTTTGGATTCAGTTACGTAATCTTGAGTTGAAGTATTGGGGAGAAAGATCAATGGCAAAAATTGTCAGTTATTTAGGGAAAATGCTCAAACAAGACCAGGCGACTCTGAATAGAGATAAACTTCAATATGCCAGGGTGTTAGTTGAAATGGAAGTTACAAAAGGGTTCCCTACTCAGATAAGCTTTGAAGATGAAAAAGGGCATTTGGTCTATCTTGAGGTTTTTTATGAATGGAAGCCTGAGAAATGTGACATATGTAAAGGAATAGGCCATACAAGTTCTTTATGCAAGAAAGGGAAGATGATGGAGCAACCGAAGAAAGTTTGGCAACCTAAAGAAACAACAAGGAATCACATTAATTTGGATACTTCAGCTGATGTAGAGGATAACCAAGTGTTTCAATAGGTTAAAGGAAAGAGAGTGATGATAGCTAGTCCATCTCAAGTGAATATTAAAAATGCCTTTGAGGTGTTAGAAAATGCCACTGTTAAAGAGGTGCAGGTGGGAGAGGTTCTTTGTGAGATGAGGTCCATTATTGATGGAGGGGGTGACCCTCCACCAATAGATGGATAGAATATTCATTTGGAATGTCAGGGGCATCAACAAACCTTCTAAACAATTGGATGCCATGAAAATGATTAATAATAAGCAGATAGGTTTTGTTGGGCTCCTGGAGACTAAGGTTAAGGCTAGTAAGTTAGGAGCCTTATACCTTAAAATGTTTCGAGGTTGGTGTTTGTCTCATAATCTGGCGCATCATTATAATGAGATAATTATTATTGCTTGGAACCCTATGAGTTTTGAGGTTAATATTAAAGAGTGTTCCAGTCAGTTTATGCATTGTGAGTTAAAACCAAAAGGTGGAGATTGGTTTGCTTTAACTGTAGTTTATGCTGTCAATGATAGTAAAGGAAGAGAGCAACTGTGGCAATATCTTGTTTAGTTAGCGAGTGGAATTCATCTACCGTGGCTAGTTGGAGGAGATTTTAATGCAGTTCTGAGTGCTGAAGATAGACTTGATTACAGGGGTAATACTGAAGAGATGATTCCTTTCCAGCAATGCGTAGCAGATTGTGATCTAGAAGACATCAAATACAATGGAAATTACTTCACTTGGAACAATAAACAAGAAGGCAAAGATAGGGTGTTCGCAAAGTTAGACAGATTCTTAGCTAATCGGATTTGGAGGGATAAATATGTTTCAGCTGAGGTGACGTTTCTTCCTGAAGGAGATTTTGATCACTCTCCTGGTATTCTCACCATTTATCCTAATATGCAGAATATCAAAATACCTTTTAGGTATTTTAACTTTTGGAAATACTTAAGAGGTTTTACTAAGTTAGTGAAGCAGGTGTGGTTGATTAAAATGGCTGGTACTCCTATGTTCTGTTTGATTTCTCGCCTGAAGTATCTCAAAAATGGGTTAAAAGAGTTGAATAGTCAAGGTAGAGGAAATGTAGAGGTTAGAGACCATGAGACCTATCAAAATATGATTCAGCTTCAGCAAAGTTTACAGCATCAGCCCACTAATATCCAGCTGATTGAGGAGGAGAGCAAGGCGCGACAGTTGTATAAAGAGGCTCATAGGAATTATCTGGCTTTTCTTAGCCAAAAAGTCAAGCTTGATTGGTTAAAAAGTGGAGATGAGAATACAAAATTTTTTCATTCTAGCATGAAGAAGAGAAGGCAGCAAAATACAATTTATTCCATACAAGATCAGGCTGGGAGATGGATAGATAATCAGGAGGGGGTTGTTGATGCTTTTCTGAATTTTTATCAGTCTCTTTTGGGAACTTCTCTTCCTAATAGATCTAGAATTCACAAGAGGCTGGTGCAAGAAGGGCCTGTGGTTTCTCAATTCCAGGCAACATGGTTAGTGCGGGATTATTCTAAAGAGGAGGTGAAAGATGCTCTTTACTCTATCCCTGATGATAAAGCTTCGGGGCCGGACGGATATAATAGTGCATTTTTTAAAGACACTTGGGAAATAACAGAGGCTGGTTTGACAGAAGCTATTTTATCATTCTTGAACTCTGGAAGATTGTTGAAGCAGATAAATGCTACTACTGTGACTTTGGTTCCGAAAGTGATTTGTCCTAAAACTGTGAGTGATTATAGACCAATTGCTTGCTGCAATGTGGTCTATAAAATAACAGCAAAAATGATTTGTAAGAGGTTAAGAGAGGTTCTTCCTGGTATCATTTCAGAAAATCAAAGTGGTTTTGTTAAAGGTCGTCGCATTGCTCATAATATTATGCTATGTCAAGACATGGTTCGGGGCTATGGCAGAAGAAGTGCAAAATCTGCTTGTTTGTTCAAAATTGATCTCCAAAAAACTTATGATTCTCTAGACTGGGATTTCCTTAGAGAAATGCTTGAAGCTTTAAAATTTCCTCAGAAATTTGTTGATCTTATTATGGATTGTGTTACCACTCCTCGGTTTTCCTTTTCCATTAATGGTGCTCTTCATGGATATATTCATGCTCGCAGAGGTTTACGTCAAGGTGATCCTATATCACCGCTCCTTTTTGTGATTGGCATGGAATACTTGTCTAGAATCTTGTCCAAGGTGTCTAAGGAGGCTGACTTTAAGTTTCACCCAAGATGCAAAAGTTTACAGCTCACTCATCTATGTTTTGCAGATGACCTTCTTTTGTTCTGTAAAGGAGATTACAAAGCAGCTACATTGTTGCTTAGGGGTTTTAAACTGTTTTCTAATTCATCAGGGCTCCAAGCGAACATAAGTAAGTCAACGGTTTATGGGGCAGGTATGGATACTAATTCTATTGATAGGCTGGTGGAATTATCTAGTTTTCCGAAATGTAGCTTGCCTTTTAAGTATCTTGGTATGACAATTTGTGCCAAAAGATTATCTAAATCTGATTGTGTTTGTTTGGTGGAGAAAATGGTTAACAGGATTAGGATTTGGAGTAGTAGAAATCTGTCTTATGCAGGTAGAATTGTCTTAATTAATTCAGTTCTCCTTACTATTAATTCTTACTGGTCTCAATTGGTAATCTTACCAAAATCAGTTTTGCATAGTATTGTCCAAGTGAGTAGAGCATTTCTCTGGAAAGGAGTTGACAGGATTAGTGGCTCGGGCTATGTTTCTTGGTCTGATGTTTGTCGCCCTAAAACAGAGGGTGGTTTGGGTTTTAAAGACATTGAGTCTTGGAATTTCTGTGCTATGGGCAAACATGTTTGGGACATTGCTTCTAAGAAGGACAATTTATGGGTGAAGTGGGTAAATGCTATCTATATCAAGCAAGATGATTGGTGGGATCATGAAGCTCCTATTGATGCTAGCTGGTACTGGATTGGAAGAGGATAGTGCAAGTGAAAAATAGAATTAAAGCTGTGTTTTCTTTTATTGAATTTCAGAAGTTCAATTATACTATAGCAGGGATGGTTTCTAAAATGCATTTGATTGCTGGCAGATGGAAGTTTAATATGATTTGGGATAGATTTTCTATCCCAAATATAGATTTATCATTTGGCTTGCTCTTCTTGAAAGATTGCCAACATTTGACAGGATACAGAGATTCAAATTGCTTCAGAGTGTTAGTTGTGTGCTGTGTGGAAAGTTTGCTGAATGCCATGCTCATTTGTTTTTCTCCTGTAGTGTGAGTGCTAAAATTCTGGTTGAAACTCTTCAGTGGAGTGATATTTCTTATCATGGTCATGACCTTAAGAACCTTTTGAAGTGGATTGGGAAAAAGAAGCTCTCTCAAGGCAGAAGGAAGATTGTTTACAGTATTATATCAACTGTGGTTTATTTCATTTGGCACAGTAGAAACAGTATGGTTTGGGACCAAAAGTTTATCTCCATTGATGTTATTGTTAGAAATATAATTCATTGTCTGAAATTGAGACTTCAGAATATGAATTTAAGTAAGCTCAATAGAGTAGATATTATTTGGGTGGACTCCCTGTTAAGAGTTTGTAATTAATTTGTTTAGGATGTTTGTTCTCTCTTTGTAATTGTTGTGTTGGAATACAAAGCTCTCTGATTTACCAAAAAAAAAAATTTTTTTTTGCACGTTTTCAAGAAAGTAGGTGGGTATACTTTTGCCGGCGCGTTTCGTTGCGCCGGCAAAAGTCGTACTAAGTAAAATGACGACGTTTTGTGGTAAGATTTAATAAATACTTTTGCCGGCGCAACAAAATGCGCCGGCAAAAGTTATAACGATATTAGACCCGCCGTAAGCTTCCTTCTTCCCCATTTCAGTTTTGTTTTTCAGAAAAAAAAAAAAGCTTCTCTCTCTCTCTCTCCTCTGTGTTAATTTCTCCGACCACCCCGTGAGCCATAATCCCACCGTGGCTCAGCTCATATAGTGAAGCTTCTCTCTCAAGGTTAGTAAATCAAATGAGAAATTTTTTAGCATTTTTAGATTTTTTTCTCTATATTTCGTTTTGTAATTGTATTTTTTTTTTATTCTCTCCCTATAAACAGGTGTGTTATAGCTCCAATCTCTTGGTGGAACAACTCCAAAGATTAGTTTATATATATATTTATATATGTTTATATATATATTTCGGTTTACATATATATATATGTATATTTATTTCGGTTTATATATATATTTATATGTGATTATATATATATGTATATATCAATTTATATATATCAGTTTATATATATGTATATATATTTATATGTCCGGATATATATATATGCATATTTAAATTTGTCTTTTTTTTTTTATATATGTATATATGTTTATCTGTATATATGTAAATGTGTGTGTACATATGTTTATTTAATGTTAAATTTTTTTAGAAAATTAATTAATATATATGTATGTGTGTGATATTTGGTATTATAATTATATTTTTCTGTTAAAAAAACAAATAAATATGTGTAGTTTTAGAAAAATGAGATTAATAATGAAAAAAATATGGTTTTAGTATTTATTAAAAAAAAAACTGATTTGAGTATGTATATTTTTTAATTTTAATGCTTAATATGTATATTAAAAAATAGATTAGATTATGTATATTAAAAAAATATATATATTATATTTTTTATATTAAATATTATTTGTTTATAAATATTTACTAAATAAATTGTTTTATTGTTACTGATATAAAAAGATTTGATATATGTTATTAATCTTGGTTTATGTTGTGCATACTATGAGAATATTCTGTATATTGCTCTGGGAATATTCTGGTTATATATGTGTTTAATTTGTAGGTTTTTCAATTTTTGGGATAGTTTGAAATATAGTCGTTATGCTGCCCAAATTTTGTTGGAGTTAGTAAAATTAATAAAAGTTTAATAATTAATTAAATAAAAATTTAAGTATAATTAAAAATTCATCAAAAAAATAATTTTTAAATGTAATTTAAATAAAATAAAATTACCAATCATAATAATTAATAATAAATTTTAACATTAATATTAGATGTTTTATAATTGAAAAAGTTAAAAATATAAATGATTTAATAAAATATAAATATAATAAAATTGTTATTGATTAAGTAAATAATTCAATACAAATTGAAGAATTTAATAAAAAATTACAAAATGAAATTAATGTATAATTAAATTAATTTTAAATTAAAAATAATAAATAAGTAAATGTTAAAGTAGACTGGTCAAATGACACGTGGCACTACATGATTGGTCCACGTTGTTATTATTTTTAAAATAATTTCCAATTTATTTTTTAATTTAACAAAAAATAAAATTTACATTTAAAAAAAAAAATTCATATTTTTTTTCAATTTAAGATTAATTATGAAAAATACTTTTTTTTTTAAAATTTAATTTTTTATTGTTAATATCCTCAAATTTTTTAATTTATTATTATTATTATTATTAAAAACTTCCTATTTATCATTTTGTCTACTTTTTTTCAATTAAACATTAAGTAATTTTGTTTAAAATCCAAGCAATAATTTAAGATTAAATATTTTTTTTTACTTAATCTTAAATAATTGATTAAAAGCAACTGTTGACTGCGTTTTTAGCCAACAACGTGAGAACATCAATAATGACAAGCCTTCAAGAGAATGTAAACGACAATAGACAGTTTTAATAAAGAAAATAAAGAACACGCAAGATTTTTATAGTGGTTCAGCCCCGATTGTCGGTAATAGCCTAATCCACTTAGAGTTGTGATTTATAGATCCGTACTCAAGATCAGATGGACTGAGCCAACTGAGTTTCTTCAGTACAGATTGCAAAAATACAAGAGTTCTCTCAAATTTCAGCACTTTCTCTCTCTAGAATACTCAGACCCAATTTTCTCTCTCTAGAAAGAAGAAGCAGAAGAAGCCCGTCTCTCATCCCCCAAGCCCTCTATTTATAGCCCTGGGATACTCAACTGGTATCCCCTTTAGATAGGGATATTTTATTATTCATCTTATATTTAAATTACAAAAAATATATAAAATACAACAGATTCCTCAATTTGAGTGAGGAATGAGAGATTCCCGGGTGCCCAGACCGATTCTTGCTAAAGTCGTTCCGGGGATTTTGACGTAGTCTCACATGCATGTTGATTACTCCTTCAAGCTTTCCTTGGCTCAAGACGATGCATGCTTGGCTCTCCTCGGATCAAGGTGGTCCGAGCCAAGCACCTCTTGCCTTCTCCTCGGACCAAAGTGGTCCGAGGCATTTTCCTCTTGCTTCTCACCTCGAACAAGTCCGAGCATACCTCCTCCAATCAAGGTCCGATCGAACCTTGTGGCCTTCTCCTCGGACCAAGGTGGTCCGAGCCATCCTCATTGGCATCTCACCTCGGACAAGTCCGAGGCACTTCACTTGGCATCTCAGCTTGGACAAGTTCGAGGCATCTCTCCCTTTGACATCTTCAACCATGTCCGATCGGACATTATGTAGCCTTCCCTTGGCTGAAATCTAAGTCCCAATCCTTGGCTTGCATGGGACTTCTTTTCCTTAGCCTCCTAGGATGCACTCTCCTTAGCCCTCCTAGGATGCATTCTCCTTAGCCTCCTAGGATGCATTCTCCTTAGCCTCTTAGGATGCATTCTCCTTAGCCTCCTAGGATGCACTTCCCTTAGCTTTCCTCGGACCAAGGTGCACTTGGCATGGTTATGACCTCTTTCAAGCAGTCCAAATTCTTCGTTAGTCTACCGGGTCACTTTATCACAACTCTGAGGAGTCAATGTATTTATTGACTATTTAATGTGTCTTTTACGGACCATGTACTGCCATTTGTCACCTCTATTGCCACGCCATTGATCTCTAATTTTTGGGTATAACAGCAACAAATTTGATTTTTTTTTTTAAAAATGAGAAAAAATTATTTTTTGTTACTTTTAAATTGAAAAACAATGTAAAAATCCAACATCCGTTGTCTATTAGTTGCTGAGACCTCTCTGGCTCTGATAGGGCTTTGCGATGGCGGGGAGACCTTGGCTTCGGAAGAATGCAATGCAATGGAAATCGCCGGCGACGAGAAAGAAAAAGGGACCAAGTTCGACGGACCCGATCAAGAAGACTAAGACAATGGACCAGATTCTGGAAGTGACTGAGCTTACAGTTACAGATTCTAAAGAGGAGATTTTAGAGGATAAACTCGATGGTGTTACCCATATCCAATCAGTGGAAGCAATTCATGAGGAAATTGGAGATGGAAGTGGAGTATCGCTTTCCCCTAAATCGTCTGAGAAGCAGCTGAGACAGATGGCTGGGATCAGGGCAACGTTTGCTGAGGTTATGGGTAAGATTAGTGCTACAAAGGCTAATACTGGTAAGGCTACTCCTAAGTTTTCGGTTCTGCATTTTGAAAAGGAAAATATGGGTACAGTAGGAGGAATTGCTAAAATTGTTGAGGATGATATTAGGGATGAAATTCAATACTGGAGTTCAGCAATTGTGTGCTACGTGTTGGGGACTAATCCTCCTATACATGTAATGGAAGGGTTTTTTCGAAGAGTTTGGCAGAAACAGGGGATTGACAGAGTAAGTTTACTGGGACATGGTATATTTCTGGTGCGATTTCACTCGGTTCAGGAACATGATGGAATTCTATTAGGGGGTTATCAAATTTTTTATGGTAAACCTCTCATTATGAAGGCCTGGAACCTTGATAAGAAGTATGTGAAGGATGAGATATGGAAAGTGTTTGTATGGATTAAGCTGATGAACCTTGAAGTGAAATATTGGGGGGAAAGAGCTATGGCTAAGATAGTCAGCTCAATTGGAAATATGATTAAACAAGATCAAGCCACTTTAAATCGTGATAGATTACAATATGCTCGGCTCTTGGTTGAAATAGATATGACTCATGGTTTCCCTAGCTCTGTGCAATTTGAAGATGAAAAAGGCCAATTAGTATCTGTTGACATCAGCTATGATTGGAAACCAGAAAGATGTGATACTTGCAAAGGTATTGGACATTTAAGCAATGTGTGTAGAAAAAGTAAAGTGGTAGAACAGTTTAAGAAGGTTTGGCAACCTAAGCCTCAGCTTGATACAAACAAGGAGAGCAATAGATCAAAGGCAGTAGAAGAATTGGGATTTCAAGAATCTAAAAGGAAGAAAGTTCAGATGCCTAAAGTGCCTAAGGTGATAACCAGTAACTCTTTTGATGTGTTAGAATCAATGACTATTTCTGAGTTTCAGGTGGGGGAAGTTCTTTGTGAAATGCAGTCCATTATTGATGGAGGGGGAGATCCTCCACCAATAAATGGATAGAATGCTCTTTTGGAATGTTAGGGGCCTCAATAAATCTACAAAGCAAAAAGAAGTCATGAAAATGGTTTCTTACCATAGGATTGGTTTTGTTGGGCTCCTAGAAACAAAGGTTAAGGCTGCCAATATGGGAGCCTTATACCTAAATATGTTTTCAGGGTGGTGCTTCACTTCTAATATTTCTCATCATCCTAATGGGTGGATTATTATAGCTTGGAATCCGAATAGCTTTAAGGTTGATATCAAAGGGGGTACGAGTCAATTTATTCCCTGTTGGATAAGGCCTAAACAAGGGAGTCAGTTTGCTGTCACTGTTGTTTATGCTATGAATGACAGTAACGACCGAAAGTAGCTTTGGAAGGATATTGGTCTTATTGCTCAAGGTACAAAGATTCCGTGGATTATTGGAGGAGATTTTAACGCTGTTTTGTCTACTGATGAAAGGCTGAATTATTGTGATAATGGAGCAGAAATGGTGTCGTTTCAAACCTGTGTTGCGGATTGTGGGTTGGAGGATGTTAAATACAATGGAGCTTACTTTACTTGGAATAATAAACAAGAGGGAATAATAATCGAGTGTGTGCAAAGTTAGACCGGGTTTTAGCTAATACTGGCTGGTTGGATAAATTTCCAACGGCTGAAGTGAGCTACCTTTCAGAGGGAATTTTTGATCACTCTCCAGGGCTGCTGTCCATATACCCGAATGCTCAAGACAAGCATAAACCGTTCAGATATTTTAATTACTGGAATTCATTGGCTGAGTTTACTGATATAGTTAGAAAGGGGTGGAATGAGGTAGTAGAAGGCTCTCCCATGTACAAATTAATAAAAAAACTCAGAATGCTAAAACAGGGATTAAGGATATTACATCAGCAAGGGAAAGGAGACCTTGGTATCCAAGATTCAGAAGCGTTTAAAAAACTGATTGATCTTCAGGAGACTTTGAGGGAACAAACTCAGAATGGGGACCTTATTTCTCAGGAAATTCAGGCTAGGATGCATTACACCCAGATTCACAAGCAATATCTTCTGTTATTAAGGCAGAAAGCAAAAGCAAATTGGATTGCTCTAGGTGATGACAATACCAAATTATTTCATGCTAGTATGAAGCAGAGGAGAATGCAAAATACTATCTACTCGGTCAGAAACAGAGATAGGGAATGGGTTAATGAGTATCATGAGGTTACACGAGCCTTTTTGGAGTTCTATGATCATTTACTCAGATTCAAAATGGGTGCAAGAACCAGGGTTCATAACAGTATAGTAAAAGAGGGTCCACTGGTTAGTAAGTCTCAAGCTGAGGGATTAATGCTGGATTACTCTCCTGGTGAAGTTAAAACAGCTCTTTTTTCTATACCAAATGACAAAGCTCCTGGACCAGATGGTTTCAGTAGTGGTTTTTTTAAAGAAACTTGGAACATCACAAGGGAAGAGTTCACAACTGCTATTCTCTCTTTTCTCAACACAGGGAAGATTCTTAAGGAAATAAATGCCACATCCATTACTCTAATCCCTAAAAAGGCTTGCCCTGACTCAGTGAGTGATTATAGACCTATTGCTTGTTGCAATGTGGTCTATAAAGTAACAACCAAAATGATATGTTCTCGCCTTCGAAATATCCTTCCTAGTATTATCTCTGACAACCAAAGTGGCTTTGTTCGAGGAAGACAAATAGTCCATAATGTAATGATTTGCCAAGATTTAGTTCGGGGTTATGATAGGTGAAGGGCAATGTAACGCCCTGGCTACCCCAGAACAGTTCCGGTGAACGGTGAACCGGAAATTTGACTCGTTACCCGAGTCCTTTGGTTAAAAACGTGATCTAAGTGTTATTACCAGGTTAAGGTGAAAACCAGTAAAAGGAAAGGGTACATTTTATTAAGTAACTAAACTGCTCATGAGCCTTTTAAAATGTTTACAAGTAGTTTGTAATACAAAAGAGTTGCTACAATTCCAAATATACAATCCCCGCTGGCCTAAGCGGCAAAAATAGGGTAAACCCCTAGTCCCTCTGAGAACTCCTTAACCGTAGCGGTCAAGCGGCCCTGTATGTACATCACGTCGCCCAAGCTCTCCACTCAAGGCTCGCTAAGCTTTTCCTTTCCTTTACCTGCACCACATAGCACCCATGAGCCAAGGCATAGCAAGAAAACACAATAAAGCATGATATAATATCAACAACGATCATAATAACCATTCAGGACTATCAGTCCAACAAATAGGTGACAATAGCCGAAAGTCACAATAATGAGCATCGCTCTCTTTAGCCATGTGACGATAGGGTCACCAGGGCTTAATCGATAAGTGTTTCATTCATCAGTTTGTTCAGGACAGGTGCATGGTGATTGGTCACCAACATAACCTTCCTCACGACTCTAGAGTCGAAACTATGGACAATGTCCCTTAGCCACGTGACAAACGGTCACCGGGGTCATATACCTTGGCTATAGTCATCTGGTCGTAGACCAAGCAAGCGTTTATAAGTTCTTCGACCTTAGGGTCGGTCCCGCATTTGTGCCATAGAGCCATTCAATGCGTGATCATCGACTTTAGAGTCGGTCCCTGACTAGTCAGTGTCTTAAACAGGTAATCAGCTTTCACTAGCTTTTAATATGCAATCCATGTCCACATATATCAACCAACATGCCTCAATATAAAACCATACATGTCATATACCTATACAGGGTGCAACTGTATTCATACACTGTTTTCTTACCTCAGATTCGAGCTAGAAAGATTAAAAGAACGGCCCTTGAGAACGATCAACTTTTAATCCTTTAGCGGTCACCTAATAAAACCAAACATGAGACATCATTAATAATAATGATCAACATAGGTTCCCACACCAGTATCTAGCCTCCAGAAGATCAATCCCAACTATTCCAAGTAGTAGGAACACTCCCGAGGCCTAAAACTAAGTTCCCGGGGTCAAAACGAACAAACGGGGCGAAAACAGGGCAAGGGCTGCGGCCCTAGCACCTTGGGCCGCGGCCCCCAGGGTTCCCAGAGGAAAGGGCCGCGACGCCCTCCATCAAGGGCCGCGACGCCCAGTAGGCACAAGGCCTCCACCTGCTTCTTCAAAGAAGGGCCGCGACGCCTCAAGAACAGGGCTGCGACTCTCCACCCTAGGCCATTCCCAAACGTGATTTTATCACTCCGAAGCCTCCAAATTCATACCTAAACATTCCCCAATCATCAAAACAAAGTTCCCAAGCTTCCCATGCATCAAAACCCTCAAAACCCAAGGTGCAAACGAATCGGAAACTCAACAATTCACAAAATCAATTCAAAGCTTAGAAACTCGGAAAACTCAAAAATTAAACCTTGATTACCTTGGATTGGGTTGTTTTCCGTCAAATCCTTCGGTTAAGAAGCTTCTAATCTTTCCTAGGATCGTTATGCCTCAATCCTCGCTTGATTCCGACTCCTAGAACTCGAGATATCTTCGAAAATGCTCAAACGGTAAAACGAACTATCGAAAGGGAGAACGAGAGGTTTTCTAATCGTACGTTCTATCTGACAGCTACTTCAAGCTTAAGTAACCTCAAATAAAACCTAGTGCTCGGGGTCCCGAAAACACCCCCGGGGACATTATAGTCAAAACCTCCAAAATTTCACCCTGATCTCAAATATTCCCAATTTATCATCAAATAAACATTTCTATTACCCCAAAATTGACCCCGTTATGACAAAACCGCTAATCCATTATATATGACCGTCTCATGCCGAATAGCTCGAATATATCTCCATAATAATGGGATCTCATTCACAAATCAAGTTATGCACCCAAATACACAAATTTACCCTCAATGGGCCAAATTATCAGAATAGCATAATTATTTAAATGTGGACCCACATACACGCACATAACATCATATCATAATATAATTCACATATACACGCATAAACACATTTAATGGAATAATTAAACAGTTATGGCCCTCCCGGCCTACTAACCCAACCATGAACCATAATAGGGAATCCGGGGCATTACAACTATCCCCTCCTTACAGAAATTTCGTCCTCGAAATTTACCTGAACAACTCGGGATACTGACTCCGCATATCAGACTCTAGCTCCCAGGTCGCCTCCTCGACCTCGCTGTTCCTCCACAATACCTTAACCAAAGGTATTGTCTTATTCTTGAGGACTTTATCCTTCTGATCAAGTATCTGAACAGGCTGCTCCTCAAAGGAAAGATCTGGTTCAAGCTCCAGATCCTCATAACTTAAAACATGTCTCTCATCAGATACATACCTCCGTAGAGTGGATACATGGAACACATTATGCACGGCTGACAGTGCCGGAGGCAAAGCTAGCCTGTAAGCCACTTGACCAATCCTCTCCAGGATCTCAAATGGACCTACAAACCTGGGACTCAGCTTGCCTTTCTTCCCAAACCTTCTCACCCCTTTCCATGGTGAAACTCTAAGGAAGACATAGTCTCTTACCTGGAACTCCACGTTCCTGCGTTTGGGATCTGCATAGCTCTTTTGTCTACTCTGAGAAGTAAGCATCCGAGCTCTAATCTTGTCAATAGCCTCATTGGTCCTCTGAACTGCCTCAGGACCTAAGTATCTCCTTTCACCTGTCTCATCCCAATGAATGGGAGATCTACACTTCCTACCATATAGCATCTCATAAGGTGCAACACCAATGGTAGACTGATTACTGTTATTATAGGAGAACTCTATCAAAGGCAGATACTTACTCCACGATCCACCAAAGTCCAGCACACATGCCCGCAGCATGTCTTCCAATATCTGGATCGTCCTCTCAGATTGCCCATCTGTCTGAGGATGATAAGCTGTACTGAACTTCAGTCGTGTACCTATGGCTGTCTGTAAACTCTTCCAAAACTTGGAAGTGAAAGTAGGGTCCCGATCTGACACGATCGACCTAGGAGCTCCATGGAGGCGCACGATCTCTCTCACATAGAGATCTGCATACTGGTCAACAGTATAAGTAGTCCTCACTGGTAGAAAGTGAGCTGACTTGGTATAGCGATCCACTATCACCCAAATGGAATCATACTGACCAACTGTCCTGGGCAAGCCCACCACAAAGTCCATTGTGATGTCTTCCCACTTCCATTCTGGGATATCCAGAGGCTGCAGTAACCCTGCCGGCCTCTGGTGCTCAGCCTTGACCTGTTGACATGTCAAGCACTTAGCCACATACTCTACTACATCTCTCTTCATCCCTGGCCACCAGTATAATGATCTTACATCTTCGTGGTGCCTGGGTGCAAAGAGTAAGGTGTAGTATGAGATTCATCCAGAATCTCCTGCCTCAATGCAGTGTCTAACGGAACACATATCCGCCCCTTGTATCTCAACAATCCTAACTCAGACACTGTATAATCCCTGGATGCTCCAGCCAAGACATCCTCTCTAATTTTGATCAGCTGTGGATCACCCAACTGACCCTCTTTAATTCTCTCTAGCAGCGTAGACTGTAGCGTAACATTGGCTAACTGGCCCACCAGTAACTCTATACCAGCTCTGGTCATGTCATCAGCTAACTCCCTGGCTATCAGCCTAATACCATGAATCTGTCCCGGACCCTTCCGGCTTATAGCATCAGCTACCACGTTGGCTTTTCCCGGGTGATAAAGAATCTCACAATCATAATCTTTCACTAATTCCAGCCAACGCCTTTGCCTCATGTTCAAGTCCTTTTGGGTGAAGAAGTACTTCAGGCTCTTGTGGTCTGTATAAATCTCACACTTCTCCCCATAGAGATAGTGCCTCCATATCTTTAAAGCAAAAACCACCGCTGCCAACTCTAAGTCATGAGTAGGATACCTCTTCTCGTACTCCTTCAGCCGACGAGAAGCATAAGCTATAACTCTCTCTGATTGCATCAAAACACAACCCAAACCCTGATGAGAAGCATCGCAGTATATCACAAACTTCCCCTGGTCTGTAGGAAGACTCAGAACTGGAGCTGTAATCAACCTCTATTTCAACTCTTGGAAGCTGTTCTCACACTTGTCTGACCACACAAACTTCTGACCTTTGCGTGTCAGCTCAGTCAACGAAGTAGTAATATTTGAGAACCCCTCCACAAAACGCCTGTAATATCCTGCCAATCCAAGGAAACTTCTAACCTCAGAAGCATTCTTTGGCCTTGGCCAATCTCTGACCGCTTCAATCTTTGATGGATCCACTTTAATCCCCTCCTTACTAACAATGTGCCCAAGGAAGGACACCTGAGACAACCAGAACTCACACTTCTTGAACTTTGCAAACAATCTGTGTTCTCTCAACCTTTGTAAAACTAACCTCAGATGATGATCATGCTCTGACTCAGTCTGAGAATATACCAGAATATCATCGATAAAGACGATCACAAACTGGTCTAAATAATCTTTGAACACCCTGTTCATCATATCCATAAAAGCGGCAGGGGCATTAGTTAACCCAAATGACATAACTAAAAACTCATAATGCCCATACCTAGTGCGAAAAGCGGTCTTCGGTATGTCTCCCTCTTTGACCCTCAACTGATGATAACCAAAACGAAGATCGATCTTAGAGAATACCGTCTTACCCTGCAATTGATCAAACAGATCATCTATCCTTGGCAAAGGATACCGGTTCTTAATTGTCAGCTTGTTCAGTTCTCTGTAATCTATACACATCCTTAGAGAACCATCTTTCTTTTTCACAAACAGAACTGGCGCACCCCAAGGTGAAAAGCTAGGTCTGATAAAACCCAAATCCAACAGCTCTTGCAGCTGTACCTTTAATTCTTTCAACTCAGCTGGGGCCATTCTGTATGGTGCTCTAGACACTGGCTCCATCCCTGGGACCAGTTCTATAACGAACTCAATCTCTCTATGTGGTGGCAACCCTGGCAGATCCTCTGGAAACACATCCAGAAACTCACACACAAGTCTAGTATCCTCTGGTCTCACTGGCACGACCTTGGTGGTATCAACCACACTGGCTAAGAATCCAATGCAACCCCCTTGCAATAAATCCCTAGCCCTCAATACTGAAATCATAGGAATACGGGATCCATGCACAGTACCAACGAATACAAAAGGATCCTCACCTTCAGGCTCAAAGGTGACCATCTTTCTTCTGCAGTCAATGGTTGCCCCATACTTGGCTAACCAATCCATACCCAGTATCATATCGAAGTCAGTCATAACCAACTCTATAAGATCCACTGACAACTCTCTGCCCTCTACTATCACTGGCAAAGATCTGACCCACCTCCTGGATACAACCAGCTCCCCAGTGGGTAACAAAGTACCAAACCCCACAGCATAGAAATCACAAGGTCTACACAATCTATCAATAACGCTACTAGCAACAAAGGAATGTGTAGCACTAGAGTCAATCAATACATTATAAGCAGTTCCTGCACTAAGAAGCTGACCTGTAACAACTGAGGGGGAAGCCTCAGCTTCTGCCTGAGTCAATGCAAACACTCGCGCTGGGGCCGAGCTGTCTGCCTTCCTGGGCTCTTCCTTTCTTGCCTTAGGGAAATCCTTCTTGAGATGACCCACTGCTCCACAAGAGAAGTAGGCCCTTGCCTTACACTCTCCCAAGTGATGCCTCTTGCATCTAGGACACTCGGGATAAGACTTCCAGGCTTCACTGCCCCCAGGACGACCTATTGTAACACCACGAGGTCTCCTGTCAGGACCTGGAACTGGGAAGGTATCAGGAACCTTCCTCTTCTGATCACTGGGGACAACTCCCCTACCAGAACCCACAAATGGAGGACCTGGCCTCCTGAAATCCCTTCTGGCTGCACTTTCACGCCAGATCTTAATCTCTGCAGTTTCAGCTGTAAGTGCCTTCTCCACCACCTTTGCATAAGTAGTCACTCCTGCCACAGTGGTGATGCGCACATCTCGGGCTAGTCTAGGCTGTAGCCCTTGTAAGAAACGCTCTCTCCTGGTCCCATCAGTGGGCACCAACTCCTTGGCAAACTTTGCCAAACGGTCAAACCTTAAGGCATACTCGGTTACTGATAAGTTTCCCTGAAGTAGCCTCATAAATTCATCAGCTTTCGCCGCTCTAATAGCGTCATTGTAGTACTTTTCATTAAACAAGGTCTGAAATTCCTCCCAACTCAGGAGATTAACATCCTTGGTCTGACCAACCACTTCCCACCAAATCCGGGCATCTTCCCAAAACATATAGGCCGCACAAGCCACCCTCTCAGTACCAACTACCTTCATAAAGTCAAGAACAGTGGTAATCATGCTCATCCATTGTTCAGCTTTGGTGGGATCAGCACTGCCTTCAAACACAGGAGGTTACTGTTTCCTGAACCGCTCATAAAGAGGTTCCAATCTATTTTCAACCCCAGGCAGTGGCCCAATAACTGGCACCGACACAGAAGGTGTCTCTGCAACACTGGCCACCACAGGCACTTGTTGCTGTCTTAGGAGACGAAGCTCCTCTCCCTGTTTTACCACTATAGCCTGCAAATCATTAAACATCTGCTGCCAGTTTGCAGGCACTGGCTGTGGAACCTGAGATTGGTCATTCACTTGACCCTGACTACTGTCATTATTCTGACCCTGACCACTCTGGCCAGCTGAAGTGCCTGTCTGTTCTGGGTTCATTCTGTCACTGATACCTTACTGAAACAATAATCAACACGTCCAGTCAGGTAGTAATAACTAAACCTTTTGCCGCCTTACGGTCCAAGAACAAACAGATAATAATCACATTCCACAGTCATTCAATATCCACAATCAGATACATATTTATGGCATCCAGCGCTCGGCATGCATCACATAATAACTCATAAACAACCATACTAATAAGCAGGTGCCAGCAATCTCAGTACTATTCAGTACACATTTGCTGAAGATATAGTATTTCAAGGCACAGGCTCAACACAGTATCTCATACACGCAGGTAAAGCATATATATTACATTTAAACAATTATACATGTAACCACATAAATAGTTACCAGACCGTGAGTCGAGCTTGTCTTCGGTGATGTGTGTACATACCCAGCCAGTCTACAGGAACCCTAACCTTGGCATTGCTCTGATACCAAGTTGTAACGCCCTGGCTACCCCAGAACAGTTACGGTGAACCGGAAATTTGACTCGTTACCCAAGTCCTTTGGTTAAAAACGTGATCTAAGTGTTATTACCAGGTTAAGGTGAAAACCAGTAAAAGGAAATGGTACATTCTATTAAGTAACTAAACTGCTCATGAGCCTTTTAAAATGTTTACAAGTAGTTTGTAATACAAAAGAGTTGCTACAATTCCAAATATACAATCCCCGCCGGCCTAAGCAGCAAAAATAGGGTAAACCCCTAGTCCCTCTGAGAACTCCTTGACCGTGGCGGTCAAGCGGCCCTGTATGTACATCACGTCGCCCAAGCTCTCCACTCAAGGCTGGCCAAGCTTTTCCTTCCCTTTACCTGCACCACATAGCACCCATGAGCCAAGGCCCAGCAAGAAAACACAATAAAGCATGATATAATATCAACAACGATCATAATAACCATTCAGGACTATCAGTCCAACAAATAGGTGACAATAGCCGAAAGTCACAATAATGAGCATCGCTCTCTTTAGCCATGTGACGATAGGGTCACCAGGGCTTAATCGATAAGTGTTTCATTCATTAGTTTGTTCAGGACAGGTGCATGGTGATTGGTCACCAACATAACCTTCCTCACGACTCTAGAGTCGAAACTATGGACAACGTCCCTTAGCCACGTGACAAACGGTCACTGGGGTCATATACCTTGGCTATAGTCATCTGGTCGTAGACCAGGCAAGCGCTTATAAGTTCTTCGACCTTAGGGTCGGTCCCGCATTTGTGCCATAGAGCCATTCAATGCGTGATCATCGACTTTAGAGTCGGTCCCTGACTAGTTAGTGTCTCAAACAGGTAATCAGCTTTCACTAGCTTTTAATATGCAATCCATGTCCACATATATCAACCAACATGCCTCAATATAAAACCATACATGTCATATACCTATACAGGGTGCAACTGTATTCATACACTGTTTTCTTACCTCAGATTCGAGCTAGAAAGATTAAAAGAACGGCCCGTGAGAACGATCAACTTTTAATCCTTTAGCGGTCACCTAATAAAACCAAACATGAGACATCATTAATAATAATGATCAACATAGGTTCCCACACCAGTATCTAGCCTCCAGAAGATCAATCCCAACTATTCCAAGTAGTAGGAACACTCCCGAGGCCTAAAACTAAGTTCCCGGGGTCAAAACGAACAAACGGGGCGAAAACAGGGCAAGGGCTGCGCCCAGCAGGCACAAGGCCTCCACCTGCTTCTTCAAAGAAGGGCCGCGGCGCCTCAAGAACAGGGCCGCAACTCTCCACCCTGGGCCATTCCCAAACGTGATTTTATCACTCCAAAGCCTCCAAATTCATACCTAAACATTCCCCAATCATCAAAACAAAGTTCCCAAGCTTCCCCATGCATCAAAACCCTCAAAACCCAAGGTGCAAACGAATCGGAAACTCAACAATTCACAAAATTAATTCAAAGCTTAGAAACTCGGATAACTCAAAAATTAAACCTTGATTACCTTGGATTGGGTTGTTTTCCGTCAAATCCTTCGGTTAAGAAGCTTCTAATCTTTCCTAGGATCGTTATGCCTCAATCCTCGCTTGATTTCGACTCCTAGAACTCGAGATATCTTCGAAAATGCTCAAATGGTAAAACGAACTATCGAAAGGGAGAACGAGAGGTTTTCTAATCGTACGTTCTATTTGACAGCTACTTCAAGTTCAAGTAACCTCAAATAAAACCTAGTGCTCGGGGTCCCGAAAACACCCCCGGGGACATTATAGTCAAAACCTCCAAAATTTCACCCTGATCTCAAATATTCCCAATTTATCATCAAATGAACATTTCTATTACCCCAAAATTGACCCCGTTATGACAAAACCGCTAATCCATTATATATGACCGTCTCATGCCGAATAGCTCGAATATATCTCCATAATAATGGGATCTCATTCACAAATCAAGTTATGTACCCAAATACACAAATTTACCCTCAATGGGCCAAATTATCAGAATAGCATAATTATTTAAATGTGGACCCACATACACGCACATAACATCATATCATAATATAATTCACATATACACGCATAAACACATTTAATGGCATAATTAAACAGTTATGGCTCTCCCGGCCTACTAACCCAGCCATTAACCATAATAGGGGATCCGGGGCATTACAGGCAAAATCAGCTTGTATGTTCAAAATAGATTTACAGAAAGCATATGATATTTTGGATTGGGACTTTCTTCAAGAAATGATGCTGGCTCTTGGTTTCCCTACGAAGTTCGTGAATTTAATCATGGCTTGTGTGTGTACCCCGAGACTCTCCTTTATGATTAATGGATCGTTGCAAGGTTTCTTTCAACCTAAGAGAGGTCTTCGTCAAGGTGATCCAATATCTCCTTTGTTATTCGTCATTGGAATGGAGTATCTTTTGCGCATTTTGAAGAAAGTGGTAAATCCTCCTGGTTTTCAATATCATCCTAGATGTAAAAGTTTAAAGCTTACACATTTATGTTTTGCGGATGATTTACTTCTGTTTTGCAAGGGAGATTATAAGTCTGCCAGCTTGCTTTTAAGGTTTTAAGCTTTTTTCCAATACTTCAGGGCTTCTGCCTAACAGGGGGAAATCGGCACTCAATGGGGCAGGTTTGGATAATCATACTCTCAATCGTATTGAGCTTCTTTCTGGTTATAGCAGAAGTTGTCTTCCTTTTAGATATCTTGGTTTGAAAATTTGTTCCAAAAGACTTGCTCCAGCTGATTGTGAATTTTTAGTAGACTGAATGACTAGTAGAATTAGAACTTGGAGTAGTAGGAATCTTTCCTATGCAGGGCGTATGGTACTCATAAACTCAGTTCTTCTTTCTATTAATTCGTTTTGGTCTCAAATTATTATCTTGCCTAAAAGTGTGGTTCAAAAAATTAACCAAATCTGCCGGGCTTAGCTCTGGAAAGGTAATGATAAGTTTAATGGTTCTGGGAATGTTTCTTGGGCTGAGATCTGTCATCCGAAAAAAGAAGGTGGTTTGGGGTTTAAAGACACTGTTTTATGGAATCTTTGTGCAATGGGGAAACATGTATGGGCTATATCTAATAAGAAAGACAATTTGTGGGTTAAATGGGTTAACTCAGTCTACATCAAAAAGGGTAGTTGGTGGACATATGAAGCCTCTGCTGATGCTAGCTGGTATTGGAAAAGAATAGTGCAGACAAAAGACAAGCTGAAACAGGTGTTTTCTGAAGCTGAATTCCTTTCCTTTCATTACAATATTGCTGAGATGTATGCAAAATTAAGGAGGAATAACAGTGGGATGTGGCCTTATGCATTGATTTGGGACTCTTTTTGCACTCCAAAGCACAGAGTAATTTCTTGGCTGGCTGTGAGAATGAGACTCCCAACAAGGGATAGACTCTTACGTATGGCAGTAGTGGATAATAGTGTTTGCATGATATGTGATGAGGTTGAGGAATCTCACCCTCACTTATTTTTTCTTGCTGTTACAGTAAGAAGATCACTGAGGCTATTAATAATTGGCTGGGTTGGAATCCAAGGACCCAGGACTTGAACGGTTTAGTTAAAAGGATCAAAAAGAGGAAAGGGTCTCAAGGTAGGAAGAAAGTTT
Organism: Humulus lupulus; assembly: GCF_963169125.1. Classification (NCBI taxonomy): domain Eukaryota; kingdom Viridiplantae; phylum Streptophyta; class Magnoliopsida; order Rosales; family Cannabaceae; genus Humulus; species Humulus lupulus. The sequence continues at coordinate 13,554,524 of NC_084796.1, read as the reverse complement.
ATGAGTGTTATTGCTGCTATGGTTTATTTCATTTGGCAAAGTAGGAATAGAGTTTTATGGGATCAAAATCTCCCTACAGTCCAAGTAATTGTGCATAATATCAAATATGCTGTCTGTAATAGAATTCAAGTCATGAACATAAAAAAATTCAATAGAGTAGACAAAGAGTGGGTGGAGTCTTTATACAAAGATTGTAATTAGATGGTTGTCCTGGTTTAAGTTGTAATTTGTTTTTGGTGTTCAATATATTTGCCTCTGATTTTCCAAAAAAAAAAAATTGAAAAACAATAAATTGGATTTTTTTTAAAAAATGAAAAATATAAAATGAATTTTTTTATGAAAAATTATTTAAAATAATAATAATAATAATGTGTACCAATCATGTGGTGCCACATGTCATTTAAGTATTAGTAAGTTGTAAGTTTAAGTAATTTAGCCGCAAATATCCCTATAAATAATTATTTTTGCCAGAGATAGAATATTATTATCACTTAATGATAATTAGGGAGACAAACAGTCATGAAATACTTTGACTATCATTTCCCTCATTTTAAGACAATTATTAATATTTTCTTAATTATTTCGCTTAAAGATGGCGAGCGACAGGAGCTGGATGAGTGCGGGGAATCGTTGGTCTCTGGAGTATAGAAATGGTGTTAAGGAGTTCTTCGGGAACAAAATTACTTTAGCCCACTTGCTCCATGATACAGGAACAAAATTAATTACATTCTTTTTCAATCACTGGTCTGCACTCATTAATGATAGGATGTTGGCAGATAGATAATAAAGTTATATTTTATATGTTGTTATATTAAAAATTTATAAGTTAGGTTTTCAAATAATGTTATATTGGAATTCGAGATACATGCTTTTTATTGTGCAGACTGAGATGACCGAGCATCGAGCATCGCAGAGTACGGCCCCTGTATCATCTGCTGCTTCTTGTGTAGGCGATAATGTCGACGGTCAGTTCCCGCCTGATATGGATATTGTCACGGATGTCCTTGGACCCCGCTCGCGTTATAAGAAAGGGTTTGGGGGGTTGCCTAGGTTGAAGGCAATTGGCACAAAGAGAGCAACATCTTCGTCAACTTCTCAAATGTCCGGGCAATTGCCACCTGCTAGAAAATCAGAACCTAAAAAAGCATAATACTAAACTTGAGAGTCGTCAACGGCGTCAAGATCTCCTGCTCAGTGCTTTGTTGAAGCAGGTTGGTGAATTGGCTCCTGGTTTTACTGTTGACTTACTAGACTAGGATCCAGACGAGGACGATGATGCTGACGGGGGCGGGGATGATGAGGCGGGCAATACTCATTTGTAGAAGTTTTTTATTTATTTATTTAAAGTTTAATTTATGAGACATTTATTTTACTAAACTACTTTTATATTTTCATGTTTGGTGGAGACAATAAATATTAATAGTTGTATTTTTTTTTATATATTTATAAAATTATAATTTTATTTCTAATTAAATAATATTACTAAAAAATTAAATAATTATTAATATATTAAAATCGAAAATTATTAATTAATATTAATATATTGAAAATAAAATTAGTAATTTAATAAAAAATATTATTTAAAAAATACTTTTACCGACGCAAAATTACGTCGGCAAAAGTTTCAATCCTCACTGCATATATACACCTTTCCCGACGCAAAAATGCGCCACTAAAAGAGTCAACTTTTGCCAGTGCATTTTTGCGCCGCTAAAAGTGTTTTCCACAACAACGTGACAAATTTTTTTTTGCCGGTGCATCCTTATTTTTCTCGGCGCATTTTTTTGTCATCAAAAGATACCATTGCTGGCGCATTACATTTTGCGTCGGCAAAAGTGAAATTAGCGACGAGGGTACGTCGCGGTCCTTTGCCGGCGCAAAATTGCATCGGCAAAAACTACCTGGGTTTTGCCGGCACAAAACCTCACTTTTGCCGGCGTAAATTTGCGTTAGCAAAAGTGCCATTTTTTGTAGTGTTTATTGTAGCAATCCCCTAATTATAACTAAATTATTTTAGTAGTTGTAACCCCAAATTTGTAGCCTGACATTACATAGGCAAGTCTTGTATATTAGCAAATCAATGGAATGAAAATAATCACGATTCAATTTCCTTCAGTTTTGTTTTATTTAAAAAATTTATTAATTATTTTTATTAAGTTTTTATGATTGTCATATAAATTTTAAATAAATAAAAAAATATTATATATAAAAAATGTCATAAACATATTAATAGAAAAATTAAACCAAAATATTGTCTATGTTTTTTTTTAAATAATATAAATTTTTAGATCACAAACTATTTTATTTAAGTTACAAAATATTCATGATATTATTCAAAACACACCTCAATAATTGGAGAAAAAACTTGTTTATTCTTGATAGAAGAGAAATGTTATTCTAATTTCTTATGTAGTTACACAATCATACTGTTTGTACACACCTATGTATAATATATATAATGTTTATTGTTATTTAATATGAATATATATATATATATAAGTTCAATTAAGTAATAAAAAATAACATGTTTTCTTTTTAAATATAAATGATAAATTTTTTATATAAAATGAAAAATGATGAATTATATATTATTATAATAATAATATTTTATAACATTTAAATTTATATTAATATAATTATTAAATATTTATTTTTAATTAGTTTTAAAGATATATTCTGTAAAGTTAAAACCAAGAAAAATCGTTAAATACACATTTATATAGAAGAGAGATATAGGGAGATTCTTAATTAAGGACATTATTTTTGTCCCCACTGGTAGAGGCAAAACTGTTTTCGGCATGTAGAGAAATTATAACCGATTTTTTTTATATGACGGTGTACATTGTAGTTATAACAGACATTCTGCTAGTTTTCAGAAAATTTCAAATAATTTACGATGCCGAAAACAAAGTTCAAAATAGTCAGTTGCACGTGTATAAAAAAAAAACACGGGTGCAACTAATTGTTTGAACTCTATTTTTAGCATCGTAAATTATTTAAAAATTTTCCAAAACCAAAAGGATGTTTGCTATAATTACAATGTACACCGTCATGTAAAAAAAATTAGATTATTTCTACGTGTCGAAAATAAATTTGCCCTCCCTAAAAATTTCTAAATATGTATTTCTATGGGAGTTAATTAACTAGTTCCTTTATTTATTTCGATTGCTATTAACATAATACTGGTTCATTTATGAATTTTTGATGTTGGAGTAAACTATTATGTATTTCTTTATAATTATAATTTATTAAATTATCAACATGATTTCTCAGGCATAGTTTGTTAATAAAAGAAATTACTAAATATTATAAGATATTAATACAAGTTCTATAACATTAATTAAAGTTCACTTTTTTTTCACTCAATTTTTAAATGATTTTTTTAATTAAATAAAAAAACTCCTCTCCGCCATTATACGTTATTTATTAATTTTCTTATGTTATCAACTAAAATAATAATTTTAGGTATGGAGAAATTATGTTAACATTTTATGTACATTATACAATCATTTTTAATATAATAGCATAATAAAATAAAGAAATAAAAAGGTAAAAGATCTCGAACAACTCAATTTGTTTTGTTCATATGCTCTTATTCACTAAGCAAACAGATTAATTCAAGAATCTCACTTCTCCGAAACCTACATATGGCTCATGCCATCACAAATTTACGGCAAAATAACTAAACTAAATATAGTTGAAAAATCTAGACTCTACTCATAAAAACTTAACAGGAAATTGAGCCAGTCAACGTTAATGAAAGAAATTCAAGATTTATTCAGTTTAGGAATTCAGATCTAGTTTATTGTCACTATAATCTAGACAAAGATTGCTCAGTAAAGTTATTAGTCTGTAACAAAAATTTATATCTTAAGACTAAACTACATTACAAAACAAGATAAATATTAATAGACCTCAACCAGAAAAAAGGCTTGCCTTACCAAGATCAATATTAAGCGAAACTATGCACAGAACTCAATTTAATTTTTTATATATATAATTTATGTATAAAAAACATCAAATATTTTATAAAATAATTAAATAAATTAATAATATATTAGGTTTTGATTAATTTTTATAAATTTTTATTTAATAATCTATAACAATATTATAGTTTTATGGACTCCTTGGCAAAATAACATCTTTTTATATTGTAATTTGCATTTTCGCCTAATTTCAATAGTTTTTAACTAAATGATCTATTTTATTAATGAATTTTTTGTATTACCCATTTTACCTTTAAAATAAAATAATAATAAATTAAAACAAAAACTCTAAAAACTATCATCTTCTTACTCTCACCCATACACAACCACCCACTCTCATGCCGCCGCCACCACTGGCGAACACTGCTCATCATCGATTGCTGCCATCTCTCCACAAATCTGGCCACCACTCATTCAAAATGTTGGTTTATAATTTTTTTTTTTTTTTTTATGAAATATGAGATTTTTGATATTGTTTTTATAGATTTAAAATGCAAAATGATTGTTTTAGTATATTGAAAGTATAAGTAAGGATTTAGGCTTATATTTTTATGAAGGTCAAAGCTTGAAAATCTAAAAAAATTAATGGTGGTTTCGGCTATTTTCGAGATAGAGAAATCTAGAATTTTTTGACAGGTTATCTAATTTTTCAACAAGGAGTCTGATATTTTAGACTTGTTGTCTAAATTTTAGACCATCTGTCAAATTTAGACCGATAGTCTAATTTTTAGACAGATCGTCGTATATTTTCAACCACTTGTCGAACTGTTAGACGAATTGTCGAATTATCAGACAGGTTGTCTAATTTTCAGAGAGGTTGTCGAATTTCTAGATTTTCAACTTGATTTTCATTTTTTATATAACTTTTTAATCAAAGTAATACCAATAATTTATATTTGTTTATTGTAATTTTTTTTTCAGATGTCATTTAAAAATATTGTAATATTATGTGACAGATTGTGGAAAAAGAATGAAGACTAGTGAAAATGGATTTCAAATGGCTCACGATCAAGATCAAGTTTGGTACAAACTAACCTAACTTATGAGGAGTTAGTTGAATATATTTATGAAGTTACAGAAATCGATTGCAACCTCTTCGATATAGAATTAACTTACAAGATAACGACAATGGTGGATATTGAACCAATTGCAATAAAAAATAGTAGAGACATTGTTAGTTTCTTTACATGGCAAGAGCGTGATTTGGTTCCATTATGTATGGGTTTGATCAAGAAGATGGAAAATGTGCTCATTAAGGATAAACTTGTTACTAATATTAATTCTACTACAAATGTTGATTCTAATGCAGACATTTCCATTGATTATGATTTTGATGATGTTGGTTTAAACGATGATAACAATGTTGGTTTAGATGACGACGATGATGACAGCGACGATGATGATGATGATGACAAAAATAGTGACGATGAAGAGGGGGAAATAAACAATATTGATGATGGTCTTGTTGAGGTAAATTTGAATGTCCCATGTCTTGAAAATAGAACTTTTGATGATTACTTTGACGATGCATACATATGTAATGTTCTTGATGCTAGTTCTGCACCTCACACTCTTGAAGATAACCATTTACCACTTTCTCGTGTATCCCCTAGTGATCATTGTAATGAAAGAAGTCATGCTAGTAGTACACCAAGCTCAAATGCAACAAGTATTGATGAGGAAGTTTTTTGTGTTGGTCAATATTTTGTGGATAAGAAAGAGTTGAAGATGAAAGTACACATGCTTGCTATACGACGAAACTTTAAATTCAAAGTGAAAAAGTCAAACAAGAAATTAGTGGTAATGGTTTGTGTTGACCCCAATTGTAAGTGGAGAATTCGTGCAACAAAGGCATATGCAACAGGTTTGTTTGTTATTCGTAAGCATTGTAATGAGCACACTTGTTCTTTAGAAATGCGACAAAACCATCATCGACAAGCAACTTGTTCTATTATTAGAGAGCACTTGAAAGCGAGATATGAAGGTGTGAAAAAGGTCCAAATCCATCACAAATAGTTAATGAGATGAACAAGAATCTTGGTGTAAAATGTAGTTATTGGAAGGCATGGAAGGCAAGAAAGTGCGCACATGAACTTATAAGGGGTTCACCGACAAACAGTTATCCAAAACTCCCCTCTTACTTGTACATAGTCCAAAAGTCTAATCCTGGTAGTAGATTAATTGTTGATGAAGAACAGAAATTAAAATATTTATTTTTGTCTTTGGGAGTATCCATTAGAGGTTTTCGTTACATAAGAAAATTTACATCTATTGATGAAACTAATTGTTAGGAAAATGTATGTTGTGTCAATGGAAATTGGCAAGAAAATTACAACTCTAGACAAAATATTACAAATAAATAATTATTGATTAAATATTGTTACAACTCTATGACTGAAAATACAAATAAACAATAGAAGAATTAGAAGGAGAGAATGGAGAAATACAACTTTAAGCAAAATGATACAAATAAAGTAAAAGTGTTTGAAACAAAAGAAATAAAAGGATTACAACTCTAAACAAAAATACAAGTAAATAGAACAAGAATAATGAGAAGAAACGCAATAGAAGAAAAAGTAAGAACAAGAACAAAAATCAAGAAACTCTCACTCACACAACCAAAGTGAAGAGTGTTGGGGATCACCAACTTGAACAAGGTTAAAAACCTTTGTCCAAAACCTTATTTCCCCCTACCTCAAGCACTAAGAAATCTCTCACAGATTTTGGAAATGCTTTCTCGAATAATCAAGCCTCTAGGTGTTTTCTAGCCAAGTGCTCTAATGGATTGAAAAATTGTATCTTACAAGTGAGCAATAGGCTCCTATTTATAGAGTTTAAAGACACCATTTGAATTTTAAATTCCACCAACCCCTATGGCTGTTACCAATGATTAATTGGATGTTTATGGAATTAAAAATGAGATCTGGGAGTTATTTGGGCTTTTGGAGCTGTTCAAAAAGGTTGGAAAAAACTAAAAAAAAATTGGTCAGTCAAGCACCTGTGGCCGCGGCTAGGAGTATCAGTGGTCGCAGCCACTGGTCTTTGTTCCCTAGGCTGCGACCACTAACATCTTGTGGTCACGGCCACTGACCAATTTTAGCACACAAAAATGTGCTATTTTTCCAAACGGTTCCAATACACTTCCAATTGATTTTGTAACCCCCAAAACACATTATTGGGGTTAAAATCATATCTCTAACAACCATTTCACATATGACTTTAAGAAATTCATCTCAATATTGTGTAACATCAAATCTACACAATAATGGGCAATATTTGGAAGTTACAAATTTGTGACTGAATATGTAATACCAAATATGTTACATATCTGGATATTCACACATATCTAAATATTGTAACTCTCTATTATATGTTACAATATTGGACACTCTTTGTCACATTTATTTAATCTAAAACATAATATTATAAAATAATATAATATTACATTATATTATAAAATAATATAACATTCCCTCACTAGATTAAATAGTTATCTATTGTAACACTTATTTAATCAATCAACATTATATTTTGACATATAACATATCCCCCACTTGATTAAATAATAACTCTCTCTTATAGGAGTCATTGCATTGGTGCATAAAGTAAAGTATTTTTCAACTTGACCTTTACTATAGTGTAATTATCACAAAATTTGTTGAAATTTTGGTTGCACTAGGCATTGAACCATCTTTCCATGATAACAAATCGGTGATAACACACACACCTTTGCCATGTTCACTTGAGACATCTATGTCTCGCTTTGCACCGTTAATGGCCATGTGCACTTTCCATTCATGGACGTTCTTGAGAATACTCCCAATTCTCATGAGAGGCGGCACCACCTCTAGGTCCATATAGGTAGAACTCTTACAGTACTTTGTTACCAAAAATACTTGTCTTCACAAGACTGAATTCTATTAAAAAACCTCTTAGTTTTAACCCTCAACTTGGTAACTCAAAAGTACTCAACATCTTAAATGGGACTTGTTTTGAGTACAACTAATATTCACTTGACTGACTTGTTGTTACCTATTGAACCTAACACTAGTTAAATAACTAGTGTTAAGATAGATTACCATCAATCGTGAATATCTTTAGGGAGTATAAGTCCCATCCCTCGAGATGATGTAGCCATTAAATCCCTCGTTAGTGGCTTAGTGAAAGGATCCGCCAGGTTTTCACTTGTTCTCATATAGGATATTGAGATGACTCATCTTTGAATCAATTCTCTTACATATCCATATCTTAGACTATTATGTCTAGACTTCCCATTATACACTCCGCTGTATGCTCTAGCCAATGTTGCTTGGCTATCACAATGTATCGATAAAGTGGATACATTCTCTTTGATTAGGGATATCTCTATCAATAGATCCCTTAACCATTCGGCCTCTTTGTTGGTAGCAGCTAGAGCTATAAACTCTGCTTCCATAGTGGAATGGAATATACAGGTTTGTTTCTTGGAACCCCAAGAAATTGCACGCCCACCAAGTGTAAATACCCAACCAGTTGTGGAAAAGTTGTCCTCAAGATTGGATATCCAACTTGCATTTGTATATCCTTCTAAGATTGAAGGAAATTTGGAGTAGTGAAGGCTTAGTCCTTTGGTTTTCTTGAGATAACCTAGGACTCTTCCAATAGCCTTCTAGTGATCCACACTTGGATTACTTGTAAACCTACTAAGTTTACTTATCGCAAATGCTATATCAGGTCTAGTACATTGGGCAACGTACATAAGACTCCCTATAGCACTAGCATACTCCAATTGAGCAACCGCTCTTCCTTCATTCTTCTCTAGTTTTACACTTTGATCGAATGGAGTATTGACATCTTTAACCTTGAGATGGTTAAATTTGATCAATTCTTTCTCAACATAGTGGGCTTGCCCTAACGCAAAACCCCCACTATGTTTCTTCACTTTGATACCAAGTATGGTGTCAACTTATCCAAGATCTTTCATCTTGAAGGTTGATGATAGAAACCTCTTCGTTTCTTCTATTCCTTTCATGCTATTACTTAGGATAAGCATGTCATCCACATATAAGCAAACAATGATTACATATCCCTTACAAGTTTTGGAATACAAACACTTGTATCCATTGTTATGTCTAAACCCATTAGACATGATGGCTTGATCAAATTTCTCATGCCATTGCTTAGGAGCTTGTTTCAATCCATATAAGGATTTTACAAGTCTACATACTTTATGTTCATATTTTGGTAGGGCAAACCCTTCGTGTTGTTCCATATAGACCTCTTCATTGAGGTCACTATTAAGGAATGTCGTTTTGACATCCATTTGATGAACATACAAGTTGTGTATAGAAGCCAAAGTGAACAAAATTCTTATAGAAGTTGTTCTTGCAATAGGCGCATAGGTATCGAAATAATCGATACCCTCTTTTTGCCTAAACCCTTTAGCTACTAATCTAGCTTTAAAGGTTTGGATAGTGCCGTTAGTGTGGTATTCTCTCCTAAATACCCACTTACACCCAATTGGCTTAGACCCCGGTGGGAGGTCTACCAATTCCCAAGTGTTGTTGGAAAAAATGGAATCCATTTCATCATTGATGGCCTCTTTCCAAAATGTACTATCTCTTGATTGCATGGCTTCTCTATAAGTCTTAGGAACATCCTCAATGAGAAGTATAATAGGAATTTTCCTAATGACTTCCTCTCTATTTCCTTCTACCATGTAGAAAGAAATTCGTTGAGAATCTATCTCATCCACTACTAAACTTTTCTCCTTTCTAAGCCTTTGAATTCTTCTAAGTTCAACGGGTTACTTTACATTCCTTTGAGAATTCTCCTCCTGAGAATCATTTTTGGATGTAGAAGCTTAAGAATTGTTCTCATATAACAAATTCTCCTTTAAGTATGTTGAAGCTTGAGAATTGTTGTCACATAAAATGTTCTAAAAAATTCAACTTCTCTAGATTCAATCACAATATTAGACTCTAAGTATAATAGCCTATAAGCTTTACTATTGTTGGCCTAACCAACAAAAGCACACTTTATGGCTCTTGAACCTAACTTTGTTCTATTAGGTTCATTTTTCTTGCAATATGCAAGACACCCCCACACTTTGAAATACCCTATGTTGGGTATTCTTCCTTTCTATAACTCATATGGAGATATCTCATTTTTCTTCATCGGTATTCGATTAAGAATGTGACAAGCGGTTAACAACGCTTCACCCCATAAGTTGAAGTTCAACTTAGAAAACACCAACATAGAATTTATCATCTCTAGATAAGTCCTATTTTTCCTTTCAGCAACACCATTGTGTTGTGGTGTATAAGGTGTGGTGCACTCATGAATTATACAATTTTCTTCACAAAATGTATTGAATTCATTAGAGAAGTACTCTCCTCCTCTATCACTTCTTAGCACCTTAATCTTTTTATTAAGTTGATTTTCAACTTCTAATCTATATACTTTAAAAGCATTAAAAGTTTCATCTTTACACTTTAAAAGAAACACATAGGTATATATACTAAAATCATCTATAAAAGTAAGGAAATACCTTTTACCACCTCTAGTTAAAACACCATTTAATTCACAAAGATCACTATGGATTAAATCTAGTAAATTAGATGATCTTTCTACACTAGGAAATTGTTTCTTAATCATTTTTGCCTTAACACATGTTTCACATTTACCATAGTTTTTAATATTGCATGCAATCATGCCACATTTTACTACTTTTTTCATGGTTGAAAAACCTATATGAGATAGTCTAAGATTCCACAAAAATAAAGAATCATACTCAACTATATAGGCAAAATTAACATTTTTATTGACAACATTGAAAGTTAAATCATTGATGCACAACTTAACCATACCCTCACAAGCGTGCCCTTTTCCCAAAATACATTAGATCTGGTAAGAATAAGTTTACCGGACTCAAAAAAGGCTTTAATGCCGGGCTTGCCAAGAAAATCACCACTTACCAAGTTTCCACTCATTTCGGGAACATAAAGTACATTCACTGATGTTACTTTCTTGTTGGAGGTGAAAAAGACTTCAATGGTACATTTTCCAAGTACCTTGGACTTGCCCTCATTGCCCATTTGAATCTCATAGTTGCCCTTTGACTCTTCAAAGGTCTTGAACAATGATTTGTCATAGGTCACATGGACGGTGACACATGTATCATACCACCACCCTTTCACCTTGCCTTGGACCGCATTCACCTCACTAAGGGTAGCAACTATGTTTTCCTCTTGAGTTGCGTTTACCTTAGGTCCTTGTTGGTCTTTTCTATGCCTACACTCTCTAGCATAGTGATCATTTTTCCCACACACAAAGCAAGGACCTTTCTCGCCCTTAAACTTGTTTGGGTTGGTTCTTGGACCCAAGGATGTCTCGTTACCCTTCTTGCCTTTCCCTTTGTTCTTGGGATGTTTTGGTTGTGACACCGCATTTGCTTTGGAAGTCTCTCCATTAGACCCCTCCACAAGTTTATCTCTACATATCGATTCCTCCTCGATTTGCATATGCTTTTGGATATTCTCCAAAGAATAATCCTCATTTTTATGAAGGATTCTTTTCCTATAGCTCTTCCAAGTTATTGGTAATTTAGCCACTATAACACCAACTTGAAAGGCCTTGGGAAGCTCAATCTTCAAAATTCTCAATTTGTAAGCAATTATTTGCAATTCATGTATTTGAGGAAGAATAGGTTTATCACCAAAAAACTTGAAATCAAAATATTGAGATATCAAAATCTTTTTGGTACCTTCCTCTTTCACCTTGAATTTTGTCTCAAGTGCATCCCATATTTCCTTTGCCGATTTGGTCTCGGTGTAGAGGTCATAGAGCCTATCAGAAAGGGCATTGAGGATATGACCCCTACAAAGGAGATTATCCTCCTCCCTCTTCCTTCTTTTCTCCACCTCCTCGGGAGTGTCTTTGTCGGATGTCGTTGGGAGAGGTTCTAGAGTGGACTCTAGGATGTAGGCAATCTTGAGAGTGGTCAAGAGAAATCTCACCGTGTCTTTCCATCTAGTGAAATTGGACCCATCAAACCTATTCAATCTCACCAGGTCTTGATTCATGATCTTGATAGTCTCACCTTCCATTGAAACAAACAAAGGAATAAGCTTTTGAATGTTAGGAAATGTATGTTGTATCAATGGAAATTGGCAAGAAAATTACAACTCTAGACAAAATATTACAAATAAATAATTATTGATTAAATAGTGTTACAACTCTATGACTAAAAATACAAATAAACAATAGAAGAATTAGAAGGAGAGAATGGAGAAATACAACTCTAAGCAAAATGATACAAATAAAGTAAAAGTGTTTGAAACAAAAGAAATAAAAGGATTACAACTCTAAACAAAAATACAAGTAAATAGAACAAGAATAATGAGAAGAAAAGCAATAGAAGAGAAAGTAAAAACAAGAACAAAAACCAAGAAACTCTCACTCACACAACCAAAGTGAAGAGTGTTGGGGATCACTAACTTGAACAAGGTTTGAAACCTTTGTCCAAAACCTTATTTCCCCCTAACTGAAGCACTAAGGGATCTCTCACAGATTTTGGGAATGCTTTCTGGAATAATCAAGCCTCTAGGTGTTTTCTAGCCAAGTGCTGTAATGGATAGAAAAGTTGTATCTTACAAGTGAGAAATAGGCTCCTATTTATAGAGTTTAGAGACACCCTTTGAATTTCAAATTCCACCAACCCCCATGGTTGTTACCAATGATTAATTGGATGTTTATGGAATTAAAAATGAGATTTGGGAGTTATTTGGGTTTTTGAAGCCATTCAAAAAGGTTGGAAAAAACTGAAAAAAAAATTGGTCAGTCAAGCACCTGTGGCTGCAGCCAGGAGTATCAGTGGCCACGACCATAGGTCTCTGTTCCCCATGCTGCGGTCACCAACATCTTGTGGCCGCGGCCACTAACCAATTTCCGCACACAAAAATATGTTGTTTTTCCAAACAGTTCAAATACACTCCCAATTGATGTTGTAACCCCCAAAACACATTATTGGGGTTAAAATCATATCTCTAACAACCATTTTATATATGGCTTTAAGAAATTCATCTCAATATTGTGTAACATCAAATCTACACAATAATGGGCAATATATGGAAGTTACAAATTTGTGACTGAATTTGTAACACTAAATACGTTACATATTTGGATATTCACACATATATAAATATTGCAACTCTCTATTATATGTTACAATATGTGACACTCTTTGTCACATTTATTTAATCTAAAACACTATATTATAAATTAATATAATATTAAATTATATTATAAAATAATATAAAACTCATTTGAAAAACCAATTTGGAGGAAATTTACTCATTGCCACTGCACAAGATGGAAACTTTCAAATTTATCCTATTGCTTTTGGTATTGTTGATTCTGAGAATGATGCATCTTGGAATTGGTTTTTGACATGCTTAAGAGATCAAGTGCCTGATACTACTGGTTTAGTGTTTATTTCTGATAGACACAAAAGCATTATAAAGGGAATTCGAAATGTAAATAAAAATGCTTACCATGGAGCTTGTATGTGGCATCTTGGACATAATATCTAGACAAAATTTAGTGGTAAAGGTTCGAAAAAACTGTTTGAGAATATGGCAAAAGCATACAGAGTTTCAGAGTTCACAAACTTATTTGCTGAGATTTCTACAAAAAAACCAGGTATGGTAACATACCTGAAGAAGGCATCTTTTGAAAGCTGGTCCAGATGTCATTTCCATGGTAATCGATACAACATCATGACCACCAACAATTCTGAGTTATTGAACCAAGATTTTAGAGAAGCTCAAGAATGGCCCATCATTTCTTTATTGGAGGACATTATCACTACACTTTCCAAATGGTTCTATGAGAGAAGGACAAATGCAAATTGTTGTCCAACACCACTTACAATTGACACTAAAGATATAATGAGACAAAGATATGAACAATCAAGGTACATGAGAGTTACACCCATTAATCTAAGTGATTTCCATGTTAAAGGTGAGCCACTAGATGGTCTAGTTAATATTGAGAAACATTCTTGTACATGTTGAGAGTTTGACATTGACAAGATTCTATGTGCTCACGGTGTCGCTGCAGCAATGTATCGTGGAGTTGATGTTTATAGACTATGCTCAAAATTCTACATGACTGAATTTTGGAGGATGGCTTATGCAGAATCTATTTACCCTTTACCTCCTGAAATAGAATGACATCTTCCAAAAGAGGTTAAGTCTCAAGTCGTTATCAAACCAGTGAAGTTAATTCCCCCAGGGAGACCAAAGAACAAAAGAATTCCTTCGAGATGAGAGTTTCCAAAGGAGAAGACTAATTCTGCACCTGAATCGTCATCAAAGAAAGTAAAGGGTAAAGTTTCTGATGTTGATGGGAAAAAAAACAACAGAAGTGTTCCAATTGTGGATGTTATGGACACAACAAAACTACATGCAAGAAATGATTATTTATTTAGGACTTGGTTTGATATGTAATGTTTTGATAATATTGTGTGATTTCATATTTTGGACTTGGTTTACTATGTAATATTTTAACTAGGTTGTCCGAATATTGAAACTAGTTGTTGATAACTTTTGTAACACCTTGCTAATTATGGTCTGTTACCAAGTGTGTTTAAAACTAGTGCTGAACTTGCTAAACAAGTCATTTGGACTAAACATGTGATCAAGCCACTAAAGGTTTAGGTATTAAAACTTTTGATTAAGTCATAAGTATTTCCATTAAATCAAAAGCAAGTTCTTTACACGGGATCTCAAAAACACATCAGTTTAGAAACTGGTTACAATACTCAAGTTACATATTAAGCCGGCCTACGCGGCAAAAGTTGGGTTTAACCCTAAATTCCCTGAGTATCTCGACTGTGGTGGTTGAGCAGACTGCATATGTACATGTCACTGCTATCGCCCTCCGACTCATGGTTGGTTGAGCTTCTCTTTACCTTTACATGCACCACAAAGCACCTGTGAGCCAAAAGACTCAACAAGAAAACATATTAAACAGTTCACAGAGTAATATATTTCTGTCAAACAGTAATAACTTAAACTTGCATATTCATTATACAAGTTGGCAACCATGGGGTCACACAAGCGCGTGTCGCACTTCCTTTCAATATGTTGGCATCCGAGCCAGTCAAGTGCATGTTGCACTCCCAGGGTGGCCCAGCCATGGTGGCCTGCACTCCACATGCACAATGCCAATCTCAGCTTATAAACTGAGTCTTTTAAGTCTTTTACTTATAAGTCAAGCCTCACATGCCTCCGACTTGTAAGTCGAAGCTTTAGGACCCTCGACTCATAAGATGAGTCTTTCGAGTCCATTATGCCCTCGACTAATAAGTCGATTCCCATTTAACATCCTAATAACCCTCTGGTTTATAAATCGAGCTTCCCAATCACAACAGACAACACATATCTCATATAGTATGCATATCAACAATTGCAATGCATTATAATACATTTAAACAGTAGTCATAGGTATAATCATATTTAAGCGCACTCCAGTGTACCTAATCAGATATTCTCAAACATAATTATAATCTTGTTCATTAACAGGGCCAAATCCTTAATCATATCTATATTCAACATTGACTAAGCTTTAATCACACATTCACATAATGGGTGCAGTTTTCTTACCTTCAATCTGAATGCAAGTTACTAGCGACGCCCCTTTGAGTATGATCCCTGATTTGAGCCCTTAGTGTAGTCCTAGTCGCAACCATAATAAAGAATTCCATCAAAAATTGGAGAATAAAAGCTTCTAGACCAAATCCTAGCCTCCGGGACGTTGAATTCCACTCAACAAGGAAGTAGAATTGACCACGAGCCCAAATGGTTAAGTTCCCCACCTAAAAACCTCATTAGGGCCAAAATTTCCCTTAAGGGCCACGACCCCATGGACCCATGCCACGACCCGCCTCTAATTCCAAAGGCTCGGCCTCCCTGGTCACCAGACACATGCCGTGGTCCTGCCCCTGTGGCGCGCAGCGCTCCCTTGCCACCGATCCCTCCTGGCTCCATTTTTTCTTAGAGGGTCACGACTCACCAAGAACAGAGCCGCGTCCCAGCCCCTCGAACCCATAATTACTGGGTTTTTCTTTAGCCGAAACCAACCAGAAACCACCCAATTATATCCCAATCTTCCAATTAAATCCCCAAAAGCAATATACTCCTTCTCACCAACCAAACCCAGCTAAATACTAGATTAAAACTCATCAAAAATCTCAAAACTCAACTTCCCAACCATTAAACATGCAAAACACCATAGCTCTTAAAAAAAATATCAGAACTAACATAATAACTTCAATTAAAACCCATACCTCAACAATATGACCCAAGGTTTAATCTGCTCCCAACAAATCCCTGGTTTCAAGCCTCCCTTTCAAGCAAATTCTCCTCCAATTTGACTCAACCCACCAAAGCTCCAAGGGTGAAGAACATAACGTGAGAGAGAGAATAAGAGCTGCTAAGAATTTCCCTTTTTTTTTTTTTTTTCTTTAGGTTCCTAAATCATCTAAGGAGTTCCCAGCCAATTAAGTCCAAAAACTTGGACAGAAATGACTAAATTATCCCTTGCCCTTAGCCTATTCATCAAATGCTCTTAAGGGCAATTTTGTGCTTCGTTGCTTACCCCGCTATTCACAATTACACCCTATAATTCTCATTACTTCCAATATTCTCACATGATTAAAAAATAATTTCTCATTACCCACTAACTCCCGGTAATGTACTAAATTACTAAAATATCCCCAAGCTCACCCCGAGCCGGGTATAAAGCCCCATTGTGACTTTTTCGCTAACTTGCTCATCGGAATCGCCTCGTGTCGAGTAACCCAAATATATCCACATAATAATGTGGTCTCAATCACACAAACACATATCTGCATTTATACCCTGAACGTGTCAAATTACTAAAATACCCTTTTTATAAGAAACAGGCCCACATACACATATTTAATAATTCTAACATGAAAGCGTAATTATATTATAATATAATTCACATAATAACTCAATTATTGCCTCCCGGCCCCCTAATCCAGGAACTAAGCCACATTAGGAAATTTGGGATGTTACAGTTTTAACTATGTTGTTTTATTGTGTTATTGGAGCCTTTTTGGACATATCAAACATTTCATACAACTTGTCGAAATTTCAAATGAGGTGTCGAAAGTTTTAGACATGCTGTCGATATTTGAGACTAGCTGTCGATATTTGAGACTAGCTGTCAAAAGTTTTAGACAAGCTGTCAATATTTAAGACTAGTTGTCGAAAATTTTAAACATGCAATCAAATTTGAGACTAGTTGTCGAAAGTTTTAGACATGAAGTCGAAATGTTAGACTAGCTGTCGAAAATTTTAGACATGCAGTCAAAATTCTAGACTAGTTGTCGAAATTTTAGATAGGCAGTCAAAATTTTAGACTAGTTGTTGAAAGTTTTAGACAGGTAGTCGAAATTTTAGATTAGTTGTCGGAAGTTTTAGATAGGCAGTCAAAATTTTAGACTAGTTGAAGAAAGTTTTAGACAGGCAGTCAAAATTTTGTACAGCTTGTCAAAATGTTTAGACCACTGTCGAAATTTGAGACTACCTGTCCAAATGTTTAGACAAGTTGTCGAAACTCACGACTAATTGTCAAAAAGGTATAATTAATTGAGATCCAATTCTACATGATAAAGTATTGTTCTAATACTATAAATATAATCATCATAATAGTACCTCAAGAGAATATCTACCACCCAATCCTTGATCATCCATTAAGATTAAGTTTTGTTTAAGTTTATAAAATGTTAATTGAGATATATGTTAATCGAAATTTCAGACGAGGTGTCGAAAGTTTTAGACGGGCTGCCAAATTTTTTTTTTAGTTTATTAAAATTTTTGTGATTTATTTTATTTAAGTGTTAAGTGTGGTGAATTGTTTTATTTAAATTTTGTTTATTTTATTTAGTTGTTGTTTGTTTTATTTGATTGTTTGTTATTTTATTTAATTGTTAGAATTGTTTGTAGAATATTTTTGTAAAATTACTTGTTAAATGATATATATTTATTTTTATTTTAAAAATGTGATTATGTGAGATTTGGTTGAATGCACTAAGGTGCATGGTAGATAGTGTTGTACCCTAGTGATTTAGTGTGTGCTAGTGCATGGTAGCATGATGCACATGGGTAGAATTTCCTACACATTATATAGTTTCCATATATTAGATTTAATTGATTTATTTACAAAAAAAAAAGTGAATGGGAAACCATCTTGGACGTGTATGTGTAGTGGGAAAGGAATGGTTTATTCCATTTATTTTCTTGATTCTAATAAATTAAAAATTTGAAGACCATGGTTATTTTAAGTAAGGATGTGATCATCTTTTTATTCCATGCCATTTTAGGATAAAAACAATTATACAAAAATTAAGAGAAAATAAAAAGAGAAAAGGAAACTTACCATTTTGTGGTTTGTGTTATTTTGGGTCACCTTAGAATAAAAAGGGAAGAGTGAAATAGAGAGCATTATGCTCATGTTGGCTGCCGTGTGTTGAAGAGAGGAAGAGAGAGAGAGAGTGGTGAGCTAGAGAGAGAAAGGGGAAGGGCTGCCATTTTCTAGAGAGAAGGAGGAAAGAAAGAAGAAGAAGGAGAAGAGGAACCAAGTCTAGGGTATGTTTTCCTTGTGAATTTGTTTGTCTAATCTCTTCTCTTGATTATATGATATTGACTTTGTTTTATTGTTGTGTGTGGTTGGATTCTTTCTTCTCCTCATGGTGGTTTTCATAAAAAAACCCTAGGCTTGAACAAGGGGTGGTAAAGTTTGGGTGTTGATCAACTTGTGTTCTTGACTTTACAATCAAGAGAGGTAATGAATTTTCCCCCTCAATCTTTTGGTTATTGGTGTGAGATGATTGATGTTTTGGAGAGACTATGGCTGAAAGTGGTTTGTTTGTAATAGGATAATATGTGGTGTTGATGGAATGTTTTTCTTATATTTTGATGCATGGGAAAATAGACCTAGGCGTAGGCATGAGTTTATGGGTTAGTTTGATTTTTGTTGTATGTTTATAATATGTGTAATGAGATGATTATTGAAATATGATGTTGATGATATTCTATGATTTTATGTATGTATGTTTCGGCCTATGTGGTTTGGGCATATTGGGTTGTTTTATTTTGTGTCACATTTACATGTTAGAAACATGCTAGGTTTCATGTGTATATAGATGAGGATATTGTGTAAATTATTGTTGGGTATCCTAGGTGTTTTGGCCTAGGGGTGATGTTCAAGCATGATTGTTTTTCTTATATGTTTTAGATCAATTGTGAATCTAGAAACATGATAGGGTGTATATGAGATTATGTATCAATATATTATGGTATGCGTGAAAAATAATAGGAACATGTTAGGTTTAATATAAAGCATATATGAGGATTTGTGTTATGATATTCATGCATGTTGTATTATTATTTTGTTGGGTTACATGTATGAACTCATTAGAAAAAGAATAAGGTTTTATAAGGTTGAATATGAATATGTGTTAGATATGTTCTTTGAATTATTTGTATAATAAGAGCATGTTAGGATTTGTGAATTATTGTGTTAATGAAACATGAATGATCTTGTATGAATTTTATGAGGTAATAGATAAAATTCATGGTAATTTATGCTTGCTGATTTTGTGAATAAATGGTGAAAAGATTGATGAAATAAGGATATGTATGCATAAGAATGACTCTAATGATAAATGGTGTTTGTGAAAATAAAATGGTGTATTAATTCACAATTAAAATGATGTTTTTGCACAAATAATTACCTATAGATTTTTTGTTATATTTTTTAGAAAATGTGAGTTTTAAAAATAAGGATGGTGATTTTAATGATAAATTTGATTGTTGGAACTTTTGTTTAAAAATGTAAAGTGTGTTTCAATAAAATAAATTTGATTGGTATTTTGAAATAAATAAATAACCTAAACAATGGTAAAATTTAAAAGTGATGTTTTTAATATAATATGAGTGGTTATTTTACAAGTTATGATTTTCTTTATTTGGATTAAGAAAAATGTTGGATTTAATTCACTTGTGATTTTTAAATAATGGCTGAAAGTTTAGTTTAAAAAGTTTTAAATAGTTATTTAATTTTCACATGTGAATTTGTGTTACATAAAATTAAGTATTAAAAATAATTCAAACAAAATATCTTTTTCCCACACTTAATATTATTATTTTTCTCACATCAAATTATGAAATTCTATTAACTTAAATTAAATTGATATTTTTCTAAGGAAACATGGTAATCATAGGTATTTTTCTTTTTAAAATAATTTCCAATGCCTTTGCTTTCTTTGTAATATAAAAATAATAAATGGGTCTTTTATATTTTCTTAATGGCTAAATAAAATTGTTTTTATGAAATAAAAAGAATGTCTTGGGAGATTTAATCAACCTAGTAATTTTAAGAAGATAAACAATGGTAAACAACACATGCTACAAGTCTATTATTTTTTTAAACGATAGAAGTAAATGCATGAAATTATCGTTTTTAACGCCACATTTACGCAACATTCTCACGTGTGCATGTTACATGAAAATTTACTTTTACGTCCAAAATAATGTCTATTATGCAACCATGTAGTTTTTATAGAAAGATCATGCATGTAATATAGGTAGAATGATCATTATTCTTTTTATGACCTTATGTGTAACCAAGCATATTGTATGTTGTGGCTAACTCTCACCATGTGTGCATGGCCCATGCACACATGAGTTGTATGAAAGGGCAAAATAGTAATTATATGAAGCTAAGAAATGTCGTTTTGATTATGGTATAGGCTCGTTGAGAAGTTGTGGTTTTACTTAGCTTGGACCTGAGGTACGGAAGTTAGATAGAATTTATGATTGTTTATGCTATGAATGGTAAGACAGTTTGTATGAATGAAAATATTATGAATTATGAATGCCATAATGTGATGATATGTTGGCTTGTATGAATATTGTATGATATGAATGGATGTTAGTGTGATGAACGTGGCACATCAAAATGGGTTGCTAAGGATAAAGAAGACGTAACCCGAGTTACTAAGGATATGAAGACTTAACTCCATGGGCGGACACGCCGAGGTTATTCAAGGACCAGGGACTCTTGTTTACCTCAAAGGGTGGCATGGACAAGTTAGCGGGCCATGTTCACAAGGAATTGTTTATGAATGTGTTATGATGTTTATGATTTTGTTATGATGTTATGATGGTAATGGTTTTGTTATGATGTTATGATGTTTATGATATGATGGTGGCATTATGTTTATGTTTATGATATTGATGCCAATTTTATGATGATGCTATGATGTATAAAGATGAATGATAGTGTTTGTTAATTGTTGTATCTTACTTGCTTGTTGTTTGTACTTCCTTACTGGGCTTTAAGCTCACCCCCTTACTTTATCTTTCAGGTAGCAAATAGGTTTTCTATGTGGCACACATGGTGATGTGGGGAGTTCTGTCGTCCTGCTGTGTATGGCGTGGGGGCATCCTATGGACGAAAAACGATCAATTAAAAACGCCATTTTTAATAATGTTATGTTTTATGAGACTTTTTTTAAAAAAACTTATCAGTGGGACTTGAATTGTTGGTTGTTTTAGAACTTTGCATAAAAACTGATTTTTTCTTTTAAAACTATTGGGCCTAACTTGCATGTTTTAAGCAAGACCCCATTGAAACCTTTATAATAAGTGGTTTTCTTTTATAAACCAATGAAAATGTGAATGTTTTATTAAGTACTAGTTTAGGGCATTTTAAAAATGGTATCAGAGCCAGGTCGTCCATGTTTCCAAGGACCCCCCCCCCCCATACACGCTAAAGACGGGAAAATCTCACCTCATCGCGTTGTAAGTATTTGTTTATGTGCTATTACTTGTTTTCGTTTTATTTAATTTTTGTAGTTCATAACTGTAGTAGTAAGATGCCTCCTGTATTGAAAATGACTAAGAAACAATTGCTTAAGGAGATCCGCGCGATTCCTAAAGTCCAGCTTGACGAAGAGCCTTACGATTGGCGCATAGCAGTCTTGAAAACGACAAAGGAGGTCTGTGATCGCATCCAAGGGATGATGAATAAAAGGGGAGCCTTGCTTTGGCCCATAGAGCAATTCTGGGTGATGAGTGAAGCTTTGTTGACGTACTCGGAGGCTCTTCAATAGTTGAATCGATCATGGAATGATGTTGTGCCAGAAGACTTAGAGTTTAGCACCATGGAGTTTGCAATTCGCGATTTTCTAGTAAATTACGATTTTAGTCATCTGGAGCTGGTGTTAGTAAAGACTGATGATGGCGGAATAGAAGAGAGTTTAGAGACGGTGCATGACATGGAAGGAGAATTGGCAGTTGAGGAAGTATTGCGAGCTATATCGCGTCTGACCGCGAGGATGGAGATTATGGCAAGCGCTCCCGGCAATTTCCACATTTCGGAGAACGTTTTTTATTATAGTTCAGGGGACGAGTCCACCGTTGAGGACTAGGGTCCAGTTCGAAATCGTCGCATGGGGTGCTGGTAGTAAGATGGAATAATAATAATTTTCTAAGACCTTAAGGGATTTATGTTTTGATTAAGTAAACACTTTTGGGATTGTTTAATTTTGGAATAAGTTAAACATTTTGAATGCTATGGATATTTTGTTGCAAACTTTAAATGATGTAGTTTGAATGTATGATTTTGCAAATATCTATCAAACCAATATGCAATGCTCCTCCCTTATGATTTTTCCTTTGATTGCCTTAGTACTTCATCATGTTGACCAGAGGAAGAGGAGGAAGGGGAAGAGGAAAAGGCTGAGGAAAGGGTGCCTCCACAAGGTCTGAAACTACAGCCACCTCTGACGTTGAAATGCCATCTGTTCAACCTGCAGCTCTAGCAACACCATCTGTGGACCTGGCCGCAGAGGTAGCAAGGTTAAGAGAACAGTTGAGACTAAGAGATGAGGAATTAGCACAAGCTAGACAAGCACTGCAAACATCCCAAACACCCCAAATACTTCAAGTACCAGTGGCGCAACCTCAGCCGCCAGTACCACCACCTGCACCACTACCAATAACCTATGGGTTCGAACCAGTATATGAATGCTTTAGGAAACATGCCCCACCAACTTTTGAGGGGAAAGCTGATCCAATGGTGGCAGAAGATTGGTTAAGGTCGGTTGAGGCTATTTTTGATCATATGGAGTTAGATGACCGCCAAAGGTTTTCCTGCGCAGTTTATCTACTTAAAATGGATCCATGAATTTGGTGGGACGTGACTAAACAAACCCGTGATCCAAATACCATGACTTGGGCGGAGTTTGTCCAGGCATTCAGTAAGGCTGTGCTAGCAACTAAGGTTGACGAATTTATAACTTTGGTACAAGGGAATCTTTCGGTCACTGAATATGCACAGAAGTTTGATCTATTGGCCAAATTTTCCCCTGAAGTGGTGCCAACTGATGCATTGCGAGTCCAGAGGTTTGTAAGGGGACTCAAACCAATGATCGCGAGGGACGTTAGGATGACCAGTGTTGAAGTGGTCAGTTATGCAGAGGTACTGGATAGAGCTCTTGAAGCTAAATATTTCGAGGAACGGATATGGAAGGATAATGCCGCTAGAAGATAGAATAACCGCAACAAGAGTTTCCACGAGAACAACAAGAGAAAGGCTAACGAAGGGCAGAATAGTGGGGTTGATAAAAGACCTAGACCTCCGGCCACGAATAGCAACATTCACAACTCTCAGAGCCATAGCAACCGCTTCAATGACCGGAACCGTGGGAACCAACAAGGCAACCGAGTCGAGCATCCTATATGTCCTAAGTGCTCGAAGAGGAACCCAGGTGAGTGCCAGGCCGGTACCAACAAATGCTTCAAGTGCGGCCAGGCAGGACACTTGAGAAAGAATTTCCCACAATGGAAAGCAGGATAGAATAACAATAACAATTTGGTGCCAGCAAGAGTTTTCGCCTTGACCCAGAATAAAGCGGCCAATAGCAACACCGTGGTTCCAGGTCAGCTCCCTATATCTGGTACAATGTGTAAAGTCTTAATTGATTCTGGAGCGACTCATTCTTATGTTTCCACGAATGTGATTGATAGACTGAATATGCCTTATAATATTTTTGAACATAACTTTAGTACATTGTTGTCATCGAGAGATATGATGTTGTCAAGTAAGTGGTTACCGTCAACACCTGTAATGGTAGAGGGCAGGGAGTGCCCAGCAGATCTCATAGAACTGAGTATACTGGATTATGATGTCATACTCGACATGGATTGGGTATCCAAACATGGGGCTACGATAGACTGTCGAAAGAAGACCATAGAGTTCAGGCCAAAGGAAGGAGAGGTCTTTTCCTTTAGAGGCGAAGTAGCAGGCTTCCGAACACCCATAATATCTGCACTGGAAGCACGGAATATGATGCAATATGGATGTTCGGCGTTCCTTGCCAGTGTGGTGGATAAGTCCAAGGAGTCAGAACTAAGGCCATAAAATGTACACATTGTTTGTGAGTTCCCGGAGGCGTTTCCCGAGGAATTACCAGGACTACCCCCAGACAGAGAAATCGAGCTTGCACCTGAAACTGCACCGATCTCTAAAGCACCCTATCAAATGACGCTGGTAGAGTTAAAGGAACTTAAGAACCAGCTATAGGGGTTGTTGGATAAAGGGTTCATAAGACCCAGTCCTATTTGTAAATAAGAAGGACAGGAGCATGAGAATGTGCATTGATTACCGAGAACTCAATAAGGTCACCATTAAGAATAAATATCCTTTGCCTAGGATAGACGACCTTTTTGATCAACTACAAGGGGCTTCAGTATTCTCGAAGATTGATCTGCGATCCGGGTACCATCAGTTGAAAGTGAAAGAGGGAGACATTTCGAAAACGGCCTTCAGAACTCGCTATGGGCACTATGAATTCTTAGTGATGTCCTTTGGACTCACCAACGCCCCAGCAGCCTTTATGGACATGATGAATAGGGTATTTAAGGATTTCTTGGACAAGTTTAAAGTAGTGTTCATTGATGATATCCTCATTTACTCAAAGACCAGGGAGGAGCACGAGGAGCATTTGAGATTGACTCTGAACAGATTACGAGAAGATCAATTGTATGCCAAGTTCTCTAAATGCGAGTTTTGGCTGGAGCAGGTAACTTTCTTAGGGCACATAGTTTCTAAGAATGGGATAGCAGTAGACCCATCGAAGATTGAGGCCATTAGAGACTGGAAAATATAGCCCTAATCAAGCATGCAAATGAGTTCACGTAATGATGAATATACAACATCAACCGATGATCATAATAATCATCTAGGGCTTTTAGCCCCAAATAGAAGAGTGACAGTTGCGATAGTCACTAAGGTGGGTTCCGTTCCCTTTAGCCATGTGACGATAGGGTCATTGGGGCTTTATAGATAAGTGATCATTTCACCAGCTTAAACAAGATAGGTGTTTGATGAACTAGTCACCAAGATAACCTACTGCATGACCATAGAGTCACAACCATGGGATTTCGCTCCCTAGCCATGTGACAAACCGTCACCTAGGCCTTTGGCCCTGGCTCTTAGTAACTAGTCCTAGACTAGTCAAGCTCTTATAATTTTCATCGACCTTAGGGTCGATCCATCATCAATGCTCCCAGAGTCATTCAACGCTGATATCGATTAGATCTAATCTTTTATCGGCCCTGCATTCATGACGCTTATGCCGTTTCTGACTCTCAGGTCAGTAATACGCGACCAGCGCTGTAACGACCCAAATTCGCGAATAAGGCTTAAGGGCCTTGATTAGTGTGCCTGGAGTGCATAGTGGGAATTATGTGTGACTTTAATGATTAAGATGCATGATTATGATTTAAAGCATGTTATGTGACTATTTGAATATTTGAGATGCATGACTATGTGTATTAGTATGCATGTAGGCCCTGACTAGGTTAGAAGGGCATAATCGTAATTTTGGCCATTATGGGCATAACTGTTTTGATATATGTGATAATTGTCGAGACCACATTATTATGTGGATATATCTGTGATCTGTGACTCGGGACGATCCTAGTGAGCAAAGTAGCGAAAAAAGTCATGGCGGGGATTTATACCCGACTCGGGGTGAGCCTAGGGGTACAAATGGGAATTTAGTGAGTATATTGGAGTCTATTTTAACACCGAGGAATATAATTGGAGGTTAGTTAGGTATCAAAAATTAAGCGGGAAATACTAGAGACAATCGAGGAGTTAGCGGGAATTGGGTAAAATGACTAAAATGCCCCTAAGTGGATTAAAGGGTTTAGACTTAATAGGGAGGGCATAATAGTCATTTGGCTTACAGGAGTTAAGTGTTACTCAGGCTTTATGTTAGTGGAGATTGTAGAAAGTAATAGAAGTCTGAAAAGAAAAGAAGGAAAAGAAAGAAAAAGGAAAGGGAGAAAACAGAGAGTTCCTAAGGTCGGTTTATGCTTTCTTCATCAATTTCTTGAGAAACTTTGGAGCAAATCTCAGGGAGGAGTTCTGAGTTAGGCTGAGTATCAAGAATCCTAGGCTGGGCTTGGAGATTTGGCAGAGGTTTAGCAGGAACACCCTAACACTTGAGGTAAGGCTCTATAGTTTCTTCAGTTTCTGGTTTTGGTTTTTGAACTATGGTGCATAAGCTGAGTTTGATGGGAATTCAGGCCAAGAGTTGAGGGAGAGCAAGCCAAAGAGGTGTAGAGGTTGTCTTGAAATCAAAACCCCATTAAAGGTATGAATTCTAAGCTTCTAACTCTGATGTTTTGACTGGTTTTGCTGAGTTTCTGAGCTTAGGGTCAGCTATGGTGAATTTTGGAATTAGAGATGCATGTGATTGGATTTAAGTATTTGGGGTGCTTGGGATGAGTGGAGTATGTTCATAAGGTTGTTTTTGAGTTTGGTAAAGGTTTGGAGAATTTTTGGTTGAGTTTGGTTCGAGGAAATCGCAGGAAGGGAAATTCGGTGTTCGCCTGTCTGTGACTAGCGCTACAGTGCTAGCCTTTGGGCGCTGTAGCGCTAGGCCATGCATGCTGAGGGGATTTTGCTTCTGTTTGTAGTGCTGTAGCACCCTCCTAAGAGCACTGTAGCGCTGCCCTGTCTTCTGAAGGGGATTTTAGGGTTGTTTTCAAGGGTTTTTGACCAAGGGTTTGGGGTTTGATTCCATCACCTTGTTTGGTGGAACTAGGACTTTCTGGGGGCTCGGGATTGGCCCCAAGGCTAGGTTTTGGACTTGAGGTTTGATGATGACTTTGGCCTATGGTTGTGTTTAGGTGAGCGCTACGGCTCGAGAAGGATCGTGCTCAAGGAGTCAAGTGATCAAAGCTAGTAAATCGAAAGGTAAGAAAACTACACCCGGTTATATGTTTGTGATGGGACTAAGTGCTCCAAATGTTTGTATTGTGTCAATGATGGTATTACACCATGGTACATGTGATAGCGGCCTAAGGGTGCCGAACACAATAATTGCGCGCAGGGCGCGACTTGGCCATTGGTAGCCGAGGACAACTTAATATTCACTGAGCTCTGTTTAAGTGGGCCGGAGTCAGTGGGATAACGGAGGGAGCAGCCTGAGGGCGTTAGCCCTAGTTATCACTTGTGAACTGATATATGATATGAGATGACATGATAGTGTGTTGAATACTTGATTATACTGAATGATTATATGGTTGAGAACTTGTGATGCGATATGAGATATTGATTGGTCTGTTGATTGCTTATGCTCTATCGTTGTGTTTTCTTGCTGGGCCTTGGCTCACGAGTGCTACGTGGTGCAGGTAAAGGCAAGGGCAAGTTGGACCAATCCTGAGATGGAGAGCTGCGGGGTTGAATGTACATAGCTAGCTGTTCGATCGCCATGGTCGAGGAGTGGATCAGGACAGGGATTGCCTAACTGTCTGTTTTGCCTTAATATGGCTTGAAATCATATTTAAACCTTATGTCTTTTGTAAACGGTCTTTAATCTTAATGATTTTGGGATCCCGTGTTAACAGGAAACGTTTCTTAATGAAAAGTGTGACTTTTGAGACCAAAACGTTTTAACCCTAGTTCCTTTATAGTTTCAATAACACGTTTTTAATTAAATGACTTGATTAGCAAGTCTAGCACTTAATAAACACACAGTGTAGCGGTCTTGGCTATCCAGGGCGTTACAAGCGCCGACCCTCACTAGTCAGTGCCATACACAAGTAAGCAATGCTACCAAACATATATCATATGTCAAATATCCGAATACAGAGCATTCAACATGCTTACTTAATAATTTCTAGCACAATTAGGATCATGCATAAACACAGAGGCTCAAGCTCTGACCAATCTCATATTCAATATTCACGGCATACCCTAATCACATGTTTCTCGTGCATCACATGCATCACATTTAAACATCCAACATGCATCAAGAATAACCATGCATGTCACATATACACAGGGTGCAGTTTTCTTACCTCTGGTTTGAGCGAGAAACAATAATTAAATGACCCTTGAGAACGATAGACCTTTTAATCCTTTAGCGGTCACCTAGTCATAACCAAATATAACCTCCATTAATGAAAATAAAAATATCAGGGTCTTGATCTAAACCCCACTCTTGGGACCCCAAAATGTACCCACACGGTGAGTAGATTCGATCCCGGGCCTTTAGGATTGAAACCCCGAGCCAAAAACCCTTAAAAACACTCAAAACGGGGTTCTGAAGAAACAGGCTAGCGCTCATCACAGAACCAAAACCACCCAAGTCCAACCCTGGGTAGTGCTACCTCCAGCCTGAAAATGCCCAGAAACTTCTCCCTTCGACTCCACCATTTCTAACCCAAACCAAAAGCTTCCAAACATCAAATTAAGTCCCAAATGAACCCAAAAACCATCTCCACATGTCCTAGGCACCACAAACCCAAGAACCCTAGCCAAAACTCCAATCAATTCCCAACTTTCCAACAAAAAAACCAGCTGAAACTCAACTAGGAAAACAGAGCAAGAACAAGAGTTCTAATGGCTAAAAACTCACCTCAATCTCAGCAACACACTCTCTTCAATGGTAGAGCATAACCCTAGCTTATCACAGATTGGTTCCTTGTCTTGATTCCTCAAGAAGAGCTTGAAAATCCAAAGAGAAATGGGGGAGAAAAACCATTGGGAGAGAAGGAAGTGATACTCTGTTTTTGGTAAGCTTCTACAGCCTTAATGGCTGATATATATCCTTTAGGGTGAAAAGACCTAAATGCCCTCATGCCTAAAATAAAACCTTAACAGCCACCAAGGGCAAAATTATCCTTTTGCCCCTATTTCGTTAATCATAATTAACACCTCCCAATTCCTGTTATTCTCAAATACCAATAAATCATATCCCATTACCCTTTAATTCCCGGTTATGTTCTAATCTTTAAAATCACCCCGAGCCCCGAACTTAATCCTGTTATGACCAGACCGAACACTTGCATTACATGATCGTCTCATGCCGAAAGGCTTGAAAAAATCCATATATAATATGGTATCATTCATAACTCACCCATATGCACAGAAATACACAATTACGCCCTCAACGGGCCAAATTACCAAAATGCCCTTATAATTAAAAATAAACCCATATGCATGCATTTATCATCATATTATAATATAATTCACATAAACATGCATATAACCATTTAACAACATAATAAACCAATTATGACCCTCCCAGCCTCCTAATCAAGGTCCTAAACCTTATTAGGAAATTTTGGGGCATTACAGTTTTTTAGGAGACGCCACTAATGAAGTGCTTGAACATCTAGACACCATTTTTCTTGTAATAATACTACCAGTAAAAATATTTAGCAAGACCTGAGACAAGTAATTTATAATTTGACAGTCCAAAACTAAATATCTATTACAAAAAATGAGACAAGCAATTTACAACTAACCTGTCCAAATTTAAGTTCCTATTACAAAAACTGAGACAAGCAATTTTCCCCATTCACAAACCATGCTCAAAAGCTTATTGTCACTACCGTATATTCCTAATGAAAAACATACAACCAAATACTCTATCCCAATAAATTCAGTCACGCATTATGCCTATTCTAGTAAATATCCCAATTGATTTGTTTAGAAATCACAATTCAGTATAGGAAACCAATCAAAATTGTAGCAGATTATGTAAAAAAATTCATATCAAAATTCCAATGGCTAATGCTTCTCACCAGACCCCATTTCCTCTTGAGTCTTATCTGTCTTGCAAGATTATTGATTATATATACTCATGAAAATAGGTTCCTTAACACAACAAACCTTCACAAAAGTGAATCCACCAAAATAAAGTTAATGTCCTAATCAGACAGTTGGCTATAAAATCTTATTTTCCTAATGCCTCTCATCAAATACATGCATCACTAAGAAAACTAAGATGTGAATACTAATGTTAGTGATAGTATATATATATACACACATATAGACTAATGGAATAAGAACTGATTAAATAGGCTATCCATGAGTAAATAATTCAAAAAAACTATGTCACTAAATGTTGCAAAGAAGATTAGTCAAGGTGTCCCATCTCTATGCTGCAAAGCATTAAGAATTTATACTTAGAGAGGGAGTCATTTTCACCAAATAAAAATCCTTAAAAATCAATAAAATAAAACATAAATTAAAAAAAATACATAAACACATATATATAGAGAGACGGGAGGGAGGGAGAAGAGTGAGTGAAGGAGAAGAGGAAGGTCGGGTCAATGAGAGAACAAAGGAGAGAAAATGATGGGTTGCTCGGGTCAATGAGAGAAAAAAGAGACAAGAGGGAGGGATGGGTCGCATACCTGGGTCGACATTAGGGTCTGGCTGGCCAGACTTCGTCGCCGTGAGTGAAGGCGCCATGAGCGGAGGAGAGAGAATGAGAAGTCTTTGCTGCGAGTGAAGGAGAAGTTTAAGTGCGATTTAGGGATTTTTTTTTTTTTTTCTATCAAAGTAAATGAAATGGTAAGTTGGTAAAAATATACTCATTCATTTAAAAAAAAGACCATTTAGCTAAAATATTTTGAAAGTAGGTTATTGTGCAAAATGCACTATAAAAATGGTTTATTTCCACCAATTTCTCTAGTTATATATATATTAAATTAATTGGTTCTCTTGTGAATAGATATTTAATTTATATGAGGATTTTGCACTACTACAAAAATGACTTTCTAAGACCATTTAAAAGGGTCATTAAAGAAAAAAAAAAGGGGCTAAGTGTTGGTTCGTTTTCTCCCATGGCGAAGAAGAGGAAGCCAATACGTAAGCCAGCAAATCAGGTAGGAGAGCAAGTTAATCCACAAAGTTCAGAAGAGAAGTCTCCAGATCTGGATTTGGATCATGATCGTGGGTTTGAAGGTACAGAATGTGCTGCGAATGGTGAAGGAGATGTGGATAATATTGAGGAGTTGAAACGTCAAATTGATGAGATAATTGGGTCGGAGGGTACAGGACCTCAGTGTTTTGCGACTGTAAAGAATGGAATGGAAGAATCGGGTCATTTGAAAGCCTCGTGGGCAGATACGACTGGTGAGGACGACTTTCAAGCCTCAGCACATAAACAATGGCAATCATTCACAGCTAATACCTTATCCTTTTCAGATCAGAAGCTTGAGTTTACAGAACCAGAATTTAGGGAGGGTCAAAAATTTACTAGGATTGATATTGAGGAGGTTAAGTTTCAATCGGCAAACTGGAGCTCGGCAGTCATTTGTATGGTGCTAGGAGCAAATCCACCTATGACAGTTTTTGAAGGGTTCATAAAAAGGATTTGGGGTCATCTTGGGATAGCTCAGATAGCAAGAATGACTATGGGTTTAACAATGGTTAAGTTCAATGATGAGGCAACAAGGGACAATGTTCTAGAGAATGGCATTATCCATTTTGACAGGAAACCTGTAATTATTAGACCATGGACAACAGATCTGAGTGCTGTTCGTCTAGTTCGCTCTGTTCTGCTTTGGATTTGTCTACAAGATTTGGGTCTACAGTATTGGGGCAGTAAATGTCTTAGTGCCCTTGTTAGTACAATAGGCAAGCCAATAATGGTAGACAAATACACAAGAGAACGCTCACGTATTCAGTTTGCTCGAGTTCTAGTAGAGATGGAAATTACAGATAACCCACCTACAAGTATACAGTATATCAATGAACATGGCCAAATCATGGAGCAAGGGGTTGAATATGAATGGTTGCCAATTAAGTGTAAGAATTGTTCTGGTTTTGGTCATTCAATGACAGATTGTAGGAAGAATAAGAATGCTCAGTGGGTCATGAAGGAAACCAAGTTAAATAACGGGGAAAAAGCACAGAGTTCAGATGGAATCAAAGATGTAGAGTTGAAGGGTACTGAGATTCATGTAGATACAGATGAGGTTAAAGTTCAGACAAGTTCAGCAGAGGATAAGAAACAGGCCAAACTGGATGAGACTCCTTTACCAGATAAGGAGGATTCAGCTGGGATAGGGAAAAATGATCAGTTAAACCATCAATGGCACACTCCAAAAAAGGTTGCTGCTAAATCAAAGGAGGGACAGGGATCAGTTAAAAATGCTAAGGACTTTGGGCAAAAGAACAAGAGTTTGAACAAGTTTGTGTTGCTTCAAGAGGACCGGTTGAGTGGTAAGGATGGCAATTCTTTATCAATTTCCTCAAATGGATAGTAGTAATATTATGAGTTGGAATGTTAGAGGGCTTAATGGAGTTAATAAACACAGCCTTGTTAGTGATCTTTGTAAGAGGTACAGAATAGGAGTTGGTGGCCTTTTAGAGACCAAGTTGAAGGGCAACAAAATTAGTAGGTTTATAGATCTTTATTTTCCGAATTGGGATTACTATACAAGTCCAGAAATTGAAGGGCGTCTTTTGATTGTTTGGAGGAAGTCATTTGTGAAGGTTACTATCTTAGAGGAATCAAACCAATTTATTCATTGTTTGGTTAAGTTGACTGGTGTGCAGCAGAGCTTTGGTGTTACTTTCATCTATGGATTGAATTCTATAGAAGGAAGGAGAAGCCTTTGGGAGGGGCTAAGAAGGCCTTTTCTTAAGGACACAGCTTGGATTTATTTAGGGGACTTCAATGCCCCTTTTACAGGCAAAGATAGATCGGGTGGGAAGCCTATATCAGGCTTGGAGTTGGCTGATCCTATTCGGTGGCTTGCAGATTCTTATCTAGAGCCTTTAAAAAGTGTTGGGTCTTACTTTACTTGGACCAATAATCAACATGGTGCAGCTAGAATTTATACAAAAATTGATCATGTGCTCATAAATGATAAATGGATTGACTTATTTCCTCAATCTACAGCTATGTTCAGTTGGGAAGCAATTTCTGATCATTGCTCTTATCTTGTCAAAATTCAGGTTCCTAAGAAGTTGGGAGCTAGGGTGTTTCAGTTCTACAATTATTGGATAGATCATCAAGATTTTCATGCTTAGGTCTTAAGAAGTTGGAAGCTGCCGATTAAAGCAACTGGTATTCGGGCCATTTATCTTAAATTGCTGAGATTGAAACATTGTTTGAAAGCCTTTAACACAGATAAAATAGGTGACCTGAAGGCTAACTTCTATAAGGCTAAAGAGACTTTTCAAGTAGCTTGATTACAAGCTCAAGCTTGCCCCCATGTGTTGGATTTTCAGAAAGCTGAAAGGGAAGCAGCTGAGGCTTTTTCTGTTCAGGAAAGGCTCTATCAGAGCTTCTTAATTCAGAGGAGTAAAATTACTTGGCTGAGACAGGGAGATTTAAATACTTCCTTTTTTTATGCTTTTTTAAAGAAGCGTAAAGCGGAGAATGGTATTGTCTCTTTCATTACAGAAGATGGCAAAATGGTGGATAACTTCTCAGAAGTGGTTTCTCATTTTGTGGGGCATTTAAGAGATTTTTTGGGTAGCTCTAGTTCGGCCTCTGGTAGAATTAATGATCAGATAGTAGAGTTGAGCAGCAAATGAAACTCCTTAAACCTTTTTCTTGGAAGGAGATTAGGGAGTCTCTCTTCAGTATTCCTATAACCAAGTCTCCGGGTCCAGATGGGTTTGGTTCAGGATTCTTTAAAGCATTATGGAATGACATTGGGGATGAGGTGTGTGCTGCAATTACCCACTATTTTGAATCTGGTATCTTCCCTACTGAGCTCCATGAAACAACTTTATCTTTGATTCCTAAGGTTGCTAATCCTTCAAGGGTTGTTGACTATAGACCCATAGCTTGTTGCTCTACTTTATATAAGTGTATGGCGAAACTGATTTGTAAGAGATTGGCCCATATTCTACCTGATCTTATTCAGCCTAATCAGGGAGCATTTGTCAAGGGTCGGTCTATTTCCCATAATATAATGATATTCCAAGACCTCATCAAAAACTATGGGAGAGCCTCTACTTCTTCGAGATGTGCTATCAAGATAGATCTCAGAAAGGCCTATGATACGGTAGATTGGGACTTCCTTGAGAACCTGTTAAAAGCGCTGAAATTTCCTATGAAATTTATTGGTTGGGTCATGGCTTGTGTTAGGAATACTTCTTACTTTCTCTTGATGAATGGCAGAATTCAAGGCAAATTTAAAGGAGGGAAAGGGCTGAGACAAGGAGACCCCATGTCTCCTTTGTTGTTTGTCCTTATTATGGAATATTTGACTAGAAGCTTGCAACAAGCTGCTCTTAATTCACCCTTTCGATATCATCCAATGTGTAAAGGTCTCAAAATCATAAATCTTTGTTTTGTGGATGACTTATTGTTATTTTGTAAAGGTTCTCTCGCTGCTGTTAGAGTTGTTAAGGGGGTGCTTGATAGCTTTGCTTCTGCCACAGGTCTTTCTATAAACTCAGGAAAGTCGCTTGTATTTTTTTGGTGGAGTTTCTAACACCGATAGAACTAGAATTGCTCATGAGTTAAATCTGACAGAAGGATTTTTTCCTCTTAATTATCTTGGGGTCCCTATGAGGCCTACAAAATGGAAGCATGAAGACTGTGAGGTTATCCTTCAGAAATTTCGCTTGAAAATTCAGAATTGGGTGAGTAGACACTTGTCTTTTGCTGGCCGGATTCAGCTCATAAATTCAGTGTTGCTTGGGCTTCGAAACTATTGGATGTCTATCTTTATTTTTCCTCAAAGCATAGTTAAGGATATTGAGAACATTTGTAGGGGCTTTCTGTGGGGCTCAGCTCGACAGAGAAGTAAGTTACATATTCCCTCTTGGCAGAAGGTTTGTCTCCCTAAAGCCTATGGAGGTTTGGGTTTCAGAGAAGGAGCTACTTGGAACCGGGCTGTGTTAGCTAAATATGTTTGGACTTTATCAGCTAAACCTGATCTGCTTTGGGTTAAATGGATCCATTCCATTTATTTGAAAGGTGTTAACTTATGGAATTATGGCTTAATAGCAGATTGCAGTTGGTATTGGCTAAAGCTATGTCATCTCAGGGATCATTTTAGGCCTGCTGATATTAACTCTGCTGGTGTGCAAGGGAGATTTAAAACTGCTAGATTGTACAACAGTCTCTTAGTTCAGCAAAGGGATGAGTTCTACTGAACTATTTGGAGTATAATCATTCTTCCAAATCACAGGCTTATGCTTTGGCAAGTTGTAAACTCTCATCTGTTAACCAGGGACAACCTTAGCAGGATGCAAATTCAACTTGCCTCTGAGTTGTGCCCTGTCTGTGATAGAATTCAGGAAAGCCACTCCCATCTTTTCTTTGAGTGTAACTTCTCTACTCAGCTGGTTAAATGCGTATTTGATTGGTTGGGGTTTGTTGCTTGGCCTCTAGATTATCATAGATGGTTGGTGTGGTTGGCTAGAGCCCGAAAAGGAGTAAAAGCTGATATTGTGAATCTAGTTTGTGCTGCTGTCACTTATAGCATATGGAAAAATGATAACTCTACAAAATAGAGTTATTTTACCACTTTTTATATGCTAATTGTTGCTTAGTTCTTGAGTTTTTAATTAACTTATTAAGTTTTTATGTAATTTTTAATTTATTAGTCTTATTGTTGTTTTCTAGATTGTTATACGTTTTATAGATATTTTATTATAATATGTTGTAGTTTAATTATTTGAAATTTGTGTTGATAGATTATAATTTAAAAAAATGTGATTTTATTGAACTTAATTCCCAAAGTAAATTAAATTTCAATTAGTATTTTCATGGACTTAATTTGAGTTATTTTATAATTGAAAATATTTGATTTTAATTTATTATTTACTTATTTTGTAGGGAGTAAGTTGTATTTTTTTGGCTTTGAAAAGAAAAGAAGGAAAAGAAAGAGTGGCAAATTTGAAAGAAAATAGCATGAAAAGTGGCATTTGTCAACTCCTGCCCAAGCACCTGCCCAAGCCTTCATCTCCACGCCTGGCACCCCCTG
Source organism: Humulus lupulus (assembly GCF_963169125.1). Lineage (NCBI taxonomy): Eukaryota > Viridiplantae > Streptophyta > Magnoliopsida > Rosales > Cannabaceae > Humulus > Humulus lupulus. The sequence continues at coordinate 13,518,190 of NC_084796.1, read as the reverse complement.
AAGCTCATCATGCCGCCAGCTGTCCCACTCCTTCAGCAAACCATCTTCAGCACTTCATATGCTTCCAACGCCTGGCTGCCCATTGCCTCCAACAATCACTCTCCTGCTGCCACCTGTCTCAATCACTTACTTCCTCATCAGCCATCAACGTCCATATACACATCAACAAACCAAGCTTCCCCAGGCCCAAATTCCACCATCAGCCACACGGACCTGAATTCTTCAGCCCACCAAGCTACTCTTCTCACTAGCTTCTGGGCCGCCTGCCACCAGCCAGGCCCAACCGCCTGATGAATGTCCAGCTGCACCACAAAGCAGTCCACGGCCCAGCACTCCTTCAGCACCAAACAGCCACCAAAAAGACCAAAAAGTCACATTTTTCTTCCCAATATTTTTTCCTTTCACTCAAATATCAATTCACTCTTCCCTATTTTTCTTACCTAAATAAACATTCCTAATTTATTTTTTTACCCTAGCTTTTCACTAATCTTTTACCCAACCAAACATTTCATTTTTCCAATACTCTTACACTTACTCTATTTATCCTACCACTTCCCAACACAATTAAATTAATCAATTTATTTATTTTAATTTGATTAATTTAATCTCCATATTTTGCCTATAAATAGAGTCTTGTAAGACCATTTGGGGAGCTCTTCTTCTTCATCTTTTCAACATCTTCTACACATATTTTTCTATCTTCTTTTCACTATTTTATCTCTACCATTTTCATCTTTTGAAGAGCATGTCAAGTATGTTATTTTGTAATTTTTATTTCAATCTAGCTATGAGCTTCTAATCTTTTTCAAAGGTTATTGAGATGATGATGAAGCAAAATGTAACTAGATAGTATTTTTTTGTTGTATGTTGATTTCCCATTTGTACAACATTGTTTATGGATTTTTCTATCAAAGATATGCATTTTTCATCTATTATTGATTGTTAAAGCATATTACACTTAGTTCTTCATTATGCAAAAATATGATATTCTTTGATTAAATGTTTTTAATTAAATTGTTCACATCTAATTCTTAGAGCATAAGTATCATATATTGCTTAAACATAATCTCTTTGATTTTTTGTAGTTTCATTAGGTTGTAACACAACTAATGCTTAGAAATTATATCTTATATAAGTGAAGAAAAATCCTACCTTTTTTAAAGTAACTTGTGCTTGAATAGAAAATGTATTTTGAAAAAATATAGTGTGATTTATTTCAACTATATCTAAACTTGGGAATCAATATACTTATAAATACTATTGAACTTGCATTTTGTGGATTCTAATATCTTAATAATCTTATTTTACATATCTCATTTGAAAACCATTTTTCTATTTAATCTTAAATCTTTTTATTACTTGTCTTTTATTTTTCTAAAACAAAATCTCATCAAATATTTGGAACTAGGTTAGAATATTCTTGCTTTGTTTGAAATAGTTTCTTTTGATGTTAGTCAACTCTCATGGGTTCGACCTCGTACTTACATGAACATTATATTCCGAAACTATTCGTGCACTTGCGAGTTTAATTATTAAAACACCATCTTTTGGGATCAACAAAAAACAGGAATAAATGTTTTCATGAAGGCTATTCTTCCACAGTACTGAAGCTAACCCAGGATATTAAGTATACTACTAAATATAGGCTAAATATAGTGTTCAAAAGTCATATTTCAGTTAAGGATCAATTGTATATTCGGCATCTTCAATGTAGCTAATAGCTTACTGTTTTGATGTGTAGTTGTTTGGTTTCCTGTTGCTGTTGGAGTCAGTGACTCTCAATTGTTTTGATCATTTATAATGTTCTTTTGTTCAATGCAGTCCATTTTCTTCTTGATAAAAAAAAAAGGGTCATTAAATACTTTTCATGATTTCATGACCCAACTAAATGGGTCATGAAAGCTAGAGTCGTTAAAAACATGGATTTTTAATAACCAATAAAAGTGGTCATGAAAATCGGTCCGCGTAGGGACTACTTTTCATGACTTTTCTTATGGGACGTGAATTATAACTTTTCATGACCCTTTTTATGAGTCATGAAAAGTGTGTTGGGACCACATTTCATATCCCTTTAAAAGAGAGCTGAATTGTTTTTATTTTTATTCTTTTACATATTTCACGTCTCAATTATATTGGACGTGAATAATTTATATATATATATTGCTATTTAAATTATGTAATATATATTTTAATTAATATAAATATATAATTTTTTAAATTAATTTTCTTCATTAATATGAAATAGTGTACCATATTTGTTAGAAATAAAACTAATACAAACAATTATTAAAAAAAAAACTAATACAAACAATGATTTTGAACTAATGGTAGCATAGCCCGTGCTCATTCTTATTTCATCTCATCAAGTTGGTCTTTAGTATATCTGCGTTTGTTGAACTACAAAAAATAAAATGAAAATATATTAATGAAATTAATTTTGTAGTTTTAATATAATTATAATATTTGAACATTTACTTACCCCCTTCAAATAACTTTTACCGTCTAGAGCTTGAATCAAATCCTTCATCTTACTCATTATGAAGAATCCACATTGTCCATCACGTGCATTTCACGTCCCTTTTTCAGGGACGTTGAACACATTTCCCATCCCTTATATAAAGGGATGGGAAATCCCCATTTTTTTTAACAAAAAACCCTCCACGCCAACTATCTGCTACAAAAAAAAAAAAACTTTTCATGACACATTTTACATTTAATGTCCAATTAAAATATACTTAGTAAAATGTATTTCATGACTTAAAAAAGGGGACATGAAATAAATCCTAAACCTTTTTTTAATGACCCATTTTTAATTATGAGTCATTATATATATAGTAGTATGGGTCTATATAAGAAGGTTTACCACGTTCAACTATTCTATTATTTTTGTCTATATTTAAATTCTTTGAGGTTTATTAAATAAAAAAACAAAATTAAAATAACATAACGTAAAATTTAATTTTCTTTCATATAATTTATGTATTCAAATGATCAAATGTTTTATATAAAGATTAGATAGAAAAATAATTCCAATCATGTAATTTTTGGTTCAATTATTTTTATTATAAAGTTTTATATATTTATGTATTTTTAATTTGGAATGAACATAAATAGTAGTATTTGAAAATTATGCCATTCACATACCAACCAAACATATTCTTCCTCCACCAATCAGATTCCTAGAACCATTGATCAATAATAAAAGATTGATAAATACTCAAAAACATATTTATTATTCTAAAAATTCAAAGTTAATTAAATTTAAATTAATATTTCATAATATTATTGTTGTATATTTTTATGTTGAAAATATTTAATTTGATATATTTTTTAAGAAAAAATAGCAATTGTGACAAATCTGAAAAGAAATTAGAAAAAAAAAAGAAGGCTCAAAACAAAAGAAAATGACATTTTTGCAAGAACAGAAAAAGCCTAAAAGCCCATCAGACCCACACGACCCAAGAAGCAAACCGCCATAGCTGGTGCCAAGTGTCGACCTCGGCACATGCTTGTCGCATGGGACTTGTCTGTCCCCTGGTTTTACTCTCCACTCTATATCCATGTGTGCATCTCACTCTATCTCCGCACATATGTGCTTAAAAATGTTTTTTGCCTCCTTCTCTCAAGCTATATAGTGTTCTATTTTTGCTCAATAAAGTTGCACCATGTGTCCAGTACCATCTCACTTCAACAAATACCAATTCGAAACGTATCAAGCCACCCCACAACACCTTCGATTTTTAAGGTGGAACTGCTTCGGTTTTTGCATAAATTCGCAACCGAAGTAGTTTGGGGCGAAGTAAATAGTGGTTAAAAACCAAAATGAAAAATGGAATTTCTACTTCAATTTCTATGTATAAACCGTAGTAGAAAGTGAGGTTTTTACTTTGATTTATACATAAAAACCGAAGTGGAAATGTTTGAACAATTAAGAACGCGTGCTATATAAACATTTCTACTTCATTTTTATGTATAAACTGAAGTAGAAACCCCACTTTCTGATGGGAAAACTTATACATGATATTGATTATTTTCATGTAAATCTTATATTAAACAAATTAATATGAGACAACCTAGAACATGTTTCTAAAATTGAATTCATACAGAGATAATAATAAGAACACTTACATTATTGTGCAGTGGAATGATTGAGTCATTCCTTCAGTTTCTCTAACTCTTGTATCCTTTCTGTCGCAAGGTATCACCAAGAAACTGAACAGATCTTCAATTTTCTACACAACCTTCTAAAGTATCCTTAGAATCACCTAGACTAGAGTGGGCTTTTCTCAACATGTGAGATAGATACAAAAAGACGAAGAGAAAATAATATTGAGACTTAGAAAATGACTTATGTTGTAGAAAGAATCTAAAACCTAGAGCATCAAGACTAAATCTTCTGATCTTCTCAAAAACTTGTATTTTTATCTCTCACTTAGATTCCTTTTATAGGTTAAATTGGGTCATTTATTTAATTAAAAAATCAATAAAATAATAGCCAATTATCAGCCCTAGGTCGAAATTATCATGGGCTTTAGGCCCGTGAAATTTCTCATTTAATTATATGCCCGTTAAACTTAAAATCAATGCATGTATTAATTTCTATTGATTAATTAATTAAATAATTATTTAAATCTTTTATCAAATTACTTATTTATAATTTGAACCTTGATTTAATCTTATTTATTAATTTAGACACCAATTTATCTTAATTAATAAATATGCCATAATTTCTCTTTTCTTCTCTAAATTACATAACTCTGTGAAACTATTCAAAATTGACCTGATCAACTTTGATAATTAAATCAATTAATTGAGACTATCTAGATGATTTTATCCAAGGTATAGTGGGGATCATGGGCCTATGAAATCAAGCTCCAATAAGTTATCATAAATTTAACAAATAAATTTACTAACTTATTAATTCCCCGTGACTCCACTAAAGACTCATAATTGCACTCTTGAATTCATAGAACACTCTATAAGCAATATAGATACGTTATTAATTATCCATTATTACAACTGTAATTGTCACTCAACCCCCTATAGACGGTCTACAATGAGATGAGACTAAAATATCGTTTTACCCCTCATTGTATTTTATCCTTAAAACACTTAGTTCCTTGTAAATGATATTTCAGTAAACTAATATTAATTACTGAAATGAGATATCTATCATTTAGCACCTTAAAGCAAACTAAAAGGAAACCATCGTTTCACTTCTTCATCATAAGATATAGATGTTCACATCTATGATTAACACTCCCACTCAATTATACTACCGAGTTCCCAAGATGTAAGTATGGGCTAGTCCATATGGTAAGCTAGTAACGAACAAGTCAAATAACTCAAATAATACAATCAGCTAGAATAATAACCACTCAGAATTGAGATTGAATTGACCTATGATCAAATATATGATATGACTAGAATAGATATTAACGGTATGTTTACTTTTCCTATCTACTGTCAATATCGGTCTAGTCCGATGTAACAAAGAAATCATATCGTAGATTGGCAAGTCAGTGCAAATCTTGTGCATTGACTAATCTTAGGACTAAATTATTTTGAACATATAATCATATTTATATTCCACTGTGATTACGTCACTATAAATATGATTAGCTATATGTTTAGGATTTAATAGAAGTTCATATTAAACAAATAATCATGAAAATAAAACATGTGAGCAAAGTGATTGACTAAGTCAAAAATTGATTTCTATTCTTTTATTGATAATAAAATGAGATTACAAAGAAATTGAATTTTAATTATGGCATAAAACCTCAACACTTTCTACTTCGGAAACCCCCCCCCCCCCCCCCCCCCCACACCACATTTTTCAGACCAAATCTAATGAAATTGGTTATTAATTCTGGTCTTTTTTAAAAATGACCTAATTCTGAATTTATATATATTTTTGCAATTGGAATTAATTCTATTTTTTTTAATGAAAATAGAATAACTTTAATTAATTAGAAATGTCATCCATAATGATGGACACAAGTTCAGAAGAGGCATGAAAACAAGAAACTCCAACATTTATACAATGTTATAAGTATTTAGGTACAATAGACATTTATACATTGATATAAGTACTTAAGTAAGATAGCCTAAACATTAATACATTGACATAAAACTAAACTTAGAACTAAACTAACTAATAAACAAAATAGGCTTACTAATAAATGTATGTCATCAATCGGCCTAAACATTTGTGTTGGATTGGCAAGAGGTCTGCAATCTCACAATATTCTTTTTTCCCATCAAACTGTAAAATTAACAAATATAAATTAATAACAATATTGATTATTTTATAATTTATATGATACCAAAATAAGTTATAAAAAATAAACTTACTTTTTCTTTTAGGGTTTCTAATGCATTTGATGCCTGCACAAGATCTCTAATGTACTTCAACACATAAAAACCACATTCATGAATTTGTGGTTGCTTTGGACATGCGACATTGAATATCTTTGTAGGATTGCAGAGTAATACATTGGAAGAAGCCTTATAATATGCACTAAATAATTTTTTTTTACAAAAATTATTAAAATGTAGTAACATGTAATAGTTGTTGTGTATTAATAAATATTATTTAAATTTTATAACTTATCTCATTATCATTGAATCAATTTCTTTAGGACGTTTGTGTGTTTTCAGTGGGTCTAAGAATACGATTTTTCCTTTTTGGCATAACAATCACCAATATAAATAAATACATATTTAACATGAAAATTAATACATTACTCACTGGACACGTTTTTTTTGGGTCGATTCACAATCAACTCATATTCTGTCTTTAACATCATTTCTAATGTATTCATCATCATCATCATCTTGATTGAAATTATGGATTTTCTCAACTTGCTCGTGTATCGGTTGTCCAACAATAAAATTATCATGAAATAAATCCTGTTATTTTCATTTTCTAAAAACTGCTTCTCTAGGGTTCATAAAACAACTGACCATTTATCATCAACGAGATAAATTATATAAAACATTTGTTTTGCTTAGGTAGTCATGATGAAAGGATCATTATTGTGATCTTTCTTACTTAAATACACCAAAGTGAATCCAAGTTACAGTTCAAATCCCAATATTGTTGTTCACCCAATAACATTTAAGAAAGGGATTTCGAAACAACGAATAATCAAGCTCTTATATTTCTTCAACAACCCCATAATATGTAATAGTATCAGATACTGGATTATTGTCTTTTGCACTTGCGAAATACATTGCTTCTGCAACAATACTTACTCCACTATTTTGAACACTTTGAGCATCATCTCTTGACTTTGTGTGAAATATTTTTCCTCCAACACTGTATGGATGGTGCTTTATTGCTTCAATGCTTGCTCCAAATAATATGTGATTAAACTCTATCGACACTCATGATTTTCTTCTCCCAACTTTGCTAGAATGGTATTTTTCAACCATCAACTAAATGTTTTATGATGCTCATTTATAATCTATTTATGTTTATTTTTAACCTTGTTTGGAATCATTGATTGTAGTAACTCCATGTGCTCACTGCAAATATAAATTAAAACATTAAAATGTAAATTATAGATACAAATGAGCATAATGTTTATTGAAATATATAATTTACGTAATATATGGTTGAACCTCAAGATTATTTTCCAGCACAACTAAATGAGCTTGATCTAATTCTGCATGAGATATGGTCAATATTGTTCCTTTCCCCCGTAATCCTCTATCAACCCCATCTGAATTATTTTGTGGTTTGCTAATTCCGATTGTGTCGACTTCAACCATGTACTCTAAACAAAATCCCACTGGTTCTTTTGTTAAATAACACTCAACCATACAAGCTTTAGGGCGATGGTGATTACACACATATCATTTCAACACCTTCATATTCCTTTCAAACGGATACATCCATCTTGCCCAAACTGGCCTACACAACTTAGCTTCTCTTACTAAATGGACCATCAAATGTATCCTGATGTCAAAAAAAAGATGGTGGAAAATATATTTCAAGCTTGCATAAAGCTTCAACTATTTCATCATGCAATGCATCCAACTTCTTCATTTCCAATTCTTTTCCGCATAATTGATTAAAGAAGATGCACACACTTGTCACACTATCTCGAACTCTTTTTGGCAAAACTGACCGAATGACAATTGGAAGTAATTGTTGTAGTATTGTATGACAGTCATGTGATTTCATTCCAATTAACTTCAAATCTTGCATAGACACCAAGTTTCGAACATTAGATGAATAATCATCAAACACTTTCATCTCCGCAAATGATTTACATATGGCTTGCTTCTCTTCTCTAGACAATGTAAAACAAGTAAGAGGCAAATATGTGCGTTTACCTTTTTCTCCAGTGCCAAGCGGTGTCTTATACCCATCTCAACAAGATCTAAACGACTAGACAAACCATCTTTGGTTTTACCTGGGATATCAAGTAATGTACCGATTATACTTTCACACACATTTTTTTTCTATGTGCATGACATCCAAGCAATGTCCAACGAGTAAATCTTTCCAATAAGGAAAGGAAAATTGATTTTCTGCGAAAACATCCATTGACTATTTTGTTTTTATTATTCTTCCCATACTTAGAGTTAACTTTTTCTACTTCTAAAAGAATTTGTTCACCTGATAATGGCAAAGGAGCAAAGTCTCGTTCCATAGTACCGTCAAATGCATTTTTTTTTATTTCTATTAGGATGACTTAAAGGCAAATATCCACTACTACAAAAAATGGTTTTTAGGACAATTTTTAGGGCACTCACCTAGATGCGAGACCTAAAACCATCTCCTATACTTTTTAGGACAATCAGAGAGAGTCCTTAAAAAATACTTTTAGGAGACACAGTGCGAGCCCTAATTACATATGTGGGTCCTAAAAGACTATAAGGAAATTTGAGTCATTGAAGACTTTTAAGGGCACAATTTGAGTGTCCTAAAAAAATATTAAGGGCACTCAAAGTGGGCCCTAAAAAATAATAGATAAATAAATGAATAAATTAAAGCTTTATTTCAATAACTAAATTAAAAAAACAGATTTCTTTCATTTTTTAAAAAAGAGAAATTTTTATTATATCTATTTAGGGTTAGTTTTTTTTTTCTCTCTCTCTCTTCCGTACACCCTCCATCTCTCTCGTCTCCTTCTCTTCTCTCTATCTCTTACAATCTCTCTACCAGCCACGACCGGCGGCTCTCTGGCCACCGCCATCCTACACGCGCCACCCAGGCGTGTTCCCCGGCCTCCATAACCCCTAGCCCCAAGCCTTACGCGCTGCCTAGCCCTCTTGACGGTGCCTTCAAAGTTCGACGACTGTGTGGGTTTCCGAAGCGTGTTGGACATTTTTTTACTGCCTCAAGCCACCACGAGCCAAGTGACCACCACCATTGCATTCCTTGTGCTTTGGACTGTAAAACCCACTCAAGGATCGAGCCCAACGGTCATCAAAATTTGAAGTCGATGTTCGTCGGAATCCATGGAGATCCGAGAATGCATGGCTTTATCCGACCACTCTAGGTTGTTCCAAGGGAAACTGTCAATACCACGAGACTCCTCGAGACCTAAGCTTCAAAACCCAGTAGCTATTTTCCCCCCAACCCAGTAGCTATTGTTCCAAGGGAAACTGTCAATACCACGAGACTCCTCGAGACCTAAGCTTCAAAACCCAGTAGCTATTTTTCCCCCAACCACCACCTTTGAGTGGTGGCGCTGCCGCCGTCGCCTGCAGTTCCGCCGCTAGTCTCTGCCATAAATATTAATTAATTTATAAAAAATTAAAAATATAACTTTTAAGGGTTGTGAGCCTTAAAAACTCCACCTTTTAAGGCTTTTGAATAGAGGGCTCGCGGGGGCGCGCCCTAAAAGTTTTTTTTTTTGTTTGTAGTAGTGATCGTCTATAACCCATATAACACATTTTGTGTCTATTTGACAAGTGATGGCCCTTGTTTTGGTGCAAAAAATTGAACAACCTTGGTAACCTTTTGTGCTCAACCCTAATAGATTACCATATGCTGGAAAATCATTAACAATCCATAACAACACTGCTTTCAAATTAAATACCTTTTTATTAAAACCATCATATGCCTCAACACTATTTTCATACAACTCTTTCAAATCATCGATTAATGGTGCCAAAAAAACATCGCTATCGTGTCCTGTTGTTTTGGGTGTGAAATCATTAATGAAAGCATCATAAACTTCATTTTCATCACTAACCAAGGAGGAAGATTGTACATAATGAGGAAGATAGGCCATGTACTATGCTGACTACTCAGAGATCTATGCGGGTCCACTCCATCGGCAGATAAACTGAGACGAAGATGTCTTGGTTCATTTTTTAATATTGGATTGAAATAATTTACTTTCTTCCAAGCCTGTGAATCTGCAGGATGTCGGAGTTTACCATCTTTCACTTGTCCAGATTGTGCCATATTAAGTTTTTAGAGTGTTATGCACTTCTATATAATCACTTAAGTCGCGAAATCAAAGGCAAATACCATAACACTTTCTGAGGAATAAGTTTCCTATTCTCCTTACTTTTGTTAGGTTTGTACCGTGGTAAACCACACTGTGGGCTAGTGTCCATGTCTGCATACGCCTTACGATATAAAAATCAATCATTCGGACATGCATGAATCTTCTTATACTTCAACCCTATCAAACTTAAAGTTTTCTTTACTTCATATGTAGACTCTGGAAAGCAATTTTCTGACGGCAAAATCTCCTTGAAAACAACTAAAAATTGACTAAAACACTTATCATTAACTCCATTTTCTACTTTTATGGTATAAAATTTAACCATTGTTGGCAGTCTTCGTTATGATTGATCAAATACAAAGATAAGTGTTAAAATACAAGCAAGGTATAAGCACTTATTTAATTTCACATAGTGAAGATGTGAAATTTGAGCTTCAATTGTAGACACTTTAAAAATGCATTTTTGGGTCCAAAGTGATGCATGGAGGTATCTAAGGGTTCCCAAAACTTTTGTTAACATTTGGAGAAATTTTTGGACCTTTGGAGGTGTCCAAAAACAATGAGGGTGGCGATGTGTTGCCACCCAAGTGGCGTAGCATCGATTGATGCTTAGGATTTGAAGAAACTCAAATAGGCGATACATCGCCTGCATACAGGCGTTGTGTCGCCTACTGTTGTACGTACAAGTTACGTGAAATGCTCTTAATGACATGTTTTACGAGTCTAATCCTATTGGTTAGACCTAATGACAATGTCTACTCTATATAAGGGTCAAAATAGTGTTTTGGAAGACTTGATCACTCTCTCCAATCTCTCTCTACCCTCTCTCTAGCTCCAAGAATCTTTAGTTTTCTCCAAGAACTCTCAAAGAAAGTGCTTGACTTTGAGAGCTTAAGGCTTGTTAAATATCAATCCTCATTTCCTCTTAGAAAAGACCTCAAACATCCATGGTGGCTTGGAAATAAAGTATTAGGACAGCGTTTTGCAATGTGTATAAGCCTTGGTTTTGTGTATTTTGCTTTGTTCAAAGGATTTGAGGTGGTGTTATCTTACTCTCCCCAAAAATTCTAATACTCTATAATCTGAGATATCATATCATGGAAGAATCTAACTCATTTTCGATATTGAAATTCATGACTCAAAACTTTGTAAGATTGGATAGGTTTGATGGGACTAACTTTGTTCATTGGCAAGACAAGATTAGATTCTTGCTCACCACTTTGAAAGTTTTCTATGTCTTGGATAAAGACCTAAAAGCTTTGGAAGAGCCCAAGGAAGATGATACTCAAGAAGTTATCAAAGAAAGGAAGAAGCGTGAAGAAGATGAATTGATATGTAAGGGTCACATCCTCAATGCTCTTTCGGATAGGCTCTATGATCTCTACACCAACACCAAGGTCACCAAGGAGATTTAGGAGGCCTTGGAAAAGAAGTACAAAGAGGAAGAAGAAGGTACTAATAAATTTCTTATTACTCAATATATGGAATTTAAATTTCATGATGATAAACCCATTCTCTCTCAAACTCATGAATTACAAATTATTGTGAATAAATTGTCTACACTTAACATTGTATTGCCGGAACAATTTTTTGTTGGTGTCATTATAGCCAAGTTACCTCCTTCTTGGAGAGGTTATAGAAAGAAAATTCTCCATATAAATGAATAGATTTCTTTGGAGGAAAATCTCAAACACTTGAGAATTGAGGAGGAATCTCATTCTAGAGATATGAATGAGGAGAATGTAGCGTCTTGGAATTTTACTTAGCTAGATAGTAGTAGCAGTAGTAGTAGTAGTAGCTGTAGAATTTTAGTTTTCGTGGATATTGGTCAAAGCCGGGATTTAGTTGGAAATTCGTAGAAATAATTATGGATTTTATAAGTTTAACCTATGATTTTGAAATATTAATTTTATCATAAGGTTTGATTAATGAATATAGTCCTAAGAATATTATTTATTATAACCTAAGGTTTAGATAGAATAATTAAGAACGTGACACTTGTCGCAAGCATGTTTATTAAGGATTTAAGTATTTTTTATGAATAGTTTAATTAAAAAAAAGATCTAGAAGCTCTAGAACCTTCCATTATCTGTTAGGATCATGTTTTACTCAGTCAAAGTAGTTTTAATCAATTTCAACTTATCCGGAAATGTGCAAAAACGTGTTTGAAATATCAGCGTATGTCAATATATCGCAGCTATAAGGGTCGATGTATCGCCTATAATTAATACAGAAAACACGCCGACTTCGCACGAACGAAACCACAGACCCTCGATATTATGGTAAGGGCGATATATCAGCTCCAATGAACAATTTTTTAATTTTCATAGAATTCCGAACTAGAAACATCCCTCAACAACCTTGACTCGTTCCTGAACGTTTTTGACCGAGTTCTGGGCATCTATTTAACAGGTAATTCAAATTTATTCATTTTTAATCATTTATTTATTCATTTTAAAGGAGTTAGTTTCAATCCTTGAACTCTATAAATAGGACCCTTCTCTTAGCCATTTCATTCATCATTCAAGCACAGTTCAGAGCCTCCAAGCTGCTAAAATTATTCTAGAGAGAAACACTAGGGTTTTGGGGTTAAAGCTTTTTAAATCTAAGCTTTTATAAACACTTGGGAAGTAAGTTTTTGTGTGATTTTTGGTGTAGATCGAGGTTCTAAGCTATCTAAGGTATTTATTATCTTCAGGTTTAGTTCACTATAGTTTCTATTATTCTTTCATTTTTCTTCAAATCCTAACTTGTGATAGTGACTTTTGGTTAGGTGTTCAATTCCTTTGAAACATAAGGTTTTCGGTAAGTTCTTTTCTCAATGTTTTAGATCTTTTCTTCAACTTCATATCTTTAGAAACGTATGGTTTCTTATGTTTGGTTTTAGGAGTTTCAATCCGCTCTTGTCTCCAATATTCTAGTTTTTGGTAAGGAAAATTAGGTAGTTTAGTATTATGATCTAGTTTATGTAGTTTATGATATAGTTTATGTTTGTATGACCTAACATTTCAGGTATAAAGGGGTAAGTGTGTCTGGACCTAAGGTATCAAATGATGTATGACGGACTATGTTTGGTAAGCTCAGTTGCCAAAACTTTATGACGAACCTAAGTGATGCCCGGGGCTTAATTGCCACCCATGTATAAACACTTATCTTTTTATTATATCTGACTTGTTATTATGACTCATAGTTACGATTATGATTATGACTTATGACCCATAGTTATGACTTATGACCTATAATTTATGATATGATTTAGGTTATGATATGACCTAGGATTTATTGTTGTGTGATTAGTATAAATAAGTTTGTATATGACTTTGGTGAAATTTATGATATGTTTGACTATATGACTAACTCTTGTTTGTATTTTCCTTACTGGGCTTAGAAGCTCACCCCTTATGATGTTATTATTTCAGGCAATTAAGGATAGAAGGGTCGATGGCGAGTGGAACCTAAGAGCTTCGTGATGTACTCGTGGGGACCATATAGTCGAGGAAGATCAAGTGGGCCTATTTTTTTTTTTTATTAAAACATGTTTATTTTAAATTTTTATTTAAATGTTGCTCATTTTTGTGTTAAAGACAATTATTTTATTTTTTGTAAAAATCATGGATCCATGTATTTATTTTCAAGTTTTTATTCAATAAAGGAGCAATATTTATTAATTATGATCCAATGCTTTGTTCTCGGTAATCTATGAGAAATTAGGGCGTTAAAGAAAAGTCTAATGGAAAGTATAATGCCCCGAATTCTCCGATGTGGTTTAATGGCGGGATTAATAGGCTGGGATGGCCATACTTGCTTAATTATGCCATTAAATGAATATATGCATGTTTATGTGAATTATATTATTATATGATGTTATATACATGCATGTGGGTCCACATTTGAATATTAGGATGCTTTGATAATTTGGCCCGTTAAGGGTATATTGTATTTGGGTGTATATTGTGATTTGTGAATGAGATTCCATTATTATGGAGATATATTTGAGCTATTCGGCATGAGACGGTCTTATATAATGGATTAGCGGTTTTGTCATAACGGGGTCAATTATTGGGTAGTAAGAATGTTATTTGATGATAAATTGGGAGTAACTGAGATCAGGATGAAATTCTGGAAGTTTTGACTATAATGTCCCCGGGGGTGTTTTTGGGGTCCCGAGCACTAGGTTTTATTTGAGGTTACTTAAGCTTGAAGTAGCTTGTCAAATAGAATGTACCTTAGAAAACCTCTCGTTCTTTCCTGGTAGTTCATTTTTACCATTCGAAGCATTTTCAAGGAAATCTCGAGTTCTAGGAGTCAGAATCAAGCGAGAATCGAAGCATAGCAATCCTAGGAAAGATTAAAAGCTTCTTGACCGAAGGATTTGATGAGAAACAACCTAATAGAAGGTAATCTAAGTTTTGAGTTTTGAGTTTTTAGAGTTTCTAAGCTTTGCATTGGACTTTGTGAATTGTTGAGTTTTTGGTTTGATTGAGCCTTGGGTTTTAATGGTTTTGGACCATTGGGAAGCTTGGGAACTTTGATTTGATGATTTGGTAATGTTTAGGCATGATTTTGGAGGCCTTGGGATGTTGGAGAATGAGTTTGGGCATGTTCTGGGTTGGGGGCCGCGGCCCTGTTCTTGGAGAGCCACGGCCCTAGCTCGAAGAAGCAGGTGGGGTAAATTGCCTTTGTTGGGCGCCGCGACCCTTGATGTTGGGTTCCGCAGCCCTTGTTTCTGTGGTGGCTGGGGGCTGTGGCCCAAGGTGCCACGGCCGCAGCCCTTGAGCAGGGTTGAGCCCGTTTGTGTGTTTTGACCCCGGGAACATAGTTTTAGGCCTCGGGATTGTTCCTACTACTTGGATTAGTTTGGATTGATGTCTCAGAGGCTAGATATTGGTTTGGAAACCTATGTTGATCATTTTTATTGATGATGTCCCGTGTTTGGTTATGACTAGGTGACCGCTAAAGGACTAAAGGTTGATCGCTCTCAAGGGCCGTTCTTTTAATCATTCTAGCTCGAATCTGAGGTAAGAAAATTGCACCCTGTGTATGTGACATGCATGATTGATATTGAGGCATGTTGGTTGTTAAATGTGGACATGGATTGCGTATTAAATGCTAGCGAGTGTTGTTTAATTGTAAATGGCACTGACTGGTCAGGGACATTGACCTAAGAGTCAGAAACGACGTAAGCGTCCTGAACGCAGGGCCGAATGAAGATTAGATCTAATCGATATCAGCATTAAATGGCTCTAAGGCATAAATGCTGGACTGACCCTAAGGTCGATGAACTTATAAGCGCTTGGCTAGTCTAAGACTAGTTACTCAGAGCCAGGGCCAAAGGCCTAGGTGACCGTTTGTCACATGCCTAGGGAACGATGTTCCAGGGTTATGACTCTATGGTCATGAGGAAGGTTATGTTGATGACTAATCATCATGCACCTATCCTGTTTAAGCTAGTGAAAGGCTCACTCATCTGTTAAGCCCTGGTGACCCTATCGTCACATGGCTAAAGGGAGCTGTACCCATTTTAGTGACTTTTGCAACTGTCACCTATCTGTTTTGGACTGAAAGTCCTGAATGATTATTATGATCATTGTTGATATTATATCATGCTATATTGTGTTTTCTTGCTGGGCCTTGGCTCATGGGTGCGATGTGGTCCAGGTAAAGGGAAAGAAAAGCTCACCTAGCCTTGAGTGGAGAGCTTAGGTGGTGATGTGTACATATGCGGCCGCTTGACCACCACGGCCAAGGAGTTCTCAGAGGAACTAGGGGGTTTACCCTATTTTTGCCGCTTAGGTTGGCGGGGTTGTAAATTTGAAACAGTAGTGACCATTTTGTACTGTAAACAACTTGTAAACATTTTGATTAGCTCATGAGCAGTTTATATACTTAATGAAATATATCATTTCCTTTTTATTGGTTTTCCACCTTAGCCTGTTAATAACACTTAGAGCATGTTTTTAACCAAAGGACTCGGGTAGCAGGTCAAATTTCTGGTTCACCGTAACTGTTTTGGGGTAACCAGGGCGTTACAGAAAGACTTCTAAGGCCAATGTGGTTGTTAACCCTCCTAACAAGGGCAAAGGAACTGGTAAGAACAAGGGCAAGGGTCAAAAATCCTTAGGGCCCATGAAGAATGAAGGACAATTCAAAAGTTCCAAGTGACCTTGCTTTGTGTGTGGCAACAATGACCACTTTGCTAGAGATTGTAGGTTCAAAAGGAACCAAAAAAATTATGCAAGAGTTAATTCAACCCAAGATGAGCTAATGGCAACACTAAGCGAAGTTAATACCATTCATGGAAATGTGAGTGGGTGGTGGTATGATATTTGTGCCACAGTTCATGTTACTATGATAAAAGTCTTTTCAAGACCTTTGAACTTTAAAGGAAGGGCATGAGATACAAATGGGCAATGAGAAAAGGTCCAAGGTTGTAACGACCCAACTATTCTAGACTTTGGACCATTAATGACTACTATACTAATCTTAAGAAAACGTACATATGAAATAACCATAACTTTATTTAAAAACTGTAAAGTAAAGGTTAAATACATAAAAATTCATTTAGGATATGGGATCCCATTGTTTTGAAAACAAAACATAACTTAAATAAATTGGTTACAAAATTAAGTGCGGAAAATAATACATAGAAATCATAACTAAAAGACTTAAAAACTTCATCCTCGAATCGAACGCGCAATCCACCGATTCCATCCTGCCTCAATACACATCCTCAAGCTGTCAAGAATCTTTCCGCCGCCATAACTATTTTCCTGCACATATAAACATAAAGGAATGAGCCTAATGCCCAGCAAGGAAAAACTACTAACCACATAAACATACACATAAAATCATATCATAACATATGCTAAAAACATATCATAACATATACTATATAAGACTATACTAATAATGGCCATTATGACATGTGACAAACCATCTACGTCCCCTGTCTAATATTTGAGGTAGGTTAGATCATATGTAGTGTATGATAACCCATCTACATCCCCTGTCTAATATTTGAGGTAGGGTAAATCATAACATAACATATAAAAACATAAAGTTATCATAACATATTAAACATAACATAACATATCATACAAACATACAAGATCTAGCCTATTTTCCTTACCAAAATACCGGGATGATGAGAACAAGGTCAGGATTTTGGAACACTCCAACAAGAAATTTCAAGTTCGAAGAACTTATATGCCTTTGAAATTGCTATGACCGAACTACACCTCGAAACCGAAATACACTCTATTAACCTTACTTCCCAAGTGTCTAATAAGCTTAGAATGACAAAGCTTATAACCCCAACCCAAGTGTTTATCACTCTATAGTCTCACTAGCACCAAGAAGGCTCTGATCAATGCTTGAAGAATGAATGAAAATGCTTGGTGCTAGGTCCTATTTATAGAGTTCTAGGAATAAAAATCTTCTAATTATAATCCAAATTTAAATTTAAAAATAGAATCCTAAGGAATAAAAATCTTCTAATTATAATCCAAATTTAAATTTAAATTTAAAATAGAATCCTAAGGAATAAAAATCTTCAAATAATAATCCAAATTTAAATTTAAATTTAAAATAGAATCCTAACTTCTAACTTTCTAAATCCCATAACTCTAAACTAACCTACAGTAAAATCAACATATTTGGAGCTGTAGGACTCCGATTTAGAATATCTTTATATCGTTAGAAAGCTAACAGAGTTCAAGAACTTGGAGAGAAAGAAACGTGAATAGAATGAGAATGAAATGCCTCAGCCTTGCCTATTGAGCATTCAACTGAATATATATGTAATGAGCCAAAACCAACTCAATACTCATGTGATACAAAGTTAGTTATGGAGCTGTTAGAACAGCTGTACAGCTAACAGAATTGGTTACAAAACAATACATCATAACCGAATATGGTCCTGAGGTTACTCACTACACTCTATATTCCTAACATCCCCCCTCAAGTTACACGGGGAAGATTGCAATGTTAACTTGGAACATAGAAATGAAAATTGAGAAATAGGTAGAGGTTTAGTGAGTAAGTCAGCGATTTGATGTGCAGACTCAACATACCGAACATCCAGTTGCTTGGCAAGGACTCGGTCCTGAACAAAGTGAACGTCTATTTCTATGTGTTTGGTGCGTGCATGAAACACAGGATTGGACGCCAAGGAACTTGCGCCCATATTATTACACCATAAAATGGGACACGAGGGAAGAGGAAGAGTGAGCTCAGTAAGAAGAGACTGTATCCAGATCAATTCGGCAGCAGCAAGAGCAAGGGACCGATATTCAGATTCGGTGCTTGAGCGGGCAATGACGGGTTGCTTCTTAGAACACCAACTGATGAGGTTACTACCAACAAAAACACAGTAGCCAGACGTGGATTTACGGTCGTCAACACAGCCTGCCCAATCCGCATCCATAAACCCGTGAAGATCCAGCCGAGAAGCCTTTGTGAAACGCAAACCCAACGTAGAGGTACCAACCAGATAGTGAAGAGCACGTTTACAAGCAGACCAATGAGTAGTAGTTGGAGCCTGTAAAAATTAACTAAGCCGATTTACAGCAAAATCAATATCCGGCCTGGTCATAGTAAGGTACTATAATGCCCCAATAACACTACGATAAATCTTCGGATCACTTAAGGGATTGCCAGAGTGCAAGCTGAGTTTGACACTGGGGCACACAGGTGTTGGTTGAGGATTTGCATCAGCTATGTTAGTCTTCTGAAGTAAATCCTGAATGTATTTACGTTGGTTTAAGTAAATACCCGATGAGTCACGGTGAACTTCAAACCCAAGGAAGTAATGCACGGGGCCAAGAATCTTTAAGGAAAATTGCAAGTTGAAGTCCACAATCAACTTGTGAATCTGGGCAGCATGTTATGAGTATGTCATCAACGTAAACTAAAATAAGTAAAAGTTTACCATTTTTGTTGGAGAAGAATAAGCTCGAATCCGACTTAGAGTTATGGAAACCCCACTGCAACAGAGACTGTTTAAGCGTATCAAACCAAGCCCGAGGAGCCTGTTTTAGACCATAAATGGCTTTATGAAGCTTGCAGACATGAGCTGGGAATTTAGAGTTGACAAAGCCCTGAGGTTGATGCATGTAGACAATCTCTTGCAAAGCTCCGTTCAAGAACGCATTGTTCACGTCCACTTGCTGGATATCCCAACCAGTTGTTGCTGCAAGAGTAAAGATGATTCGGATGGTACACGGCTTGACTACAGGACTATATGTCTCAAACAAATCCAAACCAGCCGTTAGTTGGAACCCTTTAGCCACAAGACGAGCTTTGTATCGAGCAATACTACCATCGGCATTGTACTTGGTCCGAAACAACCATTTGTTAGTGACTACCTTCATATCAGGTGTATAAGGAACAAGAGACCAAGTGTGATTGCGTTCCAGAGCTTGAAATTCAATTTGCATGGCTTGCTTCCAATTCGGGCTGTTCATGGCTTGTTTAACCGATAGGGGTTCGGGATCACGGACTGTGTCAACAAGGAAAGCTTTTGGTTTAACAATCCCTGCTTTAGACCGCGTGACCATGGAGTGAGTGTTGTGTGGAACAAGTGGAGCAGGGAGGGGAACATGTAAGTCAAAAACGGGTATATAGATGGGGCTATTAGGAGAAGTGTGGGGTATGGTGACTATGTCTGAATCATGATCAAGTCTGGGACTAGGTAAGGTAGGACTGGGAATTATTTGTGAGGATATATATGGTGATGTATGGCTAGGTGTAGCATTTGTGGACGTGGGAATCTGGTAAGCATTGATATCAATAATCTGAGCTGGATTAATATTGGATAGAGGCTTCGAAGGGAATAAAGTTGTATAGGGGAACTCACTCTCATTGAACGTGACACTCCGAGCGACATAAACGCAGCCGCTGGGATGCATGCATCGATATGCCTTTTGATATGAGCTGTAACCAATAAAGACGCATTTGGAAGAGCGGAATGCAACCTTATGAGACTGATAGGGTCGAAGCAGAGGAAAACATGAACAGTCGAATACCTTTAGCATGTTGTAGTCAGGGGTCTGCTTGTGAAGTTTTTCATAGGGAGACAAGTAGTCAAGAGTGGACGTGGGTAATCGATTGATGAGATAAGCTGCTGAGGAAAAGGCTTCCCACCAAAACTGGAGCGGCATAGTGGCTTGAGCCAAAAGCGTGAGGCCAACATCAACTACATGTCTGTGTTTGCGCTCCACACGGCCTTGTTGTTGATGTGTGTGTGGGCAAGAATTCCTTCGAACAATGCCCAAGCTCTGAAACAGCATGTACAATGGTTGATATTCTCGGCCTAGATCAGTTTGCACACATTTGATTTTTGCTTGAAACACTCTCTCAACATATGCATTAAACTGAGTAAAAATCTGGTGAACTTCAGATTTAGTATTCATTGGAAATATACATACAAACTTGGTGAAGTCATCAACAAAACTTACATAGTACTTATATCCATCAAGAGACGTGTAAAATGAGGGACCCCAAACATCTGAGAAAATTAGTTCAAATGGAGCACAAGTTTCATTTATTGAATTTTTGAAGCTGAATTGATGGAGTTTGCCGATTTGGCATGCATCACAGAAATCAAACTTGGAACATTTGACAGTTGGTGTTACTATTGAAAGTACTTTAGCTAAAACAGTAGAAGAGGGGTGGCCAAGCCTACAATGCCAAACAGAAGCAAGTTTAGACTTGTCATGCACAGGGTTACTAGTAGTGGTACAATTGAGAGCAACCGTTGGACAGGATGAATGCTGGGAAACTATCTTGAACTTGTGAGGGAGTACTGCTTTAGAAGCTGACGACAGACCTTGTAACTTGTAAAGACCATCACTGAGGGTACCCCGAAGAAGTACTTGCTTCGTCATCTTGTCCTTAACAAGACAACATTGAGAGTCAAATTCCAAAATAACATTGTTATCGTGTGTGAACTGAGATATACTGAGAAGATTCTTAGTAACACTAGGAACGTGGAGCACATCTTTGAGTATTAATGATTGATTAGCCTTGAAAGTTTGTAGTGAATTAGAGCCAATATGAAGAATAGGTAGAGAATGACCATTACCTACAACCACTTTTGCTTTGCCTTTGTAATCGGTTTTGTTGGGGATCTGCTGAGCATGGTTGACCATGTGATGGGTGGCACCGCTGTCGAGAAACCAGTCATGCGAAGAAGCTTCTGTGATGTGTGTTTCAGTGACATATGCTTGAGGAGATTCAGTACGAACATGATTAGTGGACTGTGCAGGAGAAATAGGACCTGAGTAATTAGCATCGAATCTGTGATAGCACTTTTGTACGGTGTGACCAATCCGACCACAGAGTTGGCACAGAGGTTTGGTTCCACCACCATATGAGCGACCAGTAGAGTTATACCATCCACCACGATTCATGTTGCGATTGCCTCGCCAGTTTCCCCGAAAGTTGTTACGAAGCGATAGGCTGGTAAAATTGGCTTGGACATTATCAAAGGCAGTACTCGATTGTTGATGAATCCTCATTTCTTGACTATGGAGACTAAACTGAAGATCTTGAATGTTTAGTGGCTCAGAGCGATTGGTGAGATGAACAACTGTGGCTTCAAATTCAGGTCCAAGTCCACCAAGGATGTAGAGGCAAAGACTGTCATCAGAAATTGGCTCACCAACTTCGGACAGAGAGTCGGCATATTGTTTCATTTGAAGAATATACTCATCAATGGTGGAGGAACCTTTTTTGGTTGATTGAAGAAGTCCTTTGACTTGTAGAATACGAGCCTTAGACTTAGTGGCAAAGAGCCGAGCAAACACGTTCCATATCTCAGCAGAGGTGCGACAATTCACAATGTGACCAAGCATGGTTTCGGTTACGGAATTCATCAACCAGTGCATTAAAATTGATCAAATCGAAGCCATTCATGAAAGGCAGGATTAGGTGTGGTACATGCTAGTGTAGGTGGTGGAGGAGAAGTCGTTCCAAAGATGAAACCATCCAGATTGTAGGCTCGAACTGCAGCAAGAACCAGTGCACGCCAGTACGAGTAATTGTTCCGATCAAGACGAAGTGTGAGCGGCAGGAGGTTGTTGCTAGGGAGGCCAGCAGGACCGGCTGCCGGTGGCAGAGCTGGCTGAGCATTCTGATCAGTGATAGAATTATCCGACGCCATGGCAGTTGGATCTGATACCATAACAGAGTTCAAGAACTTGGAGAGAAAGAAACGTGAATAGAATGAGAATGAAATGCCTCAGCCTTGCCTACTGAGCATTCAACTGAATATATATGTAATGAGCCAAAACCAACTCAATACTCGTGTGATACAAAGTTAGTTATGGAGCTGTTAGAACAGTTGTACAGCTAACAGAATTGGTTACAAAACAATACATCATAACCGAATATGGTCCTGAGGAGACTCACTACACTCTATATTCATAACAAAAGCTAATTAAATTATCTACAACTTTTTAGAAATACTATTTTTCAAAATTCACAACATAACTGGGTCAAAAATAGGTCGGAAGTTACAGTACCCTAAAGTTACGAAAAAAAAATCTATTTAATTATCTAAATAACAACCTAATCCACAAATAAATAAAATTGTGAGTCTAAATATCTAAATATCTAAATAAATATCATGCTCCTAACAGATTATGGTGAAGACTAAGTCTTATATTTTCCTTATTAAAATAATGATTCCTTAATAATCATGCATATGACAAGTGTCATAATCCTATTGGCTCTATCTAAACCTTAGGTTATAATAATCATCATATTAATAACCAGCAATATTAATCAAACTTTATGTTATAATTAATATTCTAAAACTATAGGTTAAACTTATAAAATCCATAACTATTGCTAGGAGTTTCCAACTAAGTCTCGGCTTGAACCAAAATACACAGTAATGAACATACTATAACTAATACTAGCTATTACTACTACTACTACTATCTAACTAGCTAAGTAAATTTTGGGACCTTACAATTCTCCCCTACTACAAAGAATTTCGTCCCAGAAATTTACTTATCAAATAATTCCGGATACCAGGCTAACATGCCCTCCTCCAACTCCCACGTTGCCTCCCGTTTAGAACTGTTACTCCATAGGACCTTGATTATCGAAAAACTCTTAGACCATAATTCTTTCATCCCTCTATCTAGGATGCTAACTGGTCGTTCCTCGTAACTCAAGTCTTTCTGGAGTGCTATCGTATCGTACTTGAGGACGTGAGATGGGTCTGACACATATCTATGCAGCATCGAGATGTGAAATACATTATCACTATCTGCTAAAGCTGGCGGTAGGGCTGATCTATATGCAACTGCTCCCACTTTGTCCAATATCTCAAAAGGACCTATAAATTAGGGACTAAGTTTGCCTTTTTTCCCAAACCGCTTCACACCTTTCATAGGAAATATTCTTAAGAAAACTTAATCTCCGACTTTGAATTCCACATCACGTCGCTTGGCATCCGCATAACTTTTCTAACGGCTTTGAGCAGCGAGCATACGCTTTCTAATCAGTGCTACTACATCCTGAGCTTCTCTAACAGCTTCAGGTCCAAGTAGTTGCCTTTCTCCTACCTCGTCCTAATGCAACGGCGATCGACCCTTCTTCCATAAAGTAGCTTGTAGGGTGCCATCCCGATTGTTGACTGGTAGCTATTGTTGTAGGAGAATTCTATCAACAGCAAATACTCACTCCAAGATCTCGATGTAAACACCGATCCTCCATCGAATACTATTGTCTTAGAGATTCTATGCAGTCGTACTATTTCTTGGACTTAAACATTTGTGTATTGATCCACTGTGTATGAACTCTTAACAGGAAGGAAATGAGCTGACTTGGTTAATCTATCTATTACTATCCAAGCTAAATCATGCTGCTTACTTGTTTGTGGAAAACCCGTCACGAAATCTATGGCTATATCATCCCATTTCCATTTTGGAATGCTAAGTGGTTGCAATAAGCCTGTAGGCCACTGATGTTCTGCTTTCACTTGCTGACATATTAGACACTTAGACACAAATTCTACTATTTCCTTCTTCATCCTTGGCCACCAATACATTGCCTTGATGTCGTGTGCCATCTTAGTCGACCTTGGGTGAACTGAGTACGAGGTACTGTGCGCTTATTCTAGAATCGTCATCTTAATCCTTTGGTCATTTGGCACGCATATTCGATCCTTATATCTCAATAATCCTTGACTTGATATTGATAAATATGTGGCCTTGCCTTCTCTGACTGCATCCATTTGTGCCACTAGTGTGTCGTCATGCCCTTGCCCAATCCGTATATCTTCTAGCAGATTTGACTGGACAGACAAATTAGCCAGCTTATCGACAACTATTTCTATTCCAGCATTGATCAGCTCCTGCTGTAGCAACTTTTCTATTCCTGCTAGTGCTGCTAAACTTCCATAACTTTTCCTACTTAGCGCATTGGCAACTACGTTTGCCTTTCTTGGGTGGTATATGATTTCGCAGTCGTAATCCTGCACTAGCTCTAACCACCTGCGCTGCCTCATGTTGACCTCCTTCTGTGTGAAGAATTACTTTAAACTTTTGTGGTCCGTATAAATCTCGCACCGTTCTAAGTAAAAATAATGGCGCCAGATTTTCAACGCAAAGACCACCGCTGCCAACTCCATTTCATGCATTGGATATCATTGATTGTACTCCTTTAGCTGTCGTGAGGCGTAGGCTATCACCTTATCATTCTGCATCGGCACGCAACCCAACCCTTGCTTCGATGCATCGCAGTAGACTACGAACTTATCGTTGGGTGTCGGTAAACAGAGTACTGGTGTTGAGCACAACTTGTCCTTAAACAATTGGAAGCTTTCTTCACATCTATCATTCCAGTTGAATCTTTGCTGTTTCCGGGTCAGGTTGGTGAATGGAGTGGCTATCTTAGAAAATCCCTCTACGAACCTCCTATAATAACCTGCTAATCCCAGAAAGCTCCTTACTTCGGATGCGTTCTTTGGTCTTGGCCAATCCTTCACGACCTCTACTTTAGATGGTTCTACAACAATCCCGTCCTTGGATACTATATGGCTGAGAAATGCTACTTGTGAAAGCCAAAATTCGCACTTCTTGAACTTGGCGTAAAGCTGATGCTCCTTCAGTCGTAGTAAGATTAACCTTAAATGTTTCTCGTGCTCGACTTTATCCTTTGAGTACACCAAGATGTTGTCGATGAAAACTACGACGAATTTATATAAGTAGTCCTTGAAGACCCTATTCATTAAATCCATAAACGCGGCTAGAGCGTTGGTAAGACCAAAAGACATAACTAGAAACTCATAATGTCCATAACGAGTTCTAAAAGACGTCTTGAGAATATCCTCTTCCCGTACCTTGAGCTGGTGATTCCCAGTCCGTAGATCAATCTTTGAAAACACGGTTTCCCCTCGGAGTTGATCAAACAAGTCGTCAAGTCGGGGTAGCAGGTACTTATTGTTAATTGTCACCTTATTCAGCTCGTGATAATCTATACACATATGCATACTTCTGTCCTTCTTCTTCACAAATAGAACCGGTGCTCCCCATAGCGAATGGCTCGGTGCCCAGTACTAGTTCGATTGTGAAGTCTATCTTCCGAGTCGGCGGCAATCCTGCTAGTTGCCAGGAAATACCTCTAGGAATTCCTTTACATTGAGGAAGTCTCCAACTTTTTGTGGTGTTTCCTTTACCACATACGTAACGCTAGCTAAGAATGCTTGACACCCTTTTTCTATCATTCTTTGGGCTTTAAGAGTTGATATTAGTGGTGTACGTAGTCCTAAAACTTTTCCCATATAGCATCGTTTCTGACCGTTAGGAGTCTCGAACATCACTTGCTTACCTCTGCTATCGATGGTTACGCCATGCCTTGCTAGCCAGTCCATTCCTAATATCACGTTGAAATCTTTAATCTCCAGTTCTATCAGGTCTCCTTCTAATTCTTACGTCCTCAATTTTGATCGGTACGCCTCGTACTATCCGTGATGATAGGACTATTTTACCCGAAGGCAACTATGTCACAAACCTAGTTCTATAAGGTTTGTCTAATTTCTCTATCATTCCTAACGAGATATATGAGTATGTTGTTCCTGAATCAAACAATACTAGAACATATACTATCGAGGATAGGAATCTGACCTGTAACTGCTTGTTACTAGCATTGGCTCCTCCCTGGGTCAAGGCAAAGAATTTGGTCTAGAACCATCGTTTAATCCCTTTTCTCCTTCTGCTTGAGCTATGGACATTCCTTCTTTCGATGACTTTCCTAACCACAGTTGAAACATCCCTTGATGTTTCTTTTGGCCCTTAGAGCATTGCGGGTATTCTACATAACCCGAATTATTGCCTCCATTGTTTGTCTATGCTCTTTTATCACCATTGCACTGCTTATCATCTGGATGCCTTCTCTTCTGACCATTACTATTACTATTGCTATGCTGATAGCTGTTGCTTTCTGACCATTTTGAGGTTGACCCTATTGTTTAGGCTCAGGCCTACTAGCCTTCTCCTTACTAACATTCGCCTGAAGCCTTTCTACTTCTATTGTCGTTTCTAGAACATTGACATAGGTAGTATTTCCCAGGTTTGCTAGCTTAACCCTTAATTCAATCTTTGGTCTAAGTCCTCTAACGAACTTGGTCACCCTCATAAAGTCAGTTGGAACCAACTCTGGTGCAAACTTGGCTAATCTGTTGAACTGCCGAGCATATTCTACTACCGTTAAGTTGCCCTGCTTCAAACTAGCGAACTCCTCGACCCTTGTAGCGATGACTGCCGAGTTGTAATACTTCTTATGGAACAGCTCCACAAATCTTGTCCATGTCATGGTGGTGACATCGTTAGTCTGCTGAACTAAGTCCCACCATATTCTAGCATCCTTCTTAAGCAAAGCAAAAAACGCAGGATATGCGGTCTGCGTTGCCGAGATTCATATGTGCTAGGATCAGCTCTACATTTCTAAGCCATTCTTCTACCTTAAAGGGTTCTGTTGTCCCTTCAAAGTTTGGAGCGTGTTGCTTACGAAACCGCTCATAGATTGGCTCCATGTGCTGAGCTGGGTATGGGCATAGTTCGCCATTGGCCATCCCCCATAAGGACCTACTTGATGGGGTACTTGAGCCATCTACTGAGGTAGTGGTTGCGGCTGAGGTGGAGGCTGAGTCTGAGTCTGTTATCGCTGTTGCTGCAGTAATTCCTCCACTTGTTGTCGCAGTCTGGCGATCTCCGCAGTGTTGTCAGCTGGTGGCGGCGACGCGTTGCGGCTGGCAGTAGCACGCACTCCCCTTCTGCGAACTGGAGGGGCTTCATTGTTCATTGGAGCAGTGTTGGAGGCGTTTCCGTTGGTGCGAGCAAATCTTCTGAGCGACATCTTCAACAAAGTTCTAACAGTCGAGAACATGTTAGAACTTATCCTAATAGTCTCTAAGGCAAAACTTAATCTAAGCAAACATAACTCAGACCTATTAATTATGACTTCTTATGAAAAAATATGTGAGCCTTCTTTATAATTAGGGTGTGTTTCTAAACTTAGAAAAATAAGCCATCTTTATAATTTACTAAGTCTGTTTCTAATCATCCTATATGACTTAATTCTCAGGTTCGAAACTCATCGTTGTTCCAAAGTTAACCATATTGAGGGAGGGCTGGGATCAGTAAAATCGTTCCCACTACTATGGCCCCCTAAACTCTCAATATAGAACCCGGTCCATTGATTTGTACCCACCCTCACCGAACTTGGTCATTATTTATTAAATTTATTATTTATTATTTATTATGATTGTAAAAAAAAAATCAAACTCATACATGATAACAAAATAACCATGATATTAATTTGGAAAAAAAAAATTCACTATGTACAATCATAAATGCAAAGATAATAAATAAAATAAATAACGAAAAAAAATAAACTAATTTACCAATATTCTTAACTGAAAACATAAGGGCTAAAACGTTAACTAAGCACATAATCATAACATCTACAACATAAACAACTTACATTGGCGGTTAGATTCGGAGCTTGAGCGTGTGTATCAATGAGAACTTCATGCTAATGGACCGTTTCTCTGATACCAACTGTAACGACCCAACAATTCTAGACTTTGGACCATTAATGACTACTATACTAATCTTAAGAAAACGTACATATGAAATAATCATAACTTTATTTAAAAACTGTAAAGTAAAGGTTAAATACATAAAAATTCATTTAGGATATGGGATCCCATTGTTTTGAAAACAAAACATAACTTAAATAAATTGGTTACAAAATTAAGTGCGGAAAAATAATACATAGAAATCATAACTAAAAGACTTAAAAGCTTCATCCTCGAATCAAACGCGCAATCCACCGATTCCATCCTACCTCAAATATTAGACAGGGGACGTAGATGGGTTATCATACACTACATGTGATCTAACCTACCTCAAATATTAGACAGGGGACGTAGATGGTTTATCACATGTCATAATGGCCATTATTAGTATAGTCTTATATAGTATATGTTATGATATGTTTTTAGCATATGTTATGATATGATTTTATGTGTATGTTTATGTGGTTAGTAGTTTTTCCTTGCTTGGCATTAGGCTCATTCCTTTATGTTTATATGTGCAGGAAAATAGTTACGGCGGCGGAAAGATTCTTGGCAGCTTGAGGATGTGTATTGAGGCAGGATGGAATCGGTGGATTGCGTGTTCAATTCGAGGATGAAGTTTTTAAGTCTTTTAGTTATGATTTCTATGTATTATTTTTTCGCACTTAATTTTGTAACCAATTTATTTAAGTTATGTTTTGTTTTCAAAACAATGGGATCCCATATCCTAAATGAATTTTTATGTATTTAACCTTTACTTTACAGTTTTTAAATAAAGTTATGGTTATTTCATATGTACGTTTGCTTAAGATTAGTATAGTAGTCATTAATGGTCCAAAGTCTAGAATAGTTGGGTCGTTACAAAGGTTGAAGGAAAGGGAACCATTGATTTTTTCTTCACATCCGGCAAGAAGGTTCTGCTCACCAATGTCTTGTATGTACCAAAAATGAGTAGAAACCTTATGAGGGGCAATTTACTTGGCAAGCCGGGAATCAAGGTTGTGATAGATTTCGACAAGCTCATTTTATCTAAAGACAATGTTTTTGTAGGAAAGAGATATGCTTGTGATGGCATGTTCAAACTTTGTACATCTATTGACCATGTGAACAATAAAGTTTCTTCTTCTTCTTGTTGTTATATGCTTGACTCAAATTCTATTAATTTGTGGCATGTTAGACTCGCACATATAGGATTTAGCACAATTTAAAGGGCTATCAAATGCGGATTAATTGATTGTGATAATGTTGAGCATGATAAATGTGAATTATGTGTTAAATCTAAAACGGTAAAAAAAACATTTTCCTAGTCTTGAAAGGAACTGTAAGTTGTTAGATTTGATAATAGTGATTTATGTGAACTTAATGGAATGTTGACTAGAGGAGGAAGTAGATATTTTATTACTTTCATTGATGATTGCTCTAGGTACACATATGATGAAGAATTTGATGTGTTTAAGGTTTATATAAAGCAGAAGTTGAAAATCAACTTGAAAGGAAAATTAAAGTGCTTAGAAGTGATATAGGTGGTGAATATTTTTCAAATGAATTTAACTTGTTTTGCGAAGAGCATGGAATAATTCATGAATGTACAACCCTTTTTTGGAAGGAGAAAATTAATGATGAAATGGATTCAATTATGCCAAACCACACTTGGGAATTGGTTGACCTTCCGAAAGGTACCAAACCAATTGGGTGCAAATGAGTATTTAGAAAGAAATAGCATACCGATGGCACCATACAAACCTTCAAGGCTACGTTAGTAGCCAAATGATTCAAACAAAGAGAGGGAATATATTACTTTGGCATATATGCACCGGTAGCAAGAACTACTTCTATAAGATTGTTGTTTATCTTATCATCTATATATAACATTTATGTTCACAAAATGGATGTCAAAACAACATTCCTAAATGAGGATCTCGAGGAGGAGGTCTATATGGTTTAACTGGAGGGTTTTGTTCTTCAAGGAAATGAACATAAAGTGTATAGACTTGTCAAATCATTATATGGTTTGAAACAAGCTCCAAAACAATGGCATGAGAAGTTTTATAAAGACATTGTTTCTAATGGATTTAAACACAACAATGCGGATAAGTTCTCATACTATAAGACTTGTGGTGACTATGTCACACTTGTGTGTCTATATGTAGATGATATGTTGATTTTGAGTAATGACATAAAAGGAATAATAGAAACAAAGAGGTTTCTATCTTTTAACTTCAAAATGAAAGACCTTGGAAAGGTGGATACCAATCTAGGTATCAAAGTTAGAAGGAATGATGGGGGGTTTTGTGTTGAGACAAACCCTCTATGTTGAGAAAGTGCTCGACAAATACAGTCATCTCAAAATCAAAGATGCACATACGCCATTTGATTCAAACATGAAGTTTGAAAAAAAATGAAGGAAGAGTGGTGGCTCAATTGGAATATGCAAGTGCAATAGGAAGCCTAATGTACACTGCCCATTGCACAAGAGCGGATATTGCATATGCAGTTAGTAAATTTAGTAGGTTTACTAGCAACCCAAGTATCAAGCATTGGAAAGATATTGAGATAATTCTTGGTTATCTTGAGGGTACCAAAGAGTATATTCTTCACTATATAAACTTTCCAAAGATACTTGAAGGATATTCCGATGCTAATTGGATATCGGGATTTGGAGATAATCTCTCCACCACTGGTTGGGTGTATACTCTTGGAGTAGGTGTAATCTCATGGGGCTCCAAGAAGCAAACTTGTATATCACACTCAACCATGGAAGCGGAGTTTATAGCTTTAGCGACAACCGGCAAAGAGTTCGGGTGGATTAGGAATCTCATGAAGGACATTCCTTTGACCGCGGATAGGGTATCAAAAATTTCAATACATTATGATAGCCAATCCGCACTTTCTAGAGCATATAATAGTGTGATAATGGAAAGTCTAGACACATTAGTCTAAGACATGAATATGTGAGACAATTGATTCAAGGTGGAATCATATCGATCGCATATGTTAAGACAAGTGAGAACTTAGTAGATCCATTTACAAAACCTCTTGTGAGAAGGTTAGTAAGTTCTACTTCAAATGGGATAAGACTGATATTTCTAGAATAATATATTCACCAATGATGGCAACCCAGCTCTCAACTTGTACAAATCAAGGGAAAAAGTTCAATGGGTAAGAACAAGTCATTGATAAGTGAATAGTTTCAAAACTAAAACTTATGGTGAGTTCCATCTGAGATGGTTAGTGTTGGTTGCTACCGAGTTAGGGTTAATCCTAGGGCTTTTAATGAAGTTCAGTTAAGTGCAACAATCATCTATAAAGGTAGCAAAGATGTTGTAAGAACTTCACCTATGTGGACTTGGAGGTGGTGTCGCCTCTCATAAGAGTTAAAGTTTCTCCTTGGAAAGTTCATGAAGAGATGAGCACATGGCCATGATAGTGCTAAACGAGAAAGTGAGAAAACAAAAGATGTGGTGGAGGTGTGTGAGGTATCACCAGTTTTATCATATGAAATACTTGGTTCAAGCTTTAAACAACTCATGATTTTGATAAGACTTTATGGTATTTTCACTAAGGTAAAGTTCAAACTGAAAGACACTTTGTTTTATGTACTAAAATTTTTTTAAGCTAGAGAATGAGGCTTGTATTTAACCAAGTGGGGGATTGTTATGATTGGTTAAATACGAAGATAGGTGTTAAAATATAAGCAATGTATAAAAACTTAGTAAATTTCACACAGTGAAGATGTGAAATTTGAGCTTCAATAGTAGGCACTTTAAAAATGTGTTTTTACATCCAAAGTGATGCATAGAGGTATCTAAGGATTCCCAAAACTTTTGTTAGCATTTGTTGAGCTATTTTGTGGACCTTTGAAAGTGTTCAAAAACAGTGAGGGTGGCGATGTGGCGCCACCCCAGTGGTGTAGCATCGACCCTAACAAGTGATGCATCGCCTGCATGCAAGAGATGCGTCGCCTACTGTAGTACGTACAAGTTACGTGAAATGCTCTTAATGACGCATTTTACAAGTCTAATCCTACTGGTTAGACCTAATGACGGTGCCTACTCTATATAAGGGTCAAAATAGTGTTTTGGAAGACTTGATCACTCTCTCCAATCTCTCTCTACTCTCTCTCTCTCTCTCTCTCTCTCTCTCTTGCTCCAAGAATCTCTAGTTTTCTCCAAGAACTCTAAAAAAAAAGTGCTTGACTTTGAGAGTTTAAGGCCCTAGTTGGCTGGGCTTTTAAAAGCTGCTTTTGGGCTTCTGAAGCTCCAAAAGTACTTCTGTTGCTCGTTGGGTAACCACTGAGTTTCATTTTGTACCTTGAAAAAGCCCTTTTAACAGAAGTTAGCTTTAGCACCTTTCTTAGGAAGAGCTTCCTGAAAAGCTAAAAGCAAAAACAGAAGCTCAGCCAAACGGGGCCTAAGGCTTGTTGATGGACCCAAAACGAGTATGTTTTAAAAATTTATAACTCGCAAGCGCACGAATCGTATATGAAATATAGTGTTCGTGTAAGCACGAGATCGAACCCAAAAGAGTTTTCTAAAATAAAAAAAGAAAACTATTTTAAACCAAAATTAATAAATTCTAACCTAGCTCCAAAGATTGATGAGTTTTAATGTTATGAACATAAAATAAAAGATTGAAAATAAAACTATTTAAGAGAATAAAAATAAACCAATAATGATTTGGAAATAAGTGTTAAAAGAAAGATTATTAAGATACTAGAATCCACAAAATGTAAGTTTAATAATACTTATTAGTATATTGATTCCCAAGTTTTAGTGATAGTTAAAATAAGTCAAACTATCATTTTCCAAATAGATTTATAATTTTAAGCACAAATTACTTCTAAAAAAAGATAGGATTTTTCTTCACTTTTCAAGAAGTATAATTTCAAAGTATTTAATGTGAATCAACCTAATGAAACAACAAAAAATAAAATAACATTATTTATAAGGTAAAACATAATATTTTTGTTCTAAGATTGGATGTGTGCAATTTAATGGCACATCTTACACAAAGAATATTATGTTTTGCAAAATGAAGAACAAAGTGTAAATATGTCCTAACAATAAAAAATACATGATATTTAAGATGAAAGAAAATATTTGAAGTAGAAAATCCATAAACTTTATTGCACAAAATGGGAAATAAACATACAACATAAATATTATCTAGTTACAAGTTGATTCATCATGATCTTAATAATTTTATGAAAAAGATTAGAAGCACATAACTAGAATAGAAATTACAAACCAAAAACTACAAACATAAATAGGAAAATTTGGAGGAGAAACCCCCAAATTTTTCCTCTAAAAACTCATAGAAAAAGTGACCAAAAAGAAGAAAAAGATGAAGAGAATGGAGGGTCTTGAAAGTGTAGAAATTGTAGTGTAACCCCTCCTCCTCTAAGCACCCAAATGGTCTTGAAAATTCCCTATTTATAGCCAAAATGAGAGTATTAAAATAATCAATTTAAATTAATTAAATTGATTAAATTAATAATAATATGGCAAATAGGGGTACATTTTAGGTGTAATGATGATTTTGGGGTAAAATGTATAGAAAAGTTTGGGTAAAAATGTGGTATTTTTAAACAAAAGGGACAAGGAGACAAGGTGCAATTTATGGACTCAAGAAAAACAAGGGGAAAATGGCTTGGTGGCTGCTGGTGGCAGGCTTGGTCTAGCGTGGGCCAGAGGCTGCTGGGCTCGGTGCTAGGCGGTTGGGAAACTAAAGGAGGCTGCTGGCTGGGGATTGAAGCAGGTGGCCTAGGAGGAGCTGGCAGGCGTGGGTGGGCTTCGGCTGGGAGCAGCTGAAGGTGTGATTGGGCCTGGGCCCGAATGGAGGCAGGTGGCTTCTGGTGGGCTGCGTGAGGTGGGCCCGTAGGGGCTGGTTGGCAGGCTGTGAAGACAGGGAGGCAACTGGGCAGGTGATGTCTTTCAGATTGGGCCTTGGGGAGCTTCGGCCTAGCTTGGCTTTGGTGGGGAGACTTTTCCAAAGCTTTTGAACAATGTCAATTTCTCCTTCATTTTTCTTTGTTTTTCAAGCACCAACAATACAACAATTTCCTACAAAATAAACATAAATTAAGTCATAATCAAATATTTTTAAGTATAAAATAAATCATATTAATTATAACTTAATTTAATTTAGCATTTAAGTTCAATAAAACTAGATTTTTTTTTTCCTTAACTAAACAACAATAATTCAAATAACTATACTACAATATTTTACAACAATATAACTATAAAAATATGCAAAAATTTATAAAATTAAAATAAACCTAATAAATTCAAAATTACTTTAAAGCTTAATAAATCAATTAAAAACTCAAGAATTAAGCAACAATCAGCATATAAAAAGTAGCAAAATAACTCTATTTTGTAGAGTTATCACTTGTTAAGTCTCAATCTTCATTTCCTCTTAGAAAAGACCTCAAGCATTCATGGTGGCTAGGAAATAGAGTATTACGATAGCGTTTTTCAAAGTGTATAAGTCTTGGTTTTGTGTTTTTTTCTTTGTTCAAAGGATTTTCTCAAGGTGGTGGTTTTGTTAGGGATTTTGAAGCTCATCAAAGTTGAAGAAGACCATTGATCTACTTGGGTTTGCAAGTTCTTTCTCAATCTTTATTTAGTCTCTGTCAATCCATTTTTTGTGTCGATTCTAATTTTTGAGGTGGTGTTATCTCACTCTCCCCCAAAAGTATTAGTTTATTGCAACCACTGAACAACAGTCTATCTGCATCTCTAACTACACTATCAAATTTTTCAAGATTGTCAACAAACTCTTCTTGTGCTTCATCAAGCGATTCTATAGGATGATCATCAAAATCATTACTCTCAAAATCATCTACACCTTTCCAACCTGATGGATATGGGTCATCATTTAATAATTCTCCATGCCAATACCATCTAGTATAACTTCTATCAAATCCCTGATGAACTATGTGATCCTTTATCATGGTAATATTTTCCTTTACTCCATTACCACAATCGACACATGGACAACAAATTCTTCTTGGATCACTACAATTCATTAGGCAAAATTCTAAAAATTTGTTGAATCCATCTTGAAATTGTGGTGTTTCTCTCATCTCAAGCATCCATAATTTATCCATAATAATAATAACAATAATTCCTAATAAATTAGAAAAAAAACTTATATAAGTTGCAAAAACAATTCAATCATGTAAATAGTTATATGCATGATAACTCTATGCATGTTTTTAGGTTCTAGTCTTATAAAAATAAAAAAAACACCAAAAAAATTCAACTGAGTTTCCTCTGTTTTTATAACATACCACAATTTCAACAAAAACAGACATAATAATCAAGCACACATGATTCCATCATTATATTACCGCAACATACAAATTTTTTAGAGCCTACATCACTAATTTTCAAACATAACTTTCACTAAATCCAATATGCATGATTTAATTAACCCTAACTTTATACATAAATCTTGCAGTAATAATAAATAAAATTAAAAAATTACTCACCTCCAATATTACTCTTCAGTTCACCTGAAATCAACAACAAAGTCACCACTCAATTGACGACCCTATTAAAAAAGGTTAAACAATTAAAAATATTACTTACATAATTATCAAACCACTATATAAAAATACAAATAAAACTAGCTATAGAAACTAATGAATAACATTTAATCATCTTCAAGCTATTTATTGTTTCAAATATTGAAAAAGCAAGTTCCCCTTGTCACAATTTTTAAAATTTACTAATATATATATATATATTTATAATCAAACAAATTTTTATGTTACATTATATAAATAAAAAAATAAACGAATAACTAGAAAAACTCACAAAATATTACTAAAACCAATTATTAAATTTGGAATAATATAAAAAAATAACTCAAACAAAGTTTTAAGGATCAAACCTATTCTTTAAAGCTTGAAATAGCCTCTATAACAATGTTTGAAACTCAAACACCTATAAACATTCAACACATTATATAAGAAAAAAAATAACGAAAATAACATAGAAAAAAAAAGTATCATACAAACAATGATTTAGCGATCCATACCTATTTTGAAGCTAAAAAACACACTTAAATGTCAAAATTTTTGTCAAAATCCAGTAAGAAACTCAAAAACCCATGGCCAAAAATACCCGTGGCCAAACCCTTTTTTTCTCCCTCAAAAACTAAAATGGAACAATTTCTAGGCTATATTTTAGTTTTTCAGCAAGGAAAGTGGTAAATATTGGTGAAAGAAAAAATGGGTTTGGGTGGTGAAAATGGGTATGTCGTACGCTTTTGGCTTCAATGGAGGTCTCAACGTCTATTTTTTGGTGCAGAAGGGAAGTGAAAGGGTCGGTTTGGGGAGGAGGGTTTTGAAACCCATCAGTGGCGCATTTGGCTTGCCCCTTTTTTACTTCCCTTATTCTCTCAAAACCGAAGTATAAAAAACTTGTGCAACCAAACGTGTCCTTGATACATTACATTTTTAACTTCGTTTTTTAAAAAGTGAAGTAGTATCAAATTTTTTTCTGCGCCAAACCCACAAGCGAAGTAAAAGCCTTCTTAGTATAAAAACTGAAGTAAAAGACTATATTTCTAGTATTGCCCAAATAAGAGCATGTCATGTGTCAAATTAAGATTTTTACTATTTTTAATAGAAAAATTACCCTATGTAATTAGGTGCTTAGGGCTTTAGAAAAATATAGTTTCAAATAGATAAATACAGAGAAAACGATACACGCATTCAGAGACAGTTTTATTTACTTATTTTGTTATGGGTTTCTATGTTCTCTTATTATTAAGATAGATGATGAAACCTACATTACTTAGTTAAATATTTATTTTTGTATTGATTCTCTATAGTACAATATATTGTTAATGATTTTTGCTTCTCTTAATAATTTCTTTCATTTTTAATATCAAGTATTTTTTATAGTTAGAAATTATTAAAACTTTGTTTTGTATTTTGCTAAATATAGTATTCTTTCATCATTTGTAGCTTCATTAAATTATTTCACATTTAATTCTTAGAAGTTATAATTTTGAAGCGAAGGAAAATCTATTTTGAAAAAATAGTTAGGTTGATTCGTAGTTATATGAGAATCAATTTATTAGTAAATCTTATTATTTATACTTAGGTGGATTTTGTAATTCTTCCTCAACTATTCCTAGTTATATGAGAATCAATTTATTAATAAATCTTATTATTTATACTTAGATGGATTTTGTAATTTTTCCTCAATTATTAAAATAATCTTTTAGTTAGTTATTTTAAATTTCTCAAATATTCCTTTTTGTTACTAAAAATCTCATCATTATTGGAACTAGGTTAGAATTAAAATAATTTGATTAAATAAGTTTTTTTTTAATTTTACGCAATTTCTTTGGATTCGATCTCATATTTACACAATCTCTATACTTAATTAAATATTCGTGCAATTGCAAGTTGATATATTTTAAAACGGATCACTTTTTGATCCAACAAAGACTGACTCCAACGTTCTCACACAAAACCTTGAGCAATCGCCTCCTTAATCGCCAACCTCGTACGAAACCAAACTGTAGCAAAACCCTAATATCGAAATTCACCATGCAGCCTCAGTCTGTAGCAATGTCACTAACAATGGACCGTTCGATGTACGAGTTGGCGACTAAGAAAGGTGGCGTTAGCAGAAGTCTGGGACCGGATCACCTAAGTAAATGGCCAAATTTGAGTTTCCAAGAGGAACAACGACTTGTAAAATATGGCAAAGTTCATTTGGTGGGATTGTTGATAGAGAATAAAACAGGACAAATGTCGAAGACGAATTGATGTTGAGATTAGCAAGGGAGACAAAATCAACCATAAATTTAGGACATGGACGAAATATATATATATTAGTACTTAGTTTCATTTTAAAAACCTTATTTTTTTTTCTAATCACATATTCACATATTGATTAATAAAAATTATTTTTATTATTGTAGAACCTGCCATATAAAATACAGAACCAAACTATTTTGGCAGTGCAACTTTTTTTTTTTTTTTTTTTTGTGGCAGGCAGTGGAGCCAAATTGATAAATATTTAGTAGAGGCAAACAAAAAACATAAATAAAGGTGTTATTGAAAAAAATATATATTCTGTTAATATTTTTATTTGAAAAAGAAAAAAAATTATATTTTTTATTTGAAAAAAATAAAGTAAAGATTATTGTCCCTTGTTCGCTCTCACATTTCTTTATCTTTGAACATAGGTATTAAAACATTTGTACCTATGGATATCACATGTGACTCTTACCATCTCAATTTATATATATATATATATATATATGGGGTGTTGCAATCCCCCAATATGCTGAAAATTGTGGTGTTGTTGTCCTTCTCCTCTCATCATTTCTCCTTTTATCGTGACGAGGTTCGACACTCTTTCTCCTAGTAGGTTGTGTCAAAAGGGGGTTTGTAAATAAAATTTGAGGATGATTAACATGTTTTGAACTATAATAATGAACACATTATATGTAACATGAAATTAAAAAAATTATCTAATTTCATATTCTCACTCCAAACTAAATACTAAATACAAATTTAGGAACAATATACCATTTTTAGCGTATTGTTGTTTGATTTGATTAATACTATTTTAAAATCGTGTATATAAAAGGTTCAATTCAAAAGTTTTTTACTAGTTAAAAAGTTATAAATATATTTCAAATTATTTCTTTTAATTTTTTTTAGATTTATTATATATCTATAATTTTTTTTTTATAAAAATATACACAATATTAGTGAAAATGTAAAATTTTGAAGAGATAAGTATTAAAATAATATCAATTAAATAATAAAATTTTATTTTGGTTACAGAAATACTAGAATGGTACCACAAAATTCATTGTTATATAATTTTTATCTTACAATTTTACCCTTCTTCAAATTTTAAATCAAAGTGAAGTTACCTAAAAATGAATCATTCACCTAAACATTTCCATTAGTTGTGTATTTTACTATTAAAAACCGGGCTTTGTGACTCCATTTTAATACATACTTGCCAATCAAATCTGTTTAGTCTCAAAATATTCTTAATGACCATACTTAGACATAATTAGACATAATGACACATACGATTCTTCTCTTCCTCCTGAGAGTACATTACGACTATTTCAACAACCCAAAAACATGGCCTAAAAGTATGAGGACAGAAAAGAAAGACAACTAAAAAATAGACAATTTCTAGTTTGTTGTAGATATACAGATAGAAAATACAATAACAAAAACAAAACAGAAACTAAAAAACTTTGAAATTTCAGGGGAATTCTTTGTCATAGAACCCCTGAAACTTCAATAACAGTTTACATCAAAACGACCTGATCCTAACTGTCGTTCAATTCTCATCCTTCAAATACTCACCCTTTTCAGACTCTCAATTCTGAATATTTAACCTTCTCTTCCTCCTCCTCCTTCTTCAACTTCCTTTTTCGCCACCATTATTGGTCAAAACTTGTATATCTCAATAATGGGGTGCCAAAACTCGAAGTTGAATGCAGACGTATTGGCCATACCTCCAAAACTACGTCCCATTTTATGGCGAAAATTTGAGGAGTTACGGAGTCGACGTAGAAACGGCGTCGTTGGTGGTACTACAATCTCCAAGAAAGAGCTTTTGAAAGATAATAAAGTCTACTTGTTACCTTCGTCCATTGATGAAAATGAGAGCAGAAAATCAATATCGATGGATGATAGTGTATCTTCTTCTGGGTCACGACCAAAACCAGAGAAGAACGTGTCTAAGGAGGAGAAAACAAAGCCAGAAACCATGGAGGAAACTGATGATAAAACAATTAAGGAGGATGATAATGAAGAGTGGAATATTGAAAAAGATAGCAGAGTGGCAAAGGCTGATGAGGCTGTAGAGAAAATGGCGGTGGTAGAGGAAGGAGGAGAGGAGGAGGAGGAGGAAGAAGAAGAAGAGGAGAGAGGAAATCTATGTCCAGGATCACCAAGCTTCAGAGTGTATTTCATCGAAGCATCATTGGGTGAGAAGGACAATGGTAAGTGTAAATATGTATATATAGTATTTGACAATATATAACACCATGCATGCATTGTTATTAAGCACTTTATACGTACGTGTACAGTTTGATGATATATATCATTATGCATATGTGCATGTATGCAGTTAAAAACGACAGTAAGGATGAGAATCACATGCAACAGAAATTGTGTAGAGCCAAGAGCGTTGACAGCATTGTATTGTTGGAGACTCATGAGGAGGTATATATATATATATATGTGTGTGTGTGTGTGTGTGTATGTATGTTTTTATTAGACAATGAGAGATTATATTATTGAGAGATTATTACCCTTTTGGTATTTCAGGATCAAGAAACCAATATCATAAAGAAGAGACTGAAAAACAGAACGAGAATAACTAGGGCCATATGCAGAGGACCTGTTGCGGTAAAGCATCTATTGAGCGTCTCATCGTGTTATCACCCAAGTAACGACAGGGCCTCGCTTCTTACCAAAAAATCAGCCACTTGATTGGATAAAATTTATCCTATTGCACTCAAATATAGGTTTTTCTGGTTTTTTGTTTTTGGGGTATTTTTGTTTTCTGGTTTTCTTTTCATATTTCTACTTTTGTCTTGGTCATGTACCCGGGTGTACTCTTGAGTCGTGTTCTTATTTTGTCTATATTAAGTAGAAAAAGAAAAGATATCAGATTCAAAAGATTGTATTGTTTGTACATGTAATTGGCACTGACTATTATCTTCATTCTATTGATTCTATATTTACAGCACGTTGTTTCATATATAACAGCTTACTATTTTAGTCATACCGAATTCTAAAACAAAGGAATTTTGGCAAATCAACAATGCAATGAGGGTCAAAGAAATTCTGTTTTCTTTTTTCTTAAAATGCAAAACATTTCTCTCGTTTTTCTAACCTG
This sequence comes from Humulus lupulus, assembly GCF_963169125.1. Classification (NCBI taxonomy): domain Eukaryota; kingdom Viridiplantae; phylum Streptophyta; class Magnoliopsida; order Rosales; family Cannabaceae; genus Humulus; species Humulus lupulus. The sequence continues at coordinate 13,476,710 of NC_084796.1, read as the reverse complement.
ATTGCAGCGCAAAAATTAAAATATATATATATGTTATTAGTTATAATCAAATTAGATATTGTCTGTACCTAAGAGAAGTCACAAAGACAAATATTTGAGAATAAAATCACAGATGTAGCAACAGATTCATATATAAATACCACTTCAAATTCCACAAACCGCTACAAACTGTAAATATACTGAGAAAATTAAAGTTCAAGACCCATAAACTATTAAAGAGTTCAACTACAGAACATTAAGTTCCACATACAAACACATTCTTAAAGTAAATGAAAACAAAACATAACAGACCAACATATATTACCTGTACCAATACAAACGGGTTACCAGGCATACCTAGACAGAAGGGAAGGCAGAAGAAGTAAACTTCTCGTCCTCCAAGAAAATCTGCAAATTCTTTGACTTCATTAAGAAAGCCACTGCTTCTTCATTGAAATCCAGAAGAAATGCCAACTTGAGCAGCTCAGACAGTGTATCTATATGGTCACCATTCTCCCACAACACACCCTCAGATATTACTTGAGAGAAATATGTAGCACGCTCAATGAGATTTCCAGGCCCTTTAGACTTGTCAATCTTTTGAGTGAAGATCTCGGAGCTATCTTTGTCCCATCTGACCATTCGACTGGCTCTCACATTCAAAGTTTTACCAGAAGACAGTGACAGATTATAGCTTACATCAATTGGTTCAACTGTCTCAAGAACAGTAGCGTTGAGAAGACCTTCCACAGCTTTATGTCTTTCTTTTGCATCCATTTTGAGGGAAGGATGAGCTAGAAACCCAAGTATAAGCTTTACCAAACCTTTACCAATCAAAGCATCCCTTGGAATCACTTGCTCATTTTCAGCGACTTGCGCTATGGAAACCTCTTCTTTCTTGACAGATTCAGAGATAGTGCGCACACCGATTTTTTGGAAAACTTCAAGCAACTTAGTCCGAGGAAGAATAGGCATGCTTGGCTGAGGATACCAAACGAAAATGGGTTGACCAGAGCATTGTTCAAAAAGATCCTTCAGCTGAAGATCATCAGCTACAAAAACATCATGCTTGGATACCAACACAATGCCATTGGAACCTGAGTTTGCCGGTACTTTCTCCAGCTCATCAAGAAGAGATTTTTCTTCTTTTGAAGAGGAGTGTCTAATAATGTAACTCCAAAATTTGCAGCACTCATCATGTGACAATGCGTGTCCCGAGTTCTCCCAAACCTTCCAAAGCTTGCAGTAGTCCTCAATACTAGGACTGCTTTTTACTTGAAAAGCACTAGAGAAGAAGAAAAGATTGTGATCATAGTATTTGTCCAGGATGGTCAGCTGCAAACTGAATAGCTCACTCTTATCAGAAATTACGCAATCTTCTGGACTAACCCAAACCCCTTTATGACTACCATTTGGGATCCATATCTTTTTCTCCTCACTTTTAGGCTCCCACTTGAATTTACTCAAGTAATCATACATCCTTACGATTCTTGAAAACTCAGTATGAAAATCAAGTAGGCTGCCAAGTAATTGACAACCTTTCTCAACATCAACGATCACTCCAATTGCCTTGAGCTCTTCTTTATATGAAGCAATCTCAGAGCCATAAAACTTCTCATCAATAAACGGGCCATCCGAACGGTTTAAACTTTCACCCCATTTTGAATCAAACAACAAGCACTTGCTAGGAGGCCTGTAACCATCATTAGTCTTCAACCAATCTCGAGAAAGTTCTTTTGAGAAATTCTCAGGAAAGATGTAATCTTTTTTCTGCATCAAAATACGAATGCACTTCAGCAATGAAAGTGCATTTGAAGGAGTGATGAGGTTGGTATCAAAAAAGTGAAGACCATCAGCTACGAACTTGACCCCATCCTTAAAATCCATGACTACTCCCATACTCTTCAGCTCTTTCTTATATTCATGGATGCCCTTGCCATAACCATTATCACTATCATCAATGAGAGGGAGGCGAGAAATTGGAAAGATGGACTCCCATTCAGAACCAAACAGAATGCAATCGTTTGGAGACCTATAATAGTCACAATGGCATGTCCTCAACCACTTGACATCACGGATACAAGCTTTAAGTTCTGCAGAAAACTTATGAGTAGTTCCTTGTATCTGTCTATAGCATGAGAGAAAGTACAAGACACTCTCTTTGGTTATGGATCTATTTGAAGCTCGCTCTTTGAAAAAACGAGCAAATACTTTCGTGGCTCCTTCAAAGTCCACCACCACTCCCATTTGCTTTAACTCATCTTTGTAATTGTAGAGGCCCTTCTCATAGAAATTTGGCTCCATCACTGGTATACCGTCGAAGACCTGAAGAAGGCAACCCCATTCGGGGTCATATAGGATGCATTCACCAGGGGACTTGTAACCAGCTTTTGTCTTCAAACATTTTGCATCTTGTAGTGCTCTAACAATTTTTTGCTTTGAATTTGAGCGCCACATGCATTGCAGTATCAAAAGTAGAGAATCAGATGAAAGATAACTCAAGTGTGAAGATGACCTGAGGTGGTCAACAACAAGCTGGTGACTTCCACTGAAAGCAACTACCACTCCCAGCAATCCAAGTTCTGTTTTGAAAGTGCAGATTTCTTCACCATAATAATCTTTATCAATAAACGGAATGTCACTGATTTTCGAAGCAGTTTTCCAGTCATTATCAAACAGAACAGATTCAGCTGGAGACCTGTCACCACAAGATGTCCGCAACCATTTCTTTTCCTTGATGCTGTTGATAAATTCCACAGGAGAGAGACATTTGGACCTCAAAAATTTGATGAATTTCATAATCGAAATCACATTGCTTTTAGTCAACGTGCCGAAATCTGCCAGAGACATGAGGTGTTCGCCAATGAAATGGCAAGCTTCTTCATACTCAGACATGACCCCAACTATTTTCAGCGCCTCCTTGTATTCCTTTATTTTGTCACCGTAATAGTTTAGATCAACCAAAGGAATATCAACAAGCACTGATTCATTCTGCATAATACTTCCCCACGAGCTTGATGAGCTGCTAAGAAAGAAAGATTGAGAAGGTGGCCTACACCCAGGAGATCCATTCAGGGTGATTCTCAGCCAGCTTCCTTCCATTATGCTCGACAAGAACTTGTTGGGGATGTTGGTCCGTTTACTTTTCAAGTAATCTATCCAATCCAAAAGAAGGAATGCGTTTTGCTTTGTAAGTGTTCCAGACACAGCAGGGATCCGTGCATTGGGTGGAGGTATACGAGGAACATCACTGGCACTAGCATGATCTTTCAAGAATTTAACAAGTACATTTTCTGGTGTATTCAGTTTACCGTGACGACTAGGACTCAAATAGTCATTACTTAACTCAACATAGTCTTCTCTTCTCCACAAGCTTGAAACAAACAACCCTGCCCATTTGCTTCCATTGGCAGGGACAAGAATTCCATTTCTTTGAGTAGCAACGTGGCCATCGCTACCAACAACTGGCATTCTGCTACACAAATCATTAACTTGCTGCTTCGAGAGATAATTCTTTGACATTGAGTGGTACAAAAAGTGGGCATAGGATATAACAAGTTTCCGCTCTTTAAAATGGGAGTTACATAGGTGAACGGCGTACTTGTTAACGTCAACTACACCAACCTTCACATTGCCTTGAAGCCATTTTATTAATGTCCCTTCCTTGGAGCTTGACCGTATAGCATCTTGTGTGATTTTTGGAACGAAAAAGCAATTGCTAACAGACCCAAACTCCTTGTTCCACTCAATCAACCAAGAGTCTTGAGTCGGATGTTGTGATAGGTAAACCAAACTCTTACCATTTTGCCTTGCTGATGCAGCTTCAGTTATGCTGAACATATAGAGATTCCCATATTGATTCTCATATTTTATGAGTGGTATATTCTTGATCCTTGTGCAGTGGAATTTGGAACTCCAATTATCAGCAATAAACAAAAGAAGCTCCAAATAGACTGGGTCGGAGACTTTATCTACGAGATTAGACCCCTCTACGCACTTCGCATACCATTCACTATCTACTGGTTGAACTTCCAAAAAACAAAGTATGTCATCGAATTCTTCCCGGTCAAATGAAGAACTCAATATAAATTTTCCATGGGAAGAGAGCTTGTGCAAGCTCACCCCTTGTTGTCGTGCCTTGTCCAAAATACTCCAGAAAGCAGGCATAAGCCTTCCAACATCGCGGGGCTTGTGGAAAAACTTCTGATTCACCAGCCTTTCACTTGGGACAATCTCCTCTTCAAGTAGCTTTGCCTTAATAGCATCCCTAACGACATTTAGCTCTGGAAAGTTAGAATCCTTAACAGGTAAGAACCTGAACTTATCAGGCAAATTCCAAACTGGTGCATCTTCACTAGTTTTCACCATAGATTTAAATGCGTCTATAAATGCAATAGGCACACATTCAAGAATGCCTTTGTTCCACTTGCTGTCTAAGAGAATAGTCTCCCTTGAGGATGATAGGAGAAAATCAGCCTGAATAATGAATGGAAAATTAGTTACCATCTCTGTAGGAAGAAAGGAGTAGACACCAGGTGAGTGTGTTCCCCTTCGAAGCAGTTCACCAAATGGAAATGCAAGAGTGATAGACCACTCCTCCATTTCTGCCCTCTTTTCAACTTTATACTTGGGTTGAATAGAAAATTTCTGTTTCCACATATAGAACATGCATTCTTTTTCACTTCCATTCTCTTCTGCAGATAGATGGAGGGTGAATGATTCAGCATCAATGTTTTTCCTCTGCTTAAAATCAGTCTCTTTAGAAATTGCAATTGCATTTACACTATTGAGTCTGGGGTCCTCATTATCTTCCCTGACAGATAATTTCTTGATTTTGGAGAGGAACAACAAAACTTGGGGATGCATACTAGATAGTTGTTGCTTCACTGGTTTGACTTTGTCAGGCTTCAATGGCAGGATGAGAATTGTGGTAGGAAGAGCAGAACCAGAACCATATATCTGCTTGAGTTCAGAGAGAGTGGGCTTCTCATCAACCCATTCAGGAACTATGTAGCCAAGACTGCAGTGTTGGCAAGGCTCTTCATTGAAGCGAATCTGGTATCCATTGCTGAATATGTACGGTCTTGTAGTGATTAAGAAAACACTCTTGAATCCGATACCTGACAAAAGACCACAATGTTATTAAACATTAGCTCCAGCAACAAAATGTTTTCCTTTACTCTTCACTTCATTACAAAGTTCATACACTTGTCATCGAAATTTTCATTGATTTAAAACCATGTTAGGCTTAGATTAGATCAAACATAACTCACCAGAAAAAAAAAAAACAAAAAAACCAGAAAATGATATTGAAGCAAGAATAACATTAAAGGGAACACATTATGAAAAAAATTTATCACAACCAATAATTACTTTTGAAAATCGTTTCTTAGTAAACATTCATGCATACTTCCCAATTCTTGGTAATTTTATATATGGTGTTAGTGATTAACTAAGCAAGATCTTTGGCTTTTGAAGCATTTGGCCAACGCATAATTGCATATAAGAAAAGTAGACTTTTTTTTTTAGCTTAATATAATATAAATAAAAATAATTATGAAAGAATTATGACTTCATCACTGATCACACGGGAATTTGCAGAGTTTTCTTTTATGGAGTCAGCATAATTTTGCTTTCTTCCTCGTCTGCATTGAGTTTTCTAAATATGTATTGTAATCTTATCCTTTTGAATGCCATATAACTAAACTAATACTAGATTACAAAAACAAATTAAACAAAGGAAACGACATCTTTTCAGACAAACGACAAGTTTTATAGAAAACGACATCTTTCAGAGGAGGCAACACTTTTTTTTCAGCAAGAAAACGACACTTTAAAAACATCATTAATTTAATACGACAATTTTAGGAAGAAAAAATATAAAATTAATATCACCTTTTTTTTAAAACACAAAACTAAAGCATAAATACGTTTGAATGAATTTTCACATATATGTAGACATAAGTATATAATGTGAATGAATATTTATATTTTTAGTATTACAAATCAAGTTAAATCAACAATACATCATACTTACATGTATAATATACATAATGATCATACTAATAAAAATATATGTATAATTGTTACAATTAACAACCCAACATGCAAAACATAAAGCAAGATATATTACCCAAACACAAATACTGGACATTTATATGATGAAATAATATCTTTTCTATATAATAATTGGGTTGATAATGTTAACTTTAATAAAATATTCTAATATTTAATAGAATATTCTTATATATAATTATATTTAACTATAATTTATAAATACTTATATTTAAATAAAATAAATAATTAAAAAAAATAAAATATTTTTAAGATATTTTATAATGATAATTATTTAAAAATAATAAAATTATATGTTTTATAACTTAAATAAAATTCAATTAAACTTAAACTCAAATATTAAAATAATATTATATTAAACATATAATATAATTTATTGTGAATTAATAACAAATTAATTTTTAAAAAAAACTAATCAGAAATTTAAATTTAAAATCCACATAATATTTAATATTACATTAAATATATAATATATAATTTTTTATTATTATTCCTAAATTTAAAAATTAAAACAAACATAAACTTAAACAAAAATAAATAAATTATTTAATTAAAATAAAATATTTATTTAAAATTTATATTACATTAATCTAAATTTAATAAAAATAATTAATAAATCCTATAAATAAAACAAAGTGCACATTGCATATATTATAATGCATCATATACTTGTAATGATACGTGCACCCACCCAAATATTATACACATATATACCGTAACAACTTATCATGTACTTGTAATGAGATATGTGAACCCAAATATTATACACATATACACAGTAACAACATTTTAAAACAGAGGTTACACTTTTAATAAATAGTATGTAGTGTTTGAGTGATTATTTTAAGTGCATATATCATTATACATGGTTGGTATAGGTACCTTTTTCGCCAATGTAGCCACGCTTTCTATTGCCTTTCTTGGTTGAACGACCCACACTGCAAATGGAGTCAATGTTTTTACTAGAAAAACCTCTCTCGTTGTTGCATATGAGCAGCGTCGCCGGAGCTCCGGTGGCCGTGATGTCCTTGGACGTAATTATGAACTCTAACGAAGGATCCACTCCCTCCATGTACTCATTATCTTCCGCATTCTACAAATTAGTACATCCACAACAGTTCATTTTCCCGAGAAAATGAATCGATCGATCCTATATGATCGACAGGAAAACTCTAAAGTATATATAGTTCAGTTACCTGAATGAGCTCCATGAGGAAATGGACGTCTTTGGCGTAAAGTTCGGCAGAGAGGTTCTTCACCGCTTGATGAAGATCCTCAGTGAGAGGATTAGGCTCGCCTCCAATGGAGAATTTGGTCCTTCTGATCTCCTCGATGTGCTCTTTCGCCTTCTCCATCGCCATGTTCAGTAATACGATCAAAAATCAGAACCTTTAGTGAGAAAACGAGAAAACAGAGAGACTACTCTTAAGACTGAGTTGTTGACTGACTTACTGTCTTCTTTTTCCCTATATATACTGTAAGAAGAAATGAAATAGTATTTTTTATAAAAATAAAAATAAAATTAATAATAACTACTTGTATGAGAAGTTTCAAAAAGTAATTAATATATTTATTGTTTAATTGGAAAAATAAAAAAACCTTGGGACGAAGGAAACTAAAAAAGAAGACCTTTTTATATATTGGGTTTGGAAGATGTGAAGAGACTTTTTTTTTTATCAGTCTTTTCCTTACTTTTCGAATTTTAAAGGACAGTGCTTCTCGTCCCGAAGCAACAAGGCATTTTGTTTTATTGTTATTAGAGGATTTGTTCTATCATTTAAAATACATTATTAAAACTCATATTTTTTTATTTTAATCTAAATTTTACATTATATCATACATTAACTTTTCTATATATTTTTCTACATCATTTAAATATTATATCTTTAAACATATTATACTAATTAAAGTAAAATAAAATAATTGAAAAATAAAAAAAATATTAAATATTAAATAGAGAGAGAAAGTTTATAAAGAAAAATAATAATATTAAAATATTATATAAATGATATGTAAATATTATGTAAATATAGATATAATTTAATTGGAGTTTGTGCATAGTTATTATGAATATATGTATAAAGGAGCTGATGTAAGATGTTTATATGAGTTTTAGCTAAATATTATAGAGAAAGTGTATTACAAAATATATCACCAAAATATATATTTTTATAATTTACTTTAAATTTTTACATTATACTATATATTTGCTTCGCTATTTTTTATCTACATCATTTATATATTATATTTTTTTAAATATTTTATTTATTTTAAGAAATAAAATAATTAAATATAATAGTATCATACTTATATATACACAAAAATTTATAAAAAAATAATAAAATATTTATAGCTTGATGAACAGTGTTTCATTATATATAGAGAAATATTATTTATTTAAATAAAAAAATATAACTTTACATCATCTATTGGAAGACTACTTAACTATTTTTTCTCTGTATTATAAAGAATAATACATTTTAGCTCATCCATTAAGAGTACTTTCAGAAGTGTTGCATGCATAATATTACTTCTATCTTATGTCTCTCTATATTTTTCAAAGTCACTCAATTACTCAAAATAAACATCTCCTAATCAATTTTAAACTTGTTAGATTTGGTTTGAGTTGTATTTTTTCCCGAAATGTAGTGTATAGTTTGAGATTTTTAATTGAAATTTTGAATTGTTATGCTTAAAGTGGACCCATATATCATTAATATGCCTATTATTGCATGGATTAGAAAAGTACGCGCTAATGATTCAAAAACTACCTAAACAACCCTTATCATAATTCCCTCTCTCTTTAACTCAAATCAATCCAGTAGCAAAGTGCAACTCTTTAATAAATTTTGATATTTTTGCTACTAATTACCTATTTAATTAATAATTAATTGGCTGATTTTAGAATGATTTAGTTGTATTAAAAAAATCACACATATATATGCTAATGCCAAGACAATAAAAGTAAAGTTTGTGTATCTATATTGTGTTATCATTCTTTTTTTAGGATGATTGCTATGGAAGCTCCCTTGGATTATAATCTCTAATTAGTGGACATATAGATTTAATAAAAAAAATATAATATTTTTAAATTATTAAATATTTGAGTCATTTTTTAAATAAATTAGTTTTGATTTATAAAAGAAAATCATTATTTTTTTCTAAATATTCTCTTCTATATATATTTTAAAAAGTGTCGTTTAATATTGGCTTCTTTTTTATAAAATAAAACTTTATGGAGGTAAGGAAAAGGAAAGAGAGAGGAAAGAGAGAGAGAGTTATTACGGAATTGATGGATTGTACTATTGAAAATTTTCCACACGATTTGAAGACTCAACAATTACTTATCTACCGAGTGGGTGAGTGAGAAAGTGCGAAACCCTTGGGATTCCTCGATCAAATGAGTGGCCCTAATTTATTTTTGCTTTTACTTTTAAATTTAATAAAGTTATATAGTAAAATTCTTTGGGAAATTTTATGATACATAATAATAAAATTTTTTAATATACCAACATAAATTATCATCCAAAATATATGACAATTTCAATTTTTTTTAGATAAAAATACTCTTAACATTCAAACACCCATTTTTTTTTTCTCAATTCAAACTCTCTCTCATTCTAATATTGTAGATCTTGAAAAAATATCAAAATTTAAAAAAAATCATCTAAAACAAATATTTGAGTGAAAAAATATGAACTTCAAAAGTTTTCGTTAAATTTCAGTACAGAGCATCGATTTTGCATCAAAATTGCATCGAAAAAGCATCGCCTTGGCAAAAAAAAATCAAGTTTTCATGATTTCATCGCAACAGCATCGAAATACCATCGATTTTGCATTGAAACAGCATCGATTTTGCATCGAAAAAAATATCGTTTTGGCCAAAAGAACAAGTTTTTATGATTATATCGAAAAAACATCGAAATACCATTAATTTTGCATCAAAAAAACATCGTTTTGGCCAAAAATTAAGTTTTCATGATTGCATCGTAACAGCATCGATGCACCATCGATTTTGCATCGAAATTGCATCGAAAAAGCATTAATTTTGCCAAAAATAAGTTTCATGATTACATCGCAAGATCATCGAAATTATATCGATTTTGCATCAAAAAGACATCGTTTTGATGCAATTTAGATGCTTTTTTATGGTGTTTCAATGCAATTTCGATGCGAAATCGATGATGTTTCGATGCTCTTGTGATGCAATCATAAAGCTTGTTTTTTTGGCCAAAACGATGACTTTTCGATACAAAATCGATGGTGTTTCGATGCCAAATCGATGGTATTTCGATGCAAAATTGATAGTGCATCGATAATGTTTCGATGCAATCATGAAAACTTGATTTTTTTTGTAAAATACGATGCAATTTCGATGCTCTGCACTGAAATTTGACGAAAACTTTGGAGGTTCATATTTTTCACTCAAATGTCGGTTTCAGATTTTTTTTTTAATTTTGGTATTTTTTCGAGATCTACAGGATTAGAATGTTAGAGAGAGTGAGAAAGTGAGAGAATAAGAGATGTTAGAGAGATAAAGTTTGGATTGAGAGAGAAAATGAGTATTTGAATGTTAGGGGTATTTTTGTTAAAAAATTGAAATTGTCATATATTTGGGACAGTAACTTATATTGACATATTAAAAAATTTCATTAATTTATTATGTATATAACATGAAATTTCCCAATTATTTTTAGTCCATAAATAGTTTTTTACCTAATTTATTTTTTATTTTTTTTATGATACTATAATTATTTAGAATATCTTGTAAATTTTGGAAAAATTATAAATAATTTACCATATCAAAAAATAAAGTTTGAACATTTTATTGCACACGTGACTATGTTTTAATATGCATAAAAAATAACTTGTTTAAATATTATTTTCAGCACGGTAAATTATTCAAAATTTTCTGAGAATTTGCACGATGGCCAACAACACAAATAAGTGCATCAGTGAGCCCCTTTTTGGGTTTTTGGGATACACCATAAAAGTCCCCAATTATATGATATCGATACATTTATTTTATCTTTATTATCAACTTAAAATATATATACATAACACAAATTAATAAAGAGTTTATGTCTTTTTAGACCTTGTGCTTTGTCTCATTACCTGTTTGGACCCTGTGTTTTGACGAATTACTTTTTGGACCTTATATTTTCTAAAATAGTTCAAATATACCCCTAAACCCGATTTCGATCAAAGTTTTTTTTAACTAAAATCACAAATAATTCATCAAACTAACAACTCAAAACAAAAATACAGTCATTCTGCATAATAACTATGTTGTTATATTCAATTTTTTGTTAATCAAAATCGGATTTAGGGGCCTATTTGAACCATTTTACAAAACACGGGGTCCAAAAATTAATTTATCAAAATATAAGGTCCAAACAGGTAATGAAGCAAAACACGGGATCTAAAAATGTATAAACCCATTAATAAATAAACACCGCCACACATGTAGTGTTTGTGTGACATTTAATGTTTGACTGGAAAAAAATGAGAATTAATGGTTAGTACTTACAAAATGCCACAAATTGGTAAGGGATGATACTTTTGTTTTCTCGTAAAAAAAATTATATTTAGGTGTATAAAATTTGAAAGGTTTAATATTTTAACTACAAATTTCTCATTTAAATAATACAATTTTAGTATTCTCTATATTTATAGAGTACACTTATATTGAAAATAAATAAAATTATTAAAAGGGTAAATATCATTTTAGCCCTTGTATTGTGCAAAAGTTACCGATTGCACCGTCTGTTTTGTTAAATGACAATTTGGATCGTGCGTTTTGCAAAATGGAACAAAATAGTACTCTGAATCCCATTTTGATCAAACTTATTTTGAATTTGACCAAAATACCCTTAGATTTTTTAATTAATGAATTAATTGATATAAATTAAATATTTATTACATTCAAAGTTAATAAAAAAACTAATATAAATTTTAAAAAATAATAAAACAAATGATATTTTAATTAATTAAAGCTTTGAAATAACTATAATAAATCAAAATCAATATTATCCCAAAAAAGACTTGAGCACTAAATTTATTCTGAAATCTTAAAACATTAATCAAATTAATAAATTCAAAATGTTATACTTAAATATATATATATATATATATAACAAATCAAAATTAAATATTTCTTTCTTTCCTTTTCTTCTCATCTACACTAACCCAGCTGGCCCTAGGAAGTGCACTGTAGCAGATCCTCCACTGAAACAGTCGGCAACTATTCCACAGGGTTGAAGATAGGGTGACACTCACTCTCTTCCACCACACAACTCTTCCTTTGGTTGACAATGGAGCTGGTATCGAACAAAGATATGGGTGTTTGAGTGGACTGGCTTAAAGGGAGTGTAATGCCCCGGATTCCCTAATGTGGTTTAACGGCTGGATTTGTAGGCCGGGAGGGCCATAATTGTTTAATTGTGCCATTTAATGTGTTTATGTATGTTTATGGGAATTATATTATAATATAATGTTAATTGTATGCATGTCGGTGATATATGTTGAGACCACATTATGATGTGGGTTTGTTCGAGCTATTCGACATGAGACGATCGTAGATTATTGATTAGCGGTGTAGTCACAACAGGTTTAAGTGTCGGGACTTGGGTTGAGTCTCGGGGTGATTTTGAGGGTTAGAGCGTTACCGGGAGACAAAGGGTAACGGGATCTGAATTATTGGTGTTTATGATTTTTTAGAATAGCGGGAATTTGAGTGCGTTAATTATGATTAACGAGATAGGAGGGAAGTACCAAAAATGCCCTTGGGAGCCTTTGGAAAGTATTAATTGACCTAGGGGTAAAATGGACATTTCAACCCTAGGATAGATATATCACTTGTTGGCTGAAGAAAGTAGTGAAAACAGAGTATACTTTAGAGTTCTCCCGTACCTTCTTCTCCTCACTGTTCTTTGTGGTTTTTGAACCAATCTTGAGGATTCAAGCTTAGGAAGCAAGCCTTGGGAGTTTAGGAGTGTGTTCCACCATTGAAGGCCATCATAAGCCAAGCTTTGGGTAAGTTTCTAACCATGGTTTTCTTTGGTTTGCTCTGTTTTGGTTTTACTTTACAGCTGAGATTACTAGGATGAATTCATGGGTTTTGTTGGGAGTTTTGGCTAGGGTTCCCATGCTTGTGATGTTTGGGATGTGTTGGGATGATTTTTGGGTTTATTTGGCATCAAGAATAGGGTTTGGAAGATTGGAGATCGAGTTAGAAACGAAGGAGATGAAGAAGGTCGGTTCAGGGGTGTTTTGGGCTGGAGGTAGCGCCACAGCGCCCACCCTAGGGCGCTATAGCGCTCCTCAGGAGGCTTTTTGGCTTTTGGGAGGTTCTGAGTAGAGCGCTGTGGCGCTAGGGGTTGAGCGTTGTAGCGCTACCCTGTTCCTTCCAAACCCCGTTTTGAGTGTTTTTAAGTGTTTTTGACTTGGGGTTTCAATCCTTAAGGCCCAGGATCGAATCTACTCACCGTGTGGGCATGTTCCGAGGTCCCGAGGGTGGTGCTTAGGTTAAGACCTTATTATTATGGATTCTCATTAATGGAGGTTATAATTGGTTGTGATTAGGTAACCGCTAAGGAACTAAAAGACTGATCGTTCTCAGGGGTCGTCTTTATCATACTTCTCGCTCGAACTTGAGGTAAGAAAACAGTGTATGGATACAGTTGCACCCTGTACAGGTATATGACATGCATGGTTTGATATTGAGGCATGTTGGTTGATATACGTGAACATGGATTGCATATTAAATGCTAAAGAATGTTGACTACCTGTTTAAGACACTGACTAGTCAGGGACCGACCCTAAAGTCGATGATCACGCATTGAGTGGCTCTATGGCATTAATGCGGGACCGACCCTAAGGTCGAAGAATTTATGAGCGCTTGCTTGGTCTACGACCAGAAGACTATAGCCAAGGTATATGACCCTGGTGACCGTTTGTCACGTGGCTAAGGGACGTTGTCCATAGTTTCGACTCTAGGGTTGTGAGGAAGGTTATGTTGGTGACCAATCACCATGCACCTGTCCTAAACAAGCTTATGAAAGAATCACTATTCAGTTAAGCCCTGGTGACCCTATCGTCACATGGTTAGAGAGAGCGATGCTCAATATTGTGACTTTTGGCTATTGTCACCTATTTACTGGACTGATAGTCCTGAATGGTTAATATGATCGCTGTTGATATTATATCATGTTTTTATTGTGTTTTCTTGCTGGGCCTTGGCTCATGGGTGCTATGTGGTGTAGGTAAAGGAAAGGAAAAGCTTGGCCAGCCTTGAGTGGAGAGCTTGGGCGATGTGATGTACGTACAGAGCCGCTTGACCGCCACGGTCAAGGAGTTCTCAGAGGGACTAGGGGTTTACCCTATTTTTGCCGCTTAGGCCGGCGGAGTTTGTAAATTTGGAACTGTAGCGACTCTTTTATACTACGAACTACTTGTAAACATTTTGAAAGGCTCATGAGCAGTTTAGTTACTTAATAAAATGTACCCTTTCCTTTTACTGGTTTTCTACCTTAACCTGATAATAACACTTAGCTCACGTTTTTAACCAAAGGACTCGGGTAGCGGGTCAAATTTCCGGTTCACCGTTCACCGTAACTGTTCTGGGGTAACCAGGGCGTTACAGGGAGGATTTTGGAAGGTCGAGTAGGGTAGCGTTGGGGGGGTTTCTAGTGTCATCGCGCGATTTATTGGCTCGTCGAAGAACAGATGGAGCTAATGATCAAACCAGAGTTTAACTCATGGTGGTTAGTGAAAACAGATCTGGGCTTTCAATTGATATGATTTGTGTTTGTTTTGTGTTTATTCTTGGGTTTTGTTTGTTTTTTGTTGATCTTTGTTTTCACTAAGGTTTATGGTTTTGAATCTGAGTTTGAATGTGAATATAGTTTAATTGTGGGCTACATTTTATGAGTTTGGATAATCTAAACATTCCCTAAAATTTTGGAGACATTTTAGGATCACACTCGGGATGGTTTTGCAGAGGCATCTACGTTGCGTCGCCTATGAGAGGCGACACATCGCCTAGAACTATCTGGGAGACAAAACACCTAGTAGGCGACACATCGCCTAGGCGGTCCGTACAAGTTTGTTCATTTACGTGACTTAGCTCCAAATGATGTGTTTAAAAGCTCTTATCCTATTGGTTATACTCAATGACAGTGCCTACACTATAAATAAGGGTTATTAGAGTTGAAAAATCTTAATCACATTTTTCAACTCTCTCTCTCTCTAGCTCTCAAAGACCATAAGTTTTCTCCAAGAAACTCATCAATTGTTGCTTGACTTGCATGAGTTTCAAGGCTTATTAAATCCCAAATCGCATTGTACTTGGTTGAAGCTTCAAGCAATAAGGGAAGGCTTGAAATAGAGATTTTGGACAACAATATTCTTATTGCGTATAAGCCTTAGAAGTTCCCCAAGCTGAAGATTCAAGTTGCTCAATACAAAATGTTGTATCTCTCTAACCCTAATCTTGTATTTTGTCATTCTATTGTGTTTATGTTGTTAGTATTGATATTTAAATGTTTCTAAATTCATCTTATAATCATTTAATCACTTAGTCATTTATAATCAAGATTTGCATTCATAGCATGAATATGATTATTTGATTATCAAGATTTGCATTCATAATTTGAATAAAATTTTTAATTAGCATCTAGGATTTGTAATATTGAATTTTTCCTATTATGTATTGTTTATTAAGAAAGTGTGAAGCCATAAATTCCCAACACCGCCTCCTCCTCTAGGGTGATGCTGTGACCACCTCCATCCTCTATTCCACCAACTCAGCCAAGACAATCTGGTTTACCACGACAAATGAGATCTTCTCCATCACCATCAGAGTTGCCACATAAACGACGATCAATGGAACAATTTCAAGTTTTTGAGTCGTCGGATTCCTACTCTACGGAATCAATATGTTAAAATTTTGTTTTGGTTCAGCTGTTAACTCTTGTGTTCATGAGGCCATTCATTGACTATTCTACAGAGATTATTAGCTGAATATTTGATTGATATGTATGTGCAATCAGTACTTCTATTACTATTGTTCTTATAGTCCTAAAGTCAATACTCCAGAGGTGTTTGATAAAATTTCTCACTGAGCATTATATGGTAATTTGCTTTCGGGGAACTAAACAATATTTAATTAACATAGGCTTCCTGTTATGGTTCATTCTTCAAGGGAGATCAATTACAGCGTCGTATTCATTTTGCAAGTTTCTTGTTTACTTGTATGACTTTAGACTCTGAGACCTTCGTGGTTTATCAGTGTGAATGAGACTCTAAAGTCAAATAAAATATTACAACATTTGTGGGTTTTGGGTATCAAGGAAAAAACATCAATGGGACTGCTGTTTTGATTATATGTATGTGTGGGAGATTATATAGTGATAGCATTATATATATTTAACGAACACTATCAAGTCATACTGTATGATATTTATCTTAGTTTGGGAAAATTGTGGATAAATTACTTGAACTTTGTATTTATTTGTGGATAAATACCAAAACTTTTTTTTCGGTGTAAAAGTACTAAAACGTTACTTTTATTGTCATTCTGTGGGTACCAATTGTTAAATATTATTTTTATTCAATAAATTTGCAGCTAAAATACCTAAATTTTGCATTTACTGTAAGAGTTCACTGAACTTAAGAACTGAACCAGAGAAACAATAACAGAAAGAAATAACAAAACTGGAAAGAGAAGTAAAATGAGTGAAATAAAGAGCTCAACCAATAAAGATGAGACTCATATCAAATATATAGAAGCTGAGCTAAACAGCTGAGAATTTGTTACAATAGAATTACTTACATAACAGACCAAGACAGCTAATAAAATAACAGATTTTGTTATAACAGAATTGGTGCCTCATTTGAGTGGTCACACTCATGCTCAGTCCTAACATCCCCCCTCAAGTTACACGGGGATGATCGAAGTGTTAACTTGTCACAAAGAAAATGGAATTGAGAAATATGCAAAGGCTTAGTGAGAAAATCTGCTATCTGATAAGCAGAATCAATGTATCGAACTTCAAGTTGCTTGGCAAGAACACGATCCCTGACAAAATGCAAGTCGATTTCGATATGTTTCATCTGAGCGTGGAAAACAGGATTTGAGGCCAAAGAACCAACTCCCATATTATCACACACCATAGAACTAGACAGTGATGTAACTTTAGACCAACTTCACTAAGTAAAGACTGAAGCCAAATCAACTCAAGAGTAGCTAAGGCAAGAGATTTGTACTCAGATTCCATGCTAGACCGTACAATGACATGTTGTTTCTTGGAGCACCAACTGATCAAATTACCACAAAAAAACATACAATAACCTGATGTTGATTTACGATCATCAATGCACCAAGCCCAATCAACATCAGTGTACCCTTGAAGATCCAAAACAAGGGCTAGTTTGAAATGCAAGCCAAGAGTGGGAGTACCAACCAGATATCGAAGGACTCTCTTGCAGGCAGACCAGTGTGATGTGGTAGGAGCTTTGAGAAATTGACTCAAACGATTGACAGAGGAGGCTATATCAGGCCTAGTCAAAGTGAGATATTGAAGAGCCCCAACAAAACTTCTGTATATAAACGGGTCATCTAAGAGAGTACCAGTTTGTAGACTAAGTTTTGTGCTTGGACACATAGGAGTGGGTTGAGTTTTGGCCTCATGCATGTTTGTTTTGTGAAGTATATCCTGAATGTACTTTCTCTGATTTAAGTAGATACCTGATGCATCTCTGTATACTTCAAATCTGAGAAAGAAGTTGACAGGACAAAGAACTTTCAAAGTAAACTACTTATTCAAACCCTGTATGTGTTGAGGTTTTATGCCCTAATTAAAACCCTATTTCTTTGTAATCTCTTTTATTATCAATAAAAGAATAGAAATCATTTTTTGACTTGGTCAATCACTTTGCTCACAAGTTTTATTTTCATGATTATTTGTTTAATATAAACTTCTATTAAATCCTGAGCATATAGTTAATTGTATTTATAGTGACGTAATCACAATGGAATATAAATATGATTATGTTGACGGCGAAATCTCATCAACGAAATTAGATCAGAAAACTCAAAGGTAAGTATGGAGATATTTTGATAAGAACTTAGAATGAACTTATGGAAGGATAAACACAAATCAATAATGGAGTGAGCTTTTGTATATTGCTGAATAGCTTGAGTGTACAATGAATTTTTCAACCCCTTTGCTGGAGGGGTGAAAGTCTATTTATATTGGAGCTCTAATGGCTCCTGATACATAGTGGTCCCAGGGGACAAGATTGTACATAGGTACATTGTCAGGGTTGTGGCACAGGTCGTAGTGGTGTTGAAGGAGTGGTAGTCGACTCTAGTACGTGTCAGGGGCCTGCAAAAGTACTCCTGCATTGGTACCACATTACACCTCCACTACTTGTCGGGTACGGACCTCATAACATGCTGAGGTAGTCTTTACCATGTACTATTCTTGTACTGCCACTACCTATCTGGCGTGGACACCGTATCCGTACTCTAACTCTTCTTGGTATGCATGTTCATTTTGTATCTCTTCTGACCTCATGTCGGATCATTGTGAGGCCCTTCCTAACCTTCCTCGAATGCATGTTCAAGAGGCCCTTGACTCTACGTCTTGTGAGACTCACAGGGACAGCGGTGCCCCGTTGGTGGCACTTATCTTAGGAAAAGGGAGAAGGCCTCTTCAACGAGGCCTACTGCATGTGCGGTGAGGCATGGTGCCTACGTATGAGATTATGATCTCTCCTTGCGAGACCATCGCTTTGCAACCTTCATGCGCGAGGCCCTTGGTGTAATACTCTGCGTGGTGCAAGAATCTGCGTGGTGTGAGACCCTCGGGTGTGCGAGGCATGAGACACTTGGATGTACGAGGGTGCGAGGCTCAGTGCAATGCCCCGAAATCCCTAATGCGGTTTAATAGATGGATTAGTAGGCCGGGAGGGCCATAACTGTTTAATTATGCCATTAAATGATAATTTGCATGTTTATGTGAATTATATTATAATATGATGTTAAATGCATGCATGTGGGTCCACATTTCATTTCAGGGGTGTTTTGGTAATTTGGCCCATTGAGGGTGTAATTGTATATTTGTATGCATGCCTGTGATATTTTGTTGTGATATTTTGTTGAGACTACATTATAATGTGGGTTCGTTCGAACTATTCGGCATGAGACGATCTTGGAGTATTAATTAGCGGTCTAGTCATAACAGGTTTAAGTTCGGGGCTCGGGGTGAGTCTCGGGGTGATTTTAATGATTAGAGCGTTGCCGGGAATTAAAAGATAACGGGATATGAATTATTAATGTTTGAGATTATCGAGAATAGCGGGAATTGGAGAGCGTTAATTATGATTAACGAGATAAGTGGAAAATACCAATTTTGCCCTTGGGAGCCTTTAGAAACCCTTATTAGACCTAGGGGTATTTTGTTCTTTTCACCCCTAGGATAGATATAAGCCATTAAGGCTGTAGAAAGGTAGTGAAATCAGAGTATCTTCAAGAGCTCTCCCGTACCTTTTCTCCTTCTATTTTCTTTGTGATTTTTGAGCCATTCTTGAGGATTCAAGCTTGGGAAGTAAGTCTTGGAAGTTTGGGAGTGTGTTCCACCATTGAAGAGCATCATAATCTGAGCTTGAGGTAAGTTTCTAGCCATTAAAATCCCCGCTTTGCTCTGTTTTAGTTCTGGTTTTCAGTTGGGATTTCTAGGTTGGATGATTGGTTTTGTTGGGAGTTTTGGCTAGGGTTCTTGTGGTTGTGATGCTTGGGGTATGTGAGGATGATTTATGGGTTCATTTGGCACCAAAAATGAGATTTGGAAGCATTGGAATCAGGTTAGAAGTGAAGGAGTCGAAGAAGGAGGTTTCAAGGGAGCATCAGTCTGGGGGTAGCGCTACAACGCCCATCAGAGGGCGCTATAGCGCTACACAGGATTTCTGTGGGCGGTTTGGGGGTTCTGAGTATAGCACTGGGGCGCTAGGGAGCAGCACTGTAGCGCTACTCTGTTCCTCCAAAATCCCGTTTTGAGTGTTTTTAAGGGTTTTTGGCTCGGGGTTTCAATCCTTAAGGCCCGGGATCGAATCTACTCACCGTGTGGGCATGTTTCGAGGTCCCGAGAGTGGGGTTTAGGTTAAGACCCTTTCATTGTGGATTTTCATTAATGGAGGTTATAATTGGTTGTGATTAGGTAATCGCTAAGGAATCAAAAGGTCGATCGTTCTCAGGAGTCGTTCTTATTATATTTCTCGCTCGAACCGAAGGTAAGAAAACTACACTATGTGTATATGAAATGCATGATTGTTGTTGAGGCATGTTGGTTAATAAAGGTGGATATTGATTGCATATTAAATGCTAGCAGATGTTGTTCACTTGTGTATGGCACTGACTAGTCAGGGACGGCACTGGTCGCGTATCACTGACCTAAGAGTCAGAAACGACATAAGCATCCTGAACGCAGGGCCGCATGAAGATTAGATCTAATCGATATCAGCGTTGAATGACTCTAAGGCATTAATGCTGGACCAAACCTAAGGTCGATGAAACTTATAAGCGCTTGACTAGTCTAAGCTTGTTACTTAGAGCCTGGGCCTAAGGCCTAGGTGACTGCTTGTCACATGGATAGGGAACAGAGTTCCATGGTTATGACTCTATGGTCATGAGGTAGGTTATGTTGGTGACTAGTCATCATGCACCTAACTTGTTTAAGCTAGTGAAAGGTTCACTTATATGTTAATCCCCGGTGACCCTATCGTCACATGGCTAAAGGGAGTTGTACCCACCTTAGTGACTTTTACAACTGTCACCTACCTGTTTTGGACTGAAAGTCCTGAATGATTATTATGATCATTGTTGATATTATATCATGCTATATTGTGTTTTCTTGTTGGGCATTGGCTCATGGGTGCTATGTGGTGCAGGTAAATGGAATGAAAAGCTCACCCAGCCTTGAGTGGAAAGCTTCGGTGGTGATGTGTACATATGCGGCCGCTTGACCACCACGGCCAAGGAGTTCTCAGAGGAACTAGGGGGTTTACCCTATTTTTGCCACTTAGGTCGGCAGGTTGTAAATCGTAAACAGTAATGACCATTTTGAGTTGTAAACAACTTGTAAATGTTTTGATGGGCCCATGTACAGTTTTATGTATTAAATAAAATATATCCTTCCCTTTTGATTGATTTTTCACCTTAGCCTGTTAATAACACTTAGAAGCACGTTTTTAACCAAGGGACTCGGGTAGTGAGTCAAATTTCCAGTTCACCCTTCACCGTAACTGTTCTGGGGTAACCAGGGCGTTATACTCAGTGTGGTGCGAGACTTCGCGGGGTGCGAGACCCTTGGGTGTGCGAGGTTGTACGAGGGTGCGAGGCTCCGCGTGGTGCGAGACACTCAGGTGTGCGAGGCGTGAGACACTTGGCCTCACTATGCGAGGTTGTACGAGGGTCGAGGCTCAGCGTGGTGCGAGACTTCACGTGGTGCAAGACCCTCAGGTGTGCGAGGTGCGAGACGATTGGCCTCGCTATGCGAGGCTGTACGAGGGTCAGAGGCTCAGCGTGGTGTGAGACTCCGCATGGTGGAGCTGAGGGTTCGAGGCGCGAGTCGAAGTGCGCCTCACTGTGCGAGACCCTTCCCGCAGCATGGACCCGAGTGCACGAGGTTCCTAAGCGAGGCCATGTCTTGCGAGACGCGCGTAGGCGAGGCGAGGTGTGCGACACCCTTGGCGCGCAACATGTCTCTGGATGCAAGACTATCCCTCGTGAGGCTCGTGAGACGCAAGGTGGGCTCGTGGGTCATTGGCGCGAGACACCCGCAGCACCCCATGCGCCTCTTCGCGAGAAGTGAGTGATAGGCTCGCGAGACAGGGGGTCTCGCGAGGTACCTGGGTACTTGGTGCTCTTTGCATGTAGATAGGTGTATGCCTCAGGTGTCTTTGGCAACGCTTACGCATGTGAGTGCATCTTGACCCATGAGCATGTCAACCTCACGCGAGCACGCCGGACCTCACTATGTGAGGGCCTTGTGCACCTATCCTCTTGCAATATTTATTTGGGCCCCTTAGCTTAACAGGGCCAAACC
This sequence comes from Humulus lupulus, assembly GCF_963169125.1. NCBI lineage: Eukaryota > Viridiplantae > Streptophyta > Magnoliopsida > Rosales > Cannabaceae > Humulus > Humulus lupulus. The sequence goes on along the minus strand of NC_084796.1, from coordinate 13,454,547 downwards.
TCATGGCTCATAACGTGTTGTTTCTCTTGAGAGAATCTCCTGTAGGGGTGTACACGGTTTGGTTTGGTGCGGTTTAGAAGAATTTTTAAACCAAACCGCTCATGCGGTTTTTTCAAAATGAAAAACCAAACCAAACCATTAAAATTAAAAAACCAAACCAAACCAAACCATTAATAAACGGTTTGGTGCGGTTTGGTTTGGTTTGGTTTTAACCATATAACCAAATTATTAAAATTTAAAACTTTTGTATTATAAAATAATTGTATTTAAATAATAATAATTTTAGCTTTACTTTTAAGACCATAAAAGTCTACAAGAAGCTTATTGTCTTTGTTGTTGTAAGTTTAAGTATTTTGAATCATTTTATAGAAGTGAGAAAAAGAAATGTTTACTTTCTAAACAATGTGGGACTTTACATTTTTTTTTTACTTTTAGAAACTTGTGCATCTATTAAATACTACTAAAAACATATCATAAACAATTAAATTGTTTGGCTTGGATGGTTTGGTACACTTTATATTAACTTAAGTGTAGGGGTTCAATCCTTTGAACCATCATTTCTAAAAATTATTTTTTTAGAAAAAATTACGGTCCGGTCCGGTTTAATTGGTTTTAAAAAATTAGAAACCGTGACCAAACCATTAAAGTTGAGCGGTCCGGTTAAACTGAACCATCAAAAAACGGTTTCATTGATTACAGATTTTTGCGGTTTGGTGCAGTGCGGTTTGGTTCCAAACCGCGGTTTGCGGTTTATCTGAACACCCCTAATCTCCTGTATTCAAAAGGCCTACAGGCTCGAGCCCAATAGCATGACTAAGTGACCTTTATCCCTATGTTCCAACCAGGGACTAGAGATTTTTTTTCTTTGGTGGATTTTTGGCATCCACAGATTATATGTTCAAAATAAGTTAGTCTTAAGATTAGTCAGTGCATAGGATTTACATTGACTTGCCAATCTACGATATGATCTACTTACACATCACATTGTTATGTTCTTTCCAGAACATTAGTAAAGTAGATAAGATCGAATGTATTTGTTACATCGGACATGACCGATATTGACAGTTGATAAGATAAGTAAACATACTGTTATTATCTATTCTAGTCATATCATATAGTTGACCATTGGTCAATTCAATCTCAATTCCGAGTGGTTAGTATTCTAACTGATTATATTATTTGAGTTCTTTGACTTGTTCGTTACTAGCTTACCCTACGGACTAGCCCATACTTACATCTTGGGAACTCGGTAGTATAATTGAGTGGGAGTGTTAATCATAGATATGAACATCTATAGCTTCTGATGAAGAAGTGAAATGATGGTTTCCTTTTAGTTTGGTTCAAGGTGTTAAATGATAGAGATCTCATTTTAGTAATTAAATTAGTTTACTGAAATATCATTCACAAGGAACTAAGTGTTTTAAGGATAAAATATAATGAGGGGTAAAACAGTATTTTAGTCCTATCTCATTGTAGACCGTCTATAGAGGATTGAGTGACAATTATGGTTGTAGTGATGGATAATTAATAGCGTATCTATATTTGTTATAGAGCGTTCTATGAATTCAAGAGTGCAATTCTGAGTCTATAATAGAGTCACGAGGAATTAATAAGTTAGTAAATTTATTTGTTAGATTTATGATAACTTATTGGAGCTTGATTTTATAGGCCTATAGTCCCCATTGTACCTTGGATAAAATCATCTAGATAGTCTCAATTAATTGATTTAATTATCAATTATAATTATCAAAGTTGACCAGGTCAATTTTGAATAGTTTTACAAAGTTATGTAATTTTGAGAAGAAAAGAGAAATTATGGCAGATTTATTAATTAAGATAAATTGATATCTAAATTAATAAATAAGTTTAAATCAAGGTTCAAATTATAAATAATTAATATGATAAAGGATTTAATTGATTATTTAATTAATTAAATCAATAGAAAATAATACATGCCTTGATTTTAAGATCAATGGGCTTATAATCAAATGGGAAATTTCACGGGCCTAAAGCCCATGATAATTTCGACCTAGGGCTTCAAATTGGCTATTATTTTATTGATTTTTTTAATTAAATTAAATGGCCTAATTGAGTCTATAAAATGAGTGCTTAGAGAGAAATCAAAACATAAGTTCAGAAGTCAGATTTTCTTATAGGCTTTAGATTATCTCTAAACACAAGTCATTTTCTAAGCCTCTTTGTTATTTTCTCTTCTTCTCTCTGTATCTATCTCGTGTGTTGAGAATTGCTCACTCTAGTCTAGGTGATTCTAAGGATACATTGGAAGACTGTGAAGAAATTAGAAGAACGATTCAGTTTCTTGACAATACTCTGCGACAGAAAGGATACAAGAGTTAGAGAAACTGAAGGAATGACTCATTCATTCCGCTACGTATACTGTAAGTATTCTAATCATTGTTTCTCTTTGAATTCAATTTTAGAAACATGTTCTAGGCTATCTTATAATAATTTGTTTAATATTAATACATGAAAATAAATAAAAATCATGTATAAGTTTTCCTAACAACTGGCCTCATAGCCTTTGGTAATCTTTATTTTCATGCATGAACATGTTTAAAATTGGATTATTTGATATGTTTGAATAATTGGATGGTTTTCATGTTTTTATGAAGCATATTGATTTTATGTGATTATTGGCAATTTTTAGGTTATTTTGTTGTGTTTTATATGCTATTAATTTTTATATATGCTTTATTTTGTGTAAAACATGTTAAACGTTAATTGAAAATGGTTTTGGTTTGAAAAATTGCTCAAATTTTTTTTGAATATTTTTGGCCTCGCTGCCTATGCGCGCGCACACCAGCGTGCCACCTGCACGCACGCCCAGCCCAAAAAAAAATTTTAATTTTTTTTAAAATTAAAGAAATTAAAATTGTAGAAATAAATTATTTATAATCAAAGCCAAAAATATAAAATTTGTTTTTGTATTTAAAATTTTTTTTTAAAAATAAGATATTTTTGTTAGTTGAGATTTAAATAATTAGATATTTTCTACAAAGATTCAAATTCAAATTTAAAAATAGACTAACAACTTAATTTTAAATATTTTAATATATTAAAATATTAGAATTATGATATCAGTTATTTAAGATATTTTCTTTTAAATTCTTGATATTTTTATTAAATCTTTACTTGAAAATATAAATATCATTTTATTCTATAGTTTTTAATATTTAAATTATTTGAAATTTGAATATGGTTAGTTAGATATTTGTATGGATATTTGAATTTGTTTAACTGTTTTAAGATATTTTAGGTTTGTTATAACTATTAATATTTTATTTTTTTAATGGTTAAAATATTAGTTAATAGTTGTAACAAAAGAAGATATTTTTTAAAAACAGTTAAGATATTGATTTTAAAATTTAAAATGGTTAAATTTTGAAAAATATCATTTTTTCAGCCAATTAATAAAATATTTTTTTAATAAATAGGATTTAAATTAACTTTGGTTAATTGTTAAAAATCCTATTTAAATGTGTTACACCCAGATTTCGAACATGAGAAGTTATGTTCCCAAAATCTAGGCTCGTTAGGTGTAAGCTTGAAATATGCATGGTCATCATAATCCTTCAGTCAGACCGTTTTGCTGTAAATACCGACCTCGAAAGCTCGAGGGTGTGTAGCCTCGAATATTCTCTGAGCTCGCAATAGTCATGGTTTGACACATATATATATATTTCCTGATGCATTTCTTGCCTTCTGACGAGATGGTTCGAGCTCGGGAAGTGTAAGCTCGAATATGATGACTTCATCAATGGATACTTGCTATAAACATAGGCGAAATAAGATGATGAGCTCGTAATTGACGGATAGTCTCGGAGATGTAATGAACTCCATATCTAAGCTAATCGGTTACATATGAATGTATTTATTGTTATAAAATCCCAAAGTTTAAGGGATATTATATAATTTGTTATCCAATCTCACATTTTATAGGATGTTTCCGTGTACGTAGGAAATAATGCATTAAATGGCACTATATTATTTGATTTACAGAATATCTTCTCAAAATATGTGGGAATGAATTCTGAAACCTTCTGTATAAATAGAGAAGAAAACTCCAATTGTGGGGGATCGAAATTCTGAGATCTTGAGAAAAAACTCTAGGCAACTATTCTCTAAAGAGTTTCCAGAAAACTCTCAAGTGCTAATAACACTGACTCGTGGACTAGGCAGATTTAACTACTGAACTACGTAAAAATCTCTGGTATTCATCTTCTTTCATTTCCTCTAATATCTTCTTGTTTAATTGCTCTCTTTTTCAAGTTGATGAAAAACGGCGTCAACAGTTTGGTGCTTTCATTGAGAGCCATTAAACAGTGCGTGCATAAATCTGTTTAGTCAGGAAGCCTCTCGAAAGCAATGGCTGCAAATGATCCCAATATTCCTAAGGAGGAAATTTTAGATGAAAATGAGTACCCCCGACGCCCTGGAAAGCAGCCTACAGTGAATTCTGATCCCGATGAGAGGTGTGACTCATCTAACTCTCAGGGACCACCTGCCCCCAAGGCTGGCGAGGATATGTACTACAATCCTGAGAGATATGTGTCCAATCGTGGAACTCGAGAATCGTCAACTGCGTAAACAATTAGCAGAAGCTAAAAAACACAACGAAGAGCTAGCCAGACTAGCTGCTGAAGCACAGGCGCCTCAGGCCCCACCTCGTAGGCCCAGGGGACGTCCTCGAAAAAATGCGGCCACCAGGAGAGCGGAGCAACCTCCACCACCAGCCGAGCAACCTATCCCACCAAGATCCCGGAGAGGTAATCGGGCTGAAGATGTTGCCAACCCAACGGCAGAGGCACCAGCAGAAATAGGGAATAATCGAGCCCCCGCAGAGACTCGGACCCAAAATCCTGGTGCCACGCATTTTGCGCCAGAGCTTGATCAAGCAAATTCAGGGCCTTCTAGGCCCTATAACGGATGACAGCCACCTTCTCCAATAAGGCATCCCTCGCCAGCTCGGAGGGATACTCAACCGGCCCATCGTGATAGAGAAAGGTGAGCTGGGCGAAGACATAGGAATGAAGAAACTACTAGGGACCGTAGGGGTCCCCATCCCACGAGGATCCAAATGTCTCGATATCAAACTATTGAGACAAGGAGACCTGCAGGAAACCCATCTCATAATAATCATGTAACGAGCCATGTCAGCGAAAGCTCGGGTGATACTAGGTCCGTGAGCATATATAACCCAGAACCAAGGTGTTTACCTAAAAATAATTCTTGATGACGTGGCAAGGATTTCTTACACGTGTTTGGCACATGACAGTTCTGAGTAAGGAGATCCTGCTCGACTATCGACCAGAAGATTGTCGGTTTGACGAGTCTCGCATTTAGGTGCGACCAGTCTGGTCGCATGCTTCTATTTACTTCTTTTGAAATACGCAATCTTGTAATAATTGTATTCATTATATTCCCTTTTATTACCTTAATATGCTGATATTAATTGTAATTAAGGCCCATCAGCCCATGTAACCCTCTTGAGCTTATAAATAAGAAGAGAAGGGCTCAAGGAAGGGACTTCTTCTGAACTTTTGAACGTTGGATCTTGATATTCAGAGAGAAAATTAGAGAGTGATTATCCACCAAAAGTTGTAATATTTCTAGAGCTTGTGTAACTCAAGAACCCTAGTTCTTTGATCACATTCTTGGGATTTACTTCAATAAGAACACTAAGTGGGCGTAGGTCATTACCATTTAATTGGGACCGAACCACTATAAATCTCTTGTGTCACTTTCTTTCCATTTGATTTCTTCTCTTGATTTCCGTCTCACTTTTTGTCGTTTATGTGACTCCGTGTCATTGGCCAAATCAAGGGTCAACATTTTGGTGCTTTCATTGAGATAATTATTTCGAAACTTGAAATAGAAAAAATGGCAAAGACATCCAAAAAAACTGGGCAGACTTCCGCCGCTGCATCCACTCCGCCTCCTCCTCCTAATGTGGCTGAAAATGAGCCACACTTAGATTTTGAGGAGGAAGAAATGGATTCTGAGATGCTAAGGACAACACTGGGTGTGTTGCAGGACGAGTTTCCCAATCTGAGGGCCAATCAGGAGAATGCGGCAGAGACCTTGGCGTTGTAGCAGAGGGAGATTGAGCATCAGCGTCAGGAGCTGAATGAGCGACAAGCGGACATGGACCATCGGCAGAGAGAGGCCATGGCCACACTTGAAGCAGCCATTCAGTTGGCCCGAGGACAGGCTGCCCCGACATCTCAACCGGATCAACCACCAAATGCACCACCACAACGGGCCCCAAATCTGAGTCCTCCACTCCAGCCAGTTAGTCCTCAAAGACCGGAGCAACCACCTGTCGCTCAGGAGGATGTCCCTATTCAAGTTCCTGAGCAACAGCCGCACTCTCAAGGTGGTCGCAGCAATCCACAGCGCCAGAGGAAGAATTGGGCCGGGCAGCCTCCTCGCAGACCTATACGCTCAAAGGACGATGAGCCAATTCCACCAAGCAGGGGGCAGCGTCCTTCTGCTGACAGAAGGCACAACGAGTCAAGATCTGCGGTCAGGGGCCCCTCACGGCATAATAATGCACGAGGACCCACCGATCAACGCAGGCCTCCCCCTAACGCTCGGGAGATGCCAGCTAGAGCAGAAAATAGCGTAACCAGCCAATCACGCCATAGTCGATTGCAATTTAGAGACGGACACGACTATCATGAGGTTGATTCCGGCAGGAGGAATTTTGGTCGTGGGTGTGAAGAAACGGGTGGAGATAGAAACCCCCCACCAAGAGAAAATAGGCCTGTAAGCCATAGCGCTGGGGGTAGCCCAGACAGCATAACGTCTTTAATCGGGTGGTCGCTAGCGAGCAGAGACACAGAGATGATGATCTGAGGGACATGCTCAACGACAAGTGCGAAAGGCACAATGAGTACGCTCCTTCGGCGCCAGTCGCCCCAGCAATCCCAGACGTTGTTCAGGCTTAAATTGATGCTCTGAATCAGGCGGTACAGCAGTTGGTTGGGAGTCGGACTTCCCACATTGAGTACGATCGGAGGAGAGGCACTCTGTTCATACAGAGGATTGCCATGGCAGAAACTCCCAGCAAATTCAAGATGTCAGTGTTGCCACACTTTGATGGGTACAATGACCCAGTATCTTATGTGAACAAATTTGAGATACAAATGGATATTCAGAAAGTTTCGGACGATGCCCGCTGCAGGATCTTCCCTGCCACCCTATCTGACACTGCACATGAGTGGTTTTTTAAATTCCCTCATGCTAGTATAGTATCATGGGAGATGTTTGTAAAGGAATTTTACGGACAATTCCACGCTGGTCGTGTACATCCCACTGAGGCCAACCAGCTGGTCGAAATACGACAGAAGGAGGGAGAGCCCTTAAAAGACTACATCCAACGTTTCATGCGAGCGGCTGCTGGAGCAAAGACAGTGGGCGACAAGGGAAAAATGATGGCCCTAATAGCTGGGGTCAGGCGCCATTCTCCCCTCTGGAACAGCCTAAGAAAGAATGGGGTGAAAAGCACCCAGGAGTTTCTTGGTCGAGCTGATCGATACACCAAGCTCGAGGACACGATTGCCAACGAGGGAAAATCACCCATGAAAGACAAGGGACCTAAGGAAGATCCCGCCAAAGTCGCCAATGGGTCAGATAAACCCCATGGCAACGACAAAGGCAATGGGAACAGAAATGGTAAGAATGGTGGCAAAAGGACGAACAATGAGCCATCAACGTCCGAAAGAAAATTCCCCAAAGGCAATAGATACGAGCCGAGATTCACCAACTATACAGCCCTTGTCAACAGTAGAGCAGAGGTCTACCAGGCGATCAATGTCAATGTCCCATATAAGCGACCAACACCTATAAGGAAGGATATCTCTAAGAGAGATACGACAAAATTCTGTCATTTTCACAACGACTACGGGCATGACACCAATGACTGTAACCAGTTGAAGGATGAAATTGAGTTCCTTATTCGACAAGGACACCTACGGAGATATGTATGAGCCACAGGAGGGTCTCAGCGAGAGGCTCAAGGGGGCAACAAGTAGGCGCCAGCACGCCAACGCTCGCTACCTTTACAGCTAGCTCCTATGGCGGGTACATTACTCACCATCTGTGGTGGCCCACACCTCGAAGGAGATAGTGGGAAAGCAAGAGAGTGATACGCTCAGACCTTACGCCACGACCAGGACATCGAGATGATGAGTGTGGAGGATCGAGCACCTAAAAATGCTCAAACAGAGGAGGAGTTGATTACTTTCTTTGAGGATGATGCCCAGCATGTTCGATTCCCACACTCAGATCTGCTGGTCGTAGATGTCCAGATTGCCAATATGATGGTTAAGAGGGTGCTAGTTGACACGGGGAGCTCAGTTAACATATTGTACAAGTCCTCACTGGAAATAATGAAGATGTCCGTCCAGGACCTGGAACCGTGCAACCAAACCATATATGGTTTCTATGGCGAAGGGCTCGTGCCAACAAGGTCGATTAGGCTTCTAGTTATAGAAAGAACCGCACCTGCGAATCAGACATTACTCACTACTTTCATAGTAGTTGATTGTCCTTCAACGTATAATGCTGTAATTGGGAGGCCTATTCTGGTCGACATGCGAGCTGTAACCTCAGTCTGGCACTTTGACATGAAATTCCCAACTGATGCAGGGGTAGGATGCGTATTGGGAAACCAGCGAGAAGCAAGGGAGTGCTACAACGCCTCGGTATCTAAGGCAAAGAAAGGTGGATCGAGAGAAAATGCCGAAAAAGAGTTGCAAACGGCCAATAAAGTGCAAGCCCAATCAGGTGATTGTGTCACCGAATAGGATGTTGCCCAAAGTGAGGATAGAGATTTGGATCCTCGCTTGGGGATTTTGATGAAGAAGTGGGACCCATCGAGGACCTCAAAGAGGTCCAACTCGATGAAGCAAATCCGATCAGGGTTGTGAAAGTCGGTAAAAACTTAGAGACAACAACAAAACAAAAACTGGTGGAATTTTTAAAGAAGAACCAGGAAATCTTTGCCTGGTCGCATAAAGACATGGTTGGGATAGGCCCAGCAGTTATCAGCCATGTCCTGAATATAGACAAAAGTTTTCCACCAGTACAACAAAAAAGACGGCTGCTCGACAAAGATAGATCGAAAGCTTTAAAGGAAAAAGTCGAGAAGCTAAAGGAGAATGGATTCATCAGGGTGGCGTTTTATCCATCGTGGGTCTCTAATCCCGTACTGGTACCCAAGCCGAATGGCAGGTGGAGAACGTGCGTGGATTTTATAGACCTTAATAAAGACTGCCCTAAAGATTATTTCCCACTCCCTAGAATTGACCAGCTAGTCGATGCCACTACAGGACACGAGATCCTGTCATTCATGGATGCATAGTCCGGGTACAATCAGATCAATATGCATCTACCTGATGAGGATCACACTAGCTTTCATACTGATACAGGTTACTGCTACAAAGTAGTGTCTTTCGGTTTGAAAAATGCTGGTGCGACTTACCAGTGACTAGTCAATCACATGTTCAAGGAGCTGATCAGTACAAACATGGAGGTATATGTTGACGACATACTAGTTAAGTTAAAGAAGGCAGAAGGGCACATAAAAGACTTACAAGAATGCTTCAACGTCTTGAACAAATATTAGATGAAGCTGAATCCCCTCAAGTGTTCCTTCGGAGTTGGATCAGGGAAATTCTTGGGGTTTATAGTAAACTCACGAGGAATTGAGGCCAATCCCGAGAAGATCAAAGCCCTGGTCGATATGAAGTCACCAGCGAAGATCAAATATGTTCAAATTTTAACCAGAAGAATTGCTGCTCTAAGTATATTTATCTCCAAATCAACGGACAAATGCGTCCCATTTTTTAATCTGCTTAGAGGCAACAAAAAATTCGAATGGACGGACGAGTGTGAGCAGGCTTTTCAAGCTTTACAACCACACATGTCGCAGCCATCGCTCCTATCAAAACCGGTTTATAAAGAAACCTTATTCATCTACTTGGCGATTACTGAATATGCTGCTAGTGCTGTTCTAGTAAGAGATGAGGAGAATGTGCAAAAGGCTGTGTATTATGTGAGCAAAAGGCTAATAGGAGCAGAACTGCGATATCTGCCTATTGAAAGATTAGCCTACTGCCTGATTTTAGCCTCCACAAAGCTGCGGCCGTACTTCCAAGCTCACCCAATAGCAGTTCTAACCGAACAACCTCTACGACAAGTTCTACAGAAGCTAGAAATTGCAGGTCGATTATTAAAATGGGCGGTAAAACTTAGGAAGTTTGATATCTCTTACTTACCGCGAGCAGTAGTAAAAGGACAAGCGTTGGTCGACTTTGTTGCAGAGTTTACTGGGTCTCCAAACAGCGAGCAGACAAAAGCGCTCGAACCTCAAAGCCAAGCTCCCTCATGGAAGTTGTGCACGGACGGTTCTTCTAATGAGCATCATTATGGAGCCGGGGTGATTTTGATAATGTCAGAAGAGCATCGATTTCATTGCGCGATTAGATTCAACTTCATGGCCTCTAACAACGAAGCCGAGTATGAAGCTCTGCTCGCAGGTGTTTATGGTTAGCCAGAGACATGCACATAAAGTCGCTTGAAATCTACAGTGACTCTCAATTGGTGGTTAATCAGATCATTGGAGAATACCAAGCTCGAGGTCTAAAGATGGTTGCCTACCTGAATAAAGCAAAAGATTTTTTGGCCCAGTTCAAGAAGTATACCCTCCAGCAAGTACCTCGCGACCAGAATTCAAACGCTGATGCTTTGGCCAAATTAGCAAGTACCAAGGATGCTGACACCCTGAATATTGTACTTGCTGAACGGCTATCCGCACCAAGCATCCAAGTGGAAGAAACCTCTCTGGTAATACAGGCGGCAGATACTTGGATGGCATCTTTCATTGAGTACTTGACACATGGTATGTTGCCTGCGGACAGAAACAAAGCCAGGACTCTTCAGCGGCAGGTTGCTAGATTCATCCTAGTCGACGAATTTTTTTACCGAAGAGGATACTCTATGCTGTTTCTCAAGTGTATTTTGAAGGAAAAGGCCAAAGAATTAATGCGAGAGGTCCATGAAGGATTCTGCGGAGATCACGCTGGGGGGGCAGAGTTTGTCAAAGAAAATCCTAAGACAGGGGTACTTCTGGCCGACATTGAATGAAGACTCGATGGAGTTTGTTCAAAAATGCGACAAGTGTCAGAGGTTCTCTAAGATTCCACGAACAGCCTCTAATGAACTAAAGCAAATACAAAGTCTATGGCCATTCGTAGTATGGGGTGTAGACCTAATTGGATATTTGCTCACAGGGAAAGATGGCATCAAATACGTCGTAGTGGCTGTTGATTACTTCACAAAGTAGGCTGAGGCTGAGCCACTCGCAACCATAACGACCAAGAAGGTGCTGGACTTTGTGCTAAAAAACATAGTGTGTCGTTATCGATTACCAAGGAAAATTGTCTCAGACAATGGCACGCAATTTGACAGTGATCTATTCACGGATTTTTGCGAGCGACATGGAATCATCAAGAGCTTCTCTTTGGTTTCTCATCCACAGGCAAACGGACAAGACAAGGCTGTCAATAAAACACTGAAGGATACTCTGAAGAAACGACTCGTGGAAGCAAATGGGGCATGACCGGAGTAATTACCCGAAGTCCTTTGGTCATACAGAACATCCCATCGAACAGCAACAGACCACACTCCATTCTCCCTGGCCTACGGATATGAAGATATGTTGCCTATTGAATTAGATCCGCCATCACATCGACGGATAATATACTATCAGGGCTCTAATAGCCTGTTATTAATGGAGTCTTTGGATTTGGTTGACGAAAGGCGTGAGCAAGCCCAGCTCCGAGTAGCAGCTTACCAGCAAAAGGTCGCCCAGTACTTTAACTCTAAAGTACGTGAAAGGAAATTTAATGTGGGAGATCTGGTACTTAGAAGAGTTTTTCTTAACACCCGCGACCAAGCCGCTGGTGTACTTGGACCCAACTGGAAAGGACCCTACCAAATCGAAGAAGTTCTCCATCCAGGCACTTACAAACTTGCTCGTTTAAATGGAGATCTTGTTCTGAGATATTTGAATGGAGAACACATGCGCAAGTACTATCAATGAACAATTCTTCTTAAAGAATTGGCTTGTATTAAATTTACTTTTTACAAGTTTATGAACAAGGGTTGGTCATTTTTGTGACTGATCGCTTATAAGTTTAAGATCATATTTTTAATCACTCGTATAGACACAATTTTTCCATTAATTATGAGAAATAAAAGGGACTGTGCATAGCCAATCAATCTTGCCAACTATTGTATTTATTACAAGTATTTGCTCATTACGTGTGTTATTTTGCTATATTGTTTTTCTAAAATCTATATTACGAGCAGAAATGTTCGAACAGGTTTTGGTTAAGGCAAGTGACCGAGGACCTAAAGCTCCTCAATCACTTGGGGGCATATAAGGTATCTAGTAAGTAAAGCATATCAACAGATATGTAAACACACGAGCAAAATAAGTGAAAGCATGCTGCGATACTTAGAGTATTTTTCAAAATTTTGTATTTTGTTAAATCAAACCAAAGTACTATGCTATGTTCGGTCATGCGAACAGATGTTATAATAAAATGCAAGTATTATAATATCAAAAAAGGAAACATTTTACACCGCGAGCAATTACTGCTCGGATGTAATTGTCTGTTAAAAGGAAAAGCTACCTGTGCAGCAATAAAAATAATTATCTTGACATCATGAACCATGGTCCACGTGTCTTGAAGTGCAAAAATAAAAGTACATAAGAAAAATAATTATGAGGTAGGAAGGTCTCGAGGATGTTCTTGGTCGATGGTGGCTTCAGCTTTATTCTCAACGCCTTCAACACCAGTGACCAAGGAGATCTCGGGGGAGGCTGGGATGTTTGCTCTCTCCTCTTCCTCTAAACGAGCAACGCACCGGGCTATTTCAGTTTGCCTCATGCGCTCAGAGAGATAGTTGAAATTGGCCCCTTGGTTGTGTTTCCAGAAATCATAGAAGCACTTGGAGGTGGCACCCTTGTACCTCTCCAGATTGCTAGCGTTGGTCTCCTCGAGCTCTTTGACGCAAGCCTCCAACCCATCAGCCTCTTGTCTGCTCGCAATCAGGTCTGCCTCGAGTCTTTTGGCTTCACGAAAATTATTGATGTTGGCGTCTTTTTACTTCTCCTTTTCTTCAAGGGTTTTGTACAGAGCAGCCTGTTGTTGCTTCATCTCCTTGGCCAGTTTGTTTTTCTCCTCGAGCAGTGCTGCATTTACCTTCTCATCCACCTCAAGCTGCTCGGTGTATTTCGCTTCGGCAGCCTTGAGCTCCTCAGCATGCCATTGCTCGGACGCCTTGGATTGCTCAGAAATGACCCCCGAGCGGAACCGGCTGGCGGTCATGGTCAGCATTGCCTACAATAAGAAGAAAAGTTAAAATGATTACAAAGGATAAAAAGATTAAGCGAATCTTAATGAGAGAAGACAAATTACACTGGCTAACTCATTCAGTGCGCGGTTTAGGATCTGGTCGACGTCCATAGACTCGGTCCCAGCCATGACTTCTCGGCTACGCTCGTGCCTCAGGATCCTGGTCATCCTGTCCTTGGTCGATTTCAGAAAGCAGCTCGACAAATCATCCCCTATTTGAGCAGGGTCAGCTGGTTGTGTCTGATCGACAGGAGCTAGGGGAGGAGGGGTCGAGCCGACTAGTGCAGGTGAAGATTGCTGCTCGAGGGGAGATGGAAGTGGTGTAGTATTTTTTGAAGGATCGGCTGCTGGAGGGTCTTCAATGCGGGTTTTCTTGGCTGGAGGCTCTTTACTACACTCCCCGCGATGCCTCCTGCTCCCTTTCTTCTTGCTCGAAGGAGCATCAGGCGCATTGTAAATGTCGAACATATCTTCAGATTGCATGTCTGCAAAAAGGCAAATACACGAACAGTTAGACAGTATAAATAAATGTATGTGCTACGTCAAAAAATACAAGGAAATGAAGGCAATTATGAGTAAAATACCCGAGCTATAATTACTGGTCGCTACATTATTTACTTTACTAGTACTACACTCACTTTTTGGCATGAAGAAGTTTGAATCTAAAGTGGGAGTGTATTTAAAGTTGTCGTCCCCGTCAAATAATTGACAGGGAATAGGCAAACTATCTAAAAGCGAGAGATCAGTACCGTTCTCGTCCGATGATTCAAGAATAGGCTCAAAGACCTTCTTCTTGCCCTTCCCTAAAGGGACCCGAGGAGCATCTGCTCGCGGGGTGCTGGAGGGTTTCTTGATTGTCACTCCAGTTGTCCTCCTCCTTGGGGTTTGCAACACGTCTGGGTGCTGCTCGGGAGCTCCTTCATCAGTGGCACTCCCCGCAGTGGATTCCCTCACATCCTGGTGAGGTGCTAGAAGGCCAACCAGCCTTAGATTGGCCTCTGTGACCAGCTCTTTGACGTTTTTTTCCACGTCGGCCATGCTGTCCAAAAGAGCCACTCGTAACTCCATCTCTGGAGTAGGGGCTGGTCATAGCCATAGACCTGAACAACATAAATGTTCTAGTAAACGCATGGGAAAAGTTATAGGAATTTAAAGCGACCAGGTCTGGGGTTAAGAAGTACTCCTGGAAGTACTTTCCTACATTGGACTTGTAGGAGGTTTCACTCAAGAAAACGCGAGTCGATTCCTGGTGGTAGATATAGAAAAACCCCGTGTTGTTCTGATTGGGGTTGGACTTGACATCAAACAAGTAATTGATCTCATGTGGCGTGGGAACAGGCCACTTTTTATGGCTGTAGATGATATAGAGGGCAAAAAGTGTTTTATACCCATTTGGAGTTATTTGTAAAGAAGCGACCCCGAAATAATTGGCCACTCCCTGGAAGAATGAATGAAGAGGCAAGGTTGCCCCTACCTCGATGTGATACCTCGACCAGGCGCCACCGGGCAGGTTTGCCCGTTGGTCGTTGGTGGGTTGGACTAAGGTTACCCTAGGAAGTCCGTACTTCCTGATATAATTGGCTATCATCCTAGTAGTGATTTGGCTGGGAGGAGCAACGTACCATTCGACATCTGGTCGAAGGACGTTCCGGGGTTGGGCTTGAGTTTGGATTCCTGGCTCAGGGATGTTTTCAGCTCGACCACTGGTCGAAGGAGATTCAACCCGAGGAGCAGGCTGATTTGAAGGAGGGTTGGCTGATTTCTTTTTCTGGGCTATAGGTTTTACTCGACCCATGTTTTGGGGTGTGATCGAAGGATTATTTGGGGTGTTCCGAGAAAAGGGAATCTCTGGAATAGGCAACGACTGTTGTTCTTCGTCCTCGAGAAGTTGGGCTAGCAGATCGTCATCAATTGGCCTCTCACCTCCCCACAAATCTTGCATGAAAATCTGCAAACAGAAAAGGGGAGATGAGAATCTAATGGCCAAAAGATCAAGATGTTTAAAATTTGGAATAACGTTACTCGTGTATAAAAGGTAAGCTTTTATACGACCAGCAGTATTCTGACAAAAAACACTACATTTCAAGCGAACAATTCGGAAAACGGATTAAAAAGCAGAAGTGAAAAAAATTTCAGAAAAAACTTTTCGACTCTGAAAGGGCGGGAAAAACCCAGTTTTTTCTACAAGCTTAAAAATCAAATTTTTACTTCGATTTTACGCCCTAAATTTATAATCCTAACTACCCAACTGATTCTTCATCCCAGCAAAGTGTTATTTTCCTATCAAACTTAGCGTAGATCAACATACCCATTTACCCCGAAACAATTTTGCAAAAAATAGACAGAAACATTCAAGAACTCAGAACCTAAAATAAAGGGAAAACAGGCACAACACAGCATGGCAAAGAGGAATTGACCAGAAAAAATTACTTGGCAAAAAGATTGGGGTGAATATTTAAGCAATTGAGCAAGCGCACCTTGGATTAGCGAATTTTTCTGGGTATGTCTCGCTTTGTTCTTCAGAGTTCTTGAGGGAGAAAGGATTGGTAAAAAGTTAAAAGTGAAAAGAATGGGTTATTTATAATTGATCGTGGCACAGTAAATGAGGTAATGATGGGATTAGCTTTTCAAGGCATGGGGAAGCACGATAGCCGTCAGACAACTTTTGGGAAACTGAAAAGACATGATTAGTTTCCTTTTTCGAGAAGACATGGACGGTTCTGACAGATTTGATGGGATATACGAAGCGTCAGTGTCTTAAGTTTACTTTATGCTGGTCGCAGTAAAATACACTTGGGGGCAAATGTTTACCTAAAAATAATTCCTGATGACGTGGCAAGGATTTCTTACACGTGTGTTTGGCACATGACAATTCTGAGTAAGGAGATCCTGCTCAACTATTGACCAGAGGATTGTTGGTTTGACGAGTCTCACATTTAGGTGTGACCAGTCTGGTTGCATGCTTCCATTTACTTCTTTCGAAATACACAATCTTGTAATAATTGTATTCATTATATTCCCTTTTATTACCTTAATATGCTGATATCAATTGTAATTAAGGCCCATCGACCCATGTAACCCTCTTGAGCCTATAAATAAGAAGAGGAGGGCTCAAGGAAGGGACTTCTTCTGAACTTTTGAACTTTGGAGCTTGATATTCAGAGAGAAAAGTAGAGTGTGATTATCCATCGAAAGTTGTAATATTCCTAGAGCTTGTGAAACTCAAGAACCCTAGTTCTTTGATCACATTCTTGGGATTTACTTCAATAAGAACACTAAGTGGACGTAGGCCATACCATTTAATTGGGGCCGAACCACTATAAATCTCTTGTGTCACTTTCTTTCCATTTAATTTCTTCTCTTGATTTCCGTCTCACTTTTTGTCGTTTATTTGACTCCGTGTCATTGGCCAAATCAAGGGTCAACACAAGGAATTCCAGAAATTGAGGAAATCACCCAGATTTACAGGAGCACTTAAACCATAATCGGGGACGTGATAATCCCCAAAATCCAGACCTGAGAGATCATCTCAACAGGTGCAAGCAACCGATTTAAAATCCTGCACCAAGACGGGGAACTGGAGTTGTAATCAATGATAACCAGTTCCCCCCGGTTCAGTCTAGGCCTCCCGTAGATCCAGTCTAAGAAAGGATTGAGCAGTTGGAGAGAGCATTCAGGCTCTTGCAGAATGAACATAGCCGGGAACGGGACGACGAGTTCAATGAGGAACTCGAGCCCTTTGCCCCACATATCTCTAGCACCCCTTTCCACAAGGATTTAGAATTCCTCATGCCCACCATTCGATGGAAATTTAGATCCATATAGCCAATTAAGCACGTTCAACACAATTATGCGAGCCAGCAATGTAGGCTACGAGCTCAGGTGTATGTTGTTCCCAGCCCCTCTCACGGGACCAGAAAAGAACTAGTTTGAAAAATACAAGAGGCATTCGATTGCCTCCTGGGATTAATTGTCGAAAGATCTCAAGAAACAATTCAAAGCCATTGTCAGCATCAGGCCCGAGGCTTCATCCTTGACTAATGTCACGCAGCAGCCAAATGAGTCACTGAAAGGTTATCTCACAAGGTTTAACTTGGAAGTCACCTGAGCTTGTGATGTCGACGACAGTGGCCATTTAATGGTTGTTCGAGCTGGAGTAGTGCCTGGGAGTCCTCTCTGGGAAGACTTGCAAAGAAAGCTTGTAAGATCCTTAACCGAGTTCAATCGAAGAGCTCAGAGGTTTGTTAATGTAGAGGAGGCGAGGTCAGCATTGAATATGACCTCTCAGCCCGCAACTACAACAATGAACACTAACTCTGCCTCAACTTCGGCGGATCCTACAATTTCCAAACCCCCCGGGGACAACCCTTCCAAGAGAAAGAAAAATGAAGGGAATAACCCTGAAGCGGATGGGGGAAAGAAGAAGAAAGGGGAAAGATACTTCTCTGTATACAAGGTGTATACTGAGCTCAATGAGTCTCGAGAGAATATCTACCTGGTTAATGAAAACTAGGTCCCTTTCAGACGACCTAATAAGGTGAAAAGAGATTCTAGCAAGTATTGTAGATTCCGCAGGGATATTGGGCATACAACCGATGAGTGTAGGCAGCTAAAAGATGAGATCAAAGGATTAATCTCAAGGGGGTATTTCAGAAATTATGTAAGAAACTGAAACCCTAATCAGGCTTCCACCAGCCAAAGGGCAACAACTACACCACCTGCCCAGAACAGTAACTCTCGACCTCGAGAGGATGAGCGACCCCCTCCGATTGATGGAGAAGATGTGATAACCATCTCAGGGGGACCTCATATCGCAGGATCGAGCAAGAATGCCCAGAAAAGATATGTCAATGAGTTAAAAATTGGTGACGATTCTCCCTACGAACCCGAACCCAGAGCTCTGAAACAACAAAGGGTTGAAACTCAACCCATAACTTTCACCGAAGAAGACGCTTCTCATGTCCAGTTCCCTTATAATGACCCCTTAGTCATCACCCTTCAGCTTGCAAATAAGAGGGTACACCGACTCCTGATTGATAACGGGAGCTCGGTAAATATCCTCTACAAAGCCACTTTAGAAAAGATGGGACTCACGCTTCACGACCTAAAAGCCTGTGCAACTACATTGTATGACTTTTCAGGAGAAGGGATTGCATGTATGGGATCCATCGAACTCCATGTGACCTTGAGAGACTACCCAGTCTCTGTAACCAAAATGATGGAGTTCGTTGTAGTGGACCTCCCTTCGGCCTATAACGTATTGCTCGGGAGACCCGCCCTGGTAGGGCTGGGGGCAGTGTCGTCAGTTAGGCATTTGGTCATCAAGTTCCCGACTTCTGGGGGCATCGAAACTTTGAAAGGGGACTAGCTGGCTGGAAGGGAATGCTACAGCATTTCCATTAGGGGGAAAAAGCAAACAAGTGCACAGGCACTTGTCATAATTTGGAATAAGGAAAGCTTGATCTTGGAAATCGACCCTAGAGTAGAAGAAAGAGCTGACCTCGAGCCATTGGAAGAGCTCAAAGAAGTTGACTCTCCAAAGACTGTGAAGGTGGGAAGAAACCTTCCTGAAAAAGTAAAATAACAATGAATTTGCTTCCTAAGGAGAAACCAAGATGTTTTCGCTTGGTCACATTCGGACATGGTAGGGATAAGCCCGAATATAATGAGCCACATGCTCAATATCGACAAGAGCTTCCCCCCGAAGCAACAAAAACGAAGACTCCTCGACGATGATAAAAAAAAAAGCCTTGAAGGAAGAGGATGACAGGTTAAAGGAAAATCGGTTCATACGAGATGCCTTCTATCCTGATTGGATCGCCAATCCGGTATTGGTCCCGAAACCTAACGGAACGTGGTGAACTTGCATCGATTATTCCAACCTCAACAAGGCATGCCCAAAAGATTGCTTTCCCCTACCTCAAATTGATCAGCTTGTAGATGCCACATCTGGGCACGGACTTATGTCATTCATGGATGCTTATTCTGGATATAACCAAATTTCATGCACACACCCGACCAAGAACATACGAGCTTTGTAACTGATAAAGGGTTATACTGTTACAATGTTATGCCCTTCGGGCTAAAAAATGCTGGAGCGACGTACCAAAGGCTTGTGAATAGGATGTTAGGTAATAACATGGAAGTGTATGTTGATGATATGTTAGTCAAATCTAAACATAACGATAACCATGCCGACGACCTCGAAGAACGCTTTGCCGTGCTACGAAAATACAACATGAAACCCAACCCCCAAAAATGTTATTTTGGAGTATCGTCGGGGAAGTTTCTGGGCTGCATAGTGAACGCGCGAGGAATAGATGTTAATCCTGACAAGATCTGGGCGTTAATTGACATGCCCTCACCTTGAAATCATAAAGATATCCAGAGCTTAACTGGACGGATGGCAGCGTTAAGTAGGTTTGTCTCTAAATCTACAGACCGATGTCTTCCATTTTTCAACCTATTGAGAGGAGGCAAAAAGTTTGAATTGACAGAGGAATGAGAGATCGCATTCCAGGACCTAAAGAAACACCTCATAGAACCTCCGATCTTGTTAAAACCTATCATAGGAGAATTCTTTTTCTTATATCTCACCACGACCGAGCACGCCATCAGTTCTGTGCTCGTCCGGGAAGACCTGAAGGTTCAAAAACCAGTGTACTATGCTAGCAAGAGGTTACTGGGGGCAGAATCGAGATACCCAATAATGGAAAACTAGCTCTTCGCCTGATCCACTCATCTCAAAAGCTCTAACCTTACTTCCAAGCACACCCCATCCATGTGTTGACTGACCAACCACTGCGACAAGTCTTGTCCAAACCAGAGGCCTCGGGCAGATTGTTGAAATGGGCTGTTGAACTCAGACAATTTGAGATCACTTATCATCTGAGGACAACTATAAAAGGGCAGGCCCTGGCAGACTTTATTGTGGAGTGTACAAAAGTATCCAATGACGAGGTTATAACCCCAGCCCGCGAGCTATGGAAGCTTTACGTCGATGGATCATCCAAAGAAAATGGATCGGAGGCAGGAATCATATTAGTCACTCCAACTGGGAAGCTATTGCACTCCACCTTGAGATTTGGCTTCGAAGCATCAAATAACGAAGCTAAGTATGGAGCTTTATTGGCAAGACTCTGAATAGCCAAGGAACTCAAAGCCAAAGCAATACATTGTTACAGTGACTCACAGTTGGTAGTCAACCAAATCCTAGGGGAATATCAGGCTCGTGGCACAAGGATGGCCGCGTATTTAGAAAAAGCTAAAGCGACACTCGAATATTTTGAGTTCTATGCCATAGAGCAGGTTCCCCAAGAGCATAATTCAAATGCAGACGCTCTAGCCCGGCTCGCCATGTCCAACGAAGTCGATGCGCTGAATGTAGTACCAATAGAGCACCTGTTGACTCCCAGTATCAGCGAGCCTGAAAAGGAAGATGTATGCATAATTGACTCCGAATCGACCTGGATGACCCCAATAGTTGATTACCTCGAAACCGGTATTCTCCCAGCAGAACGGAACAAGGCTCGGAAACTGATGTATCAGATTCCAAGATACACTATTGTGGAAGGAAGGTTATATCAAAGAGGATATTATATGCCATTACTCTGATGTGTGACTCCACCCGAGGCCAAGAAAATCCTAGAAGAAATTCATGAAGGATTTTGTGGAGACCACACTGGGGGGCATAGCCTATCAAAGAAAATTATAAGACAAGGATACTTCTGGCTGACTATCAAAGCAGATGCATTCGAGTATGTCAAGAAATGTGATAAATGCCAGCGATTCGCTACAATTCCGCGATCTCCACAATCCGAGTTGACCATGATGACCTCTCCATGGCCATTTGCGGTATGGAGAATCAATCTTATAGGCTCGTTTCCAACTGGCAAAGGTGGAGTAAAGTACGCAGTGGTCACGGTCGATTATTTTACAAAATGGACTGAGTCTAACCTCTGGCAACAATTACCTCAAAAAAAGTCTTGGACTTTGTGGTTAAAAACATCATCTGCCGATATGGAATGCCAAGGAAAATAGTATCAGATAACGATACTCAATTCGACAGTGACTTATTCACCCATTTTTGTGAAAAAAAATGGAATAATAAAAAGCTTCTCATCCATTTCCCATCCCCAAGCAAGTGGCCAGGTCGAAGCGGTAAATAAGACTCTCAAGAGTTCTATGAAAAAGAAGTTAGAAGAAGCTAAGGGAAAATGGCCCGAGGAGTTACCCCAAGTTTTGTGGGCATATCAGACTACAGCTCGCACTTCAACAGGGCATACCCTTTTTTCCCTAGCATATGGGTGCGAGGCTATGTTACCAATCGAGGTCGAAATAC
Organism: Humulus lupulus; assembly: GCF_963169125.1. Lineage (NCBI taxonomy): Eukaryota > Viridiplantae > Streptophyta > Magnoliopsida > Rosales > Cannabaceae > Humulus > Humulus lupulus. The sequence continues at coordinate 13,432,755 of NC_084796.1, read as the reverse complement.
CCACCATTCGTAGCCATGCTTATGATCAAGCCTCGAACCAATCCCAGCTTGAAGTAAGTATGGACCTTATTGAAGAGAGGCGAAATGAAGCTCAGCTGAGAAATGTAGTATATCAGCAGCGAGCTACCCGATATTTCAATAAAAAGGTTTGAGACAAGAAGTTCGGATTGAGAGACTTGGTTCTAAGGCGTGTGTTCCTAGCTATAAGGGACCCGACTACTGGAGTACTTGGGCCTAATTGGGAAGGACCTTACCAAATTGAGTCATTTATCCGACCTGGCGTCTATAAATTGGCGAGGTTAAACAGAGAATCGGTACCATGAGCTTGGAATGGTGAACATCTACGACCTTACTATCAATAGTGTAGGAATGATGTCTCATGTAACCATGCTTGTCTATCTTTACAAAAATATTTCTTAATAAAGTGTTCGATTGTGATCAAAGGTTGCTTTTGTTTCAAAGTGTTGTATTTTTTGCAAACTCTCTTAATCTAATAACCTATGATCACACTCATAGGATATTAAGGGGGCATCATTGGTATATACACCATAAGTTTGAAAAAATAAATAGCACACACAAAAAATAACAAATGTCTGGATCGTTAACCCGACATAAAAGTTAAAAGTGTATTCTCAAAACATTATTTGCGAGCCAAGATAATCTGGATATAACCAGATTTGCTAGCCAAGATAATCTAGATATAACCAGATTCGCGAGCCAAGATAATTTGGATGTAACCAGATTATGAAAAATAGTGTCTGGATACAACTAGATACACGAACTAGTGTGATCTGGATATAACTAGATAAAAAATATGTGTATGTATTACGAATCAAACATGACCTAAATAGGTTTGGAACAAACTAGCTAAAATTGATCGACACAAGTGGGAAAAAGATAAACCTACTACAAACAAGTCAGTACCGAGGCTGAAGTATTTTGCAACAAAAAGTTTCGACCTCATAACCTCTAGGAATTGTCCGAGGAAGAGGAAAAGTGACTAAAAAGCAAGATACAACTAAACTACTTAGCTTACATATCACTTAAGTACTTCCAAGTGTGTGGTAAAAGTAAGATCCGACCTTGACAAATAACGAGATCGGATATGGATATATCAAGCAAACTATGTGTGAATGCATTGAAACTCGAGCTTAAATCCAACATATGTTTGTATGAATAAACTGACATGAATGCAAAAATCTAATATAAATTGCTTAAAATATTTCAATCTGAGAAATGTAAAGCAAAAATATTAAAGTAAAAGTCAAACATGGTATTAAAAATATCAAATGTAAATAGCTCTTTTACGAGCAGTAAATTGTTTTCGCCCCAAGGGCATGAAAAAGAAAGGCCCTAAACTATTACAAAAATTATTTAAATGGGACGCAGCCCATGATCAAGATCTACGAAGCAGGAGCATCCTCCTTAGCCTTCTCAACATCCTCCTGAGCAGCTTCCTCCGCCTCTAGCCGAGCTTGCCATTTGGCCAGAAGCTCGTCCTCAAAGGTGCCCAAGAAGCTCGTGTCGAGATCGGCATTGTTGGCCTAAATTCTGTACATGGCCATGTCTACTGCTTGATCCTTCCTCTGCTTGAACTCTTCAAGGAGGCGAGCCTTTTCACCCTCCAATATCTCGAAGGTGGACTTTTTCTCCTCTTCGAGCTTAGCATTTAGCTTTTCGAGCTCCTCAACCTTGAAACTCTTCTCCTCGAGGTCAGCCTCCAACTTTGACTTGACAGCCTTAAACTCGTTAGCGAGCTTGAGCTGGAGATCCTTCGTCTCCTGAGCATAGGACATGCTCGCATGAACTTCATTGTTCAGCTTGTAATTTAGTTAAGAAACTACAACAAGAGCCTAATACACAAACAAATCAAGTTAGAACATGTTTCGAGTAAAACTAAAACAAATAAAAAAGTAAGAAAAATTACCGAGGAGATAAGCTTGGTACTCTTGTCATAGAGGACATTGGAATCCCGAGCATTGACCAGGAACTGCCATTGAGGAGCCTCAAGATTATTGAAGCTTTGGCCCACTCGAGATAGGACATATGAGCCAAGAGTGGCTCCGTGAGTCCCGGCAGTGTTGTCGACGACATACTTATCAGCATAAGTCGAAATCGACAACAAGTGCTCCCGAGTGGGAGCTAGTTTCTTCAGAGCAGGTGCAGTCGAGGTGAGGGTTTGGGTAGCAGGAGGCAGGGAAGGAACGGTTTCAACAGGAACCCCAGCCTGAGGGTCGGAATTCACAACCTGGCTCGGGTCTTGAGGGCCTGAGGGAGTAGTCACCTCGGTCCTTTTTAGGACCTTAGCAGACTGACCAGCTTTCTGTGGTACTCTCGGGCGCTTGCTTTGCTTGGCCCCCGAGTGGCTGTTGAGCATGGTCTTGAGGTTAGATTCCATAATGCTTGCATAATCAAATCACATTAGAGAACGAGCTTAAAATGCTAAAGTAAATGTGAAGCAAACACTCAATGGAAACAAACAGACAAGTGACAAGAAAACTAACTGGAACTCTCCCCCGAGCTCGTGCTTGGCGACCAGGTAATCCCCCTATCTTCAGAGGAGGCTGGGGGAGTGTACACCCTCACTTATTTTAGTTAAAACCATATCTGAGGTGTTACGTTTTAAAACTATATCATAATTTAATTCTGCGGAAGTTTGGACATTTTTTTTTTTACTTGAAAACTTATTTCACATTATTTACATTAAACATAAAGTGTGTCTCAAACATATTATACATAAGTATTAAATAACCCAATTTGTTTTCAAAACATAACTTCACACTTTATTACAAATATCACATTGGTAAACTGAAATAACCCACAAAAGGTCGATGTGTTCATATGTACAAATCAGGGTTAGGACCATGCTTCAGTTCTCCTTATGTCATTCACTCATTTCTTTCTCTACCTGCAACACAAGACAACTGTGAGCCTAAAGCTCAGTAAGCAAAGTAATGCATGCAATGCTAATGATTACCCAATGTCAATGGACATACACAACTTCTTTTTAAATTTTGGGCCCCTTAATATTGTGCACACTGTTTGAATTGGTCAATGCCTGTAGGGCTTGTTACACAAATAATATAAAATCCCATGGGTTCTCCTCCGGCTAGCCATCACCACAGTAGGGCACATTAAAAGCCTTATTCCATCGTTGCCCCGTCGGGCTCAAGAGTTAAGGCGGCCACACACTGTGGTGTCAATACATATAACAATAACTCATATGGAGGAGAAATAAAAACGGAAACATGGCAAACAATATAATTGGTTCACTAAAACCTAGCCCAAATTATTGGGCAGCCTACTATAGGCCTCCGTTTACACTTATTAACACTTTCATTTTCCTTTTAAAAACAGTGGCACTGAACTTAAACTTCTTTTTACAACTTTCTTTTATGTTGCACAAAACTTGCAAAGGCATCATATAATTAATCATCATAATATCATGCATGGTCTTATATCATATAATAATTTACCATATCACTATTATGCCATGCATACAAATTTATGATGAAGTGTCAATGTATGTTAATACCACTTACTCACAAAATATTCATATAATGCATACTTTCACATAACATGTAATTCTTGTGTTGCAGTTGAGTACTTTACTTACCTTCTGTCCAAAATATAATTTACAGTGTAACAAGTGGTGTCTTAGGTGTTGATGTGTTTATCCTGACAATGGCATGGATTTCTCATCATAATGATGGCAGTAATACATTGAACTCTCATTTAAAAATACCCATAAAACATCATATCAAATTTCATATCCAATTCATGCCTAAAATGCCTTAAACCACCTAGATCGAGCGTTAAATTTATCTTAGACATTTGGAGAAATTTTGACAGAGTTTCCCCTTAATTTTAGCTATCCTCAAATATCAAAATCAACCAATAATCAACGTCAAATAACCTGCCATAACCATATATCCTAAATACCAACATGATTCATCATAAAGTTATCATATACCGATTTTGATAAAATTCTAATCTCCTAGATCATCACCCAAATTAAATGAGTCTCCACATCTATTCAAACATTTATAAACATATATACTCTCTTATAAACTCAATCAAATAACTAAAAATCAGTTTGTACTCCAAGAACCCCAAAAACCCCATAAAACACAAAATTTCACTTACCGAGCAACTTTTCGGCGAAAACAATCTCTTCTAGCTTTTCTAAACCTCAAACCACTTGGAAACCACCAAGAAATATCTTAACAAGAGATAAAACACCATAGATAATCTCTCAGAAAAATTCAAAAACATAGTTTAACTTCCAAGTACAAGAACTTACCATAAAAAGGCTAGAACTAAGCTTAATCCACTTCTTTGGCTTTGATTTCACTTGGATCTCCTTATAATTTCTTCAAACCAGCCAAGAAATTATTTTTGGTTTTCTTTTCTCTCTGTTTTTCAGAGTAATGGTCGTGCAAAGTGATAAGGTTGATGAAAATTCTTTATTTTCAATGATTTGGCCTTATTGTATCAAAATTTGACACCTTTCACCTCATCATTTCACCTTTTGACTTATGAAAACCTTATCACTTCAATAATTTCGACTTAATCATATGCTAGGCCTAATATCCTTATGTGTAAAACACTCACACCAAACCTTAGGTCCATATGAGTTCATACCCAATAGTTATGCTTACCCGATCGAGCGTAGCGCACTTATGCTAAGCTCGTTTTCACTTTGCATCAATACCACTGATTATGTATACCTCCCATCAAGAATTGATCTAATGGTTCTAAAACCATTTTTAATTCATCAATGAGACCTTAATCATACCTCAATTATATTTGGTAAATTCACTAATACTCAATTTTACCTCGAAATACTAGTAATCGACATTGTACTATTTTTCACCACTTAACATCTTTTGCCTTCTATATCTCACTTTCCTCACTTAATTCCATGTCTTGTCCATATTTTTCATACTTTCTTATATCTTGAGCACATCAAACACCCATAAAAGACAACTCAAATGCCACAAGGTTAATAATATTGAGCATACATATAGACATCACATACATAACTTTTATACTTATACATGAAAACACTTATAAGAATATGCATATGCTCAAATTTTACATATTGTATGATATGTAATGCAATGCAATGCAATGCAATCATGTGATTATTGGCTATATTATATCCAAATAATGTGGGTGCTACAATCCTCTACACCTTATAAAAATTTCGTCCTCGAAATTATCTTACCCAAATAGCTCTGGGTATTTAGATCTCATTTCATCTTCCCGTTCCCATGTCATTTCCTCAATGTTTGAACTTCTCCACAAGACCTTAACCAGTGAAATCTTCTTATTTCTCAACTCTTTCTCTTTTCTGTCAAGAATTTTCACTAGTTTTTCTTCATATGTTAGGTCTTGTTCCACTTCTATTAGTTCGTAGTTTAGCACATGTGAAGGATCTGGCACGTATTTTCTCAATAATGAGACATGAAAAACATCGTGGACATTTGACAATGATGGCGGTAATGCCAGTCTTTAGGCTACCTTTCCCACCTTTTCCAATACTTCAAAAGGTCCAATAAATCTTGGGCTTAACTTCCCTTTCTTTCCAAACCTCATTGTTCCTATCATAGGGGCAATTTTTAGAAATACCTTGTCCCCAATGTTGAACTCCACATCTCTTCGCTTTCGATCAGCATAACTCTTTTGTCTACTCTGAGCAGTTAACATTATTTTTCTTATTTTCTCTACTGCTTCAGTTGTTCTTCTGACCAGATCTAGACCAAGATACTTTCTTTCTCCCATTTCATCCCAATGAATTGGTGATCTGCATTTTCTGCCATATAACATTTCATACGGTGCTACACCAATCGTTGCATGAAAGCTATTGTTATAAGAAAACTCTATCAGACATAAATACTTCTCCCATGATCCTTGAAAATCTAAGACACAAGCTCGAAGCATATCTTCAAGAGTTTGAATGGTCCTTTCAGATTAGGGGTGATATGTCGTAGTAAACTTCAATTTTGTACCCAATGCTCTTTGCAAACTTTCCCAAAACAATGAAGTAAATCGAGCATCCCGATATGAAATTATAGATACTGGCACTCCATGAAGTCTAACAATCTCCTGAACATATAATTCAGCCCACTGATCCATAGTATAAGTCATGCGTACCGGAAGAAAGTGTGCTGATTTGGTATATCGGTCTACTATAACCCAGATAACATCATGTTGTTTAGAAGTCTTTGGAAATCCAAGTACAAAATCCATAGTAATCTCTTCCCATTTCCACTATGGTATCCGTATTGGTTGTAGTAAACTAGCAGGTTTCTGATGTTCAGCTTTCACTTGTTGACAGGTTAAACACTTGGCTACAAACTCGACCACATCCTTTCTCATGTTGGGCCACCAGTAGTGTCTTTTCAAGTCATTAAACATCTTGGTCGTCCCCGGATGTACTGAATACAAGGTATTGTGAGCTTCAGTAAGGATTTCTCTCTTCAACTCCTCATTATTAGGGACACAAACTCTTTCCTTGAACTTTAGCATCCCATTACATGACACACTAAACTCATTGACCTTCCCACTTTCCAATTCACCTTTTTGTTCCACCAAGTAAGGATCCTCACATTGACCTTGTTTGATTCTCTCTAACAAGGTAGACTGAATAGTCATTACTGATAATCTTCTTATGATTACCTCAATCTCCGCTCTGCACATGTCCTCCTGAAGTGGTCTTGTCAATTTCCTCAAAAATGACACATTACCATGAGACTTTCTACTCAGTGCGTCTGCAACTACGTTTGCTTTTCCAGGATGATAAAGTATTTGACAATCATAATCTTTCACTAGCTCCAACCATCTCCTTTGTCTCATATTTAATTCCTTTTGAGTGAAGAAATACTTGAGACTTTTATGATCGGTATATATTTCGCACTTCTCACCATACAGATAATGTCTCCAAATCTTTAGTGCAAAAACAACTGCTGCCAACTCCAGATCATGTGTTGGATACTTCTGTTCATAGTCCTTCAATTGTCTAGAAGCATAAGCTATGACTTTTCCATTCTGCATCAACACACACCCTAAACCTTGCTTTGAAGCGTCACTATAAATCACAAGTCCTCCTGATCCAGATGGAATAGTAAGTATTGGAGCAGAAACCAATCTTTGCTTCAACTCTTGAAAACTTTTCTCACAAGCTTCAGTCCATTCAAACTTATGATTCTTCCTCGTCAGTTGTGTCAATGGCATTGCTATCTTGGAAAATCCTTCAACAAATCTTCAGTAATAGCCTGCTAATCCCAGAAAACTCCTTACTTCTGAAACATTTGTTGGTCTATTCCATTTACTAACAGCTTCAATCTTTGATGGATCCACTGAAATACCATCTTTTGAGACTATATGACCCAAAAAGGCCACTTTCTCTAGCCAAAATTCACATTTCTTAAATTTGGCATAGAGTTGTTTTTCTTTTAATTTCTCCAACGTCAACCTCAAATGTTCCTCATGTTCTTCTTCGGATCGAGAATACACCAAAATATCATCAATAAACATTATTACAAACTTATCAAGGTAGTCCTTAAACACCCTGTTCATCAAGTCCATGAATGCAGCTGGAGCATTAGTTAATCCAAATGGCATCACAAGGAACTCATAATGGCCATACCGAGTTCGAAATGCGGTTTTTGGTACATCCTCTTCTCTAATCTTTAATTGGTGATACCTAGATCTCAAATTAATCTTTGAAAATACTCCTCTTCCTTGTAATTGATCAAAAAGATCATAAATTCTAGGAAGTGGATACTTATTCTTGACTGTCAACTTGTTCAGTTCTCTATAATCAATACACATTCGCATTGTCCCATCCTTTTTCTTCACAAATAGCACCGGAGCTCCCCATGGTGAAAAACTAGGCCTGATAAACTTTTTATCCAGGAGTTCTTGCAACTGTATCTTTAATTCCTTTAGTTCTGCTGGTGCCATTCTATAAGGTGCCTTGGACACAAGGGCTGTACCAGGAAGTAGCTCGATCACAAATTCAATTTCTCTGTCTGGAGGCAATCCCAGTAAATCTTCTGGAAACACTTCTAAGAAATATCTAACTACCGGTACATCTTCTGGTTTTAACTTTTGCTCCTTATAAGTGTCAACCACACTGGCGAGATAACCCATACATCCACTTTCCAACAGTCGCCTGGCCTTCATAACAGAAATTAAAGGAATGCAACTTTTTGATGTCGCTCCAGTAAACATAAACTCATCTTCCTTCGAAGGCTTAAATATCACGGTTTTCTTTCTACAATCAATAGTGGCATTATACTTTGAAAGCCAATCCATACCCAAAATCACCTCATAATCGTGCATCTCTAAAATTATTAGATCAGCATATAATTCCCTACCATCAATGCAAATAGGAACCCCCCTCAACCAATGAGTAGAATACAAAATCTCTCCAGATGGTAACATTGTACTAAACACTTCTGACAATTTTTCACATGATCTACCCAACATTTTTACATATGTCAAGGATGCAAATGAATGTGTGGCACCTGAATCTATTAATGCATGAGTGAGAATACCCGATGCAAAAATATCACCTGACACCACAGAGTTATTGGTATCAGCATCAGCTTGAGTAATTGTGAACACCCTAGCATTTCTCCTTTGAGGTTCATCCTTCTTTTGTTGGTTCTTCATCAATTGACAATCTTTGATAAAATGATCCCCCTTGCCACATTTGAAGCAGCTCTTAGTTAGAAGCCTGCACTCCCCGAAATGATTCTTTCCACAAGTTTGACATCGTGGCTGTTGTTGGAATCCAGATTTCCTGTTTTGCTGACCTCCATTAAATTTCTTATTCTGTCCTTGTCTAAATTGGAAATTATGGGCCCCTCTTTTGTTGTCATTGTGAAAGCGGCTTTGTTCTTTGTTGAATGGAGTGTCTCTACGAGGCATGCTAGTAGCAGCTTTAGCTTTTGTTATCTTTTCTTCTCTGTGTTCAGCTCTCAAAGATTTCTCCACAGCCTGAGCATGAGAAAGAGGCCCTGTACGTCCCATATCCACATCTCTAGCCAATTCTGGTTGCAGACCCTCCAGGAAGCGATTCACTCTACTAGTTTCAGTGTTAACCAAGTCTGGTGCAAACTTGGCTAACCGGTCAAATGTCCTTGCGTACTCAACCACTGAAAGATCCCCTTGTTGTAATCTAGTGAACTCACTTACTTTAGCAGTCAACACAGCTTCATTATAAAACTTTTCATTGAAGACCAGTTCAAATTCTGCCCAAGTCATCTGATTCACTTCTCTAGTCTGCTTAACCACTTCCTACCAGATCTTAGCATCCTTTTTCAGTGTATGTGCAGCACAAGAAACCTTTTCCCTGTCACTTAGTTGCATGAACTCAAAGATGTCTTCTAAAGAACTCTTCCAGTCTTGTGCATCAAGTGGATCAGTGCTACCTTCAAATACTGGTGGGTGTTGTTTTCGGAACCGTTCATATAGTGGTTCCATGGGGTGCACTGTAGGTGGAGCTTGTGGAGGTGTTGGAGTTTTAGTAGGTGGTGATGGTGCTTGTCTTTGTCGTTGTTCTGCTAACAACTTCTCAATTTGTCCAGCTTGTCTATTCACTACCGCTCGAAGTTAAGCCATTTCTTGATCATATTTATTACTGCAAGAGCCTTCAGTAGCCCCCATTGCATGTTCACAATCCATCTGTGTTATTATATATATCTTAAGACAAAATGCCCATAACTTATGTCATTTAGCCAATAATGCACATGAGGCATGCAACCAGCACATAATAAATGCACACATAAAACTTACAGGTGAACTGAGCATTATCCTTTCCTCAATGTGTACATATGAATGGTCTACAAGAACATTTTAACCATAGCTCTGATACCAACTTGTAACACCCTCACTTATTTTAGTTAAAACCATATCTGAGGTGTTACGTTTTAAAACTATATCATAATTTAATTCTGCGGAAGTCTGGACATTTTTTTTTTTACTTGAAAACTTATTTCACATTATTTACATTAAACATAAAGTGTGTCTCAAACATATTATACATAAGTATTAAATAACCCAATTTGTTTTCAAAACATAACTTCACACTTTATTACAAATATCACATTGGTAAACTGAAATAACCCACAAAAGGTCGATGTGTTCATATGTACAAATCAGGGTCAGGACCATGCTTCAGTTCTCCTTATGTCATTCACTCATTTCTTTCTCTACCTACAACACAAGACAACTGTGAGCCTAAAGCTCAGTAAGCAAAGTAATGCATGCAATGCTAATGATTACCCAATGTCAATGGACATACACAACTTCTTTTTAAATTTTGGGCCCCTTAATATTGTGCACACTGTTTGAATTGGTCAATGCCTGCAGGGCTTGTTACACCAATAATATAAAATCCCATGGGTTCTCCTTCGGCTAGCCATCACCACAGTAGGGCGTATTAAAAGCCTTATTCCATCGTTGCCCCGTCGGGCTCAAGAGTTAAGGCGGCCACACACTATGGTGTCAATACATATAACAATAACTCATATGGAGGAGAAATAAAAACGGAAACATGGAAAACAATATAATTGGTTCACTAAAACCTAGCCCAAATTATTGGGCAACCTACTATAGGCTTCCGTTTACACTTATTAACACTTTCATTTGCCTTTTCAAAACAGTGGCACTGAACTTAAACTTCTTATTACAACTTTCTTTTATGTTGCACAAAACTTGCAAAGGCATCATATAATTAATCATCATAATATCATGCATGGTCTTATATCATATAATAATTTACCATATCACTATTATGCCATGCATACAAATTTATGATGAAGTGTCAATGTATGTTAATACCACTTACTCACAAAATATTCATATAATGCATACTTTCACATAACATGTAATTCTTGTGTTGCAGTTGAGTACTTTACTTACCTTCTGTCCAAAATATAATTCACCGTGTAACAAGTGGTGTCTTAGGTGTTGATGTGCTTATCCTGACAATGGCATAGATTTCTCATCATAATGATGGCAGTAATACATTGAACTCTCATTTAAAAATACCCATAAAACATCATATCAAATTTCATATCTAATTCATGCCTAAAATGCCTTAAACCACCTAGATCGAGCGTTAAATTTATCTTAGACATTTGGAGAAATTTTGACAGAGTTTCCCCTTAATTTTAGCTATCCTCAAATATCAAAATCAACCAATAATCAACGTCAAATAACCTTCCATAACCATATATCCCAAATACCAACATGATTCATCATAAAGTTATCATATACCGATTTTGATAAAATTCTAATCTCCTAGATCATCACCCAAATTAAATGAGTCTCCACATCTATTCAAACATTTATAAACATATATACTCTCTTATAAACTCAATCAAATAACCAAAAATCAGTTTGTACTCCAAGAACCCCAAAAACCTCATAAAACACAAAATTTCACTTACCGAGCAACTTTTCGGCGAAAACAATCTCTTCTAGCTTTTCTAAACCTCAAACCACTTGGAAACCACCAAGAAATATCTTAACAAGAGATAAAACACCATAGATAAGCTCTCAAAAAAATTCAAAAACATAGTTTAACTTCCAAGTACAAGAACTTACCATAATGTAGAGTCCAAGAACTTTACTTAGCTAGTTAGAAAGTAGTATTATAGTATTTATAGCATTATCTTTGTAACTGTGGATTTTTGGTTCAGACCGGGAATTATTTGGACACTCATAGTAGTACTTATAGATTTTCTAAGTTTAATCTATAGTTTAAGAATATTAATTTTAACCTAAGGTTTGATTAATATGACTGATATTAAGGATAATATTTATTATACTATAAGGTTTAGATAAGGACCAATAGGATTTTAAGCACATGTTATGAATGGGTGATTAAGGATTAAGTATTTTGAGGATTAAATTTAATAAGGGGTAAAGTTTGAATGCTATAAGGTCAGTCAGCAGCTTTGAATACGTTGAGGGCTTAGTCAAGGCTGTTTACTCCATTCAAACTTAGCTAAAAATGTGTAATTTCGTGTTTAATTAATCAGCGTGTGTCGATATATCGCAGCTATAGGGGGCGATATATCGCAGCACGTAGATACGGAAAACACGAGACGATGCACGACAGCCTCGGGCATACTGGCCCAGGAGATATATCGCCTACAGGGGGCGATATATCGCCTCCTTCAGCATATTTCAAAAGTTTTTGAATTCTTTTTCCTTTCAGCCATTCAACCTCTTGATAAGTCCAGCATCTTTTTGAACGAGTCTTCAGCCTCTGCTGAACGATTATTCAAATTATTTTCACCTAAAAAGCTATTATTTTTATTCAAGTAAAATTTAGATCTTTTCATTCCTAAACTCTATAAATAGGACCTAGTACCCAGCCATTATTCATCTTTTGCTCTAAGTTCAGAGGCTGCAAGTGCTAAGTGAGTGTGAGAGTGTAAACACCTAGGTTGGGGAATCATAAGCTTGATCACCATAAGCTTATCAAACACTTTGGGAAGTAAGGTTCTATAGTATTTTGGTTCGAGGTTTAGATTGGTCTACAAGTCTTCAAGGTATTTCCACACTCTAGTTCATTGGTTTTATGTTATTTTTCCTTCTCATAGTCTTTTACTCGGTCTTCTAACCTTATTCTTATTTTGGTTAGGAAATCTAAGAACTTGCTCATAAGTTTTTGGTAAGTATGTTCTCAAAGGCTTAGTCATTCCATTCCTTCCATTACTTTTTCTTCAATCTACTCACCCTGTTATATATGGTTTTAGGAGTGTTCCAAAAGTCTCAATGCTGTCCTCTTATCCCGGTAACTTTGGTAAGGAAAATAGGATAGAAATGCATATGTTATATGTTCTATATGTTATCTTATGTTTCTTATGTTATGATAAGTGTTATGATATGTATGTTTGTAGGCTTGGGCATATGACCCATATGACTAACAAGACCCCAAATAGATTATGGGCATATGACCTACTTAGCTAGTAGGACCCCACTAATCTCATGGGCATATGACTTGTTTAGTCTATGGGACCCCAAGTAATAATGGCCATTATAGTATGTGTATGTAATAAGTGTTATGTTATGTCTTTATGTTTATTATGAAATTTATGTACATGATGTATGTGTTAGATTTTCCTTGCTGGGCATTAGGCTCATTCCTTTTTGTTTTATGTGCAGGAAAATAGCTTTAGTGGCGGTAAGGTTCGTGGATGCTTGAGATTGTGTATCAGTGGTGAATGGATTCAAGGAGTCAAGAGTTCGATTTTCGAGGATGTAGTCTTATTTTATGATCTTTACATGTATTTTCCGCACTTCTTATGTAATTCCTTTCATTTTAAATTATGTTTTGTTTTTAAGACAATGGGATCCCATATCCTTCTTGGTATTTTGTAAGTAACTCTTATTTTTACAAGTTTCCTAATAAAATTATGGTATTTTCGCAATATAAGCTTTATTAAGGATTTGTATGTATAGTTTCGTTAATGGTCCAAAAGTCTAGAGTAGTTGGGTCATTACACATAAAAAGGCTAGAACTAAGCTTAATCCACTTCTTTGGCTTTGATTTCACTTGGATCTCCTTATAATTTCTTCAAACCAGCCAAGAAATTATTTTTGGTTTTCTTTTCTCTCTATTTTTCAGAGTAATGGTCGTGCAAAGTGATAAGGTTGATGAAAATTCTTTATTTTCAATGATTTGGCCTTATTGTATCAAAATTTGACACATTTCACCTCATCATTTCACCTTTTGACTTATGAAAACCTTATCACTTCAATAATTTCAACTTAATCATCTGCTAGGCCTACTATCCTTATGTGTAAAACACTCACACCAAACCTTAGGTCCATATGAGTTCATACCCAATAGTTATGCTTACCCAATCGAGCGTAGCGCACTTATGCTAAGCTCGTTTTCACTTTGCATCAATACCACTGATTATGTATACCTCCCATCAAGAATTGATCTAATGGCTCTAAAACCATTTTTACTTCATCAATGAGACCTTAATCATACCTCAATTATATTTGGTAAATCCACTAATACTCAATTTTACCCCGAAATACTAGTAATCGACATTGTACTATTTTTCACCACTTAACATTTTTTGCCTTCTATATCTCACTTTCCTCACTTAATTCCATGCCTTGTCCATATTTTTCATACTTTCTTATATCTTGAGCACATCAAACACCCATAAAAGACAACTCAAATGCCACAAGGTTAATAATATTGAGCATACATATAGACATCACATACACAACTTTTATACTTATACATGAAAACACTTATAAGAATATGCATATGCTCAAATTATACATATTGTATGATATGTAATGCAATGCAATCATGTGATTATTGGCTATATTATATCCAAATAATGTGGGTGCTACAGGGAGTCCCTTCCCTATATGTGGAAGTTAACCTCGAAAGGTCCCTATAGTCGTTTGTTCCATATTGGACGGCTATCCCATCCCAAACTTCATTCAGACTATACATTGTTTGGTATTACCCCAGCCAGCTATCGAACCTATGGACCCTATCATTTACCCAGGACCATACATGGAAGTTATCCCTAGAATCCGGGAATAGGATCAGGGTGTCGGGTTTATGTTTAAGAAGGGAAGGGGACCACAAGGCCGAGCTGAGGATGACCTTACCTCTGTCACTCGAGCTCGAGGCCTCGTCATTGGCGTTATTCCCCGAGCACAAACTCCTGTGATGGCGGGCTGGGGATCGTGCTTTCGAGCTTGTTGACCTCTGCCTTGGAGGAAGCTTGTCAGTAGGGAGTGGCACATGCTCCCACTTGGTGTACTTCCAGTAGGCGACATCATCTGTTGACTAGTCCTGCACCAGAAGACCGCAGGCTCGAAGCTTATTTTCATGAAGAAGATAAAACAGGGAGCGCCTACTGTATGGAAGCTGGAGCAAAGCTTCTTTGTGCTCCTTCATTGCATCCGTAGGAGTAGGACGGTGATAATTGGCTAAAGAGTCGAATAGATTCTGGTTAGTTCGACCCTAAGAGAAAATCGAGCATGAAAGGAAAGAGAATCATATACTTAGGGATTCGTCTGATGAATAGAACTTTGAAGGAGTCAGGCCGTCTGTCCAAAAGAATGCCAACTTGAAGTTAGGAGGATGGTTGGGCATGTCCTCGAAGATTTTCCTCTCCTTGGGATAGCTCGATAGATAGTATAAGCCATCTCCTCCCCGAGCTCGGGAGGGGTTGCTTTTCAGACAAAAGAGATACAAGATCTCTCTTGGCGAAGGTCCTTCCCACTTCAGTTCATGGTATAGCGGCCTTAGGGCTGAAAAGACCCTGTATGAGTTGGTCTGGAGCTCGAAGGGCGCGAGCCCAATAAAATCTAGAAAGTCCTTAAAAAGGACTTCAAGGGCAATAAGGCCCCCGCCTTCATATGCTCGTGGCTCCAAGCCGCGAGCTTCAGCTTATTGTCGGGATGACCATCTCCCGGGGCATAGCATCTTCGTTTGTTTGAGGTAGGAGCTTGACACCTCAGTGAGCCTGACAATCCTTGGCCGTGACGAGCCAGGATGTTAGTGATTTTTCCTAACGAAGAAACCGAGCTCCAATAATGCTCGGCCTCGAAGAATTCCATCCTCGAGGTGGGAATGGTAGTCGACTGTGAGGTGGATGGACGGCTTGATGACTCCTCCATCAACGAGAATACAAGATCACAAGGCTTGAAGGCAACGATTACTTTGAGTGTAGGGTCGAGAGGGATCGGTCTAAGCCCGAGGTTTGGGTCTGGATGGATAGCGACCCAAAGTTTTTTCCTTTTCCTCTCCTCAACCTCGTTGATTTGACGTCGGAAATGAGCTCGAATATCTTCTTGCTCACACCTCGCTTTATGCTCGCGAATTAGTCGCTGATTTCGGGTGAAGGGCGATTTAGGGCTTGGAGTTGTTGGAGAATAGGGAATTGCGAGCATAGACCCCCATCGTTTTTCAAGATTATGCTATATCTAGCAAGAAAGAAAAGGGTGAGGGCCAGGCACACAAGAAATAAGAGTAAAATTCTAAGTGGTTGAGCTCAAAGGCTCAAAATCACAGGATAAGCTCGATCGAGGTCGAAATCTCGAAAGAACGGGTCTAACTCGAGGAAAACCCCGAGCCATTGTAAGGCTCGGGCTTCAAGAGTGTATTTGATGCGGAGAAGGGAAAGTGGATTCATTTTAAGAATCCTGGATTTTCAGGGGAAAAATTGACAGTTACTCAAAAAAGGTGATAATTTGGGAAACGAGCAATTTAAAACCCTAAATCAGTACCCCATTTCTTGGTATACACGGTACATTACTCGT
The DNA here is from genome assembly GCF_963169125.1 of Humulus lupulus. Taxonomy (NCBI): domain Eukaryota; kingdom Viridiplantae; phylum Streptophyta; class Magnoliopsida; order Rosales; family Cannabaceae; genus Humulus; species Humulus lupulus. Next base: position 13,416,423 of record NC_084796.1, on the reverse strand, counting down.
AAACAAAAAATAACAATAAAAAAGCTACATTCGAACCTCTACACTAAATTTAGGTTTGAAACCCATGATTTCAGAATTTTTTTGAACCCAAAGTCCGCGTAGTATCAACTAAACTACATGGTTGAAGTTACTAATTGCTACATATATCCTAGTACAAAACTAGTAAATATACTCACGGTGCAACAGGAACACGGAAATGTAAAAACAAAGTATATATAAACATATGAGATCAATGACAGAAACTTACACATAGTAGCTTGCGGATACAGAGAGATTGACGACTTGAGGAGTGGTTGTAAAAATGATCTCACAGAGTCGAACAAGCCAAAATTCTTTTGCTTTCTCAGTTTGGAAAACATGCAAGAACATAACAAAGTTTGGGCTCTCGTCTTTTCTCCTTTTTTCTCTGAAAGTTCAAAATTCGAAAGTGAAGGGAAGAAGACGATAGGGGTGTATTTATAGACCCCAGGGAAGTCAAGGGTCGAATTGATCTAGGCCATTGGCTAGATTTGGTATCTGATCTGACGGTCAGGTATAAATGAAGTAATGGATGCAGACGAATAAACGTGGGTATGGTACCAGAGCACTCAAGTACTCTGATTAATCAATCCCTGACTGATGCGTGTCCACACTCGAGTACGCTTAATGGTACAGATTCCAAGGAGTACAATTCAAAAGTTTCCTTCTCATAGGATTCAAACTGATATTTTGAGGGGGCAAAATGTTACACCCAGATTTCGAACATGAGAAGTTATGTTCCCAAAATCTAGGCTCGTTAGGTGTAAACTCGAAGTATGCATGGTCGTCATAATCCTTAAGTCAGACCGCTTTGCTGTAAATACCGACCTCGAAAGCTCAAGGGTGTGTAGCCTCGAATATTCTCCGAGCTCGCAATAGCCATGGTTTGACATATATATATATTTCCTGATGCATCTCTTGCCTTCTGGCAAGATGGTTCGAGCTCGGGAAGGGTAAGCTCTAATGTGATGACTTCATCAATGGATACTTGCTATAAACATAGGCGAAATAAGATGATGAGCTCGTAATTGACAGATAGTCTCGGAGATGTAATGAACTCCATATATGCGCTAATCATTTACATATGAATGTATTTATTGTTATAAAATCCCAATGTTTAAGGGATATTATATAATTTGTTATCCAATCCCACATTTTATGGGATTTTTCCGTGTACATAGGAAATAATGCATTAAATGGCATTATATTATTTGATTTACAGAATATCTTCCCGAAATATGTGGGAATGAATTATGAAACCTTCTCTATAAATAGAGAAGAAAACTCCATTTGTGGGGGATCAAAATTATGAGATCTTGAGAAAAAACTTTAGGCAACTATTCTCTGAAGAGTTTCCAGAAAACTCCTAAGTGCTAATAACACGGACTCGTGGACTAGGCAGATTTAACTGCTAAACCACGTAAAAATCTCTGGTATTCATCTTCTTTCATTTCCTCTGATATCTTCTTGTTTAATCGCTCTCCTTTTCAAGTTGACGAAAAACGGCGTCAACAAAATTAAATTTATAAAAAAAAAATTCAAATTATCCTAAACAAAGTTGATTGTTGATAAATAAAATTTAAATTAACTATTGTTAATTGTTGATAAATTTTATTTAAATTGACTTATTTTTGTAAAAATTTAATTAATTTGAATTTTTTTTATAAATTCTAGAAAATTAATTGTAGTATTTTTGCAAATGAAATAAATTGTGGTATTTTTGCATAAATTCATAGAATTGCTCATATAGTAACATGATTAGGCCCATCCAATTATAACATGTCTGTTTGCACTATATGTGGTATTTTTGCAATTTGGCTTAGATGCATATAGTGGCCCATATGTTTGTTATATATATGGTATTTTGCCAAATAAAATATTCATAAAATGATAGGTTTTATTTGGGCCCATTAGAAAATGTAAAGTTTAAATTCCTCTCTTATGGGTGATTCCACTTGTATAGGCTCATTTGCTTTGCATGACTATAGTGGGCCTAATAATTAATAACAATAAATAAAATGAAGGTTTAAATTCCTGTCTTTTGGACCTTGTATGAAAGAAAGGGGGCATTTGTAGTGGGAACGACATACTGGACCCAGCCCTCCTCCATACAAGCTCAATTGTTAAGGCTCATTTACCTGAGTTTGACTTAATTGTATAGGTTCATTATATTAGTTAACCCTAAATATTGATTAGCAACAAATTAATTCCAAAATAATTGAATTCGTTTCAATGTGACACTTTAGAATTAATAGGAAATTATAGGACTTTGGTTTTAAAAATTCTAATCTTACAATTTTTTGGAAAACCATAGTCATTAATTTTCTAAAATTAAATAATAAAAATACTATTTTTAATTTTATAATGAACTTATTTTAAGATTTATATTCGATCTCCACTATTGGTTTAACAACGTCAATAGCTTAATGGGGCCTCGAGGCGCTTTGATTCGTCCTCCTACGGAAGGTGTTCATTAGTTATTTTGACAATGTTAGATTTCAAAAGATAGATAATTATAGGTCAAATTCTACTAGACTCACCCTACGGTGACTACTAGGACTAAATCTATGATTATCGAAACCGTGGGTCTAGCTCATAAAATAAGAGGTTTTGTTTTCTTATTTTGATCGAATAGTAGGTTGTTAATAGTGTTGTCCATTATTAAATGAGTTTACAACTCTATTTAACTAGTGGTATTTCTGACTCTCGCCAATTGGGACAAGGATATCATAGATTAGTTAAAAACCTAAAGAAATAGAGATATGAAAGTTTTTGGTATTTTTTCTCATATCTTACATATTTTTTGTATATGTTGTGCTATTTCTTGAAATTTGTGTGAATAGAAGTTTTATTGAGCAAATGTGATTGATTTATATTTTATTGGTAATTTTTAGTTTTAAGTTAAGTAGTGTCTACTCCCATCCTTTCTCAACTTTCGATGGAGAAAACTTCCTTAAATGGAAGCAGAACATCAACATAGAGTTGATTGGTGACAACTCTGAATTCGTCATGATTGAGGAATCCCCAGAATGAGCACCGTGTTCGCACGTTCGTGATGGCACCATAAATGCTTGGATAACACCGTCTCCACACGTACGTGATGGCACCATGAATTCTCGGATGGCGCCGTGTCTAGACGTTCGTGATCAACTCAACTATGGTCTGACGCAACTCATGAACGAGCTTCAGAATTTTGAGCCTATCATGGGTGGACCTAGTAAATGAGGAGAAAATAAGACTATTAATGTTGCTGCTGATCCAGCTAAGGCTGAAGCTAACCAAGTTTCATCTTCGAAAGCTGGAAATAAGAGGAAAGGTGGACAAAACAAAAACCCCAAGCTTGCAAAGGCTGCAAAGAAGAGTGCACAACCAAATGCACAGACGCCTAAGGGGATAAACAAGAAAAACAAGAACGGTAAAGATAAGTGTTTTCACTGCAAAGAGAAGGGGCATTGGAAACATGATTGGCCCAAGTTTCTAGCAGCTAAAAACAAAGGTAATGATTATAGTTCATTTATCTTGGAAACATGTATTTTAGAGAATGATAAATCTATTTGGATTATTGATTCTGGATCTACCAACTATGTTTGTAACTCTTTACAGCTTCTTGAATCGTGGGAGGAAGTGGACGAAGGCAGCTTAAAGCTTAAAGTTGGGAACGGAGCATTTTTTGCGGTCCAAGCTAGAGGAAGAGCTCATCTGAAGTTTGGAAATAAATACTTAATTTTAAAAGATGTATTTTTTATTCTGGATTTTAGTAGAAATTTAATTTAAGTTTCCATGTTGCAATTAGAACAATTTGTTATGACTTTCACAAGTTCTAATATATCTATTTCCTTAAATGGATCACAATTGTGTATTGCATGTTTGGAAAATGGGCTTTATATTATGCGACCTAACAAACCCCTCGCTCTTAACAATGATTTATTCAAAGTAGCTAAACCTAGGACCAATAAACGTCAAAAGACCAATAACGATAATATGATGTATTTATGGCACTTGAGACTAGGTCACATTGGCTATGATAGGATTCAAAGACTTACAAAGGATGGACCTTTGAGGGAACTCACCTTAGGTGAATTACCTATCTGTGAATCTTGTCTAGAAGGCAAACTGACCAAGCGTCCATTCTCTACAAAGGGTGATATGGCCAAAGAACCACTTGGTCTTGTGCATTCAGATAATTGTGGACCTTTGAATGTACAAGTCAGGGGTGGTTTTGAGTATTTTGTCACTTTCATTGACGATTACTCTTGATACTCATGTCTTTACCTAATGCATAGGAAATCAGAAACATTTTCAAAGTTTCAGGAATTCCTAGCAATGGCTCAGAACCAATTAGGTAAAACGTTAAAGACCTTGCGATCTGATAGGGGTGGAGAATATTTGGATATGCAATTCCAAGATCATTTAACTAAACTTGGGATTTTATTACAAATTACTGCCCCAGGTACCCCGCAACAAAATGGTGTAGCGGAACGCCAGAACAGAACTTTATTAGAAATGGTAAGATGCATGCTTAGTTACTCAACTCTACTAACTTCATTCTGGGGAGATGTAATTGAAATCGCGAATGACATTATCAATGTCGTGTTGTCTAAATCAATCCCCAAAACACCTTTAGAATGCTGGAATGGTCATGAACCTAGTTTACGCCATTATAGAATCTGGGGGTGTCCCATCCACGTCCTGAGGAAAAATGAGGGAAAGCTAGAACCGCGAACTAAAGTTTGCATGTTTATTGGCTATCCTAAAGGTACTCGGGGTGGACTTTTCTATTGTTAGTCAGAAAAGAAAGTGTTTACTTCTACAAATGCTACTTTTCTGGAAAATGACTATGTCCAAAACTTTAAACCTCACAGCAAAGTAGTTTTAGAAGAGATGGTTAAAGAATTGACTCCAACCAATGTTACATCGTCATCAATGCAAGTTGATGATAAAACTCCCACTCTTCATGTCCAACCACCGCAAGTCGATTTAAATGAAGAAAGTACCATTGTTCTTGAGAAAACAGTCACGGAGCCTCATCGTAGTGGGAGGGTTTCTAGGAACCCAGTTCGCTATGGTTTGGATGGTGAAACCAATATGGTTGTTGGTGACACTAGTGATGATGATCCATTGTCTTTCAAACAGGCAATGGCTCGAAGCCATGAAACAGGAAATGGAGTCCATGTACTCAAATTCCATCTGGGATCTTGTGGAAGCACCTAGTGACTTTAGGGCCATTGGGTGCAAGTGGATCTACAAGAAGAAACGAGGTGTTGGTGGAAATATCGAGACTTATAAAGCTCAATTAGTGGCAAAGGGTTATACCCAAAGAGAAGGCGTAGACTATGAGGAAACTTTTAGTCCGGTAGCCATGCTCAAGTCCATTCGCATCCTCCTATCCATAGCAGCCGCTCTCGACTATGAGATCTGGAAAATGGACGTCAAGACAGCTTTTCTTAATGGAAAGCTTAACGAAGTCATTTATATGGATCAGTTAGAAGGATTTAAAGTAGCTAGACAAGAAGGACAAGTTTGCAAGTTGAATAGGTCCTTCTATGGACTTAAGCAAGCTTCTCGTTCCTGGAATCTTAGGTTTGATGAAATAATCAAAACCTATGGCTTTGAAAAAAAATATTGATGAGCCTTGTGTTTACCAACTGAAGGTAAATCAAATAGTGGTATTCCTGGTTCTTTATGTAAACGATATCTTACTCATTGGAAACAATGTTAAGAAATTATCAGATGTGAAGAATTGGATGAGCACTCAATTCCAGATGAAGGATTTGGGTGAAGCAAGTTATGTTCTAGGTATCCAGATCATCAGGGATAAAAAGAACAGACTCTTAGCTCTATCTCAAGCAGCTTACATAGATAAAGTGCTTGAATGTTTCTCAATGACAAATTCCTAGAATGGGCGTCTACCGTCCCGCCATGGAATTCATCTTTCAAAGAAGCAGTCTCCCCAGACTCCTGAAGAGGAAGATGCAATGAGAAAAGTTCCTTACGCATCTGCAGTTGGAAGTCTGATGTATGCCATGTTGTGTACTAGACCAGATATCTTCTATGCAGTGGGAGTAGTGAGCAGGTATCAGTCAAACCCAGGACCAAAACATTGGATGGCAGTTAAGCATATCCTGAAGTATTTGAGACGGACTAGGGATTATATGTTAGTCTACAAGGGTGGTGTTCTGAACCATGTAGGCTACACCGATTCAGATTTTTCAGACTGATGTCGATGACATGAAGTCTACTTCTGGAATGGTGTTTACTCTAAGGGGTGGAGCTGTGATTTGGAGAAGCGTAAAACAGTATGCAATCTCTGATTCCACCATGGAGGCTGAGTACATAGTCGCGTCAGAAGCAGCTAAGGAAATAGTCTGGCTAAAGAAGTTCTATTCGGATCTTGGTGTTATTCCAGAAATGGATAAACCGCTTGTGTTGTTTTGTGATAATACATGAGCGATAACCAACTCGAAAAAACCTTGAAGTTATAAGAGGAGTAAGCATATAGAAAGAAAGTATCACATTATTCGAGAATATGTGGCCATGGGAGATGTGAAGGTTATGAAGATTACAACTGAAGACAATCTTGTGGATCTGTTTACAAAGACACTACCAGAAGCTACATTTGATAAGCATATCAAGGAAATGGGATTAGTATAAATAAGTCATTAGTTCCAATTAGTGCAAGTGGGAGTTTGTTGGGGTTTTATTCCTTAATTAAAACTCTATTTCTTTGTAATCTCGTTTATTATCAATAAAAGAATAAAAATCATTTTTTGACTTGGTCAATCACTCTAACGACCCAAAATCACTAATAAGGCTTAAGGGCCTTGATTAGTGTGCCGGGAGGGCATAATTGGGATTAGAATGAATGTTATTGATTTAAATGCGTAATTATATGATTAATAGTGTGCATATGATAATTGATAATATTATATGATGATATGATATATATGTATGAGATATATGTGAGAACCACATTATTATGTGGATAAATCTGCAGCCGGCGACTCAAGGCGATCCTAGGGCTAGATAGCGAGAAAAGTCACAACGGGGCATTATAATTGACTTTGGACAAGTCAAGGAATATTTTAGGTATCGGGTAGTGATTTAGACTATCGGGTGATGAAAATAAATAATTTGAGATATATTTGAGGTTAGGATGTCTAGGCGGGATTATTGGGGGATTTTACCGTTTTGCTCTCGGGGACGTTTCCGGCACCCCGAGCTTTGGGATTAGTTTAATAACCTAAGGATATACTTGGAAAAATTTAGAAAATACTAGACACAGAAATTAAACCGACCCTTTCTCTGCTCTTTCTCTTTCTTCTCTCTCCTAAGGAAGAACAACATTGAAAGTTGAGGAGGAATTACTGGAATCAAGCTGAATCTTTGAGGAATTAAAGGGCTAAATTAGAGGTTGAGCTCAAGAACTAATCAAGGACTGAGTTAGAGCCAAGGTAAGCTTTGATTTTCGTTTTGTGGTTAGGAACTTTAAGGAAAAAATGGCTGAGTTTTGATAGTTGTGACTTTGAAATTTAAGGTGGGGCTTGAGGCTTGAAACTCTGAAGATAGGCCAGGGGGTCCTTGGAGAAAAAATTCTACAACTGAGGTAAGATTCAATTCAAGGTTTGATGGTTGAATTTTAGAGTTTCCATGGCTGGGTTTTGTGTTTTTAAGTTAGGAAGTTTCAGTAATTGAAATGGGTCTTTGATGGGTTTCTAGCCTAGGATTCAGCTGGGTTGAGTTGTTGGAATCTTGTGGGAAGTCTTTGGATAATTGAGTTGTGGATTTGGGGTGGTTTTGAGTGAGTTTGCCTGAGGTTTGGGAGTTAAAAATGGTGGTTTTCTGGGTTCGAAGGGGTCGGGCCGCGGCATGGTTCTTGGTGAGCCACGGGCCTTGGAAGTTAAGTTGTACTGAGGAAGGAGGGCGGGCCGCGGCATGGCCTAAGGAATGCCGCGGCCCTTACTTGTTTTTGTGCCCATGGAGGGTTCTGTCTGGGGCCATGCCGGGGCCCTTAAGGGATTTTGGGATTTTGAGATTTTAGGCTTGGGAATTTAACCTAGGGTGCTCGGGGTTGAGTCTTTTACCATATTTGGTGAAGTTCAATGTTCTGAGGACTAGAACTTGGTTTAGAAACTCATTTGAGATTGCTAATGGTATCCTTCATCATGTTTGTGACTAGGTGCTAAGCTAGGGCTCGGGGATCGGATCACGCTCAAGGAGTATCGCCCGTAACTAATTCATCTAGAAGCTAAAGGTAAGAAAACTACACCCGGATGAATATTTGAACGGGACTAAGGGCTCCCTGATATATATGACTGAAAGAATGGTATTATGCCATGTAAATTGTAAACCAACGGCCTAAGGGTGCCACGGTTAACTTGTTCAATGGGCACAGCTCGGACACTGGTATCCAAGGACAGCTTATTATGCACTGAGCTCGATTTAAGCGGGCCAGAGTCAGTGGGTTAAACAGAGGGTGCGACCTAAGGTGTCGACCCTAGTATTTGTGATTGTTGATTATTATATTTGACTATGAATGTGATTAATGAGAGTGTTGAATAATCTAAGTATAGATGATGTTATTGTACCTTGAAGTAAGCTTGTATGCTATGGCTTGAATATCTGAACATGCTTACTAGAATATTTGTTTGAAAATATTGTATATGCTGTGTATGTTGTTTTCTTGCTGGGCCTTGGCTCACGGGTGCTGCGTGGTGTAGGTAAAGGCAAGGGCAAGATTGATCAACCCTGATTGGAGAGCTCTGCAGGGTGGCTGTACATGTCAGGCCGCTCAACCGCCATGGTTGAGGAGATTACAGGGACAGGAGGACCAAAACCTTGTATTTTGCCTTAGTATGGCTAATGTTTACTCTTAACTGCAGAATTTTGTAAACCAACTTTTAAACGTTGTACTTTTGGGGATCCCTTCTGTAAATGGTTTATAATCTATAAAATGTTTCTTTTGTGGCCAAAATGTCTTTTAGCCCTAGAACACTTTAGCTAATGACACGTTTTGAGTAAACGACTTGATTAGCAAGTCTCACACCTTTATAAACGCACAGTGTAGCGGTCTTGGCTATCCAGGGCGTTACAATCACTTTGCTCACATGTTTTATTTTCATTATTATTTGTTTAATATAAACTTCTATTAAATTCTAAGCATATAGCTAATTGTATTTATAGTGACGTAGTCACAGTTGAATATAAATATGATTATATGTTCAAAATAAGTTAGTCTTAAGATTAGTCAGTGCACAGGATTTACACTGACTTGCCAATCTACTATATGATCTACTTACATATCACAGTGTTATGTTCTTTCCATAACATTAGCAAAGTAGATAAGATCGGATGTACTTGTTACATCAGATAGGACCGATATTGACAGTTGATAAGATAAGTAAACATATTGTTATTATCTATTTTAGTCATATCATATAGTTGACCATAGGTCAATTCAATCTCAATTCTGAGTGGTTAGTATTCTAACTGATTTTATTATTTGAGTTCTTTGGCTTGTTCGTTACCAGCTTACCCTACGGACTAGCCCATACTTACATCTTGGGAACTCGATAGTATAATTGAGTGGGAGTGTTAATCATAGGTATGAACATTTATAGCTTATGATGAAGAAGTGAAATGATGGTTTCCTTTTAGTTTGGTTCAAGGTGTTAAATGATAGAGATCTCATTTCAGTAATTAAATTAGTTTACTGAAATATCATTTACAAGGAACTAAGTGTGGATAAAATACAATGAGGGGTAAAACAGTATTTTAGTCCTATCTCATTGTAGACTAACTATAGAGGATTGAGTGACAATTATGGTTGTAACGATGGATAATTAATAGCGTATCTATATTTGTTATAGAGCGTTCTATGAATTCAATAGTGCAATTCCGAGTCTATAGTGGAGTCACGAGGAATTAATAAGTTAGTAAATTTCTTTATTAGATTTATGATAACTTATTGGAGCTTGATTTCATAGGCCTATGGTCCCCATTGTACCTTGGATAAAATTATCTAGATAGTCTCAATTAATTGATTTAATTATCAATTAGAATTATTAAAGCTGACAAGGTCAATTTTGGATAGTTTTACAGAGTTATGTAATTTTGAGAAGAAAAGATAAATTATGGCAGATTTATTAATTAAGATAATTTGGTATCTAAATTAATAAATAAGTTTAAATCAAGGTTCAAATTATAAATAATTAATTTGATAAAGGACTTAAATGATTATTTAATTAATTAAATCAATAGAAAATAATACAAGCCTTGATTTTAAGTCCAATTGGCTTATAATCAAATGAGAAATTTCACGGGCCTAAAGCCCATGATAATTTCGACCTGGGGCTTCAAATTGGCTATTATTTTATTGATTTTTTAATTAAACTAAATGACCTAATTGAGTCTATAAAAGTAGTGCTTAGAGAGAAGTCAAAACATAAGTTCAGAAGTCAGATTTTCTTATAGGTTTTAGATTCTCTCTAAAGACAAGTCTTTTTCTAAGCCTCTTTGTTTTTTTTTCTCTTCTTCTCTCTGTATCTATCTCATGTGTTGATAATTTCTTACTCTAGTCTAGGTGATTCTAAGGATATATTGGAAGATTGTGAAGAAATTAGAAGAACGGTTTAGTTTCTTGATAATACTCTGTGATAGAAAGGATACAAGAGTTAGAGAAACTGAAGGAATGACTCATTCATTCCGCTGCGTATACTGTAAGTATTCTAATCATTGTTTCTCTTTGAATTCAATTTTAGAAACATGTTCTAGGCTATCTCATATTAATTTGTTTAATATTAGATATACATGAAAATAAATAAATATCATGTATAAGTTTTCCTAACAGTATGAGCTTGTGAACTTGCATCGAATCATCACCAGTGATGAGTATATCATCAACATAGACCAAAATAAGTAACAATTTGCTGCTCATACGAGAAAAGAACAAACTTGAATCTGATTTGGAGTTGGTAAATCCCCACAGTAACAATAAGTGTTTAAGCTTCTCAAACCAAGCTCTTGGGGCTTGTTTAAGGCCATACAAAGCCTTATTAAGTTTTCATACATGATTTGAAAATTGGGAGCTAACAAATCCTTGTGGTTGATGCATATAAACTATCTCATGTAGCTCTCCATTTAAGAAGACATTATTCACATCAACCTGCTGTATTTCCCAACCAAATGTAGCTGCAAGTGTAAAAATTACCCTTATAGTGAAAGGCTTGACAACTGGACTGTATGTCTCAAAGAAATCCAATCTTGTAGTCTGTTGAAATCCTCTAGCTACAAGTCGAGCTTTGTATCGACTAATAGTCCCATCTGCATTATGCTTAACATGAAATATCCACCTATTTGTCACAACAGTCATATCAGGTGTAGAGGGAACCAAAGTCCAAGTATTATCGTTTTGTAAAGCTTGAAATTCACTCTGCATAGCTTGTCTCTAGTTCGGATTAGCAAGAGCATGTTTAACATTGATGGGTTCTAATTTAGATGAGGTTTGAGTAAGGTAGGCTTTTGGTTTGAAAGTCCCAACTTTGGACCTGGTTACCATCAAATGAGTATTCTAAATAGTAGGTGGAATAGGCAAATGTACCTCTAAGTTCTCAATGGGAATATGTGAGACAATGGGAACATACTCATGTAAGGATAGGGAAGATTCTGCTGAGTTATGATTATTAGAGGACAAATTTGGTGAGGAAGAAACAGATGATGACTGAGAATGAGAAGTAGTATTCGACACTGAAGAAATAACAGTGGGAAGAGAAGTACTTTGATGTAAGTAGAGGATGTAGGATGTGTAATTTTGTATGCATTGGCATCAACAAATTGGGTGGGAGTGGTATTAGAAGGAGACTGTTGAGGAAAAATAGTGGAATATGGAAACTCAGACTCATTAAAAGTGACACTCCTAGCAACATAGACCTGACCACTAGGATTCAAACATCTATATCCCTTTTGATTCATGCTGTAACTAATGGATACACACTTTGAAGACTGAAAAGCAACTTTATGATGTTGATATGGTCGGAGTAAGGGAAAACAGGAGCAACCAAAAATCTTGAGCATGTTATAGCCTGGAACATGGTGAAATAACATCTCATAGGGTGAAACAAAATCAAGAGCTGGTGTAGGTAATCTGTTAATGAGATATGCAGCAGAAGTAAAAGCTTCCCACCAGAATGTTAGAGGCATATTAGCCTGAGCAAGAAGAGTGAGGCCAATATCAGCAATATGCCTGTGTTTTCTTTCTACACGACCTTGTTGTTGATGAGTATGAGGACATGAATTTCTCCTTACAATGCCCAGATTTTGAAACAGTGTATACAATGGTTGATATTCGCTTCCTAAGTCAGTTTGGATAATCTTTATTTTGGATTGAAACATTATTTCGACAAAAGCATTGAATTGCCTGAAAATGAGTGAAACCTCAGATTTTGCTTGCATAGGAAAAAGCCACACAAATTTTGTAAAGTCATCAACAAAATTGACATAGTACTTGTAACCATCCATGGAAGTATGAAATGAGGGACCCCAAACATCTGAGTGAACTAACTCAAAAGGGTGAGTATTTTTATTACTTGAGCTTATAAAGCTAAACTGATGCAACTTGCCTATTTGGCAAGCATCACAAAAATCAACAGCATTACACTTGACAGAAGGTGAGACTACAGACAAAATCTTGACTAAGACAAACTTGGAAGGGTGACCAAGTCTACAATGCCAGACAAAAGCAACTTGAGACTTGTCTCTTACAGGATTACTTGTGGTTGTGCAGTTTAAAGCTGCATTATTACATGATACTTTGGTTATTGATTGTGGTTGAGAACTGAAAACAACATTGGGGATAGATGAAGCTTGTAGAGACCATCACTGAGGGAACCCCGAAGAAGTACTCACCTCGTGGTCTTGTCCTTTATAAGACAACAAGAAGAGTCAAATTCCAAGACAACATTGTTATTTGTGGTGAATTGAGAGATACTAAGTAGATTCTTAGTGAGATTTGGGACATGAAGAATGTCTTTCAAAACAAAATCAAAAGTGGTAACTGAATTAGAACCAATATGCAATATAGGGACAAAGTGACCATTACCTACAACAACTTTAGCTTTGCCTTTGTAATTGATCTTGTGAGACAACTGATAAGAATCATTTGCCATATGAATAGTTGCTCCAATATCCAAGTTCCAGGCATTCGAAGAAGTATTTGGAATGTATGATTTAGTGATGTAAGCTTGAGGTGGCTCAACTGGAGTAGAGGAAGAAGCATCTGTGGGAGTGGAAGTTCCAATGTAGTTAATATCAAACTGATGATAAGAATTCTGAACAACATGTCCAGGTTAACCACACAGTTGACAGATCAACTTGCTTCCACAGCCAAAAGTCCTTCCAGTATTAGAAGATCGGCTACCACAACTGAATCCACGATTACCACGACCATAGCCTCGATTATTTCCTCAGAGAGACAAGCTTGCAAAATTTTCCTAAACATTGTCTAGAGTAGAGCTGGTGAGTTGTTGGAGACGCATTTGCTGACTGTGTAGTCTGAACTGCACATCCTGAATGTTGAGAGGCTCAGATCAATTTGTGAGATTAACCATCGTAGCTTCGAATTCGGGACCAAGGCCTCCAAGAATATAGAGACAGAGACTGTCATCAGAAATCAATTCACTAGCTTCAGTTAGAGTGTCAACGTACTGTTTCATCTTCAAAATATAATCATCAATGGAAGATGAGCCTTTCTTTGTCGATTGAAGAAGTCCTTTGATCTGTAGAATCCTAGCCTTGGATTTGGTGACAAATAGACGAGCAAAAACATTCCAGATCTTGGCAAAAGTGCGGCAGTTGATCACATGTCCAAGCATCACCTCAGTCGCAGAATTCATCATCCAATGCATGAGGAATTGATCAAAGCGAAGCCACTGGAAATAAGCAGGATTAGGTGCATTACCTGCAAGAGTGATTGGTGGAGATGGAGTTGTGCCAAGAATATAACCATCAAGATTGTAGGCACGCATTGTAGCAAGAACCAGAGCTCTCCAGTAGGAGTAGTTTGTGCGATCTAGTCGGAGATTAAGCGGAAGGAGATTATTATTGGGAAGGCTGACAGGATCGGCTGTCGGAGGTGGAGCTGCAACCGAAACAACAAGAGGAGGAACTTGTTGAGCATTTTGATTGGCGACTAAGTTGTTAGATCCGTCAGATGCCATGGCAGGAGAATCTGATACCATGTAAGAGTTCACTGAACTTAAGAACAGAACCAGAGAAACAATGGCAGAAAGAAATAACAAAGCTGGAAAGAGAAGTAAAATGAGTGAAATAAAGAGCTCAACCAATAAAGATGAGACTCATATCAATATATAGAAGCTGAGCTAAACAACTGAGAATTTGTTACAACAGAATTAGTTACATAACAGACCATGACAACTAATAAAATAACAAAATTGGTGCCTCATTAGAGCGGTCACACTCATCCTAACATTTACTAATGGATAAATAGCAAGACTTTATTTTTTGGCCTTAAAAGTACTAAAACGTTAAAATAATTAAAAAATAATTTTTTTTACTATTTTAAAATCCTATAGTAATTTTAAAATTAAAAAATAATTAAAATATATTTATCTTTTACATATATGTGACTATATATTAGTATACTTTCTTTTCAATACCATTTAATAAAACTAAAAGATAAAATATTATTTATTTATTATTATTATCATTTAAATATAATTTATCCATCATTATCATTTATTAGTCCAATTATTGACGAATTAATGAACTTAGAACATAGATTTTCTTTTTAATTATCTTTTTATTTTAATTAAAATAGTTTTTTGATATTTTTAAATTAATTAATATATATTATTAGTCTTTTTTATATTTTAAAATTACTATATGATTTCAAGATGGCAAAAAAATTGATTTTTTAATTATTTTAACATTTTGATACTTTTACTGTAAAAAAAAATGAAGTTGTGGTATTTAACCGTAAATAAATATAAAGTTTAGTTATTTTAACTACAAATATTTTGACAAAACCAAGATTTAATAGTTGATACCTATAGAATGACAGCAAAAATAACGTTTTGGTACTTATAAAGCCGAATTTTTTTTTAATATTTATTTGCAAGTAAATACAAAATTTAAGTAATTTATCAGCAATTTTCTAACTTAGTTCTAAGAAATTAGAATAATAAACATTTTGGGTTCTGTATTCCTTTTTATAGATTTGATTTGAGAGTTATCTATTTATTTATTTTTAATTACATGCTATGGTTTTATTGTGATGCTCACGGATGATGGTGATCAATAGACACCATGCCATAGATGTTCATTGCCTTGTTAATTTACATACCATGTTGATGGTGATGATAGTCATTGAAGTAATATATCTCTTCTTACTATAAAATTGTGTAGTTAAAGAGAATTTTTAATTTTAACAGTTTTTTTTTCTATTACCTTTAACGGAATATTATTATATTTAACAAAATATTTTTATATTTAATCGTAAATTATAAACATGATTTAAACTTAAATAAAATTAAATAAATAAATTATTAAATAAATTAAAATATAATATTTTTGAGATATTTTACAATAATAATTATTTAAAAATAATAAAATCATATATTTAATAACTTAAATAAAATTTAATTAAACTTAAACTTAAACTTAAACATATAATATATAATTAATAATCTAGAACAAACATAAACTTAAACAAAAATTAATTAATTAATTAATTAAAATAGAATATTTTAAAGATATTTTATGATAATTTACATAATTAACACTACAAGAAAAAATGCTACTACTTCAGTTTTTAAGGTGGAACTACTTCGGTTTTCGCATAAATTCGCAACTGAAGTAGTTTAGGACGAAGTAAAAAGTGGTGAAAAACCAAAGTGGAAAAATGGAATTTCCACTTCGGTTTTTATATATAAACCAAAGAAGAAAATAGGCTTTCTACTTCGGTTTATACATATAAACCGAAGTGGAAGGTCTTCATATTGAGGTGGCGCATCCATATTGAGGTGTTTCCACTTCGGTTTTTATGTATAAACCGAAGTAGAAAGCCTACTTTCTGGCTTTCTACTTCGGTTGATACATAAAAACTGAAGTGGAATGTCAATTTTTTTTTTAAAAAAAAAAATCTACCAAATTTTGATAAAATTGAAATTAAATTTGAATTATATATATAATTTATTTTTTCTTTACAAATTTCTATTTTTAATTACTTTCAATTTTATTTATTTATTTTCATTTAATTTATAACAGAAATAAAAATCACAAAATTTATACACTTAGAATTAAAATTCTTATAAAATTAAATATTTATACATTCACATAATTGTTAAGTGGAATAACCTAATCATTCATATTCACATAATTGTAATTAAGTAAAATAACATAAACATTCATATATACATTCACATAAAACTAAATGTATGTATAAACAAAATAGTCTTACTAATAAATTTAAGTCATCAATCGGCTTAACTGTTCTTGTTGGATTGGCAAGATGTTCTCCCGATCCTTGGCGACAATTTAGCTACTAGTAACTTTGTCATTTAGTTCATTATGCAAAACAAACCAACGATAGATTAAATTAGTAATGTATAACAACACTAAACAAAATTTCCTACTTTACTTTAAAACACTTACAACTCTTTCTTCAATTTTTTTGTCCAAATTATCTTCAACAATAGTCTTCTTCATTTCTCGTGCTCTTATCCAAATTTCATATCCCTCTACATCTTCCACTCCTAGTTCTTTTTTCTAGGATATCCAACATAATTGAAGTTTAATTATTAAATTTTCCTAAGTCTAACAAAATTTCGGCACCATAACAACTGCATTTTAATATCTCCCAAAATTTTAAAACATGTAAATAACACACAGAATATCTCGACATAGTGCACAAATTGAAAAATGAAAACAATTAATAAAATCTATAAAAAATTGGCAGAGTTTCCTTTGTTTTTGTAACATATCTCAATTTTATAATTATCTATAAATTCAATACAAACAAACACAAAATCATCACACATAATTTCATCATTATATCACCGCCAACAACAAACTTTCTAGAACCTACTTCACTAAAGTAAACATACATGATTTAACTCTAATTTTATAAATTAATATTGGAATAGTAATTAATAAAATTTAAAAATTACTCACCTCCAATATTTCTCTTGAAGTCACCCAAAATCAATACCAAATTGGCAACTAAATCAACAACCCTACTAAAAAGCTTAAACAAAAACAAATAAAAATCAATTACATAATTAATTAAACTAGTTACATAATCATCAAACAACATATCAAGCTAGCTAGTTATAGAAAATAAAAAACAAATGCCACTAATAATCCAAACATTTCAAGTTCTAACATTGGCAACAACATTACCTATTGAAGCTATGTTTAAAGATTTAAATAACAAGTCACAACAATTTTTAAATTTTACTAATATAAATATATATATAATTAATAACATTATATAAAATAACAAAATAAATAAAAAAAATATAATACAAATATACTAAAAAATAAGTATTAAATTCAGAATAATATAAAAAAAAATAACACAAATAAAGTTTTAAGGTAACAAACATTCTTTGATGCTCAAAATAACCTCTAAATCAATATTTGCAACTCTAAAACATATATGTAATAAACAAATTATATCTATAAGAAAAAAATCTGAAAATAATATAGAAAATAAAAAAAAAAATCATACAAACAAAGATTTAGTGATTCATATATTTTTTGAAGCTCAAGAACACATTTTAATGTAAGAAAACCAACCAAAGTCCAATAACAATACCCATTTTCGAACCCTAAAAATACCCACACCCAAAGTCTTTATTTTTTCCCTCAAAAATAAAAATGGAACTAATATTTCTATTTTTAAGTAAGAAAAATGGTTTCAAATGGTAAAAAAAACATAAAAAAGGTATATCTAGTGAAATCCTCGTGGGAGTACGACAACAATGGAAGGTTTATGGGTTTAGCGTTTGAGATTTTTTCTTCAGAGAGATGAATGAGATGAGAGCTAGATATTAAGAGTATTAAAACTCTTTTACTTCAGTTCTTAGATAAAAACCGAAGTAGAAAGTACCATTTCTACTTCGGTTTTACTTTCTACTTCGGTTTTTATCTAAGAACCGAAGTAAAAGGGTTGTAATACATTTCAGGGCCACGTTTGCTTTGCTCCACTTTTCAATTCGGTTTTTTCATAAAAACCGAAATGGAAAGTCACAATATAGTGTGCAAACCAAACATGACCATTGTCTATTTTTTATTTTAACTTCGTCTTTTTAAGAAACCGAAGTAGTAGTCAATTTTTATGTACTACCATTCCCAAAAGCGAAGTAAAAACCCATTGAAAGACTTTTACTTCAGTTTTTTTATATTCTGTGCGTAAAAAACGAAGTAAAAACCTATATTTCTAGTAGTGTAAATCATATTTATTTAAAAATAATAAATGCATACATATTATTTTTTTATCTTATAAATTTATGTAATAATTTGTTTTTTTATCAAGTAATTAGAGCTCTTTTTATTCATCAAATTCACTAAAGGACATTGTGAGATACATTAGAAACTAAAAATAATTTATGCATGTATACTATTGTCTATACTATGACTTTTTCTACTCTTATATTATTTTTATTATTAATTTCTTTTTAAATACTATTGTATTATATACATATGTCATGTAGCCATGTAAATATATTTAGATGTCATATATGTAGAGATTATTGATATAAATATTTATATATTTAGATGTCATATATGTAGAGATTATTGATATAAATATTTATATATACTATAAAAATACAATTCATTCTATTATATATATATTTAAAAAATATAGTAAACATTTTTTATTAAAATTATAAATAATGTTTACATCTTTAAAACTTTAGGAGGTTCATACTTTTCACCCACTATGACACTTGTTATCGAAATTTTCATTGATTTAAAACAATGTTAGGCTTATATTATATAAAAAGTTGGGTATAAGCAACGAAAAAAATTAATGGCCAACAACAAGGGGACCTGTACTAAGTATTGAGGTAATGTTGGTACGGATTTAGATTATATTTTTATTGATGTAATAGTATCAATGTGGTGAGAAACTGGAGGGAAAACATACACACATCTAGTATATTCAATAACGAAAAAAATAAATGAAAACTTGAGAAAATGATAGTGAAACAATAAAACATTAAACTAATTACGCTGAAAAAAGAAGATTGTTGTATAACAGAAGACAAAAAAGAAAAAGAAGAAAGAATCATCCAGTCAACCAGCAAAAGAATCTAAGCAATTTATGGTTCACCCAACCATCAATCCTCTGTCACAAAGGATTGGTGGCTAGGTGAACCATAAGTTGCTTAGGTTTGTTATCTTCTGTTGTTGACTTTCATCAAGCATTTGTCTTAGTCATACAACATAGTCTTCCTGTATAGACACAGTAATAGGAAAATGTTGGGCAGTTTTTGACATTGTAGCAAACTGTCAAGTAACTAGTATTGTAGCAAACTGCCAAGGAACTAACATTGTGGTTATCCTGTAAAGGGATGAGTTGCCTAGATAGATGTGGGAAGGAGCCTTTGTGGGTTCTTGTTGGCAAAAACGGTTCTTGAGAGATTCATATTGAGTTTTTAGGCTCTTCATCTCGTCTTTTTTTGCTAAGAAGACTGACATTGGGACTGTGTTTGCTTTTATGATGGTCAGAAGTTCTTCATAAGTTTGTTGGATCTTTGTGGTGAGTTTATCTATGACAATAGTCTGAGATTTCTTAACCGGTGTCTCTATCTTGGTATTTTGTAACTCGATCTGTTTTAAGACCTTGTTCGGGGCAATCATATTCTTTGATTGCCAGTTGAGAACCTCTTCGGCTGGAGAGACTTTTTTGAGTGACCCATCAACATTCTTGGTCGTGGGATTTTGAACCTTTGGTTGATGAGAAAGTGCACTTTGGTCCTCTTGTATATCAAATTTTTTTAGAGAAGGAAAATCTGACTCATAATTAGTGGCAGTCATCATACAGACTTGTGGAATTGATTTTGAGTAGGAAAAACTTCTCCATGATGTTGCATCCATTTTGTTGTTTTTCTATAGCACGGTAGGATGTTTAGTTGATGAGCTGGAGGTGGAGACTGTCAAGAGCTTGGTGGAGTAAACTCTGTCTCATCCATTTGGTTTTGGGACAGGGTCAAATAAGTCTTTGGGAGCAGAATATTTGACAATATAGTCAAATTTTCCAGAAGGTTGGCCCAACAACCCTATCCTCTTTTCTCATTTTTCTAATCATTGCTTAAGTCGTTTTCCTAAGCTAGGGCATCACTTTGGGAGGTCTTTTTCTGTTTTTAGGCAGCTTTTGCAGTCGCAAACATCTCAATACTTATGTCCTTATGAATATTCAAAAGCATATATAGGGCGGCCTTTAGAATCAAAAGATTGGATTTCCATATTAGTTGGTGTGACAGAAGTCATCATGTACTGAGTGGTGAAGCAACTAGGAGTCTTTGTTTAAGTTCTGTCAATGACTATTTCGACATAGCCATCTTCTTTCTTGTGATAAGATGGTTCGGTCAGAGTCAGGGCAGCTTTTTGAGGTTGGTGGAGCATCTCATAGTTTGTTATCCACGAACTAGGCAAAATCTTCATAAGATCAATTGTAGAGATTTGCCTTGGAATATGAGTGCATGTTTGAACTTTGGTAGAGTCTACCGATACCAGCAATGCTTCTTCAGCTGTTAGCAATGAAAGATCCAAAGCGTGATCTTGGAATCTGTATGTCATCTGGTAGTGAAGAGTAGCTCCAATAGAAGTGAGATCTTGGTCAATTCCAATCAATTTGACTTCAACTTTGAAAGCATCAGTCAATCGATTGTCTCTGAGAGACTTTAAAGTTAGGGAACAATGTAGTTATTACTGTTCCTGCATTTAATGTAGTCTCTATAGCTGTAATGCTTGCATGCTGATATTACCTCATTCAGGTGTCTAGCAGACCCATTCGGCAACCGATCGGAAGACATTTTCTGCCATGAAGGGTAATAGCTTAATGTATGGTAATCCATGAGCAATCCACTGAGGAATAAGTTCAGGAGGGATTTGTAAAGTAATGAATTGGACTTCAGGAATAGGTCTCAATTGACACTTACTAAATTTGGAGGCCTTAGATATATTCTTTTAGGACTTTGTAGGAGGGTTTGATGAAGGAAATAGTAATGGCCTCCGGCCCAAAAAAATAAAATAAAATAACTTATAATAAAAATTCAATTATGATATATAGAAATATAACTTATAAATATAGTAGAGAACAATCCATTTTAAACGTGACTTTACCTTTGCTAATTGGTATTTGTAGTTTTTTACTCCAATTTTAGTTTTATAGTGAAAAAGCAACTTTTAACTAAGAGTACATATAAATTATAAATAAATCATCCTTTTTTAATTTCAATTTTAGTTTTTGCTACTATTTTTTTTCTTCTCCTGTATAAAAGTATATAATACATAGTTAAATGACTTTATTCTTCTGATAAGTTCTCGAAGTTTGAATTTTGAAATTTTCAACCAAATTAGAAAAATAAATCTATGTTTCTTGTTTTTATTTAATTACATTTTATAAATTAGTAATCTCTCATCATCTCTCACTTGTATGTGGACTAATTAACTCTTTGTTGTTTAAAAAACTAGTAAGCCTCTTTGTTTATTTAAACAATTTCTTAATTATTTTTTAAAATTATTAATGTGTACAAGTATATTGCTTTATCACGTTTGGATTATATTTTATATATAATAGATTAAGTCTTTTTATCATATTGTTGTGAAATTATTTAGAAATATTGTATATTTTATGATTTAAATTTGTATAATGTGAAATTTTAGTCTTTGCCCCGCTAGATTTTAATCCTAGGTCCAGCCCTCGACAGTGATAAATTCCAACGAAGGATTCACTCCCCCCATGGCTTTTTTCCCCTTTATTGGTATTTTTGTTTTCTTTCTTGGACATAAACCCTACGAACTCTCTCTTACAACCCTACTACAATCACTCTTTCTTTCCCTAGTTTGGTCTCTCTAAATTACATAAATATAGAGTGAGTACTATGGATCTTCTAAAACTACTTGAATACAAAACCTTGAATGCATGAACAAACTTCACTAATAAAGTGGTTGGTTTATTTCTTAAAAATAATCAGCACTGCATCAACCAACAAAATTTCTGAATATTTAAAGCTTTGGAAAACGTCACCGTTCTACTTTAATTTCAGACAGAATGACATGAATTCATTTCATACAACTTCAGTAACTAGACATATCTCTGTAACTTTTAGCTCTGAACCTCAATCAAAATTTGTTAAGGGAACTTGGGTTTCTACCAAAAACAATCACTTTGTCATATGAAATATGCTATCAACTTGGAGTTAGTATCTTATAGCTTAGTATCATTGTTCAAACTAATAGACTTTGATTGAAAAGATCATTTTACTCATCCAAAAATATCACGGCAAACTGTTGTATATATATATACTCATTTCAGAGGAATGTTACAGAAGTAGACTGATCCATACATACTAAAGCATATTCCATATAATTATACATTATTATAAACTCCAGAAATACCAAAGGCAGATATCACAGAGTTAAAGAGCCAATATTACTAGGCTACGACATAGTTCATTAGATACTAGTATAGATACAAAGTTACCAAGCATACCTAGACAGAAGAGAAGGCAGAAGAAATGAATTCTTCATCCTCCAAGAAAATCTGCAAATTCCTCGACTTCATGAAGAAATCCACTGCTTTTTCGTTAAATTCCAGCAGAAAGGCAAACTTGAGCAGCTCGGACAGTGCATCTATATGGTCACTGTTCTGCCATAACACACCTTCCGCTATCACTTGAGAGAAATATGTAGCACGCTTAATAAGATTTTCAGGCCCTTTAGACATGTCCATCTTTTGATTGAAGATTTTGGAGCTCTCTTTGTCCCATCTCACCATTCCACTGGCTATCACATTCAGACTTTTCCCAGAAGACAATGACAAATTATAGCTTACATCAATTGGTTCAACTGTCTCAAGAACAGTAACATTGAGAAGATCTTCCATGGCTTCATGCCTCTCTTTAGCATCCATGTTGAGGGAAGGATGAGCTAGAAACCCAAGTATAAGCTTTATCAAACCTTTCCCAATCAAAGCATCTCTTGGAATCACCTGCTCATTTTCAGCGCCTTTCGCTATGGAAACCTCTTCTTTCTTAACCGATTCAGAGATAGTGCGAACACCGATCTTCTGGAAAACTTCAAGCAACTTAGTACGAGGGAGACTAGGCATGCTAGGCTGAGGATACCAAACAAATATGGGGTGAGAAGAAGACTGTTCAAAAAGATACTTGAGTTGAAGATCATCAGCGACAAAAACATCATGCTTGTCCACCAAGACAATGCTATTGGAGCATGAGTTGACAGGTACTTTCTCCAGCTTATCACGAAGGTCTTTTTCTGCCTTTGAAGATGAGTGTTTGATAATGTAACTCCAGAATTTGCAGCACTCATCATGTGACAATTTGTGTCCCGAACTCTCCCAACACTTCCAAAGCTTACAGTAGTCCTCGATACTAGGACTGCATTTGACTTGGAATGCACTAGAAAAGAAAATAAGATTGCCTTTGTAGTATTTGTCCAGAATGGTCAGCTGCAAACTGAATAGCTCACTCTTGTCAGAAATAACACAATCTTCTGGACCAACCCAAACCCCTTTATAACTTCCATTTGGAATCCATATCTTCTTCTCCTCCTCACTTTTAGGCTCCCATTTAAACTTACTCAAGTAATTATATATCCGTACAATTGTTGATAACTCAGTATGGGAACCAAGTTGGCTGGCAATTAATGAACACCCTTTGTCCACATCAACAATCACCCCAATTTCCTTGAGCACTCCACTATAGGATACAATTTTAGAGCCATAAAACTCTTCATCAATGAACGGTCCATCCATCTTTGTCAGAAACTCCCCCCATTTAGAATCAAACAGCAAGCATTCGGAAGGACGTCTATAACCAACATATGTCTTTAACCATTCTTTGGAAAGCTCTTTCCTGAAATTCACAGGAAAACTTTCAGGAAAACTGTAGTCTGTTTTCTTCAATAAAATCTTGATGCATTCCAGCAACGAAAGTGCACTTGAAGACGTGATACGACTGACATCATGAAAATAAAGACAAGTAGCAATAATCTCTACACCGTCCTTAAAATCAGTGACTACTCCCATACTCTTCAGCTCTTTCTCATACTCGTAAATTGCAGTGCCATACCAATTTTCACTATCATCGATGAAAGGAAGGCTAGTGATGGAAAAGATGGACTCCCAATCAGAACCATAGAGAATGCAGTCTTTTGGAGACCTATAATAATCACAATGGCGAGTCCGCAGCCACTTCTCTTTGCGGATGCAATTTTTCGCCTCTGTAGGGAAGTTGTAAGAAGTTTCCTTTAGCCGTCTGTAGCATGAGAGAAATGAAATGACATTCTCTTTGAAAATGGATTTTTTTGAAGCGTGTTCTTTAAACCAACAAACAAATAGTTTTGTGGCTCCCTCAAAGTCCACCACCACCCCAATTTGCTTCAACTCGTTTCTGTAAATGAAGATGTTTTTTCCATAGAAATTTTGATCCACGACTGGAAGATCATTGAACACCTGAAGAAGGCAAACCCATTCGGGGTCACATAGGATGCATTCATGAGGTGACTTGTAACCAACTTTTGTCTTCAGACATTTTGTTCCCCTTAGTGTTCTTACAATCTTTTCAGTTGAATTTGAATGACGCATGCATTGCAATATCAAAAGTAGAGAATCGGATGAGAGAGAACTCAAGTGTGAAGATGGCCTGAGGTGGTCAACAACAAGCTGGTGACTTCCACTGAAAGCAACTACCACTCCCAGCAATCCAAGTTCTGTCTTGAAAGACAAGATTTCTTCACCATAGTATTCTTCATCAATGAACGGAATGTCACTGATTTTCGATGCAGTTTTCCAGTAATTGTCAAACAGAACAGATTCAGCTGGACACCTATCTCCACAAGATGTCCGCAACCATTTCTCTTGCTTAATGCTGTTGATGAATTCTTCTGGTGGAAGACATCTGGACCTCAAAAATTTGATGAATTTCAGTATTGAAATCACATTGCTTTTAGTCAAGGTACCGGAAGCAGCAAGAGACATGAGATGTTTTCCAATAAATTGACAAGCTTCACCATACTCAGACATAACTCCAACTTTTTTCAGCTCCTCCTCGTAGTCCCTTATTTCTTCACCATAATAATTAAGGTCAACCAAAGGAATATCAACAAGCACTGATTCATTCTGCAGAACACTTCCCCATGAATAGAACGAGCTGCTATGGAGGAATGATTGTGGCGGTGGTCTGGAACCAGGGCAGCCATTCAAAGTGATTTTCAGCCAACTTTGTTCTTTTATACTCGTCAAGAACTTGTTGGGGATGGGGATGCGCTCCCGAATAAAGTAGCGAATCCAATCTAAAAGCAAGAATGTGTTTGACTTGGTAAGTACTCCAGATACAGCAGCAATCGGAGCATCAGGAGGAGGTATGCAAGGAACATCACATGCTTTAGCATGAGTTTTAAGGAAACTAATGAGCCCATTCTCCTGTGTAATCAATTTTCCAGCATGACGAAATGGGCTCAAATAGTCGTCATTCAACTCAACATAGCCTTCTCCTCTCCACAAGTTTTTAAGAACCAACCCTGCCCATTTGCTTCCTTTAGAAGGGACAAGAATTCCACTTCGTCGAGTAATGACACACCCATAGCTGTCAACCAGTGGCATAATGCTACACAATTGATCCACTTGATACACCATGAGATATTTCTTTAGCATTGAGTGATACAAGAAGTGAGCAAACAATATAGCAAGCTTCCGCTCTGTAAAAACAGAATTACTCAGGAGAACTGCATAATCATTAACTTCTACGACACCAATCTTCACGTAATCTTGAAGCCATTTCAGTAATGTCTCTTTCCTGGGAAATGACCATATTACTTCCTGCGTGATTTCTGGCATGAAAAAACGATTGCTCACAGGCCCAAATTCCTTGTTCCACTTAATCAACCAAGAAGTTTGAGAAGAAAGATGAGATAGGTAAACCAGACTCTGACCATTCCAGGTTACAGATTCACTGATGCTGAACGTAGAGATATTCCCATTACGGTCCTCATATTTTATAAGTGGTATATTCTTGATGTTCGTGGAGTAAAATTTGGAGCTCCAATTATCAGCAATAAACAATAGAAGCTCCAAATAGACATGGTCAGAGACTCCACCCGCAAGATTAAAACCCTGAATGCACTTCGCATACCATTCATTATCAACTGGCTGGACTTCCAAGAAATTGAGTATGTGATCATATTCTTCTCTGTCAAATGACGAACTCAATATAAATTTTCCATGGGAAGAAAGTTTGAGCATACTCACCCCTTCTTTCGCTGCCTTATCTAAAATACACCAGAAAGCAGGCATAAGCCTTCCCACTTCGCGGGGTTTATGGAAGAACTTCTGCTCCATCACCATTTCACTCGGGACAATGTCCTCTTCGAGTAGCTTTGCTTTGATTGCGTTCCTCACAACATTCAGCTCTACATGATTGGACGGGTTGACAGGCAAAAACCTGAACTTATCAGGCAAATTCCACACTGGTGCATCTTCACTTGTTTTCACCATAGATTTAAATGCGTCTATGAAAGCGGTAGGCACACATCCAAGAATTCCTTGGTTCCACTTGCTGTCTAAGAGAATTGTCTCCCTTGAGGATGCTAGGAGAAAATCAGCCTGAATAATAAATGGAAAGTTTGTGACCATCTCCGTAGGAAGATATGCATAGATCCCAGGAGAGTGTGTTCCCCTCTGAAGCCGCTCTCCAAATGGAAATGCCAGCGTGATTGCCCACTCCTCTATTTCTGATCTCTTTTCCTCTCTATTTTCCGGCCGAACTGGAAATTTTTGTTTCCACATGTAGAACATGCATTCTTTTTCGGCTCCATTCTCTTCTGCTGATAGGTGGAGGGTGAAAGATTCAGCATCAATGTTTTTCCTCTGCCTAAAATCTGTCTCCTTAGATATTGCTATTGCATTCACAGCATTGAGTCTGGGGTCTTCATTATCTTCCCTGATAGAGAGTTTCTTGATTTTGGAGAGGAACAACAGAACTTGGGGGTGAATACTAGAGAGTTGCTGCTTCACAGGTCTGACTTTGTCAGGCTTCAATGGCAGGATGAGAATTGTGGTCGGAAGAGCAGAACCAGAAGAACCATATATCTGTTTGAGTTCAGAGAGAGTGGGGTTCTCATCAACCCACTCAGGAACAATGTAGCCAAGATTGCAGTGCTGGCAAGGCTCTTCATGAAAACGTATCTGGTATCCATTACTGAATATGTACGGTCGAGCTGTGATCAAGAATACACTCTTGAACCCAATTCCTGCAAACACGCCGAAAAGTTAAGTAAAACACACATATAAATAAACATTAGCTTCAACAGCAAGCCAAAACAGAACATCAAGAAAGAAAACAAACATATATCAAAATATTGTACTTGGCTCTTTAAATTCATTACTCGTATCATGTTGTTATGCATAGTAACATCTTAGATAAGTTTGTTAAAAGAGGAATCAAATAAAATATTTAATTTGTGGAAATTTGACCCGGTGCCCACTTTTTGATCACCTTTTTTAATTTTTAACCGTTTATTAAACCTTTTACTTCTATACTCAGATTTATAATGAATGTTTCCATTCCATTTCTCCACATCTATGCAGCTGCAGCTACAGTTACTTGATTTAGTTTTTTAAGTAAGGTAGAATAGGATATGTAATTATAATAATGGGTAAATTTGAATTGAATATTTTTAGTAACTATTTTTGGTTAATTAGTCCTGAAAATGACTATTTATCAAGTTATCCCATCAAATTTTGGAGGATATTATTGTTTTTGAAGGCTTAGATTGGTATAAACTAAGGTGACAAGCATCCAGAACAAAGAAAAACTCGGGTTTCTTTGGAACTTGAAATTTGCTAAGACAGAGGAAAGGGAGGAAAACATTTTTCTATAAATCCTCTCCCAAAAATCGGCTTTTAATTTTTTTTAACCTTTTTGTGAAAAAATTATTACTCTTGTTACATTGAATATAAGAATATACCATTTTAGTCTGCTGGATTTATATAAAATACTAAATATACCTTAAAATTTTCATAAATATCAAAATAATACCTTCTGTTTTATTATTCATACCAAAATAGTACTCTAGACCTATTTTTAATCAAATTTATATTTTCACAAATCCTTTTACCCTCACCTATATATTTTTTGTCTATAATTAAAAGTATTTTTAATTCTTTTAATAAATTGATAATAATATTTTAAACTTTATTTTTAATAACATATAAACTCAAAGAAATAATAAAAAAAGTGAGTATTCATTTAGTACCCTGTGTTTTGATAATGAATAGCTTTGGTGCTTTGTGTTTTTGATAATGATCATCAAGTACTTTGTAATTTGAAACTCGGTATAAAATGGTACCCTATTATTTATCGGAATATACTCATTTGGTACCTTGTCATTTGTAACAAAATTTGAGCCAGGTAACATTTTATTTTGATTTTGCAAATTTAAGGTATTGTATTAGTATTATTCATAATAGAGGATACCAAAGCTATAAATAATTCGGTAAAACATAAATACCAAATAAGTAAATTTCTAAAAAATAAATAATAAAATAAATAAAATCAAGTATTATATTTTATTATTATTTAATATTTGATTTTAACTTAAATAAACATATAGTGTTATTATTTATTTAAGTATATATATTTAATTAATTTATTTAAAGTATATAAATTTATTTAAGTTTTATTATTATTTATATTTTATTTAAGTTTATTATTGATTAAATAATTATAAATAACTTTAATTATATTATAAATAAAATATATAAGATTGAGGAATAAAAAATGTCTTAAAAAAATAATTTTGATAAAAAATAGATCTAGGGTACCATTTTAGTGTGAACAACAAAACATAGGATACGATTTTGGTATTTATGAAAAGTGGGAGACATATTTAGTATTTTACATAAATCTATAGGAACAAAATGGTATATTCTCTTAAATATAACTTGTTATATCTCTTGATATTCTGACAGTGGTACACTTTGGTGCATGAGAGAAGATATGGTGAGTTTTAAAAAATGAGTGGCAGTTGTTACTCTTGTGAGACTAAACTCGTTTGGATGTATAGCAGTAGCTATTCAGTTTATATAAGCGGTCAACGATGTCAACCAACACCAACAACTTTATCAACCAAATATTCCCCGCTTGGTCACTATAATCATTGGATCATGATAATGGTGGAGAATTTTCTAAGATTCAAATAAGGATGAAAATATGGATATACAGTAATATATGAATATAAATATTTATTTAAAAGTATAAAAATCTTTGATAAAATTTTTAAAAAATAAATATATTCAATAATATATGAATTGAAATAATTATTCATAAACAAAAATTATAAACCTAACATTAATTATATTCAATAATACTTTCAAACATTACATTTCTTACAAAGTTCACATATCATGTAAAGATATTTATCTATTTCCTTTTTGTTTTTCTTTCAAAAGTTATTATTATTTATTAATTTAATAGAAAATCCAACTGATACAATCGAAGTTTCTTCTATACATGGTTGATATTTGTGAATTTTATAACTAAACCAATTCGAAATTATAGTTTTATCGATTTTTTTTAATTTCTCCAATATTTCAAAGTTATACAGACAAAAATATTTTCTAAACTACAAAAATGTCCACCATCTATTATTTCCGATACATCGACGACTTATTGACTGATATTATCAAGAGTAGTGGCAAATTGTCTACTGAAGAATTACGGAACTAGTAGCTGGCACAACAATGATGGATGAACAAAGAGTAGAATAAAAGGCACAGTGGTTGAAAGATCTCAAGGCAAAGAATTAGCTTTTCCAAGATATTAATTGCTCAAGCTTGGAAATCATTATCGGTAAGGATACTTCGAAACATATTTGGAATTCCATGAAGAAGAAGTACCAAGATCAACAAAAGTAAAGTGGGCTTCAAGCACCTCGTGCAGATATTAATTGGTGTTAGTGATCAATGAAAAGCTTATAAGCTGTACAATCTATCACCAATAAAATCATTATTCGTCGTGATATTTTTTTGATGAAGAAAGAAACTAGCCATGGAATAAGAACAATGTTCAACAACAAATTCCAGCAAATTTTGATGGTGATGAAGAAAAAAGGCAGCAGCAACAACAACAAACTACAGTACAACAACCAGCAACCAACACACAAAGCCCACATGCTATTGAAGAAGCTATAGAACAAAGGCCACAATTATTGACTAAAAAGCCTGCATGGATGATGGATTATGAGGTATCTAATTTTGACAAGTCTAAAGAAGACCCGATCACGCATTTTTGTTTATTTTTCAAATCGTGACGCAGTATGAAGAAGGTATCAAATAACCAAAGTGGCAAAAAGCGAAATCATAGCCATTGAAAGAAATAATGCGTGGGAGTTGATGGAGCTTCCAAAAGGGCACAAGACTATCAGTGTGAAGTGGGTGTACAAGACGAAGCTGAATGAGAATGTGAAGTGCAATTAGTAGCTGAAGGCTAAGAAACTTTTGCTCCAATTGCAAAACATGATAAAATCAGACTGGTGATATCATTGGCTGCATAAAACTCATGGTCTATTTACCAGTTGGACATAAAATTAGCATTTTTGTATGGATACTTGGAAGAACAAGTATTACTGATCAACCTCCTGGTTATATTAAGAGCGAAACGGGCAAAAAAGTGTATAAAATTTTTTTTTTAAAAAAAAGGCTATTTACTCTACGGGCACGGTATAGTCATATTAAATCTTATTTTCTGAAGGAAGGTTTTCATAACTGTCCATATGAACATACACTTCTCATTAAATTTAAGGGAAGAAAAGAGGGCATTGCTTGTTCATATGTGGATGATATATTAGATATAATAGTGACATGTTTGACAAATTCAAGCACTTAATGATGCTTGAATTTGGAATATCTGATCTTTGGAATAATGCACTATTTTCTTGGCATAGAAGCAGTTCAAACTCATGCTGGTATTTTTTATTTCTCAAAAAAGTATGAACGAGAAATTTTAGACAGATTTCAAATGAAGAACTGCAATTCTATGGGCACACCAACTGAAGTTGGTTTGAAGCTTATCAAAGATTCCGAAGGAAGGAAGATTGACAGCACCCTGTACAAACAAATAGTTGGAAGTCTGATGTATTTGACAGCCACAAGGCCTGATATAATGTATGTTGTAAGTCTTATTAGCAAGTATATGGAAATGCATCGTCTTGCTGCAAAGAGATTTTTCGATACTTGCAATGTACAACTTATTTTGGGTTGTTCTATCAAAAAGGAGAAAAAGCATCTTTAGTTGGCTAAACTGGCAGCAATTATGCAGGAGATCTAGATAATAGATAGAAGAAGTACGTATGGATATGTTTGTATGATTGGCTTGGAAGCAATTTCATGGTCTCTAAAGATGCAAGCATGTGTTACTTTATCAACAATTGAAGCACAGTTTGCTGCAGCGACAGCCTGTGAGAAAAATTCTTGAAGAACTTCATTACAAGTAAGAAAGAGTTACTAAAATTTAGTGTGACAACAGTTCAGCAATAAAGCTCTCCCAAAATCTTGTTTTACTTGGAAGAAGCAAGCATATAGATGTGAAATTTCATTTCTTAAGGGATCAAACAAAGAAAGGAGTCATTGATCCCATTCATTGCAGAAGTGAAGTCCAAGTTGTTGTATTTTTCCCAACTCCCTCGAGTTAGGTACATTTCAAAAACTCAGAGGTTAGTCAGGGGTGAATTCCTGGAAGAATTTTGTTTGAATAGAAGTGTTACAAGATTTCAGACTAAAGATTTGAACATCTTTAGTTTAAGGGAGAGATTGCTATATCTTGTGGTCTTATATGTTGTCCTATAATCAATTATGTTGTCCTAGTGGGTTACGCACTTTGTTTATTTTATAGAGTAGCGGACTTAGTCATAAGTAAGTCTGTGTGTTAGTGGGTTTGTGTTTTATGCATGGTTTGTTTTTGCTGAATGTAAGATCTATATAAAGAGAGCTCTTGAGTATTATAATTTCATTACTTGTCTCCCTAGTTATACATTCTAGTTACTTGTGAGCTCTTGGTTTGTGTTTCTAGTTATGTTGGGACTTGGGAGTAATGTTGTTTTTTTAGTTATATACTCTAGTTGATATAAATAAACATTATAGATTCTTTTCTGTTAGAATCTAAACAATAAAAAATAGAATCACTCAGTCGATATATGAGTTCCAAGCAGCGTCTATTATAAAAATAAAGGGAAAACAAAAGTATACCTAAATTAAAAATAAATTCCAGAGATGCATTAGTGAGAGTGCGGTGAGAAACTAAAATCGTAAATTCATCACAGCAAAGAATGATAATCTAATCTTTAAACGTCAACAAAATCTCAAAACAAAATGAGTAAGTCAAGATGGAAACTGATAAACTCTTCCCAATCAATATTGAGATGCATAGATCATAGATAATAGACAGAGAAACAAATTTATTTATTATCCACATTAGCAACAAGGCCCAAATTTGATGTGAGTAATAGTATATGGCATAACTGCGTGTGTGTACTGTGCAGA
This sequence comes from Humulus lupulus, assembly GCF_963169125.1. Taxonomy (NCBI): domain Eukaryota; kingdom Viridiplantae; phylum Streptophyta; class Magnoliopsida; order Rosales; family Cannabaceae; genus Humulus; species Humulus lupulus. The sequence goes on along the minus strand of NC_084796.1, from coordinate 13,383,602 downwards.
AGAGAGAGATTAAGAGGTACCTTTTTCCCCAATGTAACCACGCTTTCTGTTGCCTTTCTTGGTAGAACGTCCAACACCGCAAATGGAGTCAATATTTTTCCTGGAAAAGCCTCTCTCATTGTTGCAAATGAGCAGCGTCGCCGGTGCTCCGGTGGCCGTAATGTCCTTGGACGTAATGATGAACTCCAACGAAGGATCCACTCCCTCCACGTACTCGTTATCTTCCGCGTTCTACAAATTAATAAATAATATTTTCACACCACACCAAAACAACTACTTAGTTCATTTTCCCCAGAAAATCAATCGATAAATGGCAGGAAAATTCTAAATATAGTTTGGTTACCTGAATGAGCTCCATGAGGAAATGGACGTCTTTAGCGTAAAGTTCAGCAGAGAGGTTCATTACAGCTTGATGAAGATCCTCAGTTAAGGTATTAGGTTTACCTCCAATGGAGTATTTGTCCCTCCTGATCTCCTCAATGTGCTCTTTCGCCTTCTCCATCGCCATTTCCGTACGTTCAAAGATCAAAAACTCAGTATTAAATTTGAAGAATTAGCAGAGCAGAGTAAGAAAACAGAGAGAAAGACTATAAGACTGAGCTTTGCACTGTCTCTCTATATATATATTCATATTAGTAGGACATTAAATATGATAATAAATTACATTTTTGCCCAGTATCGTTGTCCCTCGAATGATTCAATATGTTAAAAATTCTCCTAATCGTAAACTAGGCATGTTATTAAACTATGATATTTTTATAAAAAAAATATACCATTATACCACTACTAAATTATACCATTTTTATAAAAAACATATTATTTGCTTAAAAATAATAATTAAATTCTCAATAAATAAAATTTTTAATTATCAATAAATAATTATTTTAAAAAAAAATAGATAAAAGACTTAAATAAATAAATAAAATTTTTAATTTAAGTGAATGAGGACAAAAGGGACAAAATTTTGTTTTATGATTTATTTTTTAATTTTTATATTAAAATATATTTATTTTATATTGTAAAAAAAAGTAAAAAAAATATTATTTGCTATTAATTAGATTTTTAATTTTTAAGTATTTGAATTTTACTTAATTAATTTGAAATTTTTAGTATTGTTTATTTTCTTAATTTTTTAAAATAATTATTTTTAAAATTTTTAAGGATTTAATTATCATTTTTAAAAATAAATTAGTCTTAATAAAAAAAAGCACAATTTGGTAGTAGTCAAAATTCGAGGGGCAAAATTTCTAATTATTCTACACATGGTACTGTCACATCAAGAAACAAAAGGCTACATCATCAATACTTAGTCACATAGGATGAAATCTAAGAGAAATCTCATATTTTAGTAACGTGCATAATTCAAAGAAAATTTTTAACATCGCGAACTGGAACACGATCATACAATAATCATAATTCAATAATCATAATTCAAGGTAAAAATATTATTTATTCTAAATATTATATAACCTTTTTATTAAAAAGAAAACGAGAGATGTATTAAAATTTGGTAATTTATTTAAAAAAGTAAAACCTTCGGGAGGAAGGTAAGGAAAAGGTGTGGAGAGAGGGTTTTGATTGGGGTATGAATATGATAGTACGATAAATGAAAATTTTCCACAAACTTTGTACACTGATTGGCTCGCCGACTGACTCTAATGGATGAGTCACAGTCAAAAAATGCTTGACCCTTTTACTTTTCCAAAGAAGAAAAGCAAAAGTTTTTTTTTTTTTTTTGTCTTTATGTTCTAATAATCGTTGTGTCAGTTCAATTTAGTTTCTCAAAAAATAAAACTATTCCGTTTAGTTTAGAGCACTAGTCCACATAAACCAAAATTAAAGAAGCTTATGACTATATTTTTTTTATTCTAACCATAGCACCAATAATTATACCAAAAAAATATATTTTTTATTATTATATTATTTTTTAATAAAATAAAATCTTCTTTCTATTATTATATTATTTTATCATTTATTTATTTAATTAATCCATTAAGTAAAAATGTTATTATTAATTTCATGAAACTTATTTCATAAATATTAAAACTTAGACAAATTATAATAACACATTACATTTTTCTATTTAAATATTACACCACTAAAATAAAATACATTCAATTAACTCTAAAACATAATACCTTGAAATATTAATTAAATTAAACTAATTTTCCAATACTATATTCGTCCCACAAGTGTTCAATCAATGCATTTCGAAGTTCAATGTGAGCATTCTTGTCTTTGATTTTTCTATGTCGAGCCAGAAATTATTGAAATCAAGCATCTTCATTACCCACAATCTCAACTTCTGGATTTGGCACTTTGAGTCGTTCTTCAATGGGTGCATTAACGTCACGTTCATCTTCTATTATTATATTATGCATAATAATACATGAAGTCATTATATCATGTAATATCCTCTTATTCCATAGACACACTGGTCCTGCCACAATGTCAAATCTTGATTGCAATACTCCAAACCATGTTCTACATATTTTCTACATGCTTATTCTTTTCGAGCAAATAATTGTTTCTTCGGGCCAAGTGACTCATGAATGGTTTGAACAATAGTAGACTATTTTGGATATATACTGTCGGCTAAATAATAACCATGTAGCGTCTCGAAATTTTACTTAGCTAGATAGTAGTAGCTAGCGTTGTAGAATGTTAGTTTTCGTGATTATTGGTTCAAACCTGAATTTAGTTGGAAACTCATAGAGATAGTTATGGGTTTTATAATTTTAGCCTATAGTTTAGAAATATTAATTTTAACATTAGATTCGATTAATATAGCTGGTCCTAAAAATGATATTTATTATAACATAAGGTTAAGATAAAACAATTAAGAATGTGACACTTGTCACATGTATATTTATTAGGGATTTAAGGATTTTAGATTAATAAATTTAATAAAGGATAAACCTAGGAGTCTAGAACTGATAACTCTACAAAATAGAGTTATTTTACCACTTTTTATGTGATAATTGTTGCTTAATACTTGAGTTTTTAAGCAATTTATTAAGTTTTTAAGTAATTTTGAATTTATTAGTCTTATTTTGATTTTATATAATTTTGTGTGTTTTTATAGTTATTTTGTTGTAAAATGTTATAGTTAATTATTTGAATTATTGTTATTTAATTTGAGATAAAAAAAATGTGGTATTATTAAGCTTAAATGTTAAATATAAATTAAGTTATAATTAATATTTTCAAAGAATTAAGTTGATTTATTTTGTAGTGAAAATATTTTATTATAATTTATTTTGTTAAGGAATTTGGTGTATTTTTGTGCTTAGAAAAAAGAATAGAAAGCTAAAAAAGCAAGGAAAAGCAAGGGAAGTAGCATTTTTCCAAGTGCCCAAGCCTCCTTGGCCCAACCAAATGCTGCCTCAACTCATTTGGGCCCAAGCCCAGCAGCCCCAAGACCACCTTCCAGCCGGCCCACTTCAGCTGCACCCAGGCCCAACGCCTCCTGCACTCATTTCCCACCAGCCGCCTGCTTCAGGTCTCCTTCAGCATCATCCACACGCCGCCACCTGTCAGCAATGCACTTATTCACCTCCTTTCTTCAGCCTCCCAGCGTGACTCCACCGAAGCTCAAGCACCCAGCCGAAGCAATCCAATTCTCCACCAACGCCAGCTGTCAACGCCTGATGCACCCAAGCCTCCTCTTCAGCAAAGCAGCCCCAAGCCCATTCCAGCCCATCGTGGGCCTTCGCCAACCACACGGCCCAACCCGAGCCAGCTGCTGCCATTTCCTCCATTCGGCCCACCACTGAATTCACCAAACACAGCCACCAAGAAAAAAGCTAAAAATCATATATTTTCCTAATATTTTCCTTTTTTCTTTTCACTCAAATATCAATTCACTCTTCCCCATTTTTTTTACCTAAATAAACATTCATAATTCATTTTTTTTACCCTAGCTTTTCACTAATATTTTACCCAACCAAACATTTCATCTTTCCAATACTCTTACACTTACTCTATTTATCCTATCACTTCCCAACACAATTAAATTAATCAATTTATTTATTTTAATTTGATTAATTTAATCTCCATATTTTGCCTATAAATAGAGTCTTGTAAGACCATTTGGGGAGCTCTTCTTCTTCATCTTTTCAAAATCTTCTACACATATTTTTCTCTCTTCTTTTCACTATTTTCTCTCTACCATTTTCATCTTTTGAAGAGCATGTCAAGTATATTATTTTGTAATTTTTATTTCAATCTAATTATGAGCTTCTAATCTTTTTCAAAGATTATTAAGATGATGATGAAGAAAAATGTAACTAGATAGTATTTTTTGTTGTATGTTGATTTCTCATTTGTACAACATTGTTTATGGATTTTTCTATCAAAGATATGCATTTTTCATCTAGTGTTGATTGTTAAAGCATATTACACTTAGTTCTTCATTATGCAAAAATATGATATTCTTTGATTAAATGTTTTTCATTAAATTGTTCACATCTAATTCTTAGAGCATAAGTATCATATTTTGCCTAAACATAATCTCTTTGATTTTTTGTAGTTTCATTAGGTTGTAACACAACTAATGCTTAGAAATTATATCCTATATAAGTGAAGAAAAATCCTACCTTTTTTAAAGTAACTTGTGCTTGAATAGAAAATATATTTTGAAAAAAATATATAGTGTGATTTACTTCAACTATATCTAAACTTGGGAATCAATCACAACAAGGAAAATGGGCTTTTACTTCGGTTTTTAAGCTTGATTTACTTCGGTTTTCGCTAAAATTCGCAACCGAAGTAGTTCGGAGCAAAGTAAAAACTAGCTAAAAACCGAAGTAGAATCCCCACTTTCTACTTCGGTATTTACCTAATAACCGAAGTAGAAAGTGTATATACGCTAGCATCCTGGGCACTTTCTACTTCGGTTTTTAGGTAAAACCGAAGTAAAATGTGCACTTTCTACTTCGGTTTTACCTAAGAACCGAAGTAAAAGGGGACTTTCTACTTCGGTTCTTAGGTAAAACCGAAGTAGAAAGTGTACATTTTACTTCGGTTTTACCTAAAAACCGAAGTAGAAAGTGCCCACATTTTTTATTTAATATATGTTTCTAATTATTTTTAAATGGATGGTTTCTATTTTTATATAAATATATATATATATATATTTTGGCCTGATTTTATTTAATTGATCTAATTAATAATTTTTTTTTTTGGCCTAATTATTTTTCAACAATTTAATTATATAATATTACAATTATATATATTTTTACAATTGAAATTAGTTAAGAATTTTTTTTGAATGAAAATATGATAACTTTTATTAATTAAAAATGTTGTACATAAACATATAAAATACAAGTACTTAAGTAAGATAACTAGCCTTAACATTAATACATTTACAAAAGACTAAACTTACAACTAAACAAAAATAGGCTTACTGATAAATGTATGGTATCAATTTGCCTAACCATTCGTGTTGGATTGGCAAGAGGTCTGCAATCTCACAATATTGCGTCTTCCCACCAAACTGTAAAATTAATAAATATAAATTAATTTCATAGATCATCGATAGCAAATAAATTATAAAAAATGAACTTACTTTTTCTTTTAGGGTAGTCATTGCATTTGATGCCCGTACAAGATCTCTAATGTACTTCAAGACATAAAAACCACATTCATGACTTTGTGGTTGTCTTGGACATGTAACATTGAATATCTTTGTGGGATTGCCGAGTAATGCATTGGAAGAAACTCTATAATATGCACTATTTAAAAAGAAAATTATTAACAAAAGTTATTAAAATGTAGTAACATGTAATATTTGTTGCATATTAAGAAATATTTTAAAAAATTTAAGACTTACCTCATTATCATTGAATCAATTTCTTCTGGACGTTTGTGTGATTTCAATGGATCTAAGAACACGATTTTTCTTTTTGGCATAGCAATCACCAACATCCAATGTTCCCTAAAATAAGAAGCGTATGTTAAGTAAAATAATTAAATTTTTAATATATGACTAATCAAATAAAAAAAATTTACACTATTTCTTACCGTATGTTCCAAGGTATAAAGTAAAGTTGACCAACTCTATCCATGGTCATCAACCAATTCGCCAAGTCAATGGTTGATCGCTCTACATCGTTAACATTATTAATGCTAAGACGTTCAATGTCATAAAACTTGTAATAGACACGCTGATTTGGAAATAGGGACTCCCAAATGCATCTGCAAAATTTTCTTTAGTGTTAAATATTTTGAAAAATTTCGGCAGAGTTTCCCCTATAAATAGGACTTCCCAAACCTGTAAACATTCAATGTCTATGAAAATTTTCAACAGATCACAGAGCAGTACTCATAACTGATTCTAAATTCCTATCATTCCAAAGAATTAGTTTAAGGGATACCTTAATCCGAATATCATTGCTGAGCCTCCAATCATATGCAAGGTAGCAACTTGTTCCACATCCTCTGAAGTTAGGAATATTGACTCGCGATTCATGAATGTTGGGTCCACTGGAATGGAGACGACTGAGTTTATTCCCTTAACTCTGCAAAATTCTCTCACCATAAACTGAAGGCTAACATGGATGCGATTCATGATGTGATCGGCAAATGGTTGGCCTTCGGTCAGAGTGTTTTCGGGATTGACGTGAGACCCAGCTGATGACAGATGCGGGCTAGTCATAGGAGGTTTTGACATATCCTTGGATGAACTTTTTGACATAGGAGGTTTCTTTCTTAGAGGACCCTACACAACATCAAGTTAAAATAATATTAAAATACTGGACCAACAAATATTTTAATAGGTAACAAATTAAAGAATTCGTTTATACCTGGTCAGTCATAATTAAATCTTTTGGCCAAGGAAGAAATGTGTCATAAGTATCTCGAACATAGTGTATCTCCCCAACAGAACATGGGATTTCAGCATCCTCTTGTAACATTTTGGTGACTCGCACCCTCGCATATTCGTCTGTCAGTTGAACACCATGAATAGTCAGTGGACCCACCCCATCAATGATAACACCCTCTGCCACCACATTATGAATATTATCCGAACAAAGTAACACATCCTGCATGTACGGTGTGTCATCCTGCATGTACGGTGTGTGGTATTCTTCGTCGCTCTGCTCGTCATCATTGTCGTGTTCATCCATATCATCTATCCCACTTGCTTGTTTAGCTTTTTCCTCCTCTAAAGCTTTAAGTTCTGCTTTGAGCCTCGCAATTTCTGCATCTTTCTTACTAACAACATCAGCCATTTCTGTTGCTATTTTTGGTTTTCTTCCAAAGACGGACGAAATCTTCGCAAACGACCTACAATAATCAACCAAATTTATTTTAAAACTAAAATATTATAGAATTAAGTTAAATGCAACAAATAAAAAATAATATCATACCCAAGTGCTCTAACACGCCCTGGGTGCTCAGGTGTCCCTAAAGCTTGCGTTAATATGTCATTCCGACCCTTTGCAATGATTTCTCCACTACTAACTTTTTCTTTCAGCTCATTCTGTGGAACAAACCAGTGGTCACTTATATTAGTGACTTATAAGAACTGTATCATTCCTAAATTACTTTAAAATACTTGCTTGAAACCACTTACAATTCTTGCTTCAATTTGTTTGTCCAAATCTGTGACAAAAACCTTCCTCTTTTCTCGTGCTCTTATCCATACTTGGTACCGTTCTACATCTGCCACACCTAGTTCAGTTTTCTACAACATACAACAATTAATTAAAGTTGGTGAGTGCAATATTCTTCATAACAAGTTGACAGTTATAAAATAGTGATGTGAATTACTTACCAGGTCCTCTCTAACATTGGCAAGCCCTCTACGAGATGTACGATGCCTCGAAGTATATTTGAGAGCTCTTTCACGTTGTGCTTCCCACAAAGCCTACATTAAATAGGTAGCAATAAGTTTTTAAGCAATTATTAGTATTTCAAAACTAATAAATCATATATATAATAGATATACACAATAGTACCATAAACTCAGGAGATAAACGGTGGCTAACAAATGTCCTCCAATCTTCTAGGTCAAGTTCTGGATATTTCTTAGGAAGGATTTGGAGTTCATCTATCAAACCGTCTTCTGCCAAAGGGTAGATGTAGTCACTAGTGATGTTGGTCTTAAAATCTCTCATCATTCTTCCCACACTTTTCATTAATTCTGGTTTCCAATTTTCTGGAATGTTAAAGGCACCCTGAAATAGAAAGAAAATGATTAATGAAATGCAAAGTAATTCATGAAAATGATCAATATATTAAAGTAATTAAAATATTCATAAAATATTTTCTTACATATACATCCTCCCATATTCTATTCTTCAATTCTTGTGGGACTTGTCTCCAATCCTTATAATTGAGAGAGACCGTTCTCCTAGTTTTAACTCCAAGGTACGATTGCATCTCACTATATGCTTTCCCTATAGGTTGACCTTTATCATTAAACTGAATATTTCTCTTTATTCCCTTAGCTTTTTTATTATTGATATTGTTCTTCTTTGTTGGGCCTCGCCTATTTGGTGTGTTCTCCCCTTCAGAAATTGTCATCTGCACATAAACAAGAATTAACGTTACAATTATGACATAAATAAATACATATTTAACATAAAAATGAATACATTACTCACTGGACACATTTTCTTTTCTTTTTTCTTTTCTTGGTTGATCCACAATCTACCCATATTCCGTCTCTAATATCATTTCTAATATATTCCCCATCATCATCAACTTCATGGAAATCATGGATTTTCTCAACTTGCTCATGTACTGGTTGTCCAACAATAAAATTGTCATGGAACAAATCATCGTTTTCTTCGTCATTTTCATCTTCTATAAACTGCCTTTCCGGGGTTCGTAAAACAACTGACCATTTATCATCAGCAGGATCAGTTATGTAAAACACTTGTTTTGCTTGGGTAGCCATGATGAAAGGATCATTCTTGTGACCTTTCTTACTTAAATCAACCAAAGTGAATCCAAGTTCATCAATTCTAACCCCAACATTGTTGTCCACCCAAGAACACTTGAGCAGAGGAATTTGAAATAAGGAATAATCAAGCTCCCATATTTCTTCAACAACCCCATAATATGCCATAGTACCAGCAACTGGATTATTGTCTTTTGCACTAGCGAAATGCACTGCTTCTGCCACAATACTTACTCCACTATTTTGAACCATTCGAGCATCATCTCGTGACTTTGTGTGAAATCTTTTTCCTCCAACAATGTAAGCATTGTGCTTTATTACATGAACACTTGGTCCAAATGATATGTGTTTTAACTCTGTCGACACTCCATGGTTTTCTTCTCCCAACCTTGCTAGAATAATATTTTTCAACCATCGACTAAATGTTTTATTGTGCTCATCTATAATCCATTTCTGTTTATTTTTAACCTTGTTGGGAATCATTGATTGTAATAACTCCATGTGCTCACTACAATACAAAGTACAACATATTAAAATTTCAATTATACATAAAAATGAGCATAATGTTTATTAAATCTATAACTTACGTTATATAGGGTTGAACTTCGGGATTGTTTTCCAACACAACTAAATGAGCTTGATCTAATTCTGCACGAGATATGGTCACTACTGTTCCTTTCCCTCGTAATCCTCTATCAACTCCATCCGAGTTATTCCGTGGTTTGCTAATTCCGATTGTGTCGATTCCAACCATGTACTCTGAACAAAATTCCACAGCTTCTTCAGCTAAATAACACTCAACCATACAAGCTTCAGGGCGATGGTGATTACGTACATATCCTTTCAACACCTTCATATTCCTTTCAAATGGATACATCCATCTCGCCCAAACTGGCCCACACAACTTGGCTTCTCTTACTAAATGGACCATCAAATGTATCATGATGTCAAAAAATGATGGTGGAAAATATTTTTCAAGCTTGCATAAAGTTTCAACTATTTCATCATGCAATGCATTCAACTTCTTCATTTCCAATTCTTTTCCGCATAGTTGATTAAAGAAGATGCACACACTTATCACACTATCTCTAACTCTTTTTGGTAAAACTGACCGAATGGCAATTGGAAGTAATTGTTGCATTAATATATGACAATCATGTGATTTCATTCCAATTAACTTCAAATCTTCCATAGACACCAAGTTTCGAACATTCGATGAGTAACCATCAGGCACTTTCATCCCTGCCAATGATTGACATACGGCTTGCTTCTCTTCTTTAGACAATGTAAAACAAGCAGGAGGCAAATATGTGCGAGCCCCCTTTTCTTCAGGTGCCAAGCGGTGTCTTATACCCATTTCGACAAGATCTAAACGACTAGACAAACCATCTTTGGTTTTACCTGGGATATCAAGTAATGTACCGATTATACTTTCACATACATTTTTTTCTATGTGCATGACATCCAAGCAATGTCTAACGAGTAAATCTTTCCAGTAAGGAAGTTGAAAGAAAATTGATTTTCTTTGAAAACATCCATTGACTTTTTTGTTTTTATTCTTCTTCCCATACCTAAAGTCAACTTTTTCTACTTCCTTAAGAATTTGCTCACCTGACAATGGCAAAGGAGCAATGTCTCGTTCCACAGTACCGTCAAATGCTTTTTTTTATTTCTGTCAGGATGACTTAAATGCAAATATCGTCTATGACCCATATAACACATTTTGCGTCCATTTGACAAGCGACGGGCCCTTGTGTTGGTGCAACAAATTGGACAAGCTTGGTAACCTTTTGTGCTTAAACCTGATAGGTTACCATATGCTGGAAAATCATTAACAGTCCATAACAACACCACTTTCAAATTAAACACTTCTTTTTTAAAACCATCATATGCCTCAACACCATTTTCATACAACTCTTTCAAATCATCAATTAATGGTGCCAAGTAAACATCGATATCATGTCCTGGTTGTTTTGGGCCCGAAATCATTAATGAAAGCATCATGAACTTCCTTTTCATCACCAACCAAGGAGGAAGATTGTACATAACCAGGAAGACAGGCCATGAACTATGCCTACTACTAAGAGATCTATGCGGGTTTACTCCATCAGCAGCTAAACCAAGACGAAGATGTCTTGGTTCATTTTTGAATTCTGGATTGATATAATCTACCTTCTTCCAGGCCTGTGAATCTGCAGGATGCCGGAGTTTACCATCTTTCACTCGTCCAGTCTCGTGCCATATTAAGTTCTTAGAGTGTTCTGCACTTCGATATAATCGCTTCAGCCGCGAAATCAAAGGTAAGTACCATAGCACTTTTTGAGGAATAAGTTTCCTAATCTCTTTACTTTTGTTAGGTTTGTACCGTGATAAACCACATTCTGGGCAAGCGTCCATGTCTGCATACTCCTTACGATATAAAATACAATCATTCGGACATGCATGAATCTTCTCATACTTCAACCCTATCAAACTTAATGTTTTCTTTACTTCATATGTAGACTCCGGAAAACAATTTTCTAGCGGCAAAATCTCCTTGAAAGCAGCTAAAAATTGACTGAAACACTTATCACTAACTCCATTTTCTGCTTTTATGTTATAAAATTTAACCATTGTGGGCAATCTTAGTTTATTGCAACCACTGAACAATTGTCTATCTGCATCTCTAACCATACTATCAAATTTTTCTGGATTATGAAAAAACTCTTATTGTGCTTCATCAAGCAATTCTATAGGATGATCATCAAAATCATTACTCTCAAAATCATCTACACCTCGCCTACCTAATGGATATGGGTCATCATTTAATAATTCTCCATGCCAATACCATTTACTATAACTCATATCAAATCCCCGACAAAATACATGATCCTTTATCATGGTAATATTCCCCTTTACTCCATTACCACAATCGATACAAGGACAACGAATTTTTTGTGGATCACTACAATTCTTTAGGCAAAACTCTAAAAATTTGTTGAATCCATCTTGAAATTGTGATGTTTCTCTCCTCTCAAGCATCCATGATTTATCCATACTAATAACAATATTCAATTCCTAATAAGTTAGAAAAAAAACTTATATCAGGTTCTAGTCTTATAAATTTTTTAAAAAATTCGGCAGAGTATCCTCTGTTTCTATAGCATACCGTAATTTCATAATTACCTATAAAATCAATACAAACAAACACAATAATCAAGCATATATGAATCCATCATTATTAGGTTCTAGTCTTATAATTTTTTTTAAAAATTGGGCAGAGTATCCTCTGTTTCTATAGCATACCGTAATTTAAAAATTACCTATAAAACCATTTAAAACAAACACAATAATCAAGCATAGATGAATCTATCATTATTAGGTTCTAGTCTTATAAATTTTTTTAAAAATTCGGCAGAGTATCCTCTGTTTCTATAGCATACCGCAATTTCAAAATTTCCTATAACAACAACACAAACAAACAAAATAATCAAGCATAAATCAATCCATCCTTATATCACCACAGCACGCAAATTTCCCAGAGCCTACTTCACTAATTTTCAAACATAACTTTCACTAAATCTAATATGCATGATTACATTAGTCTTATCTTTATACATAAATCTTATAGTAATATAAATACAAAAAATAACTAACCTTCAATATTAATCTTCAATGCACCCGAGATGAACAACAAAGTTCACCACTCAATCAACGACCCTACTAAAACATTACATAATTAGTAAACTACATAATTAATTATCAAATCAATAAATAAAAAAAATCAAACTAGTTAATGAAACTAATGAACAACACTTTGATCATCTTCAAGTTATTTTTTTTTCAAATATTTAAAAAACAAATTTATCTATTGTAAAAATTTCTAAAACTAACTAATATGCATATATATATATATATATTTATAATAAACCTAATTTTTATCACATTATTTAAACTAACAAAATAAACAAATAATTATAAAAATTAATAAAATATTAATTATATTAATTTTAAATTCGGAATAATAAAAAAAATTAAAAAAAACATAGAAAATTAAAAAATTATCATCAAAACCACATTTTAGTAATCTATACCTGTTTTGAAGCTCAAAATCCCCTTGCAATGTCAAAAATCCGGTCAAAATCCGGCAAGAAACACCACTTTCAAATGGAGAAAAAACCCACGGCCAAATGCCTTTTTTTCTCTAAAAAACAAAAAAAAAAAGATTTTTGGACTATATTTCGGTTTATAAGGTAGAAATATTGCAAGAAATAAACAAAAAACAAAAAAAAAAGGCTTGGAGAATTAAAATGGGTGTTGGCTCACGGTGGTTAATGGAGGTTTTGGGGGTTTCTTTTTGCACAGAAGGTAGAGAGGATTTGAGAAGATGACCGTTCGGGTCTAGGGAAGGGACTTATAAAGCACTTTTAACTTCGGTTTTTGGTAAAAACCGAAGTTAAAGGTCCTTAAGTCATACCCCTTGGAGACTTTTAACTTCGGTTTTTTGGTAAAAACCGAAGTGGAAGGTACACTTTCTACTTCGGTTTTTACCAAAAAACCGAAGTTAAAAGTGCACAAGGGCCGCGTTTGGTTTGGCTAGTTTTTTGCATTTTTACTATCTCTAAACGTAATATAAGGGCTTGTGCAAACAAACACGGCCCTCTCCACTATGAATTTTTCACTTCGTTTTTTTAAAAAAGCGAAGTAGAAAGTAATTTTTTTCAGAGCGCCAATTTGAAAAGCGAAGTAAAAGAGTTTGAAAAGGTTTTTACTTCGCTTTTTTTGTATGCTCACTATAAAAACCGAAGTAAAAACCTATATTTCTAGTAGTGAATATACTTATAAATAATATTGAACTTATATTTTGTGGATTCTAATCCTTAATAATCTTATTTTACTATCTTGATTTCTATTATTAATTTATATTTATATATTGTCTTTAATATCTTTATTATTATCTTTTAGTTTATTTTATTGTCACAAATTCTCATCAATCTTTGGGGCTAGGTTAGAATTTATTAATTTTGATTTAAAATAGTTTCATTTTCGATTTTAGACAACTCCTTTTTATTACTTGTCTTTTATTTTTTCTAAAACAAAAATCTCATCAAATATTTGGAACTAGGTTAGAATATTCTTGCTTTGTTTGAAATAGTTTCTTTTGATGTTAGTCAGCTCCCATGGGTTCGACCTCGTACTTACATGAACATTATATTCCGAAACGATTCGTGCACTTGCGAGTTTAAATATTAAAATACCCTCTTTTGGGATCAACAAGAACCTTCCCTCGGCTATTAGGATCACGTTTTACTCAATCAAAGTGGTTTAAACAAATTCAAGTGTGTTGAAAGTGTGCAAAAACGTGTTTGATATATCATTGTATGCTGATATATCGCAGCTATAGGGGCTGATATATCACATATGATTGATACGGAAAACACGTCGACTTCGCACGAACGAAACCACGAAGGCTCGGGAATATGGGGGAGGCGATATATCACCTATAGGAGGCGACGTATCGACTCCACATACATATTTTGAAAGTCCATGGAATCCAAGCTAGAAACAGCACTCAACAACTTGGACTTGCTCTTGAATGTTTTTGACCGAGTTCTGGGCATCTGTTAAGCAGAAAATTCAATTTTTATTTAATTATTTATTCATTTTAAAAGGAGTTAGTTTCAATCCTCGAACTCTATAAACAGGACCTTTCACTCAGCCATTTGCATCATCATTCAAGCATTTTTCAGAGCCTCCAAGCTGCGAAGTTCGTTCTAGAGAGAAACACTAGGGTTTTGGGGCTAAAAGCTTTCCAATCTAAGCTTTTCTAAAGATAAAGTGATATTTTGATATTGATGTGTAGATCGAATTTCTAATCTATCCAAGGTATTATTTATCCTCAGGTTTAGTTCATTATAGTTTCTCTTATTCTTTTCATTTTTTCTTCAAAATCCTAACTTGTTATAATGGCTTTTGGTTAGGTGTTTGAGTTTCTTAAAACTTAAGGTTTTTGGTGAGTTATTATCTTGATGTTTTAGATCTTCTCTTCATCTTATTTTCTTTAGGAAACTTATTGATCTTACTATTTGGTTTTAAGAGTTTCCAATCCCGCTCTTGTCTCCAGTATCCCAGTTTTTGGTAAGGAAAATAGGCTTGATTTTATGTGTTATGATGATGTTTATATGCTATGTGTATGTATCTATGTATATGTTTTATGTTGTAGTCATTTGGGAAATATAGTTGCTTAGATAGCAAATAAGCAAATTCCAAGAATTTGTATCATTATCGTAGATTATAATTATGTTTAAACCTACCTCGAATAGTAGCAAGAGGACCTAGATGGTTTATCATATACTATATTTGTGTCTAAACCTACTTCTAAATAGTAGTAAGAGGACCTAGATGGTTTCTATCACATACTACGATAATGAGTTAATGGCCATTAATTTGTAGTTATATGTTTTATGATTTACATTTTTACGTCATACGTTTTATGAGTTATGTTTTTACATCTTATGATTTATGATATGCTTTAGTAGTTTTTCCTTACTGGCATTAGGCTCATTCCTTTTTATTTAGATGGTGCAGGAAAATGAGCATGGAAGGTGTTGACTGTCTTTTTAGCCAACGACGTGAGAACGCCAATAACGACAAGCCTTCAAGAGAATGTAAACGACACAGACGGTATAATAAAGAAAATAAAGAACACACAAGAGATTTTTATAGTGGTTCAGCCCCGATTGTCGGTAATAGCCTAATCCACTTAGAGTTGTGATTTATAGACCTATACTCAAGATCAGATGGACTGAGCCAACTGAGTTTCTTCAGTACATATTGTGAAAATACAAGAGTTCTCTCAAATATCAGCACTTTCTCTCTCTAGAATACACAGACCCAATTTTCTCTCTCTAGAAAGAAGAAGCAGAAGAACCCCTTCTCTAATCCCATAAGCCATCTATTTATAGGCCTTGGATACTCAACTGATATCCCCTTTAGATAGGGATATTTTATTATTCATCTTATATTTATATTACAAGAAATATTTAAAATACAACTAATTCCTCAATTTGAGTGAGGAATGAGAGATTCCCGGGTGCCTAGACCAATTCTTGCTAGAGTCGTTCAGGGGATTTTGACGTAGTCTCACATGCAAGTTGATTACTCCTTCAAGCTTTCCTTGGACCAAGGTGATACAAGCTTGGCTCTCCTCGGACCAAGGTGGTCCGAGCCAACTCCCTTGGCACCTCACCTCGGGCAACTTTGAGGCAACCTCCTCCATGACATGTCCGATCGGACATGATGGCCTTCTCCTCAGACCAAGGTGGTCCGAGGCATCCTTCTCTCTTGTTTCTCTCCTCGAACAAGTCCGAGCATACCTCCTCCATTCAAGGTCCCTTTGGACCTCGTGGCCTTCTCCTCGGACCAAGGTGGTCTGAGGCATCCTCCTTGGCACCTCACCTTGGACAATTCTGAGGCACTCTCCTTTAGCATCTCCCAACTATGTCCGATCGGACATTGTGTAGGCTCTCCTTGTCAAAAACTAAGTCTCCACTCTTGACTTGCATGGGACTCCTCCTCCTTAGCTACCTACCTTGGACACGTTCGAGCCAACACTTAGGAAACCTTGGGAGGCTTACCTCAAACACACCCTTGGGGTCTCCTAGGACCACATCCTCCTTGGGGTCTCCTAGGACCACTTTCTCCTTGGGGTCTCCTAAGACCACTTTCTTGAGTTCTCCTCGGACCTCATCCTTGGGTTCTCCCAGGATCACTCTCTTGGGGTCTCCTAGGACCACATCCTCCTTGGGGTCTCCTAGGACCACTCCCCTTAACTCTCCTAGAATGCATTCTCCAATTTTTGGGTATAACAGAAGGCGGGACGGATTCATGGCAGCTTTGGCATGTGTATTGGGCGAGAACTGAATGAATGGACTGATGGGAAAGATCAATGATGACGTTTGTGTTTCAAGTCTTTTTAATTATGTATTTATGTTTTTCCGCATTTAGTATTTGAACAATTATTAAATGTTTTATTTTCCTTGTGATTTTTATGTAATAACAATGAGATCCCGTATTTTGGATATTTTAATAAAGTTCTATTATTTTATGTATGTATTAATAGTTATGTCTTAATGATTTTAATGGTCGAGGTCTTTAAGTTAGTCAGGTCATTACAAACCCATATTATACTCTTTCCTTTTAATGACATAATTAACGGGTGGAGAAATACTCGTAGCAAGATCAGCAAAAAGATGGGACACCTCTAACACGTTAATATCATTGTTAGATCCAGGGAGACCAAAATATGCATGTCATATCCAAAGATCATAGTCAGCTACAGGTTCAAGAATAATAGTCGGAGATCCACTGCGACCAGCGTATTGTCCTCCCCAAGCCGCATGACAATTTTTCCATTTCCAATGCATACAATCTAAACTACCCAACATTCCTGAAAAACCTTGACTTTCACCAATGTGTAGTAGCCTTGCAACATCATCAGCGTTAGGTGATCGGAGATAGCGGGTTCCAAAGACCTCGATAACAGCACGACAAAATCATTTCAAACTTTCCAAAGCAGTAGATTCTTTTATTTTGATGTACTCGTCGATAGCATTTGCCAGTACACCATATGCCAACATTCGAAATACAGTTGTTACTTTTTGTAGACTCGATAACCTGAGCTTACCGAGTCCATCTCTTCATTGGACGAAATAATTGTCATGCCTTTGTACAGCATCATAAATATGAAGGAATAAAGCATGATCCATTCGGAATCTTCGGCAAAACATCGAGGCAGAAAATTGAGGGTTCTCTGAAAAATAGTCGTTGAAGAGATTGCGATCAACATTTTCTCGGTCACGGTTGACTACTATATGACCAGGAATTGAGCCCCTGTGTGACCCTTCATTATTTTGGTGTTGAGCGATACAAAAATTATTGTTAGGAGTATTTTAACATACCACTTGCTTTTCTAAATCATCATAATAATCATCTTCATCATCTGAGGAAGAAGACGATGCCAAATAAGATGAACTACCATAATGAGAATTCATCTTTAATCCACGTTGATTTGTATGTGTTGTTGGTCTACATGAAGACAATGTTTTATAGTGTAGATATCCATTGTCTTCATATTTCAAATTATTGAAGATAAGAAAAGATACATGTAGCATTGTATTGTCACATCGTATTTTGTCTTCAGATTTTAAATTATTTTGTCTTAAGAAAAGATATCCGTAGCATTGTATTGTCACATCATATTTTATCTTCAGATTTAAAATTATTGAAGATAAGAAAAGATACACGTAGCATTGTAATGTCACGTCGTATTTTATTTTCAGATTTTAAATTATTTTGTCTTAAGAAAAGATACTCATAACATTGTATTATCACATCGTCTTTTGTCTTCAGATTTCAAATTATTTTGTCTTAAGAAAATATACATGTAGCATTATATTGTCACATCGTATTTTGTCTTCAGATTTCAAATTATTGAAGATAAGAAATCTAACTTTTACATCCCTATATAATGGCATATTCTTCACATAAGATGACCACACATTTTCAACATAGTTATAAACTATAACGCCCTAAACTCCATGGACCGTTACGATGTGCCTTGTAAACAGTGCTAAACTCGCTAATCGAGTCATTTGGCCAAAATCGTGTACTAAGTATGATTAGCGGTTTAGGGATTAAAATTTTTGGTTAAGATATAACGTTTCATTAGAACGTTTATTATATACATTGGAATCCCAAAAATATAATTTAAAGGTCTATTACAAGAAAATATTTACAACCAACCGGTCTAAGCGGCAAAACAAGGTTTAATCCTAGCTTCTCTCCTTCAAACCTCGACCTTGGCGGTCGAGCAGCTGCATATGTACACATCGCCACCTAAGCTCTCCAACTCAAGGATGGTCCAGCTTTCCTTTGCCTTTACTTGCACCACATAGCACCCGTGAGCCGAAGCCCAGCAAGAAAACTCAATATGCTCATGCATAGTAATAACATGTCATCAAATCATAAGGCACACGCCTAGCAGATATAGCCCTAGTCAAGCAGGCAAACAAATCCGCGTAATGATGGATATCCAGGATAAGGAATCCTGCCCTCCTGATGGGATGACTGTCGAGTCAATCACAATCAGATAAGTGAATTATCATTGGTGGTTTCGGTAACCATACCGGGCTGATAGCCCTGAATAAAAGAGTGAGAGTGGTACAAGTCACTAAGGTGGGTTCCGTTCCCTTTATAAATAAGTGATCCTTTCACTAGCTTAAACAGGATAGGTGCATGATGATTAGTCACCAACATAACCTTCCTCATGACCCTAGAGTCATAACTATGGAACACTGTTCCCTAGCCATGTGACAAACAGTCACCTAAGCCTTAGGCCCTGGCTTTGAGTAACTAGTCCTAAACTAGCCAAGCGCTTATAATTTTCATCGACCTTCGGGTTGGTCCAGCATTAATACCCCATATGAGTCATTCAACGCTAATATCGATTACATATAATCTTCATTCGGCCCTGCGTCCTCGACGCTTATGCCGTTTCTGGCTCTCAGGTCAGTGATATGCGGCCAGTGCCGATCCTGAACAATTGGTGCCACACACAAGCAAGCAATGCTACCAAACATATATCATGTGTCAAATATCCGAATATAGGGCATTCAACATGCTTACTTAACAACTACCAGCATAATTAGGACCATGCACAAACACAGAGGCTCATGCTCTGAACAATCTTATATTCAATACTCAAAGCATGCCCTAGTCACATGTTTCTCGTGCAACACATGCATCACATTTAATCACTTGATATGCCTCAACAATAACCATGCATGTCACATTTAAGCATCCAACATGCATCAAGAATAACCATGCATGTCACATATACACAAGGTGCAGTTTTCTTACCTTTGATTCGAGTGAGAATTAATATAAGAACAACCCTTGAGAACAATCAACCTTTAAGCCTTTAGCGGTTACCTAGTCATAACCATATATGGGACACCATCAATAAAATGAACACCAAAGGTTCCCAAACAACCAAGATCTAGCCTCCGGGACATCAATCCCCACTAATCCGAGTAGTAGGAACAATCCCGAGGCCTAAAACCAAGTTCCCGGGGCCAAAACACTCAAACGGGCTCAAACCTGTCCAAGGGTTGCGGCCCTAACACCTTGGACCGCGGCCCCCAGCCACTCCAGGAGCAAGGGCCGCGGCACCCTACGCCCAGGGCCGTGGTGCCCAGCAAGGCCAAAACCTCCCCAGCAGCTTCTTAGAGCTAGGGCCGTGGCGCCCAAGAACAAGGTCGCAGCCCCCAACCCAGAACCAGCCATAAATCTGTTTTCCATCATCCCAAATCCTCCAAAAACATACCTAAACACTTCCAAATCATCAAATCAAACTTCCTAAGCTTCCCAATGATCCAAAGCCTTCAAATCCCGAGGTTCAAACGAACCAAAAACCCAACGATTCACAAAGTCCAATTCTAAGCTTAAAAACTTAAAAAACTTAAAACTTGAATTACCTCCAATTGAGTTGTTTCCAACTAAATCCTTCGGCTAATAAGCTTCCAATCTTTCCTAGGATCGCTATGCCTCGATCCTCGCTTGAATTTGATTCCTAGAACTCGAGATTTCTTCAAAAATGCTTCAAACGTTAAAGTGAACTATCGGGAAGAGAAGAGAGGCTTTCTAACGTACGGTTCTATCTGACAAGCTACTTCAAGGTTAAGTAACCTCAAATAAAACCTAGTGCTTGGGGTCCCAAAAACACCCCCGGGGATATTATAGTCAAAACTCCCAGAATTTCCTCCTGATCTCAATAACTCCCAATTTATCATCAAATAACATCCTCATAACTCAATATCCCAATAAAAGACCCCCATTATGACAAAATCGCTAATCAATAATATAAGACCATCTCATGCCGAATAGCTCGAATATATCTCCATAATAATGAGATCTCATTCACAAATCACAATATGCACCCAAATATACAAATATGCCATCAATGGACCAAATTACCAAAACACCCTAATAATCAAATGTGGATCCACATGCATGCATATAACATCATATTATAATATAATTCACATAAACATGCATATTATCAGTTAATGGCATAATTAAATAATTATGGTCCTCCCGGCCTACTAATCCAGCCATTAAACCGCATTAGGGATTTCGAGGCATTACATAAACCAACTTCTTTCTCTTTCAAAATGACTTCAATTTGAACTTCTTCATACTCAATTGAAGAAGATGTGCACTTGGTCATGTGTATCTTGACATTTCTCAAAATCTAATCATAGGAATTAACCAATCCAAAGATCAGTTGTGGGCAAGAGTTGAATCAGCGTATCACTCTGAACACTTTATTAGTCAACCTCGACCGAGAAGATCTTTGTAAACTCTAATGACGACAATTCTTGCGGCAGTTTCAAAATTAAGGGGATGTGATAACTCTATATTTTAGAGTTATTAATTGAGCTTTTGAACTTAAAAATTTAAGTGAAATAGAGTGTTTGTGTTATTATTGTGTGGTTTTAATCATTTTGTCTTTTAATTTTGTTTGTGTATTTTGTTTTTATTAATGATAACTCTTGTGGAAAATAATGGGATTATATTCTAAAAATGTGGTATCTATTTTGAAGGAAAAAAGAAAGGGTGCTTGGAAAGCTTAGTGAAACATGTGCAAGAAAATCATCTTGGAGCTGAAATTCTGGCATTTTGTTGTAGCATCAATCAACTTTGCTAAAGCAAAGTGTGTACAGTCAGCAACATAAAGTTTGCACACTTGGCAAGTGATTAAATGAGGGGGAGAGACTTGAATAGTGTGAGGATAAGGTGGAAAGGAGCTGAAAATTTCTGAAAAGAAGAGTGGTCCCCACGTGTAGAAGAAAAAGAAAGGGTTTATACCCAATTTTGGAGCCTAGAGAGTTAATTTTTATCTTCTTCAACCTTGGAGCAGCCACCATTTGGAGAGAGAACTGCCATTGTAAAGAGAAAAACACCCAGAAAAATGAAGAAAAAGAAAAAGGAAAAAATATTTTATTTGAGTGTTAGTTTTAGGTTTTGGTATTTTTCTCTAGTAATTTTATTTAGAGATTTGACAAAAATCAAGAGGAAGAAGAAGAGGATTTTGGAGGAAAAGCTTGGAGTCTTGTGACAAACTCCATATGGGTTTTTTCTTTTTATCTTTCTCTAATTTAGAATTTTGTATTTTTGCACGTCTATTTATGAGTTAATTTCTATTTTGCTAGTATTATTTTCTTGACTTGAAATTGTGATTTGGTACTTTGTTGCATGAATGTTTTGGTGGATGAGTTTTGTTCATTCAAGTGTGTATATTGTCTAATGCTTACTTTTGTTTGATCACCAATTGTGAGTTGATGAATTAATATTAATTCTGGAAAGGTTAATGTTAATGGACACAAACTTGAATGATGCAAGTTCTTAATTTCTTAGATTTGGATTTGTGATTGTATAGGGATATATATCACCTTGCATGACTTAGATGAATTGTACTTATATTGGTGTTCTTGAAATTAATTGGGCATAGGAATATGTTAATTAATTAAAGAACCAAACCATAAACACTTTGGAAAAAGGATTATGAAATTTAAATTCCTAGTCAACTCTGCCTAGTTGCTATAGCATTCCTCTGCAACATTGTTACCATAATTGCATTTTTAGGACAATTTAATAATTCTAAGTTGTTTCTTTTTTTAGTTTTTGTTTGTTAATTTTATTTGTTTTTCATTAATTTAGTTTTATCTTATTGTTTTACTTTTATTTGAAACCAATTTGTGAGTAATTAATTTTGTGAATTAATTTCCAATTTTTAATCCTTGTGGAGACGATACTTGACTTATCACTTTATTACGTGTTTGACGACTGTGTATACTTGCACACACTATTAATTTCGCAACAGGATGCGTTAACCAAATTGAAAATAAAAATCCAAGTGGTGCTTCACAAGAAGATATTGTGAGTATATATTGTTATAGTTAATTTTTAGTTAGTAACTTGTTTTTAATTTTATTGACAACATTTATTTATTATTCAACAGTTAAATCAAGAGAAGATGCTATTAGCACAAGATCCAAAGTACAGAATGTTGGAAAAAGGCTTATACAGGATCTTTATTTATTTTCATGTATATCTAATATTAAACAAATTAATACGAGATAACCTAAAACATGTTTCTAAAATTGAATTCAAGAGAAACAAAGAATAGAATACTTACAGTATACGCAGCGGAATTAAAGAGTCCTTCCTTCAGTTTCTCTAACTCTTATATCCTCTCTGTCGCTGAGTATTATCAAGAAACTGAACCGATCTTCTATTTTCTTCACGATCTTCCAATGTATCCTTAGAACCACCTAGACTAGTGTGGGCAATTCTCAACACATGAGATAGATATAGAGAGAAGAAGAGAAAATAACAAAGTGGCTTAGAAAAGGACTTGTGTTTAGAGAGAATATAAAACTATCAGAAAATCTGACTTGTGACTTATCTGCTGTCTCTAAAATCTTCTCTCTAAGCACTCCTTTTATAGACTCAATTAGGCCATTTAATTTAATTAAAAAATCAATAAAATAACAGTCATTTTGAAGCCCTAGGTCGAAATTATCATGGGCTATAGGCCCGTGAAATTTCTCATTTGATTATAAGCCCATTGGACTTAAAATCAAGGCCTGTATTATTTTCTATTGATTTAATTATTTAAATCCTTTATCAAATTAATTATTTATAATTTGAACCTTGATTTAAATTTATTTATTAATTTAGATACCAATTTATCTTAATTAATAAATCTGCCATAATTTCTCTTTTCTTCTCAAAATTACACAACTCTTTGAAACTATCCAAAATTGACCTGATCAACTTTGATAATTCTAATTGATGATTAAATCAATTAATTGAGACTATCTAGATGATTTTATCCAAGGTACAATGGGGACCATGGGCCTATGAAATCAAGCTCCAATAAGTTATCATAAATTTAACAAATAAATTTACTAATTTATTAATTCCTCGTGACTCCACTATAGACTTGGAATTGCATTCTTGAATTCATAGAACGCTCTATAACAAATATAGATACGCTATTAATTATCCATTGTTACAACCATAATTGTCACTCAATCTTCTATAGACGGTCTACAATGAGATAGGACTAAAATACCGTTTTACCCCTCATTGTATTTTATCCTTAAAACACTTAGCTCCTTGTAAATGATATTTAAGTAAACTAATTTAATTACTGAAATGAGATCTCTATCATTTAACACCTTGAACCAAACTAAAAGGAAACCATCATTTCACTTCTTCATCAGAAGCCATAGATGTTCATATCTATGATTAACACTCCCACTCAATTATACTACCGAGTTCCCAAGATGTAAGTATGGGCTAGTCCGTAGGGTAAGCTGGTAACGAACAAGTCAAAGAACTCAAATAATACAATCAGTTAGAATACTAACCACACAGAATTGAGATTGAATTGACCTATGGTCAACTATATGATATGACTAGAATAGATAATAACGGTATGTTTACTTATCTTATCAACTGTCAATATCGGTCCTGTCCGATGTAACAAATACATCTGATCTTATCTACTTTGCTAATGTTCTGGAAAGAACATAACACTGTAATGTGTAAGTAGATCATATCGTAGATTGGCAAGTCAGTGTAAATCCGGTGCACTGACTAATCTTAGGACTAACTTATTTTGAACATATAATCATATTAATATTCCACTGTGATTACGTCACTATAAATAAGATTAGCTATATGCTCGGGATTTAATAGAAGTTTATATTAAACAAATAATCATGAAAATAAAACATGTGAGCAAAGTGATTGACCAAGTCAAAAAATGATTTCTATTCTTTTATTGATAATAAAATGAGATTACAAAGAATTTGGGTTTTAATTAGGGCATAAAACCCCAACAAACTCCCACTTGCACTAATTGAAACTAATGCCTTAATTCTACTAATCCCATCTCCTTGATATGCTTATCAAATGTAGCTTCTGGTAGTGTCTTTGTAAACGGATCCGCAAAATTGTCTTCAGTTGCAATCTTCATAACCTTCACATCTCCCCTGGCCACATATTCTCGAATAATGTGATACTTCCTTTCTATATGCTTACTCCTCTTGTGACTTCGAGATTCTTTCGAGTTGGCTATCGCTCCTGTATTGTCACAAAACAACACAAGCGGTTTATCCATTTCTGGAATAACTCTAAGATCCGAATAGAACTTCTTTAGCCAGACTATTTCCTTAGCTGCTTCTGATGCAGCTATGTACTCAGCCTCCATGGTGGAATCTGAGATTGCTGACTGCTTTACGCTTCTCCAAATCACAACTCCACCCCCAAGAGTAAACACCATTCCAGAAGTAGACTTTCTATCATCGACATCAGTCTGAAAATCTGAATCGGTGTAGCCTATAGGGTTCAGAACACCACCCTTGTAGACTAACATATAATCCATAGTCCGTCTCAAATACTTCAGGATATGCTTGACTGTTATCCAATGTTCCGGTCCTGGGTTTGACTGATACCTGCTCACTACTCTCACTGCATAGCAGATATCTGGTCTAGTACACAACATGGCATACATCAGACTTCCAACTGCAGATGCGTAAGGAACTTTTCTCATTGCATCTTCCTCTTCAGGAGTCTGGGGAGACTGCTTCTTTGAAAGATGAATTCTATGGCGGGACGGTAGACGCCCTTTCTTGGAATTTGTCATTGAGAAACGTTCAAGCACTTTATCAATGTAAGCTGCTTGAGATAGAGCTAAAAGTTTGTTCTTTCTATCCCTGATGATCTGGATACCTAGAACATAACTTGCTTTACCCAAATCCTTCATCTGGAATTGAGTGCTCAGCCAATTCTTCACATCTGATAATTTCTTAACATTGTTTCCAATGAGTAAGATATCATCTACATAAAGAACCAGGAATACCACTATTTGATTTGCCTTCGGTTGGTAAACACAGGGCTCATCAATATTTTGTTCAAAGCCATAGGTTTTGATTATTTCATCAAACCTAAGATTCCAGGAACGAGAAGCTTGCTTAAGTCCATATATGGACCTATTTAACTTACAAACTTTTCCTTCTTGTCCAGATACTTTAAATCCTTCTGGTTGATCCATATAAATGACCTCGTCAAGCTTTCCATTAAGAAAAGCTGTCTTGACGTCCATTTGCCAAATCTCATAGTCGAGAGCGGCTGCTATGGATAGGAGGATGCAAATGGATTTGAGCATGGCTACCGGACTAAAAGTTTCCTCATAGTCCACGCCTTCTCTTTGGGTATAGCCCTTTGCCACTAATCGAGCTTTATAAGTCTCGATATTTCCATCAACACCTCGTTTCTTCTTGTAGATCCACTTGCACCCAATGGCCCTAAAGTCACTAGGTGCTTCCACAAGATCCCAGACGGAATTTGAGTACATAGACTCCATTTCCTGTTTCATGGCTTCGAGCCATAGTTCATTTTCAGGGCTAGCCATTGCCTGTTTGAAAGACAATGGATCATCATCACTAGTGTCACCAACAACCATATTGGTTTCACCATCCAAACCATAGCGAACTGGGTTTCTAGAAACCCTCCCACTACGACGAGGCTCCATGACTGTTTGCTCAGGAACAGTGGTACTTTCTTCATTTAAATCGACTTGCGTCGGTTGTACATGAAGAGTGGGAATTTCATCATCAACACGCGTTGATGACGATGGAACATTGGTTGGAGTCAATTCTTTAACCATCTCCTCTAAAACTACTTTGCTGCGAGGTTTAAAGTTCTGGACATAGTCATTTTCCAGAAAAGTAGCATTTGTAGAAGTAAACACTTTCTTTTCTGAATGACTGTAGAAAAGTCCACCCCGAGTACCTTTAGGATAGCCAACAAACATGCAAACTTCAGTTCGCGGTTCTAGCTTTCCCTTCTTTTTCCTCAGGACGTGAGCGGGACACCCCCAAATTCTATAATGGCGTAAACTAGGTTCACGACCATTCCAGCGTTCTAAAGGTGTTTTGGGGATTGATTTTGACGGCACGACATTGAGAATGTCATTTGCGGTTTCAATTGCATGTCCCTAGAACGAAGTTGGCAGAGTTGAGTAACTAAGCATGCATCTAACCATTTCCAATAAAGTTCTATTTCGGCGTTCCGCTACACCATTTTGTTGCGGAGTACCTGGGGCAGTAAGTTGTGATAAAATCCCAAGTTCAGTTAAATGATCTTGGAACTGCATATCCAAATATTCTCCACCCCTATCAGATCGCAATATCTTTAACCTCTTACCTAATTGGTTCTGAGCCATTGCTAGGAATTCTTGAAACTTTGAAAATGTTTCTGATTTCCTATGCTTTAGGTAAAGAAATGAGTATCTAGAGTAATCATCAATGAAAGTGACAAAATACTCAAAACCACCCCTGGCTTGTATATTCAAAGGTCCACAAACATCTGAATGCACAAGACCAAGTGGTTCTTTGGCCCTATCACCCTTTGCAGAGAATGGACGCTTGGTCAGTTTGCCTTCTAGACAAGATTCACAGACAGGTAATTCACCTAAGGTGAGTTCCCTCAAAGGTCCGTCCTTTGTAAGTCTTTGAATCCTATCATAGCCAATGTGACCTAGTCTCAAGTGCCATAAATACGTCATATTATTGTTATCGGTCTTTTGACGTTTATTGGTCCTAGGTTTAGCTACTTTGAATAAATCATTGTTAAGAGCGAGGGGTTCGTTAGGTCGCAGAATATAAATCCCGTTTTCCAAACATGCAATACACAATTGTGATCCATTGAAAGAAATAGATATATTAAAACTTGTGAAAGTCATAACAAATCGTTCTGATTGCAACATGGAAATTGAAATTAAATTTATACTAAAATCTTGAATAAAAAATACATCTTTTAAAATTAAAAATTTATTTCCGAACTTCAGACGAGCTCTTCCTCTAGCTTGGACCGCAACGAACGCTCCGTTTCTAACTCTAAGCTTTAAGCCGCCTTCGTTCACTTCCTCCCACGATTCAAGAAGCTGTAAAGAGTTACAAACATGGTTAGTAGATCCAGAATCAATAATCCAAACAGAGTTATCATTCTCTAAAACACATGTTTCTAAGATAAATGAACTATAATCATTACCTTTGTTTTTATCTGCTAGAAACTTGGGGCAATCTTGTTTCCAATGCCCATTTTCTTTGCAGTGAAAACATTTACCTTTACATTTCTTGCTTTTCTTGTTTTTCCCCTTAGGCGTCTGTGCACTTGGTTGTGCACTCGCCTTTGCAGCTTTTGCAGGCTTGGGGTTATTGTTTTGCCCACCTTTCCTCTTGTTTCCAGCTTTTGAAGATGAAGCTTGGTTAGCTTCAGCCTTAGCTGGATCAGCAGCAGCAGTAGTAGTTGTCTTATTTTCTCCTCCTTTACTAGGTCCACCCATAATAGACTCAAAAGTCTGAAGCTCATTCATGAGCTGCGTCAGACCATAGTTGAGTTAAGAACAAACGTGCAGACATGGTGTCATCCGAGAATTTACGGTGCCATCACGAACGTGCAGCGACGGTGCTATCCAAGCATTTACAGTGCTATCAAGAACATGCGGAGACGATGCTCGTTCTAGGGATTCCTCAATCATGACGAACTCGGAGTTGTCACCAATCAACACAATGTTGATGTTTTGCTTCCATTTAAGGAAGTTTTCTCCAGTGAGTTTCTCCATCGAAAGTTGAGAAAGGATGGGAGTAGACACAGCCATAACTCAAAACTACAAAGTACCAAAAAAATAGAAATCAATCACATTTGCTCAATAAAACTT
Organism: Humulus lupulus; assembly: GCF_963169125.1. Taxonomy (NCBI): domain Eukaryota; kingdom Viridiplantae; phylum Streptophyta; class Magnoliopsida; order Rosales; family Cannabaceae; genus Humulus; species Humulus lupulus. The sequence goes on along the minus strand of NC_084796.1, from coordinate 13,354,851 downwards.
ATATTCACACAAATTTCAAGAAATAGCACAACATATACCAAAAATATGTAAGATATGAGAAAAAATACCAAAAACAATCATATCTCTATTTCTTTAGGTTTTTAACTAATCTATGATATCCTTGTCCCGGTTGGCGAGAGTCAAAAATATCACTAGTTAAATAGAGTTGTAAACTCATTTAATAATGGCACCATTATTAACAACCTACTATTCGATCAAAATAAGAAAACAAAATCTCTTATTTTATGAGCTAGACCCACGGTTTCAATAATCATAGATTTAGTTCTAGTAGTCACCGTATGGGTGAGTCTAGTAGAATTTGACCTATAATTATCTATCTTTCGAAATCTAACCTTGTCAAAATAACTAATGAACACCTTCCGTAGGGGGACGAATCAAAGCACCTCGAGGCCCCATTAAGCTATTGACTATGTTAAACCAACGGTGGAGATCGAATAAAATTCTTAAAATAAGCTCATTATAAAATTAAAATTAGTATTTTTATTATTTATTTTTAGAAAATTAATGACTATGGTTTTTCAAAAAAAAAAAAAAAAATTAAACAGATTAAAATTTTTAAAACCAAAGTCCTATAATTTCTTATTAATTCTAAAGTGTCACATTGAAACAAATTCAATTAATTTATAATTAATTTGTTGCTAATCAATATTTAGGTTTAACTAATATAATGAACCTATACAATTAAGTCCAACTCAGGTAAATGGGCCTTAACAATTGGGCTTGTATGGAGGAGGGCTGGGTCCAGTATGTCGTTCCCACTACAAAGGCCCCCTATCTTCCATACAAGGTCCAAAAGACAGGAATTTAAACATTCGTTTTATAAATTGTTATTAATTGATTAGGCCCATTATAGTCATGCAAAGCAAATTGGCCTTCACAAGTGGAATCACCCACAAGAGAGGAATTTAAACTTTACATTTTCTAATGGGCCCAAATAAAACCTATCATTTTATGAATATTTTATTTGGCAAAATACCATATATCTAACAAACATATGGACCACTATATGCATCTAAGCCCAATTGCAAAAATACCACATATAGTGCAAAGAGACATGTTATAATTGGATGGGCCTAATCATGTTACTATATGAGCAATTCTATGAATTTATGCAAAAATACCACAATTTATTTCATTTGCAAAAATACCACAATTAATTATCTAGAATTTATCAAAAAAATTCAAATTAATTAAATTTTTACAAAAAATAAGTCAATTTAAATGAAATTTATCAACAATTAACAATAGTTAATTTAAATTTCATTTATCAACAATCAACTTGGTTTTAGGTTAATTTGAAAAAAATATTAATTTAATTTAAATAGGATTTATCAACAATTAACCAAAGTTAATTTAAATCCCATTTATTAAAAAAAATATTTTATTAATTGGCTGAAAAAAATGATATTTTTCAAAATTTAACCAATTTAAAATTTTTAAATCAATATCTTAACTATTTTCCAAAATATCTTGTATTGTTACAACTATTATCTAATATTTTAACCATTTAAAAATAATAAAATACAAATAATTATAACAACCCTAAAATATCTCAAATAGTTAAACAAATTCAAATATCCATAAAAATATCTAACTAACAATATTCAAATTTCAAATAATTTAAATATTAAAAACTATAGAATAAAAAGATATTTATATTTTCAAATAAAGATTTAATAAAAATTTTAAGAATTTAAATGAAAATATCTTAAATATCTGATATCATAATTCTAATATTTTAATATATTAAAAGATTTAAAATTAAGTTGTTAGTCTAATTTTAAATTTAAATTTGAATTTTTGTATAAAATATCTAATTATTTAAATCTCAACCAACAAAAATATCTTATTTTTAAAAACTATTTTAAATACGTAACAAATAAGATATTTTTTACTTTATTATAAATAATTCATTTTCATATATATATATATATATTAAAAAAAATAATAATAAAAAAAAATCCATGGTTCCACGATCAATACAATACAGGATCACATACGCTGGCTACTGTTCCATGCATTGATGCCTATTTGGGAGGATCAATACATCCTAGGAATTATATATATGACTTATGTCACCTATTGATCCATGCAATGGATTCATGGCAACACGGCTTACCCCTGTTTGTCAATGTTCACGATCAATACACGAATAAATCAGACTTACGCCTGCCTAACCAAGTCAAATTTTAAAGAAATAAAATAAAAATTTTATGTGCAATTTTTCAAACTAAAATTATTTTCTAATTAATTTTTAATATGTTTTATACAAAATAAAGCATATATAAAAATTAATGGCATAGAAAATACAATAAAATAACTTAAAAATTGCTAAAATTCAAATAAAATCAATATGCTCATAAAAACATGAAAACCATCTAATTATTCAAATATATCAAATAATCTAATTTTAAACATGTTCATGCATGAAAATAAAGATTACCAAAGGCTCTGAGGCCAGTTGTTAGATTAGCTTATACACTCGGGATTTAATAGAAGTTTATATTAAATAAATAATCATGAAAATAAAACATGTGAGCAAAGTGATTGACCAAGTCAAAAAATGATTTCTATTCTTTTATTGATAATAAAATGAGATTACAAAGAATTTGAGTTTTAATTAGGGCATAAAACCCCAACACAGAAGAGGGTTCAAATTTTATCATGTGTGGTCCATTCTTAAAGATTGTGAGAAATTTACAAATGACAACACCAATTCACCAGCTAGATTCCAACAACAAGGTCGTAATTTCAATTCCCTCCAATCTTGTTCTTCTAGCTTCGAATCACCGACATCGGCACCCACCGTTATGAGTTCATATGAATGATGAGGAAGTTCCTATTAATTTATCTGAAAGACCTATCGATGTGAAAAAAGCAAAAGGAAAACAAAAAAGTGATACAATTTAATAAATTAATGGACCAAAGTCAAAAACTTGTTAACGTTATAGAAAATGGTAACTTTGAAAGAAATGAACTTCTGAGACAAAAGGTTGATGCAGCTAGAATGAGATAAGAGAATAAAATTTTATTTACGAATTTGAATTCTATATCCAATCTAGAGTTTCACCAATTTATTCAAAGCGAAAAGAGAAAAATTTACAGATCAAGAGCACAAACATCCGGACATGGAGAACAAGGAGAAGGATCTCAATATCGAGCATCTCAGTTCCAAGGATCTCAATATGAAGAAGAACAAGGAGAATGAGCTGAAGATGAACATCAATGATCTCAAAATCCTTCACAAGATTATAGTCAATATTATGGATATCTTGGCGGAACCGGGAATAATTTTTAAAATTATTAGAAGTATATCTTAGTTTGTCTTGTGTTCTATATATATATATTGTTGTTTTCTGTTTTATGTTTGGTATGTTTGATTTTAATATTAGAATGTAAGTTTGTAATATTTTAATTATTTTTCGTATCTTTAATCAATTTCAATGTTAATTTTATTTTCTTATAGTGTTGAGTAAGAATTTTCATACACAAATTAAAATAAATTATATAAAAAATTAATTATGAAATATTTGAAATTTTATTTAGAAAATTAAATTACATGTGTATTTATAATTTAAAAGCCCAACATAAAATATTGACTCAAATAATACTCATATGTTTATATATAGATATGATATAAATATATATAATTTTTTTTAAAGAGATATGAAATATATATTAAAAAAAGAAGAAAAAAAAGTAGTATTTTACAGTGTGAACAGTGCACATCATATAAACTGTAACACTGTTTACACACGGCTAAATGAGGTATTATTTGAAGTTGGGTTGGAGTGATTTTGAGGGAATCACGACAAATATATGTTGTATTCTTGTTGCATTGGAGTTGGCCTAAGGAGTGCAACAGATAGTGAACTGCTATATTTAACTCATCTTATTTATTATATTTGTCGCATGATAAAAGTGTTAAATATGTGTGTATAGCGTGCTACATACATATTTGGCATAAAATATAGCATGAGCCAAAAAGTGCCAAATTTGGCACCTCTAATGTAGTGTCAAATTTGACGCCTCTAATGGAGTGCCAAAAAATATTCCAAATTTGGCACATGCTAAAAGTTGTATCAATTTGGCATAAAATACATTAACCAAATTTGACACATCAATAAATACTACTTTTTTAGTTACCACATTACTACTAATTACTGTTGACAATTAATGATCAGTCATATATCATTTTTTATTTTTTGGTAACAAATTTCTTGAAGTACATAATTTGGATAATAAAAAATAACAAAAAAATAATAATTTTTGTATGTTCTCAATAAATTTTAAATGAATTATTGATTTTTTTGCGTTAATTTGCATCTTGTCATTGAAGCACAATTGCAAATATTGGGTCAAATATAACACTATCTCATTTTTTGTGCTAAATTTGGCACAAAATTTATATTTTGCATTGGAGATGGTCTTAGGCAGAAGTACATGAGAGAATGTCATAGAACCTCGGTGGTATAATAAAAAGAGGTATTTGCAACATAAATACCCAATGTTTCACACTTGTTACAGTTAAATATCTAATATTTTATTTTTACGACAAAAATAATCAATGTTCAATATATGTTAAAATAAATACCTAATCTTTTTTATTTGCAGCAAAAATACTCAAAGTTGTTAAAACGCTTTTGTCAATACATCCTCTGTTAGAGTTGTTGAACATGTTGACTCATTAGTTATGTATAACTTCGTAATTTGGGTATTTTTGTCATCAAAATATGTATTTTTTTAAATTAGAATTAATTTAAAATATATTTTTAATTCATTTTTCAAATTTAAAATATTTTTTAAAAAGAAATTATGAAATGAACTGATTACAGAGTGACAAATGTTTGCTTAGTCAACAATTTAATAATTCTAACATATGAGGTACTTACAGAAGTAATGTTTTAGCAACTTTATATATTTTTGTCACAAAGAAAAAATATTATTTATTTATCTTTAACATATATTGAACATTGAGTATTTTTGTCATAAAAATAAAAAAATAGGTATTTAACTGTAACAAGTGTGAAACATTTGATATTTATGCCACAAATACCTCTAATAAAAATTGGACAAATAGCAATTTTTCCCCTTGAACTATAACCTTGTGGAGTTTAACTCCTGAATTATTTTTTGTGGCAAAAATGTCATTCGAACTATGAAAATTATTACAAACATACCCCTTTTGTTACATATTATTCATTTTTATGTAGCCACATGTCACATGTATAATTATAGTACGATAATTTATTTAATTAACTGAAGTTGGTCAAAATCGAGTTTATTGATGCTAACTATACAAAAATTAGTTCTAAAAATGCATATACATATTTTATATAACTATGTATGTATGTATGTATATATTTGCATGTTAGAACTGTCAAATCCTGCCACATTAGCGCAACATCAGTGCTACATGAGCAAATTATTTTAAAAAAAATAAACAAATGAAAAATAAGAGGCACATTTACAATAATTGCTATAGTTCAGAGGGATTTTTCCACGAAAAAAAAGCTCAAAGGGAAAATCTCCTATTTACCCATAAAAAATTTCTATTATTGAAATAATAAAGCACTTACATTTTACATAGATATGCCAGTGTTGTCATTTGACACCTTAAGAGGTGACACTCTATAATTAGTTAACGATACCTCATAATAATTATTAAATTAAAATATGTAGAATTCAATATTGGATTTCACCCATAACAGTGTGTCATTTTTGTGTGATGTTAGGCACTAATGGTACTTCTTAGTAATTCTCTAAAATATAATGTGTTTTAAATATACAAATTTATTAATATTATAAATATTATTTGTATTAGTAGGGACATAATAGTAGAAATATATAAATAAGAGGATAAAATCTAAAATAAATTAAATAAACAAAATCAGCAAAGGACTTATTTGTTAAATTTTATACAAACTAGAGTAAATATGTTAATACATGCATATAAAATTTAAATAATAAATAATAAAAACCAACATGAGTGATGGATACACATTGGGCACCCTTGTTGTCCCAAGCATGAGTGACATGAGATCAGTGTGCAGAATTGAGTAGATCAACCTTAATCAACAATGAATAGTCAAACATTAAATAGGGAAGTTTTGTTTATTTGTAGTAGTGCAAATTGTGTAAGTGAAACCCTTGAATTGTAAGAAGACATTTGTTTCGGGCATTAGAAATTAAATGGCCAATAGAGGTTAATCACTTTTAAGGGGCAAAAAACAAGAAAAAGAGTATTAAAACAGCTCCAGCAAGTACATTTCAGTTGTGATAATCCCCTCTTCAAGTAGCTCTGCTATAATCGCAACATTCATCTTGTGATAGCTAGAAGCATTGATAGGTAAGAACCCATCAGTTGGCAATTAATTCCACACTTGAGATGCTTTTTCACCTTAGCTCTAAATGTGTCCAAAATGCAATTTTTAAGTTAATTTGGATTCATTTGGAAAAGAAAAGAAAAAAAGTTAATTTGGATATTGTGCGTTCAAGTACAATTACAAATATTACAATGATTTATTTTTTAGGTCAAATTTACCACAAAAAATATAATCTAGATAGGCATAAAAACATATTTACAAATGTAAAAAAGTTGATTTTTTATGTCAAATTTACCACAAAAAATATAATCTAGATAGGCATAAAAAAATATTTACAAATGTAAAAAAGTTGATTTTTTATGTTGAGTTATGAAATTTTTAGCGTACATGCTCCTTAAGTTTCATCATGTTTGGTAATTTAGTGCCTAAGAAAATGTTTTGGCAATCAAGTCTTTAATTCTATAAACTGTAGCAACTAACTCCTAATTATTTATTTATTTCACATAATTCTTAGTTTTTGATTTTTTTTTATTATTATTCTATATATATGATGTGAAAACATATTGGGGAATTTACACTATATATGGCTATTTTTGCCACTTAACGGGAATTTTACTTTGTTAATATTTGTACGGCTTTTTTTGTTTGTAAATATATAATTTATAAAATATGTCATAGTTTCTTGCATAACTAAGTTGTATTATTTTCTAACATTGTTTTGTAATTTTAATTTAACATTTTTTAAAATATTTTACCAAACTGTTTTTCAAGCTTTTTATTTTAATGTATGTTCACTTTTTAATTTTAAATTTTTCATAAATAATTATTTTCAAATTATTTTTATTTTAAATTTAGAAAAAAAAAATTATTTTACAACTTTTTAAGCTATATTAAAGCAGTTCCACTCTAGCCAATAGTAGCAAGTAATGTTACTATTTCACTCTCGTCAATTAGTATTCTATGTGCTAGGAAAAAAAACAATATCAACAATAGTAGTAGATATATAAATATAATAAGTATAAATACATAATGTTAGAGAATATATTATATTTAATGGAATTAGAGAATATATTATATTTAATGGAAATATGGAAAAAATTAAATATAATTCTATGCAAAAATACAATAGACAAGGTGTTTGATGAAAGTAATGTTACAACTTAATTGCACAAAATACAAGCAAATAGATGAAAGAAGATATAGAAGAATAATACAACTCAAATCATAAATAATACAAATAAAGATGAAGACTAGAATAAAGAAATAAGAACAAAAGAAATAAAGAACAAGAACTCTCACACAACCAAAGTGTAGAGTAGTGAGGATCACTAACTTGAACAAAGTTTAAGACCTTTGTCCAAAAGCTTATTTCCTCATATTTTCTAAGCACTAAGTGATCTCGCAAGGAAATAACTCTCTCAAATTATCAAGAATCTATGATGTATTTTCTAGACAAGTGCTTTGTGGATAGAAATTAGTGTATTACAAGTGAGCATTAGACTCCTATTTATAGAGTTTGAGATATCCTTTGAATTTCAAATTCCACCAACCCCCATGGCTGTTGCCAATGTTTAATTTGATGTTTATGGAATTAAAATGAAGATTTGGGAGTTACTTGAGATGTTAAAACCGTTCAAATTGGAGAAAAAACAAAATTGGAATAGGTTGTCAGCGCCCCAAGCCGCAGCCAAGAGTATCAGTGGCCGCCGCCACTAGCCTCTATCCCCCAGGCTGCGGTCAGGGATAATCAATGGTCGCGGCCACAGTGCAATTTCAGCTTCCAATTTTTCAGTTTTCCAAAAAGCATCCCAATCTCTTCCATCATGATTTTGTAACCTCCATATACCTCATGGCAGGTAAAACACATGTTTTCAACAGCCATATTTTCAAACACAAATGTGTAACTCTCAATCTACACATTATTGCATAATATTTGGGAGTTACAAATTTGTAACTGATTTTGTAACTCTCAATAATATGTTACAAGGTGTGACAAATCATATTTTGACACATTATTTAATCTAACATTATATTATTTAAAATAATATAACACATAATAATATGAGTGTAATTAAATAACGAGTTTCTTACTATTTTGTACGTTAATGGATTATAATAAGTATTTTTTTGTCAATTAATATTATATAAATAAAATACGAACTAATTTTGTCTTTCTCTTTTTCTTTCCATTTATTATAAGTATTAGGTAATAATAAGAGAAATAGGAGTATAATGAAAGAGTAAATTGTGGCTAAAATACTCAATATTTTCAAAATTTTACATTATTATACTCAATCTTTTTTTTTTGCAATAAATATATTCAATGTTTTCAAAATATTACACTTTTATACCCCAACTTTTTTTTTGCAGTAAATATACCCAATGTTTTTAAAATGTTGCACTTTTATTCCTATTTTTTTATTATTTCGAGAAATTATAAGAAAATGAAGGAAAAATATAGGGTTTTAATTATTTTTTAAATTTTAAATTATTTTATCTTTCTTATTATTTCTCAAAATAGCTATTTTAAATTAAAAATTAATAAATGTTTTATTAAAATTAATAAAAAATAATTGAAAACTTATATTTTTCCATCAATTTAAAATATAAGTTTTTTAAAAAAAATAAAGGAAAATATAAGTTTTAATTATTTTGATTAATTTAAAAAATTTAAATGATTTTTTTTATTATTTTGAGAAAGAATAAGAATGTGAAAATAATTTAAAATTAAAAATATAGGGCTTGTTTGACATTGTTTTTTATTTTATTGTTTTTAAAGTTGTGTTCTAAAAAATGAGAACATAAAATATTTTTTGTAGTTTTCAAAAAACAAGAGATGTTTGTAGGGCGGAACATCGGGTGGGTTTTCGGGTGCTCGGGTTCGGGTGTAAGAAAATGGTACCGAACCCGTCCGAAACAAATTCAGATTTAAAGCATTTTCGGGTTTCGGGTCGGGTTGGCTCGGGTTTGGGCCTTCAATGGGCTTTGGCAGTTTTTTTCTTTCAAAAATGTCATTTTTTGAGTTTTTTTTTTACTTTTGTCTTGTAATTTTTTTTTACGTTTGTCATGTTGTTTTAGAAACTTAATTTGAACATAATGTATAAAAATAAATATAATTTTTATACCACATTTCCATCATGCCAAACATAATTTCAAGTTTCAACACAATTTATAGAAAGTTAAAAACTTCATAAAGTCTCTTCCCTAACTATTGTCCATCAATAGTTCAAATTCAAAATACAAACATAGGAAAATAAAAGAAGTCATAAAGTCCAAAGTCCAAAATAGGTACAAACGTCCAAATAGTAAATACTAAATACTAAATAGTAAACACTAAAAAATTTAGTTCATAAAGTCCAAAAAATACAACCATAATTCCCAAACAAACTTCAATTCCCAGATTGTTGTGCAGACGATGAGGCTGCTGAGCCTGAGGCTGAAACTAAAGATGGAGCATGAACAGAGGGAACACTAGCATCGATCATCATCTCTGCAAATATTATTAAAATAAAGATAAATATTAGAATATAAAACACTTAGACACTTGAATTGAAATAATGAAAATTCGTAATAAAATTACCAGACTCAAGATCGTCAGAGGTTTGAAGCACTTCTGCTTCATCCATGTAGTCTCGAACGATGATAGGTTGATGTGAATCGCTCTACCAATTCTTGAGACAAATTAATGCTTCAACCATCCTTGGGCTCAGTGAACTCCTAAAAGGATCCAAAATTCAACCCCCAGTTGAAAATTCCGCCTCAGAAGCAACTGTGGTAACTGATATAGCTAACACATCACGAGCCATGATCGATAACATCTTGTATTTGCATCCACTACTCGCCCACCATCCCAAAACATCAAAATTCTGACTTGGTAGCTCAATTGCCTCTTCCAAGTACTTATCGACCTCATTTTTTGTCTTACCACCCTCCTTCTTCATTTTTCGCGCCACATACTCATCATGCAAGTTACGTGACCTCTTACCCTTGTTACTGGTATTACTGGTGGTAGGTCGAGCAGACATGACATATGAGGACGAACCAGAAACAATAGCTTGAGACTGAGTCATTGATTGATCAACATGTGTATCAATTGACTCATGATATTGATCAAACATTGCCCGTATAGTTTGCTCCACCCCTTTAACCATCATAGTGCACGTTACATCATCATGAATATCACCAAAGCAATGATGGAGATAATCAAGCTTATATCTGGGGTCAAGAACCAAGGCAATCAGAAGTGCCTCATTACATTCATCAAGCTTTCCCCAATACTAGTCATATTTCTGCTTCATATTCTTTGCCATGCAACGCAACAACTCATCCTCCTCATCATCAAGTGTTAAGTCATTCAACTCTTGTTGCATGTTGCATATTTCAATGAAGTACTTATTGGCGGTGACGTATGTGGACCCACTAAACTTCAATTTTACATCATAAAATGTCTCAAGAAATCTCACAAAAATTAATGCATCCTGCCAATGTTTTTCAGATGGTGGTCCCTCCTTTGGCTTCCCATCTTTGTCAGCCTCATTAAAATATTTCGAATAATTTCCATCACCTTCCATTCTTTCAAATGCCTTTCAAAATTTGAGTGCACAATTAAGCATGAGGAATGTTGAGTTCCACCTTGTTTGGACATCTAAACAGAGAAGTCTCTTGCATTCAATCCCTTCCTCTTTCACACATTCCTTAAACGTTATAAGCCTAGAAGGGGAAGACCTAACATATCTCACAACATTTCTAATTGCAGCAATGGACTCATGTTTTTCCCTCAATCCTTCACTGACAATTAAGTTTACTATATGGGCACAACACCTCATATGTAAGAACTTTCCTTCCAAAATAAGTCCTTTCTCTTTCTCTCTGAACTTCCTTTTCAAGTACCTAATGACAACATCATTAGAGGAAGCATTGTCTACCGTAATGGTAAACAACTTAGATAAACCTCAATCATTCAGACATCGCTCAATCTCTTTGCCAATAGTTTCCCCTTTATGATCTATCACTTGGCAAAAGGTAATAATTCTTTTTTGGTATGCCCAATTATTATCAATCCAATGAGCTATGATGACCATGTAATTCATATTTTGGATGGAAGTCCATGTGTCTGTAGTAATAGATAGCCTCTCATTGCTCAAAACATTTTTCAATGTCACCTTCTCTTCTTCATATAACTTCAAAACATCCCTAGCAACAGCCATCCGAGAAGGGATCACAAACCTAGGTTGAAGAGTTTTCACAAATTTTTTGAAGCCCTCGCCCTCAACATGTCTAAATGGTAACTCATATAGCACAATATATTGTGTAAGGGCTATCCTACAAGCTTCTTTGTTATAAGCTAATGCTACTAAGCTTGTGTTCCCCCTCCTTTCCTCCCTTAACCTGTTCAAAACTTAAAATCTTCTGTTTTTGGTCATCTATCCTCTATGGACTAAACTCACAAACATTCCTAAAATGGTTCCACAGATGACTTGTCCCATGTTTTCTCGTGTCACAAAAAAAACTAGATCCACAATAGTTACACATACACTTAGGCGGAGGAGGCTCTTCCAAAGATTGGTTGTTGATGGGGGTGGGGGAGGAGGAGGGTCTTCCTTGGTGAAATGTTCCCAAATGGAAGACCCTTTTGCCTTTTTTGTAGGGAGGGGAGGCTTAGTACTAGAAGAAGGTTTACCCCTAAGTTGATCTGTGGGGTTATTAGTGGGAGGAGGGGGTTGATCTTTATTATCTTCTGCATGAGTTTCATCGACTTCCTCCTCTGTATCCATCACCTAATACATATGATTTAACAAAAATACATAACTAAATCTAATCAATAGAACAACACACAAGCCTATAATCCACTACAATTAAGCATCACACATTCACACACAAGTCTATAATCCACTACAACTAAGCAGCACACATTCACACACAAGCCTAGAATCCACTAAAAGAAAGATAATAAATTTACCTCAAGGTGCGAACTCTTCAAATTATCGACAACTCCACACCTTCTTCTCAAACTCACCACCACCAACTTGTAAAAAATTCACGAAAATAAGCAGTGAAATTTCAACATACCACCTTAGAAATATATATATTATATACATACAAATTTTGCAACTCAACTAAAAGTTTCTGTAATAAAAAGCTAAATTAGTAACTAACTTCACTACTAAATAATTAAATTGATTAAATAGATCCTAAACAAAATAATTTTAAATAAATTTATGCATACCTTTTAAGAACACACATACACACAAATCAACTAAAATTTTACTGTATAAACAAAACAAAATAATAAGATTGAGAGAGTATATAATATACCAAAGGCAGAGTATATAATTTTATTTGCCCTATTAGTATTACTTACCTACCAAATTTGTTTGTTTGAATATCCCAAATTTCATATACTAATATCACTATCACCATGTTGCCCTCTTTTGTTGCATACTTTTGTTACTATCCTAATATCATTTTCTTTTATTTAACCATTTTCTTTTATAAAATCTTTTAAATGTTATTATTATTATTTTCCTATTATTGTATGTGATCTCATAGGAATTTAAAATCTACTTATTTTGATAATTTAATATTACAACTTTAAAAAATATAGTAAATTTTGATAAGGTTTAATTTTCTCGACTTCCAAACAAATTCAACTTGTAACAATAATAACATTAGACTAATAGGCATAATACAAACACATTAGTAGTAACTTTAAATGCTATTCAATAATTACAAACAAATATTTATGATGTAATGATAATAATTAATTGAAAGAGTACTCACATAGTAGTTGTGAGCTAGCTACTGCAACAAGCAAGTTGCCTTCTTCTAGGAGCCGAAGAGAAAAGGAGTCTGATCCGAGCCTTCCAAGCCTTGGGTGCTCTGCTGCAGTTTCGACGAGGGAGGCTGGCGATGTGGACGGGAATCGGGAGGGAAGGATGAGGGCCAGCCACCGTCGACGAGGAAGAAAGAAATCAGGAAAGGCGGACTCCAGCGAGGGGCTCGGGACTCGAGGGGGCAGCTGATGAGCTTACTCCGGCGGGGGGCTCGGGACTCGGGGGGGCAGCTGATGAGCTTACTCCGGCGGGGGGCTCGTGTAACGACCCAAATTTACTAATGAGGCTTAATGGCCTTGATTAGTGTGCCGAGAGGGCATAATCGAAATATATGTGATTTAACGATTAGAAGCATGTTGTATGACTATTTGATATTTGAGATGCATGACTATGTGTATTAGTATGCATGTAGGCCATGATTAGGTTAGAAGGGCATAATCGTAATTTTGGCCCGTTGCGGGCATAAATGTATATATATATGTGTGATAAATTGTTGAGACCACATTATTATGTGGATATATTTGTGATCTATGATTCGAGACGATCCTAGTGAGCAGATTAGCGAAAAAGTCACGGCGGAGATTTATACCCGGCTCGGGGCGAGCCTAGGGGTATAAATGGGAATTTAGAGAATATATTGAGGTTAATTTTGATAACGAGGAATATAATTGGTGATTAATAACTCGAGGAATTAGCGGGAATTGAGTAAAATGACTAAAATGCCCCTAAGTGGATTAAAGGATTTAGAATTAAGTGGGAGGGCATTATGGTCATTTGGCTTATAAGAGATAGGTTCAATTAAGGCTTTATGCTCAGTGGAGTTTGTAGAATACAATAGAAGTTTGAAAAGAAGGAAAAAATAAGGAAAGAAAAGAAAGAGAGAGAAGGGAAAGAAGGCAAGGTCGGTTTAGGCATTTTTCCACTATTTTCTTGAGGATTCTTGGAGCAAAACTCAGAGGGGAGCTAGATCAAGTTGAGCCATAAGGTTTCTGAGCTAGGCTTGAAGATTTGGCAAGGGGTTAGCAAGAACAAACCTTCCACTTGAGGTAAGACTTTGAAGTTTCTTCAGTTCTGGTTTTGATTATTGACTAAGGTATCTAAGCTGAATTGATGGGGGAATTCTAGGAAAGTTGGAGCCAAGGATTGAGTAAGAGCAAGCTGAGAAGGTCTAGAGGCAACTTAAGGTCGAATTTCCATCAAAGGTATAAATTCTGAACTCTAAACTTTGAATTTTTGGCTGTGTTCTGCTGAGTTTTGAAGTCTAGGAGTGACTATGGTGAATCTTGGGATTAGAGGTGCATGTGATTAGATTTTATGTGGATGTGATGCTTGAGATGAGTTAGACATGTTAGTGAGCTTGATTTTGAGTTTGGTGAAGGTTTGGAGAAGTTTTGGTTAAGTTTGGCTCGGGAGAAATCGTAGGAAGAAATTGAGCAGTTTGGCAGTCTATGACTAGCGCTACAGCTCTAGGCCAAGTTTGCTGAGGGCATTTTGGTTCTATTTGTAGCACTGTAGCGCCCTCCAATGAGCGCTGTAGCGCTACCCTGTGTTCAGAAGGGGATTTTAGGGTTATTTTCAAGGGTTTTTGACAAAGGGTTCGGGGTTCGATTCCGTCACCTTGTTTGGTGGAACTAGGACTTCCCGAGGACTCGGGATTGGTCCCGAGGCTAGGTTTTGGACTTGAGGTTTGGTGATGACTTTGATCTATGGTTGTGATTAGGTGAGCGCTAAGGCTCGAGAAGGATCGTGCTCAAGGAATCAAGTGAACGAAGCTAGCGAATCTAAAGGTAAGAAAATTGCACCCGGTTATATGTTTGTGATGGGACTAAGTGCTCCCGATATCTGTATAATGTCAATGATGGTATTATACCATGGGACATGTGATAGCGGCCTAAGGGTGCCGTACACAATAATTGCGCACAGGGCGCGGCTTGGCCACTGGTAGCTGATGATAGCTTAATATTCACTGAGCTCGGTTTAAGCGGGCCGGAGTCAGTGGGATAACGGAGGGTGCGGCCTGAGGGCGCTAACCCTAGTTATCATTTGTGAATTGATGTATGATATAAGTTGATATGTTTAATATGCTGAATACTTGAATATTTCTGAATGTTTTTATGGTTGAGAATATGTTATGCAATATGAGATATTGGATTGTCTGTTGATTGCTTATGCTCTGTTGTTGTGTTTTCTTGCTGGGCCTTGGCTCACGGGTGCTACGTGGTGCAGGTAAAGGCAAATGCAAAGGCAAGTTGGACCAATCCTGAGAAGGAGAGCTGCGGGGTTGAATGTACATAGCCAGCTGTTCGGTCGCCATGGTCGAGGAGTGGATCAGAGCAGAGATTGCCTAATTGTCTGTTTTGCCTTAATATGGCTAATACTATATTTAGTTCTTGAATCTTTTGTAAACGGTTTTAATCTTAACATTTTTGGGATCCCGTGTAAACAGGAAATGTTTCTTTATAAGAAATGTGACTTTTGAGACCAAAACATTTTAACCCTAGTTCCTTTATAGCTTCAGTAACACGTTCTTAATTAAATGACTTGATTAGCAAGTCTATCACTTTTATAAACACACAGTGTAACGGTTTTGGCTATCCAGGGCATTACAGCTCGGGACTCGGGGGGTTGGGGCTCGGGAGAGCAGTGCACTAGGTCTGGGTTAGGGATTTAGATTTTAGGTTAGACAAAAAAATAATAACTAAACTAACAAAAGGATAAAAAAAATGGGGCAAATTCGGATGCACTTTCGGGTTTCGGGTGCAACCCGAACCCGCACATGGTACTAGAAGTAAACCCGAACCCGAACCCGACCCCGACATGCATCGGATCGGATCGGATCGGGCTAACTCGAATTTTTTGGATTTTATGAAAAAACAGGTTTCTCGGACTCGGGTTGGTCGTGTTCCTCGGGTTTTCGGGTTAAATGTTCAGCCCTAGGTGTTTGGTTAATCTTTTCTAAAAATATTTTTTAGTTTTATTTATTTTTTAAATCTTAAATAAAAAATTAATATTTATATTTACAAAGAGAAAAATCTTTTAAAAGTTTGTAATAAATAATGAGATAAAATAATTTGAAAGAAAAAATGATGAAAAATAAGGAGTGAGAAAGTAAGGAGAGAAAAATTTAAGAAATAGAAATTGAGAAGAAAGAAATTGATCGATGCAAGAAAAAATGAGAGAGAAGGTGATGAGAAAGAAATTGAAGAGAGAGAAGTGAGTAGAGAGAGAGGAAATGGCGAGAGAGAAAAAATGATGAGAGAGAAAATGAGGATATATTAAGTGATGAGAGAGAAAGTGAAGATATAGTAAGTGATGAAAGAGAAAATGATGACATAATAAATAATACAAGAGAAAATAAGGAGATAGAAAATGATGAAAGAGAAAATGAAAGGATAGAAAGTGAGAAGAGAGAAAATGTAGAGAGAGAGAAAGTGATGAGAGAGAAAATAAGGAGATAGAAAGGGATGTGAGAGAAAATTATGTTAGATAATAATAATTAAAAAAGTGATGTGAGAAAAAAAAAGACAAAAAAAAATTGAGAACAACAGAAAACAACTTTTTGTTGTTCTCAAAATTTTTTGTTTTTTGTTTTTTGTAACTTTGTTTTTAAAAATTGTTTTATGAAAACAACGCCAAACACCCCAACTTGTTTTTAAAAAACCGTTGTTAGCTTTTAAAAACAAAAAATATTTTTTTAGTTAAGGAGTCAAACACCCTCATATATTTTTCTTTCACTTTTCTATTATTTCTCAAAATAATAATAAAAAATAAGTATAAAAGTGTAACGTTTTGAAAACATTGAGTATATTTATCGCAAAAAAAATATTTCGTATAAAAGTACAATATTTTGAAAATATTGGATATTTCAACCACAATTCACTATAATAGTGAATTTCTTATTATTTTGTACGTTATTGGATTATAATTATTTTAATCATGTAAACGTATCGTATAAAAATATCCATAGAATTGGCTTCTGAAATTCCAAGTTAAATATTAGACTAGAAAAAAAAAAAAACTAGAAATTATTACTTTAAATATAGTATAAAACTATTTACATAGTGTTATATATATATATATATATTCAAACTAATTTATTTATTCATAAACAATAAAAGCACACTGACTTGTTTCTAGTTGTATTTATGTGTATAGGTACACTTCAAACTTGTATTAAAACAAGACAGCAAAGAAAGAAAAAAAATTACCAATCTAAAAATTGTAACTAGTGTGACATGTTAATTTGTAACCAGTTATCACCTTACAAAACTGTAACCAATTAATGTCATATTTGTAATTGGTTACCCACTTTAAAAATTTTAAAATATTAATTAAGTGAGATAAAGAATATTGATGAAAAATCATATCTTTACTTGTAACTGGTTACTATTCTCAAACTAAGAAATATTGTTACTGGTTACTAATGTGAAACTGAGGTTACAACTCTCAGACTAGGAATAGTTGTAACTAGTTACAAACATGACACAATCATTGATTGTAATTTTTAGACTGGTTTTGTTATTGACTACAACTTTTAGAGTTGTAACCAGTTATAAACATGGCACAGTAACTAGTTACAATTTTTAGAGTGCCTTTGTAACTAATTACAATTTTTAGAGTTTTAACCAGTTACTGGTTCTAGATTTTAGAGTGGCTTTGTAATTGATTAAAAGTTTTGAGTTGTAACTAGTTACAAAAATAACTTAGTGCAATAAAACATCCATAAAATGTTACTCTACATTGGAATAACTCTCATATAGTCATAAAAAGTTTTAGTCCCAACATGAGACTAGTTATAAATAGGAATAAAATACACATTGTAATAAGTTATAATATTTCTTGATCCCAACTTTAGAAAATATGCCTCCTAATAGTAATAATTGTCTTAATATTAAATATATTTATATATATGTTATCTTATACATGCTAAAAAATCATGATAAAATTAATTATTAATTTAGATTTCAAAAATAACCTTGTATATTTTGAACATTATATAGATATGTATATTGTAACTATACATTTATGTCATTTTCGTTTATCAATGATTACACATTGAATTTGACATGTTTTATCAATTGTTATTTAAACATTTTATAGACAAAATTCTATTAAGTTATAACCTCCTCAAAGTAATAAAATACGTTGATCCCAACATTGTTACTATAGAGAGGTTTTACTGTAACTAGTTCCAATATTTAGAGTGAGTTTGCAACTCATTACAATGTCTAGAGTCATAACGAGTTACAAAAATAACATAGTAAATTGGTTCCAATGATTAGAGTGGTTTTGTAAGTGATTACAATAGAATTGTAACCAGCTACAACATTTCCAAGTTTAACTGGTTACAAACTGCAAGAAATAAAAAGAAAAAAAAGTTTTCATAGAAAAAGTTTACATCTCTCAAACAATGAAAATTTGTATTACTATTTTAATTGTAACTGGTTACTATGATTGGATTTCGAAATTTCAAAAAGAAAAAAAAAATTTCAAATCAAATTCAACCCAAAATTAATTATTAGTCTCAATTATTTTATTGGAAATGTAGATTGAGTAAGACTAATGTTGGATAACATAAAAAATATCAAAATTGTAAATAACTTATGAACCCTACTTAATCAGAAATTTCCTCATGAAAATATAATTTATATATAAAAGCATTGCAATGACTTTGCTCATATAAATATCTCTGTTACTTTCTTTATTTCTCTTCCTAAAATTCTCCGTTGCTTTATCTTTTTAATTGTTTGAAAAAAAATTGGTCATAATATAAAATTTTCCTTCATACTCACAAATCATAGCTAAATAGCTTCCAAAATTTAAACAACTTTGACACACTAATTTCTTTGAAAGATATATGTATAGTCTTACATTTATCATGAGTGAAAAATGAATACTTTTCTATTTTACTTGTTCCTATATTTTGTTCTCTTGAATAAAGAAGTTGTCTGAATTATCTTTTGTTTCACTATTAGTGGATATGAATATAGCTTAAAATTAAAAAAAAATAATGCGACTAAATTATATTATTTTAAATTGTGAGTACTCTCATTTGTTTATGGATATAATAAAAAAAATATAAAAATCTATGTAGTTATATATAAACTATAAAACTGGGCATGTATAAAAAAATAAAAAATAAAAACGGTGTATAATTACGTATGACTGTATGGATAAAGAAAAAAAAAACATAGGATGGGGAAAAAAAGCTACGTATATATAGAAATATATATATATATATATATATATTAGGGCCAACGATTCCAAACCGCTTGGCATATAAGCGGAATGACTTCCGCTCCTTCAATTTATTATATGCCAATTGTTTTATTGTAAAAGTGTTGGGAATGTGCTGTCCTCAAGTACACTTATGTGTACTATTCCGACAATTGATTTATAGGATGAAGACCTACTTTTTATTTTAATATACAATTTTTACTTATGACAACCGATTTTGGTTACCGGTTGGATTTTTTTATAATAAAAAAATTAGTTAAATAGGAATATAAATGTCTTTCTATACCATGTATATCTTTCCATATAAAAATAGCTATATGCACATTATTTACAAATATTAGCAGATTTAATAAAAGGTACACAACTGTTGCTATAGGATGCACATTTAGATTTTAATTTTTTTTGTTGCTAGAACTCATGGCCTTCAACATTTATATTAATTTTTTTTACTTGAAAGATGATTAACTACTATTTATTTATCTTTTATAATTTTTGGAAATACATGGTTAAATTATTTTCTTAATAATAAGATTTTGGTTGTAAACTTGTTATTTTAAGTTTTAAAATTCTAGATATTTAAAATTCAATGTTCCAAATCATATAGGAATTGGGGTTATTTTAAAAAAAATAAAATTTAGTTTATATTATATGCAATATATTTATATTAAATTTGACAATGTATCATATTAAATAATTGAGTAAGTAACACAACATTCAACATGTTAGTGAATATAATTTTTCTTAGTTATATTTATTGCAATTCAATATAAAATGTTATTACATTGAATTACCTTATTTTGCATGTAGTTAAATAATCGACATGTTCCGTCATCATATGTTAACTCAGCTTGGTTTGGCCTTGATCTTAAAATTGTTGCATAAGTTGCCTGTGTACTGCCAAAGTACCACCGATCATAGGTCTGCCTTTCATGACGGTTGGTATTTGGATCTAGACCACCTCGAAGGGAGAGGTCTTCATTATAACCTATATGCTGGTATTGTATTGTTACAGGCTCTTGAAGACATGATCTGATTGGGAACATGTGTTCCATAATCAACTAAAAATAAGATAATTATTATTCATGCAATGATAGTGTTAAATAATAATAAATATATTTATTTTTATTGATTTTAACATATAAATAAAACATATATAGATCAATATGCTAGTCGGTTTGATTTTGAAAATATGATCAATACATAAGCGTAGTAATAACTATTACAAAATGATTCCATGATTTAACTATTAAGAGATAGTGATCTTATAAATAATATCCAATACACAATAACATTGTGTCCAATAGGTTGCACATTACACATGATCATCATAATCATTCCCAAAAGACTCCTGCGTTGAAGAAGGCATGTCACTTTCACCTCCCGCGTTTTCATTCCCCGATTCTGTGTACCGATCGATACTAACACTGCTTGTGCTTGACCCTCTTCCTCTTCCAGTTGTGCGGCCGCGATTGGGACATGTTCGACTGTTGTGACCAAGGGCACCGCATGCTCCACATGCCCTTTGTCTGAAACCTGATCCGTTTGTTGGAATCCCATGCCCGTTGTCCCTTCGCTGCCCTGGATTTCCTTGACCTTTTGTTCTGACTCTAACTGGGTCTTGCATTATGTTAGGATTTTCTCGGTACGATCTCCTCGTGGATGTGCCCTGTGAAACTCCTTGGATGTCCATACCTTCCTTGAAAATGGCAGTGAGACGAGCAATTTCCTCCTTTACTGTGTTATAATATTGTGGTGACTTAGACGCGTAGAAGTTCATCATGGTAGCATCTGAATTAAGTGCACCGAATCTTGACATTTCGCAATGCACAGACTCTTCTTGAATAGGTTGGCTTATCTCCATGTTTTCCGGATGGGATTTTGCATGCAAGCTCCATCGTTTGAGGAGTAGTGAATTTGAGATTATTCTTACACAACAGGACTTCATCATTGCCCAAATATGTCTGCATGGGTAACCGTTAGTCTCGTAGAATAAGCAACTACATTCGAAATGGTTTGTTCCAAGAGTACGAGTGACCTTATATCTCGTTTGACCATCTCGAAAATTTCCAACATTGAAGATAGTATGATTTGCATGATCTTCATAGCTGCTAATGAATTACGCATTTTCTCTTTTGATTTCCGATTCCCCTTTGTAGTACATTTCTCAGGTGTAGAATTTTGCACACTGATCATAATAAATACTAAGAGCATTTGAGGATGGGAGATTGGGGAGCGTGTGCTTCGTTGTAAAGTCATTTTCTCTTTCGATGTGCCTTATTTTTGTCACCGCGATGTCAATGGCTGTAACGAACTCACGTAGGGTGTATCTCTTCAAAAGGAATTTTTTTAGGCAGAAATTCATTGACTCGCAGCGTTGTGTTGTTCTCATTCCAGCAACAAACTGCCCATGGAGGTAGGTTTCTGCCCACATTCGCTTTCTTCTGTATTGGAGTTGGCACCATTCGTTGTCTTCCATTTGATATGTCTCCATCAACTCTTTCCATTTGTTCTCAAACACCTCGTCATTGTAGTATGAGTACATCAAATTATTGAATGCTTTTGTGAATCCAGGATCATTACCAGCCCTAGATGCATTTGTGCTTAGATGCCAAGCACATAATCGATGTGTGAATTATGGGAGTATTTATTTTATTGCCTCACGCATTGCATTATCCCCGTCAGTGACCACGACTGAAGGTTTTTTTTTATGGTGACATTCTAAGAATGCTCTTAGCATCCATGAGTCAGTCTCCATTTTTTCATTTACGAGCAACGCAAACCCAAAAACACAAGTTGAGAAATGGTGGTTGACACCCATCAAAATGCACAATGGCTTGTTGTACGTGTTGGTCATGTACGTTGTGTCAAATGGTATCACATCCCCGAATGCCCGGTAGTCAATTCTTGCAGTCCCGTCGGCCCAGAATACGTTGGCGAGTCTGTTTTCTGTGTCAGCTTGGTGGTACACAAAAAAATTTGGATCTCGCGCAGAAAGACAATCCAAGAATCCTAATGCACCTTCCGCATCAGTTTCTAGTTTTTCTTCCCTAATTGCTCCTGCTACTCTATTGTACACATCTCTGACTTGACATGGAATTCTTTCATAACCTCCCGACTGCATAGCAATATGGGACATAATCTGAGAATTTTTTATCTCGACTGAGTTCATCGAACGAACTTGTGCAAGCAAACCGTCGGACACCACACGATTATTCTTGAGAAATTGCAACTCAGGGATCGATACCATTTCATGATTATGTTCGTGGCTGAATTCTTTTGCCAACCATAAGTCGTTATCTTTCATGTGAACCACTCTGAGAGCTGCCTGACATCCAGATCTTGTGATTGGTCTTGATCGTTTTTGGCGATTGGGCATATTCACCTATTCACTCCGTCTATAATCTTCTCTTGTACAAACCCACCTTCTCATTGATACTACCCCATTTCTTCTCTTCACGTCATCTAACCTTTTGCCAAACCCCATCCACTTTGCATGTATTTCATAGAACGACTCCCACTTATCAACCGAATCTAGATACTTACCAACAATGTCCATTTTTTCTAGTTCGTTAACTATTTTAGTTATATTTAACTCCTGTGTTATCGAAGCCCACTCAGGATTTGAACTTGTATCAACGTCTACCATCTGTAAAGAAATTGTAAAACTTCTTAAATTTACCATGTTATATTTTGTTCAGTTTAAATTATATATGGATTATGGAATAAACGCATTTATTATTGGGCATTTGACACGCTATTGTGATTGGGCTACATCTTTAAATGAAAATGGGCCCAATTTATGTGTGTTGTACTTTTAGTAATACCCATATTGCTAGGCCATGAATAGTTGGCAAAAAATGATATTCAAATGTACTTTCAGCCCTTGGTATTAATATAAAAACTTATATTTTTTGACAATGGTTTTGTGTAAGTAATAATGTGGAATTGTATCAAATCCTTAAACATTATCCAAAAAAGAGGACTAAAAAAATAGACAAATGAGATTTTATTGATTTATCATGAGTTGTGATTTAGCAACTTATTTGAACACTATCATTAGAAAATTTGTTTTTTTAATAAATTATTGTCTCATTCAAGATTCTTTTAATAAAATGTATATTCTTTATTTAAAAAAATAAAAAATCAGTAATTGTGACTAGACTACATATATTACATATGTATAACTTAATAATATTGTGATTTCATAAAGCCACACGTATGACTACATAGATTTAACTACGGATAATATCATCATTATACCACCAACATATATACACGTTTATGGAGCACTATAATCTTTACTAACATGTACAAATTATTTTTCGTTAATTAAGACTTAGATTAAAATAAATAAGAATGTATCCACATGCATGATTCACAAGTAAGAATACATTTCCAGTTAAAAAATTCGTATATTTAAAAAATAAATGCATGATACATACCTTCATAGATGTTGTAGTGTTACTTGTAGTGGTTCCCTAGCTTGACTACTTATCATGTAAGATGACTGTTTTATTAAACAAAACATTGCATTAGGAAGGATATATAGATAGATTGCTCAACAATTTAATTGAAAATAAAGAATGTATTAGGGTGAAGAAAAATTAATAGTTATTAAACAGACCTTGAGATCCTAACTTTGCTTAATATACATGCATTGCCATATCTATTTGATAGATACGAAACTCTAGAGCATCATCATCAAAGAGAGTTGGAAATATGTCTTCCAATTTTGTTAATTTTTATTTTTTGTAATGAAAGTGTGTTGATGGACTTGTGATAAACTCATGCATCGTAGCTACCACCTTATAAATTGACTTGTGCGGGGAAGGTTAGGTTATGCAATTAAATGCATATCTTTAATACAATAACTAATGACCATATAAAACATTAAATTTGACAGTTGAATCATGGATGTAACTACACTAATATTTTCTTGCAGTTTGCTTCCCTAACCCTATTTTATAATATGTGAAGGAATTCCCTTTATATATATAAAATCATCATTTAATGCTTAAAAGTGCACCTGAGACTAATCACCTAAATGGACACACACTTAAAGTAGATGTGACAATTCTTAAAGAGAAAAGTCAGCAAGTTTCTTGAATAAGTAAAAACACTTTTCTATGTTATAAAGCTTACCCAGTGCATGCCTCACGGCTCAATATTTTGTAATTAGTAGAAGAATAAAAGGTCAATTGTAATATTTGACTAACATTAAAAGAATACTTCAATCAGTTTTTTTAGTTCCAATTAAATTTCCAACGTTTATCTTTAAAAAAAAAATAGAGTAACCATTTCTACCATTTGAATATAAGTACATAGTGCCATGATTCAGTTGTGCCATTCCTAGAGTATTTAAATTTGAGAAAATCTCTAGGAGTGGTTATTTGAGGCAGTATTAGATTCTTAATTGCATATGGAGGGAGTGACCATGTTCTATGTCTTATTCAAAGGGCCAAGATCTGGTGTGTTCACCAACTGGAAAGTTGCCCATGAGGAGTTCTTAAAGACTGATGACAACATTTTAATCCCTTATCGTTGTTTCGTTCAGGCAGTCAGAGCTTACAACTCATTCCAGATGGGCTCATTTAACCCTCTGAAACAACATTTTGTGGACTGTGGATGGATTATCGATACACACGTTTTCAAGAATAACATTGGTGAAGAAGATGACGAAGGAGTTGAAGAAGAGGGTGATGAGAAGAAAGAGACCGACTTCAACGTGGAGGATGTCAAAGATAGTGCAGGAGGAGATGGGAAAATTTAGAGTCATTCTATTTGTAGTGTATTTCTTTTATAGTAGTTGGAAGTTATTAATATGTATGAATTGAGTGTTCTCTTGTCGTGTTAATTTTTAGTGTTCAGATGATCTACTTGAATGTCTTTTGATAGTAGTTGGAAGTTATTTGTATGGATTTGAAAGTTCTTATTTATGTTTTGTTATATTTTGCCGTTTATGGTGATGTTTTGGATGACTTCTCCTGACTAAATCTTTAATGTTATTTATTTAATGCTATCATGTCTCTTCCTAACAACTTGTTTAAAAAACTCAAGAACACTTCTAAAAAAATGAACAAAAAGTTAAATCATGTAGACAAATATAAAGCAACTTTAATACATTTAATACTCATAAAAAAGTTACAATCAAGATCATTTCCTCCTCATCATTTTAAACCATACGTGGTAACACATAAAAAAGAACATCTAATGATGCCGAATTAGTTATCCTAATGCCAAGGTATTTCCAAATGCATGATATGCATGGATCACCAATAATGGCTTCATACACCATATGAAATGAGTCTATGAATCTTTATTCTAATGCTAATAATTAGAAGTAGTACAAAGGACGAAATTTTTCCATGATATCTCAGTCAATTTGAACAACATCTGGATCGTCAAGGTCCAAGTCGCCCAAGTCAGCAGCCTTCTCAATGTGCTCCTCAACTTCCCTCAGTTTCTCGATGCAAGCTTGTGCAACCTCCACTATGGCGTACAACATGCCAGCTAGCTCTAGAGATGCAAGATGTCCCTTCTTTGCATGCGAACCACCAACACCACGAAGACGTCGGTCTCGAGCTCGGAGTGACTCTTGAATGATGCAATTTGTACATCCACCTGTACCAGCCAAATGGAGACACCTACTACGGATTGAAGCAGGAGTTGAACAACGAACACTTTTCGACCCGGATGGGCTGTTCATCGTCATAGTTTGGGTGGGGGTCGTGAAGTCTTTAGACGACATCTGTAGTGAATAACCACACGGCTAGGGTATACTTTACAACAAGAGTGAAATCTTTCTAGTTTTATATTAGGGTATAGCTGCAATAATCACTTGTTGGTCCATTTTATATCACCACTAGATTTTTTATAATGTATTTTTATTTTAGTAACGTATCAGGTAAAGCCATGTTTGATTGAATAGAAAGATAGGGTTCATGTTGTCTTTTATGTTCAACATAGATAATACTAAGTAACTATTTTAGTCTCAGTCTAAAGTATTTTATTTTCTATCTAGTAAAAATTAAATACGGTATTATCATAAAAGAGGAAATCCTTGCACTACACGAAGCATGCATGAGAAAAGTAAACAAAATAGGAAAACGTGTTGAAAGTAAATTTAGATAACTACTGTAAAGAATATTATATTCAACATATATGATTTCAAAAAAAAATTTGTCTTATGCGTACGATAAGGATATTTTTTATTTTATTGTATGTTTAATTAGTAATTCATTATGTACATCTACTTATAGTTGAATGCATGCATTCGTTATATTATGCAAAATAATTAGATAGATAAAATAATAGCAATAAAAAATATTCTTATGCAACTAGTGTGATTAGTGTGATTAACACCGTCTCGGCGCTCTTTCGAGTGCACCGGCATCCATGCAACTCATTACAGGTGACCGAGGGACTAGTCAGGGTGATTACACAAGATCTGGACTCGTTTCGATTCACCGAGACGAGGGTTCGGGTCAGGAGTGCCGAGCTGGACTCCTTCGGATGCACTGAGTCACGCATTAGTGTGATTAACCAGATCAAAGGACAAGAATCGATAAGGAATTTTTGGCATTCCTTAAAAGTCATGATCTGTGCATAGGCCGATATTATCTGAAAACAAACATTTAGTACACTAAACTACCTTAGAACTAAACATTCAATGCAAAGAAATGAAGTAAATAAGAAAACTTAAAATGACCATTCAATCATACCAAGCAACAGTTATCATTACAAAACTATTATTCATATAGTTGAACCAATTTATACCTCTTTGCGCACCCTGTTATGAGGCTGAATTGACCTCATGCATTCCCTATCCAATTTAAGCTCGTCATAATCACAAACTACATAACTGCATCCAATGAAAATGAAAATCAACTTAATTATTTTCGTATAATAATCACTTGACAGTAATAATTTTAGGAATTATCGAAACTTACGAATCTTGCAGTTCCGGGTTATAGATGAACTCTGCCAACTTGAACATCTGTAAGGAGATCAATGAAGACAACTTGAAAGGCCCTGCTACAAGACCTTCACTTGAGTGAAACTTCTCATAACCTTCCTTCCCCCACTTCTTCGGTTCATCAGGGCGTTTGAAATGGTCATTGCTAGCATTCCGGAACTCATCGATCACATTGGTCAGGTCCATAATGGGAGGAAATCCAGCTCCCTCAGTGTCTTTTTCTGCATTATCTTTAGCAGTATGTTCATCCTGTTTGGGAGGACCATCCACAACCACATTGCTTGCAATGAAGTTCTTCATCTCCCTTGAAACCATTCCCTTAATGACCTCTGGTAAGCCCTCCACTAAGGTAACCAAGGAATCCATTTGACAACACAACTTGGTAACCTTCTCCATCAATAAATTAATAACATCATTATATGAGGTAGACAGACTAGTATCATTGTCATTCAGGACATCCATGAGTTTGATCTGGTATCAACAGACAACATTAGTCAACATAAAATACAAGAAACTTAATAAAATAAAATTAAAAAAAAGGAAGTATAAGAAGGTTCTTACAGTTTTGTACCCACTATAACCACCATTGTGACAAATATGATTCTTCACCCTTTTGCAAGAAGAATCATTCCAAAATTTAATTGGAGGAACACTCCGGTCAACAGAAAATTTGGGGATATCAATATGGTTAAAGTATAGAAGCTATAAAGAAAAATAGATATGGGTAAGTAACAAGTAAAACAATGTATGCAAAGTAAAGATAAATAAAATATGATAAAGTGGATAAGTTAGATATTAAAGAGAATGATTACCTGAAGAAAGGCAGTGCATCCGTTTATGTGATATGTAGAATTAGACTGATACTTGCCAATGGATTTCATTAGCGTGTTGTACTAGTGGTCGGCCCAGTTGTAAGACCGAATCTTGGTGGCATCACTTACTGCATTTATGTAACTGGGTCGAATATCCGGTCCAGCACTAGGGACCAAGATGCTACCAACAATCATAAGAATGAAATTCCCTAGGAAAAAATCATCAGCCAGCTTGTAATTATTAAGACTTTTCTCCAAATATGCAAGAGAGATTCAAGGTTTGCCACTCGAAATCCTAGCCTTCAGATCCTTATCACGGACCATTTCATCAACTTTAATGGGCAAGTTTCCATTCGAAATGTCCATTACACGTTGTAAAATCCTATTCGATAATAAATCTTCTGTCCATACAGATTGAGACAGTTACTACCCACATCAACCCCCTGAACAAGCCACTGAACTAGTGGACTGTACGCATGTGGAAAATCTACATTTAAATAAGAACCAAATCCTGCCGCTACTACCATTGCTTTTTGTTCATTAGATAAGCAACTCACTATCCTAACTACCCGTTCAAAGGAACATCTTGTGACTATGTCATGTGAATCAACCTCTATACAAACCTCATCTTCTCCAAACTTGTTAGAAGAAGTTGTATTAATTGCTTTTTTTTTCCCAGACTTGCTTGGGGAGGCTGTATTGAAAGCAGCCCTCCATTTCCCAACCAGCTCCTTCTGCATCTACACGACACCAAATAATACCATTAATCATTCCTAATAAATAACACATAAAAAAATTCAAAGTGTGATTATATTCCAAGTACAGTATCATACCCCAACGAGCTGAATTCGATTTTGCTCTCTTATAGTGGCCTTCATTTTTTGGGATGTTTCTGCTGCCATTTTCTCAATTGTAACACTCCTAAGATAATAGAACATAGTAAACATTAAATACAAAATAATGTGGCCAGTTAATCAATACTCAACAGACTAATTGAAAAAGACACTAGTAACAAATACCCACATTAAATCAGTCACATTGTCCTTCTTAGCAGTGACCCTTTCGTTCTTAACCACACCCTTCTTAGCCACCTTATCATTACTAGTCACAGCACCACGCTTTCGTTTAATCGTCATTTGAAAATAATCAATCAGTTATGACTAGCACAGGGATTCAGGCAACAACTAATTAATTTAGCCTGCAAAAAGTCAAGAATTAGCTCCAAAATTAAGGACAATTCTACTTGTAAACTTATACAACCTCTAGTTCATATAATAAATTAATCCTCACTGTTTTATTGGAGCTGTCAGCATTTAAAAAAAAAATATATTAGTTTTTTTTTTTAATAATTTGTCCACAATAAATTGCTACTTACAAAAGATACATCTAACAAGTATAAATTACAAGTTAACAACAAAGAGAGGATAAAACAACAATAATGAATATTTGCTAACATTTTAGTGGATATCTTTTATAGTTTTTAATCCTTGCATCAACATGAAGTTGTGAATGTGGAAGTTGAGTTGACTAGCTAAGAAAATGAGCCGAGGCACGAATATAGGGCAGCCAAAACAAGTTGCAATGGGAGCATTTATGAAGCATTAAGATAATTAGATAGTCTTTCTCTGTTTTCAGACATAGTTTGGAGATTATTTGTTATTTTTAGTCTTGAAAAATGGAAATAAAGAGTAAGGAGATTATTATTTTTTCTAAAGATAATGGTCCTTCACAGAAAAGAGAAATGAACCTCTGAATAATGAATGCAATGTAAACAATATGATACTAAACATAAAAGGAAAACCAAATCAGTGCTCTAGATAGGTATTAAAGAATAATTTCCACAGCTTATTTGAGAATCATAGGTCCTTGTCAACAAAAATATACATATCTCAAGGCATGATGAGCCAAGCTACACTTAACAAGTTCTATTATTGCTAACAAGAAAAAGCAATGACTCAGTTTTGCAACTCCATTTTGAAGTTTGGACTCATGAAAAATAATGATACCAAGAACAATGCTCATTTGCATCAATTGATTCCTCAAAGTAACAAAACCAGCCTGATGGTTAGCCAATAAGTATTCAGATAAAAAATTTGACTTATGCAAGGAAAAAATATTAACAATTGACAAAGTAACTAATGTGTCATAGGGGAAAAGTTTACAATTTCAATGTGATTTCTATGATGCCCCTAAGTTTATATTATTGGATTTTTCATAAGTAAAAGCAATTTAGGACAGGAACTAGTTAAATGTTCACTTTCAAGTATCTATTTTACTTTGGCCCTAAATTAGTCACTCTACTTGACAATGTATCAAGAAATTTTCTTACTATTGCAAACAAGTAAATGTCAAACACTCAACACAATAACAATAATTAATTAGAAATACTAAATAAACTAGTTTCTACATACATATCAAATCCAACTTAATCTCGAAATCCAGAGCTTGGGTATCTCACGATAAAAAAAAGTCTATAAAATATAATATTAAGTAGTAGTTGTACTTTTTTTAGAGCATTCAATCAAATAGGTTATGTGCATGTTTAAAACTCAA
The DNA here is from genome assembly GCF_963169125.1 of Humulus lupulus. Classification (NCBI taxonomy): domain Eukaryota; kingdom Viridiplantae; phylum Streptophyta; class Magnoliopsida; order Rosales; family Cannabaceae; genus Humulus; species Humulus lupulus. The sequence goes on along the minus strand of NC_084796.1, from coordinate 13,324,094 downwards.
GATATACTATTTAATATCACGCCTATAAATAGAATGATAATAAAATTAGGAGTTCGGCTCATGAACTAAATATACAGTACAGAATCTCTAAACATGCAAAAAGTTTAATCACAGATTATTATTAGGCATATTGATTTAACGTTGCAGAGCTAACCATTTTTGCAAAGTAATTGTCATTGCAATTTTCCATTCATACAAAATCTACTCATAAAAGGATAGTATACTACTTATAAAATAGAATTAAAATTATCAGCTTCAAAATGAATACAAAATGATTATTGATTGGCATGTAGATACCAATATGGTTTTGGTGATACAACACATGCAACAACATTATGACTGAAGTTATTCACCAATGTCCTTAAATTACAAACTCAGGTTTCGTACCTCAAGAACATAAACTGCTAATTTCAGTTCCACTTTCTTTGTAGTGCGTTCAATGACGGAACCCTCGATGCCTATTACACAATCAACCCAGAAAAAATTAGATTAAATAATGACTCGATTTTCTTTCATGAGACGAGAGTGGAAAACGACAAAGAGAGAAGATAATTTTGAAAATAATACTAACCCAGAATTTGTACCCCAGTAACTTCAATATCTTAGTTCAGGTAGGATGTCTTCATGAACCATTTGTTTGATGAAGAACCGAAGCTTTTTTTTTTTAAAAAAAACTGAGTTCCAAATGCAACCTTATATGGGTTCCAAAAAAAAAATAGAAGAAACGGAGTGGTTTTTCTATAAAATAATGGCTGGGAAGGTGACCGGTTGTCAAAGTCATCATTGCACTATTAAAGTTAAGTCATGCTCCTACTAAAGTAGACTGTAACTGCAGAATACTCCCCAGCTGTTGGATCATTAATCCAACTTTCAATGGCCCATATTAATGCAGCATTCATGAGCTTCCACCGTTGGATCATTACAATAAAAATCAATGGCTCAGATCAAGAAGTAGAATGTCTTCCGCCTCCGTACCAAGCGGGATATAAAATTGCTAATATAAAATTTTCCTTCATACTCACAAATCATAGCTAAATAGCTTCCAAAATTTAAACGACTTTGACACACTAATTTCTTCGAAAGATATATGTATAGTCTTACATTTATCAGGAGTGAAAAATGAATACTTTTCTATTTTACTTGTCCCTATATTTTGTTCTCTTGAATAAAGAAGTTGTCTTAATTATCTTTTGTTTCACTATTAGTGGATATGAATATAGCTTAAAATTAAAAAAAAATAATGCGACTAAATTATATTATTTTAAATTGTGAGTACTCTCATTTGTTTATGGATATAATAAAAAAATATATAAAAAACTATGTAGTTATATATAAACTATAAAACTAGGCATGTATAAAAAAATAAAAAATAAAAATTGTGTATAGTTACATATGACTGTATGCATAAAGAACAAAAAACATATAGGATAGGGAAAAAAAGCTACGTATATATAGAAATATATATATATGGGTGTACTCTTAATGGTTACTATCCATGGATGGTTACTTTAATATTAACCATTGGATTAAGATCAATGGTTCATATTTATAGTTGTTAATTAATATTTTTTTGACTAGTTTCTTGCTCCCGATGACGAGGCGCAAGAGAATCACTCAGAAGCCTGGATCTAAAGCTTCTCCGATCGTGAATAGTGCTGGTAAAGATAATCTAAAACAGGTGGAGGTTGAAGATGAGGTGAACGGAGAACCCCTAAAGGAGATCTTTGTAGATACGGTAGATGTTTTTCAAGAGGTGGGGGAGGAGCATTCTCTGGCTACTGGCATTCAGGCCAAATCTGAAATTAATGCTAAGTCCAGGTCGTGGGCGATGAAATCGAAAGAACAAGATTTTCAGGAATTGGCTAAAGATAAATGGTCAAAGTTTCAAGATACTTTTGCTGCTTGGGGGGTGTTCGACTGAATTATGAGGAACCAATGCTTCGTGAAGGTCAATTGTGTAACGCCCTGGCTACCCCAGAACAGTTACGGTGAACGGTGGACCGGAAATTTGACTCATTGCCTGAGTCCTTTGGTCAAAAACGTGCTCTAAGTATGATTAACAGGTTAAGGTACAAAACCAATAAAAAGGAAATGGAGATTTTATTACAAACTGCTCTGCAGAGCTAAACAAAACATTTACAAGAGGTTCTCAGTACAAAATGGTCACTAGTGTTTGAAATTTACAATCCCGCCGACCTAAGCAGCAAAAATAGGGTAAACCCCCTAGTTCCTCTGAGAACGCCTTGGCCGTGGTGGTCAAGCGGCCGCATACGTACACAACACCACATCAGCTCTCCACTCAAGGCTAGGTGAGCTTTTCTTTCCCTTTACCTGCACCACATAGCACCCATGAGCCAAAGCCCAGCAAGAAAACATAACATTTCTCATAAACATTTTCAAATGATTATCATTATAATCATACTGAACATAAAGCTTTCAAACAAGCAAATGAACATCACATGATTTTAGCGGGAGAGTGGCTGTTGAGTAAGCCACTAGCCTCCAAGCTCTCTTTTCTAGCGGGAGAGTGGCTGATGGGTAAGCCACCAGCCTCCAAGCTCTGTTTTGTAGCGGAAGAGTGGCTAATGGGTAAGCCACTAGCCTTCAAGCTCTGTTTTCTAGCAAGAGAGTGGCTGATAGGTAAGCCACTAGCCTTCAAGCTCTGTTTTGTAGCGGAAGAGTGGCTGATGGGTAAGCCACTAGCCTTCAAGCTCTGTTTTCTAGCAAGAGAGTGGCTGATAGGTAAGCCACTGGCCTTCAAGCTCTGTTTTGTAGCGGGAGAGTGGCTGATGGGTAAGCCACTAGCCTCCAGGCTCTGTTTGTTCATCGACCCTCAGGGTCGGTCAGACATTAATGCTCCTTGAGTCATTCAATGCTAATGGTTGATTAGATCTAATCTCTGTTGGCTTGCGTGATTCACGCTAAGGCCGTTCTGACAAGTAAGTCAGCGTTTCCTGACCTGTGTCCAGTAACACTGCCGAGCCTGACAAGTAAGTCACAGCCTCACAGCTGATACTAACACTTTTTTCGATTCTGTATTCAATCCATGTCCATATTTATACAATCAACATGCCTCACAAATATCCATGCATGTCACACTTTGGGTGCAGTTTTCTTACCTTTGAGTCGAGCTAGAATGAACAAAAGAACAACCTTTGAGAACGGTTTAGCTTTTAGTCCTTTAGCGGTTACCTAATCACAACACATTTGGGATACCATTAATAATCAAGATAATCAAGGGTCTCAAACCATTATCTAACCTCCAAGAGATCAATCCAAGCTAATCCAAGTAGCAAGGACACTCCCGAGGCCTAAAACTAGGTTTCCGGGGTCAAAACGAGCAAACGGGGCGAAAACAGGGCAAGGGCTGCGGCCCTAGCACCTTGGGCCGCGGCCCCCAGGGTTCCCAGAGGCTAGGGCCGCGGCACCCTTCATCAAGGGCCGCGGCGCCCAGCAGGCACAAGGCCTCCACCTGCTTCTTCAAAGAAGGGCCGCGGCGCCTCAAGAACAGGGCCGCGGCACTCCACCCTGGGCCATTCCCAACCGCGTTTCTAACACTCCAAAGCCTCCAAAATCTTCCCTAAACATTCCCCAATCATCAAGACAAAGTTCCCAAGCTTCCCCATGCATCAAAACCCTCAAAACCCAAGGCTCGAACGAACCGAAAACTCAACAATTCACAAAATCAATTCAAAGCTTAGAAACTCGGAAAAACTCAAAACTTAAACTTCGATTACCTTCAATTGGGTTGTTTTCCGTCGAATCCTTCGGTTAAGAAGCTTCTAATCTTCCCTAGGATTGCTATGCCTCGATCCTCACTCGATTCCGACTCTTAGAACTCAAGATTTCGTCAAAAAGGCTCAAACGGTAAAACGAACTTTGAAAAGGGAGAACGGAAGGTTTTCTATCGTATGTTCTATCTGATAAGCTACTTCAACCTTAAGTAACCTCAAATAAAACCTAATGCTCGGGGTCCCGAAAACACCCCCGGGGACATTATAGTCAAAACCTCCAAAATTTCACCCTGATCTCAAATATTCCCAATTTATCATCAAATGAACATTTCTATTACCCCAAAATTGACCCCATTATGGTAAAACCGCTAATCCACTAAAAATAACCGTCTCATGTTGCTTAGCTCGAATATATCTCCATAATAATAGAATCTCATTCACAAATCAAGTTATGCACCCAAATACACAAATTACCCTCAACGGGCCAAATTATCATCATACCCCTGTAATTGTAAATATGGACTCATATGCATGCATTTCACATCATATCATAATATAATCAACATATACATGCATTTAATCGATTAATAACATAATTAAACAAGTATGGCCCTCCCGGCCTACTATTCATGCCGCTAAACTCATCGGAGAATTCGGGGCATTACAAATTGATTGCTCAAGTTGATAAAGTAGAGATAGAAGTGGAGGCCTCGTTTTGGCAATCTGCTATGGTTTGTGTAGTTTTGGGTGCCAATCCTCCATTATCTGTGTTTGAGGGCTTCATAAATCGCATTTGGGGTAAGCTGGGTATTGAGAGAATTGCTCGTATGAATGGGGGATATACTCTTGTCAAATTTAGGGATGAAGCTACTAGAGACTTGGTTTTGGAAGCTGGTGTGGTTCATTTTGACAGAAAGCCAGTTTTGTTGAGGCCATGGTCGACTGAATTGGATAAAGTGAGGATGGTGAAGTCTGTTCCGATCTGGGTTAGGCTGCCAGATTTAGGTCTCCAGTATTGGGGTCTTAAAACTCTGAGTGCTCTTGTTAGTACTATAGGTAAGCCTATGATGATGGATAAGGTAACCAAAGACAAATCAATGGTGAAATTTGCCAGAGTTCTTGTAGATGTTGAAATTTCTGATCGTATTCCTCAGTGTATAAGTTTTATAAATGAGAGGGGACAATTGATGGAACAAGCTATAGAATTTGAATGGTTACCTACCCGTTGTTCTTGTTGTAAGAATTTGGGTCATGTAGCTTCTAACTGTAAAAGTTCTCAGGAGGTGCAATGGAAGCCGAACCAATTAGCCCCTAATCCTAAAAAAGGGGATTATGAAATATCTACGGTTCTGAGTGAATCGGTTATTGCGGATAGGTCTAAGGGCATTCATATAGAAGAAAATGAGGTTCAACAGCAAGGCAAATGTGATCAGTTGGCTGTTTCTCGAGAGTCGAAGGTAGGTAAAGCTTTAGTTCATGATTCCAGTAGCTCATCGATTGGGCAGGAACAATCTTGGTCTACCCCAAAGAAAGTGGGAGGGCAAAAACCTGCTGCAAACGTGACAGTGAGGGGTAACAAATTTAGTCTCTTACAGGAGAGCAAGGAGGTGGTTACAAAGAGGAGTTTGCAAGATCTTCAACTTTCTAATGGAGGGGTGTAAATTGCTTTGTTGGAATATTAGGGGTCTAAATAATAGGAGTAAGCAAAGATCCTTGTTAGACTTTTGTAATGTTAATAAAATTAGTTTGGGTGGTTTTCTTGAAACTAAGTTGAAAAATAAAAAAAATTGAGGAGATGATGATGAATGTGTTCGTGGGCTGGCATTGGTATAGCAGTGAGTTGGTAGAAGGCAGGATTCTCTTAGTTTGAAGGGATGACATTGTTCAAGTTAACATTCTTCATGTTATGGACCAGCTTGTTCATTGTGAAGTAAGGATTAAAGGATCTGTCCAATAGGCGTTTGTGTCATTTGTTTATGGTAGGAATTCTTTGGAGGAGAGAAAGAAGCTTTGGTCCCATCTAACTTGTCCCCAGGCTTCAGTTGAACCTTGGTTGGTTGTTGGGGATTTTAACGCAATCTTTGATTATGATGATCGTATAGGGGGTCGAGCTGTTACTGATATGGAAGTGGAAGATAGTTGTCAGTGGAGAGCTTCAATTTTACTGTCTGAATTACGTTCTAATGGATCGTTTTACACTTGGTCTAACAATCAGCAAGCAGATTCCAGGATTTATTCTAAGCTGGATAGAGTTTTTGTCAATGAGAAGTGGTCAGATTCTTTCCCAGCTTCTGAAGCTCGTATATATTGGGATACATTTTCTGACCATTGTTACTGCATCATCAAGACTGTTCAATTTAAGGAGTTTGGGATAAGACCTTTTAGATTTTATAATTGCTGGACTAACCATGAGGAGTTTCGTAGCACTGTTCTTGATAGCTGGTCAAAACCAGTTGCAACAAGTTTTGCAGAAGCTTAAGAGGCTTAAACCTGTTTTGAGTTGCTTCAATAAACAGCAGGTTGGGGATGTAATTCAACAGTATACAGCAGCTAAACAGCGGTATGAAAATGCTCAATACAAGTTGCAGCAATCTCCTTCCTCGTATCCTTTGCAGCAGGAGGAGAATGAAGCAGCTAGTGATTTTGCTAACAAATCCAAAATATATGAGAGTTTTCTTCGTCAAAATAGCAAAATTAACTGGCTGAGATTTGGAGATGAGAATACGGCTTACTTTCATGCTTCTCTCAAACAGAGGAAAATGAGGAACCGTATTTCTAGCTATATTAATGAAGAGGGTCATATTGTGGAGAATTATTCTGAGGTAATTGCTCATTATTATAACCACTTTAAAGGTATTATGGGTAAGATTAGCTCAGCTTCTAGTCAGATAGATCTGAACTGTTTCAAACAGGGGCATACTTTAAATCTGGAGCAACAACTCAGTTTGGTTCAGCCTTTCACTCAGAAAGATGTTAGGAGAGCTTTGTTTAGCATTTCTTCAATCAAGAGTCCAGGTCCCGATGGTTTTGGTTCGGATTTTTTTAAAGCTCTTTGGAAGGATATAGGTGTTGAAATTTCAGAAGCGATTTTGTTATTTTTTGAGAATGGAGAGATTCCTGCTGAGTTATACAGAACAATACTCACTCTAATTCCTAAGGTAGATTCTCCTATTGTGGCTTCTGATTTTAGACCTATTGCCTGCTGTAATATTCTGTATAAATGCATTTCTAAGATGATTTTCTTTCGTTTGGCTGAGATTCTTCCTAGGATTATATACCAAAATCAAGGTGCATTTGTAAAAAATCGACAACTTGCTCACAATATTCTGATACTTCAGGATTTGCTTCATGGTTATTCTAGGAAGAATATTTCCCCCCGTTGCCTGATAAAGATCGATCTTAGTCAGGCTTACGATTCTGTTGATTGGGCATTTTTGGAAGAGATTATGACTGCTTTTTGCTTCCCTAGAAAATTTATTCATTGGATAATAGTGTGTTTGTCGGAATCTTCTTATACTCTTCTAATGAATGGGAGATTACAGGGTAGTTTTGAGGGGAGGAAAGGTTTAAGACAGGGAGATCCTATTTCCCCTCTTCTCTTTGTGCTGGTAATGGAGTATCTCACTAGACTCCTTAAGCAATTTGCTAATCATAGAGATTTTAGGTATCACCCGATGTGCAAGCATTTACAATTAATGAACCTTTGCTTTGCGGATGACTTGATCTTGTTCTGTAAAGGAAACTTTAGATCAGTTCAGATTATGTTTGAGGGATTTCTGAGTTTCTGCAATAGTTCTGGGCTTGTTGCAAACTTGAATAAGTCTCAAGTATACTTTGGGGGAGTGGCTGCTGAGGTGAAGCATAGTATTCTGAATTTTGTTGCACTTGGTGAGGGTAATTTTCCTTTGAAGTACCTGGGGATCTCTTTGAGACCTACGAAGTGGCAAGCTGCTGATTGTGGGGAGATTATTAAGAAAATTCAGGCTAAACTTCACATGTGGGCGAGTAGACATCTATCATTTGCGGGGAGAACTCGGTTGATATTTTCGGTTTTGCTTAGCATCCGTAATTATTGGATGCATATCTTTTTGCTGCCTATTAGTGTTATTAATGATATTGACAGATTGTGTAGAAATTTTCTCTCGGGCTCTTCTAATAATCGCAGCAAGCTTCATTGTACATCTTGGGCTCAAGTTTGTCTCCCTAAAGCTCTTGGAGGTCTGGGTTTTATGGAAGGTTCTGTTTGGAACAAAATTCTTATGGCTAAATTCATTTGGGCTTTGTCCACTAAACAAGATGTGTTATGGGTGAGATGGATTGATGGAATTTATCTTAAGGGTCAATCTTTCTGGTCTTACCATCTTAAAGCTGATGTGAGTTGGTATTGGCGTAAACTCTGTTACCTAAGAGAGACTTTCTCTGATTATGTTTTGGTTAATGCAATTGTGAATGGTAAGCTTCGGTTGAAGGTTCTGTTAAGTAGCATTCTTCAAAGACATTATGTTGATTATGTTAAGGCTGTTTGGTGTTGCCTTTCTGTCCCTAAGCATAGATTTATCCTGTGGCAATCAATTTTGGGTCATCTTCTGACTAGGGACAATTTAGTGAGGTGCCAGGTTTCTGTTGCTTCTGTGTTGTGCCCGGTCTGTGAGCAGGTGGAGGAATCGCATGTAGAGTCCAAGAACTTTACTTAGCTAATTGTTCAGTAGTATTATAGTATGTTTAGTATTATCTTTGTTACTGTGGATTTTTGGTTCAGACCGGGAATTATTTGGACACTCATAGTAGTACTTATAGATTTTCTAAGTTTAACCTATAGTTTAAGAATATTTAGTATAACCTAAGGTTTGATTAATGTGACTGATATTAAGGATTATATTTATTATATTATAAGGTTTAGACATCAACCAATAGGATTTTAAGCACATGTTATGAATGGTGATTAAGGATTAAGTATTTTTGAGGATTAAATTTAATAAGGAGTAAAGTTTGAATGTTATAGGGTCAGTCAGCAGCTTTGAATACGTTGAAGGCTTAGTCAAGGCTGTTTAATCCATTCAAACTTAGCTAAAAATGTGTAATTTCGTGTTTAAATATTCAGCGTATGCCGATATATCGCAGCTATAGGGGGCGATATATCGCAGCACGTAGATACGGAAAACACGAGACGATGCACGGTCGCCTCGGGCATACTGGCCCAGGCGATATATCGCCTACAGGGGGCGATATATCGCCTCCTCCAGCATGAATTCAAACTCTTTTGAATTCTTTTCCTTTCAGCCATTCAAACTTCTTCAAAGGTCCAGCATCTTTTGAACGAGTCTTCAGCCTCTGCTGAACGATTATTCAAATGATTTTCACCTAAAAAGACATTATTTTTATTCAAGTAAAATCAAGATACTTTCATTCCCAAACTCTATAAATAGGACCTAGTACCCAGCCATTATTCACCTTTTGCTCTAAGTTCAGAAGCTGCTAGTGTTAAGTGAGTGTGAGAGTGTAAACACCTGGTTTGGGAAAATCATAAGCTTATCAAACACTTTGGGAAGTGAGGTTCTATAGTATTTCGGTTGAGGAGTAGATTGGTCTTTCAAGTCTTTGAGGTAACCAAAACTCTAGTTCATTTCTGTATTATGTTATTTTCTTTCTCATAGTCTTCTACTCAATCTCTAACCTTAATCTTCATTTTGGTTAGGGAATCTAAGTTCTTGAGCACATAAGTTTCGGTAAGCATGTTTCTCAAATGGTTTAGTCTTTCCATCCCTTTCATTTCATCTTCTTTCTTCTTTAGACTCACTCTTTCTTATGGTCTTAGGAGTGTTCCAAAAAGTCCCAACTCAGTCCACACATCTCGGTAACTTTGGTAAGGAAAATAGGCTAGAATCAATATGTTATATGCTTATGTTATCTATGTTTTATGTTGTTAAATGTGTTATGATATGTATGCATGTATGTTTGTAGGCTCGGGCATATGACCCATATGACTAACAAGACCCCAAATGGGTTATGGGCATATGACCTACTTAGCTAGTAGGACCCACTAATCCCATGGGCATATGCTTGTTTAGTCTATGGGACCCCAAGTAATAATGACCATTATAATAAGTGTATGTTATATGTATTATGTTATGTCTTTATGTTTCTTATGAAGTTATGTTTATGACTATGTGTTAGATTTTCCTTGCTGGGCATTAGGCTCATTCCTTTTTGTTTTATGTGCAGGAAAATAAGCTTAGAGGTGGAAAGATTCATGACGCTTAGAGGATGTGTATCGATGGTGAATGGAGTCAAGGGGCCGAGCGTTATTCGATTCGAGGATGTAGTTTCTGTTTTATGTCTTTTTACATGTATTTTCTGCACCATTTATGTAATGTCTTTTATTTTAAATCATGTTTTGTTTTTAAAGACAATAGGATCCCATATCCTTCTTAGTATTCTATTTATTTGTAAGTAACTCTTATTTTACAAGTTACTCAATAAAATTATGGTATTTTCGTAAAAATGTAAGTTTTATGTATAGTTTCGTTAATGGTCCAAATAGTCTAGATTAGTGGGTCATTACAGTTGGTATTAGAGCCACGGTTCATTCGCATGAAGTTCTCCTCAATACACATACTCAAAGCTCCGAATCTAACCGCCAATGTAAGTGTTTATGTTTTAGTTGTTTTGATTATGTGTTTAGTTAACGTTTTAGTCCTTATGTTTTCAGTTAATAATAATTGTAAATTAGTTTATTTTTCGTTATTTATTTTATTTATTATCTTTGCATGTATGATTGTTTTAGTGAAAACCTTTTTCCAAATAAATACAATTGTTATTTTTGAATGACATGTATGAGTTTGATTTTTTCCGCAATCATAATAAGTAATAAATAAAATGAATAATGACTAAGTTCGGTGAGGGTGGATACAAATCAATGAACCAAGTTTCCTTATTGAGAGTTAGGGGGCCATAGTAGTGGGAACGATTTTACTGATCCCAGCCCTCCCTCAATATGGTTAACTTTGGAACAAAGATAAGTTTCGAGCCTGAGGATTAAGTCATATAGGATGATTAGAAACACACTTAGAAAATAAAGATGACTTGTTTTTCTAAGTATAGAAACCCACTCTAATAATAAATAAAGACCTATATAATCTTTTCATAAGAAGTCATAATAAATAGGTCCGAGATATGTTTGTTTTAGAATAAGTTTTTGCCTTAGAGCCTATTAGGAAAAGTTCTAACATGTTTCTTTCAACTGTTAGAACTCTGCTACGATGTCTCTCCGAAGATCTGCACGCACCAACGGAAACGCCTCCAACGATGTTCCAGCGACCAATGCGGTCCCTACAGTTCGCCGAAGGGGAGTGCGTGCTACTGCTCGCCGCAACGCGCCGGCATAGCCAGCTGACAACACTACAGAGATTGCCAGACTGCGACAGCAAGTCGAGGAACTTTTGCAGCAACAGCGCCAACAGGCTCAATCTTAGCCTCAGCCTCCGCCACAGCCGCAGCCGCAGCCACAGCCAATGGCCCCAGCACCCCAACAAGTTGGTCCATATGGGGGATGGCCTATGACGAACTACGCTCCATATCCAGTACAGCACGTGGAGCCAGTGTATGAAAGGTTCCGCAAGCAGCACGCTCCAAACTTCGAAGGGACTACAGACCCCTTTGAGGCAGAAGAGTGGTTAAGAAATGTGGAGCCAATTCTGGCCCACATGAACCTAAGTAATGCAGACCGCATATCCTGCGTCTCATCTTTGCTCAAGAAAGATGCCAGGATATGGTGGGACTTGGTCCAGCAATCCCATGATGCTGCCACCATGACGTGGACCCGATTTGTGGAGCTGTTCCACAAAAAGTACTACAATTCGGCTGTACTCGCTAGGAGGGTTGAGGAGTTCACCAATCTGAAGCAAGGTACTTTAACAGTGGCGGAATATGCTCGTCAGTTCGACCGCTTAGCCAAGTTCGCAGCAGAGTTGGTTCCAACCGACTATCTGAGGGTGAACAAGTTTGTTAGAGGACTTCGCCCGAAGATCGAGATGGGGGTGAAGCTAGCAAATCCGGGAAACACTACATATGCCGACGTTCTTGAGACGACAATCGAAGTAGAAAGGCTGCAGGCCAATGTAAGCAAAGAAGAAGCCAGCAAGCCGGAACCTAGACAGCAGAGCCAACCTCAGGCCAGTCGGAACAACAATCAGTCCAGCAACAGTCAGTCCAACAACAACGGTAACGGACAGAAGAGATGGCATCCCGACAACAAGCAATCGGACAACAATAAAAGGGCACGACCAAATAATGGGGGAAATAGGTTGGGCTACGTGGAATTCCCGCCATGTGCCAAATGTCAGAAGAAGCATCCTGGAGAATGTCGCGCCAACACTAAGGAGTGTTTCAACTGTGGTCAAGAAGGGCATCGTAAAAGAGATTGTCCTCAGCAAAAGCCAGAAGGGAAGAAGGACGAAAAGATGGTTCCTGCTCGGGTTTTTGCTTTAACCCAAGGAGAGGCGGATGCTAGCAACAAGGTGGTCACAGGTCAGGTTTCTATCCTCAATAACTTATGTCATGTATTATTTGATTCGGGTGCCACTCATTCGTATATTTCGTTAGGAATGATAGAAAAACTAGACAAACCTAGTGAAAGATTTAGAACTAGGTTTGTAACCGAGTTGCCTTCGGGCAAAGTAGTTCTATCATCATGAATAGTACGAGGCGTACCGATCAAGATTGAGGACATAGAACTAGAAGGAGACCTGATAGAGCTGGTAATCAAGGACTTTGACGTAATCCTAGGCATGGATTGGCTAGCACGGCATGGCGCAACAATCGACTGCAGACGCAAGAAGGTAATGTTCGAGACTCCTGACGGCCAGAGACGATGCTTCATGGGACAAGCTTCAGGATTGCGCACCCCGTTAGTGTCATCTCTCAAAGCTCAGAGAATGATGGATAAAGGATGCCAAGCATTCTTAGCCAGCATAACGAACGTGGAAAGGGAGACGCCGCTTAATGTTGGAGATGTTCGGATTATACAAGATTTTCCAGAAGTTTTCCCCGATGACTTGCCAGGATTGCCGCCAAATCGAGAAATAGACTTCACGATAGAATTAGTACCAGGCACCGAGCCTATCTCTAAGGCACCATACCGGATGGCACCTACAGAACTCAAGGAGTTAAAGACGCAGCTACAAGAACTCCTAGACTTGGGTTTCATTAGGCCAAGCCATTCACCATGGGGAGCTCCGGTACTATTCGTGAAGAAGAAGGGCGGAAGTATGCGCATGTGCATAGACTACCGTGAGCTGAATAAAGTAACGATTAAGAAAAAATACCGCTACCTCGGATTGATGATTTTTTTGATCAACTCCGAGGCGCGACTGTATTTTCTAAGATCGATTTACGGTCCGGATATCATCAACTCAAGGTAAAGGGAGAAGATATTCCTAAGACAGCCTTTAGGACTCGTTATGGACACTACGAGTTCTTGGTTATGTCTTTTGGTCTTACTAACGCACCAGCCGCGTTTATGGATCTAATGAATAGGGTCTTCAAGGACTACTTGGATAAATTCGTCGTTGTGTTCATCGACGACATTTTAATTTACTCCAAGGATGAAGTGGAGCACGAGGAACACTTGAGGATGATTTTGACGCGATTGAAGGAGCACCAACTCTACGCGAAGTTCAAGAAATGCGAATTTTGGCTTTCGCAAGTGGCGTTCCTCGGGCATATCATATCAAAAGACGGAGTTGCAGTGGATCCATCGAAGGTAGAGGCCGTGAAGGATTGGCCTAGGCCAAAGAACGCGTCAGAAGTAAGAAGTTTCTTAGGGCTAGCAGGTTATTATAGAAAGTTTGTAGAAGTTTCTAAGATAGCCACTCCACTTACCAACCTGACCCGGAAGCAACAAAAGTTTAACTGGAATGATAAGTGTGAGGAAAGCTTCCAGTTGCTTAAGGATAAGCTTTGCTCAACACCAGTACTTAGTGTCCCAACACCCAACGACAAGTTCGTTGTCTACTGTGATGCATCAAAGCTAGGATTGGGATGCGTACTGATGCAAAACGACAAGGTGATAGCCTATGCCTCACGTCAGTTAAAGGAGTATGAGCAACGCTATCCAACTCACGATATGGAGTTGGCAGCGGTGGTCTTTGCGTTAAAAATCTGGTGCCATTATCTTTACGGAGAACGGTGCGAGATTTACACGGACCACAAAAGTTTAAAATACTTCTTTACGCAGAAGGAGCTCAACATGAGGCAGCGCAGGTGGTTAGAGTTAGTAAAGGATTACGACTGCGAAATCCTATACCACCCAGGAAAGGCAAATGTAGTTGCCGATGCACTCAGCCGGAAAAGCTATGGGAATTTGGCAGCCTTATCCGGAATTGAAAAGCCGCTACAGCAGGAGCTTATCAGTGCTGGAATAGAAGTGATTGTAGGCAAGCTGGCTAACTTGTCTATCCAATCGAATCTGCTAGAGGACATACGAATTGGTCAGGGACGTGATGACTCGCTAGCAGCACACACGGATGCAGTCAGAGAAGGCAAGACTACAGATTTCTCAATATCCAGTCAAGGTTTATTGAGATATAAGGATCGGGTATGCGTGCCAGACGATTAGAGTATTAAGAAGACGATCCTAGAAGAAGCGCACAACACCCCATACTCGGTTCATCCAGGGTCTACCAAGATGACTCATGACATCAAGGCAGTCTATTGGTGGCCAGGGATGAAGAAGGACATAGCGGAGTATGTATCTAAGTGCCTTGTATGCCAGCAAGTGAAGGCGGAGCATCAACGGCCTGCAGGATTATTGCAATCGCTTAGCATACCGGAATGGAAGTGGGACGATATAGCCATGGACTTTGTGACGGGTCTGCCAAAGACGAATAAGCAGCATGATTCTGCTTGGATAGTCATAGATAGACTAACCAAGTCGGCTCATTTCCTGCCTGTTAAGACTTCATATACGGCAGACCAATATGCAGACATCTACGTCCAAGAGATTGTACGGTTGCATGGAATCCCCAAGACTATAGTATCAGACAGAGGATCGGTGTTTACGTCGAGATTTTGGAGAAGCTTACAACAAGCCATGGGTACTAAGTTAAGTCTTAGTATAGCTTTCCATCCTCAAACAGATGGGCAGTCTGAGCGTACGATTAAGATCTTAGAGGATATGCTACGAGCGCGTATACTTGATTTCGGAGGATCGTGCAACAAGTACTTACCGCTGATCGAGTTCGCGTACAACAACAACTACCAGTCAACGATCGGAATTGTAACGCCCTGGCTACCCCAGAACAGTTACGGAGAACGGTGAACCGGAAATTTGACCCGCTACCCGAGTCCTTTGGTTAAAAACGTGATCTAAGTGTTATTAACAGGTTAAGGTGGAAAACCAGTAAAAAGGAAAAGGTACTTTTCATTAAGTAAATAAACTGCTCATGAGCCTTTTTAAAATGTTTACAAGTAGTTCATGTTACAAAAGAGTTGCTACAGTTCATATATACAATCTCCGCCGGCCTAAGCGGCAAAAATAGGGTAAACCCCTAGTCCCTCTGAGAACTCCTTGACCGTGGCGATCAAGCGGCCCTGTATGTACATTACATCGCCCAAGCTCTCCACTCAAGGCTGGCCAAGCTTTTCCTTTCCTTTACCTGCACCACAAAGCACCCATGAGCCAAGGCCCAGCAAGAAAACATAATAAAACATGATATAATATCAACAACATTCATAATAACCACTCAGGACTATCAGTCCCACAAATAGGTGACAATAGCCAAAAGTCGCAGTAATGAGCATCGCTCCCTCTAGCCATGTGACGATAGGGTCATCAGGGCTTAACTGATAGGTGATTCTTTCATAAGTTCGTTCAGGACAGGTGCATGGTGATTGGTCATCAACATAACCTTCCTCACGACTCTAGAGTCGTAACTATGGACAACGTCCCCTAGCCACGTGACAAATGGTCACCGGGGTCATATACCTTGGCTATAGTCGTCTGGTCGTAGACCAGGCAAGCGCTTATAAGTTCTTCGACCCTAGGGTCGGTCTGGCATTAATGCTTTAGAGCCATTCAATGCATGATTCTCGACTTTAGAGTCGGTCCCTGACTAGTCAGTGTCTCAAGCAGGTAATCAGCATTCAATAGCATTTAATATGCAATCCATGTCCACATATATCAACCAACACGCCTTAATATCAAACCATCCATGTCATATACCTATACAGGGTGCAACTGTATTCATACACTGTTTTCTTACCTCTGGTTCGAGTGAGTATTATAATATAAACGACCCCTGAGAACGATCAACTGGTCATAACCAAAATATAGAATTCATCAATAAAAATGATAACTGAGGGTTCCCAACCAAATTCCAGCCCCCGAGACACCAAATACTACCCAACCGGGCACTAGGTCCAACCCCGAGGCCTATGGTTTGAATCCCTAAGCTAAAAACCACTTTTAGAAAAATTTGGCCTTAAGGGCCGCGGCCCCAAAAAGCCGTGCCGCAGCACGCCCCCAAACCCCATCTGCCAGACACGCATGGGCCGCGGCACACAAAAGCTGTGCCGCGGCACCCAGCCCAGTTCAGCAACTAGCCCACGCACAAACCGGTTTTTCCCCCTGTGCGTTTTTCTCTCAAAACAGCCTCTCAAACCATCATAAAACCTCCTCCAAACATGTAATTAAACCCCCTTACAACAACCTTATCTCACTCACACCAAACCCCAAACAACTAACACCAAAAACCTCCTTTGATTCATACTTCCCACATCAAGAACATGAATTGAAAACTATAAACAAAAACAGAGTACCAGCTGTGTTTAATGGCCAAAACTCACCTTGAAACTTGTCTTGAACCTTCCACACAAGCTAACACAAGTCCCAAATCCAACCCTTAAGTTTCCCTAGCTTGAATCTCCACCAAGAACTTAAAACCCTCAAAGGAGCAATGAAGAAGATGATGTACATGTAAGGGAGAGGCAAACCCCTGTTTTTGTTCTGTTTTCTTCTACAGCCTTCAGCCATTTAAAACAAATATATCCACCCCTAAAATGACCAAAATGCCCTTATACCATCCAAAGCCTCTTAAACCAACCCAAGGGCAAAATTGGTACTTCTAGCTAAACCCGTTAATCATAATTAACGCCTCCCAATTCCCGCTAATCTCAATATCCTCAAACACCAACAATTTATATCCCGTTACCCTAAAATCCCCGGTAACGCTATAACCTTTAATATCACCCCGAGACTCACCCCGAGCCCCGAGCTCAAACCTGTTATGACCAAACCGATAAATCATGTTTAAGGATCGTCTCATGTCGAAATTCCCGAACCAATCCACATTATAATGTGGTCTCACAATATATCATTATCAGACAAACAAGTATTCAATTATACCCTCAACGGGCCAAATTACCAAAATACCCCTGTAAACAAATGTGGACCCACATGCATGCATTTAACATCATATTATAATATAATTCTCATAAACATGCAAAAACACATTTAATGGCATAATTAAACAGTTATGGCCCTCCCGGCCTACTAATCCAGCCATTAACCACAATAGGGAATCCGGGGCATTACAGGAATGGCACCTTATGAGTTGCTATATGGAAGAAGGTGCCGATCACCGTTGCACTGGGACGAGGTAGGAGAAAGGCAGCTTCTAGGGCCCGAAGCTGTTAGACAAGCTCAAGAAGCGGTAGCGCTTATTAGACAGCGTATGCTTGCTGCTCAAAGCCGTCAGAAAAGCTATGCGGATACCAAGCGACGCGATGTGGAGTTCCAAGTTGGAGATCAAGTCTTCCTAAAGATATCTCCTATGAAAGGTGTCAAGCGGTTCGGGAAGAAAGACAAGCTCAGTCCCCGATTCATAGGTCCTTTTGAGATATTGGACAAAGTGGGACCAGTTGCGTATAGACTAGCCCTACCGCCAACACTAGCCGATAGTCACAACGTCTTCCACATTTCGATGCTACGCAAGTATGTGTCAGACCCATCTCACGTCCTCAAGTACGATACGATAGCGCTCCAGAAGGACTTGAGTTACGAGGAACGACCGATTAGCATCCTAGATAGAGGGATGAAGCAGTTACGGTCCAAGAGCTTTCCTATAGTCAAAGTCCTATGGAGCAATAGTTCTGAACCCGAGGCAACGTGGGAGTTGGAGGAGGACATGCAAGGCCGGTATCCGGAGTTATTTGGTAAGTAAATTTCGAGGACGAAATTCTTTTTAGTAGGGGAGAATTGTAGAGTCCAAGAACTTTACTTAGCTAATTGTTCAGTAGTATTATAGTATGTTTAGTATTATCTTTGTTACTGTGGATTTTTGGTTCAGACCGGGAATTATTTGGACACTCATAGTAGTACTTATAGATTTTCTAAGTTTAACCTATAGTTTAAGAATATTTAGTATAACCTAAGGTTTGATTAATGTGACTGATATTAAGGATTATATTTATTATATTATAAGGTTTAGACATCAACCAATAGGATTTTAAGCACATGTTATGAATGGTGATTAAGGATTAAGTATTTTTTAGGATTAAATTTAATAAGGAGTAAAGTTTGAATGTTATAGGGTCAGTCAGCAGCTTTGAATACGTTGAAGGCTTAGTCAAGGTTGTTTACTCCATTCAAACTTAGCTAAAAATGTGTAATTTCGTGTTTAAATATTCAGCGTATGCCGATATATCGCAGCACGTAGATACGGAAAACACGAGACGATGCACAGTCGCCTCGGGCATACTGGCCCAGGCGATATATCGCCTACAGGGGGCGATATATCGCCTCCTCCAGCATGAATTCAAACTCTTTTGAATTCTTTTCCTTTCAGCCATTCAAACTTCTTCAAAGGTCCAGCATCTTTTGAACGAGTCTTCAGCCTCTGCTGAACGATTATTCAAATGATTTTCACCTAAAAAGCCATTATTTTTATTCAAGTAAAATCAAGATACTTTCATTCCCAAACTCTATAAATAGGACCTAGTACCCAGCCATTATTCACCTTTTGCTCTAAGTTCAGAAGCTGCTAGTGTTAAGTGAGTGTGAGAGTGTAAACACCTGGTTTGGGAAAATCATAAGCTTAAACATCATAAGCTTATTAAACACTTTGGGAAGTGAGGTTCTATAGTATTTCGGTTGAGGAGTAGATTGGTCTTTCAAGTCTTTGAGGTAACCAAAACTCTAGTTCATTTCTGTATTATGTTATTTTCTTTCCCATAGTCTTCTACTCAATCTCTAACCTTAATCTTCAATTTGGTTAGGGAATCTAAGTTCTTGAGCACATAAGTTTCGGTAAGCATGTTTCTCAAATGGTTTAGTCTTTCCATCCATTTCATTTCATCTTCTTTCTTCTTTAGACTCACTCTTTCTTATGGTCTTAGGAGTGTTCCAAAAATTCCCAACTTAGTCCACACATCTCGGTAACTTTGGTAAGGAAAATAGGCTAAAATCAATATGTTATATGCTTATGTTATCTATGTTTTATGTTGTTAAATGTGTTATGATATGTATGCATGTATGTTTGTAGGCTTGGGCATATGACCCATATGACTAACAAGACCTCAAATGGGTTATGGGCATATGACCTACTTAGCTAGTAGGACCCCACTAATCCCATGGGCATATGCTTGTTTAGTCTATGGGACCCCAAGTAATATTGACCATTATAATAAGTGTATGTTATATGTATTATGTTAAGTCTTTATGTTTCTTATGAAGTTATGTTTATGACTATGTGTTAGATTTTCCTTGCTGGGCATTAGGCTCATTCCTTTTTGTTTTATGTGCAGGAAAATAAGCTTAGAGGCGGAAAGATTCGTGACGCTTAGAGGATGTGTATCGATGGTGAATGGAGTCAAGGGGCCGAGCGTTATTCGATTCGAGGATGTAGTTTCTGTTTTATGTCTTTTTACATGTATTTTCCGCACCATTTATGTAATGTCTTTTATTTTAAATCATGTTTTGTTTTTAAAGACAATGGGATCCCATATCCTTCTTAGTATTCTATTTATTTGTAAGTAACTCTTATTTTACAAGTTACTCAATAAAATTATGGTATTTTCGTAAAAATGTAAGTTTTATGTATAGTTTCGTTAATGGTCCAAATAGTCTAGATTAGTGGGTCATTACATCGCATCATTATCTATTCTTTGATTGTTGGTTTTCTCAGCAAGTTTGGGCTCTGCTCAGAGGGTGGTTGGGTTCTGGTATTTGGCCTCTTCAGTATGTTGGCTGGAAAGAGTGGTTAGATAGGAAGCCTCAGAATGTTCTGCACAGCATTTCAATAGCTGCTTTGGCTGCTGCGGTTTATGGTGTGTGGTTTAATAGGAACTCTTGTATTTTTTCAGTCTGTTCCTATACTCCTTTGTATATAGTGAGGTTGATTAAGCAGGCTGTGAAGTATAGATTGAATGGTAGGCTGAGTCAAAAAGTCCTAAGGGAGAATTGTTTTCTAGCAGCTCTTATTAAATGTCGGCAATCTATTAGTCTTTTGAGTTAGTTTTGAACTGGTTGTATTTGTTTGTTTTGGTGCAATATATTCCTTTTTTCATCAATTTTTTTTTTTTTTTTCAAATTGTTGGAAGGGTTACATGATGAAAAATGTGTATTTATTATGAAAATATAATATTGTAAACTTTTTCATTTTTCAAATGTATGTCAATTTCTAAATATAACTAGTGTTACTCATTAGTTAAAAACATCATTAATTATGGCAAAAAAAAAATTAAATTCGAAATTAATATAGAAAAAAAAATATTTACCTGTTGGTGACTTACTATACCAAGTCACTATGCTGTCGCATCATCATAATTGTTAGTACCTATCTATGGGTAATAACCATTGAAAAGTCTTCCATATATATTAATATATATATATATTGTAGAGTCTACTTTTACCTATTTAAATGAGCCAAGTAATTTTTTTTAACTATTCAACTTTAATATGCTTGTTTTTAAATTCATAGTTAATACAAACGAGAATGTTAATTTTTTTAAAAGTTAACTGTCAAAAAAATCATATAAAGTATGATTTTTTAAAAATAATTCAAGTACAAGTTAGACATATGGAATGCCATATTTTGTTTTATATATTAACTATTAAAATGTTATATTTTAAAAAGATTCCAAAAATATTTGGAAATGTATAATATTTTAAAAAAAAATTATCAAAATTATCCATAAAAAAATTATAATTTTATTTGAAAATCAACTAAAATGATTTAGTTGCTACTGTTATTGAAATCCAAAAACTCGATTGCTAAAAAAAATGATCAAGAACTGAATTTTCAAACAATGAAAAATTCAGGGGGGGCATTTATGCTGAAAAACAGTAAACTTGTATTATTTTACTATAATTTACAAAACATTGATTTTTGCCAATAATTATCAAATATGTATATGTATATGTGTTTAGTTGATTTTGATAAAGAATATTAATATTTTATTGTTGACGATTTGAGAGATTTCTCATTTGGAGTTTCAAGACCAAAATGAGCACCCTGAGTCATTTCTTCATAATATAAGCAACTTGTCTAAAACAATAACTCTGTCGAATGTTGAATTTTTTTCAGTATTTAAGACATATATCAAAAACTTTCAGCTCTGAATCTCAACCAAAATTTGTTTACAAGGGAACTTTGAGTTTCTACTAAAAGAAAATCACTTAGTTATATGAAGTATGCTTTCTACTTGGAATTGGTATCTTATGGCTTAGTTTCTTTGTTCAAACTGATAGGCAAATACGCTTTTATTGAAGAGATTATTTTACTCATCCAAAAATATATATACATACAAAAACTGTTAAGAGAACTATTTAAGAGGAATGTTACAGAAGTAGACTGATCCATACATACTAAAGCATATTCAAAGTTACCAAGCATACCTAGACGGAAGAGAAGGCAGAAGAAATGAACTCCTCATCCTCCAAGAAATTTTGCAAATTCTTTGACTTCATTAAAAATGTCACTGCTTCTTCGTTAAATTCCAGCAGAAAGGCCAACTTGAGCAGCTCAGAGAGTGCATCTATATGGTCACTGTTCTGCCACAGCACACCTTCAGATATCACTTGAGAGAAATATGTAGCCCGCTCAATAAGATTTCCAGGCCCTTTAGACATGTCCATCTTCTGAGTGAAGATTTTGGAGCTCTCTTTGTCCCATCTCAACATACGACTGGCTCTCACATTCAGACTTTTCCCAGAAGACAATGACAGATTATAGCTTACATCAATTGGTTCAACTGTCTCAAGAACAGTGACATTGAGAAGACCTTCCACGGCTTCATGCCTCTCTTTAGCATCCATGTTGAGGGAAGGATGAGCTAGAAACCCAAGTATAAGCTTTATCAAACCTTTCCCAATCAAAGCATCTCTTGGAATCACCTGCTCATTTTCAGCGCCTTTCGCTATGGAAACCTCTTCTTTCTTAACCGATTCAGAGATAGTGCGAACACCGATCTTCTGGAAAACTTCAAGCAACTTAGTACGAGGGAGACTAGGCATGCTAGGCTGAGGATACCAAACAAATATGGGGTGAGAAGAAGACTGTTCAAAAAGATACTTGAGTTGAAGATCATCAGCGACAAAAACATCATGCTTGTCCACCAAGACAATGCTATTGGAGCATGAGTTGACAGGTACTTTCTCCAGCTTATCACGAAGGTCTTTTTCTGCCTTTGAAGATGAGTGTTTGATAATGTAACTCCAGAATTTGCAGCACTCATCATGTGACAATGCGTGTCCCGATTTCTCCCAAACCTTCCAAAGCTTACAGTAGTCCTCAATACTAGGACTGCTTTTGACTTGAAAAGCACTAGAGAAGAAGAAAAGATTGTGATCATCATAGTATTTGTCCAAGATGGTCAGCTGCAAACTGAATAGCTCACTCTTGTCAGAAATTACGCAATCTTCTGGACTAACCCAAACCCCTTTATGACTACCATTTGGGATCCATATCTTTTTCTCCATCTCACTTGTAGGTTCCCACTTGAATTTACTCAAGTAATCGTATATCCTTAGGATTCTTGAAAATTCAGTATGAAAAACAAGTTGGCTGGCAAGTAATTGACATCCTTTCTCCACATCAACGATCACTCCAATTGCCTTGAGCTCTTCTTTATATGAAGCAATTTGAGAGCCATAAAAATCCTCATCAATAAACGGTCCATCCATCTTTTTCAGACACTCCCCCCATTTGGAATCAAACAGCAAGCATTCTGAAGGAGGTCTATAACCAACATCTGTCTTTAACCATTCTTTGGAAATCTCTTTCGAGAAATTCTCAGGAAAGCTGTAGTCTGCTTTCTTCAATAAAATCTTGATGCATTCCAGCAACGAAAGTGCATTTGAAGGAGTGATACGACTGACATCATGAAAACGAAGACAAGTAGCTACAATATCAACACCGTCCTTAAAATCAATAACTACTCTTAAACTCTTCAGCTCTTTCTTATACTCATAAATGTCATTGCCATACCAATGTTCACTATCGTCGATGAAAGGAAGGCTAGCAATGGGAAAGATGGACTCCCAATCAGAACCAAAGAGAATGCAGTCCTTTGGAGACCTGTAATAATCACAATGGCGAGTCCGCAGCCACTTCTCATTGCGGATACACTCTTTAAACTCTTTAGGGAATTTTTGAGAATTACCCTTTAGCCGTCTGTAGCATGAGAGAAATGAAATGACATTCTCTTTGAAAATGGATTTTTTTGAAGCCTGTTCTTTAAACCGACCAGCAAATAGTTTTGTGGCTCCCTCAAAGTCGACCAGCACCCCAATTTGCTTCAACTCGTTTCTGTAAGTGAAGATGTTTTCTCCATAGAAATTTTGATCCATGACTGGAAGATCATTGAACACCTGAAGAAGGCAACCCCATTCAGGGTCACATAAGGCGCATTTGCTGGGTGACATGTAACCAACTGTTGTCTTCAAACAAACTGTATTTTTTAGCACGCTAACAATTTTTTCAGATGAATTTGAACGACTCATGCATTTCAGTATAAAAAACAGAGCATTTTCTGTAAGAGACCTTAAAGAAGAAGACGGCTTTAGGTAGTCAACAACAAGTTGGTGACTTCTTGTCGTAGTCTCACTGTTCCCACTGAAATCCACTGTCACACCAAGCAATTCAAGTTCTTGTTTATATGAACGGATTTCTCCACCATAGTAATCCTCATCAATAAAAGGAGTGTAACTGATTTCCAATGCAGGCCTCCAGTCCTCATCAAACAAGACAGACTCAACAGGAGATCTGTCACCATTAGATGTCCTTAACCATTTTCCATGCTTAATACTGCTGATAAATTCCTTCGGAGAAAGACATTTGGACCTCAAAAATTTGATGAATTTCAGTATTGAAATCACATTGCTTTTAGTCAAGGTACCGGAAGCAGCAAGAGACATGAAATGTTTTCCTATAAATTGACAAGCTTCACCATACTCTGACATAACTCCAACTTTTTTCAGCTCCTCCTTGTAGTCCTTTATCTCTTCACCATAATAATTAAGGTCAATCAAAGGAATATCAACAAGCACTGATTCATTCTGCAGAAGGCTTTCCCATGAATAGGATGAGCTGCTATGCAGGAACGATTGTGGAGGTGGTCTTGAACCAGAAAAGCCATTCAAAGTGATTTTCAGCCAGCTATGTTCTTTTATACTCATCAAGAACTTGTCGGGGATGTAGATGCGTTCCCGAATAAAGTAACGAATCCAATCCAAAAGCAAGAATGTGTTTGGCTTGGTAAGTACTCCTGATACAGCAGGGATCCGAGCATCGGGAGGAGATATGCAAGGAACATCACGCGCTTTAGCATGAGTTTTAAGGAAACTAATGAGCTCATTTTCTTGTGTAATCAATATACCAGCATGACGACATGGGCTTAAATAGTCGACATGCAATTCAACATAGCCTTCTCCTCTCCACAAGTTTGAAAGAACCAACATAGCTTTCTTCAGCAGGAACGAGAACTCCGCTTCGTTGAGTGATGACACACCCATAGCTGTCAACCAGTGGCATAATGCTACACAATTGATCCACTTGATACGCAATGAGATGCTTCTTTAACATTGAATGATACAAGAAGTGAGCATACAATATAGCAAGCTTCCGCTCTTTATAAACAGATTCACTCAGGAGAACTGCATAATCATTAACCTCAATGACACCAATCTTCACATAATCTTGAAGCCATTTCAATAATGTCTCTTTCCTGGGGAATGACCATATTACTTCCTGTGTGATTTCTGGCATGAAAAAGAGATTGCTCACAGACCCAAATTCCTTGTTCCACTTGATCAACCAAGAGGTTTGACAAGAAAGATGAGATAGGTAAACCAGACTCTTACGATCCCAGGTTATAGATTCACTGATGCTGAACATAGAGATATTCCCATTATGATCTTCAAATTTTACAAGTGGTATATTCTTGATGTTCGTGCAGTGAAATTTGGAACTCCAATTATCAGCAATAAACAATAGAAGCTCCAAATAGACATGGTCAGAGACTCCATCTGCAAGATTAGAACCCTGAATGCACTTCGCATACCAT
Organism: Humulus lupulus; assembly: GCF_963169125.1. Taxonomy (NCBI): domain Eukaryota; kingdom Viridiplantae; phylum Streptophyta; class Magnoliopsida; order Rosales; family Cannabaceae; genus Humulus; species Humulus lupulus. Next base: position 13,298,799 of record NC_084796.1, on the reverse strand, counting down.
TCATTATCAACTTGTTGGACTTCCAAAAAATTGAGTATGTGATCATACTCTTCTCTGTCAAATGATGAGCTCAATATATAGATGCCATGGGAAGGGAGTTTGAGCATACTCACCCCTTCTTTTTTCGCCTTGTCTAAAATACACCAGAAATCAGGCATAAGCCTTCCCACTTCGCGGGGTTTGTGGAAGAATTTCTGCTCCATCGGCATTTCACTCGGAATTATGTCCTGTTCAAGTAGCTTTGCTTTGATTGCGTTCCTCACAACATTTAGCTCTTCATGGTTGGACTGGTTGGACGGGTTGACAGGTAAAAACCTGAACTTATCAGGCAAATTCCACACTGGTGCATCTTCACTTGTTTTCACCATAGATTTAAATGCGTCTACGAAAGCGGTAGGCACACATCCAAGAATTCCTTGGTTCCACTTGCTGTCTAAGCGAATTGTCTCCCTTGAGGATGCTAGGAGAAAATCAGCCTGAATAATAAATGGAAAGTCTGTGACCATCTCCGTAGGAAGATATGCATAGATCCCAGGTGAGTGTGTTCCTCTCTGAAGCCGCTCTCCAAATGGAAATGCCAGCGTGATTGCCCACTCCTCTATTTCTGATCTCTCTTCCTCTCTATTTTCCGGTCGAACTGGAAACTTTTGTTTCCACATGTAGAACATGCATTCTTTTTCGGCTCCATTCTCTTCTGCTGATAAGTGGAGGGTGAAAGATTCAGCATCAATGTTTTTCCTCTGCCTAAAATCTGTCTCTTTGGATATTGCTATTGCATTCACAGTATTGAGTATGGGGTTTTCATTATCTTCCCTGACAGAGAGTTTCTTGATTTTGGAGAGGAACAACAGAATTTGGGGATGAATACTGGAGAGTTGGTGCTTCACTGGTTTGACTTTGTCAGGCTTCATTGGGAGGATGAGAATTGTGGTTGGAAGAGAAGAACTAGAGCCATATATCTGTTTGAGTTCAGAGAGAGTGGGGTTCTCATCAACCCATTCAGGAACAATGTAGCCAAGATTGCAGTGCTGGCAAGGCTCTTCATGAAAACGTATCTGGTATCCATTACTGAATATGTACGGTCGAGCTGTGATCAAGAATACACTCTTGAACCCAATTCCTGCAAACACAACCAAAATTTAAGTAAGTAAAGTACACATATAAATAAAGATTAGCTTCAACAGCAAATCAAAACAGAACATCAAGAAAGAAAACAACATATATTAAAATAAAATATTTATGCTTTCATTACTCGGATCATGTTTTCATGCATGGCAACATCCTAGATAAGTTTATTAAAAGAGGAATCAAATTTTGGAGGATACCCGTTATCAAAATTTTCATCCATGATAAATTATGGTATGGTACATGGAGGCTTAGATTGGCATAAAAGTAAGGTGACAAGCATCCAGAAGAATGCAAAACTTGGGTTTCTTTGGAACTTGAACTGCTAAGACAGAGGAAAGGGAGGAGGAAAACATTTTCTATAACTCCTATACCAAAAATTGGGACCCTTTAAAAAATAAAAAATTGGGATTTTGTGAAAAGTCTTACTCTAGCTACATTAAATATTGGACATTTTTATCTAAATTCTCTATTCTCATTTTTACAAATATATATAAGGGAAATTTATAATTATATACATAGATATAGAATATTTACAAAAATACATTCAACTAAATTATTTACACAAACACCAGTCTCACGTCAGCATAGCATACCGAATTTTGAAAAAATTTAGAAAATCTCGCTTCCCGATTTAAAAAAAAATTGTTGTAAAAAGTTACATTTTGGTTAGTTACGATACCGATAAGATACCAATTTGTCAATTTTTTTTATTAAAAGATTTATTTTTAGATCATATTGTTTCAATTGCTTTTGTTACCTCCAAAACTTATTTGTAGCATCTTAATATATCAATTAGTTATTTTTATATTATATTATGGTATCTTACTATTTAAGATACATTTTGGTAACCTTCAAACTTATTTAAGAATCTAATGAGTTGTCATATAAGATAATAAGTTACCATATAGTTTATTAAAAAAAAATTAATTTAGTATACTACACAGTAATTTTTAAATGAAAACTTTTAATAGATTTTTTTGTAACTCATGTAATTTACATTTATTATCATTAATATATTTTTACGTTACCTTCAAGTCTATTTTAAAAACTAATTAATAATCATATAATATAAAAAGTTTCTCTTATAATTCCAAGTTATCATGAGTAGCTTATTAGAAAATGATATTATTTAGTATACTGCATAGTTATTTTTAAAAGCTACATTTTCGTTGCATTTTATAAATCATTTAAGATACCAATTGGTTACATTTTGATATATAGCTAATTTTTTTAGTAAGCCACAAATTTAAAGTAATCAACAAACTTAGTGAGTTATTAAAAAAAAGTTTTTTATGTTCTATTTAAAAGTTATCAAATAATATCTTAAAGAATTATTTTTAAAAAGTTGAAATATTTTTAAATAACTTTAAAGTTGTTTAGAATACTATATGATATCTTTTAAATGTGAAATACGAATATAAATTTTAGTATATTAAATTTTGTTTAAGTTTAAAATTTAGTTATTTTTTGTTAACAAAATGTAAAAAAGAAATTAAAATGTTATTTTTTATTCTGATTATCTTCTCTGGCGACGGCGAAAAAATATATATTTTCCATATATTAAAATGATCATTTTGAAGAGTAGGTCGTGATGATACAACTCTTGAATCTAACCAACTAGCGGTGTGGTCGGAATTTTTTTTTAAAATTAAGGATAAGAGAGAATGTAAGAAACTTAAAAAATAAAAAAATAAAAAAGTTGAAAACACGGTGGAGAGAGAGATAGATGTGCAAAACACGATACGGTACCATGAAAAGAAAAGGCTGACAAGTGTACTAAATTAACAATATTTATGTAAATACAATTATGTATGGTATTTTTGTAATTAAATTGTAAAAAACGATGTAGAGTGTATTTCCCTATATATAATCACCCTTTTCTTTTGTTAGAATCCAAAAAAAAAAAGAGAGACAAAATTACATCTATTATGGGTTTTTTTTAACAAATTTACAAAAATATAGCTTTTTCCAAAAATAACTTATTTTATGGCTTTTTAAAAAAATCAATTTTATGGTATAGTTTTCCATATTTTTGTATAAAAATTGATTATGTCATAGTTTTGCTCTTAATTAATTTGATTTAAATTAGGAAATTATTTTAGTTATTTAAGTATTTTTTATTTGATTATTTTTATATTAGTTTTATTATACAATATTGACTTAATATTTTAAAAAAAGTAACTTAATCTATTTTATTGTTTTTGTATTGTTTAATGTTGATTTTTCATAATTTAATGTTACAATTTAAATCATAAATACATTTTCAATTTATTATTTTTAGTTTTTATCTAACTTCTCTTTTTTTTTTTTTTTTTTTTACTTTTTTTAATGATCATGACTATTTTTTTTCCTTGGATTAACTAATAACAATCGTAATTTCATATATAATTTTTTTTTCTTTCAAATTTGGATGTTCCCATCGGGGTAACCAGGTACCCATTCACGTTTTTATATATCAGATTTTTTTTTTCCCAAATTTGAATGCCTACATCAGGGTAATTGGTTACCTATTCATGTTTTTTATATCTATTTTTTTCTTTCCAAATTTGAATATTTCTATCACGTTACTGGTTACACATTTAAGTTTTCATATCTAATTTTTTTTTCTTCCAAATTTGGATGTTCCCACTAAGGTAACTAGTTACCCATTCACATTTTCATCATATTTTTTTCTTCATATTTGAATGTTCCTATCAGGGTAAAGTTATCCATTCATGTTTTCATATCTATTTTTTCTTTTCAAATTTGGATGCTCTTATCAGGGTTACAAGTTACTCATTCAAGTTTTCATATGTATATTTTTTTTCTTCAAATTTTGATGTTCCCACTAGGATAACTAGTTAACCATTCAAATTTTCATAAATTTTTTTTCTAGATTTGAAGTTTGCCATCATGATAACTGATTACTCATTCACGTTTTCATATTTTTATTATTTTTCTTTCCAAATTTGGATGTTCCTATAAGGGTTACAGGAAAAAGAAAATGCTAAAAAAATTTATTTGAATTTTTTTTACATATAGTGGAAAAAACTATAAAAAAACAATTACAATAATAAAAGATAATAAATAATAAAATAGTAAAATAATTATGTAATGTTAAAATATATGTGTGAAAAAAAGAAAAAAAATTAAGAAAAAGAAGGAAAAAAAACATAGGAAAGAAAACTAAAAAAATATGGGAAAAAACAAAAGAAAAGAAATAATGTAGGAAAAAAGGAAGAAAAAAAAACAGATGAATGAATAAAAATAAAAGGAAAAAAAAGAAAAAAAATAATGGAAAAATAGAAAGAAAAAAAAAAGATAAAGGAAAAATTAGTAGAAAAAAAAGAAATAAAAAAGAAAAAATAGAAGAAGAAATAAAGCTTATATGTGTAAAAAAAGAAAAAAAAATGGAAGGAGAAAATAATAAATATGAAAATGAAGAAAAAAGAAACGAAAAAATTAGATGAAATAAAACTAAAAAAATTTGAAGAAAAAAAGAAAAAAAATAGATTAATAAAAAAAAAATCGAGGAAAAATGAAAATAAAAAAAGGATGAAGTAAAAAATTGGAAGGAAAAAATAGAAGAAAAAAAGGATAAAAAAAAACTGAAAAAATAATAAAAACTGAAAGAAAAAACAACAAATTGAAAATAGGAATAAAATTACTTTCCAAATAAAAAAAAATATAACTATGATAAAAAATTGTGACATAATTATATATATATTTTTAAATTTATGGGAAAGAAAATCCTATAAATAAAAACCTCCAAATAAAAAAACCATAAAAAGTAGAAAAATTAAATGATCATATTTTTGTAAAACAATCTTAAAAAAATCATAAATATGAAAAAAAAAAAATTAAAAGTAGGTATTCATTTGGTACCCTATGTTTTTTCAAAGTATCATTTTGCCATGTGTTTACAATAATGTTTATTTGGTACCCAATTTTTTGAAATCGTACATATTTGGTATTGTGTATTTTAAAATCGTACATATTTGGTACCTTAAATTCAAAATTAATTAATAAAATTTTACCAATTTAATCAAACTACTCTCATTTATATAACTTCCAAATTTAAATTTAATTACTTAATTACATATAATTGATGGCAGTTTGGTCATAATGACAAAATTTTATCTATCAAATCTGAGTCTAAATTATCAAATATGTATGATTTTACTATATAAGCATTATTAAAAACAAATAATACCAAAACGATATTTTGTAAAAACACACAATACCAAATGATTAAATTGATATATGAGTTCCAAACAGCATCTAATAAAATAAAGGGAAAACAAAAGTATACCTAAAATAAAAATAAATTCCGGAGATGCATTAGTGAGAGTGTGGTGAGAAACTAAAATTGTAAATTCATCACAACAAAGAATGATAATCTAATCCTTAAGTAAAAATTAGACACTCTACCTATTTTAAATGATCAACTTTAATTTTTACCTATTATTTTTAACTCTTATTTTAGTATCCAAATTTTCAATTAATGTACCAATTATACCATTTCAATTACATGTTTTTTGTTCACCTTAAATACACTACAATTAGAATGTATTTCCAATTTAAGTATAATATGACACATATAATAAACATTACAATAACACTTAGAATTATGTGCTCAAATAAAAATAATTTGGAAAATCTCATGATAATAATAAGTAAAGTTTAACTAAATATATTTAGTGTCTAATTTTATTGTAGTTCTCAACTTTTCCCCATCTTTAAACGTGAACCAAATCTAAAAAAAAAAATTGAGTAAGTCAAGATGGAAACTGATAAACTCTTCACAATCAATATTGAGATGCATAGATCATAGATAATAGACAGAGAAACAAATTTATTTATTATCCACATTAGCAACAAGGCCCAAATTTGATGTGAGTAATAGTATATGGCATAACTGCGTGTGTGTACTGTGCAGAAGAGAGAGATTAAGAGGTACCTTTTTCCCCAATGTAACCACGCTTTCTGTTGCCTTTCTTGGTAGAACGTCCAACACCGCAAATGGAGTCAATATTTTCCTGGAAAAGCCTCTCTCATTGTTGCAAATGAGCAGCGTCGCCGGTGCTCCGGTGGCCGTAATGTCCTTGGACGTAATGATGAACTCCAACGAAGGATCCACTCCCTCCACGTACTCGTTATCTTCCGCGTTCTACAAATTAATAAATAATATTTTCACACCACACCAAAACAACTACTTAGTTCATTTTCCCCAGAAAATCAATCGATAAATGGCAGGAAAATTCTAAATATAGTTTGGTTACCTGAATGAGCTCCATGAGGAAATGGACGTCTTTAGCGTAAAGTTCAGCAGAGAGGTTCATTAAGCTTGATGAAGATCCTCAGTTAAGGTATTAGGTTTACCTCCAATGGAGTACTTGTCCCTCCTGATCTCCTCAACGTGCTCTTTCGCCTTCTCCATCGCCATTTCCGTACGTTCAAAGATAAAAAACTCAGTATTAAATTTGAAGAATTAGCAGAGCAGAGCAAGAAAACAGAGAGAAAGACTCTATAAGACTGAGCTTTGCACTGGCTCTCTCTATTTATATTAGAAGAACATTATGTGCATTTGATTAAAATTTGTTTAGTTTTATTAATATTTAAAAAATGAATAAATAAATAAATAAAATCTTCGGGAGGAAGTAAAGGAAAAGGAATGGAAAGAGAGGTATTGTACGATAAATGAAAATTTTCCACACGATTTGAACACTGATTGGATTGGATGCACCGTTGACCTCAGTCAATGACTTTCTTTTTTTTTTTTTTTGAAAAAAAATGCAATGATTCCCTTCTGTCCTTTTACTCGAATGATCACTTTGTCAACTAAACATTTTAGGGGTGCATTGGAAAATACCATGTCATGCAAAATTTGTTGATTGTTGTTAACTCTATTAAATTGAGTTGTTTTCCACTACTGTTTTTATTAAGATTTGCATGTGTGTTTTAGGTTTAATATATTTATATTTTGTTTATAACGATTGATTTGATATTTATTATGGAAATTTCATGATAATATTTTATAAGTTTATTAACAAAATAGGTTACCATTGTTAAAATACCTTGCGATAGTAGAAGGAGAAGGTGAATCTTTTTTCAGAAATTTTAAGTTTTCTCAAGGATGTTCTATCAGGTATTTAAATTATTTCAAAAGGATAAAAGCATTGGTTACTGCATATAATAGGATCTAGGCATTTCTTCATTAAACTTGTTTATGCCATTGATAGGCTTGTTAAAAGTTGTGTTGAAGTACACCCTAGATATGAATATGCATAGATACGTCACCTTTTATATGAGAAAATAATAAATTTACATGATAAGAAGATTTTTCAGGAGAATTGCAGTTTCAGTAAAAATATTCCTTCCACACTCTACTATCATATATCATATGAATATAAATTTTATTCTCCAAAGCTAAGTCTTTTTCATATCTATAAGAACAACTATTTTTATAATCAATTATAAACTATATATAAGAAGTTATTATAAACTAAAAATAGCAGAAATCTATGAACGTACCTAGAGACATAGAAAAATATACCAATAAACTCAGTCAACTCAGTATAGATAGTAATAATATAGATATATTAATAAATGAACTAAAAGAAAGCTTAGATAATCAGTTTGATAATTTATCACAAAATATAGTAAACGCTTTTGACGAACATCATATCCAGTTATTAAACGAAGAATATAATATTAGCTATAAATTTATATCTGGTCAAATAACTTTATTAGAAAGTATTAAAAGTGACATTTTCAAAAGTAGAAATCAGACAGCCATAAATATAACATATTCAGCTACTAACATTATATTATAACATAACATTTATTATAGCCTACTATATTTGACATTTGTAACTATATTTATTTGATTCATCTTCTAACATAATATAATAACATAACATTTATTACAAACCTATTATATTTGACATTTGTAACTATATAATATATATACTAACATTTGATATATATATATCGTATTAATCTTCTAACATTATAACATAACATTTATTATAAGTGTACTATATGACATTTCTAATTATATAATATATATTATTATATACATATTTCACTTATATATATATATAGAATACTCAGAAACCTATTAACCTGTAATAGAAACAACAAGGTTAGCACTAAAATTTTGAATTTGTAAAATCATCATATTTGGAGATGAAAAGGAGAATGGGTCTCACTGGGCGTGCCAAAAATCATGTTAGACAAAAATTTTAAATTTAATATATTAAAATTATTGTCAAATACAATTTCACAAATGCCGATTTTATAGCATAAGAGTTTATTAGTTTGGGTTCGACCCATCCAAGATTATAAGAATAACCTCTTAATTACTACATATTTTATTGAAAGGAAAACATTTCAATTCCAATTATTATGATATTAATTGCTTAAGTATTTTTTTTAACTACACGTGAATCAAAACCTCTATACATATTATCTTTATTAATATATATATCACGTTTTTTTTTTTTGTATGTGGATATATACATATATTATATTTCTTTCTCCTTTTATTTTTGTTCAACAATAATTTTTTGAAATGAATGACAATGTGAAAAGGATAGTAAAATGGGAAGTTACGATTACTCATCCCATTATTTAAGCTTTACAATATATAATATATAAAATAAAAAATAATCTTATTAATTAAAATCTAAAAATGGTTAAGATTTGTATATAGAAATGAAATTAGTATTTTCAATATTAATATAGTAATATAAAATATTATTGTAATGAGTTGTGTAAATATCCCAATTTATTGTGTCTCTTTAGAAATGTCTTATTATCTAATGGAATGGGATGAGAAAGGGCACCATCAAAGTTATTGTATGGCTACAAAATGTCTTGATAAATCAAAACCTAATCAAAACAGAATTTGAGGCTTACTTAAACTGAGAATCACGATCCCTAAGCTGAACCTACACCAATCCTAGCCTCTAGCCTTCAATCATAACCTCAAAACCCAGAGAATCACTGCTTTTCCCTTCAATTTTTCCAAAGCCCCAACTATGAGAATAAGAGAGAGCAAACAAGAGAGTGAAAGATAGACTGAGCTGCTGAGTGTTTTCTGCTTGTTTCTAAGCTTCCTAAGGTCTCTAGATGGCTAAGGCAGTTCAAGGGCTAAGGAAAAGACCAAATTGCCCCTAGCCTTTACCTTGGTTTTCTAACGTCCCCAAGGGCAAAATCGTCTTTGTACCACCCTTTTCCCGCTGAACCTCAAATAGCACTATAAATTCCCAATTAATTCCATCATACCCAAATAATCACCAAATAACTACTCATTACCCGATAAATCTCGATTATGCACTAAATTACTAAAATACCCCTAGGCTCACCCCGAGCCGGTATTTGACCCCGTTGTGACTTTTCCGCTAACTCACTCACTAGGATTGCCTCGAGCCGAATATCGCAAATATATCCACATAATAATGTGGTCTCAATCACATAACACGTATAATTACAATTATACCATCAACGAGTCAAAATTACAAATTCCTTATTAACAAAAACGGGCCCACATGCATATTTAATACACATAAACATGCATAAGTATTCATATCACCATATAATTCATATATGCCACATAATCACGCATATATTCAATTAATTTCACATAATTCAAATATAAATCCTGTTATCCAAAAAACAGGCATGGATGACATGGCAAACGTTTAGTATACGTGGCTGACATCTGGCAGAAGTCTTGCTCAACCATCGACCAGGAAGATGTCTATGGCGCAACGCTCAATCTTTATATACGACCAGCTTGGTCGTATACTCGCTATATTTGGAGAAGATCTTAGGCAGTTATAATAATATCCGAAATTATCTCCCATGATTTCTTGAATATCCGATTATTTAGGAAATAATATCTGTAACAAATTAATGTAATCCCCCTTGAGCCTATAAATAGAGAAAGATAGCTCAAGGAAGGGACCTTTGGCTTCCTAATTATCTAATATTAGAGTTTACGAGTGTGTTAGAGCTATCATATCTGATATATTGTTTTGTTCTTCAGAGGTTTGTGAAACTCATTGAACCCTAGTTCTTTGATCACTCCTTTGAATATTATATCAATAACAGCTCAAGTGGACCTAGGTTATTACCAGATTCTGGGGCCGAACCACTATAAATTTATGTGTGTTTTATTGTTTTTGTCATCATTCTCATTTCAACATATCTGTCCACATCAAGCATTTTGACTCCGTGTCAGTTGACCAAAATCAGGGTCAACATTCTGGTGCTTTCATTGAGAGCTTGATACAATATTTTTGAAATATCAATGGCGAAAACAACCAAGAAGACTGGACAGGCGGCTAGCGCTGCACCATCTCAGCCGCCTCCTCCTCCTCCAAACGTGACTGAAGATGTGCCACATTTGGCATTCGATGAGGAAGAAATGGATTCCGAGACGCTGAAGAATACCCTGAGGGTATTGCAGGATGAATTGGCCAATCTGAGGGCCAGCCAGGAAAGTGCTGCCGAAATTATGGCGCGACAGCAACAAGAGATTGAACGACAGCGCCTAAAACTGAGTGAAAGGCAGGAGGAGATGGACCGTCTCCAGAGGGAGGCCATGGCAGCCCTCGAAGTAGCCCTACAGCTGGCTAGGAACCAGGCTGCACCTGCCTCGCAGCCTGATCAGCCTACAAATGGGCCGCCCCAAAGGGGCCCTAATCCTAGCCCGCCTATCCATCCCTCGAGCCCCCAAAGGCCCGAGCAGCCACCGATGCCTCAGGACGACGTCCCGCTAAGGGACCCTGAGGCACAGCCTCCATCCCAGGCTGGTCACGGTAATCCCCCGCAACCGAGACAGAATAGGGCCGGGCAGCCGCCCCGCAGTCTTAGACCCCATAGGGGCGAAGAGCCAAACCCTCCGAGCAGAGGACAGCGTCCTTCTGGCAACAGAAAGAACTCAGAGACAGGCTCTGCAGTTCGGGGCCCCCCACGGCATGACAATGCACGGGGACCTACCGACCAGCATAGGCCACCCTCTAACGCTCGGGAGGTTCCAGCGCGGGAAGGCAATCAAGGGAACAGTCGATCCCATCATAGCCAATCAAGGTTCAGAGATGGCTATGATTATAACGAGGCCGAATCAGGCAGACGAAACGTCGGTCGGAGAAATAAGGAAAGAGGTGGGGGCAGAAGCCTACCACCTAGGGATGACCAACCCGAAAGATGGGACGCTGGGGGGCAGCCCAGACAAAATAACGTCTTTAACTGCCTCGGAGCCAGCGAACAGCGGCAGAGAGATGAGGATTTAAGAGACGTACTCAACGATCGTCGGGAACAGCACAACGAGTACGTTCCCCCAGCACCAGAGGCCCCGGCGATTCTTGGCGCCGTGCAGGCCCAGATAGATGCCCTCAACCAGGCAGTGGAACAGCTAGTCGGGGGAAGAACATCTTATATCGATCACGATAAGAGAAAGGACACTCATTTCGTTCAGAGGATAGCTATGGCAGAAACTCCTAGCAAGTTTAAGATGCCTACGCTTCCAAACTTTGATGAGTATGGTGACCCGGTATCTCACGTCAACAAGTTTGAGATACAAATGGACATTCAAAAAGTGTCCGAAGATGCTCGGTGCAGGATTTTCCCTGCAACACTTTCCGATGCTGCACAGGAGTGGTTTTTCAAATTCCCTCCTGCAAGTATAGTTTCCTGGGAGATGTTCGTGAAGGAATTTTACGAACAATTCTATGCAAGTCGTGTGCACCCAACTGAGGCAAATCAGCTGGTCGAAATACGCCAGCAAGACGGGGAACCACTGAAAGATTACGTCCAGCATTTTATGCGAGCAGCTGCTGGAGCGAAAACAGTGGGAAACGAAGGCAAGATGATGGCCATAACTGCGGGAGTTAAGCGTCGTACGCCTCTCTGGAACAGTCTCAGAAAGCATGGGGTCAGGACTACCCATGAATTTTTGGATCGAGCTGATCGGTACATTAAGCTCGAGGATGCCATCGCCAACGAAGGAAAAACCCCAGGCAAGGATAAGGAGACTGCCGAGCCCACCAAAGCCGCCAATGGGTCGAAACCCAACGACAAAGGTAACAGGAACAGCAATGGCAATGGCAAGAATGGGGGGAAACGGCCGCACAATGGGCCTTCCACCTCTAACAATAAACGAGCTAAGGGTAATCGTTATGAACCTCGGTGCACTAACTACACTGCCCTTATTGAATCTCGGGGAGAGGTGTATCAGGCCACGAGTTCCAGTGTGCCTTATAAGAAACCTTCCCCCATTCGAAAGGATATTTCAAGAAGAAACACTACCAAGTTTTGTCATTATCATAATGACTACGAACATGATACCAATGAATGCAACCAGCTGAAGGATGAAATCGAGTTCCTTATTAGAAAAGGACACTTGAGAAGATATGTACGGGCCTCGGGAAATTCCCAACGAGAAGCTTCAGGTGGCAATGAGCAGGCACCCACGCGTCAGTGCTCGCCACCTTTGCAGCCTGATCCCGTAACTGGCACATTGTTAACCATATGTAGAGGCCTGCACCTCGCAGGAAACAGTGGAAAGGCCAGGGAACGATATGCTCAGACTCTGCGCCACGACCAAGACATCGAGATGATGACTGTGGAGGACCGCGCACCAAAAAAGGCTCGGTCAGAAGAGGGTGAAATAACCTTCTCTAATAGCGATGCTCAGCATGTCCGGTTCCCACATTCCGATCCGCTAGTCGTGGATATCCAAATGGCCAATATGATGGTGAAGAGAGTGCTAGTTGATACAGGAAGTTCAGTGAACACCCTGTATAAATCTTTGCTGGAACGCATGAAGTTGTCCGTTAAGGACTTGGAGCCCTGCAACCAAACAATCTACGGCTTCTCAGGCGAGGGACTCGCCCTAGCAGGATCAATCAGGCTTCCAGTCACAGCAGGTACAGCGCCTGCTACCAGGACATTACTCGCTACTTTTATAGTAGTCGATTGTCCTTCAGCGTACAATGCTGTCATTGGAAGGCCCATACTAGTTGACCTACGGGCCGTCACCTCCATATGGCACTTGGCTATGAAATTCCCGATAGACGCAAGGGTAGGACGCGTATTGGGAAATCAGAGAGAAGCAAGGGAGTGCTACAATGCCTCAGTCACAAAGGCGAAGAAGGGAACGTTGAAGAGCACTCCCCCAGACAGATTGCAGATGGCTATTGATACACAAGCCCAATCAGGTGATGGAGTCACCAAATAGGGTATTGCCCAAAGTGAGGACAGGGATTTAGATCCTCGCTTTGGGGATTTTGAGGAAAATGTTGGACCCATCGAGGACCTGGAAGAGGTCCAGCTTGGCAAAAGAGACCCGACCAGAGTCGTAAAGGTCGGGAAAAATTTAGAAGCAACCACGAAGCATGCACTGGTGGAATTTTTGAGAAAGAACCAGGAAGTTTTTGCCTGGTCACACAAAGACATGGCTGGGATAGATCCTGCAGTTATCAGCCATGTCCTGAATGTTGACAAGAGTTTTCCACCCGTGCAACAGAAAAGAAGGCTGCTCGATAGGGATAGATTGAAAGCCTTAAAGGAAGAAGTTGAAAGATTGAAGGAGAATGGGTTTTGTAACGCCATGGCTACCCCAGAACAGTTACGGTGAACAGTGAACCAGAAATTTGACCTGCTACCCGAGTCCTTTGGTTAAAAACGTGATCTAAGTGTTATTACCAGGTTAAGGTGGAAAACCAGTAAAAAGGAAAGGATACATTTCATTAAGTAAATAAACTGCTCATGAGCCTTTCAAAATGTTTACAAGCTGTTCATAATACAAGAGGGTCGCTACTGTTTCAAATTTACAATCCCCGCCGACCTAAGCAGCAAAAAGAGGGTAAACCCCTAGTCCCTCTGAGACCTCCCTGACCGTGGTGGTCAAGCGGCCCAATATGTACACAACATCGCCCAGGCTCTCCACTCAGGGTTGGGTGAGCTTCTCTTTCCCTTTACCTGCACCACATAGCACCCATGAGCCAAGGCCCAGCAAGAAAACACAATAAAGCATGACATAATATCAACAACGATCATAGTAACCATTCAGGACTATCAGTCCATAACAGATAGGTGACAATAGCCAAAGTCACAAAAGATGGGTACAGCTCCCTCTATCCATGTGACGATAGGGTCACCAAGGCTTAACTGATAAGTGGTTCTCTCATAAGTTTGTTCAGCATAGGTGCATGGGGATTGGTCACCAACATAACCTTCCTCCCGACTCTAGAGTCGTAACTATGGACAGTGTCCCTTAGCCATGTGACAAACAGTCACCGGGGTCATATACCTTGGCTATGAACATCTGGTCTTAGACCAGGCAAGCTCTTATAAGTTCTTCGACCTTAGGGTCGGTCCAGCATTAATGCCATAGAGCCATTCAATGCATGTTCATCGACTTTAGGGTCGGTCCCTGACTAGTCAGTGCCATAAACAAGTAATCAACGTTCACTAGCATTTAATATGCAATCCATGTCCACATATATCAACCAACATGCTTCCATAACAAACCATGCATGTCACATACATATACAGGGTGCAACTGTATCCATACATTGTTTTCTTACCTCAGATTCGAGCTAGAAAGATTAAAAGAACGACCCGTGAGAACGATCAACCTTTAGTCCTTTAGCGGTCACCTAATTAAAACCACACATGAGACATCATTAATAATAATGATCAACATAGGTTCCCACACCAATATCTAGCCTCCAAAAGATCAATCCCAACTAATCCAAGTAGTAGGGACACTCCTGAGGCCTATAGCTAAGTTCCCGAGGTCAAAACGAGCAAACGGGGCGAAAACAGGGCAAGGGCTGCGGCCTTAGCACCTTGGGCCACGACCCCCAGGGTTCCCAGAGGCAAGGGTCGCGGCGCCCAGCAGGCACAAAGCCTCCACCTGCTTCTTCAAAGAAGGGCCACGGCGCCTCAAGAACAGGGTCGCGGCTCTCCACCCTGGGCCATTCCCAAACGTGATTTTATCACTCTAAAGCCTCCAAAATCATACCTAAACATTCTCCAATCATCAAAACAAAGTTCCCAAGCTTCCCCATGCATCAAAACCCTCAAAACCCAAGGTTCAAACGAATTGGAAACTCAACAATTCACGAAATCAATTCAAAGCTTAGAAACTCGGAAAATTCAAAACTTAAACTTAGATTACCTTCAATTTGGTTGTTTTCCGTTAAATCCTTCAGTTAAGAAGCTTCTAATCTTTCCTAGGATCGCTATGCCTCAATCCTCGCTTGATTCTGACTCCTAGAACTCGAGATATCTTCGAAAACGCTCAAACGGTGAAACGAACTATCGAAAGGGAGAACAAGAGGTTTTCTAATCGTACGTTCTATCTGACAGCTACTTCAAGCTTAAGTAACCTCAAATAAAACCTAGTGCTCGGGGTCCCAAAAACACCCCCGGGGACATCATAGTCAAAACCTCCGAGATTTTACCCTGATCTCAAATATTCCCAACTTATCATCAAATAAACATTTCTATTACCCCAAAACTGACCCCATTATGACAAAACCGCTAATCCATCATATATGACCATCTCATGCCGAATAGCTCGAATATATCTCCATAATAATGGAATCTCATTCACAAATCAAGTTATGCACCCAAATACACAAATTCACCCTCAGTGGGCCAAATTGTCAGAATAGCATAATTATTTAAATGTGGACCCACATGCACGCGTATAACATCATATCATAATATAATTCACATATACATGCATAATATCATTTAATGGCATAATTAAACATGTATGGCCCTCCCGGCCTACTAACCCTGCCATTAAACCATATCGAAGAGTTCGGGGCATTACAGGTTTATCCGGGTGGCGTTTTATCCATCGTGGGTCTCTAATCCAGTACTGGTTCCCAAGCCTAACGGCAAATGGTAAACCTGTGTGGATTTCACAGACCTTAATAAAGCCTTCCCAAAGGATTGCTTCCCACTCCCAAGGATCAACCAGCTGGTCGATGCAACTACAGGACACAAGATCCTCTCCTTCATGGATGCATACTCAGGATACAATCAGATTAGTATGCATCCCTCTGACGAGGATTACACCAGCTTTAGGACCGATACGGGGTTATACTGTTATAAAGTAATGCCCTTCGGACTGAAAAACACAGGTGTGACTTACCAGTGATTGGTTAACCACATGTTTAAGGAGTTGATAGGAGTAAACATGGAGGTATACGTGGACGACATGCTGGTAAAGTCGAAAAAGGCGGAAGGACATGTGAAGGATTTACAAGAGTGTTTCGATGTGTTGAACAAGTACCAAATGAAATTAAATCCTCTCAAATGATCCTTCGGAGTCGGATTAGGGAAATTCTTGGGGTTCATTGTCAATTCAAGAGGAATCGAGGCCAACCCCGACAAGATAAAGGCCCTGATCGACATGAAATCGCCAGAGAAGGTCAAGGATGTACAAAGTTTAACTGGAAGAATTGCCGCCCTAAGTAGATTCATTTCCAAATCGATGGATAAATGCGTCCCTTTCTTCAATCTACTTAGAGGCAACAAGAAGTTCGAATGAACAGGAGACTGCGAGCAGGCTTTTCAGGCCTTAAAAGCCCATATGGCACAACCTCCTATTTTATCAAAGCCTATTGAAGGAGAAACTTTGTTCATCTACCTGGCGATCACGGAAGTTGTTGCTAGTGCGGTACTGGTACGAGAAGAAGAAGGCGTACAAAAGGCGGTTTATTATGTAAGCAAGAGGCTAATCGGAGCAGAGTTGAAGTATCTCCCATCGAGAGATTAGCTTATTGTTTAATCTTGGCCTCAAGGAAACTACGTCCTTACTTCCAAGTCCATCCCATTATAGTCTTAACTGACCAGCCCCTTCGGCAAGTCCTCCAAAAACCAGAGGCAGCGGGGCGTTTGTTAAAATGGGCAGTCGAACTCGGACAGTTCGATATTACATATTCACCGCGAGCAGCAGTAAAAGGACAAGTCTTGGCTGATCTCATTGCAGAATTCCCTGAGCTCCCAGACAACAAGCAGTGTGAAAAGCCTCGTGCGCCTAAGCCCCAAGATGAAGCTCCTTCATGGAAGTTATTCACGGATGGATCGTCCAACAAATCTCATGCAGGAGCGGGAGTGATATTGATAACACCAGAAGGGCATCGATTTCACTGTGCTATTAGGTTCGACTTCACAGCATCAAATAATGAGGCCGAATATGAAGCACTCCTCGCTAGGTTAAGATTGGCAAAAGACTTGAGTATAAAAGTGCTTGATATTTACAGTGATTTGCAGCTGGTAGTAAATAAAGTCTTAGGGGAGTATCAAGTACAAGGCCTCAAAATGGTGGCCTATTGAAACAAAACTAAAGATCTGTTGGCTCAGTTTGAGAAGTATACCCTCCAGCAAATACCTCGGGATCAGAATTCAAACGCAGATGCCTTAGCCAAACTCGCAGGTGCGAAAGACACTGACACTTTGAATATTGTGCCAGTAGAAAGATTGTGCCAGCCAAGCATACGAGCAGATGAAACCAATATGGAAATCCGGATGGAGGATACATGGATGGCACCATACTTGGAGTATCTCACGAATGGTATACTACCAGCAGATAGAAACAAAGCCAGAGCCACCCGAAGGCAGGCTGCTAGGTACATGAAGGCTTTTGCGGGGATCACGCTGGGGGGCAAAGTTTGGCGAAAAAGATTCTAAGGCAGGGCTATTACTGGCCAACTATGAATGAAGACTCAATGGAGTTTGTGCGAAAATGCGATAAGTGTCAGAGATTTTCCAAGATCCCGTGCGCATCTCCCAACGAGTTAAAGCAGATGCAGAGTCCTTGGCCTTTCGCAATATGGGGATAGACTTGATTGGATCCCTGCCAACGGGAAAAGGTGGAGTGAAATACGCAGTCGTGGCAGTCAACTACTTCACCAAATGGGTCGAAGCTGAGCCGCTCGCTACCATAATGACCAAGAATGTTCTTGACTTCGTCATCAAGAACATTGTTTGCTGATACGGTTTGCCTCGAAAAATTGTCTCAGACAACGACACCCAGTTTGACAGTGACTTATTCACAGACTTCTGCGAAAGACACGAGATCGTCAAAAGCTTCTCTTCAGTCACGCACCCACAAGCAAATGGGCAAGTCGAAGCGGTGAACAAAACACTTAAAGATACTCTGAAGAAAAGACTTGAAGACGGTAAAGGAGCATGGCCAGAACAACTGCCTGAAGTACTCTGGTCGTATAGAACTTCTCATTGAATAGCGACAGGTCATACCCCATTTTCCTTAGCATACGGGTATGAAGCTATGTTGCCCGTTGAGTTAGATCCCCCCTCACATCGACGAATCACATACGACTAGGACCAAAATAGCCAACTGATGATGGAGTCCCTAGACTCAATTGAAGAGAAACGAGAAAGAGCCCAACTCCGAGTTGCTGCGTACCAGCAAAAGGTCGCCCGGTATTTTAACTCAAAAGTTAAAGAAAGGAAATTCAACGTCGGTGACCTAGTACTACGATGAGTTTTCTTAAATACCCACAATCCCACTGCTGGAGTGCTCGGACCAAACTGGGAAGGACCTTACCAGATTGAAGAAGTCCTTCATCCAGGCACCTACAAGCTTGCACGCTTAAATGGAGATCTTGTTCCACGCTATTGGAACGGTGAACACCTGCGCAAGTATTACCAATAAATAGTCCTTTTTAAAGGACTGGCTTGTATTAATTTTTACTTTTTACAAGTTTCGAAAAAGGGTTAGCCACGTTGTATGGCTAATCGCTTATAAGTGTAAGATCTTTTTAAGATCACTCGTAATGACATGTTTAGTCCATTTTTAATACGAGATTATAAGGGACTGTGCATAGCCAGTCATTCTTGCCAACCTTTGTAAATTTATTTTTACAAGTATTTGTTCATTACATGTGTTGTTTTGCTGTATTATAAGTGTTACGTTTCCTACTGAGCAGTAATGTTCGCACAGGTCGTGGTCAAGGCAAGTGACCAAGGACCTAAAGCTCCTCGATCACTTGGGGGGCATATAAGGTACATCGATAGCAAAGCATACCAATAAGTATGTAAACACATGAACAAAATGAGTGAAAGCATGCTACGGTACTTAGAGTATTTTTCAAAATTTATATTTTGTTAAATCAAGCCAAAGTACTATGCTAAGTTCGGTCATGCAAACAGATGTTATAATAGGCAAAAATATTATAAATATCAAAAGGCATTCTTTTACACCGCGAGCAGTACTGCTCGGATGTAATTGTTTAATTATAAGTAAAAAGCTGCCCTTGCAGCAAAGTAAAAAGCTTCCCTTGCAGCAATAAAAACCAATTGTCTTTACAATGCGACCCGTGGGCCATAAAAACGAAATAAAAATAAAAAAATTATTGAGGAGCAGGAGGGTCTTGAGGATTTGGAGGAGTGCCTTGGTTAGCCAGAGGACCAGCTTCAACATCAGCGGCAGGCACTTTGGCCTTCTCTTCCTCTTCCAGCCGAATGGCGCACTGCGCCATTAGAGTCTTCTTCAACCGCTCAGACAGGTAGTTGATGTTAGCCTCCCGGTTGTGCTTCCAGAATTCATAGAGGCAAAGATGAGTGGCCTCCTTGTTCTTCTTCAAATTCTTGGCCCCGTCCTCCTCGAGTTCCTGCACTCGCTTTTCAAGCTCCCTCGTCTCTTGCCTGCTGGCGATCAGATCAGACTCAAGCTGCTTACATTCTTGAGTGTTGAGCCTGGCACTTTCCCTGATTTTTTCTCTGGATTCATTGGCTTTCTTCAAGGCATCTTGGGCGTCCAGAAGCTCCTTGGTGAGAGTAGCTTGGTCCTCGCACATTTGTTCGTACTGTTTGGACAGCTCCTTATTCTCCTCGAGCAGCTTGTCCTTGTCAGCCTCAAATGCTTGCTTAGTCTGGGCAAGCCTGGAGTCGAATTTCTTGCCCCGAGAAACCAACGCCCCAACACGGCGCCAGCTAGCAGTTAGAGTTAGCAGCCCCTGAAAGACAAAAAGTGATATAAAGTAAGAAAAAGAAATCAGACATAGATGATAAAGCAGCAGGAGATAACTTACGCCAACTATCTCGTTCAACCCTTTGTTGACGACCTGATCAGCCTCCATTGAGGCAGTTTCAGTGATAGCAGCCTGACTGCACCTGTGCTTCGAAAGCTTGTATATCCTCTCCCTGGCAGACCCGACCACGAAGCTGGGCAGGGAGCCTTCGGGCAAGTTGTCCAATGCCTCCTTGTCAGCAGCCTTAGAAGAAGGCTGTGGATTAGCGGGAGTGGGATTCGTCTGCTCGGTAGGGGGCGGAGGTGGTGAGTTCTCCTTGGAAGGGGCGGTGGCTGGAGCATCGTCTGTTCGAGCCTTCTTCGAGGGAGTCTTGCTGCTTTCCCCTCGAGCCCTATTGCTATCCTTCTTCGGGACAGAAGAGGCGGCGGCAGCCTGATAGTGCTCAAAGACGTCCTCGGAGTCCATACCTGCACAAAAGGAAACACCACAAGCAGTAAGACCAAAATGGTCATGCAGGATAAAAGAATAGAAGTAAAAGGATTATAAGTAAAGTACCCGCACTATAACTACTGGTCGTAACATTATTTATTGAACTACCTACTTCCTGGAAGAAATCTGAATTTAAGGAGGGAGCATCCCTAAAGTTTCCATCCCCATCAAATAGATGAGAGGGAATTGGAAAATGGTTTAAAAGCGAGATTGTTATACCGTTTTCATCCGACGAGT
This sequence comes from Humulus lupulus, assembly GCF_963169125.1. NCBI lineage: Eukaryota > Viridiplantae > Streptophyta > Magnoliopsida > Rosales > Cannabaceae > Humulus > Humulus lupulus. Next base: position 13,277,935 of record NC_084796.1, on the reverse strand, counting down.
CGTCAAAAATTTCGGTAAGCTCAGCAGCCTTTTGTTTTCCTTTGCCCTCGGGGGCCAAGGGTTTCTCTGCTCGACGAGGGACGGCAAGTTCCTTGATCGTAACCCCAGTTGGTCTCCTCCGCGGAGGAGACGCTTGGGGTTGCTGCTCGGGTTCCACTTCGACTTGGGCGTTCTCCGCCGAAGGTTCGCTCGTCGCCGGTTGGGGATTCCAAAGGCCGGCCAGCCTAAGGTTAGCCTCATTAACTAAATTTTTGACACTCTTATCAGCATTCTGCATGCTGGCTAAGAGTTCCGCCCTTGACTCCATCCCTGGAGTTGGGGTCGGACGTAACCATGGGCCTGGAACATAGTAGAATGTCAAGGCATTGTGGCAGAAAAACACTAAGCGAAGAAGCTAGTAACGCAAGAATTTTTACCTCCTCGGGTGAAGGCCAGGTTGTCTGCGACTAAGTCGGGCGTAAGGAAGTATTCCTGATGATATCTCTCCACGTTGGAGATGTGAGTAGTGTCGGATAAGAAAGTGCGCCCGGTTTCTTGATGGCAAAAATGGAAAAACCCCGTGCCATCTTGGTTGGGGTTGAACTTAAGGTCAAAGAGAAAATTGACCTCGTGGGGAGTGGGATGTGGCCATTTTTTGAGATTGTACAGGATATAGAGTGCGGCCAGCATTCTATATCCATTTGGGGTGATTTGAAAGGGGGCAACTCCAAAGTAATTTGCCACCCCCTGAAAGAACGAGTGAAGAGGCAAGGTGGCACCTGCCTCGATGTGAAACCGCGACCAGGCGCTGTAGGCCCCGCCTAGCAGATTGGCCCTCTAGTCAATAGAAGGTCTGACCAGGGTCACCCCTGTCAGTTTGTACTTATTCAAGTAGTTGGCGATCATCCGTATCGTCACCGTACTTTGGGGAACAACATGCCACTCGACAGCCAGCTGAGCAACGTGTCGAGGATGGGCATGCCTTTGTACGTTGGCATCAGGAGCATTTTCACCTCGACCACTGGTCAAGGGGGCATCAGCAGTAGGCTGGCCCGAGGAGTTAGGGATTTTTCTTTTTTGAGCTTTTGTTTTTGTTCGAGCCATTCTCTGGGTTGGGACTGGAGAAGGGTTTGGGCTAGGGCAAGAAAAAGGGATATCTGGTATCAGAGTAGAGGGGTTTTCTTCGCCTTCAAACAGTTGAGCCAGGAGGTTGTCTTCAATGGGTCTTTCTCCTCCCCAAGGGTCTTGCATATGAACTGCAAACAGACAAAGGAGGAGATAAGACACGTAGCCTGCGGAGATACGTAGGAGATTGGAATAACGTTGCTCGCATCTATTGACCAGCAGCATCCTACCCATACACTAAGTTTGGTGCTAACAGTTTGAAAAACGGATCAACGAAGGAAGTAAAATGTTTCCTAAAAATGAACTTTTTCAACTCCTAAAGGGCGGGAAAAGACCCAGTTTTTTCAGCTAGCTTAAAGATTGAATTTTTACGTCAATCTTACGCCCTAAACCTATGATCCTTACTATCGAACTCGCTCCTAACTTATATAAAGCAAAAATATACTCACTTACCAAGCATCATATGATTTATACAAAAATCCTCATAAAACCCTATTCAATAACACGGGAAATCATAGAGTACAGTAATTACATGCATGACATAATGAAGAGTTTAAAAGACGAAGTGATTACCAGGGAAAAGGTGGAGATTCAGAAAAACAAAGGATTTCGAGTCAGAAAGACCTTCGGCAGGACGTCTGATCAGTTTAAAAAATCTGGGCTCCGAAGCAAAGTTCTTGAAGTTCTTGATTAGGAATGGTAAGTAAAGAATTATATGAGAGATAAAGGGGTTACTTATAGAGGCTGAAGTATGACAAAAAGTGGCAATCATGACTTTCCCATTTTCGAAACGTGAGGGAGTGTATAAGCCGCCGAACTGATTTCTTGAAAACCAAAATGCTTGATTAGACATAATTATGTCACGGTTTCCAAAAACGCACGAGGATTCTGACAGATTTCGTGGGGCATATGAACGGTTGTTTCCCAAAAGTTTCTTTATTGCTAGTCGCACTAAACAAACTTGGGGGGCAAATGTTATCCAAAAAACAAGCATGGATGACATGGCAAACGTTTAGTATACGTGGCTAACATCTGGTAGAAGTCTTGCTCGACCATCGACCAGGAAGATGTCTATGGTGCAATGCTCAATCTTTATATACGACCAGCTTGGTCGTATACTCGCTATATTTGGAGAAGATCTTAGGCAGTTATAATGATATCCGAAATTATCTCCCATGATTTCCTGAATATCCGATTATTTAGGAAATAATATCTATAACAAATTAATGTAATCCCCCTTGAGCCTATAAATAGAGAAAGATAGCTCAAGGAAAGGACCTTTGGCTTCCTAATTATCTAAGATTAGAGTTTACGAGTGTATTAGAGCTATCATATCTGATATATTGTTTTGTTCTTCAGAGGTTTGTGAAACTCATTGAACCCTATTTCTTTGATCACTCCTTTGAATATTATATCAATAACACCTCAAATAGACGTAGGTTATTACCAGATTCTGGGGCCGAACCACTATAAATTTATGTGTGTTTTATTGTTTTTGTCATCATTCTCATTTCAACATATCTGTCCACATCAAGCATTTTATCTCCGTGTCAGTTGACCAAAATCAGAGTCAACAAATCCAATTATGTCATCCCGACACACTAATAAAGGCACTAAACTTTATTATCAAATTTGGGGCGTTACAACCTGCAATATATTAGTTTACCACAGAGATGTAGGAGATTGCTTATTGTAGAGAATTATAAGTCCTAGTAAGAATATAATTTACAATTGTAATTTGATATCACATTAAATATATGAATTCTTAAATTCACATTAGAGAGGCATAGGTGGATAGTTGATTAAGTTAATAAGTCTAATTCTTATTTCATTGAATTAATATTTAGTATTGAGTTCTCTATTGTTCTATTTTATTGTTTAATTCCTTTAGTCTTATAAATTTGGAATTCATTATTTGTCAATCAATTAGAATTGAAGATTAATTTTTGGTAGTTAATAACTGTTGACGCCGTTTTTCGTCAAACAGTGAAAGAAGAGCACATAAACAAGAATTGATAATGGCCAAATACAATAAAACAAATCAAACACACAATTTTTACGTGGTTCAGTAGTTAAATCTGCCTAGTCCACGAGTCTCTGTTATTAATCTCAAGATTATCTCTGAAAATTCTCAGGGATGAATTCTTCAGAGTTTTCTCTCAAGGATCAGAATTTCGGTCCTTTACAATGGTGCATGACCTCTCTATTTATAGAGAAGGCTGCAGAATACTATCCCACATATTTTGGGTAGTTACTCTTTTTGTGTAAATAAAATAAATGGCTTTAAATGCCTATAATCAGATATAAAAGGAAACGTCCCTGAAGACCAGGAAACGCATAACTGATCAAATAATATCCCACGATTCCAGGGGATTTACATTAATAAATGAGGATTACATCTCATATTTATAATACTTGTAGATATTCAAGATGGTGATCGCGTATCTCTGAGGCTTTAGCTTCCCAGGTTTCCCGTCATCTGTCGAGCTGAAGATATCTTTCGAGTTCACGTGGCTTTCGAGATCGCACGTTCATCGAGCTCGCGACCCCTGATCTGAAGTCGTCCCTGAAGATGAGGGTGTTCTCGGAGCTACCTTCCGATATCGCGATCGTTTCGAGGTCACCATATTCGAGGTCATATATCGTACTCTGCAGGCTCGATATACAATCCTGGAGCATACTCTAATCCTTACGAGACCGTTTGTTGCGAATCCAACTTTCGAGGTCACATTTTCCATGGCTCAAAATCTGGGTATAACAATAACAGTCTTCGTGGGAACGATACTTGATTTATCACTTTATTACTTGTTACGATTATGTATACTTGCGTAGTTAAAAATTCTCACAAAACAAACCATAACAAGTGAATCAAAGAACTTAAATGACATGAGCATGAGTTCATAATCACTTCAGGATTAAGATCAATTTGTATACGATCATCTTATTGATATGTTTAATTAATACTTATAAAACAAAACGGTATTTAGTTAAGTATTAATAACATATCAGGTTCAGTTCTTGTATAAACACATTATACAAAGTACATTCACTAAGATGTCCTACTACATTAGTAATTCAGATCTAGATTGCATGTATTCATAATACTAGTGAACCGTGCTTACAGTATTTAATCTAAATATTTCATATAACTTTGTTCTGAAAGTTGATATGGCTAAAGTTTTGATAGATTAGAGAGGTTTATTGAGAAGGCAACGCGGAAACTTGGTTATAGGCAAGTTTGGGTTGCAAAAATTATGAGTTGTGTCACTACTGTGAGATTTTCTTTTTTATTAAATGGGGAGGTTAAGGGAGAAGTTATTCCTCAAAGAGGCAATGGGCAAAGTGATCCATTGTCACCTTTCCTTTCCCTCTTTTGCGTTGATGCCCTTTCATGCCTCATTCAAAAGGGGAAAAAATCAAGTAACTGTTTATTTTTTGCGGATAATAACCTTTATTTTCTTGAATGATAAAGTAGAGGAATGCATTTATTTCAAAAGCATACTTGAGAGTTATGTTAAGGCGTGGGGGAAGTCATAAACTACAATGTCTAAAAGGACTTTTGGAAAACGGACTCTAGTGATGTTAAGGAAAGATTGGTTGGGATGATGGAAGTGGAGGTGGTTGATAATTATGGAAAGATAATTTTTACCAACACCACAAGGAGGTGGTATATCGCTATTGGTGTAATTCAATATCGGGTTTCACACATTTTAATTTAATAATTACTATAAGATATCGCTAAACAACTCTAAAGTGTCACCTCATGTGGTGTTGGCCACATAAAAGTGCCAAATAGCAACACTCTTATAGAAAATATCTTGTTCTTTCTTCGTTTGTGAGGAGAAGGAAGAAAGAGCTCTTTGGAGCCATAAAAAGCTAAGTTTGGAATAAGTTAAAAGAGTCGAAGGCCCAAATGTTTTCCATGATTGGTAGGGAAGATCTCATTAAAGTTATTATCGAAGTCATTCTATGGTATGCTTGAGTTGCTTTAGATTACCTAAGTCCCTAATTTATAGCCTTCATAGCATGCTGCCCGTTTTTGGCGAGGAGGGTCAGATAAGAAAAAGAAGATGCATTGGTGCAAATGGATTGTTCTTTGCTTACCCAAAGATAGAGGGGGGCTTGGCTTTACGAATCTTGAAGCCTTTAATCAAACCCTCATTGCCAAGCAAGTATAGAGAGTTATTAGGAACCTAACTCTCTTTGGAGCAAAGTTCTTAAAGAATGCTAATTTTCTAACATTAGAATCCTCGATGCTAAACGTGGGTCCACACCACGGCATCGTTTGGAGAAGTATCATTTAGGGGAAAAAGATCATTTTAAGAAGATATAAATGGAGAATTGGTGATCGGAATGAAGTTAGAGTTCTTGAAGACCCTTGGTTACCAAGACCTCTTAGTTTTAAATATTTTTAGAAGCCTTAACTTTCCAATAATCTCCATGTAATAGATTTGAAACTTGATGATGGTCAATGAGATGAACTTATTAGAAGAGTGTTTAATAATGAGAATGCTAATCTTATTCTTAAGTTGCCTAGTGAAAATGTGGGGTTGAGAGATAAAATTCTTTGGGACTACTCGAAAAATAGAAAGTAACTAGTAAGGAGTGGTTACAAAGTCTCCAAGGATTTAATTGAAAATGTTGAAGCTTAAGATATGTAAAAAAAACTAAGTCATGGTGGAAGTTCCTTCGAAAAGTGAGAATTCCACCGAAAGCTAAACATTTTTTTAATGGAAATCGAGCCATTCTTGGCTGCCTACTAATAGTGCTCTTTTCTGCAGGGGAATACCAACTAGACCGGAATGCTTCAAGTGTGGTGGTGGGTGTAATGAGGACATATGCCATGCCCTTTGGTGGTGTCCCTCAGTGTTGGAAATTTGGAAAAGAAAGCAAATTTTGGATGCACCTTAAAAGACTTAAAGATTTGGATGCAATCTCAATACTATCTACTTTGTCCAAATTGCTCTCTAGAGAGGAATTCAAGTTGTTTTCTGTTATTCTATAGCAGGTAAGGTATGGCATTACAGAAATTGTTGGAACCACACAACCAGGTGGTTCCCACATCTCAAAACCTGCTGAACTGGTGTGGAAAGTTCTGGCCGATTGGAGTGTGGCGAACAAGCGGATGAAACCAAGTAAAGCTGAATATGGATGCTAGTTCAAGGAGCAGCGAAAGTCATTGTGATCTTGGTATAGTCTAGTGAGCAAATACCATTTGGGAATGGTGATTTGTGCAAAATCCATCAATGTTCAGGGGCCCTTTGAAGACTAACTGCTGAAGTAATAACTGTCAAAGAAGGGTTGATTCTTGCTGAGGAGACTGGCAGTCCTAACGTCAGCATCAAAACTGACTGCCTTAATGTCTTGTATTTGCTGAACAATAAGAATAATTTATGCAGTGATCTTGATGGTTTACTTTGTAATATTCATTCCCTTATCCTAGAAAATGTTTCCTTGGATTTAAGTTTGAACCCAGCGAGGGTATTAGTAATGGTGTTGCCCATTGTTTAGCCAATGTAGCTTTGTGTATTAAAGCTTTAGCTAGCTAAAATAGGGATCTTCCGTCTGCTGAATGTGCTACTATTGAAGTAGACATGCCTATTAGTGTAATTTGGATTTTGATTGATGAAGTTGTTACGTAAGTGCTTGTAGTAGCATTTGGTTGTAGTGCTCAGCTAGCAAGTTTCTTTCTTCAGATACGTGTGTTAGAGAAATAATCCTATAAATGTATTACGTCAAAATATAAAAAAAGACAAAAATAGCCTATCAATATCTAAATTACTATTTCAAAACAAGAAACAAAATCAAATATTACTGAGATTCTACCTAGACAGGGATAGCATTTGCTCCCCCCCAAAAAAATGTAATACAGAAGAGAAGAGGGACTCCATTATACTGAAATATACACCTGAGTCCTTGTGGGATCTCGTCACTTGGATTATACAATAACAAACAATCATAAGCTTACAAGAACAAATAATGGGAACAATGACGAGCAAAAATAAAAAAGATAGCATTCTCGAAAACCGAAAAGGGCTAAGCAAAAAAGGAGAACTCTGACAAATAATACCCTTTTTTTCATTATTCCATCGCCAAAAAAAAGAAACTCTGAAAGTTGTTATTTACTCCTGAAAAATATATTTGTCGATATCCCTACCGAGGAAGGCTTGAATCCGCGGATAAACTTGTGCGAAGAAGCCAGCCGGGGGTCCTCTCTGTTAGTTTTCCTCCTTGAAGGCCCCCCAGAAGCAGCTCCCATGCTTTTGACAGATTGTGATGATCTTGAATTGAACACAGCTGAACCAAAAGAAGAATCAGATGCACCAAATGACAAAGGGCCTTTGTGTGATGTTTCTTGCGGGTATCCAACCGCTCCATCTTGATGGGGAGGTGGAAATTTCTCGCTTTTGCTCTTGGCATTTGTTTGTGTGGCAACTCTCCACCTCTGAAAATCAAGTATAGGAAGCCATAAGTATTTATATGTCTTTTGTTAACAGAGCAGTGTTATGCAAGTGTCACTCATTTTTATCAAAATACTGATATGACCACATGCATAGCACATTGAAGAGCAGTAGTTCACAACTAAATTGCTGGTCTTTGCATATTGGGGTGGATAAATTCTACACTTTACTTGCAAATGCATAAATAAGAGGCTAATTAGCAGCAGAGAATGAAAAGATTTATGGTTGATTTAAAGTCTTTTGGCTATGCGGAGACCAAAAAAGGCAGATAATGTAAGAATAGAAACAGAGATGAAAACATAGATGATGTTAGATTGGAGACGGAGAGAGAATACATACATCTAAGTTTGCTTGAACCTCTGCATTGGCTTCTGGAGCTGGAACTGCTCGACCAACACGATCACGAACCTTAACTTTTCTTGCACCATCAACAACATGAGATTTCCCACTAAGACCTCTTTGCCTGACATTAAAAATAGATACCAACTGTCAACACCTAACCAAGATGAATCCAGAGTATACAGGAAATGTGAAGTAGCAAAAGTAACCTTCTAGCTTCTTCTTCTCGTAATTTTACATCTAATTCTTTGCTGGGAGGATACTTAGGTAAACTTGATGGCTCACAAGGATGAGGCTCAGTGGTAAAGAACTGCTCCCACACATAAGAATGGTTATGTTTCCTTTCTCAAATTATGAGTCAATGTTCAGAACAAAATAGCTTGTTTTATTTGTGCAAAATAAACTTGAAGGATACTCACTTCTCTCTGTAGAGCTGTAGTTGCGTCACCTCGTCCATCAGGGTCTATCGAAAGGAGAGATTCTATTAGAGGTAGCGAAGGAGGAGGAAAATCCTTGAATGTTTCTGCTATACAGCGCTTGTATGGTTGCTGTGGCTTAAAAAGTGTTGCATTTGGCAACCTATATTTCTTCCAGTAGTCCTCAGATGGGGAGCCACATAGTTTAAATATCTTGTGCAGTTGTTCAACCTTATCATGGAAACAAATTTCAAAGGGTTTGGTATGTCAAGCTGAGAACTATACTTTTCAACAGGAAAATACAGTGACGCAAGTAACCAAAAATTGATGTAGAAAAAAGCGTAAAGTAGATAAGACCAATCTCCAAATGAGTAAACCACAAAATAAAATTAAAAGGCCGAGTAGAATTGCTGATACTTTCAACGAGAAGAAATAAACTTCCTAAAACATGTACTTAAAAGTTTCTGTTTATCCCATAAAGAAGTATCCCTTGCTATAACAAAAGAAAAAAAGAAAAATCTTCCATCCCATCCTTCCACAAACCAAAGACAGAATGGAACGGAACAGATGCTTTACTTCAAACTGAAAGGAAGTCATAAATTAAACTCTTGCATGAAAGACCACAAAATGCTACTCAATTATACAGAAATCGTGGAAAAGATACTGATAATAGTTTAGTTTGTATCTCTTTGAAATGAGTAAGCAAAAATAAGGAGAAATGTTAAAAAAAAAAACAAGATAAAAGAATTTGATACCTCTGTCCGTCCTGGCATAATTGGCTTCCCAGCAAGTAGCTCGGCCAAGATGCATCCAGCACTCCAAAGGTCAATACCAACTCCATATATTGTGGCTCCGAGTAGAAGTTCTGGGGGTCGATACCAAAGGGTGACTACTCGACTAGTCATTGGTTGCCTGTGGTTAGGATCATAGAAAGTAGCCAGCCCAAAATCAGCAATTTTCAGAATCCCTTCATTGTTAACAAGCAAATTGGAACCCTTGATATCACGGTGTAAAACACCATTGTTGTGGCAATGCTCGAGTCCAGAAAGCAATTGCTTCATATAGCACTTAATCTGAAATATATAAAGGGATAAACCAACATATAAATATCAATAGGAAACTGAGATCTATAATATCAATATAGAGGCAGGAAACCATACACAATCACACCCCTTTCATAATCAGACATTAAATGCTAATCTTAATGGCTTTGGCAAATCCATGACAATATAATAAAACACAACGTCTTAATTGGCCGCTTTCTTTTCCATAATTGGTAGCTTGATGGATACACGAAGTTTCGATGAATTTGCAAGCCAAAAAGATAAAAACATAACTACACATGTAAGCTAAATCCATCATTAAAAAGCACATAAATCAAAGATTTGAGTATCTCGAAGCTATTAGGAAATGGGTCCCAATAATATAGTCTAGGAAGCTCTTTTAGTAACATCAAAGCTAACAAAAAACAAAAGGACAAACAAACAGCTTACATGAGTTTTAGTACCTAACAGGGAAAATAAAAGCGGGTAGGAAAAAACACAATCAAAGTCATCCAAATCAACTTAGAAACATCACAATAAATCCAACCCACATGCCAAAATTTGTCCAAGTATCGAATAAGATCTACATTGTAGTTACAGCACAACAAACCAAATTAGATAAACTTCAAGCACCCAGTAATCAAGCTCAAATTTTTACCTGAGGCTCAGTGAACTTGACCCCTGACCGGGCAGCAAGGCCGGCGAGATCATGTTCCATGTACTCGAATACCAAGTAAAGACTACAAGACATTCTTGAGGTAGCTAAGCCTTCAAGCTTAAGCACATTGGGATGATCAAGCTTTCTCAGCACAATAATCTCTCTGGCCATGAATTTCACACTCTCTGGCTCCAAAGTATCAAACCTTACCTTCTTTAACGCCACTATTTTCCCACTAAGAAGATCCCTAGCTTTATACACATTGCTGTAAGTCCCTTGCCCAATCTGAAAAAACGCAAACAAAAATCATTCATATTAAAATAAATGATAATGAAGATCTTTGATATTAAGATTCTGACAAAAATAAAAATAAAATAACCTTAGCCAGTCTCTCAAAACTGTTGGCGCGGCGAGGGGTCCAACCCTGGATCGCATCGCCGGCGGCGTCTAAGAGCCAAGATGGCCAACCTTGCTCGTTAGTAAGGAAAGGTTCTGGCCTAGGTTTCCGGTGCTCAACCGCCGGTAAATCACCGGTCCGTTTACTCGTCCTCTGCCTCTCAGTTTCTCTCTTCTTATTTCTAACGACGACATCGACGGTGTTAGCAGAGCGACTTTGCTCGACTTTCCGGCGACTGCGTTGAGCTCCGGTAGATCTCGGACGATCCCCGGAGGCTTCGGTGCCGAGAACACAACCCATGGGGTCACTTCTCCGAGCTCCGTTTCAACATCGGAACTGAGATTACGAGCCGAGCTCCGGCATCGGAAAACCGCCACTTGAGCTCGCTCGCTCACTCGCGTGTCTTAAAAAAAACAAAAATAAAAAATAATAATAATTAAAACCGAAAAAGGCTCAAAACGTCGTCGTATTACGAACTAAACTGGTTTTCTTCGAGAACTGCGGTGGTTGATAGGTGGCGACATATACCGGCGAAGTACGGAACAGCGAGAGAAGAAGAGCAAAGCTTATTATTAAGTGAGTTCTCTCTCTTTTACACACATATATATACTTGTCTTTAGTATAAATTATTAAGCCATAAGATTATGATATATTTACGGAAATACCACTACGAATGTAATAGAATATTAGCGATTTTGTGGAGAGGAGAGTAAGGGTAAAATAGGGAATACACAAAAGATCGCGGTAGATAGAAATTAAATAAAAATTGGAGAAAAGATAGTGACGTAATTGCAAAAAAAAAAAAAAGAAAGTTCTTTGAGAAAAATGTCAAACCAATGAGAGCTACTTTTTGACGTAAACCGTTTAAAGTCCAAAGTTTAAATTAGTGGATTTTTTTTTTATTATTTTTATTTTGTATCCTAACTACGTAACATTGACCTCTCTTGTTTTCATAATATGTGTAATAATAATGGAAATTTATATGTACGGGCTTTAAAAAGAGTTTTATTGGAGAGGTTAATTTGTGTTATTAACTCGCAAACATTTTTTGGTATGGTTTCTGTTTCATTATTGTATATATTTTAGTTATTTAAAGTGTTCCGTAAATTATTAGAAAATTCTGAATAATTTATGGTGCTAAAAATAAGTGTAAAAATAAGTTAATTAATTTTTTTATGTACGTGGAAAATAACATATTTAAATTTAATTTTCGACACTGTAAATTATTTAAAATTTTCTAAAAATTTACAGAATAATTTAAATAACTATAATATATACAATAATAAAAATTAATCATACTAAAAAATTTTCACGAGTCAAATTGTTGTTTAAAATTGTTTACTGGTGAGACTCTTCTTGAAACACCGTAGAACCATCCATAGAGAATAAAGTTTATATAGAAAAATTAGGTGAAATTGCATTTATTTTACAGACACTTAAAATTGATATATCTTTCTCTCAAATCTAAGCGTAGTATCTATTATTTGACTTGTCCCAATTTTTGTTTGCTATTTTTAAGTTGAAATTTCTCGGTGAAAGTGTTGTTTTGTTTCTTTCTATTTTAAACAACAAAAACATTACTTACAAAATTTAGTGGAAAAAAAATTATAACTTTTCATCACACGAATTTGGGTAATGCTAATGTTTTCTCTCTTTAAAAAATATATATATATATAAGTTTATAGGATAATTCTTGCAGGGCATTCACTTTAAATTTTATCAGTGAGGCTTTCAGTGTTCTCGGTCTGTGAATAGTTTTCGGTGCGATTTTTTTTTTATGATCATGTATATTGTAGTTGTTTAGAATATCCTGCAAATTTTCTGAAAATTTCGAATAGTTTACAGTACCGAAAACTAGGTTCAAATATGTTATTTTCCACGAGCATAAAAAAAATTAGTCACGCGTGCAACAACATATTTGAACCTAGTTTTCGGTACCTATTTAGAATTTTCTGCAAATTTGTAAGATGCTCTAAATAGCTACAATATACACGGTCATAAAAAAAATCGAGCTAAAAACTGTTCACGGATTAAGAACACTGAGAACCCCACCGGTAAAGCTTATAGTGAAGTCCCTATTGGAGAATTCTCCCTATTCATATATTTCCACGAATTAATGTGATATGATATTCAACCATGTAATTGTATAATTTAATTCATTAAAAAAAATTGTATCATTTAAAAAACTATAAATAAATAATAAAATTTATTTTGAAATATAAACAAGAAAAATATACCAAAATTAATTAGGCACCTGCTTTTGGTTTTTTATTTATTTTTTAATAACTCTTCTTTTGTTTTATTAATTAAAAGTGAAATAATGAATAAAAAATTATTGAAAAAAATGTCATAAAGATTTTTTATAATTAGTTTTTAAAAAATAAACAAAATTCTATTACCTTCCATTATAAATTTAGGGTTAATATTTTTTTGAATTTCCATTATCTGTTTTAATAAATTATTTTTTGCACTATTTGTTTTGTAAAATGGTTTAAATAGATTTATAAATCCAATTTTGATAAGAAAAAAATAAATATAATAAAACAATTATCAAGCAAAATGGTTGTACATTTGAATAGAATTAGTTGTTTGGTGAATTATTTGTGATCTTAGTTCAAAAAGTTTTGATCAAAATCGGATTTAAAAGTATATTTGAATTATTTTTCAAAACAAATAATTCGAAAAGTAATTTATCAAAATACATGATTCAAATAAATAATTAAACAAAAAATAGGTACAAAAAATATAACCTTAAAAATAAATAAATAACAACTGATAGAAAGTTAATTTTAACAAATTTTGTGAAATAAAATAATGTTCTTATGCAAAATATGACTTCTAGTCTTTTTTTTTAATAATGAAAATGTAAGATAAAATTAAGGTTGTGGTATAGAAAAGAAGTGATTCTAACTACCACCCAAAACACATATTGGAAAAAATAAATAAAGAGGGACATTATGATGGTTTGCATTTATTACTTATAACAGAGAAAGAGCTTAGTCAAACTCCAAATGGGAACCAATTTGTTCTTTTGTTGAATCAAAGAAGAAAGAAAAATCTTTTATTTATAACTCTTCCTTCCTTCTTCTTGTAACTTAATTCTTCTCACCAACCTCTCTTCTAGTACTATCCAAAACATTGTCCTTTACCACCCAAAAATAAGTAAATAAATATTTGTAAATTTTTTTAAAATATATATTTATATGATAATATTTTACAGACAATGTCACTAAAATTATTAATTCCCAGTCAGATTGAGTACACATATTTTTCTTTTTCTTTTTCTTTTTTTCAGGTCTGCAAGTGGCATTCTAGATTCCTCTTATTATTTAATTGCTAAGTGCCAAAGTAAGCCAACAATGAGATCAGATATGGAGAAGAAGAGATTTTATTTTATATAGGCAGAAATCTTCTCCATTTCTTATATAAGAAATAGATACGTGAAATTTGACAATGAAATGGTAAATTTGTTGATTAAAAAAAATTATTTATTTAGCAAATAAAAAAAATACAAAGTGATAAGTACTTCTATTGGTTTTGTTTAAGGGCTTCTGTGACTATTTTTATCAATGTTAGTTAAATTACACTACTCATACTTGATTTCTTTTTCTTATATTTTTTTAAAATAACAAAATTCTTTGATGTTTTATTTATAAATGAAAATGCTTGCACTAGCCATAATTTAACCAAATAATAATATATTTTTATTCTTATCATATTTAAATTAAACACAAAACTAAATATATTATTTCTTGTCTTACAATTTTTTTAAATAATTGCATTTTTAATAGATTCACTTAATACATGAAACATTATAAGAATTGTAATTTCAAAACTTATAATGGCATATGAATTTAACCCCCAAATTAATGTTATGATACTTTTTCTATAGTTAAAATCCCAGAATTTAAAATATATATATTTGTTATGATTTTTATTTAAATAATATATATTTGTAGTCTTTGATATATTTAATATTAAATTGTTAAAAATTATATTTTTTAAATAAAAATTTCTAAAAATAATTAAAAAAACTTAAATATTAGATTTTTAAAAAAAACTTAAAGACTTTTTTTTTTCCCTTTTTTGGTCATGGTTGATTTTCTCAGTCTCGTGGATGGAAATTTTAGTAGAATTGGGCATTCAATAGTCTATGGTCAAAAGCGCACTAAACTATCAAAACACGATTGTAGAATTTTTCCATAATTAAGTTTTTTTTCATTTTTAAAACTTCATAATTATGTAATTATTTGTCTTGTTATTAAATATAAGAATCGGATTGAAAATAACAAATACCAAACAAATTAAAGAGTAGGACAGATACCCATAAACGTGTAATCAGATAGCTTATTATGCATGTACACGTATATATTAATTTTATACTAAGATTTTGTTAAAGTTCATTCAATAAATTAATGCTATAATTGAAAATATTAATTTTTTGAGTTAGCTGCCCCTATTTGTACATTTTTATTTTATTTTATGCTGTTATTTATTCCTATGAAACTTCCATTGTGAACATTATTTTTTTTGTTCAATTAATTGAATGACATAAATAAATTAGTAGATTAAAATCAACTCTGAGACAAGTACTATTATAAGTCAAATATGATTGTTTTAATAAATAAATTCTTGAAGTAAATTAAGGGGGGTCTCTTTCTTGACTTCTAATTTAAGAACAATACATATTTTTCAAGGCTTAAAGTTTCAACAAAACAGAGTTGAATGTGAGTGTGACATATAAGAAATTTAAAAGGGTATTGAGTATTAATTTTGTTTATTTTTTTTTTTAGATCTTTACATGTTATATTGATACATAATGATGAATCTCAACTTTTTACATTAAAAATCTCAAAATCGAACAGAGACACGAGCTCACGAGTAAAGATATTTCAATATAACTATCGAGAAAGGAGTATAAAATGACAAGCAACACCATCACAGAAAATGACATCAACCACCACCGCCACAAAAGAACAATGTATAATATGGCCCCACCACCCCAACCATGGGCAATGGACTCTTTTTTTTAATTAAACCCATAGTTTTTGAGATAATATTTCATACTTTGGTATAACAAACCAAAGAAAGAAACTAATTAAGAGAACCCAATTAACATTCTTTTCTTCTTTGTGTTTATTTAGCAGTATTTTGTTGACTAATATGACCAAGACAGAATCAGAAATTATAAGCAGATTGAGTGTGACTTGTAGGGGCTTTTAAGAGTATTATTGAATAGTTCAACAGAAACAAACATAAGAACCAATTAATTATAAAGACCGATGAGTTTTGTTATTTATTATAGTATTACCATTATTATCAACCATTATTTTTTTTAAAAAAAAAACCAATTAAATGAATTAGCTAATTATGGGTATTAAAACCAATGTTAAAATGTGAACACTTTGAATTTTGTAAAAGCACCACTCATTACTGTTTCAGTGATATAATTTTTTATTTTTTTGCTTATTAAAATAGTCTGACATTATCTTTTGAATTTGATTCCTGAAAATGCCTTTCTTGATCCTCTGGAAGCATAAGAAAAAAAATAATAATATACTGAAAAGATAAATATTTTTTCCCTTAGATAACAGTTACAGAAAGCATTTGTATGACACCTTTAAAAACTAAAAAGGTTACTTTTTTTATTTATGTATTATTATTTATTTCAAATTTAAAGTTTGTACCCTGCAAAAGCTGGGCTCAATACTTTTCTTCAAAAATGGTCTTAACCTTTTTAAGCACCTATAAAGTAAATAAAAAGGTCCATATAAGATGATGAAGTAACATGGAAGTTGAGAACCAAAGTCCCCATATTATATTTTGGACTAATTCCTAAAGCTAAAGAGTTAGGACATGACATGATTTTTATTGGGCCAGAGGGCATTTTGGGTAGAGAAAGAAAAACATTAAAGCAACCCAATTCTTTGTGACTTTTATAAATTATGATTAGCATAATATAATCCCTCTTAATTAGAATCAACATGTCTCTAGAAGGAATTAATATAAAATTAAAAGTTATTTACCAAATTCCATCTATCTAGTTAGAATCTTCAAAATAAAATGATTTAACACTTTATAAATATATTATTATGATGTAACATCACTAGAGTAGAGTTTATTGTTTATACATGTGTGAGTTGCGTACAAAAAATTAGTAAGTGATATTGGTACACCACAAGTTATGCTCTCATGTATGCTAAAAAAAACATAATTAACAGAAATAAGATTCTCAATCAAAATTTGATGACCCAAATCATGTTTGATCACTACCAAAGTGAAGAAGAAGAAAAATTATTTAAACACAATTATTTTTCCGAAACTCATAGCCAGCCACAACCAACCAAACTTAGCTAAAAGAAAACCACATAATAAGCTGTTATGTCAACTTCTCAGTTTGGCATTAGGTGCATTATAGTTTGTGGTTAGGAATCATGTGTCCTTTTTTTTTTAAGTTCTCTTTCTCTATAACTCTATAATGAATCACACAACACAACTCACTCAATCAGCATCACAAGACCAAAAACCCCTCATTTTCTCCATTCTTGGCCAAAACAACAGAGTTAGCAAGTGAAGAAAGATGGGCATTAGTTTCTGTGTAGAGGAGGAATCAATGCTGCTAGGACTGATCTTGGTTTTGGTATTGGCTATGGCTTTCTTTGTCGTGTGTGCTCCCCCTCCAAGAAGAGTAGCCATCTACCATTGTTCTTGATTTTCTGAGATGGGTTTTCTTTGTTCTTGATTCAAGTGTTTGTATAAATTGTTTTATGTATTTCTCAATAGTATGAATAAAGTGATTTCCTTCTTTTCATTGTGTTCTCTTATCTTTATAACTGGTTTTACTTTCATGTGTACTTTTCTTTCTCGCATTCCTGTTTGTGAAAAAATTGTCTTGATATTTGTTCCATTATATAATATGAACTAAATATATAGCTCACTTTTTAAGAAGAGAAACAATGAAACATCCAACTTCTAGCCTGTAACGTCTGTCATTTTGTTTTGGCTGCAACGTGTGTCATTTTTGGCTTTAGAGTTAAGATCTTGTCACAGACGGCCATACATATCAACATAGGATTACCTGTTATCCTTCTTAGATTATAAATATTATATTGAACAGAAGAAAATTCAAAACCTAACAGAGACACATTTTCTTTTCCTGAATTTAATGCATGCATAGTTTTCTGTCAGAAAACCATGTTCAACCAAGGGCCCATTTGGTTATTCACAAAAACAAAAAAGAAAAAGGGAATCCAAATCCTCAGCATTGTAATAATGCATTTAATATTGACACTTCTTCCATGTACTACAATACCATAGGGTCCAGAAACAACTTTTGCCCATATGTAGCTAAATCAGTACTTGAAAAACAAGAGTTACATAAGAGAAACTTATAAGTTTAAATATAACCCTTCCTGTTAGTGTAATTCCCAGCCCGTTAAGCTCTTAAAATGTCTTAACCAGAGCAAAGCTTTTCCAGGGCCAAGTTCTCATCTCCACCAACAGACTCCAATGTACTTCTCACAGAAGCTTCAGGAAATCCCATCTCTACTAGTTTTTGTACCTGTACCATAGAACCATTCTCTTACCCTTTGGAACAGGAACTTTAGGGAGGAAAAAAAAGGAATTTCAAAAGATTTCATTTTCTTTCGTTTGGATTCAATGAAATATTTTTTAGAAAATTTGAGGGTTAAGTTTAATGTAACTTTGTAAAATTTAGAACATTTATAGATAATATTTTAAAAAGTTAGGAGAATATTTTATGACATTTTGGCAGATAAATTCTATGATATTTAAGCTAACAAGCAATGACTGAAATTACCTTTTCCTCCACTCCAAGGGATGATGACTTGGCAAAACTTTCTGTCCAGTATCGAGCAGTGCCAACAAAGGTCTGATAGTGTTTAAGATACTGTAAATGTCACCACAAGAAAAGTGATAAATTCAGATCACAAGAAATATTATTAATAATAATAACAAGATAAAATGTATCAAGGCATGATTTCAGGAAATTCAATCATCACTTCTTCTTTTTTTTTAAAAAAAAAAGATCTCTGCCTAACCCTACAACATTTGGAGACAAAAATGTAGCAATTTCTATGGAGATACCCAAGAGGAGCTAGAACCTCAGACATTGTGAGAGCAAGTCAACTCAATACAAGCTTGAATGCTTCAATGTCTTGTCACTTATATTCAGCATAATGGAAAATTGAGTGATATATTATCATAGGGTACAAAATTGCAGGTAATAAATTTAGATAATGAGAAGAAGATAACAAGGTAGGTGTATCAGAGCAAGATTTCATATCAAAATAACAAAAATACAATATGAGCAAAAGATTATCATATGGTGTAGTATAGCTGCAAAACAACACCTGTTGAGCTACCACAGCATCTTGAGGATCATCGGGTTGTGGAGCAGAAAGCAGTGCTTGTACAGAAAGCAGAGCTGTTTTCAATGTCAGAGCTGGGCTCCATTGGTCTTTCAAGACATCCAGGCAGATAGCTCCACTCTGACTGCTGATATTAGGGTGCCTTCAATAGGAGAAAACAAAAAAGAATCATACATTAACACTATCGAATCGAAAACCAGTCCACCTGGCTTGAGAGTGTGAAACTCTTTAGATTGAGCTCAAACAATTGGCTTTGCTCAAAAAATGCTACCATCCCAATGGAAAACTCATTTATCATCAATCATCACTATAGTTTATTAGCAGAACATACTAGTAAGCACAACCTTAGGTTATAATGTCAATTTGGCTTTAATGTTAAGCAAAGAAATTCAGCTACTAGAGTCTATTCACAGAATTACCTACTCTGTATAATGAACCAAAAGAAAAAAAGAAAAAAAAACTTTGCTCATTGTTTCTTCTCACCAAACTTTAGTTGTGAACTGCATTTTGGGAGGCTCAAAAGGGTACCCATCTGCAAGAAAAAGAACACCCAATAATTGATATCAATATCAATGCACAAAAATTGAACTGATAACATTATGATCAACAACATAACATATAAGAAAAGCACTTGTTCCTTAACTGTTCCTTTATTAGTTACTAACAACAAAATCATTAATATTATTACTAAAAATAATGATTTCTTGATAAAATTCGACACATTTTGACAGGGAATCATAGAGCATGAAAGCATCAAATTTTCCAAATTTGTAATATTTCTATATCGGCGTATTCATACCCAACCAAATTACACAAACACTTAAAAGAACGTAATATTAATAAACTTTAACACAAAGACTCAAAAAGGAAAGGGCAAGAAACGAAATTATGATGAACCTGGTAAGGTGATATCGATCTGAAAGATGCCACCTTCGTAAGGGGTTCCAACTGGGCCAGGAATGGTGCCGATGAGACGGGAGAGAGTGGAGTCGCTCTTCGGAGTGACTTTGATACCGGACTTTTCAATGTCCTTACTGCATTCCTGAAGCTCCTTCTGAACCCGAGCAAAGTCTATCATCTTCTTCGATTTCAGAAACCCAAAAACCCCAATTCAGGAAAGATGAAGAAGAAGAAGAAGAGGCAAAAGGGTCTCTCTCTCTCTAGATTGATGCCTTGCTTTTTTGTTTAGAGAGAGAAAGCACAGTCCTTTCTTTATTTTTTGAAAATTGTTTTCCTTTATTTATAGTAGTTTTTGTTTTATTATATGAAGAGTAGAAAAGAGAAGTTTGAGTGTCGATATCAGAATTTAATTATAATTATTTTATTTAAAAAGGAGAAAAAATCGTAATTTCAATGTTTTGTTTGGTTTGGTTATCTGAAATAGAATAATGACCAAACCTAATAAATTATTCCCAATCGGAAATATCTCTATATTTTATTTATTTATATAAATTCAAATTTTCAATATTCTCCCAAAAAAATATCAATAATCTCATCTAAAAAATCAGCACTTTATCTTTGTTATGATTAATCGGCGAAAACAGTGTCAAATAATTTTGTATATATCTTGAAAAGTGGTTTAATTTATAATCCCATTTAGATAATCTTCGTATAAAAGAAATTATTTAAACACTTTTTATATGTATTGTTTTTTTTAAATAAATTTCATGTTGTTCTCTAAAGTTTAAAAGAACAAATTTTAATATTGGCATCAAACATTATATATTTATATAATATTTTATATGATATAAAATTATTTTTCAAGTATTACCAAGCACAATATTTTAAGTTTATGGTGCTTGGGATTTTTTTTTAAGATCCTTACATGTTACAATGAGAGATATTATAATGTAGTACATAATATGTTATGATGAGTCACAACTTTCTACATTAGAAATCCTTAATTTGAACACAACCTACCAATAGAGATACTTCAAGATAATCCCGAGTGAAGGATCGAACAACTCGCAAGGAAGGGAACCAACAACATCACCACAAACAACATCACCACATAAGGGGACACCAACTACCACTACTAAAAGGGGATATGTTGGTATTAAATGAGAAAAATAAGAATACACAACAGAATATGATCTTTTAAAAAATTATTAATATCAGTCGGATCATACATATATAGATACATTAAATAAAACATAAAAGAAATAGAGATTACTTCTCGTAGTCTATCAAGTATTCTTGAATCTTTTCATATAAATTTATGATATTTCTATCATTTCTAAAAACTCATACCTTAGCTTTCTAAGTCAATCCTTAAACACACAAGAATGTGTGTGGACATGTAGAATTTAGTTGATAGTGTTGACTGGAATGATCCAATAGGAAAATGCCACTTGACGTGCTGCTGAAAAAAAAAACTACCATTTTGCAGAAATTGGCGTTTTTGCAAAAGTTGGTATTTTTGCAAAGTGAAGACAAAACTGGCGGGTCAGGGAAGAAGGGGCCACAGACGGATTGGGCTGGGCCGCGTGTTAGTTGAGCTGGGACTGTTATGACCCTATTCTCTTGCAAAAATGCCATCTTTTTTAAGTTTCAAGATCAGTTTTATTGTTTTTCTTTTTGCTTGCATTTCCAAATACCAAAATATACTTTAATCCCTAAAAAATAATAAAAAATTAAATACCTTCATAAATAAAATAAATAAATAATTATTTAAAAATATTAATTAAAACTTAATTTATTTTAACAATCAAAATAAATAAATGTGTATTATTTTACCATTAATCAAGAGTCTCCACCCCACCACCACACCTGGAGTAGCCCAAGGACGTATGAATAATAGCTCTTGACCCAAGAGCTTTTGGGCGGAAAGAATAATTCCAAGAAAGACACACCACATAAATATCTTTAAGTTTTGAAAGAACATTAAGACTCCAATATCCCTTTCACCATAAGAAGACTAGGGCATGACCAAATAAAGTATCAAAATGCCAAGACACCTTATCTTCAAGAGTTCAAAAACTAAGGAGTATATTATGAATCAAATCGCTATTGATGCCCTTAAAAAATGTATTGGATGAAATCTTCGTTTACAAATGTAACCAATGATCCTTAAATGTGCGTCATTTTCCACTCTCAACCACACCTCATTATATTATATTCTTTCTTCTTAAGGAACACATGGTTGGGGTTTTATACTCTAATTAAAACTCAATTTCTTTGTAATTTCATTTTATTATCAATAAAAGAATAGAAATCATTTTTTGACTTGGTCAATCACTTTGCTCACGTGTTTTATTTTCATGATTATTTGTTTTACATAAACTTCTATTAAATCTCGAGCATATAACTAATCTTATTTATAGTGTCGTAAGCACAGTGAAATATAAATATGATTATATGTTCAAAATAAGTTAGTCCAAAGATTAGTCAGTGCACAGGATTTACACTGACTTGCCAATCTACGATATGATCTACTTACACATTATAGTGTTATGTTCTTTCTAGAACATTAGCAAAGTAGATAAGATCGGATGTATTTGTTACATCGGATTGGACCGATATTGACAGTTGATAAGATAAGTAAGCATACCGTTATTATCTATTATAGTCATATCATATAGTTGACCATATGTCAATTCAATCTCAATTCTGAGTGGTTAGTATTCGGACTGGTTGTATTATTTGAGTTATTTTACTTGTTCGTTACCAGTTCACCCTACGGACTAGCCCATACTTACATTTTGAGAACTCGGTAGTATAATTGAGTGGAAGTGTTAATCATAGATATGAATATCTATAGCTTCTGATGAATAAGTGAAACGATGGTTTCCTTTTAGTTTGGTTCAATGTGTTAAATGATAGAGATCTCATTTTAGTAATTAAATTAGTTTACTGAAATATCATTTACAATGAACTAAGTGTTTTAAGGATAAAATACAATGATGGGTAAAACAGTATTTTAGTCATATCTCATTGTAGACTGTCTATAGGATTGAATGGCAATTACGGTTGTAACAATGGATAATTAATAGCGTATCTATATTTGTTATACATCGTTCTATGAATTCAAGAGTGCAATTCTAAGTCTATAGTGGAGTCACGATGAATTAATAAGTTAGTAAATTTATTTGTTAGATTTATGATAACTTATTGGGAGCTTGATTTCATAGGCCCATGGTCCCCATTGTACCCTGGATAAAACCATCTAGATATTCTCAATTAATTTCTTTAATTATCAATTAGAATGATCAAAGTTGATCATGTCAATTTTGGATAGTTTCACAGAGTTATGTAATTTTGAGAAGAAAATATAAATTAGGGCAGATTTATTAATTAAGATAAATTGATATCTAAATTAATAAATAAGTTTAAATCAAGGTTCAAATTATAAATAATTAATTTGATAAATGATTTAAATAATTATTTAATTAATTAAATCAATAGAAAATAATACAGGCATTGATTTTAAGTCCAATGAGTTTATAATCAAATGGAAAATTTTACGGGCCTAAAGCCCATGATAATTTCAACATAGGGCTTCAAATTGGCTATTATTTTATTAATTTTTTAATTAAATTAAATGGTCTAATTGAGTCTATAAAATGAGTGCTTAGAAAGAAGTCAATATATAATAGGGCTGATCATTGGGCTGGTTGGTCGGGTTACAAGACATTTTTACCCGTCTAATGTCATAATCGAGTTAACAAAAGTGAACCCGTAACTTGCCCAATTAAGAAAAAAATAAATTTAACCCGTCCAATGGTTTGGGCGGGTTGGTCGGGTCAACTCGCCCAAACCGAAGTTGTATTTTTTTTCTTCACATTTTTGTAGTTTTTTTTTTCTTTTAAATACTAGTACTAATAGTGTGAAGTTTATCTTTTTAAGCTTAAAACAATAATTTTTTTTGAATATAAATTTAATTAAGTATATATATAAATTTAATATATTTATTTAAATGTATTAAAAATAATAAATTAATAATAAGTTCTTAATTGGGCGGGTTGATACTTATTTTCAACCCGCCCAATGTAACAATTGAGCGGTTTAAATTTTGGTCGGTTTATTTGGGTTGCGTTTTTTGGCGGTTTTTTCGGGTTGGGTTGGGCGGGTTGTAAAAATTTCTGCACAACCCTAATATAGACGACAGATAAGTTTAATTTTCTGATAGTTTTAGAATTTTCTCTAAACACAAGTCATTTTATAAGTCTCTTATTATTCGTTTCTCTTATTCTCTCTGTATCTATCTCATGTGTTGAGAATTTGATGGACCCAAAATGGGTATGTTTTAAATATTTATACTCGCAAGCGCACGAATCGTATTATAGAATGGTGTTCGTGTAAGCACGAGATTGAACCCAAATGAGTTGTCTAAAATCGAAAAGAGAAACTATTTTAAACCAAAATTAATAAATTCTAACCTAGTTCCAAAGATTGATGAGAATTTGTAACAATAAAAATAAAATAAAATATAATAATAAAGAAATTAAAGACAATATATATAACATAAATTAATAATAGAAATGAAGATGGTAAAATAAGATTATTAAGGATTAGAATCCACAAAATATAAGTTCAATAATATTTATAAGTACATTGATTCCCAAGTTTTAGTGATAGTTAAAATAAATCAAGCTATCATTTTCCAAATATATTTATAATTGTAAGCACAAATTACTTCTAAAAAGATAGGATTTTTCTTCACTTTTCAAAGTTATAATTTCAAAGCATTTAGTGTAAATCAATTTAATGAGATGACAAATAAATCAATGAACATTATTTATAAGGCAAAACATAATATTTTTGTTCTAAGCATGGATGTGTACAATTTAATGACACATCTTACACAAAGAATATTATGTATTTGCACTAATGAAGAACAAAGTTTAAATATGTGCGAACAATCCAAAATACATGATATTTAAGATGAAAGAAGATATTTGAAGAAGAAATTTCCATAAACTTTGTTGCACAAAATAGGAAATCAACATACAAAATAAACACTATCTAGTTACATATTGTTTCATCATCACCTTAATAATCTTAAAAAGATTAGAAACTCATAACTAGAATAGCAAATACAAACTAAAAAATTACAACATAAATAGGAAAATTTGGAGGAGAAACCCCCAAAATTTCCTCTAAAAATACATAGAAAATAACCAAAAAGAAGAAGAAGAAGAAGATAGTAGAGAGGTTTTGAATGTGTAGAAATTATGGTATAGTAACCTTCCTCGAAAATGGACACCCTAAATCCCTTATTTATAGCCAAAAATGAGGTATTAAAATAATCAATTTAAATTAATTAAATTGATTAAATTAATTGAATTAATTATAATATGCCAAATATAGGTAAATTATAGGGTGTAATAATAATGTTTTGGGGTAAATGTGTAGAAAGTGAGGTAAAAATATTAGTATTTTTAGACAAAAGGAACAATGTTGGGCTCAATAAAATTGGGCACGCATGGGCTTGGGTTGACCTTGGTGCTGGCAGGTGTGAGGCGGCTGGCAGGAGGTGTGTTGGTGCTTCATGTGATAGCCGAATGTTGATGATTGAAGCAGCTGGCTAGGTGAAGAGAGCTGGCAGGTTGATGAGGGATGGTGAGCATCATATGTGATTGCTGAAGGAGAGAGCTTGCTGAACGTGAGAGTTGGCTGGAGGAAATGGGCCAGGCTGGGCTTGATGGGTTGCTGGAAGCATGGCAGCTTGTTGGGCCAAATGGGTTTGGCTTTGGGCCTTTGGACAAAAACACCACATTTATTACTTTTCTTTGAATAATACCACTTTTTCCTTCATTTTCTTGCTTTCAAGAGCTAAAATAATACCACATAATTCCTACAAAATAAGTATAAATTAAGTCATGATAAAATATTTTCAATTATAAAATAAATCAATTTAATTCTTTGAAAATATTAATTATAACTTAATTTATATTTAACATTTAAGTTTAATAATACAACAATTTTTTACCACTAACTTAACAACAATAATTCAAATAATTAACTACAATATTTTACAACAAAATAACTATAAAAACACACAAAAATATATAAAATCAAAATAAGACTAATAAATTCAAAATTACTTAAAAAGTTAATAAATCAATTAAAAACTCAAGAATTAAGCAACAATTAGCACATAAAAAGTGGTAAAATAACTCTATTTTGTAGAGTTATCAGAATTGTCCACTCTAGTTTAGGTGATTCTAATAATATTTTGGAAGACTGTGAAGAAATTAGAAGATTGGTTCAGTTTCTTGATAATACTCTGCGACAGAAAGGATGCAAGGGTTAGAGAAACTGAAGGAATGACTCATTCATTCTGCTGCGTATACTGTAAGTATTATTATCATTGTTTCTCTTTGAATTCAATTTTAGAAACATGTTTTAGGTTATTTCATATTAATTTGTTTAATATTAGATTTACATTAAAATAAATAAAGATCATGTATAAAGTTTCCAACACACACAATGTTTGAAATATGTAGAGCTTGTTTGGCATTGTTTCAAAATTGTGTTTTCAGAAATAAAACACAGAAAACTGTTTTGCAGTTTTAAAAAAACAACAGATGTTTTCTAAAAAGAATTTTTAGTTTTATTTTTTTTAAATCTTAAATAAAAAATTAATAAAGATATTTACAAAGAGAAAAACATTTTAAAAATTTGTAGTAAATAATGAGATAAAGTAATATGAAAGAAAAAGTGATGAAAAATAAAGAGAGAGATAGTAAGGAGAGAAATTGATGATAGATAAAACGGCGAGATTTAAAAAATGAAGAGAAAGAAAATGAGGATATAGGAAGTGATGCGAGAGAAAATAACTACATAATAAGTGATGAGAGAGAAAATAAGAAATCAAAAGTGATTAGAGAGAAAGTGTTAAGAGTAAAAAGTCTGTTAGTTAGTTGGTGTGTTAGTTTTGGTGAGCTGACTAGTTAATGAGCTGTTAATCAGCTGTCATAAAGAGGTATAGCTAACTTTAGTTACTGAGCTATTATGAGCTTGAGCTATATAAGGCTCACTCATTTTTCTGTACTCAATTAATTCAGTTTAATACAATTCTCTCTTTGATTCATTTTTCTCTACTTCTTTAGTTTTCTGTCTTGTAATATGGTACCAGAGCCCCGATCACGGCTTCTTTGCGTTTTCTTTGATTGTTGATCACGGTTGCTGTTGGTAATGGCTCGTGGTGGAGCTCACACTCGAAACACAGTAAATCAAGGAGTTGGATCTGAAACTGCAAACATGTTCTCTGTTCTTGAACCTCATGATCGTCCACCTGGTGATGATCCTCGCAGTCCTTACTACATTTCTAATGGAGATCAATCTGTTGTTAGCCTTGTTCCAAAGATCTTGACTGGCTGCGAAAATTACAGCTCCTGGAGGCGATCGATGGTAGTTGCTCTTGCTGCAAGAAACAAGATTAAGTTTGTTGATGGTCGATTACCTGCCCCTGAAGGTGATGATGAAGCTTATGATGTCTGGTTTAGGTGCAACAGTTTGGTGATCTCATGGATTCTGCATGCCATTTCTAGTGAAATTGCAGACAGTGTGATGTATCTCGACAATGCGGCTAGAATTTGGTCTGAACTTCAGGAAAGATATCATCAAAAGAATGCACCTAGGGTGTTCAAGGTTAAGTGATCAATGCAAGCTTTGGTTCAGGGATCAAATTCTGTCACTACATACTTCACTCGACTGAAGTCTCTTTGGGATCTGATTCAAGAATTCAAACCACAACCTGTTTGTACTTGTGGTGCAATGAAGATTATTCAAGAATATCAGGATGAGGATCGGGTTCTTGAGTTTTTAATTGCTCTCAATGAGTCATACAGCAATGCCAGATCTCAGATCTTGATGCAAGATCCCTTTCCCAACATTAACAAGGCTTTTGCTTCAGTGGTTCAAGAGGAAAGACAGAGAGGAATCACCTCTACTCACATCGAAAATGACAAGCCTGCTGCTCCACCATCATCATCTAGCTCCGGTCAATTTGTGGGGAGTGTTCAGCCACACAAGCCAAGAACAGTGTGTAATCATTGTGGAATCACAGGTCATATCATGGCTAAATGCTACAGGCTTCATGGTTATCCACCAGGACACAAGTTGCATGGCAAATTTCCCAATAGAAATGCTCCAGGACCTGCCAAACCTGCTGCAAATTTCTCTGGTGTACAAGAGGATGGCGGAACAAATGCCAATGGTCCGAATGTTGAGCAAGATCTCATAGCTACTTTTGCTCAGTGCCAGAGGCTCATGAATATGCTGTCTCAGAAAGGTGGTGAACACCTCAATTCTGTTCATGTTACTCAGCCATCAGTATCACAATTCTCTGGTAAAACTCTTTCTACAGCCTCATTTTCTTGGATTCTTGACACTGGTGCTACTCACCATGTGTGTCACAACTTGTCCTTATTTCAAAACACTTATTCAGATTCCACAATTTCTTGTGTTAATTTACCTAATGGCAATTCTATTAAAGTTTCTTATCTTGGAACAGCTGTGCTCTCTTCAACTCTTATTCTCAACAATGTATTATATGTTCCAGATTTTCACCTTAACCTCCTTTCTGTTACATCTTTACTTGAATCAGCCGCTTGTGTATTCACTTTTCATTATGATCACTGTGTAATTCAGGACACTTTGAAGAACCAGCTGATTGGGATGGCTAAAAGGCGTGGAAAATTATTTTACTTGAAATTGCCTGTTGAGAAAAATAGTCCACATGTTTTCTCTTTGTTTTCAGATTCCACAATAAATAGTGATACTATATGGCATTATAGATTGGGACATCCCTCTTGTATCAAACTTCATTCCTTGAATAAAGAATTGCAATTTCAAAATCACTCTTCTCCAAATTTCCACTGTTCTGTTTGTCATTATGCAAAACAAAGAAAATTGCCTTTTGTTTCCAATCATAACATTGCTAAAGAATGTTTTGATCTTATTCACATTGATATATGGGGACCATTTAATACACTTACCATTGGGGGTCATAAGTATTTTCTTACCATTGTTGATGATCATTCTAGATACACTTGGGTGCATTTTATCAAAAGCAAAGCTGAAGCACAAACTGCCATTCCAAATTTTATTCAACTCATCAAAACACAGTACCAAAAGACCATTAAGGCTGTTAGATCAGATAATGCCAAAGAATTGCAGTTTGTAGATTTGTTTAGCTCTTTTGGCATTATTCATTATCACTCTTGCATCCATAGACCCCAACAAAATTCTGTTGTTGAAAGGAAACATCAACATCTCTTAAATGTAGCTAGAGCCCTCTTATTCCAGTCTTATATTCCTTTAGTTTACTGGGATGAATGTGTTGCTACTGCTGCCTACTTAATCAACAGAACACCAACACCAAATTTGCAAAATGTCTCTCCATTTCAGGTTCTCAAATCTAAGCCACCAAATTATACTCATCTAAGAGCTTTTGGATGTCTTGCCTATGCCTCTACTTTCTCTAACAATAGATCAAAATTTTCTCCTAGAGCTGCACCATGCATTTTTCTAGGATACCCGAATGGCATGAAAGCCTATAAGCTGTTAGATATTAATTCAAGCAGAGTTTTTTGTTCTAAAGATGTCCATTTTCATGAAACAATTTTTCCATTTCGTTCTAATGACTCTCTTTCAGATGAGTACCAAAATTTTTTCTCTAAGTCTGTTACTGATTTTTCACCATGTGGGCTTCAGTATAACGACCAATCAGCCCCTGTTTCTTCTTCACAGACTAGACCTGTTAGAGCATCTCATAAGCCTTCATATTTACAAGATTATCACTGTTATCATGCCAAAACTAACTCTTCTGATGTGTCTCAGGTTCCCTCATCTGTTACTCATCACTCTATTTCTCAAGTTCTTGATTACAGCAGGTTATCTCCTCATTTTCGAGCAGCTATTATGGCCATCTCCAGTCACTATGAACCAGAATTTTTCAGTCAAGCACAAGGCATACCAGAGTGGGATAATGCCATGAATAATGAGATTGATGCTCTTGAGAAGAATAATACATGGAGAGTGGTTTCTTTGCCTGCTAACCAACATGCTATTGGCTGCCGATGGGTCTATAAGATCAAGTACAATGCAGATGGCTCTGTGGAACGGTTTAAAGCCAGACTTGTGGCTAAAGGTTATAATCAACAAGAAGGTATAGATTATACAGATACCTTTGCTCCGGTTACAAAATTAGTCACAGTAAAGCTTGTTTTTGCACTTGTAGCTCTCCATGGTTGGCATCTTCATCAACTTGATGTCAACAATGCCTTTTTACATGGAGATCTCCATGAAGATGTGTATATGACTCTACCTCCTGGGTACAGTCCTAAGGGGGAGCTTCCACCAAATGCAGTATGCAAACTTAAAAAATCTCTATATGGGTTGAAGCAGGCATCAAGACAATGGTTTGCAAAATTTTCTAGCACCTTGATTGAGGAGGGATTTCATCATTCAGCCACAGATCACTCATTGTTTATGAGACAAGTTGGAGACAGTTTCATCATCCTTCTCATTTATGTTGATGATGTAATTTTGGCAAGTAACAATCTTGATGAGTTGGAGGCACTCAAGGTTAAGTTGAACAACAAATTTCAGCTTAAAGATCTAGGAAAACTAAAATACTTCCTAGGATTGGAAGTGGCTAGATCTCCTAAGGGAATTTTCATTTCACAAAGGCCTTATGCTTTGCAATTGCTTGAAGATCTTGGTCATTTAGGGTGCAAACCAGTCACTACCCCTATGGAAGCTAACCTAAAGCTAAGTCAAGATGAAGAAGACAAGTTGGCAGATCCCAAACTTTATAGAAGAATAGTTGGGAAGCTGCAATATCTCACCATCACAAGACCAGATTTGTCATTTTCTGTGAACAAATTGAGTCAGTTTTTAGTCACTCCCAAGGCTAGACACTTGAAAGCAGCACAAAGGGTACTCCAATATGTGAAGTATTGTCCAGGACAGGGACTGTTTTTCCCTGCAACATCAGAAATACAGCTAAAAGCCTACACTGATGCCGACTGGGCAGCTTGTCCAGATACCAGAAGATCAACTACTGGTTTTTGCATTTTTCTTGGAGACTCTTTGATATCATGGAAAAGTAAGAAGCAACAAGTTGTATCTAGATCATTTGCTGAGGCAGAATACAGGGCCATGGCAAATACAACCTGTGAGCTTGTATGGTTACTGTAAGTTCTTAAGGAGCTAAATATTGAACATAAGAATCCAGCTTTGTTGTATTGTGACAACAAGGCAGCATAATACATAGCAGCCAACCCTGTGTTTCATGAAAGAACCAAACATATAGAGATTGATTGCCACTTGGTTCGGGAAAAGGTTCAACAAGGGGTGATCAAAACTAGCCATGTCTCTTCCAAAGATCAACTAGCTGATGTGTTCACTAAAGCCCTATTTCCTACTCAGTTCAATGGCTTCAAAGACAAGATGGGATTGATAAGCATTAGCTCTCCATCTTGAGGGGGAGTGTTAAGAGTAAAAAGTCTGTTAGTTAGTTGGTGTGTTAGTTTTAATGAGCTGACTAGTTAATGAGCTGTTAATCAGCTGTCATAAAGAGGTGTAACTAACTTCAGTTACTGCGCTATTATGAGCTTGAGCTATATAAGGCTCACTCATTTTTCTGTACTCAATTAATTCAGTTTAATACAATTCTCTCTTTGATTCATTTTTCTCTGCTTCTTTAGTTTTCTGTCTTGTAATAGAAAGTGATGTTAGAAAAAGTTTGGAGAGATAAATTAATAAGAGAGAAAATAATATGGGATAATAATAATTAAAAAAGTTAAGTGAAAAAAAAAATTGACAAAAAAAATTAAGAAAAACTAAAAATAACTTTTTGTTATTTTCAAAAAATTTTATTTTTTGTAACTTTAATTTTAAAAATTATTTTATAAAAACAATATCTAACAACGTATTTATTTTCAAAAAAACATTTTTTAGGTTTCAAAAAATAAAAAACTGTGTTTTTTAGTTAGGACTCTAGTCCCAGGGATGTGACATCCTTGTTTGACTAACAAGGCTTAATCAAAAGCCTCAAGGTCCCTAAAACCAAGCCCCTTCTTAGGCAAACACAAAACCTTTCAGCTTTTGCAATGTATTTTGTGGACATCGTTAAACGACCTAGCTAAATATGAGCAACTATAGTTTGAAGATCATCACAATAACAACAATTTCATTTTCACCCTTTAAAACTCGAAGCTTCTTCCAAATTTTCAATAGTAAAGAGTTGTTTAAATATAGTGGCATTTGCATTTCTTTAAAAAAACAAACAAATATCTCAAAATTAATTAATATTGTGTGCATAGATAGAGTCATAGAGTGCATAAAATAATTGGATGGGCAAGATAATATTTAACTTTGAATACATTAAAAGCCTGACATATTTTCTTGTAATAAATGCACTCCCCAAAACCTCAAATATTTTATTGGAAAAGTCGAAACATGTCTATTTTTTAACCACTTGCATGTTTCAAACCTCATAAATCTATCTTATCTCTTCTTTTGGAGAATTAGAAAACTGGCAAAAAGAAAATTTGAAGTAATAAAAAGTAGAGATTGATTATTATTCAACAAAGACGGCATAGTGCAGATTACCTCTGGAGTAGGCTAAGTAGAGAATGATAATTTATAATTTTTTTTTTCTCCATCGTTTGTTCAATTATTTGGATACGATAAAATTTAATTTTGATAAAAAAAAAATTAAATATAATAATAAATTTGTTAGATAAAATGATTTTATTTTTATTTTAAATTATTAGTTTAATAAATTATTTATAATTTTAACTTAAAAAATTTTAATTAAAATTATATTTAATTTTATTTGAATAATTTTACAAAACACAAAATTGAAACACTCATTTGTTCCAATGCAAATAATTGGACAAAAACCTGATGAAAAAAAAGTATAAACCCTGTTCTATCAAAAAGATTAATGTCAAAAACAAACACGCAATGTATATTGACTACCTGTATGCTTATTCAATTTTTACTGCAAATAGTACAATATTGTCATTCACTAATAGTACGATATTAATTGTTACGTGATGGCTAGAGTACAAAAATTTTGTA
Source organism: Humulus lupulus (assembly GCF_963169125.1). NCBI lineage: Eukaryota > Viridiplantae > Streptophyta > Magnoliopsida > Rosales > Cannabaceae > Humulus > Humulus lupulus. The sequence continues at coordinate 13,245,087 of NC_084796.1, read as the reverse complement.
AAAAACTAATTTGCATGCATATTTTAGTTGGGAAGTAAATGATGGGGTAGGGATTTTTTTAGAGAATTTTGCACAACATACTAAATGACTTACGGTGAGATTGGTACCGAATTCAAATCACATTATATATTTTTAAAATTTAAAAATTGTGGTCCTACAAAAAAATCTTATTTGGTTTATAATTTTTTAAAACTTATTTTAAAAACAAATTCTAATTTATCAAAAAATTTAAAAAATAATATTTTTATGTTTTCAGTTTGATATTACTTTTTTTTTCCTAAACACTTTTTTGTTACAATCTCTTTATATGATATGTACAATACTTTTGCTATACTGATAATTCTTTTTTTCTTTCTTTCTACAATTCTAGTTTTACACTATTTACTCTCTATATTTTTTTTTTATAAAAAAGGGATATTTTCTTCAATTTAAAATTCCTATCCACCTCCATAACTATATATATTTGTTAAAATATTCCATTGTAAAATTATATAAGGGGATATAACTTGATTCTAATTTATAATATATTTTTTAAAATAAAATTCAGCTAATGAGAAAATATTTTATAAAATAAATATTACAAAAAAAAATTACTATTAATAAATATATACAAATTTATCATTTCAATTCTATACTAAAAGTTAAATATTATCAAATAAAAATAGCTAACAAAGTAAAATATTTTTCTAAGTCCACAAATTGTAAATTGAGTTTTATGTTTTTAGATTATCTACCAATCATATATTCAGTTTTTAAAACTCAAAAATAGCTAACAAAGTGCAACCAATCACATTTTCAGAAACATGTTTCCAGACAATGAATTCAAATTTTTATTTTAGAATCACACTTTTTTAAAATAAAATTTTTAAATCGTGAACCAATCATGCCCTTACTTTTTTACATTTTTACTACTTTTTTTGTTGTTTTAGTTTATGTTTTGTACTATATTTATAATTTTTAATTTACAAAAATATTATTTGTTTACTGACATACACATTACCCACCACACATAACGTTTTCTCACTTCTTCTTCTTTCATTACTTTTTCTCTTCTTCTTCTTCCATTATCTCCATCTGCGCCTCCCCAAGCTCGCCCTTCTCAGTTCCGGTCATCACATCGCATCAAATTCCAACCACTTTTCTCCGTCGCCGGTGTGACCCACTATGCAATCATATTTTTTTCATTTTGTTATTTTTTTGTTAATTTGATTTCTTTTACTCCTCTAGTTGTTAGTGTATTTTATTGTCTTTCTGTTTTTTATGTTTATGTTGCTTTTTTTTGTTTTTTATTCTATTTTTGCATATATTAGTGCTATTTTTCATAATGCATGCAATATGTTTGATGTGATACTTGAATGACTGAGATATATTTTTTAGTGTTAGTTTTTATAATTATTTTGGTAAGTTTATTTTTTTCAATTTATTAAGTGCTATTTTAGGGTTTGTGTCAGGCTCTTTTGGTGTTTATGTTGTGTTGGGTTGTTGTTTTAAGGTTTGTCTAAGCAATAGATAAGCAAGTATCTATTGAATTTTGTTTATGTTTCAAGTTTTATTCTGTTTTGTTGGTTTCTCATTTTTTGATTAGTTGTATGTTGTTGTTATGTTGCTCTGTAGTGATTGTGGTATTTTTGTAGCGTCTTTTGTTGAGTATATTTTCAAATAAGTAAGTGGTAAACATGGACAGTGATACACTGCCCATTATCTCTCTTTCTTTGTTTCTTGAGTTCAAAACGTCTCTCTCCATCTCTTTCTATATTCATTCATTCATTCTTCTTCTTCTTCTTCTTCAAATATTTACTCTTGCGTTGACTTATTGTTGCTTTGGTGTTGCTCTTGTGTTGACTATATATGTTTTGGATTAGACCGTAGTTGTTATGGTGTTAATCCAATATCGATCTTGTGTTGTTTTTCATATTCATGAATTAATTCATTTTGTGTGCCATGTTATTTAGTTGTTGTTTTCATTTCTGCGTATGAATATCATTTTTATATTCTAAAGATATATATTTTTTAAGATATTTTTTTAGTTATTGTTTAGTTGTTTTAAGCGTTTACACTTGTTTGTTTCTTTTTTAAGGTTGAAAATGATAAAAATGGTGATCCTACTGTTCAAGAAAAAAATTATTCATATTTAGATGGGAGGAGTCAAGAAGTTGTTGAAGATACACTGCTCATTCTCTCTCCTTTTTTGTTTCTCGTGCCCAACACCTCTCTTTCCATCTCTTTCTTTCATTTATCTTCTTCTTCTTCTTCAAATGTTTTACAACAATGTTGTTTTGTTATTGACTTTGTGTTGATGTTGTGTTTGTTATACAATTTGTATGCTAGGATCATTGACAACAACGTCAACACTACATGCCAACAACCTAGTAGCAACAATGTTTTAATTGAAATTTTAAAATACTCTCCATATTTCCATTATACTACCGAAAATTTCAATTTAGTATTTTTTCTTCCAGATTTTCAAAAATAGCCATAACACCACACAAACCTTTTAAGAATTAAAATGATTATGTTTTCAAACTTGTTCCTCTTATTAAAAACATAGAGTTTTCCAATTTAAATATAAAAAAATCAACCTGTTTCAAATAACTTATAACAACAAATTTTAAGAAATAACAACTACTAATCAACAAATATTTATTCTTTTCTTGTGTCTTCATATTTTCAATCTGTTTGCATCAATTCTTTACTTGCTTAAAAAACAACATAATTTTTTTTTCATCATCCTAGTATCCATTGCTTTTTTACCAGAATTGGTATCGGTTTTCAGTCTCTAAAAGGTAAATAATCTTAGTTTTTTTATATAAAAAATTACAATGTTTTTAGTGGCAATTATACATTTTATATCCCAGGTTCAGAAATATAAACACAAAAACAACCATACATACAACAACACCACATAAACATTTTGATAAATATAAATTTCAAAATAATCTCATTTTTTCACTATATTTTATATCTTACCTCGTTTATTTGAAGTTGTTTTCATATTTTTTTCTCTTCCATTTTTGCTTCCAAATTTTACTGAAAAAGTCATTGATTTTTTTTTTTCAATTGAATTTTAGTTGATTGCTTGATAGTGGCCGAAAATGGTGATTTTTTGTTGATGGTCGCCAGTGATTTTTGAAGGTGATGGTTGATTGTGTGTTGTTGTTCGTCGGTGTGTATGTTGATTTGAGGAACAGGTCGTTGGCGTTCATGAAGTTTTTTTATTGCTCTGATCTTTTTTGTCATCAGAAAAGATAAATGGAGCATAATTATAACTCTATGATCCTCTCCAATATTTGTCTGAGTTGTTGGATTTTACAAAGGTGAAATAACACTAATTTATATAAAATTATAGGAGAATTCTCATATAGGGGCTTCACTTTAAGTCCTACCAATGGGGCTCTCAATGTTCTCGACTCGTGAACAGTTTTCAGCGCGATTTTTTTTTATGACCGTGTATATTGTAGCTATTTAGAGCATCCTGCAAATTTTCAAAAAATTCTGAATAATTTACAGTACCGAAAACTAAGTTCAAACATGTTGTTGCACGGGTGACTCTTTTTTTTTATGCGTGTGGAAAACAACATGTTTGAACCTAGTTTTTCGATACTGTAAACTATTCGGAATTTTCTGAAAATTTGCAGGATGCTCTAAATAGCTACAATATACACGGTCATTAAAAAAATCGCGCCAAAAATTGTTCACAGGTCGAGAAACACTGAGAGCCCCACCGATAGGGATTAAAGTGAAGCCCCATAAAAGAATTGTCCTAAAATTATATAGGGTACTAAATGAATGTTATTGGCTGACATTTGGCCATAAAGTATATGTAATTGGAAATGCATGCAAAGAGTGAGCTAGTTGTATCATGACTTTTGTTTCTTCCAAGATCGCTAGATGTTAGCATATTATGCTTCTTCCAATTATGTCTTGTCAACACCCTTTATCTCAATTTTTGTTGTCAGGCCAAAAACAGACAGGTGGGCCGTGACCTGCCCCTAAGGGACGTGATGCGCCTCCCAAAAAAACATTCCCCATGTTTGGGTGCCAGGGGCAGGCCGCAACTTGCCCTTGAGGGTCGCGGCGTGCTTGCCAGACAGAGCCCAGTGAAGGCTCTAGGGTTCACTCAAGTCACGACACCCATGAACTCGGTCGCGACTTGACCCCGCGAACCCAGCTCCCTTGCATTTTCCTCAATTCAAGCTCAGCCAAAAATACAACCCAACAATCCCAATATCAAAATCAAACCTCAAAACCACATAACCATCAATTTAACAAAAAACCCAAACTTCATCACACCTAAAACACCATCAAATACTCAACTCCATAATCAAACTTCCAAGCTTAAAAATAACCTTCAAAATAGAGTAAAACTCAAAGGTTAAGCTAGAATCCTTACCTCAGATATGAATTGAATCCCTTGAATTGCTATAACACTTCTAAACCCTCAAGCCTAAAAAACTTCAAGCTTTAATCCTTTAACTTGCCTCAAAAATCCAACCTCATGAGAGTGAGGAAATGATCGAGAGAGAGAAGAGAGAAATTTTGTTTTTCCTTGGTTCAATCTACAACCTTCCCTTGGCTTATGTCTATCTAATGGCCTAAAATGACCAAAATGCCCCTAGGGCCATCTAAAACCCTCAAAGCCACCCAAGGGCAAATTTTTCATTACCACATACCCCGTTAATCATAATTAACATCCTCCAATTCCCGTCATTCCCAATATCCTCAAATAATTACCGAATCATTTCCCATTACCCGCTCAATCCTGGCGATACAGAATTTTTCTACCGCAAGTGTACGGTGTATTGCAATATAGTTTTAAATTAAAAGATGTCGAACCCACAGGGATTAAATATTAAATTCACTAAGTACTATTACTGTTAAGTCTATAATTTTAATTAGAAAAGTCAATAAATAAATCAAACAATAAAATAAAGAATATGAAATAACAAGATAATCAATTCTAATGCTCTTGGAAAGTGATTAAATAAAAGATAAATGTACTAGAGTAATGATTTCACTATTCAATTATGAACATGGTTTCTTTATTATCCTAATCAATTTTCCTCATTTGTAATTTCTAGAATTCTAATATAATGCATTTATCTCTCTCAAGCATATATGCAATTAATCTCAATTAATCAATATGATATCTCTATTCGCTATTAATTAATCAAGATGTCATTAAGCAATAATTATTCTAAGCCAAATTCATAGAGTTCAAGGAATCTCTCAATCTCACAATCACTCTATGTCAAATCTTCTTATGTCCAATCTACGTTTATCTTTCTCAAGCATAAACCCTAGATTTCAATTCACAATAATGATGGCCAAACATTAATATGAGAAAATTAAATCAAGAAGATATGAACAAACGAGAAGAATTTCATAGAAATAATAATAAAAACCACAATTCAATAATCAAAATAGATTCATCTAATACTCTAGCACAAAAAGAGTTTAGTTCTCCATTACAAACATAAACATAATAGCAATGTATTTGTTCATAATTAAAAACTAAAAATGAAAGGAAGAAGAAATAAACTAGATGTAATGGTGATGATCTTGATGATGTCTAGCCTCCTCTTCTTCTCCAAGCCTCTAATCTCTGATCTAATCTCCTCCAAAAACGTCCTTAGACCCTAATTAAACTTTTCCTTATATATCCCTTGCAAAAAGCCCTCTTTTGCCCTTCAAAAATCTCAATTTACGATTTCCGTACGGCTCCCGGCGCTGCAGCCCCTTAAACAGGCGCTGCTGCGCCACAAATGTGCCAAAAACGAGCTCTCTGTTTCAGAAATGGCGCTGCAACCCTTAAGGATGGCGCTGCAGCCCTAATTCAAGCCAGAAATAGCGATGCAGCCCTTGAATATGGCGATGCAGCCCTAATTCACGAATTTTTCATTTTTCTTCGTTTCACTTCCGTTTTGTACAAATTTCGCGCCATTTTTCCTTGGACCCTACACAAACACAACACAAGCATAAAACCAAACAAAAACACCCTAAACACCTACAAATTAGATATAAAATGACACTAATAAGTGAATCTAAAATTCACTTATCACCTGGTAATGTACTAAACACCAAAACACCCCTAGGCTCACCCCGAGTCCGATAATTAACCCCGTTATGACCAAATTGCTAACTTGCTTCCTAGGATCGTCTCATGCCGAATAACTCAAACATAATCACATAATAATGTGATCTCACCCATATATCACATACATGCACATAAATATACAAATATAGCCATATAATAATACAATGCACGTAATCATATAATAACGCATTAAATAATTATGGCCATCCTGGCCCCCTAATCTAGGCACTAAGCCACATTAAGGAATTTGGTGTTATGAAAAAATAGATTGCCTCAATGAAAATGGTAAGAAAATACAACTCTATGCAATATATTACAAATAAATAATTATTGATTAAAAGGAGTGTTACAACTCTATAACTGAAAATACAAATAAAAGGAGAAGGAGATGTAAGATGATAGAAATAGAAAGTACAAATCTATTACAAAAGATACAAATAAACTAGAAGTGTTTGAACAAAGGAAATAAAAGGATTACAACTCTTAAACAAAAGTACAAGTAAATAGAACAAGAAGAAAAAGAAGAAAAGCAATAGAGGAAAATAAGAACAAGAACAAAAACAATAAACTCTCACTCACACAACCAAAGTGAAGAGTGTTGGGGATCACCAACTTGAACAAGGTTTGAAACCTTTGTTCAAAAACTTATTTCCCCCTAACTCAAGCACTAAGGGATCTCTCACAGATATTGGAAATGCTTTATGGAATTATCAAGCCTCAAGGTGTTTCTAGCCAAGTGCTCTAATGGATAGAAATGTTGTGTCTTTCAAGTGAGCTATAGGCTCCTATTTATAGAGTTTAGAGACACCCTTTGAATTTAAAATTCCACAAACCCCATGGTTGTTACCAATGTTTAATTTGATTAATATGGAATTAAAAATGAGATCTAGGAGTTATTTGGGTTTTTGGAACCGTTCAACACATTTGGAAAAAACTAAAAAATTGACCTGAAATGCACCTGTGGCCGCGGCCAGGGACATCAGTGGTCGCGACCACTGCTCTCTGTCCCCCAGGCCGCGGCCACAGCCCAGTTTCAGCACTTGAAAATGTGCTGTTTTTCCAAACGGTTCCAAACCCTCCCAAATGATTTTGTAACTCCCAAAACACATTATTGGGGTTAAAATCATATCTCTAACAGCCATTTCACATATGACTTTATGAAATTCATCTAAATATTGTGTAACACCAAATTTACACAATAAAGGATAATATTTGGAAGTTACAAATTTGTAACACCAAATATGCTACATTATTTGGATATATCTTATATATCAAACTATTGTAACTCTCAATTATATGTTACAATATGTGACACTATTTGTCACATTTATTTAATCTAAAACATTATATTATAAAATAATATAACATTTGGGACATTACATATTTCGTCTCAAAAAGCAAGCAAACAAGTTCTAAGAAAAAACAAATTTCAATTTTAATTTTTATCTTAAAAATTCAACAAGCATAAATAATATTCAATCACATAAAATTTATTAAAAATCATGATTAGGCTCTCAATTATTTAAGTAGACAACGTAAAAATAGAAAGAACTATTCAACCAATCACACATATTTTTATGGCTTCATTCACATTCAATTTATACAGCACATCATTCAATCATATTATCATTGGCTAATCATTATCAACTTGATTCAACTAACACTCTAAACAACATAGACAAAACATAACAAACACAAAACAACACGACTAACAAAATAACATAATATATACAAAACAATAAATCCTTTCCCCTAAACTTAACCTAAACATTGTCCCCAATGTTTAAATAAAAGCTAAGGAAAAGAAACTTACCTGACACCTCAGACTTCTTAAAATGATACGGATCGAGATGGTGAATCGAAAATGGGGAAAGAAAAATTTTAGAATCCTATGCAACCTCCTTGCAATAGGTCTCTAGCCCTCAATGTTGATATCATAGGAATACGAGGTTCGTGCTCAGTGCCAACAAAAACAAAGGGTTCCTGTAATGCCCCGAATTCTCCGATGTGATTTAATGGCTGGATTAGTTGGCCGGGAGGGCCATACTTGTTTAATTATGCCATTAAATGAATATATGCATGTTTATGAGAATTATATTATAATATGATGCTAAATGCATGCATGTGGGTCCACATTTTATGACAGGGGTATTTTGGTAATTTGGCTCATTGAGAGCATATTTGTATATTTTGGGTGCATGCTTGTGTTTAATTGTGAGGCCACATTATAATGTGGATTGGTTCAAGTTATTCGGCATGAGACGATCTTTAAATATAAATTATCGGTTTGGTCATAACAGGCTTAAGCTCGGGGCTTGGGGTGAGTCTCGGGGTGTTTTGGTAATTAGAGCGCTACCGGGAATTTGAGGGTAACATGAAAAGAATATTTGGTATTTGGGAATATTGAGATTAGCGGGAATTGGAGAGCGTTAATTATGATTAACGAGATAGGTGGGAAATACCAATTTTACCCTTGGGGAGACTTTAGAAACTTTAAATGACCTAGGGGCATTAAGGTCATTTGGCTTGGGTTATATTTGATTTTGGTTGGCTGTAGAAACATACAGAACAAAAACAAGGCACTCTTCTCCTTTAACCATTCATCATTTTCTCTCCATTCTCCTTGGAAGTTTTTGGTCCCAAATTGAAGAATCAAGCTAGGAAATCAAAGCTTGGGGGTTATAGACTTAGTTCATCTATTGAGGAGGATTCAAACCAGCTTGAGGTAAGAAATTGTCCATGAATTTTAAGCTATACTCTATTTTGGTTTAAGTTATCAGCTTGTGGTTTTGTTGAGGATAGTTGGAATTAATGGAAGTTTTGGTTGGTGTTTAACTTGGGTTTGATATAGATGAAGTTTAGGGGTTGAATTGGATGTTTGGGATTGGTTTGAAGGGTTGGTTTCAAGGAAAAACACAGGGGAGGAAAACTGGTTTCTTGTTGTTTTGCAGTAAAGAGCCGCGACACGGCTATGGTGAGCCACGGCCCACGATGGTTGCTGGGGAAGAGCCGCCTCTGTCAGAGGGGTGAGCCGCGGCGCGGCTAGGGAGGGCCACGGCCCTTAGAGGCATTTTTGGCCAGAAATGAGTTTTTAGCTTGGGGATTCAAGCCTTAGGCCTCGGGATCGATCCTACTACCCGGTTTAGTAGGATTCGATGTCTTAGAGGCTAGGTTTTGGTTTGGGAACCTTTGTTATTCATTTTATTGATGAATCCTATATTTTGGTTATGACCAGGTGACCGTCAAGGAATTAAAAGGTCGATCGTTCTCAAAGGTCGTTCTTATATTAATTGTAGAGTCCAAGAACTTTACTTAGCTAATTATTTAGTAGTATTATAGTATGTATAGTATTATCTTTGTAACTGTGGATTTTTGGTTCAGACCGGGAATTATTTGGACACTCATAGTAGTACTTATAAATTTTCTAAGTTTAACCTATAGTTTAAGAATATTAAGTGTAACCTAAGGTTTGATTATATGACAGATATTAAGGATAATATTTGTTATACTATAAGGTTTAGATATCAACCAATAGGATTTTAAGCACATGTTATAAATGGGTGATTAAGAATTAAGTATTTTGAGGATTAAATTTAATAAGGAGTAAAGTTTGAATGTTATAGGGTCAGTCAGCAGCTTTGAATACGTTGAGGGCTTAGTCAAGGCTGTTTACTCCATTCAAACTTAGCTAAAAATGTGTAATTTCGTGTTTAAATATTCAGCGTGTGCCGATATATCGCAGCACGTAAATACGGAAAACACGAAACGATGCATGGTCGCCTCGGGCATACTGGCCCAGGCGATATATCGCCTCCTTCAGTGTATTTTCAAAAGTTTTTTGAATTCTTTTCCTTTCAGCCATTCAACCTCTTGATAAGTCCAGCATCTTTTTGAACGAGTCTTCAGCCTCTGCTGAACGATTATTCAAATATTTTTCACCTAAAAAGCTATTATTTTTATTCAAGTAAAATCAAGATCCTTTCATTCCTAAACTCTATAAATAGGATCTAGTACCCAGCCATTATTCACCTTTTTACTCTAAGTTTAGAGGCTGCTAGTGCTAAGTGAGTGTGAGAGTGTAAACACCTGGTTTGGGGAAATCATAAGCTTATCAAACACTTTGGGAAGTGAGGTTCTATAGTATTTCGGTTGTGGTGTAGATTGGTCTTACAAGTCTTTGAGGTAAACCAAAACTCTAGTTCATTTGTTTTATGTTATTTTCCTTCTCATAACCTTCTACTCAGTCTCCTAACCTCATTCTTATTTTGGTTAGGAAAACTAAGTTCTTGAGCACATAAGTTTCGGTAAGCATGCTTTTCAAATGGTTTAGTCTTTCCATCCCTTTCATTTCATCTCTTTTCTTCATTAGACTCACTCTTTCTCATAATGGTTATTAGGAGTGTTCCAAAGTCCCAACGCTGTCCACATATCCCGGTAACTTTGGTAAGGAAAATAGGCTAGAATCAATATGTTATATGCTTATGTTATCTTATGTTTTATGTTATTAAATGTGTTATGATATGTATGCATGTATGTTTGTAGGCTTGGGCATATGACCCATATGACTAACAAGACCCCAAATAGATTATGGGCATATGACCTACTTAGCTAGTAGGACCCCACTAATCTCATGGGCATATGCTTGTTTAGTCTATGGGACCCCAAGTAATAATGGCCATTATAATAAGTGTATGTATTAAGTGTTATGATATGTCTTCACGTTTATTACGAAATTTATGTTTATGACTATGTGGTAGATTTTCCTTGCTGGGCATTAGGCTCATTCCTTTTTGTTTTATGTGCAGGAAAATAGCTTTAAGAGGCGGTAAGATTCGTGGACGCTTAGAGAATGTGTATCGATGGTGAATGGAGTCAAGGAGCCGAGCGTTATTCGATTCGAGGATGTAGTTTTGTTTTATGTCTTTTTACATGTATTTTCCGCACTATTTATGTAATGTCTTTTTATTTTAAATCATGTTTTGTTTTTAAAGACAATGGGATCCCATATCCTTCTTGGTATTTATTTTGTAAGTAACTCTTATTTTTACAAGTTACTTAATAAAATTATGGTATTTTCGCAAATGTAAGTTCTATTAAGGATTGTATGTATAGTTTCGTTAATGGTCCAAAAGTCTAGATTAGTGGGGCATTACATTAATTTTCACCCAAACCAGAGGTAAGAAAATTGCACCCTGTGTATATATGACATGCATGTTTGTATTGAGGCATGTTGATTGATAAATGTGGGCATGGATTACCTATTAAATGCTAGCAATTGTTGTTTACTTGAATATGTACTGACTAGTCAGGGATACTGACCTAAAGAGTCAGAAATGGCATAGCGTCATGAACGCCGAGCCAAATGAAGATTAGATCTAATCGATATCAGCGTTGAATGGCTCTAAGGCATTAACGTTGGACCGACCCTAAGGTCGATGAACTTATAAGCGCTTATCTAGTCTAAGACTAGTTACTAGAGCCAAGGCCAAGGGCCCAGGTGACTGTTTGTCACATGGCTAGGGAACGCTGTTCCAGGGTTATGACTCTAAAGTCATGAGGAAGGTTATGTTGGTGACTAGTCACCATGCACCTATCCTGTTCAAACTAATAAAAGTTCACTTATTTATTAAGCCCCGGTGACTCTATCGTCATAAGGCTAAAGGGAGCTGGACCCAATTTAGTGACTTTTGTGATTGTCACCTATTTGTTTGGACTGATAGTTCTGAATGATTATTACGATCATTGTTGATATTATGTCATGCGTTATTGTGTTTTATTGCTGGGCCTTGGCTCATGGGTGCTATGTGGTGCAGGTAAAGGGAAAGAAAAGCTCACCCAACCTTGAGTGGAGAGCTTAGGCGGTGATGTGTACATGTGTGGCCGCTTGACCACCACGGCCAAGGAGTTCTCAGAGGAACTAGGGGGTTTACCCTATTTTTGCCGCTTAGGTCGGCGGGTTTGTAATTTTGAAACTGTAATGACCATTTTGAGTTGTAAATAACTTGTAAATATTTTATGGGTCCATGAACAGTTTTATGTATTAAATAAAACATATCCTTTCCTTTTTGTTGGTTTTTCACCTTAACTTGATAATAACACTTAGATCACATTTTTAACCAAATGACTCGGGTAGCGGGTCAAATTTCTGGTTCACCGTAACTGTTCTGGGGTAACTAGGGCGTTACAGTTCCCCACCCCCAGGCTCAAAGGTCACCATCTTCTTCTTGCAGTCTATAGTCGCCCCATACCTGGCCAACCAATCCATTCCCAAAATCATGTTGAAATCATCCATACCCAACTCAATCAAATCCACTGATAGTTCCCTGTTGTTCACCACCACTGATAATGACCTAACCCATCTCCTAGAGACTACTAACTCCCCAGTAGCCAATAAAGTCCCAAACCCCGCTGTATAATAATCACATGGTCTACACAATCTATCAATCACTCTACTATAAACAAACGAGTGTATAGCACCAAAATCAATCAATACAGTATATGGAGTGCCAACACTAGAAAGCTGACCTGTCACTACTGAGGGGCTAGCCTTAGCCTCTGCCTGAGTCAGGGCGAACACTCGAGTTGGAGTTAAGACGCCCGCCATCTTGGGTTCCTATTTCTTCGAACTTGGGCAGTCCTTCTTGAGATGTCCAACCACCCCACATAGATATTATGTCTTCGCCCGACATTCTCCCAAATGGCGCCTCCTACACCTGACACACACTAGGCAACTCCTCCAAGTCTCATTGTCGCTTTGGCGCCTGCCCTGCACACCTCGGCCCCTCCTATCAAGACCTGCAGTGGTCGAGGTGTTAGGGGTCTTTCTCTTCTGGTCACTAGGACCTCTGCCCCTACCAGATCCCACAAATGGAGGCATTGCCCTCCAAACATCACGTCGTGCAACGCTCTCCCTCCATATCTTGTTCTCTGCCTCCTCAGTTGTGAGGTTTTTCTCAACCACCTGGGCATAAGTAGTTTCCCCAGGTACTGACGTAATTCGAACATCCGAGCTATCATAGTATTTAGCCCCCGAACAAATCTATCTTGCTTGGCTGCATCTGTAGGCACTAGATCAGGTGCAAATTTAGCCAGTCTGTCAAATTTCAAGGCATGCTCAGTGAGTGACATACTACCCTGCACCAAACTGGTAAACTCGTTCACTTTCGCCACTCTAACCACATTATTGCAATACTTCTGGTTAAACAGGTCTCTAAACTCATCCCAACTCATTACTAGAATAGTAAACATGATGCATGAATGCAACACATAAAATAACACACAAAAAATAGTTACTAGTCCATGATAGATTAATTTGAAAATTAATGGACCAACCTTGGGGTAGGTCAGACTAACCGCAAATTAATCTTGAGACAAGATCTCAACTTAAAACCTCATTTTTCTCTTTTGACTCATGAATTACTATTAGTTTGGTCAAGATGCACTAGTCGTGCTTGAAAGCCTAGATACATCTTCGGAGTGTAGCCCATTAATTTTCGATTAGTGACTTAACTCAAAAGTGTGCCTTAGTGTAACGCCCTACTACCTTAGAGCCGTTACTAAGTGAGTTTAAAATGTGCAATTAACTCGCTAAACGAGGTTTTTAGAACAAAAGTGTGATTAAACAGAAATCAAGGCTGTAATCTTTGAAAATACCTTAATTCATTGAAAATTTCAAGTGTCTTATATTTGGGATCCCAAAGTACAGTTTATAAAATATTTACAATTCCAAAATAGGTTTATAGGTAATTAACCATCAAAATCAGAGTTTAATACAACCATTTCTCAAAATGCCCCCAACCAAAGCAGTCGGGCAGGCCAAACATGTACGCGCCGCCCCACACTCTCCGTACTCATGGCTGGTTGACTTTCTCCTTGCCCTTACCTGCAACACAGAGCACCCGTGAGCCGAAGCCCAGCAAGAAAACTCACACAACACATAACATATGCATTTTATACGACCATTATAACAGATAATCCATCAGATTAAACACATATACGGCCGTGCCGTCCCAGTAGCATTACCAAAGCCTGGGATCTCGGTCCTCACCGTAAGGATATCCCATGTATCCATTGGGGTCTCACCCTGGTTTTTATGCACTCTGCGTGCCAAATGCTACTCTCGGCCCCACTGCCGTTCTCGGCCCTTTGCCGTTCTCGGCTCCTTGCCGTTCTCGGCTCCTTTGCCGTTCATTCAACTATAACCACATATAGCTTAACTCCAACAACATCCAATCACATAACAATTCAATCAAGACTGCACCCTAACATGTAATACAATCTAGGATCGTGCCTTGCAACAATACTATGGGCCCATGCCCTGCTCTACGGGTACTACAGTTCTCTTACATGTATCCCGAGCTTTCCAATGCACCAAAGTTACGAGCACGGTCCTCTACCCCGAGCCTCTCCGAAAACCTAGTCACAACACATATAAAACACTCTTTAATATAAACCAATCAAAAACCACTCCCTAGGGCCAACCCCGTACTCTCGAGACCTCAAATTTCCCAAAACAATGTAACGGAAACATCCCCCTAGCCCCCGGGACAAACGCCCAAAAGTGCAAAATTCCACTGTCTTGAAAATAGCCTAGCGCCGCGGCACTACCCTTTGAGGGCCGCGGCGCCCAGAAAGTTTCCCAACCCTGATACAGCCTAGCGCCGCGGCGCCAAAGAACAGGGCTGCGGCGCTCCTTCGCGAACCCAGAATTCTGGGTTTTCCCCTGCATTTTCCCCGAGCCAAAACACCTCCAATCCAACCCAAACACATACCTAAACCCCAAAACCAATTTAAAACCCCAAATGAACCATTTAACAACCTATAAACACCAACAACAAGGTCTAACACACTATCTCACCCATAATCCACACTTTGATTTCAGATTTCAGAAACTTAAACCATAGCTTTTAAAACTTAAACCAGAGCTTGAAAAATGCAAACCAGGCTTCTAAATTCTTAAACCACATTAGATACGAAAATTCAAGGATGATAAAAACTCTTACCTCAATCAAGAATTAAGCTTGAGCTCTCTCCAATCCCAGCTTCAAGCCACTTTCCCCTTGATTACCAAATTGAATTCCTTCCAAAACCATCCACAACTATCTTTAAATTTCCACACTTACTTTCTAGAAATCAAGCTTAAACTTAAACAAAAACAGAGACAAATCCTTACCTCAGAACAATCTTGGTTTATGATCAAGTTTAATTGCCTCCAACCGCTTAATTCTCCTCCTAGGTCTTTCAAATCTCATCTCCCATCTTCCTTTCCTTTCCTTCTAGGTTTTTCTTCCCAATTTCAGCAAGAGTAGTATATGACCAAGCATAAAACGTGAATGATCTTTTTCCCTCAGCTGAAGGTTTCTATAACCTGCCAAAAGACCACTTTACCCCTCCATGTATTTCCCTTCTTAACTAAACCTCAAGGGCATTTTTCCATTTCACCTTTCCTACAAATTTACGACTTTCTCATCTAAAATCTGTTACTCTTAATGGTCACCAATGGTCACTCAAGTTACTCAATTACCACTAACCATTAACCATTAATTCTCAAACTTACTCTTGCAAAATTCCCAAAATACCCCTAGGCTCCTCCTGAGCCAGGTATTTAATCCTGTTGTGACTTTTAAACTAATTAGCTCCCTAGGATCGTCTCCGCACGTGCATCACAGTAATATCACCACTCACACGTGGTACTAATCATATTACACAATTATTACATTTATGCCCTCAACGGGCTAAGATTATCAATTTACCCCTAACATACAAACAGGGCTCACATGCATATTTATACCACCTAAACATGCATTCTAATCACATATTCATTCAAATTCATATATTAACATGTTAATTCACTTATTGCCCTCCAGGCACGCTAATCAAGGTCCTAAACCTTATTAGCAAATTGGGGTGTTACACTTAGGGTCAGTCAAACTTGAAATACATCACTGATCTTATTCTTTTATGAGAAGTCAAAATTGAGATAAAATAAACATATTCAGAAGTCTTTCCTTAGGGAGGTCGCAAACGGAGGTGACATGAGGCCTTTCCTATGCCTCCCGGTGTTCAACCAATAATGGAGACCATGGGACTTATTTTCATAATTCCCTCTTCCACTCACTATTTAAAAAAATATGTTTTTTTCTCAAAATCAATATTTTCAATTTGGTTGTAAAACTAATTGAATTAATTTTACCAAATGATATTCTAATAAATACTAATCCAATTATGCAAAATAAATAATCATGCCCTAGATTTTATTTTGCCTTTTTAAATAAAATACCATTTAATTTAATAAAACAATTTTATTAAATAAGAAAATAAACAACTTTAATTTCTTTTTACCAACTTAACTAATCAAGACTAAATTAATTATATGAGTTATCAAATAAAAACATATAATCAATACTAAGCATGTTTCGAAAAAAAATGCATGCATGCTTAATATGTACTATGTGGGTAATATGTATGACATATTATAATACATGATAAAGTATTAAACAATTTAATCATGTTCAAGCAAATAAATAAATAAATAAATGCAGGTTGGGTGCTTTGGGTATTTCTAGAAAACTACAACACTTGCAAAAATGAACAAAAATAATTAAACTAACTAAGGCCTAATGAAGAGCAACTCCTTTGATGTTGGACCTCCTCTTTTAGTCTTTGGGTCATTACCATTTTAATTATTCATTATGAATTAAATAACCTTTTAATTATTTTAAATAACTTAAAAATAATCAAACTTTGGGTTTTAATACCCAACAAGTTATTGAGGCCCAATTGAAATTTAGACTAACCATAATTAATTAAAAAATTATAATTAAAACACTTTTAATTATATTGGGCTCATAATAGCTAAAATGGATAATTGCACATCCATTAGGGGTTGCATGACACAAACCCTAATGGGTGTGTCAATGGTGGGTGGCGGCTGGCAGGGGCGCGGCACGGTGTGAGGCTCATGGGTGCAAAGCAGGCACAACGCGGGGCGCAGGCGCGCATGGCAGGCACGACGTGATGTAGGTGCGCAGGTAGCGTGGGGCGCGATCCTTACTCCCGAGCCCTAACGGTATAACCTAGTCACAACGCAATAACGGGTAATCATCAAGAACAAACTAATTAAAAGTTTTAGGATTAATTCCTAGCCTCTGGGACCTCGAATTATACTAAATTTGGTAGTAGAATCCCTCCTAAGCCTTTAGGTTTGGGTTCCCATGCTCAAAACCCCATTTGGGCAAAATCTCCAACTTGAGCCGCAGTGCCCCTCACAAGCGTCGCGACTCTCTACAAGTCAGAGAGCCTTGAACCTTGTTTCTCTAGACATGTAACATGGCGCAGCCCACCCAGCGATGCGCGCGCTAAGGCGATTCAGAGAACTACTCTAGCCTCTGGGTTCATGCGGGCCGCGACATTCCAAGAACATTGCCGTAGCGTGACCCCGCGAACACAGATTTTCCAACATTTTCTCCTAGCTAAATCCCTTAAAACTCACCCTAATTAACCACCAAAGTCCCAATTAAGCCTAAGACTCTCAACAACACAACATAAGTGACATATATTCCCCAAGAACCAAACCAAATTCTGTCCACAACTCAAAACCCATCCCACAAGTTTAAAACTTATAAAAGCTTAAACTACACCAGAATTTCTTTAAAACCATAATAAATCTTACCTCAAATGGCAGCTGCAACCTCAAGTGTGTAATGACTCTACTACTCTAGACTTTGGACCATTAATGAAAACTACACATAGACCCTAATCCTTAATAGAACTTACAAGTGAAAAGATCATAACTTTATTAAAACTTATAAAAACAAATGTTAAACTTACATAAAAGTTAAAGTAGGATATGGGATCCCATTGTTTTAAAAGGAAAACATAACATAATTGTAATTAAAAGAGATTACATAAATAAGTGCGGAAAAATACACATAAAACCATAAGTAAAGACTTCATCCTCGAATCGAAACTCTCGGCTCTTTGAATCCATTCCGCCTCAATACACATTCCCTAAGCTTCCAAGAACCTTTCCCGCCACTAAAGCTATTTTCCTGCACATATAAACAAAAAGGAGTGAGCCTAATGCCCAGCAAGGAAAATCTAACATATAACCATATACATAAAATTCATAATGTAACATAAAACATATCATAACACTTATGTCACATACATACTATAATGGCCATTATTACTTGCGGTCCCATAAACTAAACAAGTCATATGCCCATAATTTATTGGGGCTTGTTAGTTGTACGGGTCATATGCCCAAGTCTACAATTATACATATTATAACATATTACATAACACATAATCATAAGATAACATTTATCATAACATATAAATCATATAACACATAAATCCTATCCTATTTTCCTTACCAAAATTACCGAGATTTGAGAACAGGTTTGGGACCTTGGAACACTCCTAAAAACCATTTATAACAAGGTGAGTATATTGAAGAAAAAGGATGAAAGTGATGAAGGAACTATACCATCAAAATACACTTACCAAGAATCTTATGCTCAAGAACTTAGATTTCCTAACCAAGAATAAAGAATAAGGTTAGAATGCTGAGTAGAAGACTATGAGAACTTAAAGAAAATAATACCAATTGAACTAGAGTGTGGAATACCTTGAATGCTTCTATAGTCAATTTAAACCTTGAACCGAAATTCTATAAAACCTTACTTCCCAAGTGTTTGGTAAGCTTATAGTGATCAAGCTTTATAATTCCCAACCTAAGTGTTTACACTCTCACAATAACCTAACAACTAGCAGCCTCTGAACTTAGTTTAATGAATGAATAAATGGCTGGGTACTAGGTCCTATTTGTAGAGTTTAGGAATGAAAAGATCTTCATTTAACTTGAATAAAAATAATGGCTTTTTAAGTGAAAAACATTTGAATTATCGTTCAGCAGAGGCTGAAGACTCGTTCAGAAAGATGCTGGACTTATCAAGAGGTTAAAGGTTTGAATGGAGAACATTTTCAAAATGTTTCAAAATGCCCTGAAGGAGGCGATATATCACCCCCTGTAGGTGATATATCGCCTGGGCCAGTATGCTCGAGGCAATCGTGCGACATTTCGTGTTTTTCGTATCCCCGTACTGCGGTATATCGCCCCCTATAGCTGCGATATATCGGCATACGCTGAATAATTAAACACGAAATTACACAATTTTAGCTTAATTTGAATTGAGTAAACAGCCTTGACTAAGCCCTCTAACGTTTTCAAAGCTGCTGACTGACCCTAGGATATTCAAATTTTAACCACAATAAATTTATTCCTCAAAATACTTAATCATTATTAAACATACACACGACATGTGCTATTATCTTATTGGGTCTTATCTAAACCTTATAATATAGTAAATATTACCCTCAATATCAGTCATATTAATCAAACCTTAGGTTAAAATTAATATTCTTAAACTATAGGTTAAACTTAGAAAATCTACAAGTGTTACTATGAGTGTCCAAATAAATCCCGGTCTGAACCAAAAATCCACAGTCATAAGGATAATACTATTATTACTGTTATACTACTATCTAACTTAGCTAAGTAAAGTTCTTTGGACTCTACAAAGTGTAACGCCCTACTGCCTAGGGACTGTTACGTTGTGCATTTTAAACAGTGCTAAACTCGCTAACCGAGTTATTTGGCCATAATCGTGTAACTAAGTGTGATTAACAGTTAGGGTTAAAAATTTTGGTCAAAGATACGACGTTTCACTCAAACGTTTACTGTATACATTGGGATCCCAAAATATAATTTAAAGGTTAATTACGGTAAAATATTTACAACCAGTCGACCTATAGGGTTTAACCCTAGTTCCTCTTTAAACCTTCGGCCATGGTGGTCGAGCAGTATGTACACATCGTCACCTAAGCTCTCCAACTCAAGGATGGTCCATCTTTATTTTGCCTTTACCTACACCACATAGCACCTGTGAGTCGATGCTCAACAAGAAAACTCAATATGCTCATGAATAGGTAATTACATGTCACTGAATCATAATAAGCATGCCTAGCAATAATTGCCCTATTTATGCATGCAAGTAAGTTCAAGTAAATGATTGTGGGCCCTGCCCTCCTATATGGATGACTATCAAGTTAATCCTAAGTGAATATCACTAATGATTCTAGTAATCATACTGGGGCTCGCAGCCCATTCAGATGAGTGAATATCAATAATGATTCTGGTAATCATGCTAGGGCTTACAGGCTAATCAAATAAGTGACTAAGGAGTCACGAATTTGAACCAGATAAGTGACTATGGAGTCATGAACTTGGACTCCGCACCCTGTGCCATGTGACATTACAGTCACCTGAGCCTTTTGGCTCTGGCTCTAAGTAACTAGCCTTTAGACTAGACAAGCGCTTTTGTTTTCATCGAACTTAAGGTCGGTCAAGCATTTCATACTTATGTTGATAATGCTTATGTTGATTAGATCTAATCTTTTCGGCTTGCATTAAACACGCTAATACCATTCTTGACTCAAAGGTAAATTCCATACGACCAGTGCTCAGTACTACTGCCGAACTTGACTAATAAGTCACAGCTTCACAGTCAATACTGACACCATTGCCGATTCCTGACTCATAGGTCAGTGCCATGCATAGATAAGCAAATCTGCTATGCATTTACTATGCAATCAATGTCATTATATAGAGCACTAAACATGCTTCATCAATAACCATGCATGTCACATACTAGGTGTAGTTTTCTTACCTTTGGTCCAAGCACAGGTTACCAATAAATGAGCCACAAGCACGATCCTGTTTCCAAGCCCCTAATGATAACCTAGTCACAACCGTAATATAAAACATCATAAAAAATGAGTAAATAAATACCTCCAGACCCAAACCTAGCCTCTAGGACGTCGAATCCTGCTAAACTGGGAAGTAGAATCGATCCCAGGCCCTTAGAGTTAAGTTCCCATGATTAAAAACCAAATCTAGGTAAAAATGCCAAAGTCGGTCGCGTCTTGGCCTAGTGAGTCGCGACTTGCCTCAAGTCAGAGAGCCCCACTTGCCTGGACACTAGGGCGGGCCGCGACTTGACCCCTCTTGGATCACGGCGCGCCCCCCAGGCCTCCTCTTCCTGACTTGCTAGAACAAGGTCGCGACTTAACCCCGAAACCAGCCATATCCTTCGACTTTTCCCACTTAAAATCCTCCAAAAAGCTATCCAAACATATCCAAATCCCAAAATCAAAGTTCCCAATCATCCTAATTTCCCAAAACCAATAAAACCTAATCTTCAATTAATTCAAAAACTCATCAAAACATAAAATCCAATCAAAGCTTAAAAAACTTTAAAAACTTAGAAGTTAAAACTTGGATTACCTCTGATTAAGTTGTTTTCCAACTGAATCCTCCAGCTAATAAGCTTCTAATGTTTCCTAGAATCGCTATACCTCGATCCTTGCTTGAATCTGAATCCTAAAACTCAAGTTTCCTTTGAAAATGTGATCGGGTGTCAAAAAGGGAACGAGAGAGAGAGAGAACGTTCTGAACTTTCTTTTATAATTTTAACAGGTTACTTCAAGCTTAAGTAACCTCAAGCAAATCCTAATGCTTAGGGTCCCAAAAACGCCCCCCTCCCGTGGTAAAATAGTCAAAATTTCCAGAATTTCCCCATGATCTCTCTAACTCCCAATTTATCATCAAATATTTATTCTCATTACCCAATATCCCGGTAATGTGCTAAATACCCATTGACTCACTCTGAGTCAAGTATGGATCCCGTTGTGACTTTCTCACTGGCTTTCCTCCTAGGATCGTCTCATGTTGAGTTACCTAGCATAACCAAATAATAATGAAGCACCACACACACATACCACATATATGCCAAATATACCCAAAATGGGCCATATTATGAAAATCACTCAATTAAACAGAAATGGGTCCACATGCATATTTAATACACCTAAACATGCATATAAAGTCACATTATAATATTATTCACATAATGATACACATAAATATCATATAATCATATAATTCCAAAATTTTCCATCCTGACCCCCTAATCAAGGCCCTAAGCCTTATTATGAAATTTGGGTCATTACATCAAGCTGCTCCCTAGCCCACTCCACAACCTCGAGATTCCCAGCCTTTTTCCTAAAAAATTCAGAAAACCCCAATACCTTCAAGAGAGAGAGAGAGAGAGAGAGAGAGAGTGTGTGAACTAAGAGTGTTATGTTTTCCTTAGCTTCTACAAGAGTCTAGTACTAAGGTGATCCAAGGCTAGGAAAAAGAACAAAATGCCCCTAGCCTTTACCTTGGTTCTCTAATGTCTCCAAGGGCAAAATCATCTTTTACCACCTTTTTCCCGCTAAACCTCAAATTTCACTTAAGATTCCCAATTAATCCCGACATACCCAAATAATCACCAAATAACTTCCCATTACCCGATAAACCTTGAAAATGTACTAGATTACTAAAATACCCCTAGGCTCACCCAGAGCCGGGTATTTGATCCTATTGTGACTTTCCTGCTAACTCGCTCTCTAGGATCACCTCGTGTCAAATATCGCAAATATATCCACATAATAATGTGGTCTCAATCACAGAACACATGTACTTACAATTATACCCTCAACATGTCAAAATTACAAAAATGCCCTTATTAACGAAAACGGACCCACATGCATATTTAATACACATAAACATGCATGAGTATTCATATCACAATATAACTCATATATGCCACATAATCACACATATATTTTCAATTAAATTCACATATGAATCCAATTATGCCCTTCCAGCACACTAATCAAGACCTTATTAGCGAATTTGGGACGTTACAACTTTTGTGTCATCGCAATAGAATTCATCGTTGTAGAGTCATTTTCTTGTAGTGTTTTACATAGTGAAGATGTGAAATTTGACTTTTTTTTGTAAGCATTTAAAAATTGTGTTTTTGGGTCCAAAATGATATATTGAGGTATCTAAGGATGCCCAAAAAGTTTGGGAGTATTTGGCGGTGTTTTAGGTAACTTTTGAGAAGTTGGACCTGCCTATGTGGCGTTGCATTGCCTCTTTTGAGGCGATGCATCGCCTAAAACCCTAGGGTTTTGGCTAATCGCAGCAGGCGACGCGTCGCCTAACGTGTTTGTATAGACACGTGTTTTAAGCTCCAAATGAAGTGTTCAAAAGCTCTAATCCTATTGGTTGGTTAATGACGGTGCCTACACTATGAAAATGTTCTCTTAGAGTTATGATAGACCTTATCACTATTTCAAATATCTCTCTAACCTCCCCCTCTCTCTCTAGCTCTCAAGATCATAATTTTTCTCTAAGATATTCATAAAGAAAGTGCTCGTCTTTGTGAATTTTAAGGCTTGTTCAATTCTAATTCCCTTTCCTACTAGAGAAAGTCTCAAGCATTTACCAATCTCTAGGAAATAGAGAATTTGGACAATGATACATCTTATGTATAAACCTTGTGTTTGATTCACTCCATCAAAATGATTCAAGTGGTGTTTTAACAAAGGGTTTGAAGCTTGCAAGAAGAACAATGAGTTTTGTTCTACAACTAGGGTTTGCATATCTCTATCTCAATCTTTTCTTGGACTCTATCAAGTGTTACTGTGTGTAGATTCATATTATTGTGGTGGTGTAATCTCACTCTCTCCCAATATTTCTCCTGTTGGTTCCGTCGCATTATATAAAGTATTGGGGAAGAGTGAGATTACACCACTAAAATAATATGAATCTACACTAAATTATCCATGACAGAGACCAATAACAGATTGAGTTAAATGATGCAAACCCTTGTTTGTAGAAAAAACTTCTTCCACCTTCTTGGAGCTTCAAAACCCTTGCCTTAGAACACCATTTTTAAACTTCTTCTTCAATGCAAAAACACAACCAAGGCTTATACATGAGATATATCGCTATCCTAATTCTCTATTTCCTAGCCCTCCATGGATGCTTGAGGCTTTTCTAAGAGAAAATGAGAACTGGGATTGAACAAGCCTTTAAATTCACAAAGTCAAGCACTTTCTTTATGAGTTTCTTGGAGAAAACTTGAGATCTTGAAAACTAGAGAGAGAGAGAGAGAGGTTAGAAAGAGATTTGAGAGAGTGATCAAGTATTTTAAAACTCTAATAGAATTTTTTATAGTGTAAGCACTGTCATTAAGTCTAACCAATAAGATTATAACTTTTAAACACATCATTTGGAGCTTAATTTTCATATCCGTATGGACACACTAGGCGATGCATCGCCTGCTGGGGTTTTCAAGCCCCTTCACATTTGGGCGATGTAACACCCTTCAAAAAGGAGATACAACACAACCCTAAATTTCTAAAGCCCTCAAAAGGGACCTAAAAATCCTCCAAATGCTCCCAAACTTTTTGGGCATCCTTAAATACCTCTATATTTCATTTTGGACCCAAAAACACAAAATTTTAATGCCTAAAACACAATGTCAAATTTCACATTTTCACTATGTGAAATTCACTAAGTTTTTGTACACCTAGCTTGTATAATAACACTTATCATTTGTATTTAACCAATCATAACATAAAGAGAATGAATCAAAAGAAAAACGTTAATAGAGATGTGGGAGGAGAGTTGGAATCGCGCAAATAAAAGAAAAGGAGAAAAAAGTCTCATTTACTTTTCTTTAAACACGTTTTACTTGACTTAATTAATTAAATAAATAAAATTTAATTTATTAAATATATTTTCTCCATAAAAATATAAAGTATCTGTTAGGATTAATGCCCTAAATGCATGTAAAGACATTTGATTGGTTTTAAATAAAAGTACAATTTTATTATATTTTAATGTTATAATTATTGTTTGAATTAATTATATAATAATATCAAGAAAATTCCCTATTAATTCATGAGATTATGATCTTGTATTAGTATGAGATAATTAAGATCATATATAATGAATAAAATAGTCAGTAACATATTAAAGTAGGAAATCTTTAATGAATGGTTACTAGCACAGTTTGCTAAGCATACGAGATGCAAGTAATCTAGATTTAGATTAATGATGCAGATATACATCTTAGTAAAGGTGTTGTATATAATTGATATTATATATGACAGGATCGATGAGAATTTATTATCTGTATAAACTTGTCGTTTGACGTAAAAATTTAATTCTTATCATAATAGATGATCATTTGTAGATCAGTCTAAATCCTAAGTATTCATGCACTCCTGTTTATGTTTATTGGATCTTTTGATTCACTCATTAAGGTCTCTTAAAATAATGAGGTTAATGACTTTTGTTTTGGATATTCAATATCATGGATGGTTGGGAACATGAATTACAATAATGGAATCCATATTTTCCTAACGGATCGAATATTGGTTCCCTTAAAGGTGGATTCTGGAACTGAATAGTTATTGAGCTGAAATCTATAATTAGATTATAGATTAATTATTTGCTAGTGAATTAATGGTACTTAAGGATCAAGAGGTAATTAGAAGGGTAAAACGATAATTTTGACCAGCTCTAATTAACAAACCAATAATGGAGGACAGAACTACATATATTGATTATATCAATAGAATACTTCAGAAAACTCTGTAAATATAATTCTATAAATACTTAGAGTGCAATTCCATATTTATAGTGAAGTAATCATGGAATTAATAAATAAGATTATTAGATTAAAGAGTTTAATTAATAATCTGGTTTATTGGAGCTTCATATTATAGGTCCATGGTCCCCAGATCACCTCTGTCCTACACTGTCAAGGGTAAGGATGTCAAAAGAAATATTTGTAAAGAGAAATGACTAAATTGCAAACGAATTAATTTTTCAGGGCAAGGAAAAATTATGTGATAATTATGGGTGTTATCCAAAAAACAAGCATGGGTGACGTGACAGGCATTTTTAAACACGTGGCTGGCACCTGGCAGAGTTTTGTTCGAACATCGACCAGTAAGACCTTCCTAGCGTGGCGGTTGAGTTTTCCTTACGACCAGAATGGTCGCATACTCTGCATATTTCAAAATGATTTATGGAGATCATGATCAATTATGAGATTATCTCCAATGATTCTTGATTATCCGATTAATTAGGAGAGAATATCTGTAACAAGTTCATGTAATCCTCCTTGAGCCTATAAATAGAGAAAGATAGCTCAAGGAAGGGACTTTTTGGCTTTTGCTTAATTAAAATTACATACTTACGAGAGAATTAGAGCTATTGTATTACGATTGTATTATTTATCTCTCTCAGGTTTGTGAAACTCGGAGAACCCTAGTTCTTTGATCACTCCTTTGAGATCTCATATCAATAATAGCTTAAGTGGACGTAGGTCATTACCAGTTCTTGGGGCCGAACCACTATAATTTCTTGTGTCCTTTACTGTTTTTGTCATTATATTCATTCCAACACATCTATTCACATCAAGCGTTTTGACTCCATGTTAGTTGACCAAAACAAGGGTCAACATTCTGGTGCTTTCATTGAGAGCTTGATACGAAATTATTGAAGCAGTAATGGTGAAATCAACAAAGAAAACTAGGCAGACGGCTGGCGCTGCACCATCTCAATCACCTCCTCCTCCAAACATGGCTGAAAATGAGCTACATTTGGAATTTGATGAGGAAGAACTGGATTCCGAGACCCTGAGAAATACCCTGGGGGTATTGCAGGATGAACTGGCCAATCTAAGGGCCAGCCAAGAAAGTGTTGCGGAGATTATGGCGCGGCAACAACAAGAGATAGAGCGATAGCGCCAGGAACTGAATGAAAGACAGGCAGAAATGGACCGTCGTCAGAGGGAGGCCATGGCAGCCCTCGAAGCAGCCCTGCAGTTGGCTAGGAATCAGGCTACACCTGCCTCACAGCCTGATCAACCCGCAAATGGTCCACCCCAAAAGGGTCCCAATCCTAGCCCGCCGATCCAACCGTCGAGCCCCCAAAGGCCCGAGCAGCCACCAATGCCTCTGGATGATGTCCCACCAAGGGATCCTGAATCACAGCCTCCATCCCAGGCTGGTCGAGGCAATCCCCCACAGCCAAGGCAGAATAGGGCCGGGCAGCAGCCCCGTAGCCCTAGGCGCCATAGAGGCGAAGAGCCGAACCCATCGAGCAGTGGGCAGCGTCCTTCTGGCAACAGAAGAAACTCAGAGATAAGCTCTGCGGTCCGGGGCCCCCCACGGCATGATAATGTACGGGGACCTACCGACCAACTCAGGCCACCCTCTAACGCTCGGGAAGTTCAGGCTTGAGGAGGCAATCGAGGGGACAGTCGATCCCACCATAGCCAATCGAGGTTCAGAGATGGCCATGGGTACAATGAGGCCGACTCAGGCAGAGGAAATGCCGGTCAGAGAAATGAAGAGAGAGGTGGGGGCAGAAGCCCACCACCTAGGGAAGACCAACCCGAGAGACGTAACGCTGGGGGGCAGCCCAGACAAAATAACGTCTTTAACTGGCTCGGAGCAAGTGAGCAACGACGAAGAGACGAAGACTTAAGAGATGTACTCAACGACCGCTGGGAGCGGAATGATGAGTACATTCCCCCAGTAGTAGAGGCCCCGGCGATTCCTGACGTCGAGCAAGCCCAAATAGATGCCCTGGACCAGGCAGTACAACAGCTGGTCGGGGGAAGGACGTCTCATATCGAGTACGACAGGAGAATGGGCACTCCTTTCATTCAAATGATAGCTGTGGCAGAAACTCCCAGCAAGTTTAAGATGCCCACGCTTTCGAACTTTGATGGGTATGGTGACCCGGTATGTAGAGTCCAAGAACTTTACTTAGCTAATTGTTAGTAGTATTATAGTATGTTTAGTGTTATCTTTGTTACTATGGATTTTTGGTTCAGACCGGGAATTATTTGGACACTCATAGTAGTACTTATAGATTTTCTAAGTTTAATCTATAGTTTAAGAATATTAAGTATAACCTAAGGTTTGATTAATGTGACTGATATTAAGGATTATATTATTATATTATAAGGTTTAGACATCAACCAATAGGATTTTAAGCACATGTTATGAATGGTAATTAAGGATTAAGTATTTTTGAGGATTAAATTAAATAAGGGTAAAGTTTGAATGTTATAGGGTCAGTCAGCAGCCTTGAGTACGTTGAGGGCTTAGTCAAGGCTGTTTACTCCATTCAAACTTAGCTAAAAATGTGTAAATTCGTGTTTAAATATTCAGCGTATGCCGATATATCGCAGCTATAGGGGGCGATATATCGCAGCACGTAGATACGGAAAACACGAATCGATGCACGGTCGCCTCGGGAACAAAGGTCCAGGCGATATATCGCCTATAGGGGGCGATATATCGCCTCCACCAGCATATGTTCAAATGTTTTTGAATTCATTTCCTTTCAGCCATTCAAACTCCTTCAACAGTCCAGCATCTTTTGAACGAGTCTTCAGCCTCTGCTGAACGATTATTCAAATGATTTTCACTTAAAAAGCCATTATTTTTATTCAAGTAAAATCAAGATATTTTCATTCCCAAACTCTATAAATAGGACCTAGTACCCAGCCATTATTCACCATTTGCTCTAAGTTCAGAGGCTGCTAGTGTTAAGTGAGTGTGAGAGTGTAAACACTTGGTTTGGGGAAAAACTATAAGCTTAAACATCATAAGCTTATCAAACACTTTGGGAAGTGAGTGCTATAGTATTTCGGTGGATGTTAGATTGATCTTGCAATCTTTGAGGTAAACCCAAAACTCTAGTTCCTTTCTGTATTTTATGTTATTTCCTTTCTCAAAACCTTCTACTCAGTCCCCTAACCTTATTCTTATTTTGGTTAGGGAATCCAAGCTTTTAAGCATATAAGTCGGTAAGCATGTATTCTATGGTTTAGTCTTTCCATCTCTTTCATTTCATCTCCTTTCTTTAGACTTACTCTTTCTTATGGTTTTAGGAGTGTTCCAATAGTCCCAACTCAGTCCATAATCCCGGTAACTTTGGTAAGGAAAATAGGCTAGAATTAATATGTTATGTGCTTATGTTATCTATATGTTTTATGTTATTAATGTGTTATGTTTTGTTATGAATATGTTATTGATGTGTATGTTGTAGGCTTGGGCTTATGCCCTATTTGACTAACAAGACCCCAAAAAGATTGTGGGCATAAGCCTATTTAGCTGGTAGGACCCCACTAATCTCATGGGCATAAGCTTGTTTAGTCTATGGGACCCCAAGTAATAATGGCCATTATAATAAGTGAATTATGTGTTATGATATGTCTTTATGTTTTCTTATGAAATTATGTATATGACTATGTGTTAGGTTTTCCTTGCTGGGCATTAGGCTCACTCCTTTCTGTTTATGTGCAGGAAAATAAGCTTAGAGGCGGTAAGATTCGTGACGCTTGGAGGATGTGTATCAGTGATGAATGGAGTCAAGGGGCCGAGCGTTACTCGATTCGAGGATGTAGTCTCACTTCTTATGTTTTTAATGGTTTTACGTGTATTTTCCGCATTATTATGTAATGTCTTTTATTTTAAATCATCTTTTGTTTTTAAAGACAATGGGATCCCATAATCCTCCTTAGTATTCTGTTTATTTGTAAATAACTCTTATTTTGCAAGTTACTCAATAAATTATGGTATTTTCGTAAAAATGTAAGATTTATGTATAGTTCGTTAATGGTCCAAATAGTCTAGAGTAGTGGGTCGTTACACGGTATCTCATGTTAACAAGTTTGAGATACAAATGGACATTCAGAAAGTGTCCGAAGACGCTCGGTGCCGGATCTTTCCTGCAACACTTTCTGATGCTGCACAAGATTGGTTTTTCAAATTCCCTCCTGCAAGTATTGTTTCTTGGGAGATGTTGGTAAAGGAATTTTACGGACAATTCTATGCGGGTCGTGTGCACCCAACTGAGGCGAATCAGCTGGTGGAGATACGCCAGCAAGAAGGAGAGCCACTGAAGGATTACATCCAGCGCTTCATGCGAGCAGCGGCTGGAGCTAAAACGGTGGGAGATGAGGGCAAGATGATGGCCCTAACTGTAGGAGTTAGGCGTCGCACGCCTTTGTGGAGTAGCCTCAGAAAGCATGGAGTTAAGACTACTCAAGAATTCTTAGATCGAGCTGATCGGTACATTAAGCTCGAGGATGCCATCGCCAGCGAGGGAAAGCCCCCAGGCAAAGATAAGGGGACTGCCGAGCCCGCCAAAGCCACCAATGGGTCAGAACCCAACAGCAACGACAAAGGCAACAGGAACAACAATGGCAATGGCAAGAATGGGGGGAAGCGGTCCCATAATGAACCTTCCACCTCTGAAAATAAACGCGCAAAGGGCAATCGTTATGAACCGCGGTTCACTAACTACACTGTCCTTGTCGAGTCTCGAGGAGAGGTGTATCAGGCCACGAGTTCTAGTGTGCCTTACAAAAGACCCGCTCCCATTCGAAAGGATATTTCGAAAAGAGATACTACCAAGTTCTGTCGTTATCATAACGACTACAGACACGATACAAACGAGTGCAACCAGCTAAAGGATGAAATCGAGTTCCTTATCAGACAAGGCCACTTTAGGAGATACATACGGGCCTCGGGAACTTCCCAATGAGAGGCTCCAGGTGGCAACGAGCAGGCGCCCACAAGCCAACGCTCGCCACCTTTGCAGCCTGACCCTGTAGCTGGCACTTTACTCACCATTTGTGGAGGTCCGCACCTCGCGGGAAGCAGCGGAAAGGAAAGGGAACGATATGCTCAGACCCTACGCCACGACCAGGACATCGAGATGATGACTGTGGAGGACCGGGCATCAAAGAAGGCTCGGTCAGAGGACAGTGAAATAACCTTCTCTGATAGCGATGCCGAGCATGTCCGATTCCCACTTTCCCATCCGCTGGTCGTGGATGTTCAAATTGCCAACATGATGGTGAAGAGAGTGCTAGTAAATACAAGAAGTTCGGTAAACATCCTGTACAAGTCTTCGCTGGAACGCATGAAGTTGTCCGCCAAGGATTTGGAGCCCTGCAACCAAACAATTTACGGCTTCTTTAATGAGGGACTCGCCCCAACGGGGTCAATCAGACTTCCGGTAATAGCAGGTACAACGCCTGCTACCAGGACATTACTCGTTACTTTCATAGTAGTCGATTGTCCTCGGCATACAATGCTGTAATCAGAAGGGCTATACTGGTTGACCTTCGGGCCGTCACCTCAGTATGGCACTTGGCCATGAAATTCCCGACAGACGCAGGGGTAAGACACGTGTTGGGAAATCAGAGGGAAGCAAGGGAGTGCTACAATGCCTCGATCATGAAGGCAAAGAAGGGAACATCGAAGAACACTCCCCCAGAGAGGTTGCAGATGGCCATTGATACACAAGCCCAATCCGGTGATGGAGTCACCAAATAGGGTGTTGCCCAAAGTGAGGATAGAGATTTAGATCCTCGCTTTGGGGATTTTGAGGAAGATGTTGGACCCGTTGAGGACCTTGAAGAGGTCCTACTTGACGAAAAAGATCCGACCAGAGTAGTAAAGGTCAGTAAAAATCTAGAAGCCACAACGAAGCACGCACTGGTGGAATTTTTGAGAAAGAACCAGGAAGTTTTTGCCTGGTCACATAAAGACATGGCTGGGATAGATCCTGCAGTTATCAGCCATGTCCTGAACATTGACAAGAGTTTTCCACCCGTGCAACAGAAAAG
The DNA here is from genome assembly GCF_963169125.1 of Humulus lupulus. Classification (NCBI taxonomy): domain Eukaryota; kingdom Viridiplantae; phylum Streptophyta; class Magnoliopsida; order Rosales; family Cannabaceae; genus Humulus; species Humulus lupulus. The sequence continues at coordinate 13,213,362 of NC_084796.1, read as the reverse complement.
AAGGCTGCTCGATAAGGATAGATCGAAAGCCTTAAAAGAGGAAGTTGAAAGAATGAACGAGAATGGGTTCATCAGGGTGGCATTTTATCCTCGTGGGTCTCTAATCCAGTACTGGTTCCCAAGCCTAACAGCAAATGGCGAACCTGTGTGGATTTCACAGACCTTAATAAAGCCTGCCCGAAAGATTGCTTCCCACTCCCAAGGATCGACCAACTGGTCGATGCAACTGCAGGACATGAGATCCTCTCTTTCATGGATGCATACTCGGGATACAATCAGATCAGTATGCATCCCCCTGACGAGGATCACACTAGTTTTCAGACCGATACAGGGTTATACTGTTATAAAGTAATGCCCTTCGGACTAAAAAACGCTGGTGCGACTTACCAGTGATTGGTTAACCACATGTTTAAGGAGTTGATCGGAGTAAACATGGAGGTGTACGTGGACGACATGCTAGTAAAGTCAAAAAAGGCAGAAGGAATTGTGAAGGATTTACAGGAGTGTTTCAATGTTTTAAACAAATATCAGATGAAGCTAAATCCTCTCAAATGTTCCTTCGGAGTAGGATCAGGGAAATTTTTGGGGTTCATTGTTAATTCAAGAGGAATCGAGGCTAACCCCGAAAAGATCAAAGCCCTGATCGACATGAAATCGCCAGTGAAAATCAAGGATGTTCAAAGTTTAACTGGAAGGATTGCCGCACTCAGTAGATTTATTTCAAAGTCGACGGACAAATGCGTCCCTTTCTTTAATCTACTTAGAGGCAACAAAAAGTTCGAGTGGACTGGAGACTGCGAACAGGCGTTCCAAGCCTTAAAATCCCACATGGCACAACCTCCTGTTTTATCAAAGCCTATAGATGGAGAAACTTTGTTCATTTACCTGACGATCACCGAATATGCTACTAGTGCGGTGCTAGTACGAGAAGAAGAAGGCGTACAAAAGGCAGTTTATTATGTTAGCAAGAGGTTAATCGAGGCCGAATTGAGGTATCCTCCCATCGAAAGATTAGCCTATTGTTTAATTTTTGCCTCAAGGAAGTTACGTCCTTACTTCCAAGCCCACCCCATCACAGTCTTAACTGACCAGCCCCTTCGGCAAGTTCTGCAAAACCGGAGGCGGTTGGACGCTTGTTAAAATGGGCAGTCGAACTTGGGCAATTCGATATCACATATTCACCGCGAGCAGCAGTAAAGGGACAAGTCTTGGCTGATCTTATCGCTGAATTCATTGAGCTCCCAGACAACGAGCAGTACGAAAAACCTAGTGCGCCTGAGCCCCAAGTTGAAGCTCCTTCGTGGAAGTTATTCACAGACGGATCGTCCAACGAATCTCACGCAGGAGTAGGAGTGATATTGATAACGCCAGAAGGGCATCAATTTCACTGCGCTATTAGGTTCGATTTCACCGCATCAAACAATGAAGTCGAGTATGAAGCTCTCCTCGCTGGGCTAAGGTTGGCCAAAGACATGAGTATAAAAGTGCTGGATATTTACAGTGATTCACAGCTGGTAGTGAATCAGGTCTTAGGGGAGTATCAAGCACGGGGCCTGAAAATGGTGGCCTACCTGAACAAAACCAAAGATCTGTTGGCGCAATTCGAGAAGTATACCCTTCAGCAAATACCTCAGGATTAGAATTCAAACTCAGATGCCTTAGCCAAACTCGCGAGTGCAAAAGACGCTGCCACTTTAAATATAGTGCCAGTGGAACGACTACACGAGCCGAGCATACAAGCAGATGAAACCAGTATGGAAATTCGGATAGAAGATACGTGAATGGCACCGTACTTGGAGTATCTCACGAATGGTGTACTACCAGCAGATAGAAACAAAGCCAGGACTCTTTAGAGACAGGCTGCTAAGTACATATTGGTCGATGGTATTCTATACCGAAGAGGATACTCCATGCCACTGCTCAGATGTATTACACCAGAAAAGGCTAAAGAGTTGATGAGGGAAGTACATGAAGGCTTCTGTGGGGATCACGCTGGGGGGCAGAGCCTATCGAAAAAGATTCCGAGGCAGGGTTATTTCTGGCCGACAATGAACGAAGACTCAATGGTGTTTGTGCAAAAATGTGATAAGTGTCAAAGCTTTTCCAAGATCCCACGCGCAGCTCCTAACGAATTAAAACAAATGCAAAGTCCATGGCCCTTCGCAATATGGGGTATTGATTTAATTGGATCCTTGCCAACGAGAAAAGGTGGAGTAAAATACGCAGTTGTAGCAGTCGACTACTTCACCAAATGGGCCGAAGCTGAGCCACTTGCTACCATAACGACAAAGAAAGTTCTTGACTTTGTCATCAAGAACATTGTTTGCTGATATGGATTGCCTCAGAAGATTGTCTCAGACAACGACACCCAGTTTGATAGAGACCTATTCACAGACTTCTGCGAAAGGCATGGAATCGTCAAAAGCTTTTCTTCAGTCGCGCATCCACAAGAAAATGGGCAAGTCAATGCAGTGAATAAAACACTTAAGGATACCCTGAAGAAAAGGCTCGAAGAAGCTAAAGGAGCATTGCCAGAACAACTACCTGAAGTACTCTGGTCGTATAGAACTTCTCATTGAACAGCAACAAGTCATACCCCGTTTTCCTTAGCATACGGGTATGAAGCCATGTTGCCAGTTGAATTAGATCCGCCCTCACATCGAAGAATCACATACGACCAAGACCAAAATAACCAACTGTTGATGGAGTTCCTAGACTCGCTAGAAGAGAAATGAGAAAAAGCCCAACTCCGAGTACCTGCGTACCAGCAAAAAGTCGCCCGGTATTTTAAATCAAAAGTAAAAGAAAGAAAGTTCATAGTCGGGGACCTAGTACTTCGACGAGTTTTCTTAAACACCCGCGATCCGGCTGCTGGAGTACTCGGACCAAACTGGGAAGGACCTTACTAGATTGAAGAAGTCCTTCACCCAGGCACATACAAACTTGCACACTTAAATGGAGATCTCGTTTCGCGCTATTGGAATGGAGAACACCTGCGTAAGTATTATCAATAAACAATCATTCTTAAAGGACTGACTTGTATTAATTTTTACTTTTTACAAGTTTTGAAAAAGGATTAGTCATGTTGTATGACTGATCGCTTATAAGTGTAAAATCTTTTTAAAAGATCACTCGTAAAGACATGTTTAGTCCATTTAAATATGAGAATTATAAGGGACTGTGCGCAGCCAATCATTCTTGCCAACCTTTGTACATTTTTTTTACAAGTATTTGTTCATTACGTGTGTTGTTTTGCTGTATTAAAAGTGTTGCATTTTATACTGAGCAGTAATGTTCGTACAGGTCGTGGTCAAGGCAAGTGACCAAGGACCTAAAGCTCCTTAGTCACTTGGGGGGCATATAAGGTACATCGATAGCAAAGCATACCAAGATGTATGTAAACACATGAACAAAATAAGTGAAAGCATGCTATGGTACTTAGAGTATTTTTCAAAATTTATATTTTGTTAAATCAAGTCAAAGTACTATGCTAAGTTCGGTCATGCGAACAGATGTTATAATAAGCAGAAATATTATAATATCAAAGGGAATTATTTTACACCGCAAGCAGTATTGCTTGGATGTAATTGTTCAAAAGTAAAAGGAAAATATGCTGCCCATGCAGCAAAATTAAAAAAAGAAATCTGTCTTTACATCACGACCCGTAGGTCGTGTAATTAAAGAAAAGCAAAAGAACAAAAAAACTCTAAGGAGCAGGAGAATCTGTTGGAGCATTCTGATCGACCACGTCCCCTCCAGCTTCTCCTCCCTCCACTTCGGCGGCTGGCTGAATGCTTGGGGAAGCAGGGACCTTAGCTCTTTCTTCGGCAGCTAACCGAGCAGTGCAGCGGGCTAGCTCGGCCTTCCTAGCATCTTCTGGGAGGTAACTGAAATCGGCACTTTGGTTGTGTTTCCAAAAATCGTAGAAACACCGAAGTGCCGCATTCTTATACCTCTCCAGGTCCTTGGCATTGGTGAGCTTAAGCTGCTCCACCTGGCTTTTAAGGACAGCAATGGTCGCGTCCTTAGATAGATGCTCCTCCCTAAGTTTTTTGACTTCATGCCATTGGATTCGGGTGGACTCCTGGTAGTCATCCCTCTGCTTCCTGAGAGTTTCCACAGAAGCTTGCTTCTCCGCCAGCTCTGCCACCAAGGCATCCTTCTGCTGGGTGACCACCTCCAACTCCCCAGTATGCCTAGCCTCTGCGGCTTGAAGCTCCTCGATGACCTTCGCCCGAGACTGCTCGATGCTGGCACCAGCGCGAGTACAAGCAGCGGTCATTGTCAGCATGGCCTGCAGTCAAAGAATAAGAGTTAGGCTATATTACAAGAAGAAAAAATAAAAATCAAGATCACAAAAAGAGAAAGAGTGCTTACACTGGCCACTTCATTAAGAGCCCTGTTGAGGATCTGATCGACCCCCATGTTCTCAGCCTCAACCATTGCCTCCCTGCAACGGTCATGCTTCAAGATATGAGTAAGGCAATCTTTAGCTGATCGCAGGGAACGGCTCGAGAGTCTGGCCCTAGGAAGTTCGGCTTCCTGGGCCTGTTCTTTTTGAGCCGCAGGCGAAGGGTTTGTGGCGGCAGGCGAGACCTCTTTCTCAGCAGGAGCAGGTGGTTGAGCAGAAGGTTGGCCAGAGGGCCCATCCTTTGAAGGATCAGTTGCTCGACCCTTCTTGGCTGAGGGTGCTTGGCTAGACTCGCCATCGTGTCTCCGGGCCAATTTCTTTCGTCGGACTAGGGGAACTTCCTCCTCCTCCTCCTGAGTCTGGTATAAGTCGAAAACATTGGGGGAGGCCATTTCTGCAGAAAAAGATAAGCATGCAGATAGTAAGACAAATATAGATGACAAATGACGGTACATCAGAAAAGAAGTAAGGAAAATCACAAAGTCCAATACCCGAGCTACTACTACTTGTCGCTACACTACTGACTCTACTAGTCATACACTCACTCTCTGGCACGAAGAAGTCTGGTCCTAGATTTGGAGTATACGTAAAATTGCCGTCCCCGTCAAATAAGTGACAGGGAATTGGCAAGCTATTTAAAAGCGAAATAACAGTACCGTTTTCGTCTGAAGACTCATCCAAGTCTATGACAACTTCTGCTGCCTTTTGTTTCCCCTTCCCTTGGGGGGCAGAAGGCCTTTCTGCTGAGGGGGCGCCAGTCGGTTCCCTGATCATAACCCCAGTCGGTCTCCTTCGGGGAGGGGACGCTGGGGGTTGCTGCTCGGGATGCCCCTCGGCAGTGGCGTCTATGTAATGACCCAACTACTCTAGACTTTGGACCATTACGAAAACTATACATAGACACTAATCTTTAATAAAACTTACTAGTGAAATAATCATAACTTCATTAAAAACTTGTAAAAACAAATGTTAAACTACATAAAACTTTAAGTAGGATATGGAATCCCATTGTTTTAAAAGAAAAACATAACATAATTGATTACATAGTAAAATGCGGAAAAATACATATAAACCATAAGTAAAGAAACTTCATCCTCGAATCGAACTCTCGACCCTTCGATTCCATTCCACCTCAATACACATGCCCAAACTACCAAGAACCTTTCTCGCCACCAAAGCTATTTTCCTGCACATATAAACATAAAAGGAGTGAGCCTAATGCCCAACAAGGAAAATCTAACACATAAACCATATACATAAAATTCATAATGTAACATAAAACATATATCATAAACATATGTCACATACATACTATAATGGCCATTATTACTTGGGGTCCCATAAACAAACAAGTCATATACTCATTAGATTTGTGGGGCTTGCTAGCTAAGCAAGTCATATGCCCATAAATTTATTGGGGCTTGTTAGTTATACAGGTCGTATGCCAAAGTCTACAAACAAACATAACATCACATAAATCATAGGTTAGTCATAACACATATATTATAAGATAACACATAACATAACATATAGACTCCTATCCTATTTTCCTTACCAAAAATACCGGGATATGAGAACAGATTTGGGACTTTGGAACACTCCTAAAAACCACAAATGGAAGGGTGAGTATACTAAAGAGAATGAGATGAAAGTATTGAAAGAACTATACCATCAAGAATATACTTACCAAAAACCTTATGTTCAAGAACTTAGATTTCCTATCCAAGAATAAAGAATAAGGTTAGGATGCTGAGTAGAAAACTATAAGAACATAAAGAAAAATAATACCAAATGAACTAGAGTGTGGAATACCTTGAATGCTTCTATAGTCAATCTAAACCTTGAACCGAAATGTGCTATAAACCTTATTTCCCAAGTGTTTGGTAAGCTTATAATGATTAAGCTTATAATTCCCAACCCAAGTGTTTACACTCTCACAATAACCTAGCAACTTGCAGCCTCTGAACTTAGCTTGATGAATGAATAAATGGCTGGGTACTAGGTCCTATTTATAGAGTTCAAGAATGAAAAGATCTTCATTTAACTTGAATAAAAATAATGGCTTTTTAAGTGAAAAATATTTGAATTATCGTTCAGCAGAGGTTGAAGACTTGTTCAGAATGATGCTGGACTTATCAAGAGGTTAAAGATTTAAAATGAGAACGTTTTCAAAAACTTTCAAAATGCACTGAAGGGGCCGATATATCGCCCCCTATAGGCGATATATCGCCTAGGCCAGCATGCCCGAGGCTCGTCGAGGTGCTCGTGCGAAGTTACGTGTTTTTCGTATCCCCGTACTGCGATATATCGCCCCCTATAGCTGCGATATATCGGCATACGCTGAATATTTAAACACGAAATTACACAATTTTAGCTTAATTTGAATTGAGTAAACAGTCTTGACTAAGTCCTCTAACATTTTCAAAGCTGTTGACAGACCTTAGGATATTCAAATATTACTCTTAATAAACTTATTCCTAAAAAATACTTAATTATCATTAAACATACACATGACAAGTTTTACTTTCTTATTGGGTCTATCTAAACCTTATAATATAATGAATATTACCATAAATATCAGTCATATTAATCAAACCTTAGGTTAAAATTAATATTCTTAAACTATAGGTTAAACTTAGAAAATCTACAAGTGTTACTATGAGTGTCCAAATAAATCCCGGTCTGAACCAAAATCCACAGTCATAAAAATAATACTACTATTACTATTATACTACTATCTAACTAGCTAAGTAAAGTTCTTGGAGTCTACAGTCTGCCACCACGGGTTCCCTCGTTTCCTGACGAGGGGTCAGGAGGCCAGACAGCCTCAAGTTTTCATCAGTGACCAGAGACTTAACGCTTTTTTCAGCATCAGTCATCCTGCCCAATGCGTTGGACCTCAACACCATGTCTGGTGTTGGGTTTGGGCATAGCCATGGTCCTGAAAGGCACAAGATACTTTAGAGAAGTGCAAAGAATTTTGCTGAGAAAAAATAGCGACCAGTGGAAAAGGACATTTACCTCCTCGAGCGAAGGCCAAGTTGTTCGTAGTCATGTCGGGCGTGAGGAAATACTCCTGATTGTATTTCCCCACGTTGGAGATATGGGTGGTGTCACTCAGGAATGTTCGGTTTGTTTCCTGGTGACAGAAATGAAAAAAGCCCGTATCGGGCTGTTAAGGGTTGGACTTAAGGTCAAAAAGAAAGTTGACCTCGTGAGGAGTGGGCTCTGGCCATTTCTTGAGTTTGTAAAGGATATAGAGTGCAACAAGCATTCTATATTCGTTTGGAGTAATTTGAAAGGGGGCAACACCGAAGTAGTTTGCCACCCCCTGATAGAACGGATGTAGAGGAAGGGTAGCCCCCGCCTCTATGTGGTACCTCAACCAGGCGGTGTAGACGCCCCCAGGCGAGTTAGCCCTTTGGTCAGCAGCAGGGATCTTGAGATTGACCCCAGTAAGAGGATACTTCCTAAGGTAATTGGCAAGCATCCTGGGAGTCACCTGGCTGAGGGGAGAAAGATACCACTCAACATCAGGAAAGTTTGAATGCCGAGGGCGAGCCCTGACCTGAATGTGAGGGTCAGGGGCAAGGTTTTCTCGACCACTGGTCGAGGGAACCCTAGCTTGCGAATCAAGCTGGGCAAGAGAATTTGGATTATTTTCAGGGTTTGGTTTCTTTTTGCCTGGAGATTTAGAGCGGGTCATTTTAGGTGGTAATGATTGAGGTCTAGAAGAAGAAAGTCTTGAGAATTGAATCTCGTGAACACGCTGGGCCGGCTGTTTTTTTCCTTCAAGCAGTTGCGCAAGAAGATCGTCTTCGATTGGTCGCTCACCTCCCCACAAATCTGGCATTAAAATCTGCGAACAGAAAAATGGGGAGGTGAGGATGGAGAATCTAAAAAGATGGTTAGAATAACGCTAGTCGTGTATAAAAGTCAAACTTTTATACAACAACATTCTAACAAAAAACTAATTTTTTCACACGAACAGTTTGAAAAGCAGATCAAAGAGTGAAAGTAAAAAGTTTTTGAAAAAGCTTTTTCAACTCCTTTAAGGGCGGGAAAAACTCAGTTTTTCAACTAGCATAAAAATCGAATTTTTACTTCGGTTTTACGTCCTAAATTTATGATCTTGGCCATCAAACTAACTCGTAACTTCTAAATGGCAAAGAAACATCATCCTATCCACTATCACCCAATAAATCCCCTACTTTCATGCATCTCAACCCAGAAACACAGACAACACCACCAGAACTTAACAGTTAACTCACAGAGGCATGCACGGCAAAAATAAAGAGCAGAAAGGTTTCGAAACTTACCAAAGCAAAGATCGTGGAGGTTTGAAGAAGATTCGAGCTAGACGAATGGATGGCTGGTTCTTGAAACGCTGAAAGATGGTCTTCAGAGAGAATGAAGGATCGGATTTTAGGGTTTCTTGAAGGAGAAATAACTTGCGTAAAAAGGAAAAGAAGACTTTAAGAAGGCTATATATATTTTTTGTCTGTGGCATGAAAGAGGAAGTAATCATCAGTTTCCTCTTTTTGAAGCATGGGGAAGGGTGATAGCCGTCAATAGGTTACTTGGGAACCGAAAGGCCGTGATTGGACAGGGGTAGGTTACTTTTCCCAAGGATGCACGAACTACTCTAACAGATCTGATGGGGTAATCGAAGAGTCATTTTCCTAAAGTTTATTTATTGTTCGTCGTAATAAATAAACTTGGGGGCAAATGTTATCCAAAAAACAGGCATGGGTGATGTGGCAGGCGTTTTTAAACACGTGGCTGGCACCTGGCAGAGTTTTGTTTGAACATCGACCAGTAAGACCAAACTGGCGTGGCGGTTGAGTTTTCCTTACGACCAGCATGGTCGCATACTCCGCATATTTCAAAATGATTTATGGAGATCATGATCAATTCCGAGATTATCTCCAATGATTCCTGATTAATTAGGAGAGAATATTTGTAACAAGTTCATGTAATCCTCCTTGAGCATATAAATAGAGAAAGATAGCTCAAGGAAGGGACTTTTTGGCTTTTGCTTAATTAAAATTACATACTTACGAGAGAATTAGAGCTATTGTATTACGATTGTATTATTTATCTCTCTCAGGTTTGTGAAACTCGGAGAACCCTAGTTCTTTGATCACTCCTTTGAGATCTCATATCAATAATAACTTAAGTGGACGTAGGTCATTACCAGTTCTTGGGCCCGAACCACTATAATTTCTTATGTCCTTTACTGTTTTTGTCATTATATTCATTCAAACACATCTATTCACATCATGCGTTTTGACTTTGTGTCAGTTGACTAAAACAAGGGTCAACAATGGGTAATTGATTAATTGTGAATTAATTAATTATTTAACTATATAGTTTTTATTTTGAAAAACTATAAGTTAAATTAATATTAATCTTGTTTAGATTAATATAAAGAGAGAGAATAATAAATATCTTATTTATAATATGATATTTATTTATTTAATTTAAAACTAATATTTTAAGATAAAGTTAATTTTGAATGAACTAATATTTATGTTGGGATAAATATATTGTCTAAAGATTGATTAAACAAACAAATGGGAAAATCAGGGAAACGCGATACAGGCTTGGGCGACACACACTGTATTGTATAGTGTGTGGCACCTATACCAGGGATTTAATCCCTGGGATTTGAATTTTTAATTTCAAATAATTTTGTTTAATCAGTTATTCAATTATTCTTTTTAAATATGATTTAAATAAATAATTAAATGTATATATATAATCATTTTTAATTTGAAATATATTTTAATTAAATAAAGATTATTTAATTAGATTAAAAATCTTTATAAGTCTGATAGTACATGACTTTCAGAACAAGACTTCATTATTATATTTGAGAAATAAAAAAAATATAGACTCTCTCTAAAGCGATAGTTTTCTCTAAACCTAGAAACTATTCTAAACATTCTCTTTGTCAAAACTCTCTAAATCTCATGTGTTGAGTACATCTAGGGAGTCACATAAATCAACATTTTGAATGCTATGTGTCCACACACGTCCTTGTATGTTTGAGGATTGGTCTGGAAGATCGGGGTGTGAGATCTAAGAACATTGGATAGGAAGATCATTGATTTATACAAAAAGACTCAAAGACACTTGATAGGCTACAAGAGGTAATCCCTGATTTGTTTGTATATAATTTAATATTTATATATGTGTATGATCTTGGTTGGTATTAATATTTATTAAAATGGGTCAATATATTCCATTGCATACCTTTGATTTGATCATTTAATACCAACAGTACCACACCACACCAACCAGCCAGCTCAACTTGGTTGGACGAACGACGACGTGCGTGCGCATGTGGTGGTCAAGTGAGCCATGGTGTGTCTCCTCCCTCTCCCACAAAAGTGGGTGCTTATTAGGGCACATCCCCAATGCTAGAGTCCGCTGAGAATGGTTAAATACATGGTGAAATTGTTTAGGCACGAAGAGGTACTAAAACAATAACAATTTCACAAAAGTCAACATGTGAAAGTTGATTTTCAATATAGACATTTATAAATCAAATTTTTGGGTCCAAAATGTTTATTTGGAGTATAAAAGATTACCCAAGAAGTTTGAGAGCATTTGGAGGTGTTTTGAGACAAGTCTTGGAGTGCCAAAATAGAGCCATTGGCGGTGCGCCGCCCCTAGGAGGTGACGCATTGCCAAAAGCTTGCCAGGCGATGTGTCGCCTGGGTTGTTACGGAAAGTTCGTATAGTTACGTAAATAACCTCAAAAACTTAAACTTAAATGCTCTAATCTCGTTGGTTGTGTCTAATGATGATCCTATACTATTTAAGGGGTTTGTATGATTTAATTGGTGAATTGATCACTCACTTCTTTCTAGCTCAAAGATTACTAGTTTTCTCCAAGATCTTCATCAAGAAATCTTGGCTTGTATGAAGGATCAAGTTTGTGCATCCCAATCTCATTCCATTGTTGTAGCTTCAATCATTTCCATAGAAAAGGCTAGGAATATCGAATTTTGGACAACAAATCTTCGTTTGTGTCAAGCCTTACAACTTTTGTGTTTCACATAAAATCATAGCTTGTGATTTTATATTCCTAGGGTTTGTCCTTCAAGAAAGGTCCACTCTAAATTCTTATCTCATTGTGTTTAACTATTCTCATGGATTGATTTACTTGTATCTTGTGTCTTGAGTTGTATCATAAACCAAATGTTATCTATAGCGTAATTTCGAATAGAGTCTTCACCTTCTATACACCTCTAAATAAGTGCTCTTATTCCATGTGAGACTTTTTCACTAAGGACACAAAATGACTCTTGTTCTATTTTTAACAATTCACTTTAAAACAAATTCCAACATCCATTGTCTTCAACAAAAACCCAACCCGTGCAACTTCGCCTTCTAATATTTTGGAGCACACCTCAACCATTGCAAACTATTGTTGTCGTAGCCATTGTAGGCTCCCTTAGCCCCTATCTCATTTCAGAATAGGGTTAGCTGGTAGGAAGAGTCAGAACAAGAGGGAAGAGAAGAGAGAGGAGAGAGAAAATTAAAAAATATATATGTTTTTTTTAAAATATTAATTTAAATTAGTTAATCATTAATTAGCTTACCTTAAGAGTATTTGAGTCACATTTAAAAATATTTTGGCCAAAATTGAGTCCAAGATACTATTTTGATCAATTTTGCAAAACATAAAGACCAGTCGCATATTCAAGAAAAACACAAGACGAAACTGATATTTTTCTTTATTCAAAAAGATTAATTTATTTATTTTTATTTTTGATAAAAAAAAATGACTTCATTAATACAGCAAATAGCCATAATATAGTAAACAAAAGAGACAACTAAGGCCATGCGCAAGAAAGTAACTTAGGTCAACAAATTTGTTATATACTATATTTGTATCAAATTTGACATATTTAATATAGTTTTAAACACACTATTAAAATATTATTATTTATTTTATGAAGAGCTAAAATATAACACTACGTCACTTATTTAAGACTTTAATAAAGATGATATTGGGTATCTAACTAAATCAAAGAACAATGATGAATTTATAACAAAAGGTTAGCTGGATTTTTTTCAACAGATTTTGTCCTTTATTTTATAAAAAAATAAATAAAATGTATCTCGTTATGTATTATAAATTTTTTTTTACGTACTTAGATTAAGATTTAATATACTTTGGGTTTGGTTTAATCAATCTGACATTTGATCCAACAATTATGAATGTGATCGAAATGCATCTCCTCACATGCAAAATTCGCTCCCTACAATACATAGTACATAGTAAGGGGTGTTTGGTATGGGTGTTTGGTTTTGTGGAAATGAGAATGTCAAATTTAACCCATGTTTGGAAAATTTATTTTTAATGGCTTAGAAATTTGTGTTTTCAAATAGATCTAATTTTTTAGCTTGATTTGAAGGTAATCTTAACTTTTTTAAACACTTGAGTTTCACATTCTCTTAATCTAAATCTATTATAACTCTATTCCCTCAAACTCAAACCTCGTACCAAATAACACCTAAGAATATAGTTTTGGGCAGTTCTTCTACACCCCTGAAAAGGGGAATACCAGTATACCCTCGTGTTTTTAATAGCTGAATATTTATGATTGTATTTTTATATATATATATATATAAAATTGTGTACATTGTATAAAGTCATATATACAAAATTAATCTTATTATCTATGTCAAAAAAAAAAAAAAAAAATCTTATTATAAAATACAAAGGACGGTAAAAGGGAGTACCAGAGCAACCCTGTTAGTTTTATAACCTTACAATATATACTAAGAATATAGTTAGAGGCACTGAATTCTAAAATGTGTTAGAATAGGTGGTGTAAGTGAAAATATGGGTATAAATTGCACAATTAAACAAGATATGCTTATTAGAGGTGCACAAAAAACTACTAATCTGTCCCACCTGCCCAATCTATCAAAATTCGTCCGCTTTGAACCCACTCATAAAAAAACCTACCGAAATTACCCAATCCACCACAAGATAGGTTGGGTACGAGTTGCAATAATATAAGGAGGGTCCAACCCACACTTGCTACTTTATTTTTTTTGTATACACATTTTTAGTAATAATCTAAATTTAAAAATACAACTCATAAATGATTTATTAAAAATTATAAAGTTTGTGACCCTTTTAATATGTTTGATGAATGTATTGAATTTTAGGATATAAATGTTGTATACTTTATATTTATATTTATATATATATATTTATGGTAGTCCAAAAATTTAATTTTTTTTTAATGAAAGCTTTGTTGATATGATATTAGTGGTGATAAAGTTTAGGAATTGAATATAAAAAAATGTTTAGGAAAAATATATGAAAAAAGAAATAGTGTTACTTGTATTAATGAATTTATATTAGTGAATTTTTTTATAACAAAACTCAAATTGTTGAAATTTTTTATGTGTGGATTGATGAGTTCAATATCATTTATAATTTGTATAATTTAGATAAAAGAAAATATTAGTTTGACCCCTGTGTTTTTTCCGAATAAGAGATGGACACTTGTGTTTTGTTAAATGATAATTCAGACACTGTGTTTTACAAAATTGATCAAAAAAGTACCTTATACCCAATTTTGGTAAAAAAAATTCAAATATAATATTTCATTTTCAACTTCTCAATCACTTTTTCTGCTTCTCTGAACATATCGCATCACTAACGACTCAAGAATTGATCTTATAATTGAAAATATTTTGACCATAATCGAGTCTATGGTACTAATTTGCTCAATTTAACAAAACGCAGAAGTCGATCACGTATCTGGAAAAATACATGGGCCAAAATAATATTTTCCCTTTAGATAATTATTATACTAATTATTAGATTTTTTTTTTTAAAGTTTTAGATTCAAGTTTGAGATACTATAATATTTTATCAAGTTATTATTCACGATGACATTGATGAGTAAAAATAGTATAAATTTGAATTTCATAGTCTACAATTTTTTGTTTTTTTAAAATATTATAAGTTGATAATTTTGACATTTAAATCAACCAAACCCGCTTATAAAATCACATAAATCTTCCCATAAAAAAAACTACCAAAATGGCACATTTGTTAGACAGTTATGAGTTGCGTTATTCTAAAATCCCTAAATAAAAAAATCAGACAAACTGCCCAAAACTAGGCCGAGCCGCCCGCCGTGCAGCTCATAATGTACCACAGTGCTAGTCAATATAAGATGCCAATTTGCCAAGCCTAACCTAACAATTTAATTATAATAATAAATAATTTTCAGACATAGACAACAAACAATGCATAGGTGTCATCGTGTCCTTATCTCGAGTTTATACCACAATAATTTCTTACATTAGAGTTTATAAAATTACACACGAAAAAGAATAGGTTTTTGTACGTAAGTTGAGATATTTTTCACAATAACATCATCTAGAATGAGATGAGTGATCAAACTCAACTTAAAACTGGGTATTAATTGGCTTAAAATTTGTTGAATTTGAGGCAAATATGGTAAGCTGGTATTTTCACAGAATATGACTATGAATGTGTTGACACTTGTTACAGAAAGAGATTATTGAAAAAGAAAATGGATTTGTGATGATACGATAGGAGAGACACGTGTCATCGTACGGATGAGAGGAGGTAATGAATGGTACAAAATAGTTTAGAAGATAGGCAAGCAAGTGCTTTGGTTTTGGGTGAATGCCAAACTGAATAATACAATGTTTGACATTGACACACACAACATCACATGTGTATTTATTATTATTATAAATACTTACCAATTACCAAGGCATAGCCTTCTTTTTTAGGTATTTTTTTTAGTTAATTTTATAGTAATTTACTAATATTTTTTGTGTGTGTTATATTTATTTAGTGAAAAATAAAAAATTGGAGAACTTTTTGGTGCAAATAACAAATAATATGATAGTCTAAGATATCAATTATTATTATTATTTACTAATAAATAAAATAGATTTTTTAACGTTAGATCATTTCTAATAAATGATGTATATTTTTTGTTAAATTTGATCCAAAATGTTAATATTATATTTGGTCAACTTTTTATATTTGTATGTAATGTATAATGTGCAAACTAGCTAAAAAAATTAATACAGTTATTAATACTCATCGAAAATATACAAAATAATTAATTTTTTTTTGTTAAAAGACAAATTAAAAATTAAAAATATTTATCAATTAATAAATCGTATTAATGTTGCTAAAAAAATATATTAATGAGTGACAAATGAGTAATGAACAAAAGAAATATTTATTATAGCCAAATTTGATTCATGCTATATTTTGTGCTAAATTTTGCACAATTTTTAGCATGTGCCAAATTTGGGACACATTTTAAACCATCATTGGAGTTCTATTTTATGAAGATTGGCTAAAAAATGACCATACAACATCTTTAAGGTATCTCCAATGGAGTGCCAAATTTGTGATGTAGTGTCAAAAAAAGTTGCTCAAATAGTGTGCCAAAAATAGTACCAAATTTGACACATGATAAAAATTGTGCCAAATTTGACACAAAATATAGTATGATATATATTTTGTATCACCATAAATACTACATTTTTTATTTACTTATATGTCATTTTTATTATTTTAGTATTTTTTAATAGTCACCGTTAAATACAAATTTTTTTACCTTATTATTTATTATTATTATATTTAATTATTAACAATAAAATTTAAATAAAAATTATTACTTTTTGTACTTTTTCAATAAATATCAAATGATGATTAATAAAATATTAATTTTGCATCAACTTTTATAATTATGTATTAAAATATAATACTAAAAATTGTGTTAAATATAACACATATTATTTTTTTTTTTCAAAATATAACACAAATAGGAGATGATCTTGTATTGTAAATATTTTCGAACAATGTGTTGATTAAATTACTATTTAAGACAGAAATACAAGAACCTTCAAAACAAAAAAGATATGTTATAATTTTATTTCCTAAACAACTCTATTATTATTATTATTATTATTTTGTTGTAATAAAATACAAAGAATTGAATAGGTAATAGAAAATGAAAAATTGATGGGTAGTGGAAAATAGAAAGAAGGGTGGAGAAGAGAGAATTCTGAGCAAGATGACCCACACAATATTTTATATTTTAATTTATATATAAAAAATATTTGGAAGGTTTAGAATAGATAAAGGTATAATCCATTGTTTTTGTTTGAGTTATGAGTTTTGAGGTTTTGGTTTTGAGAAGAGAGGGAAAGAGTACACATGGAAATGCAAGTAACGGCGAGAACAGAAGAGAGTGGAAAGAGAAGGAAGAAGAAGAAAACTTCTGAATAACATATTAGCTTTAGTGGGTTTTTTTGGTTTTTTCTTTTTTGGTCTTATTTTCATGGAGGCATCATTACTGGTGCGTCTTTGTCTTTTTTTTCACACCCTCTTTTCTGAATATGTTTGTTTCTCTAGCTATTATAAACATTTGAGCTTTCTCTGTGATCATTTTTTGGTTTGTTTTCTTTATTTTCTTATATATATATGTATATATTTGTTTATTTGGAAGATTGATTGTCTTCTGTTTGGCTGCTGAGAGAATTGAGGGAAAGTCAAGGAATGATTTTTCTGGGTTTTATGCTTCTTTCTGTCTGGGGTCTGGGATTTCAATCATTCAGCTTGAAGGTCTTTTTTATTCTTCCCTTTTTAATCTAGTTTTCAAGTCTTTAGATATTTGGGCTACCGTGTACATATTCTGTTCTAAGAATTTTTTGAATCATCGGCTATATGCATATCGAAGAAGAAAAGTTCATCGCTGCCTTCCTTTGTGTTTGCCTAGTCTGTCAGAGAATAGGTCTGGATTATTTGTTGAGACTTGCTATATATACTAAAGGGCCTTTGATATTTGCATTTATCTCTGATTTATTTTGCTGGACTATTGTGTTGAAAGATTCAAATATGCCTTAATTTTAGCTATTCCTAATTTTGGAATTTTTCTTGTTTTAGCATTTGATATGTTTTGGTCAGTGATAGGACTTAGCTTAAACTTGGGGACATAGTTTATTTGTAATCCTTTCAAATGATGACAAAAAGAAAAATGTGATGAACATGAAGTTTTGCATTTGTTATTTATGCTTTATACCATCACCAATATTTGATTTTTCCTTTCTTATTTTTTCCAGGTTCATATATCAATTTCTAAGAGACCCTGAACTGCCAAAATTCTCTTCATTTTTCTGCTGCAGGGGGGATGCTTTCGTCTTATTCCATTTAGCTTCCTAATTTCTGTTTCAGTTTAACAATCTTATTTGATGAAACTGAGAGGGATGCCTTTGATATGTACATTCCTAAACTAAATGGGATTAGTAGTAATTCTTACATTGGCTAGGAAACTTATAGTTCATAGTGCTGCCGAGGTCTGAGGACATAGATAAGAACCTTGGTTTTTACTATGTTGACAAAAGTAAAACTGTACAGAAAATTAATATATTAAGCTAATCAAAAGAGGATCCTTGAAACTTTTGAAGAAAAATATACTCAAATTTGAAAGATGGGCTTGCCTCAAGTGTCCTCAGGCAGTATTGCTGAGGAAGTGGCAGCATCGATAAGCACAATTGTGCAAAACCCACCTAGAATTTCTGGTGTGAGCAGCTGTGATATTAGTGGGATTCATGGAGGAAGCTTAGGCAATAGGTTGCAGGTTGATTTATCAAGCTTTTCATTTGGAGAATTCCAAAGGAAATCAATCAAGGAGCGTCCAAGGGAGTCAGATTACTTGAATGCGCATAAAGATGGTAGATCCAACATGAGTTTGTTAAAGATTAGTTCTGTGGAGCAGAGTTGCTGGTTAACTCAAAAAAGTGGACAGAATATTCATACATCTATTCCTAGGATTGTTGGTTTTGAGTCAAGCACCTCATGTCCTTCTCTAAATGTGGTAGCTGGAGACCAGCATTCGTTAACTGCAGTCAGTGTTACATGTGATGCAGCTGAGGCAAGCGAATCGCTTGTAAGGAAGCAATTATCGTCTCCTTTGAATGGAATGCTTCTGCAAAGTCAATGCATTGATGATGGTAATGGAGTTCACAAGAGTCATTCATCAAGGAGTGATGGGAGTATAAATGTTTATCCTCAGCAAGATAAGAAAAAAGCTCATGTTAACGATTTTGATCATTTAAGTAGTCCTATCTGGTCTGCTTCTTCTTTTGCAGGATGGAAGAGTTCACCAGATGATAATTGTGTGGCAAACTCCATCTTTTTCACAGATGGCCCCATACTTGAAAACAAGGACTCACAGTCTTTCAATCATTTCTCTGAGGAGACCTTCAAAGAAAAATCTTTAACGAGGGCAATAACAATTACTCAAAAAAAGGTGGCCTCACCTCCTCTCTCATTGTCTCCTCTTGGTCCAAAGTTTACTGAAAGAGTAAAATCAGGACGAGCTCTCAGTGATACCTCGAGAAAGTTAGAAGATGATGATGGTATAACACTTAAGGACATTGAAAGATCACTCAATGGAACTGTAGGCTCTTTATCATCCTGGAATGAAAATGCTTTTAAGAAGCCAAGTAAGTCACTGCAGGAACATGATATTTTGCAGAATTTTGACCCGTTTACTGGAGGAGTCAACTTGGAAAGAGACTGTTATCAGAATTTTGACTTCACTCCTCCTCAAGGTTTCAAACAAGTGAGAACTCTGAGTGGATTGTCTGTTAGAAGGTCCTTGGTTGGTTCATTTGAGGAATCCCTGTTGTCCGGTCGGTGGTTGTGTGGGAAAGCTAGCCAGGTTGGCAGCTTTATCTTCACTTTTGTGATTCAACTTTTCATTTCTTTGTACTTCATAATGAACCTTATGTGACTTTTCTCTAATAAAACTTCTTGTTTGCAGACAATTGATGGTTTCCTTGCTGTTCTGAATGTTACTGGAGGGACTTTCTCACCGCAACCACAAAAACTTCCATTTTCTGTAACCAGCGTGGATGGAGATAACTGCTTAGTCTATTATTCCTCAATAGAGCTTGCAGGGAGTTCGGAAGCAAACAAGTCTAGAGGCTCTAAGATGAAGAGGAGCCTTAGCATTGATAGGTCGGGGATGATAAAAAGCCAATTGCGAGTACCCATGAAAGGACGCATACAATTGGTAATTGACCATTTGGATTCTTGTCCCAACACCTATTAATTATTAATGAAAAAAAAACTCTACTTTGTTCTTGTTTCTGGTTCAGGGCAACAGATTAAAGGGTCTTACCTTTAGTATTAATAGGGAAAATCTATGTGAATCTCTTCAATGCAAGAAAAGAGAACTGGTTTGCTAAATAATTGTAGTACCATAAGGAGTAGGAACTGGAATAAACTTGTTGTCCCAACTAAAATGGATAATCTTGCATCCATGAATTTTATGGCCTCTAGCTTTGGATAAACACCTATGTAGTTGCTTATAATTGTTTCTATTCTAAGTTTTGTATTTGCAACAATAAGCCAAATTTCAGACCACAAGACATTTGTTGTCATTCGCTGATAAGCGGAATTTTCTATGGCAGGTTCTGAGCAATCCAGAAAGAACTCCCATACACACATTCTTTTGTGCTTATGATTTGAGCGACATGCCAGCTGGTACAAAGGTAGTGTTTTATTTAAGAAATACAAAAATTGTCTTTGGGTTATTTAGATCATTCTAGAGTTTATAGAAATTAATTCTCTAGTTCATGATCCAAGAGGGTAGCTCAAAGGTTAGGTATGTGGTTTGCTCCCACAAAGTCTGAGGTTTGGGTCTCTCCTGGGCATCCACATAACAATTGCTATAGTTTCGCGGTCTTAACATATTGTAGGGTTACAGTTCATTTAATATGCTTGTATTTGCTGTTAAGATTATCAACATTCAGTGTCAAGTTTCTTACTATGGTGATGATTGTGTCCCTCACTCATGTTCATATTCATACAACAGACATTTCTGCGTCAAAAGGTCACTCTGGCGTCTTCTCCTCCTGCTAATGGTGCTGGTGTTCTGCGTTATGCTCTTCATGCCCGCTTTGTATGCCCTTTACCAAAGAAAAATTCAAAATCATTGCAGAGATGTAAATCTGATCCCTCCTCTGCACCAGCTAGTAAAGAGAACCCTGATGGGGAACGCCGCTTCTACTTGTACAATGATTTGAGGGTGGTGTTTCCTCAACGCCATTCGGATGCTGATGAAGGCAAGGTATGTCATCCACATTGCCTTTTCTTGTAAATTTTTAGTGTACTTACATTTTCATTTGAGCTAAGATGTGGTATGCCAAAAGGAAAGGCTTCAAAATCTTCTTTATTTTGCTTATACCATTTTCTTTCAAGGCATTAGTTTCTGGTCCAAGCACTATAGAGAATTGTCTGCAACTGTTTTTAATAAGTACTGGTTTAGGATCCAGTGTGGCTCAACCTGGAATGATAAAACATCTTTTGAGCCACTTTCTCCACTTGTGAAAGCTAAAATGTCAAATGAGTTTTCAAGCATAGAATGATGAGATCATGCAGTTTTGTTGTGGATGTTCCAAAAAATTTGCTTAGCTCGCTTCGATCTGACAACATCTGTTGTTTACATTTTGCAGTTGCATGTGGAATATCATTTTCCTTCAGATCCAAAGTACTTTGACATTAGCAATTAAAAGTGCTCAATAACCAACATATTTTCTTCTCAAAAGAGATTCACGTATGTACATATTTCTGTATATTCTGGTTCCTTTCATCCTTTGGGCAATTGCCCTGTTTAACTGTAAATAACTTCCATTCTCAATAATTAGTTGATTTAGAGTACCTCATCTCACCCTTGATTTCCTAGTTTTCTTTTCTATGCCAAGGGAAATAAATACCTTAGAGGGGTTACCAAAGGCAGTTTCAAATTCTAATTGGTACTTTTTTAAAAGATTGTCTTGAAAGAATAGCATTTATTACATTTTAGTACTTACAAAATCCTAGCGATGTGTTTTTCAAAAAGTTCAATAAGCCATGTTTTTAAAGCATTTTCAAAGCCGTGTTTGGAAGTACTTGTGTAATTACTAGGATAGTAATCACTATTATTTAAAATACAAACGTGTTTGAATAGTGGTAATTATTTATGAATTCATAATGTCAAGTTTGGTAAAATAGTTAGTAATTACGTAGTAAAAGAATATTATGTAATAAATACTATTTAAAATCGATAGTATTTAAGTAATTACACCAAATTTTCATGGGATTATGATAATTAGAAAGTGTAATTGAGATTCTTAAATTACATAGTTACTGTGTAATTATATGATTAGATAAACACACAATTCTTGTAATTATTTCAAATTACATTCAATTTCAATTATAGGGGGGTTCTCATACACATCTTAATTAGAATTAGGATTCATAGAACTTTTTAATTAGAAAGAAATCTAGGATTTTGGTTTGTTTGAGTGTAAACAAAACCATAAAGTGCTGTAAGCAGTACATATTGACTTTTAAAGTGAGGGAGTATGAGTGCACATTTCTCTGACGGGCTCTGATGGGAACATTGATATTTTTTTGTCCGGGAACAAGGTTGGGTTGACACTTTCTGCTCCGTCTATATATTATAAATATTTCCCATATATATAATAATATTTTGGAAAATTCTTTGGTAGGGCATGCCTTTTGTCCCCCAACAATAGGGATATTTCTGTATTAGTTTGTGAAGAAATTATAAATTAAATTTTTGTATAACGGTATATATTGTAGTTATTTCACAAATTTTTTTAAAAATTGAATAATTTACAGTGTCGAAAAAGACTTCAAAATAATTTGATTTACGTGCGTACAAAACTAGCTTAAAAACAACATTTTTTTTTTTGTACATGGATAGATTACAATACAAATTTTTTTAGATGAAGGTGTATAATGTAGTTATATAGGACCCTCCGCAAATTTTTGAGGAATTATAAATAATTTACAGTGCCGAAAAAAGAAACATGTTGTTTTAAAGCTTGTTTTATACGTACGTGAAACAAATTATTTTGAAGTTTGTTTTTGGTACCGTAAATTATTTGGAATTTAAAAAAAAATAATGGAATGTCCTAAATAACCATAATGTACACCGTCATATAAAAAAAATTAGATTATAATTTTTTCATGTACCAAAAATAAAGATGCTCCTACCGGTGAGGGCAAAATGCATGCTCCCAGTATAATCGTCCCCATAATATATATACATAAATCAGGCAAAAATAATCTACAGTTAACTATACAATATTTAAATTTTATTCGTTTGATATATTATTTTGTGTATTTGTTACACCATTTTGTATATTTGATACAATGACTATACCTATAGTTAACTATAAATATTTAGAATTAACTGTATGTTTTCACAATATATACCTACAATATATAAATTTGTTTATTTTTTCCCCAAAATTTTCCTTTACGATGAAGATAGTGGTTTGGGTCGCCTTCCATTGCCCCCGTGTGGATTATTAGGGTGCCTGCTCAAGCTCCCCTTAGTAATTTTATTATTTTAAAATTACTTTAGAGTATATTTAAAAATTAATCATCTTTTTTAATTAAAAAAATGTCATTTTAAACAAATTGTTTTTTACTCTAACCCTTATTATGAGGGAGAGTTGGGGAGATAAAAATTGATAGAAGGATAAGTAAATTTCTCTAATGGTGAGTTCGATAGGAATTTATAACATGTGTATTGTACAAACTACAAACTACAATTACTTAGATATTAGACACGAGACATCTGTATAAAAACGAATTATACTCTCACACCAATGAAACACTGTATATAGCATTTTTTTTTTTTTTTACTTTAATAACTTCCCTTAGTAAAAAATTGAAGAATTACTGGTCTCTCTTTAGAGTATTCCCAATGGCTAATTTAAAATAGTTATATTTTACAATTATAGCTCAAATAGGATAAAATGGTTCTCCATATCAAATGAGCTACTCTAAAATTACTTTGGCTCAACACATTATTCATTATTTACATGTAGTGACAACTATTCACTCATTTATAAATATTTTTTTTTTCTAACTTTTCTATATGTGTGTTTGATATTAGGAATAATATTATATGATTTTAGTAATATTTTTAAACTTATATACATATTATCATTTTATATTTTGTTACAATAATTATATTGAGAATTATTTTTAAATTTTGTAATAATTTATATTTTATTTATTTTGGAATAATCTAAAATAAAGTAGAATTATATTTTGATATTATATATACATAAATATTAAAAGATATAAAGATACTATTGCTAATGAGAGAAAAAAATTTAAAATGAATAAAAAAATATTATTAAAATAATTTTTAAATAATATAGAGAAAAAATAGAGAAGTTGATGTATGTTGTAATATAAAAGTTATAAGTAACATAAATAAAGTAGTGTTTTAATGAGGTATTTTAGACTATAGAGAAGATCATTTATTTGGAGTGCTCTTAGCTCCTAATCTCTTCTAATCTTCTCTCTCACTCCTAAGGTTGGCAACATAAGTTTGGGACTTTCTTGTTTCTCACTCTTGGATTACACATATGGTTTGATCATGCAAACCACTAGGCACTACAAATAAATATATCTTTTAGTGACAACCTTTTAGTCACAACATATGTTTTGTGTAACTAAATGTCACTTTTAGTCACAACAAAAAATTATTTGTGACTAAAAAGTCATACTTAATTACAAGTTGTCACTAATGTAGTTTTTGTCCAACCTATTATTTTTAGTGATAAACTTTGTTGTGACTAAAAATACATTTAGTGATAACAAATTGTGATTTTTGTGACTAATACTTTTAGCCATGGACTTTTTAGTGATGACATAAGTAAGATGAATTTTCTTTAGTCACAAAATTTTTACTTGTAGTCACAAATTTTATTGTGACTAAAACTAAGATTTTTTGTAGTGAGGAAAGGGAATCATCTATTATTGATGAATTGTTCTAAAGCTAGTAACTTAAGAAAGACTGATTGTTTACTCAACAATGCATGGTATTGGATCGACATAAGAAGACAAATCCATTAGCTAAGAAAAAAATATTCCTATACAAATAATAATGTCAGCTAAATCTTCTTTTTCTGTTTTTCAGTACGATAGGATGTTCACAAACTTGCCTGAAATGAAGTAAAGATCTAAAGAGTAGATCAAAAGTTGAGCACTCAACTGATATTATTGTATTTTCTTCTCTATGATTATATAAAAATGTACAAAACCAAATAAGTTCTTATCAACTTAACTTAGTACGCACTAGTTAGTTTGACAGTTTTATTGAAACTCTATCTGTGAGGAAATATATTGTACATATTTTCAAGTAAGACTATGAATGTTACATTTTTCTTTATGTGTGAAAAAGCTACTTGTTGACGTATATATATAGTTTTGAAAGGAAGCTACTTAATTCAAATCTAGTCATTTGTCACATAATTAAAAGCTCTTAACAGATTCTCTCTTTTAAGTAAAAGTTTTATTAGGAAGTTTCCCAAATGAAGCCATGGTCGGCTTGCTAGAGAAAACGACTAAGTCATGTTCCACCTAGATTGTCCCTTGCGAGAAGAAAACAACACAATTAGTGGAGAAGAAAATGCTCTATAATGAATACTAATCCAAGTTCTACAAAATGAACAAATTGATGAAAAAGTTTTTATTTTAATTTAAAAAGAATTATATTCACAATACTAAACTTACTACTACAAAAATAGCTTTTTGAGCTGCTCATTTGTGTTGGTCAAAGGCGTTAACTAATGCTATTTACAAGCATATATTTTCAGTTAATTCTTGTGACCAACGGTGTCACTAGTATTGGCGTCAGTTGCTCTACTAACGCCTAATTTTTTTTTGCTTCAGTTATTGACGGACACCAAAAATAATTCTTTTTATTATTGTAGTACTGATTATTACACATGATAAGCAAACTTAACATCAAGATTTAATTATGGATAGAAATTTTTACTATGTACGGCAAAATATATGCATTTAAAAAAGACTTGGGTCTTGTTTCCTTAGGGGAAAGGAATGGAAAATAATCTATTTAACATTTCTTTGGTTTGTTTGGTTAAAAATTACTTGAATAACATTCTAATAAAATGACTTCTCTACCAAATGATAACTATCCCACCGAAAATAAATGAAAATTTCACTCCAATAATAGATAATTAAAAAAATATATTTGATTTTTTTATTAATATTAAAATTTGTATTCTTTTTAATTCTTATTCTTAGTCCTAGTCTCATTATTTGTTTCATCACTCTCAACCAAATGTGATTTTTCAGTATCATGTAAAATAATATTTAGCTGTGCATGAAAATTTTACATTAGATTTTATAAGAATGTTAGAGAATCATCATGTTTGGTTGCATAAAAGAATTTCATATATAAATTAGACATATATGTGTCCAAGTGTAACATATTTGGAGTTACAAAATTAGTTACAAATTTGTAACTCCCAAATATTACATAATATTGTGTAGATTGAGAGTTACACATTTAAAAATTAAAAAATATATAATTTTCGAAATAAATATTAAATAAAAATTTAAAAATAGTAAATAATATGGTATCATGTTAAAATTAAACAATGTAATATCTCAAATATACATAAAAATTATTTTTTATCTTTAAACTAATATTTCTAATAAACCCCACAAAAATTATTAAAAAAATGCACAAAAATAATTGTTTTCTACCATTATAACTATAATACATTGTTTAATGTTGAAATCTTACTTTAAGTATGCTTTAAATCCACGAGCCAAAAATCACCCAAAACTGCAACTATTATAAACCCTAAAATCTCAATATTAATCCCTTAATATTTAGATAAAATAAGCGTAAAAAGTATCATAACTATTATACAACACTTATAAATGATAAAAACACACCTCAAATGGAATTTGATGGCCTAAAATTGGCCAAACTCGTCAAAGAAAACTAAAGAAATCGCCTGAAAACGCCTCCTCTCAGCCTCTCTGTTTCGTGCGTATGCTTTCGGGGAAGAAGAAAAAAAATGGCTAAGCAATACAGTAGGGGAGGCCTTTAACGTCTCCCATAGGAAGACGTGCCTAGCCTCTAACGTCTCCCCTTAGGAGACGTCCGATGTGGCACGTATTCCAAGGGGAGACGTTAGAGGCTAGGCACATCTTCCCAGGGGAGACGTTAGAGGTCTTCCCTTATATATATTCGGCCCAATTTTTGATATTTAAAAAAAAATTATATCATATTTTTAAGTATAATGTCTCCCATCACTTTTAATGATTTACCTAGTTAGTCATCAACAAAAACTTTTAATGACTTATATCTCTGGACTTTAAATATCACTGAATACTTTTAATGACTGATATAAATCATTATAGAGAGTTATTAAATGTCAATTTTGTTGTAGTGAATTATTCCATACAAAACGTTCATTTGCAAGATGCATTTTTAATTGTTTCTTAATTTGTGAATAGCACTTGTAATAAAATGTTGGATGAAAGCTATATGAGGCCATATAGTTAGTATAGAAAAGCTTCTGAATTTTTGGTTTCTAAAACAACTCATGAACACAATTGTGCATGTAATATGAATTAATGAATTAAAGTGAAGCTTGTTGTATGAAGAAGGTAATCTCATTAATATGGCAGAAAGTGACAAGTCAAAACATAAAAAAACAATGGTAAGTGGTAGCAATAAAGAAAGTATTGATTGCTAATTTCTTGAGAAAAGAGGTAAAGAGAAAAAAATAATTGCTATGACAAATTAAGTTGTGCACATAACGTATAACGTAAAAATACTTAATTATGATATCCTTGTATTTAGCATCACACAATATTATAATCGGCTCAATTTTCTATGATGATAATAAATTAAATTATAGGTTAGATTATGCTTATTATTTTACTTTAATATCTTTTTTATATAATAAGTGTGTACATAAAGAATTTTTTTTGTTTTAATGGATTTTTATTCTCTTTAATATTAATTTTAACTGAACATTCTTATATTTAACAAAATATTCGTATATTTAATAATAGTTTGTAAACACTTAAATTTAAACTTAAATAAAATAAAATAAATAATTAAAAAACTTAAAATATAATATTTTTGAGATATTTTATAATAATAATTATTTAAAAATAATAAATAATTAAACAAATTAAAATATGATATTTTTGAGATATTTTACAATAATAATTATTTAAAAATAATAAAATCATACGTTTTATAACTTAAATAAAATTTAATTAAACTTAAACTCATTTATTAGAATAATATCGTATTAAACATATAATATAATCTATTGTCAATTAGTACCAAATCTTTTTTTTTAAATTAGCAAGAAACTCAAATTTAAAATATACTTATAATATTTAATATTATAATAAACACATAATATATTATCTCTTGTTGTAACTTCCAAATTCAAAAACTATAACAAACATAAACTTAAACAAAAATAACTAAATTATTTAATTAAAATAAGATATTTATTTGAAATTTATATGACATTAATATAAATTTAATAAAAATAATTAATAAATTCTATAAATAAAACTAAGCAAACATGCATTGTACATTATTTGTATCTAGTATTTATATATATTAAAAAAATAATGATATTCAAAATTACTATCACTCAATTATTTTATAAAGACATTTATGTTAGTGAGTAAAAATTTGATACGCAATTTGTATGCACAGATCATTAATGAAAAAATATATATGTATATTAATATACACCCTATTATTTGATGTAGGCGTGTGAGTAGTTTTACTTTATTAAAAATTAAGAAAACATAAAATAGTACGAATGTAATAATATATATTAATAAAAATTTAGGTATGTATTTTTTTTTTATAAATAATAATGTTTGATATGAACTTATATATATATATATTTAAATTTCGATACATAAACTATTTATCCTACCCTATCCATATATATAATTGTCTTTTTTCTTACTCTCCGAGATCTATGATAAATCAACTATTATCTTATTTAGAATGCAAGTAAATAAAATTTTAAGTTAAATAACTATTGTAATGTGTACTAAATTAAAAATACATAAAAACAATAAAGATGTTTATAGTAGAGAGTTGTTAAAATATATAAGCTATTATATTTTCCAATAAAATAAGACAAGAACGATAGATGAAACTTGTGCACGTTGTTTGATCTATTTATGAATTTTCTAATAATTACGTGAGATACGAAATATAAATGCAACAATAGCATATGTTTGGAGAGAATTGTATCAGGTTGTCGAGAATGTTTGGAAAATTATTTTGTAAAAATTATCAAAATCAAAAAATTATTGTCAAAGTAACATAAAAAGAAGATTATTTTGCTAAATATTATACGTTTATACATTTTGTATATATATATAGGAAGTGACTATAACGTATTATTTTTTTTACAACATCGGTGCATCTTTTTTATATTTTCGACACACCTGGATAGATATAATCCCAAAAAAATTTATATGATAGTGTACATTATAGTTATCTAGAATATCCTACAAATTTTCAAGAAATTTTGAATAAATTATGGTACCGAAAACATATTCTAAACTGTTTGTTGCATGCATGCCTGTTTTTTTGTGTACACGTGTAAAATTTGACAGTTTGAACCCTGTTTTTGGCTTCGTAAACTGTTAAGAATTTCTTGAAAAATTGCAGTATATTCTAAATACCTACAATGTACATCGTCATATAAAAAAATTGAGAATATATCTATCCAGGTGCCAAAAATAGAAAAATGATGTACCGATATTAAAAAAAAAAGATGCATTGTAGTAGTTACTATATATATATATATATATTAGTATAATCTGTATTAAAAAAAAATAGCCCCTCTATGTTTTAATCTTGGCTCCTGGTGTTAATTAATTATTATACTTTCTTAACAATATATTATTCGAACTAAAAAAAATTAAGGGCAACAAACGCTTGTAACCTCCAAAATTGTGGCATTAATCAATATGATGGACTCACACTCAGCTTATTTTGGGTTTTGAAGAACGTGTCGTGTTAAGCTCTACCTCTCTCTTCACTTTCTTCTCTCTTCACTTTCTTCTCTCTTCACTTTCTTCATCAGTTTCAACTTTAAAACACCATAAATATATATATATATATCTCAAATATCTCAAAACTCACAATAAAAGATAGATTTGCATGAATTTGACCAACATAATAAAAAACAACTGGAACAGTCTGGTCATCCATATCCAGCAATAATTTTGACTAAAGGCAACCATAGGGGTTTTTAGTACTTTAGAACCATAAATGAATTTTATTTTTATATATATATGTGGCTTACCTCTTTTTACAATTACAACCCCATTTCCTGTACTTTTGACAGATTGTTGTCTTTCTCTGTATTTTTTTCTTTAATATTTGACTTAATCGAGTCCATATCCATACTACAAAAATGTTACTTACAAGGACTTCTCTTTTATCATATATCATTTAATATACATTACTAACACCCCTTTTCTTTTACATATAAAATAAATAATTGGATGGTGCTTTTTTTTTTTTTTTTTACTATTTTTCCTTTTTAAGGAATTTTTATTTTACATATCCAATATACATATAATAAGAGCATCAACAATTAAAGCTTTCATTCAAAATTTGGAAATATTAATATTTTCTCCTGGATTTTGTTAGAATTGAGGTAAGTTAAGTTTGATAGTATAACAACAACTCACACAAGAAATAACACATATCTAACATCACAAAACCATAAAAAAATATAATTAAAAATAACTAATTATAATAAAGTTTTTAGTAATAAATATTTTTTTACTTTGGTTGGTAGTCACTTACGTATGTGTCTTTAAAAGATTCCCCAACTATTTCTCTCTTCTTCTATAAATGCCACTCATAAACTTCACACTCTTTCTCTCTATATCAGTTACCCTCTTTTGGCTCTTTCCTCACTTTCTCTCTCTCTCTCTCTCTCTCTCTTCTCATCAAGATATCTTCCAATGGCGACCAACGATGCCAAGTTCCAGCAAAACCCACCTCAGACAACCAAAAACCTCTTCCTTGGAGCCCAAATTTGCCTGAGAATTCTAGCTTTCGCCACCACATTGGCCGCCACATGGACCATCCTCACCAGCAAACAGAACATTCTCATCATTGGCATGACCTTTAAAGCTCGTTATAGCTACTCTCCTGCTCTCAAGTAAGAACATGATCACATTAATATTAACCAAAATCCCAACTTTTTACTATACATACATATATATATATATTTTAACCATTTTTTGATTAGGTTTCTGGCCATGGCTAATGGGATTGCCTGTGCATTCTCCGCCATATCTTTCTTCCTAGTCATCTTCCTCCGCCGCTTCTTCTTCAACCCAGCCAATTACTTCTTCTTGTTCCTCCATGATTTGGTATTTCTTTACGTTCAATATTTTATAATACGTTACTCGTTATATATATATAAATATATCTGTGTATATGTGTAGATGATGCTTTTGTTGGTCCTGGCCGGATGTGCGGCGGCGACGGCGATCGGGTACGTCGGGCAGTACGGGAACAGCCACTCAGGGTGGTCGCCGATTTGTGACCATTTTCAGAAGTACTGCAAAAGAGTGACGGCTTCCCTCGCTGTCTCTTACTTCTCCGTACTCTTCTTCCTCATGCTCACCATTATTTCAGCTTCTAAGTCTAGACAAATCCAAGTCTAATCCAAAAATGTAACTCTCTCTTTATTTAATTATAATTATAAATATTAGTTTTTTTTCTTTTTTAAGAAAAAAAAATCTTGTGTAGTTGAAGAAAAAGATGGGTGTTTTATTATATAAATAGAGTGTTAATTATACCAATAAAAAATATTTGTGTTTCTCTTAAATGTAATGCATATCCTCTTTTTCTTTGCCCATGCTCTTTATTTATTTATTTTATTTTATGTGAATCTAATAATTTTACTGTCGAAAAAAAAAAGTAGTTCTCCTAATCCAGATCTACACTATTAGTCTTTGACTCAAGTTAGCTGCAAATCTTGACTTTCTTGGCCAAATTGACAAAAATCACAATCACTGCCAGTTTTGATTTTGAAGAAAAGTTAAAATGTGTGTGTGTGTTTTAGTTAAAATATGCAAAAATAATTAAGTTAAATTAAAAATGAAAATACACTGTGTACTCCCTTGAATTGAGTTGAGTGTCATTAAAAGTTATATTTGCTTTCCTTTATTTATGGGAGTTAACTTACTCCAACTGAAACTTTTCCTAAATTTATTGTTTTGTGCCATTGAAAGTAAATGTGCCATAATGAAAATAATAGGAACTAACCACATATCTAACAAAATATATGAAAATAATAAATAATTATTTATTATCTCCTATATAGTTAAATGGTCTGAAATTGTACTTGGACAAGGGAAACAAATGGTCCCAAAATATCGTTATCTTTCCAAACCAAAATATAAACGACATGTCGTTATATGGGATATGTAGTCGTTTATTTTTAATTGAGTATAAGCTACATTAAATACGCTTTATAACACTCTAAATTTGATAAATATATCTCTTAATGCTTATGAAAGGCCACAATATCTTAAATTATTTGCCAGCTTTTCGATGATTTCAATGACTTGAATTGAGGCTTTTTTTTTGTCAAAGTGAAACCTTCTAATTAGAGACACTAATCTCTTCTCTTGATTATCCTATGTAAAAAAACACTAAGAAGAAAAAAAAATTTAAGAAATTGTTAGTGAGGTATACTGAAATGAAAATGAAATTTGAGAAGAAAATGAATGAATATCTTTCGTTAACCTTTAGAGAGTGAGAACCCATTTTATTTATACTGATGCAAGTAATTACAAGAAACATATTTACAACTAACTGTTACTAAAACCAATATTCTCGGGAGGTTATATAATCAGTTATGATAAGCCTAACTACTTAACAAATTGGGCTCATCTGAACTTTCTACCAGACCTGATTTGGATCTGATTTGTATCGTGAGCTAAAGAAAACTCTAACGAGTATATATAATTTAAATCTAACAACTAATCCAAAAAGAGAACCAAAAAAGTCACTTGTGATTTGGGAATAGGAGCTAAAAGAGCTAAATAGTCACTTGCGATCAAACCGACTAAGAGTGGTGAGCAAAAACAGTCACCACTTATCACTAATTGATTTTGAGATGTAACCGAATGCTTTTTACCATATACCATCTACTTTTTAGCACGTTCTAACATTGATTCATAGAATTGATGAGTCCACATTCTAACATTGTTTCATAGAATTGATGAGTGATATAACATATTTTTTTGAATAAATAACATTTTTGTCCGCCGAACTATTATCACTATCTGATTGTACTTTCCGAGTGATTCGCGATGTTTTAAATTCCCCCGAACTATTTCCATTACTGAGTTATGGGATTTCTGTTACTTTCTGTCCTATGTGGCTAACAGAGAATAGATTTTGCATTTTGGGTACTGATATGGTAGTGTCAGGTCAGTGCCACGTGTTTAACTAAAATTTAAAAAAAAAAATTTAAAACTAATAATATTAAAATAATTAGTTAATTAGTTTAAAACTTAATAATCAATTTTTCTAAAAAAATAATTTTAATTAAATAATTAATTAAAAATCAAATTTCTTATGAAAAAATTAATTACATTAATTATTTATTTTGTTTGTTTGAGAAAATTAAATTGAATTTGAATCAGCCAAAACTAAAACTAAACTCTTTAATTATACTTGAACCTAAGTTCTAAAATTAACTCACAAACAAACCCTCTCAATTCAAGATTAGAAGGAACACAATAATAGATTATAAATATATCAATAAAGTTGAAAAACCAAATTAGACATAGCTAAATCAAATGATTCAATATGAGAAATTTATAACCAAGCCACATCGCTGCAAATTGATTTAAACAAATAGTAAAAATTCAAAACAAAAATCCACATTGTTTGTCAATATACAGAACACAAGCAAATAACTTAGATCCAGCAAACCCAATAATCTATTATTCATCTTCAAGCTCATATTCAAACAAAAAATTCAAATCTAAACTCGTACTCAAGCAAACACAAGAAGATTTCAATTTTTAAAACTCCATATCTGAAGGGGCAAAAAAAGAATGTTCAAAGTGGCCGACTGGGTTCACAAAGGCTTGTGATTGGGTGCTTCGAATCTGGGTTCACAGAGGCTTGCGATTGTGTGCTTCACATCTGGGTTCTTGCAGTTGGGCTCGGGGATGCGTGCGCCTGGAATCACGTGGGTGCCTCGACTGGGCTCACGCACCTACGCGAGAGACTAGGCACGAAGGCAGATGGAGCTGGGGGTCTTAGAGTTCATGGAGATTGGTTGAAGAGGAGGTACGAATGGGTTCTTGCATCTGGGCTCGGGGACGCTCGCGCCTGTAATCACGTGGGTGCCTCGACTGGGCTCACGCACCGGCGCGAGAAGCTGGGTACGGAGGTGGATGGAGCTGGGGTCTCGGAGTTCTTGGAGATGGGTTGAAGAGGAGGTGCAGATGGGTTCTTGCAGCTGGGCACAAAGTCACGAATGGAGCTGGGGTGGGAGGTGGGTATGGCGGCTGCTAGGGTTCTAAGTGACAAAAGAAGATTGGGGGGGGGGGGGGGGGGGGGGGGGCTGGGTATTTTTTTTAAGTGTCTTTTTAAGTTTTAAACTAATTAACTAATTATTTTAATATTATTAATTTTTAAATGGGGGGGGTTGGGTATTTTTTTAAGTGTCTTTTTAAGTTTTAAACTAATTAACTAATTATTTTAATATTATTAATTTTTAAATTAATTTTTTTTAATTTTAATTAAACACGTGGCACTGCCATATCAATGCCCAAAATGTCAAATCTACTCTCTGTTAGCTACATAGAACAGAAAGTAACAGAAATCTCACAACTCAGTAACGGAAATAGTTCGGGGAATTTAAAACATCGCGAATCATTCAGGGGCACAATCAGATAGTGATAATAGTTCGGGGGACAAAAATACTATTTGCACTCTAATAATTCATGAGAGAATCAGTTTTTTTTCTTCTCTTAAAATGAGTTATTTTTTTTCTTTTTCTGCTGGGAGTGGCTATTTCTAAGATTTAATGTCCTCTTTTCTTTTTTTTGAAAACGGATCTTTAGTTTTCCTTTTCACCATGTTTTCAAATTAGAATGTTTGCTCTTTTTTAAATGTATTGTGGTTTGTTTAATTCGTTGTCGCTTTCTTATGTGCTTTAATGATTGTCATTACTATCACTATTTTGTTGTTTTCGTGTGATTTAATGTTGTTTTATTCCTTGTCGTTTTGTTTCATTTAAATAAAAAATTGTATTTTTTATTAATGTGAATCAAAATGATGTCGTTTAATTTGTGTTTTAGTTGTTGCCGTTTATCTTATTTTTTGTAGTTTTTCTTATTCGTTTCATTTGTTGTCGTTCATCTATTTTTTCGTCGCTATTACTGTGTTTCATTTATTGTCGCTTAAATAATTTGATGTCGTTTGTCAATTTGTTTAAATTGTTGTGGTTTACTCTTTTGCATCATTTTCCTTATTTGTTCAATTGTTATCGTTTACTATTTTGCGTCGTTTTTCCTATTTGTTCAAATGTTGTCGTTTACTCTTTTGTAATGTTTTCATTCATCAAATTATAAAAAGACAAGTTTTCTTTTGTGCATTCAATCAAAGACGAAAGTTCATCAATTATATAACAAAACAATAACTTATTTATTTTTCCCTATAAACTAAATGTAGGATTATAATTATAACTTCTATCATAACCTTTTAATTGCTTTGCCTCGTCAATATTTTTCATCAAACACAACTTGGATCAACCTTAGAATGGAAGCTAAAGGGAGATCCTAAAGAAAGTAGGAGATTTTGCATAGTAGAAATATAATATAATAAATTACTTCTTAAAAAAAAAAACTATACAAATCCCAAAGATTATATTTCTAAAATGATATTGCAGACAAAGTTGTCATAAGACTTTTGCAACTAAGAAAAGTCGCAAAGGTAGTTAGTCTACCAATTTTAGGGTCAATTCGGTATAACAGTGCTGTAAGGAAAAGCAGCTGCAGCTGTAGCTATGATGCGGGAAAAAAACATCCAGCTGCAACTGTGTAGTGTAAAAAAGTTGATGAGTGTTTATTAAATTATAGATTTTATAGTATTGTGAGTTGGAAAAAATGTACCAGAGTATTTGGTAAACTATATAATTAAAGTAATCTTAAATATTAAAAGATCAAAATAGATGTCAGATTTATTTTATTTTATTAAAATAAATTCACACATATTATGTGTTGACACCGTTTTTTTGTCAACTTGAGAACATAAGAGAATGGATTCACGAATTGAGATATAATTAAATAAATAACACCATATTTTATAGTGGTTCGAGCCAAAAAAGATGACATACGTCCAATTAGTTACTTTTATTGATATTTAAGTTTGAAGAACCATAGTTTCCAGCGAACTTATGTTGCAGGTTGTTCTACAACCCTTCTTCGCTTTTACATTATGATTGTTTATACAAGAATGGTGTTTTGACATTATGAATTGTCATCCCTATTTCTATATCATCTTCTCTTATTTATAGTAAGGAGTTTAGGGTTACATTTAGATCATGGACCTAAGCCATTAGGCTTGACCTGTAAATAATACATTACAACATTATAATAATAAAAATATAGTTGTATTTTGATAAATAACAACTCTATCACCCGTTGCTCATTTTGTTAGCGCAGATAGTGTTTGTTGAACGAACATGCATGAACGAACAAGCATAAACTAATCATGATGCACGACCAAGTGCTCTGTTAGCGGACTATCTTGAGGGAACAGGAGTAGATGAATGTAATTGAGCGACCAGCCTCCTTATATTAGCGTTTGGTGCGTTTACTTTTGTGCTTTGTGAGAACAAGAATGCTACTAGTCTTGTTTTTTATCCCTTTATAATTGCTATATTTGAAGACATCATAAATGCCCAAAAAAAATGGGTATAACACTATGATATGCAAAAATTAAAATCCATATTAAACATTTTTTTTAAAATCTCTATATTAATGTGATTTGTTAATATAAAATTACTAATATAGAAAATATTTAAAAATATCTAATAAATATAAAATTATAAAAAATACTTAAGATTTAAATATGGTTTTTGTTATAATCTTACTAATTTATTTTAAATATTTTAATTTGGATTAATATATAATAAATAAGTAAATATATTTAGATAAAAAACATTTATTGTAGAATATTTAGGTTTTAGCTATAGATTCTGCATAAATTCTTCCATAAACTACTTTCTGACTATTTACGAAACACATTTAGGGTCAGTTTAGTACAACTGTGCTGTGGGGAAAAATATTTGTAGTTGTACTGTAGGGAAAAACAAGTGCAGTTGTGCTATGAAGAAAAATTGTTGAGTGTTTGGTAAATTATAGATATTAAAGTGCTATGAGTTGGAAATGCTGTAGTAGAGTGTTTGATAAATTATATGATTAAAGTATTGTTAAATATTAAAAGACTAAAATAAATGTTATATTTTTTATTTTATTAAAATAAATTCATAGATGCTAAATAAATTTCAATATTAGCATTGTATCTATTAAAATATGTTAAAATTAAAATATATTTTTGGGAAAGCACTAATAAAGTGATCATAAACAAAAATGTTATATTATATAATACACACGTATAATTGTATATATATTATAACTAGTCACTCTAGCAAAAATTCTAATTATAATGATTATAGTATAATAATCTAGTCATGATATAATCACAAATATGTAAAAAATTGAGTTATGCAAAACTATCACTTTTTATGTTTTTAATTATTATTTTTGTGCTAAAGCATGAAATTAATATGTGTTTGATAAATTATAATTTAAAAATACTATGAGATGCAAAAATAATATTATAGTGTATAATAATTTTTTATATTAAACATTTTAAATAAATCTTTATATTAATGATGCTTGTTAATGTAAAATTACCAAAATAAATTTTTTTAAAAAATATCTAATAAATATAAAAATATTTTTAGAATAAAATAAAAAAAATTTAAGATTCAAGTATTGTTTATGTTATTATTATATTAATTTATTTTAATTTATGTTAATATATAATAAATAAGTAGATATAACTGGATAAAAAAACATAACAGAAAACTTCTTTCTTTAAATACACGTATGATTGAATGCACAAAATAAAACTTTTTCTTCAATTTAAGAATAAAAAACTTTAATGAAAATTATATCAATTTAAAGAAATATGAAAAACGACAATAATTTAAAAAAACGACAATAGTTGAAACACAGTCAAAAGGACAAAATATAGTAAATAAATATTAAATACAAAGAAATATTATGTATAGAAATGTCTATTTAAATAAGTAAATAAGTATATTTAGACGAAAGCTCATTAATAAATACTTTGTTTATGTTATATAAATAATGAGTTTTGCTTTCGTCTAAATATACTTATTTACTTATTTAAATACACATTTCTATACATAAATAAGAATTTATCAGATTTTAAGTCACAATACAAAAAAAAAGACGTGTAATTTAGAGACAACTGATTTCTATTTCCTCTTTGTAGTATTTTACTCAAATTAAAAAATATTATTTGTTTTCCCCAATGAAGCACCGTGAAACAGATAAGAAAATGGAGGGAAAGAGCATAGAAAAGCCAGATAGAGAAAGTGGAGTTTTGACACGTTGACTTCCAGATTGAGTGGTTGATTCTCATTTATTTTAGCTCAAATTTTGGGTAGTTAATCTTTGCAAGAACACTTCGGAAGAGGTAAAATATATAATTATTTATAATATAGAGAAAAAATTGTTATATAGTCTTCCAATAGGTAATGTAAAATTATATTTTTTTACCTAAATAAATAATATTTCTTTATATGTAGTGAAACACTATCCATCAAGCTATAAATATTTTATTATTTTTTTATAAACTTTTGTATATATATATATGAGTGTGATACTATTATATTTAATTATTTTATTTTTTAAAATAAATAAAATATTTTTTAAAAATATAATATTTAAATGATGTAGAGAAAAAATAGAGAATTTGATATATGATATAATGTAAAACTTTGAGGTAAATTATAAAAAAAAAATGTTTTGGTGATGTATTTTGTAATACATTTTCTCTATAATATTTAGCTAAAACTCACAA
Source organism: Humulus lupulus (assembly GCF_963169125.1). Lineage (NCBI taxonomy): Eukaryota > Viridiplantae > Streptophyta > Magnoliopsida > Rosales > Cannabaceae > Humulus > Humulus lupulus. Next base: position 13,174,827 of record NC_084796.1, on the reverse strand, counting down.
AAACACATTCTATCAACTCCTTTATACATATATTTACAATAGCTATACACAAACTGCAGTTAATCCATATCTACATTTACATATCCTTTATATAATATTTTAATATTATTATTATTTTTCTTTATAAGCTTTCTCTCTCCCATTTAGTATATATATATTTATTATTTCTTTTTTCTTTTTCAATTATTTTATTTTACTTTAATTAATAAAATATGTTTAAAGATATAATATTTAAATGATGTAGAGAAATATATAGAGAATTTGATGTATGGTATAATATAAAACTTAGAGGTAAAATTAAAAAATGTGTGTTTTTTGGAGGTATTTTAAAAGATGGAGTAGATCATCCATTGTGAGTGCTCTACAAATCTACCAGTTTTGGTATTTCTAAGGTGCTCGCCCACTATATTCATTTGGTGAGACCCGAACTTTTTTTTTGAGTATCCATCTTTATAGATGATAAATATTTGAATTGTTGATCCAAAATTGTAATCTTGATGTTGTTTTGAGCAACTAGTTATACTAGAGAAGAACATTGTAATCACATTATTGAACTCTAGTGATAGTGGATGATGTAAGCGAACTACGGTCCCCGTAGGTTTTTCCCACATTGGGTTTCCACATAAAAATCTTGGTGTCTTACTTTTATGGTTGTTTATGATTCATATTGCTTGTGTTGCTTTGGTTGATATTGTTAGTTGTAGTGTTTGATAAAGAATCCTATTTTTCAACATACAAAGAGGGAAAAGTTTGTGATTATTGCATTTAGTTTTCCCAACAAGTGGTATAAAGAGCCAATGTTCGTTGGTGTTAGTTTTATTGTGGGTTAAAAAATGGAGCAATCGGATGGAATGATAAAATTGAATTTATCAAATTATTCCACTTGGAAGCGATTGATGTAAGATTTGCTTTGTTGTAAAGATTTATACAAGCCTATTAAGGTTATTGAGAAGTCGTCTAAGATAGATGATGATGAATAGGAGGTTCAACATAGAAATGACATTGCTTATATTTGACGATGGATGGACATAAATCTACATGAGCATATGTCTGATGAAATCAAAGCTGGTGTTGTTTGGAAAAGCTAGAGAATCATTTTGCAAAAAGAACAGTTGACAAAAAAATTTCTCTACTGAGAAGACTTGTCAATTTGAAGTACAAGGATGGTGGTAGTATGGTTGAGCATACAAGTCAATTTCAGAGTCTTGCGAACCAGTTAATTGCCATGAAAATGAAAATGGATGATGAGATGCAAGCATCATTACTTCTTAGCTCCTTACTTTAAAGTTGGTAAACTTCGGTGATAACAATTTCCAACTCTGCGCCAGAAGGGACATTGACCTTGAACATGGTTAAAGATAGCTTGCTTAATGAAGAGGCTACAAGGAAAGCACAAGGTAAATCTTCTTCTGGGGCACTTGTTATTGAAAAACAAGAAAGGCAAGGAAGGGGTAAGGTGAAGACTTGTCAATTTGAAGTACAAGGATGATGGTAGTATTGTTGAGCATACAAGTCAATTTCAGAGTCTTGGGAACAAGTTAATTGCCATGAAAATGAAGATGGATGATGAGATGCAAGCATCATTACTTCTTAGCTCCTTACCTGAAAGTTGGTAAACTTTGGTGATAACAATTTCCAACTTCGCGCCAGAAGAGACTTTGACCTTGGACATGGTTAAAGACAATTTGCTTAATGAAGAGGCTAGAAGGAAAGCACAAGGTGAATCTTCTTTTGGGGCACTTGTTATTGAAAAACAAGAGTATAAATCCTCATGGTTCTGGAGGGAAATTCAAGTCTCGAAAAGGTATCAAGTGTTTTCATTGTAACAAGTCAGGCCACATAATGAGGGATTGCTGAGTGTGGAAAAGGGAACTTAATGAAGGGAAGTGAAATGAGAAAGAGAGTAATACAGTTGCCACTGAAGGTGATGTTGTCATTGTTTGTGATGATGGGTGTGTTAGCCTCACAACCCAAGACTGCAATTGAGTGATTGATTCTGGTGCCTCATTCCATGTTACTGTTTGTGGTGAATTCTTCACATCTTACACTACTCGTAATTTTGGCAATGTCATAATAGGAAAGAGTGGTGCATAAAAAATTGTGGGTATTGGTGATATTTCTTTAGAAACTTGTGTTGGGAGAAAATTGATTCTCAAGGATGTTAGGTCTGTTTCAGACATTCGCCTTTACTTGATGATTAGGGGTCCACAAACTAGTTGGTGAAAGTAACTGGAAGCTCACCAAAGGTTCTCTTGTTGTGGCAAGATGAAAGAAAATGAATAGTCTCTATGTCTTGGAAGCTAAGCTACACAAGGGAGAGATTAATGCAGTTCAGAAAGATGCAAGCATTGATCTTTGGCACCAGAAGCTTGGTCATATCGGTTAGAAAGGACTTCAAACTCTTGCTAGAAAGAAATTCTTACTGAATTTACAAGGTACACCTCTTTTAACTTGTAATCATTGCTTATCTGGAAAACCACATAGAGTTTCTTTTCATACACATCCACCATTTAGAAGATCATATGTTATTGATTTATTCACACTGATGTATGTACTATGCAAACTAAAACTATATGAGGTGCACTGTATTTTGTTACTTTTATTAATTACCATTCTAGAAAAAGTTTAAGTTTTTTCTTTGAAATCTAAATACCAGGTGCTCGATGTCTTCAAAGAACTCCATGCCATAATTGAAAGAGAAACTAGAAGAAAGATAAAGTGTGTTCGAGCAGATAATGGTGGTGAGTACATGGGTCCATTTGCGAAGTATTGCAGACTCCATGGTATCAGGCTTGAGAAGACAGTTCCAAAAACTCCTCAACATAATGGTGAGGCATAAAGAATGAATAGAACCATTAAACAAAGGATTAGGTGTAACGCCCTATTTAGCCAAGACTGTTACTTTGTGTATTTTAAATAGTGCTAAACTCGCTAAACGAGTCATTTGTCCATAAACGTGCAATTAAATGTGATTAACAGTCTAGTGTTAAATTTTTTTATCAAAAGGGATAGATATTTCATTAAAATGTTAAATTGTACACGGGATCTCATAATAAACGTTTACAAAGTTGTTTACCATTTCAAAAGGGTAATTACAACTCAAAATTTACAACTCGCCAACCTAAGCGGAAAAAATAGGGTTTAACCCTAGTTTCTCTATGAAACCTTGGTCTTGGTGGCCAAGCGGCCGCATATGTACACATCGCCACCTAAGCTCTCCAACTCATGGTTGGTCCAGCTTTCCTTTTCCCTTACCTGCACCACATAGCCAATGCCCAGCAAGAAAACTTAAACATGCTCATAATCAGTTAATAGTTCATTACCAAACCATAATAAACATGTCTAGCATTAATAACCCTACTCATGCATACATACCATTCATATAAATGACTACAACATCATATGGGGCCAAATGCCCTAATTAAATGATTAACTGAATCATATCGGGGTCCGTTGCCCAAGTTACATGATTAATAAACCACATTGGGACCCAGCCCTAGGATATGGGACTAATAAGTCACCCCGGGGCTCATTGCCCTATCCTTTGAATAACCAGCCTTAGAGCTAGACCAGTGTACTTGACACTTAATTTTCCACGACCATTGGGTCGGACAAGCGTATAATGCACTCCTGATTAGATCAAACCAAAATGCCCAGCGCTCAGCGGGCTATTGCCACCCTTGACTCATAAGTCAATGTTTTTCGACCAGTGCTCAACGCTCTTGGCGTCCTTGACTCATAAGTCAACGATTTTTTACCAGCACTCAACGTTATTGCCATCCTTGACTCATAAGTCAATGTTTTTCGACTAGCGCTATTGTTGTCATTGACTCATAAGTCAAGTCTTTCTCAATTATATAATGCTAACAGACATTCATCAAATAACAAATATCCATATACAGAATTTTCAACATACTTAATCAATCATTCATAGGCATAATCATGCATATTTACAGGGGCTCACGTCCAATCAAGATTATATTCAACATTTGAGTCAAGCCCTAATCATGTACATAACGTATTGGGTGCAGTTTTCTTACCTCAGGTCCGAGTGTAATATATAATAAGAATGACCCCCGAGCACGATCTTGGTCTCGAGCCCCTAGTGATAACCTAGTCATAACCAAGTACAGAGTCCTGTCAATAATGAGCAAACATAGACTTTTGGACCAAGTCCTAGCCTCTGGGACGTCGAATTCTACTAAACCGGGTAGTAGGATCAATCCCGAGCCCTAAGGTTTGAGTCCCCGCGCTCAAAACCTTTATTGGCCAAAAACTTCCATTTGCGCCATGGCACAGCCAATTAGGGTCGCGATGCCCCACGGTAAGAGTTGCGACTCTCACAACTAGATATCCCAGCCCCAAAATACACTGGACACGGGCCGCGACGTAGCCTATCAGGCGCCGCGCGAGCGACCCAGCTTCAGGAAACCACATGACACCTGAGTTCATGAGGGCCGCGGCGCCCAAGAATAGGTGTCATGTGGTAGCCCATCACTTGAGAACTCCAAAGTTAAGTGTGCTTGACTTAGAGTAGCCTCGTGATGGGTGACCTCTTGGGAAGTTTTTCCAGGAAGCGTGTGAGTGAGAACAAAGCACTCTTGAAAGAATCATGTTGGTTTGCAGGGCCAGTCGTCATTCCAGGAAGCAGCTATAGTGACATGGGGCGTTACACATACAGTTGGAGTTGTCAGCCGATTTCTCTCTAATCCTGGTAAGGATCACTGGGAAACACTGAAATGGATATTGAGATATCCACGAGGTACTTCCAGGTTGTGTTTATGCTTTGGCAATGGTGAACCTATGCTTGATGGTACACAGATGCAAACATGGCAGGTGATTGTGATTCCAGGAAATCTGCTTAGGATTCTTGATGACATTTGCAGGGGTAGTTGTTTCATGACAATCAAGGTTACATAAATGTGTTGCTTTGTCTACTATAGAAGTTGAATACATAGTTGTGAATGAAGCTTGTAAAGAAGCTTTGTGGATGAAAAAGTTTCTACAAGGATTGGGCTTCCATAAAGAAAGATATATTGTCCACTATGACAGACAGAGTGTCATTCACCTCTCCAAGAATTCAACATTCTATTATAGATCTAAGCATATCGATGTTAGATATCACGAGATTCGAGATGTGCAAGAGATGAGAGAATTGCACTTAGAAAAATGTGCATATTAGTGAGAATGGATCACACATGTTAACAAAGTATTTGCCTAAGTAGAAGCTTAAAGCTTGTAGGCAAAGAGCGGGCTTAGTGGAGCCTACTAACTGAGGTGGAGGTCGAGATTTGTTGGGTCCACCCCAACTTTGTGGGCCTTGGACCAAATAAGGGCTTTGAGCCCAAAATGAAAAGAAAAAAAAAGGAGCTGATTCAAAATGAAAAGAAAAAAAAAAGATGGTGTTAAGTGAGAGAAGCCCGCCGTGAAAGTGGGTTTTTGGCACTTTGACTTGAAGATTGAGTGGTCGCCGTGAAAGTGGGTTTTTGGCACTTTGACTTGAAGATTGAGTGGTTGATTCTAATCTATTTTAGCTCAAATTTTGGGTGGTGAATCCTTACTAGTTCCGATTTGGTGTTTGTCTTTTCTAAGGTGCTCTCCCACTATACCCATTTGGTGAGACCCACATTTTTTCTTTGGTGTATCCATCTTTATAGATAATGAATATTTGTATTAGTGATTCAAGATTGTAATCTTGATGTTGTTGTGAGCCTCTAGTTATACTAAAGAAGAACATTGCAATCCCATTATTGAACTTTGGTGATAGTAGATGATTTAAGCTGACTACAATTCTCGTGTTACTTCCACATTGGTTTTCCATGTAAAAATCTTGGTGTCTCATTTTTTGGTTGTTTATGATTTATATTGCTTATGTTGCTTTGGTTGATATTGCTGGTTGTGGTGTTTGATAAAGAATCCTATATTACATTTGGTTTTCCCAACAGTCTCGTGAGTATTTTTCATCAAAACACACCTTTGATCTACCGAAGAATCAAAGCTAAAGGAAGATCCTAAAGAATGCAGGAGGTTTTACAGAGTAAAAATTTAATAAATTACTTTGGAAAAAGAAAAAGAAAAACACTTTACGAATCCCAAAGGGTTATCTATCTAAAGGTATAGTCTAGACTAAGCTGTCATAAGACTTTAACAACGAAGAAAAAGCCAGAAAGTAGTTAGTCTACCAATCTTAGAAAGTCCAATTTTGGTGAAGGAAGAAGACTCAGTAGTCTTTTTAATATGCTAAAAAAATACAAATGGTAAATCACTTTGGAAATAAATAATTGAAGAACAAACGAAAAAAACAATACACTAACTCAGAAGGGCAAAACGAGTAAGGTAGGCCCTCTGATGTGTCGGTAGATGAGAACACAAGTGAAGTTTTGGGCTATGGTGGTGGAACAAAGCCACATGGTCAGGAACAAATTCACATGGTTCAGAATCAAATTCCCTTCCAAGTAAATAGAAAACACATACATCGAATTAGCTAGATGTTAAAAGCAGTAGCTAACATCAGTGATGAATTATACAATGATATGGGCAAATCATTGAAAATCCATTAAACTAGTAAATCAGTTTTGAAAGAAATGAAAAAATCAATTAGCCCTTAATGACAGAATGGGGACATATTATAGGTACATTAATGCTGGGGCAGAAACTTGGAAGTGGGATTATTGCACATGGTTTTGGTCCACCCTGCATATATAAATATATATATATTATATAGATAATTATGATAAATTGTATGGCTAAGTCATAAGTGATCACAACCACCAAATTAATCAAGAGATTATTATATGCATAATGCACTGATCTGTCAGATATGGGAAGTTCATGACAAACTTATTCTTTTTTAATATCATATGAAAGCAAGTTTTTTTTTTCTTCTATTGTAGACTAGACTTAACTAGGAGGGTTGAGCATATTAATCACTATGAGACACCATAACTGAATCAAATACGCAGAGAATGTCTTAAAAGGCATTTATGAAACTCAGATGTGTGAATGAGATTTATCAGCCAAGACGGGTATTTAGAGAAATCTAGTCAAATGTTATATGATGTTCCACATGGAGTTTTCCACACGGTAAGTTCTCAATTCTGACAAGTGGAAAGGGAACTGTTTCAAGAAAACGAAACTTAATAATTAATGTATCAAATAAATTTTTCAACATGAGAGGGAAACAACGAAGGAAAAGAACAGAAAATCTGATCTTTGAAAAGATATGTAGAAACACTTGAATAAACTTTCAATGATAACGCCAAAAGAGTACAACTGCAATAGAAGAAGCTTAATGAACTGACTGAAATTTCATTATATTATTAAGTTTAGGGAGTAATGTAAACAAAAAGAACAAATACTCGAAAACAGTTAGGTGACCAAACTTAGAACATGCCTCTACATCGATGTTTCTGATCAAGAAAAAAGCTACCAATATTTCTCTACCACAAATAAACAGCAACTATCAACAAGTGGGGGTAAAATGAAGAACTAAAAAAAAAGAAGCAAACAGCACAAGTATTTTCTATATCCTGCGTTTTTTTTTTTTTGCCATTTCAAGACCTCTTTGTATAGTTTTTAAGGTCTGGCAAAAACACCCCAAATCTTGCCACGACCAAGGCTCTCCAAAAGCTTCTTAGAGCCCTCTACATCCATCTCAACAGCCTTGTGCAAGTACTCACAAGCACCGGCGGCAATCATCTGCTTTCGACATTTTTTCGAGTGCGAAAGTGAGGCCAATAAAGAAACAGGACACTTCTTATCCAAATTGTGAATGGAAGGATCCAAAAGCTGAATTGCACTAACTATTCCCTTCTCGTCTTTCTTAAATATCTTTCTGTTTCCGGTAAATAACAACAGATTAGACAAGGCCTTTGCAGCCGCTTCTTTCTCTCCAACAGCTTTACCATCCAACATTTTGATCAAAGGACCAATACATCCACATTCACCCATCTCTTTCCTCGTTCTTGAGCAAAAACCAAGCTCGAAAACAGCCCGAGCCGCCGCAATTCTCACCCCTAAAACCCCACAGTTTAGTACTCCCACAAGGCGGGGTATGAACCCTTCTGAGCAAAGAACTTCAGCAACTGGTGGGAATGAAGCCAAATGCCTTAACAAGTCAACAGCTACTTCTAGACTCTGAACCGTAGGTGCCGAGTCCCAGAAATTCTTCAAACACTCAATGCCACCTTCTTTTGCAATAGAAAGTTTGAAACTTTCGTCATCAGTAACCAAATTACAGAGACACCCAATTGCGTTTTCCTGAGCTAATGCCGTTCCTGAACTCGCTGCGCCCAAAAGGACCACAATTCCATTTTCCTCGACAAAATTCTCTTTGATTTCAGGGAAAGAGGCTAAGTTTCTCAAAACCCCAGCTGCAGAAGCTTGCGAACCGGGTGTTCCCCCTTGACAAATCTCCAATAGAGATGAAATCCCACCCCTACAACCAATTGCTCTGGCGTTCTCTTTCGAGAAACTCAAAGCTTGGAGAGCCACACAAGCTTTCTCCTTGGCAAACCCACTTCCAGAATCGAGTACCCTAAGCAAGTGATTCAAGAGAAGCAAACCTTCTGCCATCAAAACGTGTTTGCTGCTATCAACCATGGAAACTCTAGAAATCGCCGCCACGGTCTTCTCCTTCATTTCCACCGAGCTTGAATCCATTAGCCGAACCAGAACCGGAACCACACCCTGAGCAACGGCAATCATCACGTTCTTATCGTCCTCCTGGAGAAGACTCAACAGCGAGTCCATGGCCGAGTTCCTCGACTCACCGCTCCCAATCTGTAAACGCGTTATCAAATTCCTCGACTCGGATCGAACAGCCTCCTTCTTCGACACAGAGCTGGAAACAGAGCCAACTTCGTGAAGAGCCCCACTCCTGATCAAAATCTCACCATCTTTAACAAGTCGATCGAGCTTGGCCATCACGGCGTCGATGTCGCTCTGGGTCCTAAGCTTGCCCTCAGCCATACCAGGGCTCTGACACCTCCTGGCCAACAAAACAGCATCGCTGAGAGTAACGGAGACCGACCCAAGAAGGTCAATGGAGAGAGCGTTGGATACCGAACCGGAAAACGAGTCAGCAAAATCCGAAAGCTGAGAACGAAGGTCATCAAGCTTGGCTCGAATCAAAACCCATTTGCCTTTGAAGTTTTGGACAAGTGGGATTTCCTCAAAAAGCGAAGATAATAGCTGGGTCGATTGAACAATGGGGTCACTTTCCGGAGCTTTCATGGCGGAAGCTCAGAAGAGAAAGCAATAAAACAAAAAACCAAACAAAAGGTCTGAAAAAGTATAAAAAAAGACGAAAGAGGATTATCAGAGGAAGGCTTAGATATTCAGAGCCTAGAGAGAGAGAGAGAGTGAGTGAGTAGGGTAGGGGCTAGAGACGAAGGAGAAGCAGAGAAGAGTAGTATAGTATAGTATAGGAGCAGGTACATGGTAGGTTAGGGTGAGCTTAGGATATCTCTCTCTATATATATAATAATAATATAAGATTGGTTGTTGTGACTGTGATAGAGCTCTGATTAGTGGTCTTGGTTTACGCGCGTATTTCAGAGCGTGATTCCCTCGCTTTTCCCCTTACTCAATGATTTTCTTTCCTATTTTACTATCAAAACAAAAGGGAAAAAAAAATTCTTCTTCAATTTTTAGCAATTTCAGTGCAAATATTTTTCCTTTTATCGAGATTGTATTTACTACTTCGTATATTTTATAATTTAGCATTTTTTTTTCTTTTCTTATTTTTATTGTATGGTATCAATAATCAATTAGTATCACAACATTTACGTAATTAATAGAATATTTTTAATTTGGAATTCTAATATTTTAAGCTGTAACTTCTAATGTTAGTATTTTTTTTTCTTCTTATTTTTATTGTATCAATCAGTATCACAACATTTACGTAATCAATATATATTTTTTTATATTTGGAATTCTAATAATAAGCATTGAATATGAATATGTATTAATTCTGGAAGGAGATCGTAAAATTTGTATTATACCAAATTTATACATGAAAACGTTATGTTAATTTGATTACAATTTTAAAAAAAATAGATTACTATTTTAATCACTTAAAAATATTGACAACAGTATCACAACATTTACGTAATTAATAGAATTTTTTTTATTTGGAATTCTAATAATAAGCATTGAATGAATATATATTAATTCTGAAACGGGATCGTAAAATTTGTATATACAAAATTTATACATAAAATCGTTTTATTAATATAGTAATTGTTGAAGGAAGTTTTGTTCAACTAATAAAATAATGCTGGTATGAATATATGATATAAATAATAAAGTAAAGAAGTGGGAAATGATTTTTTTTTTCAATATTTTTATTAATGAATAATTTTGTAGCTAAAAAAACTTTATAAATTATGAAATGAAATTTAACAATTTTATGAATTTATTATAAAAACAGATTAAATAAAAAAATGTCAATAAAACTACTGTTAATTTTAATATCACCTATTTCTTTGGGAATTTACATTAATATTTTCTATAACAATATTAATACATTCAAACTTAACTATATTATATTACACATTTTATAAATAAATCTATATTTGTTTTCAAGTTTAGATTATTAAATTGTTATTCTCTTTAATTAGAAAATTATTTAATATTATATTGATTGGTTAATTTTAATAAAAAATAAATATTATAATAATAGTTACCAAATATAATTCATAAAATTTTCTTATTCCTTTATTATAGCTTCTTGGCCCCTATCGTGGCCATTTTGCTTTCAGTTTTTGTTGAAATATTTTGAATTATTTTTGTAATTTATTGATGCATTAGAAGGTTCTAAGGACTATCTTTGATGTTTTTATAAATTATGTTCGTCATGTGTATTTTTCATGTATAATATAGTTTTTTATTTATTGTTTTTTAAAAAGTATAATTGTTAAACTTTTTTGTTTCTTTTTTATTTGCATGTTGCGTTTGTAATTTTTTTAGGGATTACTAAAGGAAAAAAGTAGTATTTACTATTTCTTGAACCAATAATTAAATTTATATAAAGTAAACAAAATAGTTTATATTTTTATGGGTCATTGATTATTGTGTGCAATATGCTGTTAAATAATAAACAAACATGTATAAATTTTTCCAGCATCAATCAACATTTGCATCAATAATTATATTTATTTCCAAAAATAAAATAAACAAAAGGGTTTGTATTATTTCAGAGGTTATTAATTTTTGTGTGCATTAGGTTGTTAAACAATAAGTAAATATGTATAGATTTTCATATAAAAAACACAGGAACAATGTCAATATGTTAGTTAAAATAGTTTTAACTAATAAACTGTATATAACAATAAACGGTTTTGTTTAAAAATAGTCACTGAACCAATAATTAATATTTATTTTTCCAAAAAATTAAGTAATTTTATTACAATGATTTTTTTTATTAAATTATATAGGCAATATTTTCTTTTATTTACTGAATATTTGCTAATTAATATGATTATTATTGGTTGACATAATCAATTTGAATAAAAGATATAAAGGGAAGAAGCAAGCATGATCTATTACAAAGAAATATTTCTCATTTATATTTTGCATATGTAATGTAGTTATAATACATTGTATTATAATATATTTTGTATCTTCATTATAGTTGTATATAGATAAAAAAAAATCCCAATTTCTATGATATTATCATTTTTATTTTGAGGAGTGTTCGCAAGTAAGTAACACCATGCCATTAATTAGATTAAATTTTTAGGACATCTCTATCTCATGTGCATCATAATTCTAAATTTGTGACGATTAGTTGTTTTACCTCAGTTCATATCTAATTATTTTGAACCAACTAAAATAGGGCTGGTTGGTCGGGTTCGGGTTTGTTGGGTTTCATGTGGAAGAAATTATTACCGAACCCGCCCGAATTACTATCGGTCGGGTTCAGATCGGGTCAGGTGGAAAAAGGTCGGGTTCGGGTGTGGGAGAAGTTCGAACCCGCCGGAAAATAGGGTTGGATGTAGTCTTTTTTTTTCCTCGCAAAATTAGACTTTTAACTCTCTTTTTTACAACTGAGTTTATTTATTTTTGTGAACTTTTAATTGATCAATATTTTACCATTAATTGAAGAAAGAATTAAAAAACTTACTAAATACCTACTAATTAGAAAAAACTTAATTCACAATTCTTACCCATTTCCATAAATTAATAAGTAACAACTAACTAACATGAATGAAACATCCAAGTTCTAACTTCTAACTCTAACAAAAAACAAAAGGCCATAATTTCAAAAGTCCTTAATTAAAATTTAAAAGTCCATACCATGTTACCAATACCATAGTCCAAATCCAAAAGCCTAAATCCAAAAGTCTAAATTTAAAGTCCTTAACAAAAGTTACTAAACTACTAAAACTTAAAAAGTCCATAAAATATCCAAAGTCTAAAGATGTGGTTCCCGTCTTCATTCATTCAGCTCCTTGTGCAGCAGATGAGGTTGTATACATGTGATCTCTACCACTAGTAGCAGTTGTAGTATCACCTGTGATCTCTACAATATTATACATTTCCATAAATAAGATTTAATTTCAAACAATAATTACAACTAAAGTACCAAATAAAAGTTTGTTTAACAACTTACCAGACTCTAGAATCTCTGATGTCTCTAGAACTTCATTTTCATCCATGTACTCTCGAAAAATGATTGGTTGATGTGAACTGCTCCACCATTTTTTGAGACATATTAAACATTCAACAATTTTAGGACTTAGTGAGCTCCTAAAGGGATCTAAAATCCGACCACCAGTCGAAAAGGCAGCCTCAAAAGCAACAGTTGTAACTGGTATGACTCACACATCATGAGCAATGGTTGACAAGATCTTGTACTTGGATGCATTTCTGGCCCACTATTTCAAAATGTCGAAGTTGACACCCTCAATCATAAGTTCAACATCATCAGTTAGATACCTATCATCCTCATTATTTATCTTGCTACCATCTTCCTCTTTCCTTTGTTGTACAAACTCATCATGCAACGAAGCATACTTCTTCAAACTAGAAGTAGTAGTGAATGAGGAAGAGGAAGATCCACTAGGCTAAGGCTAAGGCTGATAGTGAGACAGAGACTGAGATCGGGTCATAGATGGCTGAAGTAATGTAGAACCTCCACCACCATACAAATCAAACAGTGATCGTAATGTTTGTTCTACCTCATTAACCATCTGAACACATGTTAGTGGACCATAAAAAACTTTGAAGCAATGGTTGAGATACTTGTGCTTGTATCTTGGGTCAAGAACCAAGACAATTATAAGGGCCTAGTTACATTCCTCAATCTCTCCCCAGTATTTTTCATATTTCACCTTCATGCTCTGTACCATACTCGCTAACAGCGGATCATCCTCCTCAACTGCCATTCTATACAAAGTGCGCTGCATATTACATATTTCAATAAAGTACTTATTTGTCGTAACATAGGTTGATCCACTAAACCTTAATGTAATCTTGTAGAAAGTCTCCAAACAATTCACAAAGACCGTTGCCTTCTCCCAGTCCGTTTCAGTAGGCGGCCCCTCCTTTTTCTTTCCATCTTTGTCAACCTCCTCAAAATACTTCACGAAATTTGCATATGACAGTAAACTTTCAAATGCCTTTTGGAATCTGAATGCACAATTAAGCATGAGATATGTAGAGGTTCCACCTCGTTTGGACATCTAAAGAGAAAAGTCATTTGCATTCAATTTTTTCTTCTATGACAACTTTTTAAAACCTTTTGAGCCTAGCGGGAGAAGACCTAACATATCTTACAACATGTCTAATGCTAGCAATCGAATTATGCTTCTCTTTTAATCATTTAGTGACAATCAATTTTACAATATGAGCACAACACCTCATTTCTAAAAACTTCCTATCTAAAATGAGACAATTTTCCTTTTCTCTAAACCGTCTCTTTAAAAACCGAATAGCAACATCATTTGAAGAAGCATTGTCCACCATAATAGCAAACAATTTTGAAATGCTCCAATCATCTAAACAATTCTCAATCTCTTTGCCAATAATCTCCCCTTTGTGAACTACCACTTGGAAAAAAATTTATGATTATTTTCTGAATGGAAATCAGAGTCAACCCAATGAGCCGTGATGACCATATAGTTCAAATTCTGAATAAAAGTCCATGTATCAATGGTGATGGAGACCCTCTTAAGCTTTAAAATATTTTTCAATTTCTTTTTCTCTTCAGCATACAATTTCAACACATCCCGATCAACAGTCATCTTGGAAAGGATATCAAACCTAGGCTGTATGGTTCTAAAAATTGTCGGAAACCCTCCATCTAAACATGTCTAAAGGGTAACTCATCCAACACAATGTACTTTGATAAAGCAAGCCTGCATGTCTCTTTGTTATAAGCCATCAGAACTAAAGTTGTTTCCCATTCCTTCCCTCCTTTCATTGGCTCAAAACTTAAAACATTTTTCTTTTTCTCATCAACCTTATATGGACTAAACTCACAAACATTCCTAAAGTGATTCCACAGATGACTAGTCACATGCTTTCTACTATCACAGAAGAACTCACTACCACAATAACAATAAATACACTTGTGTATCTCTTCTTTGTTGTTAGGATCTGTTATACCCAGATTTCGGGCCATGATAAATGTGATCTCGAAAGCTGGATTCGCAGCGAATGAACTCGTAAAGTTTGAAGTATGTTTCAAGACTAGACATTGAGCCTGCAAAGCTGAGACGACTTCGAATATGGTAGCCTTGAAATCCACACGATCTCGAAGGGGAGCTCCCGAGATGCATCTACCCTCAGGGATGACCTCGGATCAGGGTTCCGAGCCTGACGCACGTACGATCTCGAAAGCCATGTGACCTCGGGGGATGTCGTTAGCTCGAACATTGATAAGAGATCTGGGAGAATAAGGCCTTGGAGATATATGATAATAATCTTGAACATCTACAAGTGTTGTCCATAAGAGACGTGGTCTACATTTATTACTGTAAATCCCCTAAAATCATGGGATATTATTTGATTAGTTATACGCCCCTTGGTCTTCAAGGGACTTTTCCTTTTATATCGGATTACAGGCAGTTAAAGCCATTTAATTTATTTGCACAAAAAGAGTAACTACCCGAAATATGGGGGATAGTATTCTGCAATCTTCTCTATAAATAGAGAGATCATGCATCATTGTAAAGGACCGAATTTCTGAACCTTGAGAGAAAACTCTGAAGAATTCATCATTGAAGAATATTCAGAGATCATCTTGAGCTTAATAAAAAAGACTCGTGGACTAGGCAGATTTAACTGCTGAACCACGTAAAAAATCGTGTTTTGTATTATCATATTTTTATTGGCCATTACTAGTTATTGTTTACGTGCTCTTCTTTCACTGTTGACGAAAAACGGCGTCAACAGGATCAAATGGGGGCAATTTTTCGAAATGCTCCCAAATATTTGACCCTTTTGTTTTTTTTTTTTTTGGAGCCAAGGGAGGTTTCTCTCTTTTTTTTTTTACCCATTCTAGTTCTTTACCATGTGTATGATTTGTAGGAGTTTGATCATTGGTAGGTGGAGTTTCATCTACTTGATCTTGATCTATATTCATAATCTATAAAGCACAAAAACATATATAATATAATGATTAACAACAGAGCATACCTAAATTCTACTAATCCAGTCCAGTACAACTTATAGAGCAGAGGCATAGCAAAACAATCAAATTTCAATATCCACTAAATATCGAATATAGTATACATCAAAGTTAAACTAATAACAATTTTAATTTTACATATACATTCAAAATTCCAAATATCCAAATCCAATATCCATTAAAACAAACTAATAGCAATTTCAATTTAATCTCAAATTCTCACTACAATCAAACTCATCATAATCATCATATATAATCACACATTAACATTTATAATATTAATATATATATATATTTATATACATTTAAAATATAAAATAAAACTAAAAAAAAAAATTACCCTCCCTGCCTAGTGGTGCCGTCGTGACCCTACCCCTGCCTGCCTAGTGGTGCCTGCCTGTGACCCTTGCCTTGCCGGCGTTGACGAGCCATCACCGCACCGACTGAATCGAGTGAAGAAGAAGAAGAAGAAGAAGAATGGGTGGTGGTGGTTGGTCTTGGTGGGTTCTCGGTAAAGAGCAGAAGGGGGTGGTGGTGTGGTGGGGACTGGGGAGTTGGGGTCAAGAGGACTGTGGTTCAGGTGGTGGTGTAGGTGGGTGGTGGCGCCGCATGAGGGAGAGAGAGGGGAAAGAGTCAGGGTTGGGGGTTCTTAGTTTTTCAAGTTTTGTTTTAAAAAAAAAATGGAAATAAAACTAAAAAAAACATTAAAAAAATTAAAAGGGTCAACCCGAACCCGACATGAATGTGATTGTGAAACCTGAACCCGACCCGATAGGACCCTCGGGTTGAGCCCGATCCAACCTTTTGGGTTTCGTCACTTTTCCAGGTTTTTTGGGAGCGGGTTGGGCAAGTCCTGCGGGTTTTCGAGTCCATATGTGCACCCCTACACTCATTTGGCGACGTCTACTTAATCACGATAAAAATAAACTTTTTTAATAATGTAATTTTAAAACATGAAAATATTTTTCTTTAAAAAAAAAATAGAAAGAAAGAAAAGATTAGTTATTTTGTGTTAAGAGGTTTTTGGTTTGGTTTAAGGAGGTCCGTGGTTTACACGCCCCATGAGTGCACGTGGTAACCACACAGATACGGTTTGGCAGTTGGGAATTGAGCCGGAAAACAGAGTCAGACATGAATATAAAGGAGACAGAGAGTGTGGGACCCATTTTTCTTTTATTTATATATTTTTCATTTTTATTTTATTCCAATTATAAAGTACTTTTCATTCAGGTCTCTTTATGACAGGTTAGTAAGACAAGGAAAGTTCTTATGGGTTAACAATGTTAAGCTCACCAGCCTTCTTCTTTCTTATACCGTCACAGCCAACTTCATCACCGTCCGATTGTCCTTCATCACATCTCATCATTTCATTCAATTCTCACATAATATGATATCTAATGATTGGGCTGTCACAATAATTCACAAAGAGAAAGTAAAAATATCTCTATCTTTTTTATAAATTGATTTATTTGTTTTTTTTTAAAATACATATTGTTTTGATTGATTGTTATTGACTCGGTTAGACAAGTTGAAATTCAATTATTTTTTCTTTTTTTTTTCCAGGGGAGGAGACAAGTTGAATTTCACAGCCAGATCATATATATTCATTAATTTTTTTTGTAATTATATGAATGTTTTTTTTAAGCTTTTCTAAACTAAAGAATCCATTTAGTAAATACCATTGTCCTATTGCGTAATTTATGTCTTTTTATTTTTGTACAATATCTAACCTTTTTTTTATTTTTTTTTATAATAAGGTAGAAAGCCAAGGTTTTACTTATGACAAATAGAATATTATTGAACCCTTTTATAATTATTTTTCTGTTGGGTACGGATCAAAATATTTAATGTAAACTTACAATAGAAAATTAATGCTTAAAATAAGCTTAACAATGTTTCAAGAATTGTATACTCCATTTTCGGAAATGAAATTAATGACATAAGGAATTTCAGCTAACTTGGTTTGTATTTTGCTTAATATGTACTTATTTTTGTGATTGAAGTTCAATCTAGCAACCATATTAGATTATGTATACACATATATATACAATATATAAGTAACATGAAATATATGTTTTTTTTAATTTATTAATTATTTTTATTAAATTTATATTAATGTCATATAAATTTCAAATAAATATTATATTTTAATTAAATAATTTATTTATTTTTGTTTAAGTTTATGTTTGTTCTAATTTTTGAATTTGGAAGTGATAATAATATATTATATATTTAATGTAATATTAAATATTATACGTGAATTTTAAATTTAAGTTTCTTGCTAGTTTTTTTTAAATAATTTGGAGAGTAGATTATATTATATGCTTAATATGATATTATTCTATTAAGTTTAAGTTTAATTAAATTTTATTTAAGTTATAAAATATATGATTTGATTATTTTTAAATAATTATTATTGTAAAATATCTCAAAAATATTATATTTTAATTTATTTAATTATTTATTATTTTTAAATAATTATCATTGTAAAATATCTCAAAAATATACTTTTTTAATTATTTATTTTATTTTATTTAAATTTAATGATATTTATAAACTACTTTTAAATATAAGAATATTCCGTTAAAATTAATATTAAAAAATCGTTAAAATCAAAAAATTTCGTTATGTACACATTTTTTATATAGAAGAGATATATATTCAGAATATATTTAGTTATATGTACTAAGTATAGACTATAGAATTAATGAAATATTCGAATACCTACTCCCAACAAATTTATAATTATATATATATTTATAGAATGAACTAATTTGAAAGCAACCAGCAAGGGATGAGATCTCACTACTTCCTTATTAAAAAAATTCTTTTATATTATATATGTATATATTTACGAACTCAACAATATATAGTTCTTTTTTAAGCTAAGCTATCCACGTAGAATAATTATTTTTAAAGAAACCTTAATTTTATTTTAATCATAGTACGTAATATTCGGATCGAGCATCCCTCTCTTGCATATATATTTAATTCAATTCAACTATATATATTAGTCAAATAGGCCTAGTGTATACATATTAACTGATGATCTTAATTTATAAATAAATGAATCATTACATTACATTCATAAATAAAATATCATATTATACAATAATCAACTTTTCTATTTATTGTTCTTTGTTAATTCCCAAGTTGTTTATTGACAGAAGCTCTTCGACGTAATAAGAACATTTTGATTAAATTAATACTATTGACAAGCAAGGTGGCATGATATCATTGATATGTAATGTATATAAAATATATAGATATAGTCAATATGTATAAATTTAGCATAATATATAATTAATAAATAAATAAAAATGAAGTCAAGCACGCGTGGTGACCTATTCAAAGGTCAATGAATTTGCATGCATGAAATGATTAATGTATACGTTACGTCCTTGTCAAAATAACACCTACCTTATCTAGCCACTTTCATATACGACTACGTATTCGTATATATATACGTACTTTGCCGATATTTATGTGATTTTCCTCGAAATCGTATAAGTTCCGTCGATGAGATGAGATTATTGTTTGGTACATTAAATACATCTTTAAATTAATATTAAATATATAGAATAACTCTCATAAGTACACATAAGTATTAACAATATTCCACATTCAATTGGATGGTTTAATTTAATTACTTGGTAAACATTAAAAAAAGAATTTAATACACATAGTATTTAATATAATAAATTTATTTATTACTTAATTTTAAAAAAATTACTTTTATTATATTTATATGAATTTGAATTTATATATATTTAAAAAAATTGTGAAAAGGAAAATTTTAAAAAATAATTTATAAAAATAAAGAATTTTTTTTTATGTTTTGATTTATTCAAATATTTAAAGGTGATTTTTTTAATTTTGCCTTCTTGACAGAGTCAAATTTTCAAAAAGAATGAAAAAAACTTTTCAAAGATAACATGGATGATTAATTGGTAATTTAGAGCTAATTATTATTATAACAATTTTGCATTTTGAATTTTGAATCATATGATATTAATTTTTTTTTCTACATCTAAATAACAAAACTAACCATTATTAGATTAAGACCCTTTATATATGTGCGTGTATGATGGTGTGTTTCAAGTTTCATTTTGAATAATGTTATGTCATAATAATGTCTATATATAAATATATAAATGATGTCCAACGCCAGTCCTTTGTGGTCCGAGAGTTATTAAAAGATGAGCAAGTCATTAATTAATAAGAATTGGGGGCAATAGGTATCAAAATAAATTTTCATTGAACCACTTGTCTGGCTTGATTTAGTTGTTCTACTTTTTGTTGGGTTGGTTTCACATGACTAATTAAAATGTCAAATATTGTAACTAAACATCTTATAGGTTTACTACTAAAAAAAAATCAATTGTATCAGTCAAACGCGTTAGTCAATGCAATTGACTGACGCTGTTGACCAATAATTAACATTTGTGGTAGTTGAGTACTACTGTCACAAATGTATGGGTATTTGCATCAGTACGCATACTAACAACGTTAAACGAGAGTGTTTGCGTCAGTGTCACCATGCATGACGCTGTTTAATGGGTCATTTGCGTTAGTGGGCCACTGACGCAAATGACCCGTTAGTTTATATCAGCGTGCCCTTTGTCCCAAATTGCCATAAGCCTAAAAACTGCATTAAAAAAGAGAGAACGTTTTCTCTCCGAAATCCAGCGACGCCTCCACGGTTTTTGACCATTTGAGTGAGTTTTTTTCCCTTTTTTCCAGTTTTATGGTGAAAATGATGATATATGTATTTATGAATCTTATACATATTTTTTTAAAAAAAAATTGTATAGATTTTGTATTCTTGAAGATTATTATTTGGAAACCTATTAACCTTCTTAGTTTTTTGGGGTTTGCTACTTCAAGAACTCACATTACTCAATTACCACAAGTAAGTGCAATTTTATTAATTTTTATGAATTAAATTTAATTTTTGTGAATTTTTTTTATAAATTGGCTATATTCTGAATATTTTAATTTTTGGATAGTTTTATATTAATGATTATGTAATTGTTTTAGGTTTAAACTTTATATTTTAATATTTTACTTTTTATAATTTCTTTATTTTTTGCCATCTTTTTTAATTTTTTTAAAAATTAAATTAAATTTTGGATTTAATTATGTAAATGAGTATATATTAATGTATAAATTTTGTATAAGTTCCACTTTATTTATTATTTAGTTTGAATATTTTTAGTAAATTTTTCTTTATATTTTGTTAACTTTTTAAATTTTGGGTTTAATTGTTTAAATATGTATATATTAAATTGTTTGTTTTCTTTAAGTTATATTTTATTATTTAGTTAGTTAGGATATTTATTGTGTATTTTTCTTTATGCTTTGTTAACTTTTTCAAAAAAAAAAAAATTTAATTTCGGGTTTAAGTATTTAAATGGGTATATATAACATATTATGTGTTTTCTTTAACTTCCACTTTATTGTTTATTTAGTTAGAATATAATTTTAGCATATTTTTCTTTATATTTTGTTAACTTTTTCTTTTTTTATTGTTTATTGGTATATTTGAATAGGTCCAATACAGCAAAATGGATTTTTATGGGTGATGTGTCGCCCCTGATGTGTCGGTCCTAATAAAACGCGGCTAATGGTGTACACTGGGGACGCTAATGGGTCGCCCCTCATATTGCAATATCAATGGTGACTCTGTCGCCCCTAAAAGTTGAGATGTCGCCCCAAATTTTTTCACATGTGGCATAACTTTTGGTCGATGTGTCGCCCCTGATAAGTCAGCAGTCACCCTTGATATTTTTTTATTAGGGGCGACACTTTTTTATTTATAAAATGTAGAGTCCAAGAACTTTACTTAGCTAGTTAGATAATAGTAGTAATAGTAATAGCTAGTAGTAGTTATAGTATGTTTATTACTGTGGATTTTGGTTCAAGCCGGGATTTAGTTGGAAACTCCTAGCAATAGTTATGAATTTTATAAGTTTAACCTATAGTTTAAGAATATTAATTATAACATAAGGTTTGATTAATATTGCTGGTTATTAATATGATGATTATTATAACCTAAGGTTTAGATAGAGTCAATAAGATTATGACACTTGTCATATGCATGATTATTAAGGAATCATTATTTTAATAAGGGAAATATAAAACTTAGTCTTCACCAGAATATGTTAGGAGCATGATATTTATTTAGATATTTAGACTCACAATTTTATTTATTTGTGGATTAGGTTGTTATTTAGATAATTAAATAGATTTTTTTTCGTAACTTTAGTGTACTGTAACTTCCGACCTATTTTTGACCCAGTTATATTATGAATTTCGAAAAATAGTATTTCTAAAAGGTTGTAGATAATTTAATTAGCTTTCTAACGGTATAAAGATATTCTAAATTGGAGTCCTATGGGATTTAGAAAGTTAGAAGTTAGGATTCTATTTTAAATTTAAATTTAAATTTGGATTATAATTAGAAGAATTTTATTCCTTAGGATTCTATTTTAAATTTAAATTTAAATTTGGATTATAATTAGAAGATTTTTATTCCTAGAACTCTATAAATAGGACATGTCACCAAGCCTTTTCATTCATTCTTCAAGCATTAATCAGAGCCTTCCAGGTGCTAGTTGGGGTTATAAGCTTAATCAATATAAGCTTAATAAACACTTAGGAAGTAAGGTTATAGTGTATTTCATTTTCGAGGTATAGTTCGGTCATAGAAGCATTCAAGGTATTCCAAATTCTAGTTCATTTATGTATTGTTTCCTTAAGTTCTTATAGTTTTTCTACTCAAATCCTAACTCGTATTCTCTATTCTTGGTTAGGCATCTAAGTTCTTCGAACTTAAGGTTTTCATTGGTAAGTATCGTTTCGATGGTGTAGTTTATTCTTTTCATCTCTTTCTTTTAGAAAACTCACATCTCTATTAATGGTTTTTAGGAGTGTTCCAAAATCCTGACCTTGTTCTCATCATCCTGGTATTTTGGTAAGGAAAATAGGCTAGATCTTGTACGTTTGTATGATGTGTTATGTTATGTTTAATATGTTATGATAAGTTTATGTTTTTATATGTTATGTTATGATTTACCCTACCTCAAATATTAGACAGGGAACGTAGATGGGTTATCATACACTACATGTGATCTAACCTACCTCAAATATTAGACAGGGGACGTAGATGGTTTATCACATGTCATAATGGCCATTATTAGTATAGTCTTATACAGTATATGTTATGATATGTTTTTAGCATATGTTATGATATGATTTTATGTGTATGTTTATGTGGTTAGTAGTTTTTCCTTGCTGGGCATTAGGCTCATTCCTTTATGTTTATATGTGCAAGAAAATAGTTATGGCGGCAGAAAGATTCTTGGCAGCTTGAGGATGTGTATTGAGGTAGGATGGAATCGGTGGATAACGCGTTCGATTCGATGATGAAGTTTTTAAGTCTTTTAGTTATGATTTCTATGTATTATTTTTCCGCACTTAATTTTGTAACCAATTTATTTAAGTTATGTTTTGTTTTCAAAACAATGGGATCCCAAATCCTAAATGAATTTTTATGTATTTAACCTTTACTTTATAGTTTTTAAATAAAGTTATGGTTATTTCATATATACGTTTTCTTAAAATTAGTATAGTAGTCGTTAATGATCCAAAGTCTAGAATAGTTGGGTCGTTACATAAAAATAATAAAATTATTTAAATTATTAAATTTTAAATAATTGAAAATAGATATATTAAAAATGAATATATTATATTAAATATTCAAATTAGTTAATTAAGATAACAAATATCCATATTGTTCATATAATGTAACAATAACTAACAATAATATAAACCTAGTCTCCTAAATTAGTTGCCTCGTCCTCCATATTGTCTTCACTACTACAAAAAAGGCTCTTTAGGACTCGCGTTGCAAGTCCTAAAAAATCTCATTGAGTGCATTTAAGTAAGTTTTTAGGACTCTCTTCATGAGTCATAAAATAATATTTTTAGGACTCACAATACGTGTCCTAAAAAATCCAGTTGAGTATCTTTAAATTAAGTTTTTAGGACTATCTTTGCATGCCTTTGAAAGTAATTTTATTTTTAAAAATGCAACTACAATTTTCATTTTAATTTAAAAAATATATCCCTTTGAGTGTCCAAAATGTATTAAAAGAAATTTAAATTTCTCATTAACATGTATTGTAAGCTAGCTTATAACATCTTTCAACATTTATCAATAAAAATAAAAAATAAAAACAAATACATAAAAAATCTCAAACCAACTATAAATCCTAATAACAATCTAAATATTTCAACTTGATACTCTATTGATGGATCTTACAAATAATGTCACTCTAAAATTGATCTAATTTTACATTATTTATAAAAGGACAAACCAAATGGTGTATGAGAAGTGTGTGTGAAGCTTGTCCCCTCAACAAAAAGCATCAGATTGCAATAAATATAATCTCGGAAGTTCTCCTTAGCTGTCCAGTGGCATATACTGCCATTATCCCTCTAGTTTCTGAATCCATGTAAGACTACAATTGTAACGCCCTAGTTATTCCAAGACCGTTACGGTGAACTTTAAACCGTGAATTTAACTCGCTACCTGAGTTCTTTGGTTAAAAACGTGCTTCTAGGTGTTATTAATAGGTTAAGGTGGAAAACCAATCAAAAGGAAATGATATATTTTATTTAAAACATAAAACTGTTCATGGGCCCATAAAAACATTTACAAGTTATTTACAACTCAAAATGGTCATTACAGTTTAAATTTACAACCCGCCGACGTAAGCGGCAAAAATAGGGTAAACCCCCTAGTTCCTCTGAGAACTCCTTGGCCGTGGTGGTCAAGTGGCCACATATGTACACGCCACCACCTAAGCTCTCCACTCAAGGTTGGGTGAGCTTTTCTTTCCCTTTACCTGCACCACATGGCACCCATGAGCCAAATCCCAGCAAGAAAACTTAATACTGCATGAATATAATATCAACAATGATCATAATAATCATTCAGGACTTTCAGTCCAAAATAGATGAGTGACAATTGCAAAAGTCACTGAGGTAGGTTCCGTTCCCTTTACAAATAAGTGATCCTTTCACTAGCTTAAACAAGATAGGTATTTGGTGAAATAGTCACCAACATAAACCTACCGAGTGACCATAGAGTCACAACTGTGGGTACCGCTCCGTTAGCCATGTGACGATAGGGTCACCTGGGCCTTCGGCCCCGGCTCTGAGTAACTAGTCATAGACTAGACAAACGCTTATAATTCTCATCGAACTTAAGGTCGGTCTGCATTAATGCTCCATATGAGTCATTCAATGCAGATGTCGATTAGATCTAATCTTTTATTGGCTCTACGCTCACGATGCTTATGCCGTCTCTGACTCTTAGGTTAGTAACACACGACTAGTGTTCAAAACCGTTGTGAACTTGACTAGAAAGTCACAGCTTCATAGACGAATCTGACACCATTGCCAATTCTGACTGATAAGTCAGTGCCATTCACAATTAAGCAATATTTACTAGCATTTAATATGCAATCCATGTCCACATTTAAACACTCAACATGCCCCGGTAATAGGCATGCATGTCATAAATATAGGTTGCAGTTTTCTTACCTCTGGTTTGAGCGAGAAATAGAACAAGAACGACCCCTGAGAACGATCGACCTTTTGATTTCATAGCGATTACCTAATCATAACCAATTATAGCCTCCATTCATAAAAATCAACAATAATAGGGTCTTCACCTAAACCCCACTCTTGGGACCCCGAAACGTACCCACACGGTGAATAGATTCGATCTCGGGCCTTAAGGATTGAAGCCCCGAGTCAAAAACCCTTAAAAACACTCAAAACAGAATTATGAAGGAATAGATTAGCGCCCCAGCGCTACTCACTAGCACCCTAGCGCTCTACTCAGAACCAAAAATGCCCAAAGCCACCCCTGGGCAGTGCTGTAGCCCCCTTATGGGCGCTATAGCGCTACACCCAGCCTGCTTTGCCCCTGAACTTCTCCCCTTTGACTCCTCCATTTCCAACTTGATTCTAATGCTTCCAAATCTCATTTTAAGTGCCAGATGAATCCAAAAACCATCCCCACATGTCCTAGGCATCACAACCCCAAGAACCCTAGCCAAAAACTCAAAGCAAAACCAATCATCCAACCTAGAAATCTCAACTGAAATCCATAACAAAAACAGAGCAAACTAGAGATTTAATGGCTAGAATCTTACCTCAAGTTCAGATTATGATGCTCTTCAATGATGGAACACAATCCCAAGCTCTCAAGACTTACTTCCCATGCTTGAATCCTCAAATTAAGCTAAAAAATCCAAAGAGACAATGAAGAGAAATGGTGCACGGGAGCTAACTTTGATACTCTGTTTTTCCCCTTCCTTCTACAGCCTTCAATGGCTTTAAACTTATCCATGGTGAAAAGACCCTTTTGCCCCTAGGTCACTTAAGGCTTTCTAAAGACTCCCAAGGGTAAAATCGTCATTTTCCACCTATTTCGTTAATCATAATTAACACCCTCCAATTCCCATTATTCTCAAAATACTCAAACACCAATAATTCATATCCCATTACCCTTTAATTCTCGGCAACGTTCTAATCATTAAAACACCCCAAGACTCACCCCGAGCCCCGAACTTAATTCGTTATGACTAAACCACTATTTGCACTCAAAGATCGTCTCATGCCGAATGGCTCGAACAAATCCACATTATAATGTGGCCTCAACAATAGATCACCGACATGCATACAAATATACAATTACGCCCTCAACGGGCCAAATTACCAAAATATCCTTATAATCAAATGTGGACCCACATGCATGCATTTAACATCATATTGTAATATAATTGACATAAACATGCATATAATCATTTAATGGCCTAATAAAATAATTATGGCCCTTCCGACCTACTAATCCAGCCATTAAACCGCATTAGGGATTTTGGGGCATTACAATTATGCCCTCCTTACAGAAATTTCGTCCTCGAAATTTACCTGAACAACTCGGGATACTGACTCTGTATATCTGACTCCAACTCTCAGGTCGCTTCCTCGACCTTGCTGTTCCTCCACAATACCTTAACCAAAGGTATCGTCTTATTCCTAAGGACCTTCTCCTTTCTGACAAGTATCTAGACTGACTGCTCTACCTCAAGCTCCAGATCTTCATAGCTCAAAATATGAGTCACATCAGATACATACCTCCAAAGAGCTGAAACATGAAACATGTTATGCACGGCTGACAATGTCGGAGGCAAGGCCAATCTGTAAGCCACTTGACCAACCCTTTCCAGGATCTCAAATGGACCTTCAAACCTAGGGCTCAACTTGCCCTTCTTCCCAAATCTCCTCACCCCTTTCCATGGCGAGACTCTAAGGAATTCATAGTCTCCTTCTGGAACTCCACGTTCCCGCGCTTGGGATCTGCATAACTCTTCTGCCTACTCTGAGAAGCGAGCATCCAAGTTCTAATCTTCTCACTGGTCCTTTAAACTGCCTCAGGACCTAAGTATCTCCTTTCACCTGTCTCATCCCAATGAATGGGAGATATGCACTTCCTACCATACAACATCTCATAAGGTGCAACTCCAATGGTAGACTGATAACTGTTGTTGTAGGAAAATTCTATCAAAGGTAGATACTTACTTCAAGATCCACCAAAGTCCAGCACACATGCCCACAACATGTCTTCCAATATCTGGATCGTCCTCTCAGATTGCCCATCTATCTGAGAAAGATAAGCAGTACTGAACTTCAACTGTGTTCCCATGGCCTTCTGTAAACTCCCCCAGAACTTGGAAGTAAAAGTGGGGTCCCGATCTGACACGATCGACCTCGGTACTCCATGGAGGCGCACGATCTCTCTCACATAGAGATCTGCATACTGATCAACTGTATATGTAGTCCTCACTAGCAAAAAGTGAGCTGACTTTGTGTAGCGATCCACTATAACCCAAATAGAATCATGCTGACCAACAGTCCTGGGTAACCCCACCACGAAATCTAGCGTGATGTCCTCCCATTTCCACTCTGGGATATCTAGAGGCTGCAATAACCCTGCCGGCCTTTGATGCTCAGCCTTGACCTGTTAACATGTTAAGCACTTAGCTACATACTCTACTACATCTCTTTTCATTCCCGGCCACCAATAAAACGATCTCACATCCTGATACATCTTCGTGGTGCCTGGATGCAAAGAGTAAGGTGTAGTATGAGATTCATCTAGAATCTTTCGCCTCATAGCAGTGTCTAACGGAACACATATTCGACCCTTGTATCTTAGCAAGCCCAATTCAGACACTGTATAATCTCTGGATGCTCCAACCAAAACATCCTCTCTGATCTTTATCAACTGTGGATCACTCAACTGAACCTCCTTAATTCTGTCCAACAGTGTAGACTATAGCATAATATTGGCCAACTGGCCCACCAGCAACTCTATACCAGCTCTGGTCATATCATCAACTAACTCTCTGGCTATTAGCCCCACAATATAAATCTGCCTTGGACCTTTCCGGCTTGAAGCATCAGCTACCACATTGGCTTTTCCTTGATGATACAAAATCTCACAATCATAATCTTTTACTAACTCCAGCCAACGCCTTTGTCTCATATTCAAATCTTTCTGTGTGAAGAAGTATTTCAGGCTCTTGTGATCTATATAGATCTCACACTTCTCCCCATAGAGATAATGCCTCCATATCTTTAAAGCAAAGACCACAGCCGCTAACTCCAAATCATGAGTGGGATATCTCTTTTCATACTCCTTCAACTGACGTGAAGCATAAGCAATTACCTTCTGTGACTGCATCAGAACACAACCCAAACCCTGATGAAAAGCGTCACAGTAAATCACAAACTTCTCCTGATCTGTTGGAAGACTCAGAATCAGAGCTGTAATCAATCTCTGCTTCAGTTCCTGGAAGTTGTTCTCACACTTATCTAACCACACAAATTTCTGATTCTTGCGCTTCAGCTCAGTCAATGCAGTAGCAATCTTTGAGAACCCTTCCACGAAACGCCTGTAATAACCTGCCAATCCAAGGAAACTTCTAACCTCAGAAACATTCTTTGGCCTTGGCCAATCTCTGATTGCTTTGATCTTCGCTGGATCTACCTTAATTTCCTCCTTACTGACAATATGCCCAAAAAAGGAAATCTGAGATAACCAGAACTCACATTTCTTGAACTTTGCAAACAATCTCTGTTCCCCCAGTCTCTGTAGAACCAACCTCAGATGCTGCTCATGCTCTGACTCAGACTGAGAATAAACTAGGATATCATCGACGAAGACGATCACAAACTGATCCAGATAATCCTTGAACACTCTGTTCATCATATCCATAAAAGCAGCAGGGGCATTAGTCAATCCAAAAGACATGACTAAAAACTCATAATGCCCGTACCTAGTACGAAAAGCAGTCTTTGGTATGTCTCCCTCCTTGACCCTCAACTGGTGATAACCAGAACGAAGGTCGATCTTTGAGAATACCTTTTTACATTGCAACTGATCAAATAGATCATCTATCCTTGGAAAAGGATACCTGTTCTTGATTGTTAGCTTATTCAGTTCTCTGTAATCAATACACATCCTCAGAGAACCATATTTCTTTTTCACAAACAGAACTGGCGCACCCCAAGGTGAGAAAATAGGTCTGATAAAACCCAAATCCAACAACTCTTGCACCTGTACCTTTAATTCTTTTAACTCAACTGGGGCCATTCTGTAAGGTGCTCTAGATGCTGGCTCTGTTACTGGTGCCAGTTCTATCACGAACTCAATCTCTCTGTGTGGTGGCAACCCTGGCAAATCTTTTGGAAACACATCTAGGAATTCACAGACTAGTCTGGTCTCTTCTAGTCTCACTAGCACGACCTGGGTGGTATCAACCATACTGGCTAAGAATCCAATGCAACCTCTTTGCAATATATCTCTAGCCCTCAAAACAGAAATCATAGGTATGCGGGGTCCATACACAGTACCAACAAACATAAAAGGATCTTCACCTTCAGGCTCAAAGGTGACCATCTTCCTTATGTAATCAATGATTGCCCCATACTTCACTAACCAGTCTATACCAAGAATCATATCGAAGTCATTCATAACCAAATCTATCAAATCCACTGACAACTCTCTGCCCTCCACTGTCATTGGCAAAGATCTGAGCCATCTTCTGGATACTACTAACTCCTCAGTGGGTAATAAAGCTCCAAACACCATAGCACAAAAATCACAGGGTCTACACAGTCTATCAATAATTCTACTAGCAACCAAAGAATGTGTAGCACCATATTCAATCAATACATTATAAGGGGTTCCAGCACTAAGACGCTGACCTGTGTCAACGCAAACACTCGAGCTGGGGCTGAGCTGTCCGCTTTCCTTGGTTCTTCTTTTCTGGCCTTAGGGGAATCCTACTTCAGATGGCCCACTGCTCCACATGAAAAGCAGGCCCTTGCCCTACATTCTCCCAAATGACGCCTCTTGCACCTAGGGCATTCAGGATAAGACTTCCAGGCTTCATTACCACCTGGACGACCCATTGAAATACGACGGGGTCGCCTATCGGGACCTGGAACTGGGAAGGAGTCAAGAACCTTCCTTTTCTGATCACAAGGGCCTCCACCCCTACTTGAACCCACAAATGGAGGACCTGTCCTCCTGAACTCCTTTCTGGCTGCACTATCTCGCCAGATCTTGTTCTCTGCACTCTCAGCTGTGAGTGCCTTTTCAACCACCTGTGCATAGGTAGTAACCCTTGCCACAGTGGTAATACGCACATCTCAGGCTAGTCTAGGTTGTAGCCCTGGAGAAATCTCTCCCTCTTGGTCCCATCAGTGGGCACCAGCTCCATGGAAAACTTTGCCCATCAATCAAACTTCAGGGCATACTCTGTCACTGACAAACTTCCCTAAAGTAGCCTGATAAATTCCTCAGCTTTTGTTGCCCTGATGGCATCATTATAGTACTTCTAATTGAACTGAGTCTGAAACCCTTCCCAACTCAGGGCATTAACATTTTTGGTCTGGGATATAACTACCCACCAAATTCAGGCATCCTCCCGAAACATATACGTGGCACATGCCACCCTCTCATTACCAGTCACCCTCATAAAGTCTAGGATGGTGGTAATCATACTCTTCCATTGTTCTGCTTTAGCAGGGTCTGCACTGCCCTCAAATACTGGAGGTTGTTGCTTCCTAAACCTTTCATAGAGAGGCTCCCATTTATTACCAACCTCAGGCAGCTACTTAGCTGCTGGCATCGATACAGGAGGTGCCTCAGATACACCGGCTACTACAGGAGCTTGCTATTGTCTCAGGAGGCGGAGTTCTTATCCCTGTCTCAACACTATAGCTTGTAGATTAAACAACTGCTGCCAGTTTGCTGGAGCTGGCCGTGGAATCTGTCCCTGGTCATTCTCTTGACCTTGATTATTATTATTTTGGCCTTGATCACTCTGGCCAGTTGATGTATCTGTCGCCTTGGATTCATTCCTATCATCTTATACCTTGCTGAAATAATAGTCAATATGGCCAGTCAGGTAGTGATAACTAAACCTCTTGCCGCTTTACGGTCCAAGAAAATTCCACAGTCATACAAATACACAAATAGATGCATGATTATAACATTTAGCACTTATCATGTATCACATAATAATTCACAATCAACAATACTAATAAGTATGTTCCAGCAATTTCAGTATTATTTAGCATAAGGTTGCTGAAGATGTAATATTCAGGGCACAGGTTTAACATAGTGTCTCATGTAAACAAGTAAAGTATTTATACTATATTTAAGCAGTTATACATATAACTACATAAATAGTTACCAAACCATGAGTCGAGCTTGTCTTCAGTGGTGAGTGTACATGCCCAGCCAGTCTACAGGAACCCTAAACCTTGGCACGCTCTGATACCAAGTTGTAACGCCCTGGTTACCCCAAGACCGTTACGGTGAACTTTGAACCGTGAATTTAACTCACTACTCGAGTTCTTTGGTTAAAAACGTGCTTCTAGGTGTTATTAATAGGTTAAGGTGGAAAACCAATCAAAAGGAAAGTATATATTTTATTTAAAACATAAAATTGTTCATGGGCCCATCAAAAAATTTACAAGTTATTTACAACTCAAAATTGTCATTACATTTTAAATTTACAACCCGCCGACCTAAGCGGCGAAAATAAGGTAAACCCCCTAGTTCCTCTGAGAACTCCTTGGTCGTGGTGGTCAAGCGGCCGCATATGTACACGTCACCACCTAAGCTCTCCACTCAAGGCTGGGTGAGCTTTTCTTTCCCTTTACCTGCACCACATGGCACCCATGAGCCAAAGCCCAGCAAGAAAACTCAATACTGCATGAATATAATATCAACAATGATCATAATAATCATTCAGTACTTTCAGTCCAAAATAGAGGAGTGATAGTTGCAAAAGTCACTAAGGTGGGTTCCGTTCCCTTTACAAATAAGTGCTCCTTTCACTAGCTTAAACAAGATAGGTATCTAGTGAAATTGTCACCAACATAAACCTACCGAGTGACCATAGAGTCACAATTGTGGGAACCGCTCCCTTAGCCATGTGACGATAGGGTCACTTGGGCCTTTGGCCCCGGCTTTGAGTAACTAGTCATAGACTAGACAAGCGCTTATAATTCTCATTGAACTTAAGGTCGGTTTAGCATTAATGATCCGTATGAGTCATTCAATGCATATGTCGATTAGATCTAATCTTTTATTGGCTCTACGCTCATGACGCTTATACCGTCTATGACTCTTAGGTCAATAACACACGACCAGTGTTCAAAACCGTTGAGAACTTGACTAGTAAGTCACAGCTTCACAGACGGATCTGACACCATTGTCGATTCTGACTGATAAGTCAGTGCCATTCACAAGTAACCAATATTTGCTAGCATTTAATATGCAATCCATGTCCACATTTAAACACTCAAAATGCCCCAGTAATATCCATGCATGTCATATATATAGGGTGCAGTTTTCTTACCTCTGGTTTGAGCGAGAAATAGAACAAGAACGACCCCTGAGAATGATCGACCTTTTGATTATTTAGCGGTAACCTAATCATAACCAATTATAACCTCCATTAATAAAAATCAACAATAATAGGGTCTTCACCTTAACCCCACTCTCGGGGACCCCTAAACGTACCCACACAATGAGTAGATTCAATCCCAGGCCTTAAGGATTGAAACCCCGAGCCAAAAACCCTTAAAAACACTCAAAACAGAATTCTGAAGGAATAGATTAGCGCCCCAGTGCTACTCACTAGCACCCTAGCAATCTACTCAGAACCAAAAATGCCCAAAGCCACCTCTGGGCAGTGCTGTAGCCCCCTTATGGGCGCTATAGCGCTACACCCAGCCTGCTTTGCCCCTGAACTTCTCCCCTTCGACTCCTCCATTTCCAACTTGATTCCAATGCTTCCAAACCTCATTTTAAGTGCCAGATGAACCCCAAAACCATCTCTACATGTCCTAGGCATCACAACCCCAAGAACCCTAGCCAAAAACTCCAAGCAAAACCAATCATCCAACCTAGAAATCTTAACTGAAATCCATAACAAAAATAGACAAAACCAGAGATTTAATGGCTAGAATATTACCTCAAGTTCAAATTATGATGCTCTTCAATGGTGGAACACAATCCCAAGCCCTCAAGACTTACTTCCCATGCTTGAATCCTCAAATTAAGCTAAAAAATCCAAAGAGACAATGAAGAGAAATGGTGCACGGGAGCTAACTTTGATACTCTGTTTTTTCACCTTCCTTCTACAGCCTTCAATGGCTTTAAACATATCCATGGTGAAAATACCCTTTTGCCCCTAGGTCACTTAAGGTTTTCTAAAGACTTCCAAGGGTAAAATCGTCTTTTTCCACCTATTTCGTTAATCATAATTAACATCCTCCAATTCTTGTTATTCTCAAAATACTCAAACACCAATAATTCATATCCCGTTACCCTATAATTCCCGGCAACGTTCTTATCATTAAAAATACCCCGAGACTCACCTCGACCCTCGAACTTAATCCCGTTATGACTAAACCGCTATTTGCACTCAAAGATCGTCTCATGCCGAATGGCTTGAACAAATCCACATTATAATGTGGCCTCAACAATAGATCACCGACATGCATACAAATATACAATTATGCCCTCAACGGGCCAAATTACCAAAATATCCTTACCACCAGCTTGGACTTCATGAGGGTGATTGGTAATGAGAGGGTGGCCTGTGCCACATATATGTTTCAGGAAGATGCTCGAATTTGATGGGAAGTTATATCCCAGACCAGAAACATCAATGCCCTGAGTTGGGAAGAGTTTCAGACTCTGTTCAACGAGAAGTATTACCATGATGCCATCAGGGCGGCAAAAGCTGAGGAGTTTATTAGGTTACTTCAGAGGAGTTTGTCAGTGACTGAGTATGCCGCGAAGTTTGATTGATTGGCAAAGTTTGCCATGGAGCTGGTACCCACAGATGGGACTAGGAGGGAGAGATTTCTCCAGGGGCTATAGCCTAGATTAGCCCAAGATATTCGCATTACCACTGTGGCAGGGGCTACTACCTATGCACAGGTGATCGAGAAGGCACTCACAGCTGAGAGTGTGGAGAACAAGATCTGGCGGGACAGTGCAGCCAGAATTACTTGTTACCACGTTGTTATCCCCAAAAATTGGAGATCGATGACGTGGCAATAGAAGTGACAAGTGGCAGTGCATGGTCCGTAAACGACACATTAATAGTCAATAAATATATTGGCTCCTCAGAGTTGTGATAAAGTGATCTGGCTTATGAGTGACCTGGTAGACCAATGAAGAATTTTGACTGGCCAGTCAAGTGTCATGACCGACCAGGAATGACCTTGTCCGACCAGTCATATGATTGTTTGCCCAGGCATGACCTTGTCTGCCCAGTCATGACCATGTCCGACCAGTCATGACCATGTCCAACCAGTCATGACCTGTCTGCCCAGCCAAGTGCATGTCTGCCCAACCAAGTGCATGTCTGCCCAGTTAAGTGCGTGTCTGACCAGTGAAGGTTTGGCCGACCAGACTGAATGTGATATGGATCGATTAGATAGAGCAGGACTACGTCAAGAGATCCCAGAAACAGCTTCAACAAGAATCGGTCTTGGCTTGCGCGGGAATCTCTCATTTACCCCCGAATATAGTGTACTGTTATATTTTGAACATTATTGTAATTTAAATAGAATGAGAATAATAAAATATCCCGATTGTGGGGATATCATCTGTGCGATCCTAAGCCTGTAAATACAAGGCTTATGGCATCATAAAGAGGACTTTTGGAATTTTGAACTTTTGATCTGAATTTTCTAGAGAGAGAGAGTACTTGTATTTGAGAGAATTCTTGTATTCTTGTAATCTACATTGAAGAAACTCAATTGACTCAGGTTCATCTGATCTTGAGTGTAGATCTATAATCATAACTCTAAATGGATTAGGCTATTACCATCACATTGGGGCTGAACTACTATAAAATCGTCTGTGTCGTTTATTTTCTCTTGAAGGTTTTATCGTTTTTGACGTTCACACGTCGTTGGACAAAAACGTGGTCAACACCCGTAATTCCCGAACACACAATATATTCCCAAAATAGCCCTAGGCTCCTCCCGAGCCGGGTATTCAACCCCGTTGTGACTATTTAGCTAATCCGCTTAATAGGACCATCTCGGATCGCACATCACAAATATATCACCACGATCTCGTGGTATCAATCACAACACATAAATATATTGCATTTATGCCCTCAACGAACCAAAATTACAAATATGCCTCTAATAACCAAATTGG
Source organism: Humulus lupulus (assembly GCF_963169125.1). Lineage (NCBI taxonomy): Eukaryota > Viridiplantae > Streptophyta > Magnoliopsida > Rosales > Cannabaceae > Humulus > Humulus lupulus. The sequence goes on along the minus strand of NC_084796.1, from coordinate 13,139,344 downwards.
GCCCATATGCATATTTAATTCACCTAAACATGCATTTCTCATCACATAATCATTTAATTCACATATTGACATCATTAAATCAATTGTTGTCCTTCCGACACGCTAATCAAGACCCTAACCTTATTAGCAAATTTGGACGCTACAACGAGCATAAGCTTTTTTCGAGTCAATGCTCTGCTTGAGTACTATAGTGATTTAGGAGAAGGTGGATCAAACATTTAACAACAACAATTGGCGTCAAACTCCATGTAATGAAAGAGACCTTTACATGCAAAACACATGCAACGATTGTAATACAACTATATTGGCCAGTAAAAAGACTCATGTGGAAGAAGCTAGTTTTTTTTAGTCGAACTACAGAAATTTCTTGTATTATTGCCATTCAAAATCCCAAACACAAAGTTCTAGTCATTTTCCTATAAGATTGTCATTGACAAAATTAGATTATTATTCAAAAAGTGCATTTTTTTGGCACATCCTTTTTTTTTTCTTTCCTCGCCTTTTTTTACCAATATAATTTTGTGTAAATTGAAATAAATATTTTCATATAATTCTAAGCGGCAAATGATCTTGTTTCTCAACATATTCAGAATATAAACATTAAAAAATACTTATCAATTTAAAATAACTATTCAATATTGTAGCAAACATATGCATAGATGAATAAAGTGTAGATAGGAAAGTGTTGCGAACTTGTTTTATGTTATGCAAGTGTACACAATTGTTAGCAAGTAATATAATGAAAGTAATTTTATCGTCTTCTCAGGGATTGTTCAAGCAAGTATTGCAAAAATCAACACTAGACAATTTGAGACGATTTAATTAATTTAAAATTTAAAAACCTATATAAGAAAAATAAATTAAACAATTGAAACTAAATCAAGAAAATAGAAAATTTGTGAATAAAATGATGAAAATAGAAAATTCCTCTTAGAAGATTGGTAAAAATTCTATTCTTTTGTTCTTGTGTGAATTGGAATTCCAACTTAGATGTAAACCTTATTATGAGAAAATAATATCTCATAGCTGGTGGTACTTCATCCTCAACATCTATTGTCTCCCATATTTCTTCCAAAGCAGCAATTACAAAAGGAAAATCTCTAAAAAGCCTAATCACTAAAATATATTGCTCCGTAGCTCTCATCATTATTTGCTTAGTTTCTTGGAGATGAACTATTTGATTATGGAATAAAAGAAATCTCCGAGTGATTCTCTCCAATATTCCTATGGTAATGCTTGGTTCTCTAATCCTTTTTAAGGCTTTAATGGCTCGGATATCGTTATATGATAAAGCTCCATCCATATCTTAACTGAAAACATAAGACTAAAATGTTAGCTATAACACATAAACATAATAACTAAAACATAAATACTTACATTGGCGGTTTTCGGAGCTTGAGCGTGTGTATCAAGGAGAATTTCATGAAAAATGAACATTTGCTCTTATACCAACTGTAACGACCCAACTATCTATGAAACTTAGGTCATTAAACCTACTAGACATAAACACAACTTTGAAAAGAACATACATAAGAAAATTCATAACTTTATTGAAAACTTTAAAGAAACAATATTTGTAATACATAAATGAGTTCATTGTTTTAAAATAAAACATAACTTTAAATAAAATTGTTTACAAAGCTACATGCGGAAAAAGACATAAAAACATAATTTTAAAGAGACTAAAAAAAACGCTGTCCTCGAATCAACAGGCAGCCCATCCACTCTATTCACCTCCATACACACACCAAGCTTCCAAGAATCCTTCCGCCTCTGCATCTATTTTCCTGCATCATACTAAAAGAAAAGGAGTGAGCCTAATGCCCAACAAGGAAAAACTACAAACAACATAAACATACACATAAAATCATATCATAACATATGTTATAAACATATCATAACATATACTAAAAATATATCATAACATATACCATAAACATATTATAACATATACTATGTAAGACTATACTAATAATGGCCATTATGACATGTGATAAGCCATCTACGTCCCATGTCTAATATTTGAGGTAGGTTAGATCACATGTAGTGTATGATAACCCATCTGCGTCATAACCCATCTACGTCCCCTGTCTAATATTTGAGGTAGGGTAAATCATAACATAACATATTAAAACATAACCTATCATAACATATTAAACATAACATAACATAACATAAAAGCATAACATATCATACAAACATACAAGATCTAGCCTATTTTCCTTACCAAAACTGGGATATGAGAACAAATGCGGGACGTAGAACACTCCTAAAACCAGCAATAGAATAGTGAGTATTTCTAAAGGAAAAAGATGAAAAGAATAGAATTAAACCACCAAGAGAAAACTTACCGAAAAGACACCTTAAGTTCAAAGAACTTAAAAACCTAACCACAAAACCATAACAAAAGTTAGAACCTGAATGAAAACTAAAGAAATTAAGGAATCAAAAGAATTAAACTTAAGAATAAGGGTATCTTTGTTGATCTTAATGATTGGCCTAGCTCCAATACCGAAATACTCTAATCCTTACTTCCCAAGTGTTTGATAAAGCTTAAGAATGATAAAGCTTTTTCTTTCCCAACCCAAGTGGATCACTCTTATTTTCTCACTAGCACCTTGGAGTATGATCACAGCTGAAGAGTAAGTGAAAGGGCTGGGTACTAGGTCCTATTTATAGAGTTATAGGAATAAAAATCTTCTATTAAATAAAATATTTACATCCTTAAATAAACATGATTATGACAAGTGTCATATTCTTAGTGGTTCTGGAAGGTTCTAGAGTTTCTAGATCTTTCTTCTATTTTTTAAAAAATATTTAATTTCATTCTAATTATAATCCAAATTTAAATTTAAATAAAATAGAATCCTAACTTCTAACTTTCTAAATCTCGTAACTCTAAACTCAAAAAATCAACATAACTGGAGCTGTAGAACTCCGATTTAGACCATGTTTATACCGTTAGAAAGCTAATTCAATTATCTACAATTTTCTAGAAATAAAATTTTTCGAAATTCATAACATAACTGAGTCAAAAATAGGTCGAAAGTTACAGTACCTTAAAGTTACGGAAAATCTATTTAATTATCTAATTAACAATCTAATCCAAAAATAAACAAGATTATGACAAATGTCATGCTCCTAATGGTCTTGGAAGATTCTAGAGCTTTCTTGAACTTTCTTTTATTTAAACTATAATTAAATCCTTAAATGAACATGCACACGACAAGTGTCATGATCTTATTAATTCTATCTAAACCTTATAGTATATAATAAATAACATCTTTATAATCAGCTATATTAATTAAACCTTATGTTATAATTAATATTCTTAAACTATAGGTTAAACTTATAAAATCTATTAGTGTTGCTACGAGTGTTCAACTAAGTCCCGGTCTGAACTAAAATCCACGGAATTTAAAATACTACAACTACTACTAGCTAGCTAACTAAGTAAACATTCTTGAACTCTACAAATTCTCAAAATTAAATCCACATATTCCTATGCTAAATTCAATTGCAAGAACAGAATTTCAAGCATCAATACTTCAAGTTTGCATAGTGAATAAAATATCCCTAAATTTTCTACTAATTAATAACATAGTTATCAAACATGCATCAAATAAGCTTATCTACTAATCTAAACCCTTCCTGAATTTAAACTAGCATGAATCTCACTCAAATTGATCACTCTCAAGCAAGAATTTTAACAATGAACATTGCTTATATGAACAAGAGAAAATTGCATAGTAAGATTCAACAATTTAGGGTTAACTAAAAATTAGAGTTCATCAATATTCCTAACTTTAAAGAGATTAGCTCATATTCAAAATGCAAAAATCACCACAAAATATCAACATCATTGTCTCAAGAGTGCAAAGATGAGAAAACTAAAAATACTAGGAAATGTTAGAGAAACAAACCAAGTTGATGAAATCTTCTCTTCTTCCTCCGTTAGCTATTCCTCTTCTATTAGCTCTTCTTCCCCAAGTTTTTCTCCTTTTTTTCTTTGGTTTTCTAGTTTAAAAGTGTAAAAAACAATGGCTGTTCTGGTGGTGGGCGGCTAGGATGGGGATAGATGAGGTTGGGGTTCCAAAGTTGGTAGAAAACCTTCTATTTCTTCTTACACATGAGGCCCCTTTCTTTTCCTACTTGAGATATCTACTCTTGATAAGTTTTCTTCCTTCTCATTATCTCCACCTCAGTAAAATAGTTCAACTCATTTAATGAGTGCTGAGTGTGCATGACTCAAAATAAATGATGATTGCTCACACTTTGTTGTAGCATTGTTACAATTTTTCTCCAGCAAAGTTCAGGATTTTAGCTCCAAAATATTGTCTTCAAAAGTTTCCAACTAAGCTCTTCAAACATCTATTCTTTTTGACCTTCAAAATAGATGTCATGATTTTTAGCTCTTATTCTAATTAATTTCCAACAATATTTATATTAATTAAAATGAAATTCACAAACAAAATTAATAAATAAAATGACTAAAAGAGCACACTAAGAACACAAATGACTCTATTTCAACTACATTTTAAGTTAAAAAACTTAAATGATAACTCTATATTTTAGAGTTATAAAAAAGAATATAGTGTATAATTAAAAAAATAGAAGAAATTAATAAATAATATGTAGAGGGGTGGAATTTTATGGATATTTTAGTGAGTTTTTATCAATTTTTTAAAACAAAGTTAAATTTTTGAACTCATATTAAGGTGTTTGACCTCTTAATTTTGTTTGTCCGAAAAAATTTATTCATTTTTATCAATTTTTTAAAACATAGTTCAAATTTTGACATATTGATTTTTATTCTAAAATATTGATTTAGTACAATCGAAATAAAAATTAATTTTTATCATATCTTTTAAAAAAATGAAATTTTTTTGGACATCTTTATTTTGATTTTAATTGTTTGTTATTCTATTTGAAATTGTGAATTTACAAGCTTATAATAAAAGTTGATAAAAGAAAAGATATTTGTGGTGAAAGTAACCAAGTTGTACTAAATTTGCATAAGTACCTAATTTTTTTTTTACGGCAAAAGTACCAAAGTTCAACTTTTTCTTGCACCCGTAGTACTTGTCGTTAACTTTGCTGTTAGATGTTGACGATTTTTACCAACGGTGCAAGTAAAAGTTGAACTTGAGTACTTTTGCCATAAAAAAAAATTGATTACTTAAGTGTAACATTTTGTATAATTTAAGTACTTTCGCCACAAATATCCTTTAAAAATAGATTTATAATTCATATAAAAATATGTAAATAAAAAAATTAAGAAGAAAAAGGTGTCTTTATATTAATAAGAGTCAATATAACTCCCATTATCTAAAGTGTATCTCTAAGGACATCTATGTCTACTTTCCCCACACATTTTAGTATTTTTTTATTACTATATATTTTTTAATTGAAATTACATTTAGTTTGAATATTTGCAAAAAAAAAAAAACATTATGAAACCTAGACATGGCTACAAAAAATATTTTTTTTGTCACGAAAAACGTGGTGTGAAAGGGGTTAATGCGCCACACGTATATGTGGTGCAATAGGTATAGTCATAAAAAGAGGATTTATTACGCCACACACAAAGCAACTTATAGCGCCACGCATTTAGTTCAATTTTTTTTTTTTAAAATGGAACACCATCGCAGAGCCACCACCATCATCACCGGTAACAAATCCAAAATCTAAATACCAAAACAAACTTCAAATATGAAATTCATGAAAAAAAGTAAAATATATATAAATTCTAAATAAATTATATAAACAGCCACAAATTAGTATAAATAAACAATATTAATCATTAAGCATGAATATATTATACTAATTTGTAATCTAGGTCAAGAGAAGAACAAAAATCTCAAAATATTTAAGTTTTAGGGTTTCCAATTCACAAACCTCAAATTTTACAAAAAGTTGAAATTAATCTATTTTGCTCCCATGATAACCAATGGGTAGCATTAATATAAAATTTAAAGAAAGAAAATACCATCGAATTGAGAAAAAAAAAAGTTAAAAATAGATGAGGGGGCACCGGACATAGCCCCAAAAATACAACAGAAAATAAGTTTTTTTTTTACGCATACAACTATCATAAAAAAATGATAATAATAATATAGTTTTTTCTATTTTTATTATTAGTGCTAAAATGAGTCAACTATGTAGAAAATCACTAAATAATGGTTGGTATTAATAGAAATAAAAAATCAATCCTTACCATAAATAAAATATCACCTCAATAATATTATGTTGTTCGACCCAATTAACTATACAAAGTTAAAAATTTCGTTCATGCATTTGAAATTACAGAACAAGAAAAAAGTGTAGCAAAAACTCTTCGAAAAAATTCATAGATTCTGGTGACTCAAAATTGTCTGCCAATATAAACCAATAGGTTTATAATACACTCGCCAATTGCAACATAAACCAATAAGTTTTTAATTCTCTGCAATACTTCACAACCAATATGTTTATATTATTAACACTTGATCAATATATGTTAATTATTATGAAATATATATTTAAATTATATTTGATGTAAGCAATGGCGCTGAGGTTAAAGATCACATTTTCTAAAAAAAACTAATAAGTTTATTTAAATAGACAGGTATATTTATATTTCATAAAAATTAAATAAAGTTATTTCATAAAGGCTTAAAAATAGGGAAACTACTCTAAAAAAAATCTTTCTGATTTATTACATAACGATTTAACCAAAGAGTCTATAAGAATATGTTTCAAAGTAGAAATAAACCAAAAAGATGGATGCTGATTGACTAGAATGAATAAATGGGAAAAGGGTGAGAAAGAGAAAAATATGGATTTTATTTGACTTTTGATAATTTTTTTTTAATATTATAATATCCCTACCCTAAGTAAAAATGGAGTAATAATTGCGGCGAAGTTAAAAATTAGAATATATTAATAAATTAATTAAGGAAAACCAAATATAATACTTTCAATTTTTAAATAAATTGACTTCCAAATTTAAATTAGATATAACAGTTAATTTTTTTTTTTAAATGTAACCAATATAATGTAAATAAAACATATAAATGTACTAAAACATTATAAATAGAAAAAACTCTGTTAATAGTGTGATTTGAATTTTTTTTGTCGTAAAAAGTATAATCCCCCCCCCCCCCCCAAAAAAAAAAAAAAAAAATTACCCAAGAACATCCTAAAAATTGAAATAAAGCATTTAGAAACCAATATTTATTAATAGAAAACACAAAAAACTTGAATCAAATTACCTTTAGAAAGTTAATAATGGCTATGGTGTAAGAAGAAAGAAGAGCTCTCTCCTATTTAGCTAAAAAACCACCAAAAAACAAAAGAGATTCTCTTCCGGGCCTAAAAGGCATTTTTTTTATGAAAAATAGATTTCAATGATTTTACTTTAATTATAAGGAAACTTTGATAAATTATACTTACATTAGCTAAATAATTAAAATTTGAACTAAAATTTACAACCATATGATACAAATGCTTTTTTTTTTTTATCTTAATACAAAAAATATCCCTCTCATAAAAACCTAAACTTTTCCCCTGCCATTTCCCTTTCCCTCTCTTTGCCAAAACTCCTCACTCCCACAAAACCATCGAGCAACCCATTCTCACCCTTACCCGACGCATCTGTCTCCCTCACCCACCCTCACCCGACGGTCAGAAAAACCCCCACCACCCGACGAAGGAAAACCTAGACCACCGGAGACCAAGCCTCACCCAAACACTAATCCAAACCCCGACACTCCCCCAAACCCCAACCACCACCGGAGACGAAGAAAAACTCAGACCCCGTCAGAGACCCAACCACCTCTGTCAAAGTTTTAAGCAAACTATCAAACCAACACCCTTACGCAAAAATGTCTAGGGTATATGTTTTTTTCAATTTTTTTTCCATTGTAAAATGTTATAGTATGTATTGTTTGAATTTGACTGTGTGAAATCCGACAAACCGTAAAATTTTGAATTTTTTTTTTTGGTTTTTTGAAAGGTACGATAGGGTACGATAGTGGGTCGATAGGCGTACGATAGTGTTTGTGTTTTCTCATAACTTCAGGTTGAAGATGACTGTATGATAGGGGTACGATAGTGGTTCGACGTTGGTACGATAGTTTTGTGTTTTTTGATAACTTGAGGTTGAAGATGAAGGTAAGATAGGGTACGATATTGGGTACGATTTGTGCCCGATATTGGGAACAAATTGTTTGGGTTGTTGTAGAGGTACGATAGGGTACGCCAGCAGGTCGACATTGGTACGATAGTTTATGTATTTTTTGATAAATTGTGATTGAAGATGAATGTACGATAGGGTACGATATTGGGTACGATTCGTGCCCGATGTTTTTTTTTTTTAAATTTCCGATGGTGTACGATGTAAGGTACGATGGTGCACGATAATGTTATAGTTGTTCTTGTTTTTATTTTTTTTCAGTGGTGTCTGATATGGTGCGATAGTTTTTTTTGTTATTCTATTTAATTGGGTATTTATTTGTTTTATGCAGAATTTAAGTTCTTCATGATTATAGCAAAATTTATTGAGTGTGGTTTATTGGATAGGGTGAAGGAATCCCCTTTCAAACAGTTCTTCATGGCAGAACCATTAAATTTTTCTGGTGCCTTAGTCCATCAGCTGTTGTTGCACAAATTCAGAGGGGAGAAGACTGATGAAGTCCAGTTTTATATTGGGAAAAAACGATGTAGATTTAGCCAATTGGAGTTCGCTTTAGTTACTGGTTTAAATTTCGAGGTCGGATCGTCTGAAGCTGAGATTAAAGCGAAGACCACTTTGGATCAGTTAATTTTTGAGCACTTCAATGATCATTCCCCAGTGAGCATAGGGCAACTGCGCAAAACTTTTGAGAGTTGTCAAATAGTTGATGATGTGAACAAGATGGGTTTGTGTTTATTAGTAAAGGGTGTTTTGAAAGGTCGTGAGGAGAAGTTAATGGTTTGGACTGACATGCTGAAGATAGTAGATGACGTTGACTTCTGTTTCCAGTACCCGTGGGGGAAGATATCATACCAGAAATTGTTACAAACTTGTCAAAAAGACTTTGTAGAAATGAAGAAGCATTTACAGAAGAAGATTGAGAAATGAAAGACTCAGAAGGAGGCCAAGTACTCTATTTATGGGTATGTTGCAGCATTGCAGTATTGGGCTTTTGAGTCCATCATTGAGTTGGGTCAGGATTATGCTGTGAGATTGGGCCAAGGCATTCCAAGAATGATTAACTGGCAGAGAAAGGAGAAAGTAGAGATACACAAAGAGCAACTTATTAAATTGTTTGCCAAAAAGGTGAGCTTTTACTTTACTTTTTAAATATTTTGAATGTTTTTTTTTTTTTTCTAGATATGCAATTCTATGGGTATTACACGATAGGAATACGATAGGGTACGATTTGAGTACGATTGTGGGGTTATTTTGTGGTTTTTTGTCAATTGTTTGAAAACTGGCTAAGGGTACGATTTGGTACGATGATGGTCCGATGGGGGTACGATATGTATTCTTTTTTAATGTAGTTCTCTATTGTAGAGGTACGATATTGGTACGATGTTGTACGATGATGGTACGATAGTTAGCAAGTAATTCTCCCTTACGTTAGGGGTATGATTTGGGCATGATAGTAGTACGATATTGGTTCAATATGGGTACGATATTTTTATGTTATGGGTACGATATGGGTATGATTGAGGTACGATTGTGGTACGATTGGGGTACGATAGGTTACCATTGTTCACCGATGACAATTACTTATTTTTTATATTGTTTTACTTTCCAATCTAAATATTCATTGTTTTTGGTGGCAGTTGACAGTATACCCCTACCTGTGTGCCTGACCTGCTGAAGAACAGTATGTGAGGACCCTTACAGATTATGAAGTCCCATTGTATGTGGACATGGGGTTAGAGGAACTACAGGTGGATGCCGATGGACAGCCTACACAGGAAGCCTTACAGAGCCAGGCTAAAAAGTTAGCTGAGCAAGCGGAAGCAGCAAATATTTTTAAGGAGGTTCCACCACCTCCAACACCTGAGCCACCTGAGGTTCCCCCATCAGCACCTCATGCCAGCACCTCCTCCCAAGCTGAGAAACCAGGCTACTCTATGATTTTGGCCAGGTTGGAAAAGGTTGAAGGGCAACAAAGTGCCCTTATTAAAGGACAGTTCGAGATCTTGGGTCAATTGCAGAAGCTGATGACAATGATCGAAGATCTTAGTAGGCCAGCTCCAGATCCACACCCTCAGTCCACTGAAGAAGGCCCTCAGTCTCCTGTAGATGAAGACATTCTCCCTGACGATTACAGACTTGATGATGTAGATGATCACATTTTTCGCACACCCGAGGATATGCAAATTACTGTAATCGGAGATACTGAAGATTCTGAAGTACAATTCTTAGACATAGCTCCACCAGCACCGAAGAAGAGGAGAGAAAGAAAGAGGCCTAGGTGGTTCGATGAGTACACTGCAATGAAGAAAAGGAATAAGAAATCGAAGACAGCAGTGAATGTGGATCCATTGAGGGTTGTTGATGGTAAATTACTTATGACCTTTCACAAGTGGTTGCTTGGCACCATTGGGAATAAATATCCGAGGGAATGCTTCTCAGGGACACACGATGCTGCTTGGTTCCTGAAACTGCATACTCCGAGGACATGGCTTTCTGACTCTGTAAGTTTTCTATAACTAGAATGTTGAAATTTTATTTAAATGTTTCTATATGTAGTGGTACGATATAGGTACGATTTTTGTACGATGGTAGTACGATAATTATAAGTGTCAAATTATAAACTGTTTATATTGTCAATGGTACGATGGTAGTACGACGGTATTACGATAGTGGGTACGATAGTGTGCAATACTGTAGTTATTTCAATAATGGGTACGATGATGGTACGACATTAGCACGATAGGGGTACGATATAATTTGTTAAGTAGTTACTATTAACATCGTAATTTTAGAATTTGTAGTGGGACGATATAGGTACGATGGTAGTACGATAATAGTTAGTTTCTATATGTTAACTTACTTTGCCAATGGTACGATGATGGTACGACAGTGGGTACGATGGTGTATAATACTGTAGTTTTTGCCATAAAGGTAATATGATGGTACGACATTAGCACGATAGGGGTACGATAGAAGGTTTTGTTGTTGTTATTTAGCTACTATATTCATGTACGATTGGGGTACGATTATGGTGCGATTGGGGTACGATAGTTACTATATTCATGTCTGATAGTTTTTTGTTTATTTATTTTGGTACGATAATGTGGTTACTGACTTAATTTTCCTTTAATGTAGCATTTAGATGCAGCATTCCATCTCATGAGGAGGCATCTAAAATTTTATCCTGAGGTGTACCCTCAGAACTGTGTTGTTATGCCTACAATTTTTCCCGAATCATTGAAGGCTCGGTGGGACGCTTTTCCAGGTTCTGACTACTCTAGCTTTAGTTGGGATGATAGTATATTGGACCTGGTTAGGGGTGATGCAGTCCAGTTCTTACCGAGTTGGCAGAACAAGGAGTTCATTTATTTTGCCCTCTTCTTGAAAGACCAACTTCATTGGGTAGCTGTAGAGGCAGACCTGAATGGGTGGATGTTCAACATCTTTGACTCCAGTATTGGAACAATTTCCGAAAATGATTTGATCAGTTTGATGGTTGACTGGTGTAATATTTTCCCGTCGGTCTTGCGACAGTTCGGTTTATTTGAGAACCATGACGTTATACTCGCGCCTCAGTTGACAGCATCAGAGAGCCAGGTCAGACCCTTCGATTGGAAACTCAGTCCACGTGAAGTCGTACTGCAAATAAAATCCAGGTGAACTTTATTAAATATCACATATTAATTATTATTTCTTAATTACAAAACTTTATTAAATTATTGTTTATTTTCTAATGCAGTGGCGATTACGGATGTTACATAATTGAGCATATTGAACATAAGCTTCTACAACTACCATTTGATAATGTAACTGACAATAATTTGAAAATTTATAGGCAAAGGTGGTGTGTAGACTTATTCTACCAAAACTTAATTTGAACGGTCTTAATTTTTTTGAATTGTATAATTTTTTTGATTGCTCTTTTTGTAATTACTACATTTTAATGTCTTTAATCTTTGCAATCGTACTATCATCTATCACTATCGTACTCTATCGTACCCTCACATGTCTCACAAATTTCACGAAACTGTACTGAAACCATACCATCGTACCACTATTGGACACTATCGTACTAAATCAAAAAAGTTCATTGTCATGACACAATCAGACCAATATCGTACCCTAATGTCGTACATTAACTATCGTAATACATCGAGCAACGTCGTACCAACCTCACTACGAGTATCCTTAACAGTACTTGGTGGAGGATTACGATCAACAATGATATTCTTCTCCACCAAAGTCACAAAAAGGGGAACAAATTCATCTAGCTTCTTCAAATGCATTGACAAATATAAGCTTACACCCTTGTCATTCCTTATAAGTTCAGGCCGATACATTAATCATTTCATGTACTTATAATTCACTTCTAATTTCAGGTCATATAGCACTTTGTCAACCTCCAGCTCTGAGTACAAAAGTTCAACAAGTTGTGAGTAAGTTATGTCCTTCTCCAACTCGAACGTTAAATTTTCGGCTCCATTAAAAACCCAATCTTTACCTTCACGCTCCCAAACACCATTATACATCAAGTACGCGAACAAAGTTGACCCTATCATGTACAAAGAAAAAAAAAATCAGTAAATTGCAACAAAATGTCGAAATTTAGTTCGGCATTTTTTAGCATCGTACCAGTATCGGGCCATATCGGGTGGTATTGGACAAAGTTTTATTTATGTTTTTTATCACTTAAAACAACTAATATCGGTCAAGTATCGGGTACCATCGTACTATTAGGTCCGCAGTAGCTTAAAAACAAAAATCGGGCATATATCAGACTATTATTGATCCATTATCGTACTTAAAGGGCGTATAGATTCAAAATAATAATCGGGCAACCATTGGGTAGCCATCGAACCTTTATGACCATCGGGTAACCAAAACTATCGTGCAACCATCGGGTTGTCATCGGACCTTCATCCCTAACCTTGAAACTCAACAACTATCGTGCCCGAATCGAGCCTCTATCGGACACTATCGGGCATTTCGAAAAAAACTCAAGGAACCCAAAAAAAAACGCAGATTTTCACAGAACACGATTTTTACCCAAAAAACAGCAAAAAATACCAACAAACTACAGATCCAACATCTAAACAGCATTCTAAATCATAAAAACAACTAACAACAACAAGAATAAAAGAAAATCACTTACCCATTTAATCTCTTCACTATGAGCAAAAATAACACAAAGCTTGGTGTTTCTCCTCCAACAATCCACAATGTCCGAATGTGTATCTTTCTTACAAGATTTTAGTATGAAAATCTTGTGTAATACGTATGGTGAAGAGAGAGTGAGAGAGAATGTATGGTGAAGAGAGGTAGAGAGGAAGAGGGAGAATAGAGAGGAAAGGTATGGGATTTTGTTATGAGATGGATATTTTTGGTATTAAATGAAAGATGAGCATTTGTATCATATGGTGGTTAACTTTGGTTCAAATTTTAATTATTAAGCTAATGTAAGCATGATTTATCAAATTTCCCAATTATAAACTGACTTAAAAAAAATCTTCCCTTATAACATCAATTTTTTATTGACACTATAAGTAAAATTTCACAAACAAAAAAAGAGTTGCTCTTTAACCTGCATAAAAACTCTTGTCTCCCTATCATTTCAGATATCACGTTTGATTGACATGGTAGTGATAGAATTGAGAGATTTCCAAAGTAAAAAAATAAATTAAAGAGGCTTTTAATTTTTTTTTATCTTGTATTGACATTTAATTGTTTCTGAAAATTAGCGCTAAGCATAAAATCCAAAAAACCAAAAAAACCGAGTACACCGACCTTCCTAATACCGAAAAACCCGTTAACGGCGTAAATTGCCACTGTTCGGTCGGTTTGGAAAATTCGTGTGGACCGACCGGTTTGAACCGAAATCGACCGAAATTATAAATATATGTAGGTTATGTTATGCTTATGGACTTTAAATTATGTTTTCAAATTTTTAAATTTGTGAATGTAACTATGTTCTATGTATTTATGTTTTAAAAAAGCACAAAAATGGATTCCAACAATTCAAATTTTTAAGTTTTTTTTAACTAAAACTTTCTCAAAAATTATGGAATTTTAAAAAAAAAAAAATGAACTTCGTTAATCGACCAAACCGCGGTCCAAAACAGTTAGTTTTTTTCTTTAATTGGTTTGGTCGATTGATTTTTGGATCGCACCAATCCAAACCGAAAACCGAATTCTAGATTTAATAATATGAAAAAACCACCCAAACCGACCGATGCTCAACCCTAATGAAAATCTCATTTGAATCGTGTAAAAATAGTTATGTGTTTTTTTATTTGCCTTACATTTGTTAATGAGATTTCACATATATTATAATGTAATTGAATGTAAGTATTGAAATTTGATACAATTAAATTAACAAATTAACTTTTGAATAAATCCTAACAAAGTTAACTAGAAAAATAAGCCAAAACAAATTAATGTCATTTTACTCCAAATAGTCCATGTCGTCCATCTCCTTATGTGTTTCTCTCTCTCATTGTTTTTTTTATTTTGTCATAAGATACTGTATTTGATTAAGATTGCAAAAAGAAGCAGAGTTATAGATAGGATGATGGATTTCTTCCTTCCAAGAAAGCTCATTATCTTGGGTATGCTTAGACAATCCACTGGCCGCAATAGTTGTTGGGGATTTTGAGGCTATAACCTTAGTTTTGTATGTTACAACTCAAAGCAATACACAACATTAATCTAAACTCTAATGGAAGAAGAATACAAAATACATAACACAAATAAACAAGTGGTAGAATTGATCTTTGTTGATGAAGAACCTTGACATATAAAATCACAAGTCTATGATTTTATGTGAACCATAAAAATAACCAAGGCTTGACACAAATGAAGATTTGTTGTCCAAAAATCTATATTCCTAGTCTCCTCCTTGAGATTACTTGTACCTACTACAATGGAATGAGGTTGGGATTCACAAGCCTTGAACCTTCATACAAGTCAAACTTTCTTGATGAAAATCTTGGAGATAACTAGTAATTTTGAAAGCTGGAGAGAAAAAGAGAGAGGTGAGTAATAAATTCACCAATTAACTCAAATGACCCATTTAAATAGTATAGGGACCCTCATTAGACTCAACCCATGAGATTAGAGAATTTAATTTGAATTTTGGAGCCAAAACACATCATTGTATGGATCTATACGGACGAGCTAGATGACGCATCACCTCCTACTAGGCGATGCATCTCCTAGCACCAAGCGATGCGTTGCCTAGGTAGTCTCTTCAGAGATGAGCGACGCGTTGCCTTCTAGGGGCGATGCAACGCTGATGCCTCTGTGATTTGGCGCTCCAAAACTTGTCTCAAAACATCCAAAACTTTTTGGGAACTCTTTTATATATACTCCAAAGAATTACTTTGGGCCCATAAAGATGATTTATAAATGCCTATACCAAAAGTCAATTATCACATGTTGACTTTTGTGAAAT
This sequence comes from Humulus lupulus, assembly GCF_963169125.1. Taxonomy (NCBI): domain Eukaryota; kingdom Viridiplantae; phylum Streptophyta; class Magnoliopsida; order Rosales; family Cannabaceae; genus Humulus; species Humulus lupulus. The sequence goes on along the minus strand of NC_084796.1, from coordinate 13,123,718 downwards.
CATTATGGTTTTTGCACCTCTTTGTGCCTAACCAATTTCACCATGTATTTAACCAATCATAACAATCCCCCACTTGGTTAAATACATCATCAATCCTCTATCCAAACGATATTAGTGCATAAAATAAAGTACCTATTGGGTTTGAACTTTATCTTAGTGAAAACACTACAAAGCTTCTACCGAAATGCTAAGGTATTCTTAAAAGACTAAACCTAACATTCCTAGCGATAAAAACTAGTAATGTCCACACACCTCTATCTAATTACTCATGTATTTCCCGCTTTTTGCGCTTAGCACTTTTATGGCATTGTGCTTGATCCATTCATGAACCATTCAGAGAGAAAACTCATACTTTCTTGAGAGGCGACATCACCTCTAGGTTCACATAGGTGAAATTCTTACAACATCTTTGCTACCTTTATAGATGCTTGTTTCTCTTCAACATAATTTGATTAAAATCCTATGGCTTAACCCTCATGTCCGGTAGCAACCAACATTAACTCATTCTTGATGGGACTTTTAAGTTGTTAATGTTGGAATTATTCCCTTATAAATGACTTGTTCTTACCCATTGAACTCTACACTTGATGTATACAAGTTTTGAGTTTGGTTGCCATCATTGGGGAATCTATTGGTCAAGGAGTTTTAGTCTCATCCCTCTATTTGTAGAGCTCACCAAATCTCTCCCAAGAGATTTGGTAAGCGGATCTGCTAAGTTCTCACAAGATTTGACATATGAAATTGAAATGACACTCTTATCAATCACTTCCCTCACATAGTCATATCTTAGACTTATATGTCTAGACTTCCCGTTATATATCTTGTTGTAAGCTCTATTCAAAGTTTCTTGATCATCACAATGTATCAAAATCGTCGATATATCAACCGTGGTTTTCGGTATCTCCATCACGAGATCTCTTAGTCACTCGGCCTCTTTTCTTGTTGCCACTAGAGCTACAAACTCGGACTCCATGGTTGAGTGACATATACATGTTTGTTTCTTAGATCCCCAAGAAACGACACCCCCACCAAGGGTGAACACCTAACCGGTTGTGGAGAGAATATCTCCTACACCTGATATCCAACTTGCGTCGGAATATTTCTAAAATATCTTAGGAAACTTAGAATATTGGAGGCATAACTCTTTGGTCCTTTTAAGGTATCCAAATACTCTTTCCACAACCTTCCAATGTAAGATACTTGGGTTGCTCGTAAACCTACTTAATTTACTAACCGCAAATGCAATGTCTGCTCTAGTACAATGAGCGACATACATCAAACTCTCAATTGCACTTGCATACTCTAGTTGAGACACCACTCCCCCTTTATTCTTTTCCAGCTTTAGACTTGAATCGAAAGGTGTGTTTGCCTCTTTGATATTAAGATAACAAAACTTGTCAAGAATTTTCTCAACATAATGAGCTTGACCTAAGGCATATCCATTCACATTTCTTATAACTTTGATACCTAGTATGATATCAACCTCTCCAAGGTCCATATAATGATTTAATAAGCTTAAACATCTTATGTTCATTTCTCCTTAGAATAAACCCTTCCGGTTTTTCCATGTACACCTTCTCATCAAGATTACCATTTAGGAATGTTATTTTGACATCCATTTGATGAACATATAGGTTGTGTATTGATGATAAGGCAAACAACAATCTTATAGATGTTGTCCTTGCTACTGGTGCATAGGTATCAAAATAATCTATGCCTTCCTTTTGTCTAAACCCTTTGGCCACCATCTTGCCTTATAGGCTTGAATGGTCACATTAGTGTTGTATTTTCTTCGAAATACCCACTTGCAACCTATTAGCTCTAATCCTTGTGGTAGATCAACAATCTCTCAAGTGTGACTAGACATAATTGAATCAATATCATCATTTATTATCTCTTTCCAAAAGTTAGAGTCCCTCGAGGACATAAATTCTTGGAAAGTTTTAGGATCATCCTCCACTTGAAGCACCATATGATGCTTCCAAGTGTCTCCATTATGGTTTCCCTCTACTAGGTAAAGAGTCTTCACTTGAGATGTTTTATTTTGTGATCCACCCTCTTTAAGCCTTTGGCTTCTTCTAGGAAATATCGATTGCTCTACAACCCTTGAAGGTAACTCCTCTTGAGTTCGTTCTAATGAGATCGATTCTTGAGGCTTATTGTCATTATACAAAAAATTCTCAAAGAACTCAACTTCTCTTGATTCAATTATTATATTAGACTCCATGTCTAATAGCCTATAGGCCTTGCTATTTGAGGCATAGCCTACAAACACACATTTGATGGCCATTGGACCCAACTTGGTCATTTTAGGCTTCGTGCTCTTGCAATAAGCAAGACACCCCCACACTTTGAGATACCCTAGGTTGGGCCTATTTCCTTTCCATATCTCATATGGTGTAATCTGATTCTTCTGTAGAGGAATATGGTTTAGAATATGACAAGTGGTAAGCAAAGCTTCTCCCCATAACGCAAAACTCAAATTTTCATGTAATATTATAACATTTATCATTTCAACATATTTTCTATTCTTTCTTTACGTCATACCATTTTGTTGAGGTGTATAAGGGGCTGTACATTCATGTATTATAACATGCATCTCACAAAACACATTGAATTCATTGGAAAAGTATTCACCGCCTCTATCACTTCTAATCACTTTAATTTTTTTTCCAATTGATTTTCAACTTCAGCTTTATAGATTTTAAACATGCTAAACATCTCAGTCTTATTCTTAAGAAAATACACATATGTGAATCTAGAACAATCATCAATAAATGTAATAAAATAATTATGTCCACCTCTACTAATTATTCCATTCAATTCACATAAATCACTATGTATCAAATCTAACAAGTTAGTTCATCTTTCAACACCTGGAAAAAGTTTCTTTACCATCTTAGATTTAATACATAATTCATATTTATCATGCTCAACAGCATTGCATACAATTAAACCACATTTGATAACTCTTTTAATTGTGCTATATCCTACATGGGCAAGTCTATTATGCCACACAGTAATAGAATCAAAGTCAAGAATATAAGAGGAAGAAGAGCATGCATTACTATCAAAACAAGAGTCTTTGGTACACAATTTGATCATTCCATCACAAACATACCATTTTCCCACAAAGTAATTTCCCTTGGATAAAATTAGCTTGACGGACTCAAACACTGCTTCGATGACCGATTTGCTCAACAAGTGCCCACTCACAAGATTCCCACTCATATTCGAAGCATACAACACATTGGTCAATAGAACTGATGTTGCTGGTTGGATGGTTGAGTAAAGCTCATGCCAAATCCATGGAAATAAAGAGAAAACCCCAAATGTGAGAGACTCTCAAAACTCTATTTCAAATATCAATCCTCCAAAAGTTCCATTACCTTTTTTCCCACTAGGCTTATATAGCCATTACAATAAAGCTAATAAAATGAAAAAAAATAAATAACAAAAAGGCAAAATATAACAAAATAAAGTTCTAGAATATTCTAAATATATATACATATATCCTACATTATCTCTTTTAACACTTTGATAATGTTTCTTTACCATCTTAGATTTAATACATAATTCACATTTGTCATGCTTAACATCATTGCGTACAATAAAACCACATTTGATAACTCTTTTAATTGTACTACATCCTATATGAGCAAGTCTATTATGTCACAAAGTAATAGAATCAAAGACATGCATATAAGAGGAAGAAGAGCATGCATTACTATCAAAACAAGAGTCTTTGTTACACAATTTGATCATTCCATCACAAACATACCCTTTCCCCACAAATTAATTGCCCTTGGATAAAATTAGCACACCATACTCAAACACCGCTTTGATGCTTGGTTTGCTCAACAAGTGCCCACTCACAAGATTCCTACTCATATCCATAACATACAACACATTGGTCAATATAACCTTATTTTCGGATGTGAAGTAAAGATCAACATTCCCCTTGCCCAACACCTTGGATCTATGCTCATTGCCCATTTGGATCTCATGGCCATTTCTTGACTATTAAAAGGTTTTGAATACCTCTCTATCATAAGTTACATGAATGGTGGCAAAATTATCATACCACCATCCTTGCACTTTCCCTTGGATGACATTCACCTCAATCACGGTAGCAACCAACTCCTCTTCAGTTGTGTTGATCTTGGATCCATGGTTGTGGGATTTCGATACTTGCACTCTCTAACCATGTGGCCACTCTTGCCACAAACAAAACAAGGGCCTCTCATACCCTTGAATTTCCCTTCATTTTTCTTAGGGGCTAGGTAAGTACCCTTCTTTGATTGGGGCTTCTTGTGAGCCTTCCCTTTGGATTGAGAGGGTTTCTCTATGACATTAGCCTTGTATGTCCCAACATTGGACTCTTCCATACACTTGTCTCTAGAACGAGAGTCATCTTCAATCCTTAGGTGCTTCAAGATTTCTTCCAAACACATCTCTTCATTCTTATGAAGGATCTTCTTTCTATAGCTTTTCCAAGATGGAGGTAACTTAGCTATAATCCTTCCCACAGTGAATGGTTCCGGGAATGTTATCTTAAGAGTATATAACTTATTCACAATCACTTGAAGCTCATGTAATTGGGGGAGTATGGGTTTACCATCAAAGAATTTAAATTCCCTTTATTGAGTTATGGGAAATTTCTTGGTACCTTCTTCTTCAGTTTTGTACTTCTTCTCAAGGGCTTCCCAAATCTCCTATGCCAATGTAGGGTTTGTGTAGAGATCATAGAGGCAGCCCGATAGAGCATTGAGTATGTGGTGTAACGCCCTAAACTCCAGTGACCGTTACGGTGCACATTGCAAACAGTGCTAAACTCGCTAATCGAGTCATTTGGCCATAAACGTGTAACTAGGTATGATTAGTGGTTTAGGGATTAAAATTTTTGGTTAAGATATAACGTCTCATTAGAACATTTACTGTATACATTGGGATCCCAAAAATATAATTTAAAGGTCTATTACAAGAAAATATTTACAACCAGCCGTTCTAAGCGGCAAAACAGGGTTTAACCCTAGTTCCTCTCCTTCAAACCTCGGCCATGGCGGTCGAGCAGCTGCATATGTACACATCGTGTAACACCCTGGATAACCAATGCCGTTACACTGTGTGTTTAAAATAGTGCAAGACTTTCTAATTAAGTCATTTAAACAAAGTGTGAATTCAATGTCATCAACAGATTAGGAATAAAAGATTTTGGTCACAAATAGGCTGTTTTCATTAAAAATGACAGTTTAATACATGGAAACTCAAAACAGGGTTTAGACGTCTTAGTTACAACAAACTCCAAGAGTTACAAATAATTCAAGCCACTCTAATAGAAAAATATACATTTTAGGTTTCCGTCCCTGTACAATTCCTCGACCGTGGTGGCCGAGCAGCTGACAATGTACACCTCGCCCCCAGAGCTCTCCAACTCATGGTTGATTCAGCCTACCCTTGCCTTTATCTGCACCACATAGCACCCGTGAGTCGAGGCCCAGCAAGAAAGCATGATAACATAGCAAGATCAACATCATTTATCAATTATCCCACAATGCACAACCAGGAATTCAGCATATCATAACATTTATCCAATCAGTGATAACACACAATAGATTAACAGTTCGTCATCCAGACAGCCAACAAATCATGTTCATAACACAATATTCACGATCATAATCAACAGTTTATCACATCCATCAAATAATATTCAGGGTCAGGGCCCCTAGTCGCACCCTCTATTTAACACACTGTCTTTGGCTCACTTGGGCCGCCCCCAGTGTAATACTCACGGACTCCGGCCAGCTTAACTGAGCTCAGTGATAAATAAGCTGCCTCAGCTACCAGTGGCTGAGCCGCGCCCTGTACGCAAATATTGATTCCGACACCCTTAGGCCGGTTATCGCATGTCCTATGGCATAATAACACCACCTCATGACATGATGTACAAATATAGGGAGCCCTTAGTCCCATCATGTTCACATAGTTAATCACATTCATAAAACAAAGCACACAAACATAGGGAACACTTAGTCCCAACCTAACCACATAATCAGGTGCAGCTTTCTTACCTTTCGATTCGCTAGCTTTGATCACTTGACTCCTTGAGCACGATCCCTCTCGAGCCTTAGCGCACACCTAAACAAAACCATAGGTCAAAGTCATCACCAAACCTCAAGTCCAAAACCTAGCCTCGGGACCAATCCCGAGCCCCTGGGAAGTCCTAGTTCCAACAAACAAGGTGGTGGAACCAAACTCCAAACCCTTGGTCAAAAACCCTTGCAAATAACCCTAAAATCCATTTCTGGAAACAGGGCAGCGCTACAGCGCTCTCAGGAGGGCGCTACAGCGCTACAAGCAGACTTAAATTCCCCCAGAAATCTTGGCCTAGTGCTACAGTGCCCAAAGGCTAGCGCTGTAGCGCTAGTAACAGACAGGCCAACTCCAAATTTCTCTTCCTGCGATTTCCTCGAACCAAACCCAACCAAAACTTCTCCAAACCATTGCCAACCTCAAAAACAACCTTATAAACATACTCCACTCATCCCAAGCATCCCAAATACTCAAAACCCAAGCACATGCATCCCTAATCTCAAAATTCACCATAGCCACTTCTAGACTTCAAAACTTAGTAGAAACCAGTCAAAACATCAAAGTTAAAAGCTTAGAACTTATACCTCTGATGGAAATTCGACCTCAAGTTGCCTCTAGACTTCCTTAGCCTGCTCCTCCTCAACTCTTGGCTCCAACTTCCCTAGAATTTCCCATCAACTCAGCTTATGCACCATAGTTCAAAAACCAAAACCAGAAACTGAAGAAACTATAGAACCTTACCTCAAGTGTTAAGGTATTCCTGCTAAATCTCTGCCAATTCTCCAATCCTAGCTTAGGATTCTTGATATTTAGCCTAACCCAGCTGTAACGCCCCAACTCCAGGGACCGTTACGGTGTGCCTTGTAAACAGTGCTAAACTCGCTAATCGAGTCATTTGGCCAAAATCGTGAACTAAGTTTGATTAGCGGTTTAGGGATTAAACATTTTGGTTAAGATGTAACGTTTCACTAGAACGTTTAACATATACATTGGGATCCCGAAAATATAATTTCAGAGTCTTGATGGACCCAAATCGGGTATGTTTTAAATATTTATACTCGCAAGCGCACGAATCGTATTTATAGAATAGTGTTCGTGTAAGCACGAGGTCGAACCCAAAGGAGTTGTCTAAAATCGAAAAGAGAAACTATTTTAAACCAAAATTAATAAATTCTAACCTAGTTCCAAAGATTGATGAGAATTTTTGTATAATAAAGATAAAATAAAAGACAATAATATAGAAATTAAAGATAATATATATTACTAAATTAATAATTGTAAATAAGGTGGTAAAATAAGATTATTAAGATAATAGAATCCACAAAATACAAGTTCAATAATATTTATAAGTACATTGATTCCCAAGTTTTATTTATAGTTAAAATAAATCAAACTATCATTTTCTAAATAGATTTATAATTTTAAGCACAAATTATTTCTAAAAAGATAAGATTTTTCTTCACTTTTCAAAGTTATAATTTCAAAGCATTTAGTGTAAATCAATCTAATGAGATAACAAATAAATCAATGAACATTATTTATAAGGCAAAACATAATATTTTTGTTCTAAGCATGGATGTGTACAATTTAATGACACATCTTACACAAAGAATATTATGTATTTGCACTAATGAAGAACAAAGTTTAAATATGTGCTAACAATCCAAAATACATGATATTTAAGATGAAAGAATATATTTGAAGAAGAAAATTCCATAAACTTTGTTGCACAAAATGAGAAATCAACATACAAAATAAATACTATCTAGTTACATAATGTTTCATCATCACCTTAATAATCTTAAAAAGATTAGAAACACATAACTAAAATAGCAAATACAAACTAAAAATTACAAACATAAATAGGAAAATTTGGAGGATGAACCCCCAAATTTTTCCTCTAAAAATACATAGAAAAAAATAAAAAGAAGAAGAAGATGAAGAGAGTTGAGAGGTTTTGAATGTGTAGAAACTTTGTGTAGAGTAACCTCCCCTCCAAAAAAATATGACACCCTAAATGGTCTTCAAAACTCCCTATTTATAGCCACAAATGAGGTATTAAAATAATCAATTCAAATTAATTAAATTGATTAAATTAATTTAATTAATTATAATATGGTAAATAGGGGTAAATTATAGGGTATAATAATTATGTTTTGGGGTAAAATGTGTAGAAAGTGGGGTAAAAAATTGGTATTTTTAGACAAAAGGGACAATGTTGGGCTCAATAAAAATAAAGAAGAAAATGGTTGTGGGCTGTGGCAGGTGCTGGAAATTGCTTCAGGTGGAGCACGCTTGGGCCCGTACGGCTGGAGTGTGCTGGCGTGAAGTGCTGGGGCTGGTGTGACTTGGGCAGTCATGTGGAGTGCTGAAGATGGTTGGAGAGAATGGTGAGGTGCACGGCTGGCTGGAGGGAGGCTTTAGGAGGCCAAGCATTGGGCCTGGGCTTTGGGTGCAATTGCTGAAGTGGTTTGGGCCTGGAAAAATGACACTTTTAACTCTTTTCTTTTCAGATTTGCCACATTTTCCCTTCATTTCTTTACTTCTCAATAGCATAAATTCCCTACAAAATAAATCATAATACAATATTTTCAACTATAAAATAAATCAATTTAATTCTTTGAAAATATTAATTATAACTTAATTTATATTTTATATTTAAGTTCAATAATACAACATTTTTTTACCACTAACTAAACAACAATAATTCAAATAATTAACTACAACATTTTACAACAAAATAACTATAAAAACACACAAAAGTATATAAAATCATGATAAGACTAATAAATTCAAAATTACTTAAAAACTTAATAAATCAATTAACAACTCAAGAATTAAGCAACAATTAGCGCATAAAAAGTGGTAAAATAACTCTATTTTGTAGAGTTATCAAGTCTATTACAGAAAATATTTACAACAGGCCGTTCTAAGCGGCAAAACAGGGTTCAACCCTAGTTCCACTTTAAACCTCGGCCATGGTGGACGAGCAGCTGCATATGTACACGTCATCACCTAAGCTCTCCAACTCAAGAATGGTCCAGCTTCCTCTTGCCTTTACCTGCACCACGTAGCACCCGTGAGCCGAAGCCCAGCAAGAAAACCCAATAAAGCATGATATAATGTCAACAACGATCATAACAACCATTCAGGACTATCAGTCCAAGAAAATAGGTGACAATAGCCAAAAGTCACAATAATGAGCATCGCTCCTTCTAGCCATATGACGATAGGGTCACCAGGGCTTAACTGATAAGTGATCCTTTCATAAGTTTGATTAGGACAGGTGCATGGTGATTAGTCACCAACATTACCTTCTTCACGACTCTGGAGTCGAAACTATGGACAACGTCCCTTAGCCACGTGACAAACAGTCACCGGGGTCATATACCTTGGCCATAAACATCTGGTCGTAGACCAGGCAAGCGCTTAATAGTTCTTCGACCTTAGGGTCGGCCTGGCATTAATGCCATAGAGCCATTCAATGCATGATTCTTGACTTAAGCTTGATTAGGATAGGTGCAAGGTGATTAGTCACCAACATAACCTTCCTCACGACTCTGGAGTCGAAACTATGGACAACGTCCCTTAGCCACGTGACAAACAGTCACCGGGGTCATGTACCTTGGCTATATTCATCTGGTTGTAAGCCAGGCAAGCGCTTATAAGTTCCTCGACCTTAGGGTCGGTCTGGCATTAATGCTATAGAGCCATTCAATGCATAATCATCGACCTTAGGGTCGGTCTAGCATTAATGCCATAGATCCATTCAATGCGAAATTCTCGACTTTAGAGTCGGTCCCTGACTAGTCAGTGTCAATCACAAGTAAGACATGCCACCAATCACATATTTCATGTTCCATATCCATAAACGAGGCATTTAGCATGCTTACTAAACAAGTATTAGTGTTATTAGGCCATGCATAAACACAGAGGCTCAAGCTCTGAACAGTATCATACTCAGTATATAAAGCACGTCCCAAACACATGTTTCTCATGCATCATACGCAACATATCCAACAATCCAACATGCGCTAATAACAGCCATGCACGTCACATTTAATAGTCAACCAACATGCATCAAGAATAGCCATGCATGTCATACATAATAATCATCCAACATGCATCATAATAACCATGCATGTCATACATATACACAGGGTGTAGTTTTCTTACCTCAAAGCCGAGCTAGAACGATTAAAAGAACGACCCTTGAGAACGATCAACTTTTAGTCCTTTAGCGGTCACCTAGTCATAACCAAATATAAGGTATCATTAATAAAAACGATAACTGAGGGTTCCCAAACCAAATCCCAGCCCTCGAGACCTCAAACACTACCCAACCGGGTACTAGGTTCAACCCTGAGGCCTATGGTTTGAATCCCCGAGCTAAAAACCACACTTTAGCAAAATTAGCCTTAAGGGCCGCGGCCCTCCCCTGCTGCACCGCAGCGCGCCTCCAAACAGAAAGGCTCCCCCATGCCAGACGCCAAGGGCCGCGGCGCTCCCCTGCTGCGCCGCGGCGCCCAGCCCAAACCAGCCAAGTCGGCCACACGCACCAGAATTTTCCCCTGTGCGATATCTTCTCAAACCAGTCCTTCAAACCTTCATAAAACCTCTTCCTAACATACAATTAAACCCCTAGATAACACCCATAACCTCCCCTCATCAAAACCCAATCCTATAATCCATCAAAACCCCTTTGAATCCAAACCTCTAACAAGAATCAAAAACTGAAAACCAAAACTTAAAAACAGAGCAACACCTGAAACCAAAGTCTAAAACTCACCTTGAAACCTGTTTTGAATCCCCTTTAATGGTTGAATTAAGTCTCCTAGCTGCCACCTTTGATTTCCAAGCTTAACTTCTTGATTTGGGCTCTCAAAATTCAAAGAAAAGAGAAGGGAAAATCTTGTACGGGAGAGAGAGGAAGAGAGGATGAGGATGGCTCTGTTTTTACTCTGTTTTCTACAGCCCTTTATGTCATATATATCCCTAGGGCCAAAAGACCAAAATACCCTTGAGCCAAATAAACCCCTCTAAAGTCTTCCGAGGGTAAAACCGTCCTTTCTCGCCTAACTCGTTAATTATAATTAACGCTCTCCAATTCCCGATATTCTCAATACCCTCAAACACCAATAATTCACATGTCATTACCCTTTAATTCCCGGTAATGTTCTAATCATTAAATTCACCCCGAGACTCACCCCGAGCCCCGAACCTAAACCAGTTATGACTAGACCGAATACTTACACCTCATGATCGTCTCGTGTCGATAGCTCGAGCCAATCCACCTTATAATGTGGCTATATTAATTAATCACAATCACGCACCCAAAATATACAAGTACGCCCACAGTGGCCAAATTACCAAAATGCCCTTGCATTATAAATATGAGCCCATATGCATGCATTCACCATCATATAATAATATAATTCACGTAAACATGCATATAATCATTAAATATCATAATAAATCATTTATGGCCCTCCCGGCCTCCTAATCAAGGTCTTAAACCTTATTAGGAAATTTGGGGCATTACACCAGCTCTCCTCTGAGCTTTGCTCCAAGAAAACTCCAAAGAAGTGGTGAGAGAACCACAAACCGACCCAAGAGAATACAACTCTGTTTTCCCTTCCTTTTCTCTTTTCTTTCTTTTTCCTTCTCTTCCTCTTCAGAATTCTGTTACATTCTACCACCTCCACTAACATAAAGCCTCAATAGTATCTATCTTTAAAAAGTCAATTGACCAAAATGCCCTCCCTATTAATTCTAAACCCTTTAGTCCACTTAGGGACATTTTAGTCATTTCACCCCAATTCCCGCTAACTCCTCAAGTGTCTCTAATATTTCCCGCTTAACTCCCGATACCTAGCTAATCTCCAACTATATTCCTCAATGCTAAAAATAGACTCCAATATACTCACTAAATTCCCATTTATACCCCTAGGCTCACCCCGAGCCCAGTATAAATCCCCGCCATGACTTTTTCGCTAATCTGCTCACTAGGATCATCTCGAGTCACAGATCGCAGATATATCCACATAATAATGTGGTCTCAACATTAGCCTACCAATATACACACAACTACACAATTACGCTCTCAATGAGCCAGATTACCAAAATACCCTCACAGCAGAGTATATAGCCCCATGCATACCTTTATCATCATATAATAATATGACCCACATAACCATGCATATAATCATATAATAGCACAGTAAATCAATTATGGCCCTCCCGGCCTCCTAATCAAGGTCCTAAACCTTATTAGGGAATTTGGGTCGTTACACATCGTCACCTAAGCTCTCCAACTCAAGGATGGTCCATTTTTCTTTTGCCTTTACCTGCACCACATAGCACCCGTGAGCCGAAGCCCAGCAAGAAAACTCAATATGCTCATGAACAATCATATCATGATATCAAATCATATCTGGCATGCCTAACAAACATATCTTTATTCAAGCATGCAAATAAATTCAAACATTGCTGGGGAATCGAGGATAAGAAATCCTACCCTCCTGATTGGATGACTATCAAGTCAATCCTAATCAGATGAGTGATTTAATACTAGAGGTTCTGGTAAACCATATCGAGTGACCGACAAACAAGTCACTATGGGGCTCAGCACCCAAAGCCATGCAAATGATGATCAGAATGATCATACAGAGCTTATAGCCCTGAATAGATGAGTGAATATCACTTTGAGGTTCTGTTAAACCATAATGAGTGACTGACAAGCAGGTCACTATGGGACCCGGTGCCCATAGCCGTGTAACTAGACCGTTACCTGGGCTTTCCTGCAATGGCTCTAATCAGATGAGTGACTGATGGGTAGTCACTAGCTTAAACAGATGAGTGACTGATGGGTAGACACTAGCTTAAACAGATGAGTGACTGTTGGGTAGTCACTAGCTTAAACAGATGAGTGACTGATGTGTAAGTCACACAAGCGCTTTTTAGTTTTCATCGAACTTGAGGTCGGTCCGGCATTAATGCTCTTGTTGAGTCATCTAATGCAGATGTCGATTAGATCTAATCTTTATTGGATTGCGTTGAACACGCTAAGGCCGTTCCTGACTTATGAGTCAGCACTATGTGACCAGTGCCCAGTACCCCTGCCGAACTTGACTAATGAGTCACAGCTTCACAGTTGATACTGACACCTTTGCCAATTTTGACTATTCAGTCAGTACCATGCACAAGTAAGCAATGCTACCAGTATATATCATATGTCAAATATCCAAAAGTAGGGCATTCATCATACTTACTTAACAGTTTCTAGCACAATTATGATCATGCACAAACACAGAGACTCAAGCTCTGATCAGTCTCATAGTCAATATTCATGGCATGCCCTAGTCACATGTTTCTCGTGCATCATATGCATTACACTTAACCATCCAGCATACATCAATAATAACCATATACAAATGAGCAAGATTGCTAAGCATTCAATATGCTATCAAGAATAACCATGCATGTCACATATGGGGTGCAATTTTCTTACCTCTGATTCGATCGAGAATTAGAACAAGAACGACCCTTGAGAACGATCGATCCTTTAATCCCTTAGCGATCACCTAGTCATAACCAAATACAATCTCCGATTAATGAAAATCAACAAAGATAAGGTCTTCACCTAAACCCCACTCTCAGAACCTCGAAATATACCCACACGGTGAGTAGATTCAATCCCGGGCCTTAAGGATTGAAACCCCGAGCCAAAAACCCTTAAAAACACTCAAAACGGGGTTCTGAAGAAACAGGGTAGCGCTGTAGTGCTACCCCCCTAACACCACAGTGCTCTTCACAGAACCAAAACCGCCCAGCACCCCCTTCAGGTAGTCCTGTAGCGCCCCCTACTGGGCGATGTAGCGCTACCTTCAGCCAGAATTTGCCCAAAAACCTCTTCCTTCGATTCCACCATTTCTAACCTAAACCAAAAGCTTCCAAACATCAAATTAAATCCCAAATGAACCCAAAAACCATCCCCACATGTCCTAAGCACTACAACCCCAAGAACCCTAGCCAAAACTCCAATCAATTCCCAACTTTCCAACTCAAAAACTAGCTGAAACTCAACTAGTAAAACAGAGCAAAAACAAGAGTTCTAATGGCTAAAAACCCACCTCAATCTCACCAACACACCCTCTTCAATGGTAGATCATAACCCTAGCTTATCACAGCTTGGTTCCTTGGCTTAAGTCCTAAAAAATAGTTGAAAATCCAAAGGGAAATGGGGAAGAGAAACCATCGGGAGAGAAGGAGGAAGAAGACTCTGTTTTTTGGTAAGCTTCAATAGACTTAATGGTTAATATAAATCATTTAAGGTGAAAAGACCTAAATGCCCTCAAGTCTAAAATAAAACCTTAACAACCACCAAGGGCAAAATCGTCCTTTCGCACCTATTTCGTTAATCATAATTAACACCCTCCAATTCCCGCTATTCTCAATATTCTCAAATACCAATAAATCATATCCCATTACCCTATAATTCTCGGTAATGATCTAATTATTAAAATCACCCCGAGACTCACCCCGAGCCCCGAACTTAACCCCGTTATGACCAGACCGAACACTTGCATTTCGTGATCGTCTCTTGCCGAAGGGCTCGAAAAAATCCACATATAATGTGGTACCATTCATAACTCACCCACATGCACGAAAATATACAATTATGCCCTCAACGGGCAAAATTACCAAAATGCCCTTATAATTAAAAATAAACCCATATGCATGCATTTATCATCATATTATAGTATAATTCACATAAACATGCAGATAATCATTTAATAACATAATAAATCAATTATGGCCCTCCCGACCTCCTAATCAAGGTCATAAACCTTATTAGAAAATTCGGGGCATTACATGTGGCATCTACATATGAGTTCATATTTTTCCCATTTATTCATTTCCTTGATCACTTCTTGAGTATCATCATCCTTTGGAGCTTCCAAAGTCTTCAAATCTTTGTCAAGAATGTAGTTCACCTTCAAAGTTGTCAGAAGAAACACGATCTTGTCTTGCTAATGAACGAAGTTTGAGCCATTGAATCTATCTAATCTCACTAGATCTTGAGACATGAACTTGAGGACTAAGATTGATGAGTTTTCTTCCATAGCTTTGGTTAGTAGATAAACCTTATAGATAGATAAACTTGATACAAAACAAAGGTTTAGAGATAGAGATTTTTATTTTAGGGATTTGAGGCTACAACCTTATTTCTATATGTTACAACTCAAATCAATAAACAACGTTAATCTAAACTCTAATGGAAGAAGATTACAAAGTACATAACACAAATAAACAAGTGCTAGAATTTACCTTTGTTGATGCAGAACCTTGACACATAAAATCACAAATCTATGATTTTATGTGAACCACAAAAGTAATCAAGGCTTGACACAAATGAAGATTTGTTGTCCAAAAATCTCTATTCCTAGCCTCCTCCTTGAAAATGCTTGAAGCTACTACAATGGAATGAGATTGAGATTCACAAGCCTTGAACCTTCATAGAACTCAAACTTTCTTGATGAAGATCTTGGAGAAAACTAGTAATCTTGAAAGCTATAGAGAGAGAGAGAGAGAGAGAGAGAGAGAGAGAGAGAGAGAGAAAGAGAGAGAGAGAGAAAAGGTTTTTAGAGAGAGAAAGAGAGAAGTGAGTGATCAATTCACCAATTAACTCAAATGACCCATTCAAATAGTATATGAATCCTCATTAGACTCAACCAATGGGATTAGAGAATTTAATTTGAATTTTGGAGCCAAAACACGTCACTGTACGGATCTGTACAGACGGCCCATGCAACGCCCTGGCTACTCCAGAACAGTTACAGTGAACCAGAAATTTGACTCGCTACCCGAGTCCTTTGGTTAAAAAGGTACTTCTAAGTGTTATTAACAGGCTAAGGTGGAAAACCAATAAAAAGGAAAGGATATATTTTATTAAGTATATAAATTGTTCATGAGCTCATCAAAACATTTACAAGTTATTTATAACACAAAATGGTCACTACTGTTTCAAATTTACAACCCCGCCGACCTAAGTGGCAAAAATAGGGTAAAACCCCTAGTTCTTCTGAGAACTCCTTGGCCGTGGTGGTCAAGCGGCCGCATATGCACACATCACCACCTAATCTCTCCACTCAAGGCTGGGTGAGCTTTTCTTTCCCTTTACCTGCACCACATAGCACCCATGAGCCAAGGCCCAGCAAGAAAACACAATATAGCATGATATAATATCAACAATGATCATAATAATCATTCAGAACCTTCAGTCCAAAACAGGTAAGTGACAGTCACAAAAGTCAGTAAGTTGGGTATAGCTCCCTTAAGCCTTGTGACGTTAGGGTCACCGGGGCTTAACAGATACGTGAACCTTTCACTAGCTTAAACAGGAAAGGTGCATGGTGACTGGTCACCAACATAACCTTCCTCATGACCATAGAGTCATAACCCTAGAACATCGTTCCCTAGCCATGTGATGAACAATCACCTAGGCCTTTGGCCCTGGCTCTCAGTAACTAGTCTTAGACTAGCCAAGCGCTTATAAGTTTCATTGACCTTAGGGTCAGTCCAGCATTAATGCCTTAGAGCCATTCAATGCTGATATCGATTAGATCTAATCTTCATTCAGCCATGCGTTCAGGACGCTTATGTCGTTTCTAACCCTTAGGTCAGTATCCCTGACTATTCAGTACCATAGACAAGTAAACAATATCTGCTAGCATTTAATGTGCAATCAATGTCCACATTTATCAACCAACATGCTCAACAACAATCATGCATGTCATATACACAGGGTGCAGTTTTCTTACCTCTGATTCGAGCGAGAATGAATAAAAGAACGACCCTTGAGAACAATCTGACTTTTAGTCCTTTAGCGGTCACCTAGTCATAACCAACATATGGGACACCATCAATAAAATGAACATCAAAGGTTCCCAAACCAAGATCTAGCCTCTGGGACATCAATCCCCACTAATCCAAGTAGTAGGAACCATCCTGAGGCCTAAAACTAAGTTCTCGGGGCCAAAACACTCAAACGGGCTCAACCCTGCTCAAGGGCTGCGGCCCTAACACCTTGGGTCGCGGTCCCCAGCCACTCCAGGAGCAAGGGCCGCAGCGTCCAACACCAAGGGCCGCGGCGCCCAGCCAAGGAAAATTCTCCCACCTGCTTCTTCGAGCTAGGGTCGCGACCCTCAACCCAGAACCTGCCCAAACACGATTTTCATCATCCCAAAACCCTCCAAAAACATACTTATACACTTCCAAATCATCAAATAAAAGTTCCCAAGCTTCCCAATGATCCAAAACCATCAAATCCCAAGGCTCAAATGAACCAAAAACTCAACGATTCACAAAAGCCAATTCAAAGGTTAGAAACTCTAAAAACTCAAAACTTAAAACTTAGATTACCTTTGATTGGGTTGTTTCTCTTCAAATCTTTCGGTCAAGAAGCTTCTAATCTTTCCTAAGATCGTTATGCCTCGATCCTCGCTTGATTCCGACTCCTAGAACTCGAGATTTCTTCGAAAATGCTTCGAACAGTAAAAATGAACTAACGGGAAAGAACGAGTGGTTTTCTAACATACGTTCTATCTGACAAGCTACTTCAATCTTAATTAACCTCAAATAAAACCTAGTGCTCGGGGTCCCGAAAACACTCCCGGGGTTATTATAGTCAAAACTTCCAGAATTTCCTCCTGATCTCAATAACTCCCAATTTATCATCAAATAACCTTCTCATTATCCAATATCCCAATAAAAGACCCTCGTTATGACAAAATCGCTAACTCATAATATAAGACCGTCTCATGCCGAATAGCTCGAATATATCTTCATAATAATGGGATCTCATTCACAAATCAATATGCACCCAAATATACAAATATACCCTTAACGGGCCAAATTATCAAAACACCCTAATATTCAAATGTGGACCCACATGCATGCATATAACATCATATTATAATATAATTCACATAAACATGCATATATTCATTTAATGGCATAATTAAACAGTTATGGCCCTCCCAGCCTACTAATCCAGCCGTTACACTGCATTAGGTATTTCGGGGCATTACAGCCCAGGCGACACGTTGCTTGGTACCATTCGATGCGTCGCTTGGGTAATATTTTTAGAGACGAGCGACGCATCACCTCCTAGAGGTGACACAACATTGATGCCTCTAACTTGACACTCCAAAAATTGTCTCAAAACATCCCCAAATGCTCCCAAACTTTTTGGGTACTCTTATATACTCCAAAGAAACACTTTGGATCCAAAAAAAGATGATTTATAAATGCCTAAACCGAAAGTCAACTCTCACATGTTGATTTTTGGGAAATCGTTATGGTTTTTACACATCTTCCTGCCTAACCAATTTCACCATATATTTAACCAATCATAGCAGTAGTACTATCCAAAATATGGAGCCCATCTTAGTGTGAATCAGAGAATAACACTTTGACTGGTAGACCAATATATGGATCCCATCTTAGTTCAACCAAAATAGCAAATGCTTCTGCCTAAAAAAGCCGACAAAATACTTGTATCACAAAAACCAAGCATATAATAATCTTCTTAAAATACATTCTATATGAGGTCTTATTTGTTTTTAAGTCTCTAACCAAAGGAATGTCCCTTTGGTTAGACACTAAGTATCTTAGTTAAAATTTTAAGAACCAATATGAGAATAAAGTTTTTATGAACCTTGTAGTGGTTTGAAAAGAGCTACCTTAACATGCTTATCCACATGAAGTATGAGATCATGGATTTATATTCCTTCCCTTCTCTAATAGAAAGGTCTCCTTCTTGAAGGTGTTTGATATGTCTAAATTTGCATATTTCGTATAACATCACAATAGAAAAATAGCCAAACCATCACTTATTATTAGAATTGGGTTTTATCAAACCCGGTTTCTCTCCATGGGGTGCGCCAGTCTTATTTGTGAAGAAGAAGGACAATTCTCTAATGATGTGTATCAATTACAGAGAGCTGAATAAGCTTACTATCAAGAATAGGTATCCACTGCCAAGGATAGATGACCTGTTTGATCAGCTACAGGGAAAGACAATGTTTTTGATGATTGATCTTTGATATGATTATCACTAGCTAAGGATCAAGGAGGAAGATATACCAAAGACAACTTTTCGCACTAGATATGGGCATTATGAGTTCTTGGTCATGTCATTTGGTTTGACTAATACCACAGTATATTTTATGGATCGGATGAACATGGTGTTCAAGGAATATCTAGATCGGTTTGTGATAGTTTTCATTGATGATATTCTAGTTTATTCTCAGTCGGAGGAAGTGCAAGAGCAGCATCTTTGGTTGGTTTTATAGAGACTGAGAGAACATAGGCTGTATGCAAAATTCAAGAAGTGTGAGTTCTGGTTACGACATGTGACTTTCCTTGGCCACATTGTCAGTAGATACGGAATCAAGGTGGACCCGATTAAGATTTAGGTAGTTAGAGATTGGCCAAGGCCAAGGAATGCCTCAGAGATCAAAAGTTTCCATGGATTGGTAGGTTATTATAGGCGCTTTGTGGAAGGGTTCTCAAGGATTACTACCCCATTGGCGGAATTGACACACAAGAACTTAAAGTTTGCGCGGTTAGAACAACTTCCAGGAGTTGAAGCGACAATTGATTACAACTCTAGTAATAAGTCTTCCAATAAATAAAGATAAGTTTGTGGTAAACTGTGATGCCTCGAGACAAGGGTTAGGTTGTGTTCTTATGCAAGTAGGGAAGGTGATTGCCTATCCATCATGTCAGCTGAAGGATTATGAACAGTGGTACCCTACGTATAGTCTAGAGTTAGCAACAGTGGTCTTTGCACTAAAGGTACGGAGCATTGCCTTTATGGGGAGAAGTGTGAGATATACACTGACCACAAGAGCCTGAAGTATTTCTTCACACCGAAAGACCTGAACATAAGACAGAGGCGTTGGCTGGAGTTAGTGAAGAATTATGGCTATGAGATCCTGTATCACCCAGGGAAAACCAACGTGGTGGAAGATGCTTTAAGTCGGAAAGGTCTAGGACAGTAGTTTATTTAAAAAAAGATATCCAAGAAGTTGGTAGAGGATATGACCAGAGCAGGGATAGAGTTAGTGGTGGACTAGTTAGCCAACATTTCCTTGTAGTCTACTATTCTAGAGGATACATGAAAGTCAGTTGAATGACCCTCAACTGATGAAGATTAGAGGGGATGTCCTAGCTGGAGAGGCTAGGCATACAGTGTCAGATATGGGTTTATTGAGATACAAGGGTCGGATATGTCTTCTGATGGATGTTGTTATCAGACGCGAGATTCTGGATGAGTCTCATACTACCCCTTATTCTTTGCATCCAGGCACCACGAAGATGTATCAGAATCTAAAGATATTTTATTGGTAGTCTGGGATGAAGAAAGATGTAACTGAGTATGTGACTAAGTGTCTGACGTGTCAGGAGGTCAAGGCTGAGCATTGGAGACCAGCGAGGCTATTACAACCATTGGGTATCCCAGAGTGGAAATGGGAGGACATCACTATGGATTTTGTGGTAGGGTTGCCCAGGACAGTGGGTCTGGATGATTCAGCGTTGGTTATCGTGGATCGATATACCAAATCAGTGAGGAAAACTTATATAGTTGACCAATATGTAGATTTTTATGTGAGAGAGATAATACGTCTTCATGGGACTCCAAAGTCTATAGTATTAGATTGGGACTCCACATTTATTTTCAAGTTTTGGGGAAGTTTACAGAAAGCTATGGGTACATAGTTGAAACACAATACAACTTACCATCCTTAGATATATGGTCGTTCTGAGAGGAAGATTTAGATACTAGAAGACATGCTTTGGGCATGCGTTTTAGACTTTGAAGGGTCTTGGAGTAATTATTTGCCTTTGATAGAGTTTTCCTAGAATAGTAGCTATCAACCGACTATTGCAGTGGCTCCTTATGAGATGTTGTATGGTACGAAGTTGTAGATCGTCTATTCACTGGGATAAGATGGGTGAAAGGAAATACTTGGGCCTTGAAGTAGTTCAGGGGACCAATGAGGCTATCGAAAGATTAAAGCTTGGATGCTCGCGTCGCAAAGTAGACAGAAAATTTATTGAGATCCGAAGCGCAGGAACGTGGAGTTCCAAGTGGGAGACTACGTCCTCCTTAAGGTTTCACCATTGAAAGGGGTGAAGAGGTTTAGGAAGAAGGGCAAGTTAAGCCCTAGATTTGTAGGACCTTTTGAGATCTTGGAGAGGATTGGTCAGGTGGCCTATAGGTTGGCCTTACCTCCAACATTGTCAGGGGTGCATAATGTGTTCCATATTTCAATGCTTCAGAAGTATATATCAGATGAGACTTATGTATTGAGTTATGAAGATCTGAAGCTGCAGACAGATTTATCCTACGAGGAACAGCCAATCTAGATATTAGACAGGAAGGACAAGGTCCTAAGGAATAAAACTATACCTTTGGTTTAGGTATAATGGAGGAACATCAAGGTCGAGGAAGCGACTTGTGAATTGGAGTCAAATTTGTGGGATCAGTATCTCGAGTTGTTCAGGTAAACTTTCAAGGACTAAATTCCTATAAGGATGGGATAATTGTAACATTCCAAATTTGATAATCAGGCTTAGCGCCTTGATTAGAGTGTCGGGAGGGAATAAATGGATATTATGTGTATTTCTATGATTATATGAATTATGTGAGTTATATTATGATATGACTAGTGTAACATGTTTAGGTGTATTAAGCATGCATGTTGACCCGTTTCTTATTAGAAGGGTATTTTCGTAATTTTGACCCATTGATGATGTATTTGTGAATATATGTGTTTTGTGATTTAGACCACATTATTATGTAGATATATTTGTGTTATTCGGCACGAGATGACCCTAGTGAGCAAATTAGCGATTTAGTCACAACAAGGATTAATACCCGGCTCGGAGTGAGCCTATGGGTCTCTTGGGTAATTTAGTATGTTACCAGGATTTATCAGGTAATGGAAATTATTAGGTGATCATTTGGAAATATTGGAATTAATTTGGAAACTATGAGGTAATTTGAGTATTAGTGAGAAATGGTGGCAAAAGACCATTTTGCCCTTGAGGGCATTAAAGGACTTAGGTTTGACCAAAGGGTAGTTTGGTCTTTTTTAAGTTTTGGGGTGACTTAATTAAGTGGAAACTCTCAGAATTTGGTAGAAAGCACCAAAGACAGCACCATTACTTTCTCTCTCTCGTTTTCCCTTGAGCTCTTGGAAGACTTGGGTGAAGTTTTGAATTTTGTGGAGAATTAGCTTGGAAATTGGAGGCTTGAAGCTGAGAATTGAGTTAGGAACAACTTAGGGGTCGAATTACACAGCTGAGGTAAGAATTCTCCTCTGGTTTCTATGGATTTCTTGTGTTCTTGAGCTTTGAAGCTCAAGATTTGGGTTTTGAGTTTTAGTGAGAGTTGGGTGAGTTTTTAGTGTTGCTCTATTGCTTAAGTTGTATTATGTTGACTTTGGGACTCATTTCTGGCTTGGGTTGGCACTTTGGGTGAGTTTTGATGAGTTGAGCTCGGAGAAAATGCAGGTGGAAACCAAGAAATTCTGGGTTTGCGATGTAGCGCCCCTGCCCTGGGTTTGGGCGCCCCTACACTAAGTAGGGGACGGCTTTGGGGGCTCTCTTACTTGTTTGGGCGCCCCTGCCCTTGTTCTGGGCGCCCCTCCACTATGCAGGGGAGTTCCTGGGAACCATCTGACTTGTTTGGGCGCCCCTGCCTTATGTCAATTTCAGCGAGCCTCATTTTTAGAGCTTGGGAAGAACTTGGAGGTCCTAAGGGCACGGGATTAGTTTGAGAGTTTTTTTATGGGATTGAATCATAATGAGGATATTATATATGGTTGTGACTAGGTTACTGGTAGGGCTCAGGATAGGATCGTGCTCGAGGGTCATTTTTATCTATCCAATGCTTGGACCAGAGGTAAGAAAAGTACACCCTGGGTTATGATTAGGGATCGAGCCCTTGTGAATGAGCATGATTATGATTATGCCTGTAATTGTTTGATTAAGCATGCTTGAATGCTCTGTATCTGGATAATTGTTAAATGAATTGTACTTGCCTATATTACTGATTGAAAGGCTTGACTTATAAGTCAAGGGTGGCAATAGCAAGCTGAGTGTAGACTGAAAGACTTGACTTATGAGTCAAGGGAGGCAATAGCGCTCAGCGTAGGTCAAAAGGCTTGACTTATAAGTCAAGGGCAGAAATAGCGCGCTGAGCGCAGGCTGATATGGTTAGGCCTATCCATGAGCGTGCTATACGCTTAACCGACCCTATGGTCGCTTGAAAAATAAAGCGTCAAGTACACTTGGCCAGCCCTAAGGCTGGTTATACAAAGAATAGGGCAACGAGCCCCGGGGTGAGTCTACAACCACTTATCTAGGGCAACAGACCCGAGTGTGACTCTATAGTCACTTATCTGGTTTGAATGCATGCACGAGTAGGGTTATTACTGCTAGGCATGATAATTATGATTCTGTAATATGTTATTATCTGCTTATAAGCATGTCTAAGTTTTCTTTTCGATCCTTAGCTCACGAGTGCTATGTAGTGCAGGTAAGGGAAAGGGGAAGCTAGACCAGCCATGAGTTGGAGAGCCTCGGTGGCGGCATGTACATATGCAGCCTGCTCGACCACCGTGGTTGGAGATTCAAAGAGGAACTAGGGTTAAACCCTAATTTTTTCGCTTAGGCTGGCATGAGTTGTAACCACCATTTTGAGTTGTAAATGACTTTTTAAATGTTTATTTTGGGATCTCATGTACAAACTTAAACTTTTTAATGAAAGTAAATATTCATTTGACCAAAAATTTTGATGTTAACTCATTATTCACTTCTAGTTACACGTTTATGTTCAAATGACTTGATTAGCAAGTCCATCACTATTTAAAATACACAATGTAATGGTCTTGGCTATCTAGGGCGTTAGAACTACTTTGTTCGTAGTGGCTACTGGCTTGCCGTGAGGAATTTGGGTTTGGGTCAAGCTGAGACTTGAACAGGCCCCCCAAGATGGTGGAAAAAATTATGGTCGCTTTGTTTGCCTCCAAAGATCAAAATATTCATGTGGAAAGCTACCCATGATTGGATTCCTACCTTAAGTAATCTTCGACATCATGGTATGGATCTTGAAGATGTTTGCCCAATGTGTAAGAGAGGCCCAAAATCTACTTTTCATGCTTAATGGGATGCTCGAGTTTGCTTTCTACCAAGAAAAGTATCAATGAGATCATTTAAAAATACTATGAGTCTTTCTCTTGATTGTATTGCATTGTATATAGGGAAATCTACAAAAATGCATTGAAACTTAAAAAAAATATGAAAAATACATTGCCTTAAAAAAATACAGATATTTTATACAAAAACACGGAAAGGCAAAAGTATAAATACGAAGTGGCAAAATCATAAATAAAAAATAGTAAAATACAATTTTTTTGTAAACAATGTTTACAAATTTGGTTTGTTACAAATTTGTAACCATTGTTACATCCTTGTAAACAATATTTATAAAAATCAATTATAGAAATGTATTTTTGTAAACTAAAATTACAGACAAATTCCAACTAAAATAATTTATTTTTGTGACAAAAGTATACAAAACTAATTTTATAATTAAGATATATTTTAGTAAATAATATTTATGAAAATAATTTATAATTTTAATATTAAAATGATTTTGTAAGAAAAATATTTACAAAACTAACTTAAAAAATTCTAATAAAAAAATAATTATATTGTAACATATAATTATTAACCCAATAACTAATGTTACTATATTGTAACTCATATTTAGCCATTAACACAATTATACAACATAATTCCATTTACTTATTTTTTTTATTTAGTTTTATCTCATTTCTCACCATATATATTTGTAAAATTTGGTAACTTATTATATTAATAATAAGCTTTAAAAGTTGCTTTTCTGTAAATTTTTGTTACGATTTCAAAACTATTCAGAAATATAATACTCATAAGTAATTATTGAAAATAAACTATACATATTTTTTTAGAACTTTTGTAACGCCTCGATTTCCCGAGACGTTACTTGTAAAAGTCCATTTTAATGACAAAAAAACTTATTTATTGATATAAAACTAGGCATGAGATCTCATTATTTAAAATAAAATGTTTCAAGCTTAACTAAAAACGATAATGACATTAATAAATCATTTTAAATCCAAAACCAAAACTAACACATTCCAATCTGAAAACATTTTACAACTCTAAAACATCGCCCACCGCTAACATGTAAGATCCCTGCTTTGAGCCCGCACCACTCATTGTTTTGCCTTGCCTTTACCTGCACACAGAGTACCCGTGAACTAACGCCCAGTAAGATCTATGTAGGACATAACCCCCCAAACCTGGTAACATAAGCATAATAACATCTTTATAATTAACCACATGCAATATAAACACAATACCACAGTAAACATCAAATGCGTGTTGTACTCACACACATACATCACAGTCTCATATCGCACATTGTACTCATATACAATAATCAACTCACATCCATGTTGAGCAAACATGAAATGTAATTTGCTCTGCCTTGTGCTATACTCACACTTGGCATTCCCACAGGGCATCTCATTAGCATGAATTGTACTCACACATGATAATACATGCAAGTGTTGTGCTCGCACAAGCATTATTTACATGGAATACGCCTATATTCTATCATTCTAGCATGTTAACTATCTAGTCATTCTAGCACTATTCTCATGCTAACATCACTATTATAACATAATCAATTACATAACATAAGTACATAAAATAACAAACCATAAAAAATGTTGTATGCTTAAACATACACCCTGTGCGCAGATCTGCACTTTTCTTACCTTAATTGATGTGAATCCCCTTGTTCTCCCTAGAACTCCTTGTTGAGTTTCTTTGTTGAAGACAAGACCGTAGACACTCAACAATACATAGACAACTCAGAAAATACACAAGATAACTAGGGTTTCTAACATAGAAACTCTAATCTATAAGTCCTAATTCAGAACATTCACCAATTCAGTAACTAACATGCTTACTATTTATTTATACAGATAAGAAAACACTATAAACACCCCAAAACTCATGTACAATTTACCATTATTATTTATGTTAACCCAAGATATGTTTCCAAGAAGGGGGGTGAATTGGAAATTTAAACTAATTTCGGAAATTTAAAACTTAATATGTCAAATTATGCAATAAATCAAATTTATCAAGTAAAAGCAAATAATATGGCAATCAAATAGATATAGCAAATAATCAAACTTGTAATGTAAAGAGTTTAAGGTTAAGAAATTGCAAACTCTCGAATTTTACAAGGTTCGGTAGAACTAAGCCACCTACATCCTTGGTCTTCAAAGCTATGGACCTAGCTTTGAGTTCCACTATCGAGCCAAGTTAACGGGCTTGACTAACCCTTACAACCGTGAATTTTTCACCAAGGTATTTCCAAACCTCTTACAATAGTTTTCCACCACCAAGGACTATCAACCTCTTTTTCGGATTGTTGAAGTGCCAATCTCACTCTAACCGGGTTGTTTACAAAACCGATGCCAACCTCACCTCAATCAAAATATGGGAATGTGTTTGATATTACAAGCAAAAATCACTCTAGAAGTATGATGATACAATGAGAAACCTAGAGTGATTTAGCAAGCACACTTAGAAGAAATAAATACAAATTTTGGCCCAAGTGTGTGAATATGTGTTTGGATGATTTAAACTTTGGGAGCTCTTTGAAATCAATTGATTAGGTTTGATATATGTAATAAATGCTCAGCCAACTCCTAATTTTGAGTGAAAAACGAGTTTATATAGAGTTTGGGAAAAAACTAGCCGTTTATAGCCGTTGGGGGTTACTTTTTGAAGCTGCCTGCCGCGAACCGGAAGTCCGGATGGGGAACTGGAATTCCGGTCTGGGAGCATCCGGAATTCCGGTTGCCAACCGGAATTTCAGATGGCAGGCAGTGAGCAAAAGTTCAAAATATGCCTATTTTCCTGTTTTTCAATTCTTTATAACTTTTAGCTCGTTTATCCGATTTCAAAAATTCCAATTGCGTTACGACCGTATCGGGATGTATTTTCTTAAAAGTGAATTTAGGATGTCTAGTTATCATTTTGAAAAATCACCATTTTTAGCATGTGAATGAGCCAAATTTTATACTTATGACTTAAAGTAAACTTGCAATCACTTTACAAGACTAAGAAATGAAATTAAACCTTTATCTTGAGTTTCCTGAGTCTTGAAATCCATTTCGGGTCATTTCCGGAAAATTTGGTAAAATGACCATTTTGCCCTTGGTCATAAGTTTGACTTTGAATTGCTAATTCACTTTGGTTTTTGCTACAAAATTAACAAATCATTAGTAACAAATAATAATCAAATATTTTTTAATCATCAAAACAAGGAGACTTAAGAGTTTGGGTCAACAATCTCCCCTTTTTTGATGATATCAAATATTTGATTATTTTAAAAGGGAAAGGAAATATTTTTAAATATTAATATTAGATTAGCTCCCCCTTAATGTGTGCAAGGGTTTAAAAATTTGAAACTTTACCTTTGATTTTTACCTTATATGATTTTGTAAACTCCCCCTCAATTTATTACTCATAGTGAAATAAAAAGTTAGTCCAAAAATTGAGGTTTTTGCCAAGGTTAAAATAATCTCAATAAATTTTCCCCCTTTTGATTCATCAAAAAGGGTGGCAAAGGAATTCACAAAATAAAACATAAGCAAACATAAATTAAACTTTTTAAACATTCATACATAAGAAAGATAAGTGAATCCAAAATAACATCCAAGCAACAAGGTTTAAACTAGGTTCATCAACCAAACACAAGAAAGATAAACACACAAGGAGATAAGGCATAAAGCCATGCAAACACACAAGTACATAAGATAAAATAAAACATGAAAGGATGCAAAAAGAGAAAACATGCAAATGCCTAAGATGATGAAGCCATTGAAGTGGAAGCAAGAAGAGAATGAGATTTTTGTAGAAAAAGGGAGGATGAAGTTAGGGTTTGAGGGAGTGATTTTTGAGAGGGAAGAGAGTGGTGGCTTGTATTTTAGGTTGTAGAATCAGAATGGGAGAATGGAACTCGTAGGTAGGGTTTTTATGGGGAAAAAATTGCATTTGAAAAGGCCAAAAAGCCCTTAAGTGGCTGCTGTCTACGCCAACCGAAATTCCGGTTGGTCTGTGCACAGGCAACCGGAATTCCGGTTGGTGCAGCAGCCCAGCCCCTTTTTCAAAAACGCGCCAAACTTCTTCGTTTTTAACCCAATTGGCCCCAAACTTTTTCTAACACCTAAAATATGACAAAATGAATATGCTCAAACAAGAAAATCTGAAAAATATTGAAAAACGACGATTTACGGTAAGCTTTTCGAAAAAGTTCAAGATAGCTAAAAGCTTACCAAAAATGAAATATATTCAACCAAATTGAAAAATTATTTTTCCAGCAGTTCAAGAATATTAAATATGAGGTGTTTGAAGTGACGGAATCGAAAAATATTGAAAATTGAGAATTTACGGTAGATTTTTCGAAAAATGCCTTAAAAGGCCTTGAAAAGTATAAATCTACCAAAAATGAGTTTTATGCAACCAAATTGAAAAATTCTTTTTGCAATAGTTCAATATGTTAAATGTGAGGTGTTCAAACTGACGGATCTGAAAAATGTTGAAAATTGAGTAAGTTTGGCGAAAAACACTCATTTAGGCAAAAACTAACAAATTTTCAATACTTAGCATACCTAAAAATTGTTCAAAGAGTAATTCAAGCATAGCAACCCTATAGGCATACTAGATAAACTTATTTAGACATGTTCAAACACATAAACACATATACTAAACACGTATACAAAAATTCACATATTCACTCAATCAAAAATGAGTTCAAAGTTCACCAAAAATTCATACCATGACCTATAATTTGTTATTCTCAAAGACATATATCTAATAGGTCAAGTATTAAAAGACTTTGCTTATTTATGCATTAGAATCATATTATAGTGAAAGTATATATGCATAAGTAAGTAAGGAGAGATATGATATTCAAGTAGCTAGTAAACCTTAAATTTCATTTATGTTGGTCATTCCTAGCTCTTTTCTAATAAAACTAAATCTCTCATCACTAAGAGGCTTGGTGAAAATATCCGCTAGTTGGAAATCGGTGCTCACAAAATCTAGCATAATGTCACCTCTTTGGATATGGTCTCTAAGGAAGTGGTGCCTTATATCAATATGCTTGGCTCTAGAATGCAAGATTGGATTCTTAGAGAGGTTAATGGCACTAGTATTGTCACACTTTATGGGTGTACATTCAAAATCAACATCAAAATCCTTAAGAGTTTGTTTCATCCAAAGTATTTGAGCACAACAACTACCGGCGGCAATGTATTCGGCTTCGGTTGTGGATAGGGCTACCGAGTTTTGTTTCTTGCTAAACCATGACACTAAAGAGTTTCCTAGAAAGTGACATGTTCCACTAGTACTTTTCCTATCCGTTTTAAAACCGGCAAAGTCGGCATCCGAGTAACTAATGATTTCAAAGTTTGAGTTCTTGGGATACCAAAGCCCTAGATTCATTGTGCCAATCAAGTATCTAAAGATTCTCTTAACGGAACTTAAGTGGGATTCCTTGGGACATGATTGGTACCTAGCACATAGACCAACACTAAACAAAATATAGGGTCTACTAGCGATTAAATATAATAATGAACCAATCATACCTTGATACTTGGTGATGTCAACATCCTTACCACTTTCATCCTTGTCCATCTTTATGGAGGTGCTCATAGGAGTTTTCATGG
The DNA here is from genome assembly GCF_963169125.1 of Humulus lupulus. Classification (NCBI taxonomy): domain Eukaryota; kingdom Viridiplantae; phylum Streptophyta; class Magnoliopsida; order Rosales; family Cannabaceae; genus Humulus; species Humulus lupulus. The sequence goes on along the minus strand of NC_084796.1, from coordinate 13,093,749 downwards.
ACTTTGCATTGGCCAAGTCAAACTTTTGAAGTAGATCCTTGATGTACTTGGATTGACTTATGAATATTCCATCCTTTTGTTGCTTTATTTGAAGTCCAAGGAAAAAGTTGAGCTCTCCCATCATGCTCATCTCGAATTCACTATGCATACACTTTGAAAATTCTTCACAAAGAGCATCATTAGTAGCACCAAAAATAATATCATCAACATAGATTTGTACTATAATAATGTCTTTTGATTTTCTTTTAATAAAAAGTGTATTATCCGCTTTTCCCATTGAAAAACCATTTGAGATAAGAAAAGTGCTTAAACGATCATACCAAGCTCTAGGAGCTTGCTTTAAACCATATAAAGCTTTCTTTAATTTATAAACATGGTTAGGGTATTTGTGATCTTGAAAACCGGGGGGTTGAGAGACATAAACCTCTTCCATAATGTATCCATTTAAGAAAGCGCTTTTAACATCCATTTGATACAAGACAAAATTCTTGTGGCATGCAAAAGCTAATAACATTCTTATGGACTCAAGTCTTGCTACCGGGGCAAAGGTCTCCTCATAATCAATTCCTTCTTCTTGATTGTAACCTTGGGCCACTAATCTAGCCTTGTTACGCACAATGACCCCATGCTCATCTACCTTATTTCTATAGACCCATTTTGTTCCAATCACCGATTGGTGTAACGGTCTTGGAACTAACTCCCAAACATCATTTCTAATAAATTGATTTATTTCTTCTTGCATAGCTAGAAGCCAAGTTTCATCGAACTCGGCCTCTTTAAAATTCTTTGGTTCAATTTGAGAAATAAAAGCAATGAAATTACACAAGTTTCTAAGGGAGTTTCTAGTTGTGACTCTTTGTGAAGGATCACCTAGAATTTGGTCTATAGGATGAGCACTTTTGAACTTCCACTTATGTGGAAGGTTAGAATCCATACCTTTGCTTTCATTTACCTTTTCCACGGGTGGTTCCTCTTTGGGAGTTTGTGATGGAGCGTTAGATGATTCTCCAATGTCAAGATTTTGAACCTCTTCTCCCAAACCTACAACATCATCATCTACACTTTTGCTTGTAGGAGGGTTAGACTCATCAAATGCAACATGAATAGATTCTTTGACAACATTAGTTCTTTTGTTATAAATTCTATAAGCTTTACTATGTGTTGAATAACCTATAAAAATTCCAACATCGGATTTTGCATCAAATTTTCCAAGGTTGTCATTGGTGTTCAAAATATAGCATTTACATCCAAAAACTCTAAAATATCCAATGTTGGGTTTTCTCCCTTTCCAAAGCTCATAAGGGATTTTATTCATGTTAGGCCTAATGAAAACACGGTTCAAAATATAACAAGAAGTATTGACGGCCTTGGCCCAAAAATATTTAGGTAATGAGATTTCATTGAGCATTGACCTAGCCATTTCTTGAATTGTTCTATTCTTCCTTTCGAAAACTCCATTTTGTTGTGGAGTTCTTGGAGCCGAAAAGTTATGGTTAAAACCATGTTCGTCACAAAACAATTCTAAGGCATCATTGTCAAACTCTCCACCATGATCACTCCTAATGGAGGTGATTGAATACCCTTTTTCATTTTGCACACTCTTACAAAATTTAACTAAATTTTCCAAAACATCATTTTTGAGTTTCAAAAATATAACCCATGTAAATCTAGAAAAATCATCAACAATCACAAATGCATAGTATTTACCACCTAGACTAGCAATTCTTGAAGGACCGAATAAATCAATATGAAGCAATTGCAAAGGTCTAGAGGTTGAAATCTCTTTCTTGGAATGAAAAGATGTTTTAATTTGTTTTCCAAATTGGCATGCATCACAAAGTTTATCTTTAACAAAAGGAATAGATGGAAAACCAACAACAAGATCTTTTCTAACCAACTTTGAAATATAATCCATACTAGCATATATTTAATGCATAAAATATCAAGAAATTATCATATGTTCACACGACAACCTAGCATGCTTCTAAATATGTACATTACATCCTAATATCTTTTCTAAATCAAATAAACAGCAGTAAAACAATAAGAAACACACAACTACCACTTAACATAATTAAATTAATTTTGTACTTCATTTACGTAATTAATTACCAAAAATATATTTAAAAATATTAACCAAGTTCAAATAGAAACTCCAAGTTCCCAATTAATGTAATATATATAATGTAACGACCCAAATTCAGTGTTAAGGCTTAAGGGCCTGGAGTAGTGTGCCTGGAGGGCATGATGGGATTTTGTCTGTGACTTTATTAAGTTTAATGCATCATTATGATTTATTGCACGTTATATGACTATTTGATTATTTGAGATGCATGACTATGTGAATCAGTATGCATGTAGAACTGATTGTCTTAAAATGAGCATGATTGTAACTTGGTCATGTTAGGGCATAACTGTGATAATTGTACTATGTGAATTGTTCCATGTGAGTGTGATGTTTTATCAGGATGCACGCATCGAGACGGTCCTAGAGAGCCAGTTAGTCTAAAAGTCACAACGGGTTGTTGTACCCGGCTCGGGAGGAGCCCAGGGGTACTTCGGGAATCTTATAAGTTGAGTTTAGAAAGAGTGATTAGTTATTGGTATTTTGGTAACCATTTGTAACTGCTGTGAGTAACAAGTTTTAAGATAGGAAGTGGTAGAATTGAAATGAAAGTGTTAAGACTTAAGTACCCTTGAAGGTTTAGCTTAGAAGGATTAGTAAGGAGGGGTAATTTGGTCTTTTGGCAAGGAAAATAGACATTATGCAGCTGGGATTTAGGGGGTACGGTTTGGGCATTTGGGTCACTTGTGGCTTTGATAAATTAGAAGAGAAGGAAAAGAAGAGGAGAGAAAGGCTAGGGCAAAGAAGAAGAAAGAAGAAGAGGTGTAGAAAGGGGCTGAAGTGGGAAGCTTAGAAGGAGATCAAGGGAACTTTTAGGGTGGATTCTACTCTTGAGGTAAGGATCTTATGCTTATTTAAGTTTGTTTTCTGTGTTGGTTGAGGAATTTAATGCTTGAGTTAAGATTTTCATGGGTTTTGATTTGGGTTGTTGAATTTGAAATCAAAGGAGTGGATCTTGTGTGTATTGATGTTTTGGATTTGATTCTAGTGTTTATGGGGTGTTAGATTGTTCATATGAGGTTTGGATTTGAGTTTTGGGGTTTAGGTTTTGGTTTGGGATGATTTGGGGAGGTTAAAGCTCGGGGAAAATTGCAGGAAAAACCCAGAATTCTGGGTCTGCGAAGGTGTGCCGCGGCAGGGTTTTTGTGTGCCGCGGCAAGGGAGCTTCTGTCTGATGGGTGCCGCGGCACAAGGCAATTTTCAGGATAGCCTTTTTGGCAATTTTAGGTCATAGCTCCGGGGGTTCGTGGGATGCCTCCGGGGTGTTGTTTTAAGGTTTTAGAGGTCCCGAGAGTGCGGGATTGGTCCCGGGAAGTGGTTTTGGGTTTGGTTAGTATTAAAAGTGTTTTATGTGTGTTGTGACTAGGATTTCGGAGAGGCTCGTGCTAGAGGACCGTGCTCGTGATCGTGGTGCATCGGAAAGCACGGATTACAGGTAAGAAAACCGTAACACCCGAGTTTAGGGCATGGCCCCACTGTGTGATTGTAGGGCGTGGCCCCGGATTGTATTACGTGCAAATGCTTAACCTTAAATGAACCGTGATGTGTGTGAATGTTTATTTTTAATGTACTATATGTGTAATTATGATGAAACGAGCGGCAGAGGCCGGGTACGGCGTAGGCCGGGGCGGCCGTGGGCCGAAAGTAACACACAGCACATGGGATGCTTATATTCAAGGTGGGACCCAAGGGATACATGAGTTATCCTCGCGGTGAGAACCGAAACTCCAGGCTTTGGTAAGGCCTTGGGAGCGGCATGGCCGTACTTGTTTATTATGATGGTTTTCCTTTGTGTCAGTGAACTATTGCCAGCTATTTGTTTTGCATATGTTATGTGTTATTTGGGTTTTCTTGCTGGGCTTCGGCTCACGGGTGCTCCGTGTGGCAAGTAAAAGCAAGGAGTCAGTCAACCGGCCATGAGTATGGAGAGCGTGGGGGCGGCGCGTACATGTTCGGCCTGGCCGACTGCTTTGGTTGGGGGCATTTTGTATATGGCTGTATTTAACCATTCTTTTGATAGCTGATCAAGTGTAAATCTATTTTGAGATGTAAATATTTTGTAAACCTTATTTTGGGATCCCAGATGTTTTATAATTAACGTTTTAATGAAACTAAACATTTTCAAAGAGTACAGCCTTAAACTCTGGTTTATTCACACTTTTGGTTTTAGAAACCACTTGAGTCAATTAAATGCACAATTTCTGTTTTAAACTCACTTAGTAACGGCTCTAAGGTAGTAGGGCGTTACATATAAACAACATCACCAAAAATAAAAACAGTGACCAAAACATTATTTATGCAATTTCCATATTTAATCTTATATTTTCATGAAATAATTATAGAAATTATCAAAAATATTCAAACACTTAATCTAAAATTCCAGAATTGATTTCTATCAATAAATAACTCATTTTAAATTATCCTTAGCATTTTACAGTAGCCTAGGTATCTATCACAATTATCTTAAGAAATTACTCGATTAATTCAAGAAAAATACAAAAATGATTAAACATTCAATATAATCATTCCAGAATAGTTCAATATCATTAGAAATCATTTAAAATTATTCCTAGATTTTTCTGTATAGTCTAGGTATTTTTTATATTTATTTTCTAAAATAAATCACAAAAATTTAAGAATATATAAAAAAAAAATCCCATACTTTACCAATAATCATAAAAAAAATCATATAGATTTGAAAACAAAATAAATTGAGATGAAAACCGCCACAGGTGCCCGAGATCGAGCTTCGCCGGAGCTCACGTTGAAGCTCCTATCTTCTCTACTGCTGGCGTGTGGAAAAAGCTTCTCCGACCGTTCTAGACACTTATAATCGCTTGGAAATTGATCCCACAATGTCCAACACCTTGGCTCGAGCCCAAAACACCAAAGAAAGAAGCCCTAAGTTGTTGTCTTCTCCAAGTCTAGTACACCGGAAAAAATGGTGTAAAAGTATACAATTTGTGTTCTAAACCTTTTAGCTTCGATATTTCATGTCTAATGTGGTCCTTGGAGTCCCCCAACCTCAACTAAAGCCTTCCACAAACCCAGAATTCGTGCAAACTCCATAAAATATGAAAATATCCAAGAGCATGCATTTTCTTAGATAAAAATGGTGAATCTCGATCTGAGGCGCTACCCCTACTTTTCCCACGTTAAAAGAGTTCTAGAATGATCCTAGATTGTGGAACACCACCCAGATTCTTTCCAAAGCAAGAACTCAAAAATTCTCTATCTTTTCTAAAAAAATGATAGTCTCTCTCTCTCTCTCTCTCTCTCTCTCTCTCTCTCTCTCTCTCTCTCTCTCTCTCTCTCTCTCTCTCTCATCAACTCTCTAATTTTCCCTCTATTCCCGCGAATTAAATTATTCAAATAATCATGATAACACGATTTAAAAATAGCATAAAGTAAATTTAGTGTTTGAAGCTTCTAGATCCTCTATTCAAGGAATTCTTTTATTTTAAAAAAAAATAATCTAAGGTTCCTTAATTGATATCATCAATTAGATTTCGAAAATTTACAAATTCAATGAGTTTTTAATCATGTTAAATAAAAAAACAAAGTCTCTAAAATGCCCCTTGAACCAATCCCAAACTTGAGGGCTGTTGACCCTGATTTTGGTCAACGACACGGAGTCTAAGAAACGACAATAAAATGATATAGAGCTTGAAAATATTCTAATGGAAAGATAAAAAACACGGGGATTTATAGTGGTTCGGTCCCAGTAATTGGTAATGACCTACGTCCACTTGATACTATTAATAATATTGAGCTCCCAAGGTATGATCAAAGAACAAGGGTTCCTGAGTTTCACGGTCCTTAGAAAAAGAATACAATACAATGATGGATAATAGTAATGTAATTCTCTAAGCCAAAAAAGATCCATCCCCTTCCTTGAGCTATCTCTTGTGTATTTATAGGCTCAGGAAGGGTTACATGAATTAGGAAATAATATATATCCTTAATGATCGGATCTGCAAGTCATAATGAAGAGATATTCTCGGATATCATCACAAATGTACAGATTTTTACATAAATGAATGAATATACGACTAGGCTAGTCGTACATAGAACTTGATCTCGTTGTGCGGAAATAATGCTGGTCGATAGGCGAGCCATATCTCTGCTACGTGTCTGCCACGTGTCAAAAATCCTTGCCACATTATCAGCAACTGATTTATGGATAAACAAGGGCATTATAGTATTTTCACAAATTCAATTAGTTATTATTATTATTTAATTCAATTAAATAATAATATTATGGCAAACCATATAATAAATGTGGAAAAATAACACATCATAAGATAAATAATTTCATGCATATTATTATTACTATTATGTCCATAATAATAATATTCAATTAAATAACTAACAACTTAATCCGAGCCGTTATTTATTCACCGTTATTTATACACATGTCGTGATTCCATAAATATTCAAACATAAGAAACCGTGAATTTTATTGCCATTGAAAATCATACATATCTCATAAGAGAAAACAGATATTACAACTTTGGTTATAATTTCGTTATCACATTGATAAGTAATATTCAAGTTTATGTAGTTAATTGTAATGATATTGTTTCGATTAAGGAATAAATATACACTACAACAAATCTTAGTTTTAGTCACAATAAATTTTGTGACTAAAAACAAAAAATATGTGACTAAAAAAAAATCATCTTATTTATGTCATTACTAAAAAATTCGTGGTTAAAAGTATTAGTCACAAAAATCACAATTTGTTGTCAATAAATATATTTTTAGTCACAACAAACTTTATCACTAAAAATAATAAGTTGTGACTAAAACTACATTAGTGATAATTTGTGATTAAGTATGACTTTTTAGTCACAAAATTTTTTTTGTTGTTACTAAAAGTGACATTTAGTCACACAAAATATATGTGAAGTTATTTTTTTTTTTTTTTTAAGTGATAGTAGGTTTTCAAAACTTGTCAGTTTGTGACACTTTTTTTAATTGTCTGGACACTATAAATTTCATTGATATGAAGTTGGTTATTACGTGTTTGATGGTTGGTTACATTTATATTTGTTTTTCATTTTCGTAATTTTGTAATTAATTCATTTTACCGTATATAACGATTTTTTTCGTTTACTGTGAGCATTGTAATTTTTCTTTATACATAATGATGTGAATTCGTGTTAACGTGTCATGTTAGTGTTTGTGCAATAGCAAATTAGCATGTTTAAATAGTCAATACTAATTTGACTCGTTTATGTTTCGTGTCAAGAAAACCTCTCAATTCTAATCCAATTCGTCATGTTCGTGTGCCGACCCATCATGGTCATTTGTCGACTAGATTTATCTTCCACTATATGTTGATCGACATGATTAGTAGTATCACATATTTGATTTATTTTATATTTTTTAATTATATCAATCTATTTAACTCATTTGAACAATATACTATATAAAAATATATAAAGTTTCAAATAACAAAAAATGATGAATTAAATAATTTATCACAAAATATTAATACAAAGAATAAAATTCTTAATATTAATTAATTATTTAAGTGTGAATAAATTATGCTATATTTTTTTAAGAGTTTTTTTTTCTACTTAAGATTTATTTAATTAATAATTTTAAAGATATACTGAATTTAAGCGGGTCAATTCATGTTAATTTTGTGCCACATATGTTGATCCTAACCCAACCCAAAAAATTATTGTGTCATTCAGATTCGACCTAATTTCGATCCGCACTTGTTTTACGTGAATCTAACCCATAATAATTCATGTTAATGTCATGTTGTTGTGTCGTGAAGTAAATTAACACCCTAGTATATATAAAATTGGAAAGAGAGGCCTTAGGCAAAAATATGGAATTTATTCTTCTTTTTTCCTCTCCAACTTTAGTCAGCGGGAAAACAATAGAAACAGGTAGAAGCTATTCGATTATTCTGAATATCATTGCATGGTGCAGTGCAACTGTATGGAATCTATATGTATGGTTAGGCTCTCTTCACATCTATATATCTAAAAGAACAATGGTTTCATGCTTTTGATATGATTGTCTAAATGGAGAACCAAAAAAATAAACAAAGAAATTTAATAAACTTAGAAATGGTTCTGTTGTGTGCATTGTGGGGCTCTAACTTTTTTCTCTTATAAGCTAACTCGAATAATGAACAGAATTGGCAGTGCTATGTGTTTGAAATCAAGTAGGGTGACTCTGGAACATGATGTGAGAGCAACACTTCATCAAGTCAAACAGAACATACCTATTTATATTTATATATAAATACATCTATATATTTTTTCTTATATTATTGGGAATAATGAGCTCATATATGCAGTGGCTAAAAAGGAGTGATCATGATACACAGGAATCTAAAGGCATGAATGATAATCTAAATATTTTTTGATGTTTGATATTGTGTTTGAATTTTTCTAACTCAGGAAATTGTACTCTAAGAATTTTAACTTTTCATGATTCTAAATTCAAGTAGAACCCACCTGATAAGTAGTTTTTAGATATCTATGAATGTGAAACACTTCAAAATTATTATTTATTTTTAAAAAAATCTTAAATCAATAATTTTTTAGTTAATGACTTATTTTGTTTTTGAAACTTATAATATAAAAACGAATGTACATATATCAAACTATAAAATAATAAATAATGTTTGTTTATTTAAATAATTGATATGTAAAGCTTTTATTTCATTACTTTAGTTTAAAATAACAAATGAAATATTATTAAAAATAAAATAAAGATATTTTGTATTTTTTAAAATTATACTAGATTCTAGTATTTAATAATTGTATTTTTTAATTTTGTTAAAAGTATATTTCATAAATAAAATTGTTTATAAATTATAATCTAAAGGAAAATTTAACAAGTTTTTAAGATGTCATTTTCTATTTATAATTATATTATTTATTATTTTGATAAAATATATTATTATATTAATTTTATGAAATTATGAAAAACTTGATAGATTATTATGCACAACAAAACACGGTGAAAGTTTTCAGACTATTAGATTACCCTTTTCAATTTTTTCAACCATAAGAAAATTGTGAACTCTTTATACCAAACCGTCCCAAAGAACTTTGAGCTTGTGTAATAATTCATCATTTGTCAACCTTAAACCAATGGGGGAGGAAGGATATGTGAGATTCTGATGAATTAAAGTCCTATTCATGCATCATGGTCAATTTATTCTTCTTTCAATGGAAATTGGAGGATGTCAAATACATGGATAGAAGGAATTTTAGAATTAATTTATGTGGTCATTCACTCATTTGAATCCGATGTCGCTCCATAAATTTCACTATACAAAATGTTAAAATAATTTTAATATTAGAAACTAATAGTAAAGTCAAAATTAATAAACTAATGGATTTATAGTATGAATACTTTTGCTCCATATAAATCGATTGATTAGCAACCATCTTTGATTATTTTAAATAATATTTACATTTAGAGATCTGCGGCATAAATATTTAAGTTCATACTTTTGTTGTACTTAAATATTTAACTTATTTTGTTTTAGTGCATAAATACTTAACATTTATTTTTTGTTACAACTGTTACTTTTTCTCATTAAGTAACAAATACCAAACTTTTTAGTTAAAAATATTTACGGCATAAATACATAAGCATATGTAATTGTTTCACTTAAATATCAAACTTTCAAAAAAATCAATTCTTAAAAGCTATGTATTTAAGTGCAACATTTACATAAACTTAAGTATTTATGTCGTCAATATTCCTATTTAAAAAGTTTGGTATTTGCCCCTTAACGGAAAGAAAATAACGGCTGCAAAAAAAAATAAACGGTAGGTATTTATGCCGTAAAAAAAAGCTATCAATTTTAAATAAAGAGAACTTGAAAGAAAAATGAAAATGACACCGAGTTTTACGTGGTTCAGGTTATAAAACAACCCTAGTCCACGAGTCTATTATATTGAGATGTTTGAAGCTTGAGAGGTCAAGCTTCAATGAAGATTTTTGGCAGTGTATATGCTGCTCAAATTACACAATCGTTGAGCCCCTTACAATGGGGTATCCCCGCCCTATTTATAGTGGCTGAGAACAATTAAGTGGGACTTTAATAATTATTATCCCTTATAATGATGGGATCTTAGTCCCAAATATTACAATTCTTGTGATAATAAACAGGAAGGCCTATATAGATCGCATGGGGCTCATTTACCAGGTATCAGCCCACCACTTTTTAGGAGGACACGCCGTTGACAGTGTCAAAGAGTGGCTGCACATCTTCTCATGTCAGGCGACGAATTGGGACATGCTATTGTCTCAAGTACGGAAACGACACTACTACAAGCGGGGTGTGTCACGTGTCAGGAAGTTGTGGTGGTCCAAAGATGTTGTGCTTGACAGCAAGCATCATTCTCCGGGGGCAGAGAACCATCATACTATAACTCTTCGGCTAAGCGGCTAAAGAATACCTAGCAGGATCCAAAGAAGCCTTCTCCGGGGTTGGGGCATGCTAAATAACCTCCCAAGTACTATGAACACTCAACGAGTGCCACGTGTCGAATTGACGAAAACACGGACAACAATAAGTTATGTATTTAAGTGCAACGCATCCATAAACTTAGGTATTTATGTCGTCAATATCTACTATTAGAAATATAGGCTTTTACTTCATTTTTTACACATTTAATATAAAAAAAAAAAAAAAACTGAAGTAAAAGCATTTCAATGGGTTTTTACTTCGCTTTTGAGAATGGTAGTACATAAAAAAAAATGCTATTACTTCGGTTTCTTAAAAAAACGAAATTAAAATAGAAAATAGACAAGGGTCATGTTTGGTTTGCACACTATATTAGGGTTTTTCACTTCGGTTTTTATGAAAAAACCGAAGTGAAAAGTGGAGCAAACCAAACGCGACCCTGAAAGCTTTTACTTCGGTTCTTATACAAAAACCGAAGTAGAAAGGGGACCGAAGTAAAAGAGTTTTAATACCCTTAATATATAGCTCCCGCGGCTCATTCGTCTCTCTGAAGCAAAAATCTCAAACGCCAAACCCAGAAAACCTCCATTGTTGTCGTACCCCCACGAGGGTTTCACAAAATATACCATTTTTTAATGTTTTTTTTACCATTTGAAACCATTTTTCTTACTTAAAAACATAAATATTAGTTCCATTTTTATTTTTGAGGAAGAAAATAAAGACTTTGGGTGTGGGTATTTTTAAGGTTCAAAAATGTGTATCGTTATTGGACTTTGACTGGTTTTCTTACATTAAAATAAGTTCTTGAGCTTCAAAAAATGTATGAATCACTAAATCTTTGTTTGTATGATTTTTTTTTTATTTTCTATATTATTTTCAGATTTCTTTTCTTATAGATATAATGTGTTTATTATATATAGGTTTTAGAGTTGCTAATATTGATTTAGAGGTTATTTTGAGCATCAAAGAAGGTTTGTTACCTTAAAACTTTGTTTGTGTTAATTTTTTTTTTATATTATTCCGAATTTAATACTTATTTTTTAGTATATTTGTGTTATATTTTTTTTATTTATTTTGTTATTTTGTATAATGTTATTAATTATATATATATTAGTAAAATTTTAAAATTGTTGTGACTTACTATTTAAATTTCTAAACATAGCTTCAATAGGTAATGTTGTTGCCAATGTTAGAACTTGAAATGTTTGGATTATTAGTGACATTTGTTTTTTATTTTCTATAACTAGCTAGCTTGATATGTTGTTTGATGATTATATAACTAGTTTAATTAATTATGTAATTGATTTTTATTTGTTTTTGTTTAAGCTTTTTAGTAGGGTTGTTGATTTAGTTGCCAATTCGGTATTGATTTTGGGTGACTTCAAGAGTAATATTGGAGGTGAGTAATCTTTAAATTTTATTTATTACTATTGCAATATTTATTTATAAAATTAGAGTTAAATGATGCATGTTTTACTTTAGTGAAGTAGGTTCTGAGAAATTTGTTGTTGGCGGTGATATAAGGATGGAATTATGTATGTTGATTTTGTGTTTATTTGTGTTGAATTTATATATAATTATAAAATTGGGATATGTTACAAAAACAAATGAAACTCTGCCAATTTTTTATAGATTTTATTAATTGTTTTCCTTTTTCAATTTGCATACTATGTCGATATATTTTGTGTGTTATTTACAGGTTTTTAAATTTTTAGAGATGTTAAAATGCAGTTGTTATGCTGCCGAAATTTTGAAGAAATAGTTGTAAGTGCTTTAAAGCAAATAGAATTTTTTTTTAAGTGTTGTTACAAGTTACTAATTTAATCTATCATTGGTTTGTTTCCTAGAATGAACTAAATGACAAAGTTACTAGTAGTCAAATTATCGCCAAGGGTCGAGAGGACATCTTGCCAATCCAACAAGAATAGTTAAGCCGATTGATGACTTAAATTTATTAGTAAGGCTATTTTGTTTATACATACATTTAGTTTTATGTGAATCTATATATAAATGTTTAGGTTATTTTACTTAATTACAATTATGTGAATGTATATATGAATGATTAGGTTATTCTACTTAACAATTATGTGAATGTATAAATATTTAATTTTATAAGAATTTTAATTTTAAGTGTATAAATTTTGTGATTTTTATTTCTATTATAAATTAAATGAAAATAAACCAATTCCAATTGTAAAAATATATATAAGGGATATTTGCGGCATAAGTACCCAATGTTTGAGTTTTGTACGCGACATAGACCCAATGTTTATTTTTAGTGGCAATAGTATCCAAAGTCAATAAAAGTGTAATTCCGTCAGCCTCCTCCGTTAGGTCTCCGTTTCGTGATGACTGGACCAACACATGTCACTCCGTGATTGGTCCAGCTCAGTAATATTTTAAAAATAATTATGATTTGGACCAATAAAAACGTGACACATGTCTGCCTAATCAGCTCATTAACAGACCTAACAGTTGAGATTGACGGAATTACACTTTTACTGACTTTGGGTACTATTGCCACTAAAAATAAACATTGGGTCTATGCTGCGTACAAAACCCAAACATTGGGTTCTTATGCCGCAATTATCCCTATATATAACTATAAATTCATATAATTAGACTATTTAAAAAAATTACGGCAAAAAATATATATAAAAATAGAATTGGGTCATTTAAAAATAATTATTAAAAAAAAATGGGCTTTCTACTTCGGCTATTATTTAAAAACCGAAGTAGAAACCCCACTTTCTACTTCGATTTTCACCTAATAACCGAAGTAGAAAGTCGGGATTCTACTTCGGTTTTTATATAATAACCGAAGTAGAAAGCCTATTTTTCATTTCGATTTTTAACTACTTTTTACTTCACTCCGAACTACTGCGGTTGCGAATTTTAGCGAAAATCGAAGTAAATCCAGCTTAAAAACATTTTTTTCTTGTTGTGATCCCTTTACATTTATTAAAAAAAATCAATATCAATATGAATATCTCACTCTCACACTATGCACGAAACAACGCTTTGGTCATTATGGTCACCGTAAGCTAGAAAGTTGTCGCTAGAAGTCCATTTTTAGCAACACACAAGAAAAAAAATCATCCATATAGGTTCCGGGGATAACAAATGTAGTCCTAAAACTAAATGTGCTCCAATTTTTCATATTTTAAGACATCTAGCGATGAGATTTGTAATTATTAGGAACAGCATTGTTTCAAAAATAAAATAAAAAATGTATACTGATTAAAAAATACAAAAATATATATTAATAACAAATATTTACATTGGCTTTTAATTAACTAAAACTATGTGTCTTAATTTAAGTAGAAATTATTAAACCTAAATCTAAGATCTGGCCTCGGAAAAATCCTGCTCGAAAGAAGGTATAGACTATTGAGAAGATCCAGTTTCTGAGGCTCCTCGTAGGCTAAGAATCTCAAACCCAATGGCTCGTAGGAGTGATCATCAACAGTAGGCTGGTCAAATAAATTAAAAAAGACAAAAAGAAAAAACCTATAAACTAATTAATTACATATTCCTTCTCTGAATTTAGGTGAATCTAGCCTCTATTTAACGCACAATGAGTGCCACATCAAGTCTTTATAATTATAGGAATGTGCCCAGTCTAAAAGTTCCACTATAATATAAAACAAAAATGTATGTATAATTATTAAAATTATTTAATCAAAAATATAAATGAAAAAAAAGTAAAAAAGTAATTACCATTTTATATCGTCAACCTACTAAAGATTGGGAATACTGTAGGCTCCCATATTTAGCTTCATTTTATTGCCAAAGTTAATCATCAAAGGCCTCCGCAAATAATTTGTGTAAATAATGTAATTATGTTTTTAGTAATTATCAAATTAATTAAATAATGTGAATTAATTAAACTACAGAATGGTAATTAAATATTTAAACAGATGTCCGTTCTGTCGGGACATAATCCAAACTTGTCACGACAGAAATTGAATATAATAAAAAGACAGTGCAAAAACAATTAAAGAACACAACGAATTTTTACAAGGTTCAGAAACCCTTTCGCATAACCTACTCCTTGGGGCCACGCCCAGAGAATAAAATCAATTAATAAAGAATCACAAGTACAAAATATTGACTTATACAAAACAAGACTCCCTCTTGAGATTTGTCGCAACTTTGTTGTACTTCTCTTCACCAATTTGATTTTGATCCCTTCAATGGCCCACGAGTGCTTGCATCCTCCTGACGCAAGGCTTGTAAAAATCCTCTCCCGGAGATTATAAAATTGTGTTCAAATTACAAAGTGTATTCACTCATGAACGTGGTATAAACTCACGACAAATACTAAACACTCATTTTTACTCAAGATCATGTGAATACTATGATCTTGAATACAAAGAAGGAACTCTCACAAATATTACAATACACTTACAAATTATGCATCTTAGAGTTCACTTTTTCTCAAAGCCTTAGAAACCTATTTATAGAGTCAATTTCGTTCTCATAAAGGCTAAAAATAAATCTCCTAATAAAGGCAAGAATATTTGAAGATATTCTTGATTGATGAAGAATTACCTTTTTTAGAAGATGCTGATCCGACAGAGACGATTTTGGTGGAGACGGCTAATACCTGTGTCAGATCAAAATGTTCAAGATAGAAATAATAATTAATGACAGCAAAGATTTAGTTTCCTGAATTTTATAATTTTGAGCTGCACGAAAATATTGTTAGGAAAATATGTTTTATTGCTCAATGGAAATATGGAAAACCAAAATACAACTCTATGCAAAAAATACAATGGACAAAATGATTGATTAAAAGAATATTACAACTGAATTGCTCAAAATACAAGTAAATAGAAAGATGTAGAAGAAGAAGATTACAAACTCAATACTATAATAATACAAGTAAAAATGAAGAACAAGAGGAACAAAAGAATGAAAACACAAACAAACTCTCACACTACCAAAGTGTAGAGTAGTGGGGATCACCAACTTGAACAATGTTTAAAACATTTGTCCAAAAGCTTATTTCCCCCTAACTCAAGCACTAAGGGATCTCTCACAGATTTTTGGAAATGCTTTCTGGAATAATCAAGCCTCAAGGTGTATTTTCCAGCCAAGTGCTTTTTGGATGAAAAATGGTGTGTCATATAAATGAGCATTAGACTCCTATTTATAGAGTTGGAGATACCCCTTTGAATTTCAAATTCCACCAACCCCCATGGTTGTTACCAATGTTTAATTAGATGTTTATGGAATTAAAACGGATATTTGGGATGTTAGAACCGTTCAATTTGGAAAAAATTGAAAATTCCCATAGGTTGTCAGCCTCTCTGGCCGCGGCCACTGGCCTCTGTCCCCCAGGCCGCGGCCAGGGAAAGACAGTGGCCACGGCTACAGCCTTTTTCAGCCAAAAATGTGATTTTTCCAAAACGTCCCAAATCCTTTCCCAAATGATTTTGTATCCTCCAAACACCTATTGGGTGTTAAAAACATGTCTCCAACAATCATATATCATCATGACTTTGTGAAATCTAATCTCAAATGTGTAACATATAATATACACATTATTGGGTAATATTTGGGAGATACAAATTTGTAACTGATTTTGTAACTCCAAAATATGCCACATTTGGGTACATACATGTGTCCAATTTTGTGACTCTCAATAATATGTTACAAGGTGTGACAAATCACATTTTGTCATATTATTTAATCTAATATTATATTATATGAAATAATATAACAAATATACAATTAAATATTCCAGAAATGACTTTGAGTAAGTACTGAATATTTGCAAGATATATCTTCCCTTTATAATCAAATTGTGATAATATAAAGCTAAATAAGGAAGCTAAATAATCCAAAAATCACAAGAAATAGAAAGTGAATTCCGAAAATCACAATAAAGGGAAACAAAAATTGATCTTTTAATTAAAAAGATATTTCTATAAAATATGCAAATTTTAGGATTTACAATCTCCCCCTTTGGCAATTTTATAGACAAAGCATATCTATTTTTCAAAGATCCCTCCAAAACACAAGTGAGTGCTTTAAATTCACAAGAGTCACAAAATGACTCCCCCTGCCAAAAATAACCAAAGCACAAGACAAAAACAGTTAACAAAAACAATGAACAATTGCAGGTCAACTAACATAATCAAAGTACCAAAAATAGAGTTACTCTCTTTCCCTCTCATTGTCTAAGAAAATGCCAAAGAACACAAGAAACGAAACCAAAAGAAAGACATATCAAGTGTTAGCACCTTAAGGTGCCCAACACTACATGAGGTGACACCCTATGGTTGGTTAGCGATACCTCATAATACTTATTAAATTCAAATGTGTGAGATCCGATATATTAGAATGCACCAATAGCGGTATGCCACATCCTTGTCGTGTTGGACACCAGTGTTACCCCTTAGCATTTCTCTTATGAAAATACCTTCACTCCAAGGAGTTCAAAATACTCCAGTGCCTTTTCACAATGTTGAATCAAAGTTCCCTTTAGAGAATGAGTCAATCCAATTTTGTCCAAGTGCATCTTGAGGTCATTCTTCCACTCATTATAACAAGCAACATAAGAACGATGGATATCGCAAATGTAGTGGTAAAAATATGCTTCACGCTCTAACATACTTAAGGCCTAAAAGTGAAGTCAGACGGGCCAATCGAGCTCACTTTAATATAGGCAGCCCATATTAGGATTTATGCCCAAAAAACATGTGTAAAGACATTTTATTTACTAGAAGTTAATAAAAGTACATTTTTCTTATTATTGAATATCTTAGATTATTGTTTGAATAATTAACATAAATATAAGAAAATTCCATATTTAATTATGAGAGTATGATCTTGTATGAGAACGAAAGGATTAAGACAAAGTCATCAACATATATTAAAATGTGGAATATAATCAATGGTTGCTAGTATGGTTTGCTAAGTATTTTTTTAATGCGTGATCAAGATCCGGATAGTTGATGCGAATAGACATCTTAGTAAATGTACTATATATAATTGGATTATATATAACAAGACCGATGTGAATTAATTTCTTTATAAACCTACCATTTGCCATAAAGATTTAGTTTATATCAAAATGATGATCATATATAGATCGGTCTAAATCTTGAGTAGTCATGAACTCATATTCACGTTTATTATATATTTTGATTCACTCGTCAAATGTATATTTGTATAATAAGGCTAATGACTTTTGTTTTGAAGATTCCATGACATGGGTAGCTGGGAACATGTTCTTAAAATATTGGAATTCAAGCTTTCCTAACAAATGGAATATTGGCTCTGTAACGCCCCAACTCCAGGGACCGCTACAGTGCACATTGCAAACAGTGCTAAACTCGCTAATCGAGTCTTTTGGCCATAAACGTGTAACTAAGCATGATTAGTGGTTTAGGGGTTAAAATTTTTGGTTAAGATATAACGTTTCACTAGAACGTTTACTGTATACATTGGGATCCCAAAAATATAATTTAAGAGTTTATTACAAGAAAGTGTTTACAACAGGCCGTTCTAAGCGGCAAAACAGGGTCCAGCCCTAGTTCCACTTTCAAACCTCGCCCAAGTATTGGTCGAGCAGCTGCATATGTACACGTCATCACCTAAGCCCTCCAACTCAAGGATGGCCCATCTTCCTTTTGCCTTTACCTGCACCACAAAGCACCAGTGAGCCGAAGCCCAGCAAGAAAAATCATATGCTCATAAACAGTCATATCATGATACCAAATCATATCTGGCATGCCTAGCATTCATAGCTCTATTCAGCATGCAAATGAATTCAAACAGATGTTGGGGTATCCAGGATAAGAAATCCCGGCCTTCTGATTGGAGGACTATCAAGTCACCCCTAATCAGATGAGTGTCGTAACACTAGAGGTTCCGATAAACCATGCTGAGTGACCAACAAGCAAGTCACTAATTCAAGTGGAAGGGTGGTTGTTGGGTAAGCCTCTAACCTTCAACAGGTTCTGGTAAACCATACTGAGTGACTGACAAGCAAGTCACTAATTCATATGGAAGGTTGGCTGTTGGGTAAGCCTCTAACCTTCAACAGGTTCTGGTAAACCATACTGAGCAACCAACAAGCAAGTCACTGGGGCCTCAGTGCCCAAAGCCATGCATATGATGATCAAAATGATCATACAGAGCTCATAGCTCTGATCAGATGAGTGAATATCACTTTGAGGTCCAGGTAAACCATACTGAGTGTCTGACAACCAAGTCACTAGGGGCCCAGTGCCCATAGCCGTGTAACAACACCGTTACCTAGGCTTTCCTGCAATGGCTCTAAATGACTAGCCCTTGGCTAGATAAATGCTTGTTTATATTCATCGAACTTGAGGTCGGTCCTGCATTAATGCTCTTTGAATCATTCAATGCAGAGGGTCGATTAGGTCCAATCGACATAGCTTGCACTAAACACACTAGGGTTGTCATGACTAGTGAGTTAGCACAACGTGACCAGTGCCCAGTACCACTGCCGAACCTGACTAGTGAGTCACGGCTTCACAGTTGATACTAACACCTTTGCCAAACCTGACTAATTAGTCAGTACCATGCACAGGTAAGCAATGCTATCAATGTGTATCATATGCCAATTATCCAAGAACAGGGCATTCAGCATGCTTACTAAACAGTTGCTAGCATAATTATGATCATGCACAAACTCAGAGACTCAAGCCCTGACCAATCTCATATTCATCATTCATGGCATGCCCTAATCATATGTTTCTCGTGCATCACATGCATCACACTTAATCATCCAGCATGCCTCAATAATAATCATATGCAAATGGGCAAGATTGTCAAGCATTCATTATGCTATCAATGTTTACATTTAAACATCCAACATGCATCAATCATAGCCATGCATGTCACATATGGGGTGCAGTTTTCTTACCTTGGATTCGAGCAAGAATTAATAAAAGATACGACCTTTGAGAACGATCAGTCCTTTGATCCTTTAACGGTCACCTAGTCATAACCAAAAATATAGAATACCATCAATGAAAATGGAAGCAAAGGTTTCCAAACCAATATCTAGCCTCCGGGACATCAATCCACACTTAACCGGGTAGTAGGATCGACCCCGAGGCCTTAATCTAGCATCCCCAAGTCAAAAACCTATTTCTGGGAAAATCTGCCCTGATGGGCCGTGGCTCACCATAGCCATGCCGCGGCTCACCCTCAGACAGAGGCAAAAACTTGCCCAGAAGCACACTCAGGCCGCGGCACATTACGCAAACCAGCAACAGTCAGATTTTCTTCCCCTGCGTTTCCCTCGAAACCAAACCTACAAACCAGTCCTAAACCTCAACCTAACACCCAATACAATCACCAAACACCATCTACAACACACCCACATCAAAACCCAAGTTAAACATCAATTAAACTTCCATTAATTCCAACTAACCACCAAGAAATCACAAGCTGAAACTTAAAAGAAAACAGAGTATAATCAGACTTTCATGGCTGAGTTTCCTTACCTCAAGCTCGGTTTTCAAACCCCTTCAATGGCTGATTCAAGTTCCTAAGCTCAACCCTTGATTTCCTAGCTTATTCCTTCAAATTGGCTTCAAAATTCCAAAGGGGAAAAGAAGGAAAATGGTGTACGGCAAAGAGAGAAAGATGAGGATGATAATGCTCTGTTTTGGTTCTGTTTCCACAGCCTTCCAAACCCCAAAGCTGATATAAATCCTTAAGGTCAAAAGACCAAAATGCCCCTAGGCCAATTTAAAAGCTTCTAAACACTCCCAAAGGTAATTTCGTCATTTCCAACCTATACCGTTAATTATAATTAATGCTCTCCAATTCCTGCTAATCTCAACATTCTCAAATGCCAATAAATCATACCCCATTACCCTTTAATTCCCGGTAATGTTCTAATCATCAAAATGACCCCGAGACTCACCCCGAGCCTCGAACTAAATCTCGTTATGACTAGACCGAAAACTTGCATCTCATGATCGTCTCATGTTGAATGGCTCGAACCAATTCACATATAATGTGGTAAAATTATAATTCACCCATATGCATGAAATTACACAATCACGCCCCCAACGACCAAATTACCAAAATGCCCTTGCAATTAAAATATGAACCCATATGCATGCATTCACTATTATATAATAATATAATTCACATAAACATACATATAATCATTAAATACCATAATAAATCAATTATGGCCCTCCTAGCCTCCTAATCAAGGTCCTAAACCTTATTAGGAAATTCGGGGCATTACAGGCTCCCTTAAGGGTTAATTTTGGAACTGAATAATTATTGAGCTCAAATTTATAATATAATTATAAATTAATTGTTCACTAGTGAATTAACAGTACTTAAGGAATAAGAGGCAATTAGAAGGGTAAAATTGTAATTTTTACTAGCTCTAAATTGGCAGACAAAACTACATGAAGAGATATATTAATGGTCTACAAAAGATAATTCTATAAATATAATTCTATTTGTAGACCAGTGGACGACCTAATTTTTCCAACTCTTTCCAAAGGGTAATTCCCTTATTTTGCTATATCGTATTTTTGGCTTGCACTATTATTCTAAAATGCAGTGAGTGGGTCGCTCACCGATGGTGTGGTGTGGCACCACAAACTTGCAAAGGTAAGGAAAGATGGTGGTCTATGTGCGGAGGTTGGTTGGGATTGAAAAAGAGAGAGAGAGAACGAGAGAAAAGGGAAAATAAAGAAGTGGCAAGGAATAAGAGAATTTTTGGGTGATATACCAAACCAACAATGACACCCCATCTCCGAAATACTTCTAGTGACGAATTTTTTCGAAGTCATTGCTTTTTTTTTTTTTGGGGGGGGGGGGGAGTGGCATGTATTTTACAAGATTTTGTTATTGGTAATTAGTGGTAGAATTGGTTAAATATTGTAAACCAAATAATTAAACATTTCATACATACATGTTGTTGACCCAAATTTCTCGTCAAATACAAAGTAAAATGAAAGTTCATAGAAAATTGTAAAGAAAACTGGAGGATTTTTACGTAGTTCAGCTGTTAATGAGACCTAGTCTACGAATCACTTGAATTGATGAAGGCTTGCCGGAATCACAAGCCTCTTAGGGTTTATAGTTTGGATAGAGGGGAGTCTTGCTCCAAGGTAACAATGGGGGTTGAAAATAGAGTTTCAAATCCTTACAAATAACCCCTCAATGCCAAAACGGATTAAGACAAATGATTAAGTAAAGAAAAACGATAATCATCCGATTAGGTGGAAGTCATGCATGGGATGCATGACATGTGTCAACGAGAGGGAGGATTTGTGCTTGATTTGGAGAGGTCGGCTAGAATGCATTGGCCACACAAATGTCCCTTTCTCAAGAAAAGGTGTGGTCCCCCGTGCTAAGGAAAGAGGGGGAGAGGACCACGGGGTGGTAGTACAACCACTCGATTGTCACTATGCGCAGGAACGTGGTGCGTCAAAATGTCAGCAGTAGGTGGGCACACGAGACTGCTGGGTGCATCTCTCGTGGGCCATGCCTTCTAAGAAATCCTCTGGGGTGTCCCTTAGGGATACTTCTCGGGCTCGTGAGAAATTGACACGCAAATATGCTCTCGACTACATCCTTGGAGGCCACCTTGACATGTCTTCGCTGGCAGGTTACCAAAGACATGTTCTCGGGTATCGAGTAGTCTATGACCAACCTCTTCCTCCAATCTCCCCTTTTGGCCAGCCAATTATTCAGATGAGTACTGATTATGTGTCAAGGATTGCTGATGGGGCACCATCCTCGTAGAAAAATCTGAAACATATATAATTAAGAAAGTTAATTTATTATATATATATATATATATAAAACCCTTTTTAAATAAGTTGTCTAACTGAGTACATAATAAACTAATCAAGAAATACACTTGTGATCAGTTTTGATCAGCATAAGCAAAATAATATTATTAATGAAACTCGTTTCATGCAAATATATTATGTAGTATTATAGAAGCCTTTGAAAGACCGAAAGGTCAACCAGAATCAATTCATAACAAGTGGCTTGACCAATATGCTATTGTGGCAGTAAAAGAGTGAATATATCATTTGTACTTTTTGACCCTTTTTTCACATATCTATATTTGTATATAATATTATATATACGAAACATTTTGCATAATCCAAGCTGTCACTGAGAAAACGACACCGTTTATATGGATGAAGATTGAAGATTAATGGATATGGTTGCACCGTTCTAATTGCCAGAATATATTCTATAACATGAGTGTGTGTCGAAAAAGAAGAAAATAAAGTTATGAAAGGCAATTACTACTTCCAACTTTCATGGCTATAAATAGATGTTTGGAAATGGAGTTAAAGGCATCACAGCCAAGAATAATAGATAAATATATATAGAGGGAGAGAGAGAGAGAGAATAGCTAAGGAAGAGTAGAAGTCTTGTGTGAAGATGAAGAGCCATGTTTGGTAGCCAAGGATGACTTGCCTAAATCCTGATCTAGGGTAGGTTAGAATGAACATGAGTATCCAAACAGGAGTTTTGAGCAAACTAATTAAGTACCCTTTTGAGCTGGTTTTTTGGGCAAGCTCCTTTGGCTATTCTGACTGGTTCTTGTCTATCATGCTAGACTTTTCCTCTCTTCCATTTCCAATATCTTTTTCTGTGGAACCTGTTGCAGCTGATCATTAATGCATGAGTAGAGCAATATATATGTATAGTATATATTTCTTCAGGTAATATATATATAATATATATTATATTGTATGCATTTTACATTCAAATATTATAATATTATGTCACTTTCTCATGTCATTTATAGCATGTTTTGCTCAAATGCCTTTTAACTTTAATGACAAACATTAGTTTAAAATGTCATGATGATAATACTATGTAGCAGGTGAAACATGGAATTATTTATATTTGACATTGCAATATTTCACTTAAAGATAGTTTGAATTTGTGCTTACATTCTATTTTTATGATAACATATTCGGAATAAACAGAACATTCCAAAACTTTTAGTTTAGTACTGAACACACATTGTTTTAACAGTGTAAAATGGTACAAAATTTTCCCCAATCATTGTCATCCTCTGTCTAAAAACTTTGAATAAAAATGATTACCTTACATTGTGTATTTCTATGGAACACCATATGTCTAACACTACTTGATATGGTATAAAATGATCTTCATAGTGATATTAAAAAAAAAAAAAAAATTTTTTGCTATTTAAAATGATGTATAAATTTTAATTGTATATTCAATTTAGAATTCGACAAAATAAATTTTTTGATTAGCTGTCGTTGTCCATAGTTACATTCATTAATTTTCCATAAAATAATCTTACAAGAACGATGTATTTTGTCAACTATTTTTCTTACTTTTCTTTTTACTTCTGTTAGAGAATTTGTCCAACAAAAAAAACTTTTGTATTATAAATACTAAATAGCAATGTTAAAAAAGTGTCCAAAAAATCAATTAATGTATTATATATATTAAAAAAAAAAGTGAAAAAAGTGGACATATGTAACCCAGCCCACAATATGAGCTAAATTATGGGCCACAGACTAGACGGCCCATGTAGTTGTCTACATAGCCCGATCATGAGTTCGCTTCCATTCCATGTCTTCATCACTAGTCAGCGGCACATTATGTGTTTTGACGAGAGGAAATTACATCATGATAATTTTTTATAAACTTTGAAATATATGGAAATTTTTTTTTTAAAGTTTTTCATGGCATATTTTTATGGGAGATTTTTTTTTATATATTTGTAAAATTTGATTTGTAGATCATATTTTATCTTTTATATTTTTTTTTGTATCTATGTTTTATTATTTTGAGATTATTTTTTATAATTTTAATTTATTTGGGTTAATTTTTATCATTTCTTTTGACTAAATTGCATACTTGTGCACAATTATTTGAAAGCACAGCAGAACAAAAAAATGAAACTGAAACCAAACGTTGAATGTGTCTACGAATACGTTCTTTACGAGGGTGACTCCATTTCTGGGAATTTTGTTGTTGTCGACCATGATATTTTCTAGAACGCCGATCACCCTGGCATCGATTTCACGGTAAGTCTCTCTCTTTTTCTCCTCTTTAGTTATTGGCTATCTTTTTCTAACATACGCGCTTATATTCTTTCAAAGGATTGAATCGAAATATTTATTTTTGGAGTTTCTGTGTTGAATTACAAAGTTTTGTAATTTGATCTGGGTTTGCTTTGGTTTCAACGGATTATTTGGGAACCTTTGGCAAAACTCTAGAATTTGAATTTTTCTCTCTTTCTTTCGGACCCACTGATATAAATATAAATTGGAATGTTATGGAACCCAAATCTGAGATGTGATGCCGGAAATGATATATGTGGAAATTTGATGCATTTTTAAGGGATACTTCATCAAGAAATGAATGTAAAGCTATTAGCTACTTCGTTATTGAGAACTGAGAAGCAAGTGTTCATGTTGTCTTGAGAACTGAGAAACAAGTGTTCATGTTGTCTGTCAATGTCAAAAAAAAAAAAAAAGATGTTGTCTGTCAATGCAACCTATGCACGTTTTTTTTTACTCTTCTCTTTTGACTAAGTCTACTACTACCAGTTACCACCTTCTTCTTCTACTATTACTTCTTAGATTAATATTTTATTTTCTACTATTACTTCTTAGATTAATATTTTATTTTATGAGGTTTTTATTTAGGTTTGACTAAATAATTAGTTATCAATCAGTTAGGGTAACCGGTTACCTTCTACTTCTTCTTCTTTTTTACTGGATGTATTCTGCTCTGTTTTTTTTTCTTCCAAATCTGTCAGTAACCAGTTACAATTCACTCGAGTACTTACCATGACAGTTAAAATTGATAGTAGTAACTAGTTACTGCCACATTACTAAAAAATCTAAATTGATAATCGTAACTAGTTACAGCGAGGTTTGAAAAAAAAAATCAAATCTACAAAAAATAATCAATTGTTATGGTACCTGGTTGCATAGTCAGGTGTCAAAACAAAATCAAATCTAAACAAAAGAATCTAAATTAATCGCTATTGTAACTGGTTATACCTAGGTTTAAAAAAATCTTATATGAATAAAATGATTCAGGCGTCATGGTACCTGGTTACTTAATCAGATTTGGAAAAAAAAAAACCAGAAAAATCAAAAGTTTTGTTTGCTTGTTTTTTTATTTCTTGTACTTGTATTCTAAATAAATTTTGTAAACCTATCGATACATTTTTTGAGCAAACGTTCTAGTTCTATTTCTTTAAATAATTAATAAACACATAAATATTTATGTTAGAACCTTATTTGATGAACGCTTGGCTGCTAAACCTATTTCCAATTGATCTAAACATCACAGAGAAGAACTTTTTGACAACTTTTGCCATTTCAACCAAAAAAACTAATCAGTTAACCTAAGCTTTCATATGTTAAAAGTACCCTAAAATATTCAACTACCTAGCTTCTTATACTACCCTAGTCTACACTAAATAATAGCAGTCAACTTTTCTTAAGTACATTTTTTAAATCAAATCAAATATGAAGTCAAGTACATGGTTACTTAAACAGATTTAGAAAGAAAAAAAAATCCAGAAAAATCAAATATGAAGTCAAGTACCTGGTTACTTAAACAGATTTAGAAAGGAAAAAAAACCCAGAAAAATCAAATATGAAGTCAAGTACCTGGTTACTTAAACAGATTTAGAAAGAAAAAAAAACCCAGAAAAATCAAATATGAAGTCAAGTACCTGGTTACTTAAACAGATTCAGAAAAAAAAAAACCCCAGAAAAAATCAAATATGAAGTCAAGTACCTGGTTACTTAAACAGATTTAGAAAAAAAAACAAAAAAAAATCAAATATGAAGTTCAAAATCAGATGTGAAAAAGAAGAAAAATAATAATACTAGATTTGAAGAAAGAAAAAGAAGAATAAGACAGACCGAATAAGAAGAAGAAGAAGAAGAAAATCAGTTCGTCGTCGTCGTCGGAGGCAACGGCGGAGGTAGCATCGCCGGAAGAAATTTGAGGAGAGATCGTGAGGAAGAAAATAAGAAATGAGGAAGAAATGGGGAGGAGAAAGAAAGAAATGAGATGAAGAGAGAGAGATCGTGATGAGAGAAGAGAAAATAAGATATGGTAATTTATTTACCATATTTTAAACTTTTTTTCCAAAACTTACACAATTATTTTTTTTCTCATAAATTTAGAAACTATATATATTTTTCCCATATTTATATTTATGTAAACTTCTCATTTGACAAACACACACTTGTTTGACTAAATCCAATATTATAATCAAAAGGAACAAAAAAAAAGTTTGAATTTAAGAGTTAAAGATACAAATCATTAACATATATTTACATATTTACTAAATTATTTTTTTAATTAAAATTATATTATTGTATTAGTTCTTACTCACACCAATCAAATAATTTTAATTTAAGAACATAAGAACTAATACAATAACACAATTTTGATTTAATTAATAGGTACAAATTTATTTTAGTAAATATGTAAATATGTATTAATGAATAATATTTTATTAATTCATATATATTTTTTAATTCATTATTTAAATTAATTTACAAATTTTATTTAAATTTTATAATTTTAAAATCAATTAAAATAATTAATAAGTCCTTAGGAACATGTTCACCAATATGTTAATGTAAGCGACTTTTATCTTAAAAAAATTATGGATTTAAATACTATCATATCAAAATATGAAGGAATACTATATCAAAAATCAGATATTTTTGTCGCTGATAACCTAATTATATATTATACTAAGGTATGACACTAGTAGAAATTTGATAGATGTTATGTTATATTAACAAGTGGTCCTGATAATGTGGAAGTCATGAAAATTTAACTCCTTTATACTCAGGCCAGACCTAGTGTATATATTGATTTTTCCTCTTTTTGACTGTCTGAGAGTACTTCTTTTGAAGACTAGTGGTTCATTTACATAGGGGCCAATTTGTCCCATGTTCTTTTATTGAGAGGTGCAAAAAATGAGCTTTAAGGTTCTTGGAGATACCAATTCAATTCTCCAAAAAAAAATCCAGATTCTAGTTGCTTTTTCTAAAGGAATGGCTCAAGCAAAGTATTGAGTTTTTTTAATTTTGCATGAGATTAGATACCTCTTGGTTGTTAATATGATACCTTCTTGTGACTTTTGGCTCATTACAAAAAAAGTGTGACACTTTAATTTGTCAGGTTACAAGCCAAGTTAGTGAATTGGTAGGTATACATTAGATACAATAAAGACTCAATGAAAAACTGCCTTGTAGGGTTGTATTTGAAAAAAAAGAAAGAAAATAAAAGATTAATTGAATAACCATGTCATGAAGTAGTTGGTAGTAGTATATCAGTGAAGTTTTTTGTCATTTAGATACTAGTCCCAAAATTCTTCCATTCCTTGTATTTATGACACTTCAATGCACAGCTTCATTACTATAATACATTAATTTGTAAGGAATATCTCAAACCCATAATTTTAGACATTAATGTTGCACACTATACTTGAAACTTTATTGTTTTATTTATTGACTTGGTTATATACTCCCAAGTTGAAATTTGCATGATACAATTAATTTAGAATTCTCCTCATTTATTCAAATTTAGCTTTATTATTATTTTTAAACTTGGCTCCTCATTTAAATATTATGCAAGTGCTCACATGAGACTCGAACTTTAGACTTTGTGAGAGCAAACTGCATACAACAATATTTGTGCCATCTGGCAAGAACAAGTCTATCAAAATAGAACAATTCAACAATAAGCTAGATCAATATGTATGGCCTTTTTTTTCTGCTTTCAGCTTTTGGCTAAGAGAGGCTTACTTAACACAAGAGGTCTGTGTTCTTATGGAGATCCTTGAATATCAACATGGAAAAACAGAGGCCAAAATCTGTGTGACAAAGATCACTGAAATGTTCATAATGAAAGAAGGTTCTTATACATGTTCAAAACAATTCACAAGGCATGATTACAAATAGTATGAAATCTAATAGCCTAACACAAGGGCATCACGTCCATACCAAAGAAATCTGATGTGAGATGACCTATACAACATCTAATATACAAGTTTTTTTGGCATTTCCACTAGCAATTTTACCAAGCCAAGTTGAACCTACTGGCAAATTCAACTTCTTGCACCAAAGGGCTTGATATGAAACAAGTCCACAAAGAGAATGAGATGAGACACCTTCAGATATTCTCCTTCCTATGCCCATTTAAGTGGTGAGTAGTGGATGATGATTGGTACTACTAAACATCTGACAGCATAATTGGTACAAGAAAAAAAGAGATTCCTTAGTACTACATGTCTAATTGTAATGTGTCAACAACCCCTTCAATCAAAAACTGTGAACTCAGGTCTCACCACATATCACAACAAACAATGACAAATTAGTCTGTTTTCAAAAGCAAAGCAAAGGAAAAGAATAGTTATGTTTTAAATGAGATAAAGACAATACAGTTACAGAAGGAAGTTATGTAACTAAGTAACAAAAAGAGAATTTTATAACAGAAACTAATAATAAGAAGAAGATATTCAAAGCTGTTCAAAACAAAAACAAATGTACTTCTCTAATCATTATAACACATTCAGCTGAAGACATCTTTTCATGCATGGGAGATTATACCATAATTGGCCTTTCTATAACCAATAATTATGTTCGTGGGCATTTTTCCTCTTTCCTATTGTACCCTCCAAAGAACCAGGATGAGTCATTTCTTCATGTTTAACTAGACTACCACCATTCAAGTTATATAATCATGGTGAAACAACTACCTAAGAAAGAAGTATGTAAACCATCAAAAGTAATCAGAAGAAGAGAAACTACTCATTCAAAATACTACTGAAGTGGGAAAATTTTATATGAAAAAAGAAAAGAAAAGAAGGCTCAAACTAGTTTCACTTCAGACATGCACTTACATTGCCATGGCTGAAAAAATATTATATATTTTTCTTCCTTCCAAAGTACAAGATTCAGCAAAAATTGAACAAAAACTCATGAAAAGCCTTTCCCAAGTTTCTGAATTGCACAAAACATTTTCCTTCTTGAACCAACAGCATTTATGCCCATATCTTTGAGATCTTCCAAAGTTAACATTGGCAATACCTCATCATCAACCTCGTGTATTTCAAATACAGGAGCATAACGCCCTAGCCCTAATCCATTAAGCCAAACCCTAACCCCATCTTCCACATACCTTTCTCCCCCCCCTACATTTGCATTCCCATTCCCATTCCTATCCCCACATTTCCATTCCCTTACTTCGGTATCCGACGGCCCTGATAAGTCCACCCCATCATGGTGGTCAGGAACCCTAACCCTAATTGGTCTCCGATTACCATGATAAAGAATTTCCCTCTCGTTCCCATGCCCATCTACCCCCAAATTATCAAGAGAGTGAATTGGGCTTTGTTCTTTCAAGGGGCTTTCGGAATTTTCGACTTCGAAATCCCGATTCCCATCGTCAAGATCCTCTCCGGCGCTGTACTTCTCGTCCCCATCTCCGACCTCTGCTCCTCCAACGCCGCCACCACCTTCATCGAGCTTGGAAGAAACCCAATTGGATCTGACCCTTTTGGTGGCGACTGAGCCTCGTTTCTTCGAATCCTTGAGCTTCCAACTCCCAATAGCCATGGTTTCGAGATTCGCTTCTCGGTCCCTCTCGTCAACCGCCTCGAGACCGTCGTCCGTACCGGCGGAGCTGAAATTGATTAAAGGTCGAGTCTTGGAGGTCTTAACAGTGTCCCTGGTAGTCCGATTGTGGTTATGGCCGTGGTTATGGTGATGGTGGTGATGGTCCAAAGGAAGCTTCCAGTGCTTGGTGGTGCGCCGGACCTGGGAATCGTACGACGGGTCCCCTCCGATATCCCCTAATCGGACGCTAGGTCTTCGTTGTCGCTTCGATCCAACAGTCTCGGAAGAACCCATTACAAGTAATCCTCCTCCTCCTCCGCCGCCGCCTACAGGCCCGGGTGCTAAACCACTTATCCCAACTCCGACTCCGCCGCCGCCGTTGATCTGACCTTCCGGTGGCTTTAAGTCCGCCATGTAAAGAGAAAGTGAGAGAGATTTCTAGTTCCCAATGCAAACAAACAAAGTAGGAGGGTCTCTTTTATTTTATATTTTAAAATTTAATTGAATATTTAGGTGGGCTTTTATTTAAGTTTCTAGAGAGAGAGAAAGAAAATAAATTTAGTTCGTGGGCATTGAGGAGAGAGAAGGGAGTTTTGGAGTTTGAGGAGTGATGGAAGTGAAGTGAAGTGTTTTTCCAGAGGAAGAAGTTATGTTCTCTTGCTTTAGGAATTCGACACGTGTCTCCTTGTTTTGTTAAAAAACGACATCGTTTAGCTTTAACAAGAAGGAACTAAAATTTTTTATCATTATCAAGTGAATAATTCTTCATGGTTAGGACATAATTTTTTTAACTGAGTAAAGGCAATAGTGTTTTGATCTTTTTAATCTCATTTTGACAAAAATAATGATGTTTATTTATGATTGATTTTTGAACTAGTTAATTTATTTACTTTTAAGTTTGACTACTATTTTGTTAAATAATAGTAAATTCTAGAAGTATATAACTTTATTCTTAAAACTAATACTTTTATGTTTAGTATTAACAAACTCGTCGATTTTGACTAGCCTCAGTTAACCCTCGTACTACAATTATGCATGTGGTCTGTAATCACATAAGCAAACGGATCAAAATATAAAGAAAATACAATAAAATGACAAAATTTCAATAATTTCTATAATTCAGAAACATTTTTGTCACGAAAAAAAATCAAAAACTCTGCAAATGTCATAGTTTTGGAAAAAAATACTATTCGACCTATATATTAAAACTTAAGTTTTTATAAAACTCATTTTTTAAAACAATTATATTTTTTATTTTGTGACATGCCTATTTATATTAGGTCTTTATTTTGTTTTGGATTGAGGACAACAATAAAACAAGTGCATAATTCAAAAACCAAATGAAGGTGCTTTTGAGTGTGTCGATGAACAAGGTATTTTTTTTTTCTTCCTTTCTATCTCCAAGAGATATTTCACTATTTTAGTTAGACACACTTTTAATAGATAAAGCTCATTATGGACAAGTGCTTCTCATTGAGAAACACCCTCCCACAAATGTGGAAACATTCATTGTCAGAGTTCAAACTTATCCTGTCAAGCTTTAATTTCAAATCCTCATTTTTTTTTTATTATTATTATTATTTCCACAAATGATTGGAACCATAATAATAACATGCCTATACAACATTTGCTACCTATCAATAGAATTAGGAAGCCAATGCACTAAACTAAAAGACTCAAAGTTAATCTGCAATTTTATTTCATGGCCAAACTACCTACAATTTAGAAATGAGTTTGTGAAGTTTCTTCAAAGAGGTATGTGAAGACTGTAATTTAAATTACCCAACAAGTGAAAATATATGCAACTATAGATTTAAGCACAAACCCAACTAAATTTTTGCCAAAGAAGAAACTATAATGAATTTGGACCCGTAGAGGATAAGACAGTGACTCTTTCAAGTCCCATTAGTGAATTGTCATTGTCTTCATTTGAATTGGTGGCGGTGTGGTTCTTCTAAAGTCTCAGTAGTTCAATTTTCAGCAGTATAAATGATCAAAATATTACCAAAAGTGCAGTGTTTGGATAAGGAAATAGGTGGTCCTCGAGCCACTTGGCATCAAATACAAGAAATAAAAGCTGGAAATTAGAGCACAAGTAATACATATGTTTTGGACTTAATCAGCACCACATGTAACACAGCAAAAATGATGGAGATTGTGACTGTGATGGAAAATAATGTTACAGGAATGAAAAAGACTTTGTTATCTTACCACATCTAGAATAGAAGAAAAAGAATTGTTTTTCCACATTTTTATGCAGTTTTAAGACATACTAATCTCAGCCTACATTTTCCCTTTGACTACGAGAAGAGCAAATAGAATGGCTTGTTGGTATGGAAAAACTCACAATTTGTATTTAAAAAATAGGCTAGTTGTGATGCTCTTCGGAAAATGTATGAATACCTTCTGTTTCATCCATTGGTTAGATTGTACCAAATCTTCACCAAAAAAAGTTTCACTAATCCTGCAAAGTTGCTCCAGTATTTTCAAATTAAGATTTTGGCACAGTGCAGAGCATACCGTGTTCAGGGTTATGCTCCAAAGGGTACATAGTTGTGCCTCTTACATATTTCTGATGATCAATGGCAGCTTTTCTCACTTTTTCTATGTGATTACTTTTAACTTGTTTCGTTATGATTGAACATGCCCCCAGTGGGTCTCCAGACCCTGCTCCGGCCCTCCTATAGCCACGAAGGAAAACCAAAAAACACAAGTTCAAGCTTCAAGCAGCATTGTTATGGCCATAGACCAAAACAGACATAACCAAAAAAAAATCAGATAGGGTAAACATTATATGAAAGGTGAAAGAATGAGAAGCTTATGCAGCAGAAAATAAGTTCCATTATTGTGCCATAAATTTAGAGCAAAACCAGCATAAATTCCTCCTGATATGATTGCCTCTACAAAAATTCATGTAACTCGTTGTTTTCTGGGACTAAAAGTGGTAGATGTGCATGATTGAACAACTGATGCGTGATTAAATTTCTGTCATGTTTGCTGCCCATTGCAATGAAGAGAATATTTAATTTTTCACAAACACAAGAAAAATAAAATAAAAGGTTCAGTTACCCTAAAATTTTCTCTGCTGCAATTCTAGCAGCTCTAACTGTATCCTTGTCCGGTACCCATTTTACAACACGGTTTGGATTGGCTCGCATTGGAGAATGAATTTTGATAAGCTGTATACACAAGTAAAAAATATAGTACTGATTAGGAAAATATCAATCTTGAAATATAAGTTCTGAAATATTTATGTATAGAGGGACTTCTACAAAGGTATATGCATGTATAGGTTCCATTAAACATTACAAAAAACCATGCAGCAGCTATTGAAGTCTTACACCCAAACATTCCATCATTTGGTAGTATGCCCTGCCGTGCAAAGGAGTATGACCTTGTCGAGATTCTGAGAAGTATCTAGTCCTGAAAAAATAGGAATGAGCTCCTTAAGAGGAAAGTATTACTCAAAGTTGTAAGACGAACTTTGATCTTTAATAGTTGGTACAAAGGGGGAAATTATCACCATTCTTTATAGCCTGGGTCCACGGTGAAACCATACATATCTACAGAGTCACATATAGAGAGAGCAAACTCAAGTGCCTTGAGCCCGGTTCCTTTTGCCGCAGAGCCAAAAGAAGCACCCAGCATAAGATACACCGGATTTTTTATTGGAATTTCCTGCATAATATGAAACTAAGAAGTTGTAAAAGGGTAAAATATTCCACATCACATAGAATTCATATTTCAAAAGTATATCAGGGAAAAACAACTATCTAGATTTATGCTAAAAAAATGTTTACATGTTTTACAGCCAAATGGGACAAATTATTTGGAATCTTGTTACTGCCCTTATTATATTTTAACCATTCAAAAATTCAGATATTTTAACTTAGGAAGCAGAAATCCTCTATAGGTAGACCTAAATGTGTGTGCATAATATATCAATATATATATGTATATATATATTTTGTGATCCTTCCAAACTAGAAAGGTTCTCTTCTCCTAATATCATTTCAAAAAGCAAACGAATTAAAAATACATGAAACATATTCTGTATCCTACAATGAAGAATATAACTGTGATTTCTTATACAGAAAATAGAAAAACTCTTTACACACCCGAATCATCTTGTTCATAATGTCATGAATAGTTGTTTTGACGATCAATGCCTCCTTCCTTGCTTCTGCAGAATTCAGTTAATCAGTTTCTTTGGAAAGTAAGCCATCAGGCTTTAGTTATGACAAGTGCCTAATTTCTATACCGTCTAATTCTACAACTTTATCAAGGGCTTTGGCAGATCCTCTGTTAAGAAGACGAAATGTACTTTTTCTACCCACATGATCAGTATAGTTCTGCATATACAAATAGAACAATGAAAAATAATGAAGGGTAAATGAGCTGCTTAAAGTAAACAAAGCACCAAAACTTGCCACCATGAGTTAGACATTAGCTTCACCTGGATTGGTGCACCATTTTCTCTAAATACAGCGTCATAAGTATCTATTTCCTTCCCAAATTTTGTTTTCAAAAGATCACCGGAGTTTCCAATAACAGCGCATCGGGCAAACTGCCGTGGAATATATGGAGGTGTTTCAGGGAGTACCAATGAAAGTTTTTCCACGCATAACCTTTTATTCTCACAGTGATTACTGCATTAAAACAAAAGCATCGAATAAAACTGCAGTAGTGTCATACATAACCTTCCAATATATTAAATTCTCAACCGCTGTCATGGAGAGTAAGAGTGCCTACAGATTTATTCCTTTGTTAATCCTGCGCCATGCATAGTCCTCCCAACCATTTGGTAAAGCATCAATGAACTCCCTGGTCAGTATTGTGGTACTATTCCGAACCTAATGAATCAACTCACTGAATAACAAATCAATTGTAAATCATAAAACAAAATCTTAAACAAGAATTTTACATTTTGTTGCTCCTTCACATTTATGTCATTAAAGAAAATTCAAGTGCCCAATCATGCAATAGGACACAGCGTATCTTATATACATGACAAGAAATAAAAGAAGAAACCCACCTGTTCCCATGTAGCCACAGCTTCACAAATATTGAAGTCATATGATACACCTTCAAGTTCACCAGTTTTAGGATCTTTCTGTCTCAGCAACAATTTTGAACAAAAATTATGTCAGGCGAAAAACAATAACTTAAATCTCAGTACAGAATCATAACATAACCAAGCATGTAAATAAGTAATATTTGATGTAAACACTCCTAAAATACTTCATAAACCAGTGTTAATCAATACAGAAATGTGTTTGTATACAAAAATATAGTAAATTCAAGAGAAATTTACCCATTTTGGAATGGTATCACTGGGAAATGTCATTTTGACTTGGCAATAATCTTTGCCACTCACAGCCTGTAAGCCCAATCCATTTGCACTCTGCATCATTATCAAAACAAACAATTACATGAACACAACATTACTGGACAAAACTGAAAGCAGAAGCAGCTTAACATAGCTAATACAACTCAGAATTAAAACTAATATCAAGAATAAAATCCTAGACTCAAGACATATAATATCCACAGAAACTCATCACTAAACAGATCAATCCTGCTTCGTGTAGCAATACCTACACTGCAAACTTGACCTTGAACAGTTAACCAGCTCAAATTTATATTAACGCAATCAGATTTCAAAATAAATCACACAAAAATCCAGCCCTCAAATTCAAAGTAAGCTCAGGTTGAACTAGAAACAAATAAGTTGTCAATGACGCAGACCAAAAAAAACTCACCACACACTTCTGGAAACCGCTCTGCAAAGATTGCAAAGCCTCCAAATCGTCATCCGAAAGCGAGAGTCTCTCATCTATTTACAATCAATTCCATTAGAACATAGAAACATTATCCAGAAAACACATAAATAAACACTTGATATATCTATATGACATACGAAGGGTAGAGACTCCAGTGATGTAGATGAAGAGGACTGCAAATCCAGAAGCTAAAGAAAGTACGAAAGCCAACTGCAAAAGCCTCATTTGGTAAGATGTAAGATCAATTGATTTGCGATCACAGAAGCTTTTTCATCAAGTTACGAGTAGATTTGGTTTTGCAGAAGAACACTATGCCTCAATAATTTTCAGTCTGGATCTGACTAACGAAGACGAATGTATTTTTTTTTTTCTCAGAAGGAAAACGAAGTTTTTTTTTCCCGCAAACTGTACAAAACTTCGCCAGAGAGATTTATTACAAGGCCCATTTAATTAGATCTAGCCCATCAAGCTTTAAATCTAGCCCAATAATAAATGGGCTTACTTGGTTGTGTTCAGTTATGGGCCTCATAAGGGAACATGGCCGAAAGAGTCTAAAGCCTAAGAAATGCACTCTCTTTTTTTATTCAATTAAATATATATTTATTTTTATTTCTTTTAGTATTTTTTTTTTTAAATATGTAATCAAATTTTCAAAAATATTATTTTGAAAATTTCATAATTACGGAAATACAATTTTTTTTAAAAATAACTAAAAAATAACTTTAAAACAATTTATTAGATTCACTAAACATCAATCCAGAAAAAATAAAAAACAACATGAAAACACAAAAATAAATCTAAAAACAATTTGAAATCAACATAAAAAATAAATAAATATGACAAAACCATAAAATGTAAAAAAAAAAAATTAAACTGTAAAATTTTAAAAAAAAAATTGAATGAAAAGACGTCATTTTTTAATAAAAATTAGTATTTTATATAATTTTCCTATTAATTTATAATGGTCAAACCTCAAACTTTTAGGCGAATTTACATCTAGTATGGTTCTTTAATTTGAGAAATTAATTAATAATTGCAAAATACAAATAATTTACTTTTTTATGAACCTAAAATGTCGAACAACCAAAACCCATTAAGGACCAAGACAATATTAGCTGTAAGAGGTCACTTAGTGGGCGACTCATATTATTGTTGATAGATAAGTATGTATATACATGTACCTGTTTTTGTTTATAGAAAATGAAATTTTGTTGGTTTAACAAATTTTGTATTTTTCTATTAAAACTAATATCATTTCAACAATCAACTAAATTTACAAAATTTATTTATATAAAATATCTACATTAAATTCTTTATTTTATTATTTTTATTATTGACTATATAGCTATGTATATTTTTTATTAGAATTAAAATGTCTTGACATAAATAATTAAAATGAAGTTTACTCAAAATATTAAGTTTATAACTTCATATATTTTGAATATTTATTTCATTAAAATTTCTAGGGACATTTTAATATAAGACAAAATATACAATTTAAAATTAAAAATATCTTACTTATTTTAACAAATAAAAATTAGATATTTAATAGAATTTTAATTTTTTTTTCACAAAATTTTGGTTCTAACTTAACAAATTGATTAATAAATGTACAATTTTTTTAAAAAAATTATAGACATTGTTTTTATTTAAATGTTTTTTTTTAACATGCTCGTGTCATACATTATATATAATATTTTTTTGTAATATATAAGGTTGTTTATCTCTATATATAAAAAATGTGTAGATAAAATAAATTCTTAGTTTTAACTTTTTTTTTGTTAATTTTAAGAGAATATTCTAAATATTTAATAAAATATATTTTTAAAATAAATTAAAAATAAATATTTATTAATTATATTAATATAAATTCATATATTATAAAATATCATTATTATAACTAGATATATATTAATTATATTAATATAAATTCAAATGTTATAAAATATCATTATTATAATAATATGTAATACAAGACTAGATATTTATTAATTATATTAATATAAATACAATATTATTATTATAATAATATATAATTCAAGATTAGATATTTAATAATTATATTAATATAAATTTAAATATTATAAAATATCATTATTATAATAATATTTAATACAAAACTAGATATTTAACAATTAAATTAATAGAAATGCACATGTTATAAAAATATTATTATTACAATAATTTATAATACATAGTAAATACATTATATATGTGTCTTATGTGTACAAATAGCATGACTGTGTAACTAAATAAGAAAATTAGAATATTATTTATTTTCTATCAATAATAAACAAGTTTCTTCTCCAATCATTGATGTGTGATTTGAATAATATCATAAATATTTTGACCTTAAATAGGGTAGTTTGTCATCTAAAATGTTATCGTATTATTTAAAAAAAATCATAAACAATGTTTTTGTTTAATTTTTCTTTTAATATGTTTATGTCATTCTCTTATAATATTTTTATTTATTGAAAATTTATATGAAAATTATAATACTTAATCAAAATTATTAGTGAATTTTTTAAATAAAACTAAACAAACGTAAATTGTATGTTGTTTGCACTTAGTATATTTAAAATATATATAACAACTAAAAAAATATAATAAAATTAAATTAATATATTTTCTAAATTTGCTTTCGTTGCATATTGCTTTCCACTAGTGTATATATATTTTTATTTTTATATTTTCATTTTTCTTTAAAAAACATCATGATAACTACACTGTTTTTTCTCCAATTCATATATTTATTTTGAGTAATGGTTAGAATACAATTTTATTAACATTCAAAATGTACACATCGCATTATTTCACTTTTAAAAAGTTGTGATTGAAAAAAACTACCTCATATATAATTTGATTATATATTAAAAAAAAAGTATATAAGCCTACATGATATAAGAAATAATTACAAAAATTACTAGTAGAGAAATAATTACACCATACCCAATTTATAAATAATTGTAACGCCCTATTGCCTTTGAGTCGTTATTCAGTGAGTTTTAAACGTGCAATTAACTCGCTAACCGATGTTTTAGGTTCAAAATGTAGCTAAACTATAATAAAAATCATATAATTTAAAAATCTAATCATTCACTGAAAATTATAAAGCGTTAAACATTTGGGATCCCAAAATACTGTTTGGAAATATTTACAACTCAAATATATGATTAAAGTCGACTAAACGACAAAATTCAGACTAATACAAAACATCTTCCAAAAATACCCCTGGTCGTGGCAGCCAGGCAGGTCAAACATGTACACGTCGTTTCACGCTCTCCGTACTCATGGTTGGTAGACCTTCCCCTTGCCCCTACCTGCACCATAGAGCACCCGTGAGTCGAAGCCCAGCAAGAAAACTCCACACAAGCAATCAACATATGCATATCGATCAATCAGCATATAATAAAACCGCCAACAGGCTAAACACATAATGGTCATGCCGTCCGAGGCGCTTACCAAGCCCTGGTTTCGTTGTCTACACCATGAGGATATCCCAGGTATCCAATAGGGGTCTCACCCTGGCAACTCCCACTCCGCGTGCTTAACGCTGCTCCCGGCCCCTTGCCGTACTTGGCCTTGCCGTTCTCGGCCTTCACAATTCCCGGCCCTCGCCGTTCTCGGTCTTTGCAGTTTTTCACCCTTCGCCGTGCCTGGCCCTCACCATACATTTACAGATATGTAACACATAGCATAAACTTAACAAACATTTAAACAAATACAAGCATACAACATAGGGCTACGCGCATGCACCATAATCACATAGGGTTGTGCCTTGCAATACAAACTATAGGGCCATACCCTGCTCTATAGGTACAACAGTTTCCTTACCTGTGTCCTGAGCTTTCCGAGCACTGATGTCCCGAGCACAGTCCCCTAGTCTGAGTCTCGCTGAAAACCTAGTCACAATATATCAACAACATCCATCCATCAAGTTCTAATCCATTAAATAACTTTGGGTTATAATTTTAGTCTTCAGGACTTTGAATTCTATCAATCCGGGTGATAAAATCCATCCCAAGCCTTAACTTTTGGATTCCCGAGACTAAAATCTTCTTTGGGTTCAAAAACCCACTAAGCGTCGCGGCCCCATGGTCCCATGTCGCGGCCCGCCTCAACCAGAAAACAACCTCCCTATTTCAGCCTATGCGCACCGTAGCCCGCCCCTCTTCCTGGCCTCCTAACTATTCTAGAGGGTCGCGGCTCAACAAGAACAATGCCGCGGCCCGACCCCTCGAACCCAGAAAAATCCACCATTTTCACAACCAAAACCAAGCCAATTTACCCCAAAATCAATCTAACAACCCAATTTAATCATCACAAAAGTTCTACTATAATCTCAGCAACAAAACCTAACAAGAAGCTAGCTTAAAACTTCATCAAATCCCAAACTCAACCTTCCACCTCAAAGACTTTAATAAAACTAAAACCCAGCCAATAACTTACATAATTTAATGGTTAGAATCACAGTTTAAAGCTTACCTTAGCCTCTGCTTGAATCCACAAGTTGAAACTGAGCTAATCCCCAAATTTAGAGCCCAACTCCTTGCTTAATCTTCAATGTTTCTCTTGGTAAGGTTTGAAGAGAATAAGAGAGAGAGAGAGAGAGAAAAGGGGTTTGGGTCGATGAAAAGGGGTTTGGGTCGATTTACCAAGTTCTAAGGGTTTCCTTAGTTTTGTCTCACTTAACTTAAGTCTCTTAGGTTACCTCCAAGGCTCAGGGTACCAAAAACGTCCCCGATGGAAAAATGGTAAATTTCCCCGATAGTCCCTCCTAAACGTTCTAACTTCAAATATATCTCCAAATATTTATTTTCATAACTCGATAACCCAGTAAAATGTCTAATGCTCGAGATACCTCTCAACTCGCCCCGAGTCGAGTATTCAACCCTAATGTGACTTTCTGGCCAAACTGCTCCTAGGACTATCTCGAATCGTGCAACACAAATATATTACAATATTCACATATATTACATTTATGCCCTCAATGAGATAAAATTACAAACATGCCCCTAACAACCAAATGGGGCCCACATGCATATTTAATTTACCTAAACATGCATCTCTAATTACAAACTCATCAAATTCACACATTAACATAATAAACCACTTATTGCCCTCCAAACATGCTAATCAAGGTCCAAAGCCTTATTAGCAAATTTGGAACGCTACAACTATCCCTTCCTTACAGAGAATTCGTCCTCGAAATTACCTGAACAACTTGGGATACCGCTCCTGCATATCTGATTCAAGTTCCCACGTCGCCTCATCAACCTTGTTATTCCTCCATAGCACTTTCACCAAGGCGATGGTCTTGCTCTGCAAGACCTTATCCTTCCGGTCGAGAATCTGAACCGGCTTCTCCTCATACGATAAATCATGGTCTAGCTCCAAGCTCTCATAATTCAGTACATGCGTAGAATCTGATACATGCTTCTGGAGCATGGACACGTGAAAAACGTCATGAACCCCTGATAAAGCTTGAAGCATCACCAACCTATAAGCTACCTTTCCAACCCGTTCCAGAATCTCAAAGGGGCCAACAAACCTAGGGCTCAACTTGCCTCGAACACCAAACCGTTTCACTACTCTCAAAGGTGAAACCTTAAGGAACACATGGTCACCGACTTGAAACTCTACGCTCCTGCGTTTCAAGTACGAGTAACTCATTTGGCGACTCTGGGAGGCGAGCATCCGAGCTCTAATATTTTCAATCGCCTCATTGGTCCTCTGAACCATCTCAGGACCTAAGTACCTCCTCTCACCTGTCTCATCCCAATGAATAGGTGATCTGCACTTCCTCCCATATAGCATCTCATACAGAGCCACTCCGATAGTCGCCTGATAACTGTTATTATACGAAAACTCAATCTAAGGGAGATACTTACTCCAAGAACCCCTAAAATCTAGCACACGGGCTCGTAGCATATCTTCTAGTATCTGAATCGTCCTCTCAGACTGTCTATCTGTCCGAGGATGATAAGTGGTACTAGACCGCAACTGCGTGCCTATAACCTTCTGTAGACTCTCCCAAAACTTGGAGGTGAAGGTGGGATCCCTGTCAGATACTATCGACCTCAGAGCCCCATGAAGTCGAACAATTTCCTTCACATACAACTCGACATACTGCTCTACAGTATAAGTCGTCTTGACAGGTAGAAAGTGGGCGGACTTGGTATACCTATCTACAATCACCGACACTAAGTCATGCTGTCCCACGATCTTTGGCAAACCAACCACGAAGTCCACGGTGATATCCTCCCACTTCCACCCTGGAATCCCTGGAGGCTGCAATAACCCTGATGGCCTCTGATGTTCAGTCTTTATATGCTGACAAGTTAAGCACTTGGCCACATAATCCACCACGTCTGTAACGACCCGAATTCACTAATCAAGCTTAGGGCCTTGATTAGTGTGCCTGGAGGGCAATAAGTGATTTAATATGCTTATATGTGGATTTATGTGAATATATGATTATGATGCATGTTTAATTGAGTTAAATGTGCATGTGGGCCACGTCTGGAAATTAGGGGCATAAGTGTGATAAATGAGATAAATGTTGTATATATATGATATGTCTGTACAGCACGATCCGAGACAGCCCTGGGGAGCGGTTAGCCAGAGTGTCACAATGGGGTAGAGATTCGGACTCGGGGCGAGTCGAGGGGTAATTTGGGTATTAGATGAGTTATGGGGTTATCGGGACATGAAAATAAATATTTGGAGATATATTCGAGGATAGAATGTCTAGGCGGGAATATCTGGGAAATTTACCATTTTGCCCTCGGGGACGTTTTGGTACTGTGATGCATCCAGGCAGGGTTTGGGGTGTGTGTTGATGCAAGCTGCAAGGTGATAGCCTATGCATCGAGACAGTTGAAAGAATATGAGCAACGCATGACCTGGAGTTGGCAGGGGTGGTGTTTGCACTTAAGATTTTGAGGCATTATCTTTAAGGTGAGAAGTGCGAGATATACACCGACCATAAGAACCTAAAGTATTTCTTTACCCAAAAGGACTTGAATATGCGCCAGAGGCGGTGGCTGGAGTTGGTTAAGGATTATGATTGTGATATCCTTTACCATCTTGGGAAGGCTAATGTAGTAGCTGATGCATTGAGTCGGAAGGGCTCAGGGCAATTGTTTAGCTCGAGGTAGATATCTTATAAGTTAAACATCCCCGGCAACGGCGCCAAAAACTTGATGAACCCAAAACGGGTATGTTTAAAAATTTATACTCGCAAGCGCACGAATCGTATTTATAGAATAGTTTTCGTGTAAGCACGAGATCGAACCCAAAGGAGTTGTCT
This sequence comes from Humulus lupulus, assembly GCF_963169125.1. Lineage (NCBI taxonomy): Eukaryota > Viridiplantae > Streptophyta > Magnoliopsida > Rosales > Cannabaceae > Humulus > Humulus lupulus. Next base: position 13,050,443 of record NC_084796.1, on the reverse strand, counting down.
AAAATAAAAAAGAAAACTATTGTAAATCAAAAGTAATAAATTCTAACCTAGTTCCAAAGATTGATGAGTTTTAATATTATGAACATAAACTAAAAGATTGTAAAATAAAGCTATTTAAGAGAATAAAAATAAAGCAATAATGAGTTGACAATAAGTGTTAAAAGAAAAGATTATTAAGATACTAGAATCCACAAAATGTAAGTTTAATAATATTTATTAGTATATTGATTCCCAAGTTTTAGTGATAGTTAAAATAATTTAAACTATCATTTTCCAAAAAGATTTATAATTTTAAGCACAAATTTCTTATAAAAAGATAAGATTTTTCTTCACTTTTCTAAATTATAATTTCAAAGCATTTAGTGTAAATCAATCTAATGAAATAACAAATAAATCAATGAACATTATTTATAAGGCAAAACATAATATTTTTGTTCTAAGCATGGATGTGTACAATTTAATGACACATCTTACACAAAGAATATTATGTATTTGCACTAATGAAGAACAAAGTTTAAATATGTGCTAACAATCCAAAATACATGATATTTAAGATGAAAGAAAATATTTGAAGAAGAAAATTCATAAATTTTATTGCACAAAATGGGAAATCAACATACAAAATAAACACTATCTAGTTACATATTGTTTCATCATCACCTTAATAATCTTAAAAAGATTAGAAACACATAACTAGAATAACAAATACAAACTAAAAATTACAAACATAAATAGGAAAATTTGGAGGAGAAACCCCCAAATTTTTCCTCTAAAAATACATAGAAAAAAATAAAAAGAAGAAGAAGATGAAGAGAATTGAGAGGTTTTGAATGTGTAGAAACTTTGTGTAGAGTAACCTCCCCCCCAAAAATGGACTCCAAATCCCCTATTTATAGCCAAAAATGAGAATTAAAATAATCAATTTAAAATATATTTTAAATTGATTAAATTAATTTAATTAATTATAATATGGCAAATAGGGGTAAAATATAGGGTGTAATAATGATGTTTTGGGGTAAAAAGTGTAGAAAGTGAGGTAAAAATGTGGTATTTTTGTCATATGAGACAAATGGTACAAAAGTAACTTTGTTGGGCTCAAAATGCACAAAAGGCAGCTGGTGGCAGGCTGGTTGTGGCGTGGGAATTGCTTGGGGGAAGGAGGGCTTCTGAAGAGAATTGAGGCTGGAGGAAGAGGCAGCTTGTTTGGGCTGTGAAGGCTTGGGCCTTGGGGCATTGAGCTGGCCCAAATTGTGATGCTGAAGGAAACCGTGGGGTGCTAGGGAAATTGGATGGAGATGTAATGAAGGCTTTATTGATGAGGCAAATGGTGAAGGATGGTTGAGGCAGGGGGGAGTAACGTGGAATGGTGGAGGAGCATTGATGCTTGAAGCAAGGGGAAGGTGGGCCTAGGAGATGGGCCTGGCGTGAAGGAGCTGCCTTTGGTGGAATGGCCAGGCAGGTGGGCCTGGGCTTCTTGGGCCTTGCTGAATATGCTTCAAAAATGCCACTTTCCACTTCTTTTTCAGCTTTTTATCATTTTTTTCCACACTAAAATACAATGAAATCCCTACAAAATAAACATAAAATAAATCATAATAAAATATTTTCAACTATAAAATAAATCAATTTAATTATTTGAAAATATTAATTATAACTTAACTTATATTTAACATTTAATTTCAATAATACAACATTTTTTTACCTCAAATTAAACAACAATAATTCAATTAATTAACTACAACATTTTACAACAAAATAACTATAAAAACACATCAAAATATATAAAATCAAAATAAGACTAATAAATTCAAAATTAATTAAAAACTTAATAAATTACTTAAAAACTCAAGAATTAAGCAACAATTAGCACATAAAAAGTGGTAAAATAACTCTATTTTGTAGAGTTATCACATCCCCAAACTTAATATTTTGCTAGTCCTCGAGCAAAAAAAAAGATTAAAAACACAAACAATAGGTATACCAAGTCCGCCCACTTGTTGCCCGTTAAGACAACTTATACTGTGGAGCAGTACGTGGAATTGTATGTGAAGGAGATTGTTCGACTTCATGGGGCTCCAAGGTCAATAGTGTCGGACAGAGACCCCACCTTCACTTCCAAGTTCTGGGAGAGTCTGCAGAAAGCTATGGGCACGCAGTTACGGTTTAGTACCGCTTATCATCCTCAGACGGATGGGCAGTCTAAGAGGATGATTCAGATATTGGAGGATCTGCTGCGAGCCTGTGTGCTTGACTTTGGGGTATCGTGGAGTAGGTATCTCCCTTTGATCGAATTCTCGTACAACAACAGTTATCAGGCGACCATTGGTGTGGCTCCGTACGAGATGCTTTTATGGAAGGAAGTGTAGATCACCTATTCATTGGGATGAGACAGGTGAGAGAAATTATTTGGGTCCAGAGATGGTTTAGAGGACCAATGAGGCAGTTGAGAAAATTAGAGCGCGTATGCTCGCCTCCCAGAGTCGACAGAAAAGTTACTCAGACCTGAGACGCAGGAGTGTGGAGTTTCATGTTGGTGATCATGTGTTCCTTAGGGTTTCACCCATGAGGGGTGTGAAACGATTTGGTGTTCGGGGTAAGCTGAGCCCCAGGTATGTTGGCCCCTTCGAGATTCTAGAACGAGTTGGAGAGGTAGCTTACAGATTAGCGATGCCTCCAGTTTTATCAGGGGTTCATGATGTATTCCATGTATCCATGCTTCAGAATTATATGTCAGATTCAACGCATGTTTTAAGTTTTGAGAATTTGGGACTTGATCAAGATTTATCCTATGAGGAGAAGCCGGTTCAGATTCTTGACCGAAAAGATAAGGTCTTGAGGAACAAGACCATCGCCTTTGTGAAAGTGCTGTGGAGAAACAGCAAGGTTGAGGAGGCGACGTGGGAACTTGAGTCAGAGATGAGGGAGCGGTACCCCGAGTTGTTCAGGTAATTTTGAGGACGAAATTTCTGTAAGGAGGGGATAGTTGTAACGACCCGAATTCGCTAATCAGGTTAGGGCCTTGATTAGTGTGCCTGGAGGGCAATAAGTGATTCAATATGCTTATATGTGGATTTATGTGAATATATGATTATGATGTATGTTTAATTGAGTTAAATGTGCATGTGGGCCCCGTCTGGATATTAGGGGTATAAGTGTGATAAATGTTGTATATATGTGATATGTCTGTACAGCACGATCCGAGACAGTCCTGGGGAGCAGTTAGCCAGAGTGTCACAACAGGGTAGAGATTCGGACTCGGGGCGAGTCGAGGGGTAATTTGGGTATTAGATGAGTTATGGGGTTATCGGGACATGAAAATAAATATTTGGAGATATATTCGAGGATAGAATGTCTAGACGGGAATATCTAGGAAATTTACCATTTTGCCCTCGGGGACGTTTTGGTACCCCGAGCCTTGAGGTACCCTTTAGACTTAAGTCAAATAAAACAAAAAGGGAGAATTGTTTAGAAACTTGAGGAAACCGACCCATATTTCCCTTGAACTGAAGATAGCTCTTGCATCTCTCTCTCTTTCATTCTCTAAGGCAAAACTCAACGGGAACTCAACGGAATTGGCTAGGAATTAAAGGGATTTCAGCTGGGATACTCTAGGAACTTGAAGCTTGAAGATTGAGGCATAGGGGGAACTGGTTCAGAAGCTTGATTCAGTAAGAGGTAAGAATTAATGATTAAGATTTGGTCTTGAATTTCTGCTGGTTTTGAGGAATGCATGTTGGTCAAGTTTGGTCTACTTTTGGGTGCCTTAGCTGAGTTTTGGAGTAGGATTCAATGGGGTTTTAGTGCTGTTGTTGAGCTGGAATGATGGTGTTAATTATCTAGGATTGTTAGTCTGGTTTTGGTGAGGATTGGCTTGAAGAAAAGATAGAAAACTGATGACGAATTCTGGGTTCGGAGGTGAGAGCCGCGGCCCTAGAAGGGGTGCGCCGCGACCCGTGTGCGCGCGGGGCCATGGGGGGCCGAGAAGCTTATGCGCGCCGCGGCACCTGGTGGGCGTGCCGCGGCCCGTGTGGGGGTCAGTGAGGTGCTAGCCTCTGTTTCGAGGCTAGCTGCGGCTCTTGTGGGTGGGGCCGCAGCCCTTAGTGCCAGTTTGAGTTTTTAGGGTATTTTAGGTTTGGGAACTCAAGGGGTAAGGCTCGGGGTGGATTTTATCACCCGGATTGGTAGAATTCAAGGACCCGGAGGTTAGGATTATGGTTCAAAGTTATTTATTGGATTAGAATTTGATGGATGGACATTGTTAATGTGTTGTGACTAGGCTTTCGGCGAGGCTCACGTTAGGGGACTGTGCTCGGGGCATCAGTGCTCAGAAAGCTCGAAACTCAGGTAAGAAAACCCCTGTTCTCATAGAGCTTGTGTGCAGGGCTGAGCCCAATGTGTTTTAATGGAATTGATATGCAGGGCTGAGCCCAATAAGTTAGAACTGCAGGGCATAGCCCTTTATTTGTTTATGCTGGAATTTTGTACTTGCTTGTTATATTATGTGTGTTATTCTATGAGAGAACGGCAAGAGCCGGGAACAGTGTAGACCGAGAACGGCAAGGGGTCGGGAATGGCGTTGGGCACGTTGAGTGCAAGGCCGAGAACGGCAGAGGGCCGGGAGCAGCGTTGAGCACGTAGAGCGCGAGCTGCCAGGGCGGGTCCCTAAAAGGATACCTGGGATATCCTTATGGCGTGGTCCGCGAACCCAAGGCTTGGTAAACGCCTGAGACGGCTAGGCCGTATGTGTTTAACCATTGGTGGCCTGTTTTTATGCTTGACTTATGTGTTGCATATGTTATCTGTTTGTGGGTTTTCCTGCTGGGCTTCGGTTCACAGATGCTCTGTGGTGCAGGTAAGGGTAAGGAGAAGATCAACCAACCATGAGTATAGCAGGCGTGAGGCGGCATGTACATGTTTGGCCAGCCTGGCTGCCACAGCCAGAGGATTTTTGGGAGATGTTTGTGATGAATGTAGATTTTGTCGTTTAGCCGACCTAACACAGTTTTTATGTTGTAAATATTTCTAAACTGTATTTTGGGATCCCAAGTGTTAAACTTTTATGATTTACTATGAAAGATTACTATCTCTAATGTTTTTCCTTTGTTTACGGCTTAATTACACTGTTTGACCTAAAACCTCGATTAGTGAGTTAAAAGCATGTTTTTAAACTCACTTAGTAACGGCTCTAAGGAAGTAGGGCGTTACAACGTCCCTCTTCATTCCTGACCACCAATACAAGGCTCTCAAATCTTGGTACATCTTCGTTGTATCTGGATGTAAAGAATAGGGAGTGGTATGAGATTCATCCAAGATCTCTCGCCGGATACCAGAATCCATCGGAACACAGATCCCACCCTTGTGCTTGAGTAATCCCATCTCCGAGATAGAGAAGTCCTTAGCAGCCTCGACTAAGACACTCTATTTGTGCCCTCTCAACTGGGGATCATTGCCCTGCGCCTCCTTGATCCTCTCAAGGAGTGTAGACTGAAGAGTGATGTTGGCTAACCGACCAACCACCAACTCTATACCCACTCTAGTAATCTCTTCAGCTAACTCATTAGATATCTGTCTCGAACTAAACAATTGTTCTGGGCCCTTTCGACTCAATGCATCAGCCACTACATTAGCCTTCCCAGGATGGTATAGGATATCACAATCATAATCCTTTACCAATTCCAGCCACCATCTCTGGCGCATATTCAGATCCTTCTGAGTAAAGAAGTACTTTAAACTCTTATGGTCGGTGTATATCTCGCACTTTTCACCATATAGATAATGTCTCCAAATCTTAGGTGCAAATACCACTGCTGCCAACACCAGATCATGCGTGGGATATCTCTGCTCATACTCCTTCAACTGCCTTGATGCGTAGGCTATCACCTTTCCTGCTTGCATCAGCACACACCCTAAACCCTGTCTGGAAGCGTCACAATAACCCATAAACTTCTCATTGTATGTCGGCATTCTCAATACTGGAGCGGTGATCAGTCGCCGCTTCAATTCCTTGAAATTGTTCTCACACCTGTCTGTCCACACATACTAAGTCTTCTTCCTCGTCAATTCAGTCGACATTGTGGCTATCCTAGAGAACCTCTCAACAAACCGCCGATAATACCCTGCCAATCCCAGAAAACTCCTAACTTGAGGAACACTGCTCGGTCTAGGCCAATCTCTCACTGTCTCATTCTTACTTGGGTCAACCTGAATCCCCTCCTTACTGACAATATGGCCCAGAAACGTGACTTGCGATAGCCAAAACTCGCACTTGCTGAACTTAGCATATAACCTATGCTCTCTCAACCGCTGCAATACCAAACGTATATGCTGCTCATGCTCTGTCTCTGACTAAGAGTATACCAGTATGTCATCAATAAACACAACCATAAACTTGTCCAAATAGTCCTTGAAAACCCTATTCATCATGTCCATAAAATGTTGTTGGGGCGTTGGTTAATCCAAATGACATAACCAGGAATTCATAATGTCCATATCTTGTGCGGAAAGCAGTCTTTGGTATCTCCACCTCTTTAATCCTTAGCTGATGGTAACCTGATCGAAGATCAATATTATAAAACACTGTCTTTCCTTGTAGCTGGTCAAATAAATCATCGATTATATGTAATGGGTACTTATTTTTTATGGTCAACTTGTTCAACTCCTTGTAATCAATACATATCCTAAGAGATCCATCCTTCTTCTTAACGAACAACACATGAGCACCCCATGGCAAGAAACTCGGTCTAATGAACCCCAAATCCAGTAACTCCTACAACTGAATCTTCGATTCCTTCAACTCTGCCAGAGCCATTCTGTAAGGTGTCATGGATACTGGCTCCGCCCCTGACACCAACTCTATAACAAACTGGATCTCCCGTTGTGGCAGCAACCTTGGTAAATCTGCTAGAAATAAATCTGAAAACTCACATACCAATCTGGTCTCACCTGGCCCAACCGACACAACCCTAGAGATATCCACAATGTTCGCTAGGAATCCTATGCAACCTTCCTGCATCAGGTCTCTAGCCTTTAGTGTTGAAATCATAAGTACTCGCAGTCCACTAACTGTCCCCACAAATACAAAGGGTACCTCCCCTTCTGGTTCAAAAGTCACCATCCTGCGCTTGCAGTCAACCGTCGCCCCATACTTCGATAACCAATCCATCCCTAGGATCATATCAAAGTCATCCATTACTAGCTCAATCAGATCAACATACAATTCCCCATCGTCTATCTCTACTGGCAATGCTCTAATCCATCTCCTAGAGACTACCAGTTCCCCAGTTGGCAACAAAGTCTGAAAACCCCTAACATACAAATCATTAAGTCTACCAGCTGATCTATCACTCTAGCAGACACAAATGAATGGGTAGCTCCTGAATCAATCAACGTAGTATAAGAAGAACCAGCACTAAAAATCTGACCTGTCACGACTGAGGGGCTAGCCTCTGCCGCAGTCTGAGTCAAGGTGAATACTCTGGCAGGAGAGAGACTGTCGCCCTGCTTTGGTTCCTCTTTCCTGGCTTGCGGGCAGTCCTTCCTTTAGATGATTAACACTCCCACAGATAAAGTAGGCCCTGATCCTGCACTCTCCCTGATGTCGTTGTCTGCATCGAGGACACACTAGAAAGCTTCTCCAGTTGTCACTTCCGCCCTGACGGCCGCCAAAAGCACCCATGCCCTCCTATCCGAGCTAGGAGGAACAAAATAATGTGGGGCCTTTCTTTTCTATTCAATGGGGCCACTACCCCGACTGGATCTAGTAAAAGGAGGCACTGTCCTCCTGGCATCGCGCCTAACAGTGCTCTTTCTCCATATCTGATCCTCGACTCCCTCAGCTGTAAGGGCCTTGTCCACTACCTGGGCATACGTAGTAATCTCTGGATCCAAAGTGATCTTAACATCACAGGCACTCATAACATTCAACCCCCGCATAAACTTATCCTTTCTTGCTGCATCAGTTGGCACCAAATCCGGCATGAACTTTTCCAACCAGTCTAATCTCAAGGCATACTCAGTAACTGTAAACCGATTATGAGTTTGGTTAATAAACTCGTCAACCTTCGCAAATCGGACTACAACACTGTAATATTTCTCATTAAAGATGCTTTTGAACTCTTCCCAAGTCATAATTGCAAGATTCCTTCTCTGAGTCACGACATCCCACCAGATGCGGGCATCCTCTCTGAACATGTAACTGGCACACTCTACTCTCTCGTTCCCTACCACCCTCGTAAAATCCAAGATGGAGGAAATCATATTCATCTACTGCTCTGCCTGCAGTGGGTCTAGTCCACCCTCGAAGGTGGGAGAATGCTGCTAAGGTTCCCACCTATTCTCCATAACAGGTTGAATTGGCATTGGCGCCACAACCTTCTGAACTGGCAATCCAGTGGCCTGAGGAGGGGCCTGTTGCCTCAACTGTCAAAGTTCTTCCTTTTTTCGATGAAGTCATGCTTCCATTTCGGCAAACATCTGTTGCCAATTCAGTGGGGCAGGTGGAGGGTCCTGACCCTGGTTGTCATCCTCGGCCCTAATACTGCGAAGTCTAGATGATTGTCGAGGCATCTCAACAATATGCCTGCAATCAACGACGCCGTTCATTAGGCATGATAACAACCTCCAAAACCACCTCCTAATTCACATCACCCAACCATAATAGTAATCCACAATGCACAAATAGCATACAACACTTAACAGGCCATGCCCTAGCATCATGCATATGTTAACTCATTCATCATGCTCTATATAAAATAATCAGGCAAACAGGGCATCTAAACACATAGTCAAACATATAATTCAATCTTTACCAACCAACCCTGAGTTGAGTTTGTCACTGACAACGAGTGTACATGTTCGTTCAATCTCCAGGAACCATAATCCTTAGCTCGCTCTGATACCAAGTTGTAACGCCCTACTGCCTTAGAGTCGTTACTTAGTGAGTTTAAAATGTGCAATTAACTCGCTAATCGAGGTTTTAGCTTAAAAGTGTAGCTAAACTGTAATAAAAGTCATATAATTTGAAAATGTAATCATTCACTGAAAATTATAAAGCGTTAAACATTTGAGATCCTAAAATACTGTTTGGAAATATTTACAACTCAAAAATATGAATAAAGTTGACTAAACGACAAAATTCAGACTAATACAAAACATCTCCCAAAAATACCTCTGGTCGTGGTAGCCAAGCAGGCCAAACATGTACACGTTGCTTCACGCTCTCCGTACTCATGGTTGGTCGACCTTCCCCTTGCCCCTACCTGCACCATAGAGCACCTGTGAGCCGAAGCCCAGCAAGAAAACTCCACATAAGCAATCAACATATGCATATCTATCAATCAACATATAATAAAACCACCAACATGCTAAACACATAACGGCCATGCTGTCCCAGGCGCTTGCCAGGCTCTGGGTTCGCAGTCTACGCTGTGATGATATCCCAGGTATTTAATAGAAGTCTCACCCTGGCAACTCGCACTCCGCGTGCTTAACGCTGCTCCGAGCCCCTTGCCATACTCGGCCTTTGCCGTTCCCAACCCTCGCCGTACATTTACAGATATGCAACACATAGCATAAACTTAACAAACACTTAAACAAATACAAGCATACACAATAGGGCTATGACCTACACCATAATCACATAGGGTCGTCCCCTGTAATACAAACCATAGGGCCATGCCCTACTCTATGGATACAACAGTTTCCTTACCTGTGTTCCGAGCTTTCCAAGCACCGATGTCCCGAGCACAATCCCCTAGTCCGAGCCTCGCTGAAAACCTAGTCACAACGTATCAACATCATCCATCAATCAAGTTCTAATCCATTAAATAACTTTGGGTTATAATTCTAGTCTCTAGGACTTTGAATTCTATCAATCCGGGTGATAAAATTCATCCTGAGCCTTAACTTTTGGATTCCCAAGCCTAAAACATTATTGGGGTTCAAAAACCGACTAAGCGTTGCGACCCCATGGTCCCATGCCACGACCCGCCTCAACTAGAAAGTAGCCTCCCTATTTCAGCCTATGCGCGCTGAGGCCCAGCCTATAGTGTGCCACGGCTCGCCCCTCTTCCTGGCCTCCCAACTGTTCTAGAGGGCTGCGACTCAACAAGAACAATGTCGCGGCCCGACCCCTCGAACCCAAAAAAATCCACCATTTTCACAACCAAAACCAAGCCAATTTACCCCAAAATCAATCTGACAACCCAATTTAATCACCACAGAAGTTCTACTATAATCTCAGCAACAAAACCTAACAAGAAGCTAACTTAAAACTTCATCAAATCCCAAACTCAACCTTCCACCTCAAAGACTTTAATAAAACTAAAACCCAGCCAATAACTTACAGAATTTAATGGTTAGAATCACAGTTTAAAACTTACCTTAGCATCTGCTTGAATCCACAAGTTGAAACTGAGCTAATCCCCAAATTTAGAGCCCAAATCCTTGCTTAATCTTCAATGTTTCTCTTGGTAAGGTTTGGAGAGAATAAGAGAGAGAGAAAAGGGGTTTAGGTCGGTTTACCAAGTTTTGAGGGTTTCCTTAGTTTTGCCCCACTTAACTTATGTAATACCCCAAATTTCCTAATAAGGTTTAGGACCTTGATTAGGAGGCCGGGAGGGCCATAATTGATTTATTATAATGTTTAGTGATTATATGCATATTTACGTGAATTATATTATTATATGATGGTGAATGCATGCATATGGGAGAATTTATTATTGTGAGGGTATTTTGGTAATTTGGCCACTGTGGGCGTAATTGTCTATCTTGGGTGCATGATTGTGATTAATTAATATAGCCACATTATAAGGTGGATTGGTTCGAGCTTTTCGACATGAGACGATCATGAGATGTAAGTGTTCGGTCTAGTCATAACGGGTTTAAGCTCGGGGCTCGGGGTGAGTCTCAGGGTGATATTTATGGTTATGGCGTTACCGGGGATTTTAGGGTAACGAGATTTGAATTATTGGTGTTTGAGGATATTGAAATTAGCGGGAATTGGGAAGCGTTAATTATGATTAACGGATTAAGCTAAAAGTTCCAACTTTACCCCTAGAGTAACTTGGAAGACTTTAGATGACACAAGGGCAAATTGGTCATTTTGGGGGTGGATATATATGAGATTCAAGTGGCTGTAGAAGGTGGTGGAATAAACAGAGAAAAACAGGGGTTTGCTTCCTCTTCTCCCGTACATCATCTCCTTCACCTCCCCTTTGAGGGTTTTTGAGTTCTTGGTGGAGTTTCAAGCTAGGGAAACTTAAGGGCTGGATTGGAGACTTGATTTAGCTTGTGGGGGAGGTCCAAAACCGGTTCCAAGGTGAGCTTTAGCCACTGGTTTTTATGCATGCTCTGTTTTGATCATTAGTTTCAGCCTTAGAGTTTTGATGTGGGGAGTGTGAATCAAAGGGGGTTTTAGTGTTGGTTTGATTGGGGTTTGATGTGAGTGAGTTAAGGGAGTTATGTGGGGGTTTAATTACATGTTTGAGGGAGGTTTTGTGAAGGTTTGAGGGGTTGGTTTGAGAGGAAATAGCACAGGGAAAACTGGTTCGTGCGTGGGCGTTCTTGCTATTCTGGGCTGGGCGCCGCGGCGCAGCAGGGGTGCGCCGCGGCCCTTGGCGTCTGGCAGAGAGAGAGCCCTCTCTGTTTGAGGGCGCGCCATGGCGCAGCAGGGGAGGGTCGCGGCCCTTAAGGTCAATTTTGCTAAAAATGTGTTTTTAAGCTTGGGGATTCAAGCCATAGGCCTCGGGGTTGTACCTAGTACCCGGTTAAGTAGGGGTTGATGTCTCGGAGGCTAGATATTGATTTGGAAACTTATGTTGATCATTTTTATTGATGATACCTTATATTTGGTTATGACTAGGTGACCGCTAAAGGACTAAAGGTTGATCGTTCTTAAGGGTCGTTCTTTTAATAGTTCTAGCTCGACTTTGAGGTAAGAAAACTGCGCCCTGTGTATATGAGACATGCGTGGTTATTATGATGCATGTTGGTTGATTAATGAGTATGACATGCATGGCTATTCTTGGTGCATGTTGGTTGACTATTGAACGTGACATGCATGGCTGTTATTGGTGCATGTTGGATTGTTGAATATATTGCATATGATGCATAAGAAACATGTGATTAGGACATGCTTTGTATACTGGGTATGATATTGTTCAGAGCTTGAGCCTCTGTGGTTGTAAATGGTCCTAATTGTACTGGCATCTGTTTAGAAAGCATGCTAAATACCTTGTCTATGGATATTGGACATGTGATATATGTTTGGTGGCATGGCTTACCTGTGTATGGCGCTGACTTATTAGTCAGAATCGATAATGGTGTCAGATCCGTCTGTGAAGCTGTGACTTATCAGTTAAGTTCACCACGGGCTGAGCACTGGTCGCGTTTTACCGACCCAAGGGTCAGAAGTGGCAGTGCGTTGTGAACGCCGGGCCGATTAAAGATTAGATCTAATCGAGGTCGGCATTGGATGACTCATATGGGGTATTAATGCTGGACTGACCGAAAGGTCAATGAGAACTATAAGCGCTTGCCTGGTCTACGACCAGATGACTATAGCCAAGGTATATGACCCCGGTGACCGTTTGTCACATGGCTAAGGGACGTTGTCCATAGTTTCGACTCTAGAGTCGTGAGGAAGGTTATGTTGGTGACTAAACACCTTTCCCCTGTCCTAATCAAACTTTAGAAAGAATCACTTATCGGTTAAGCCCTGATGACCCTATCGTCACATGGCTGGAGGGAGCGATGCTCATCATTGTGACTTTTGGCTAGTGTCACCTATCTGGATGGACCATTGGTTCCAAATGGTCACTATGATTATAGTTGATATTATATCATGTTATATTGCGTTTTCTTACTGGGCTTTGGCTCACGGGTGCTACGTGGTGCAGGTAAAGGCAAGAGGAAGCTAGACCATCCTTGAGTTGGAGAGCTTAGGTGATGACGTGTACATATGCAGCTGCTCGTCCGCCACAGCCGAGGTTTAAAGTGGAACTAGGGTTGAACCCTGTTTTGCCGCTTAGAACGGCCTGTTGTAAATATTTTCTGTAACAAACTCTGAAACTTTATTTTCGGGATCCCAATATATATGCTGAACGTTCTAGTGAAACGTTCGTCTTAACCAAAATGTTTAAACCCTAAACCGCTAATCATACTTAGTTACACGATTTGGCCAAATGACTCGATTAGCGAGTTTTGCACTGTTTACAAGGCACACCGTAACGGTCCCAGGAGTTGGAGCGTTACAACTTAAGTCTCTTAGGTTACCTACAAGGGTCAGGGTACCAAAAATGTTCCCGAGGGCAAAATGGTAAATTTCCCCAATATTCCTTTCTAAATGTTCTAACATAAAATATATCTCCAAATATTTATTTACATAACCCGATAACCCAATAAAATGTCTAATGCTCGAGATACCCCTCATCTCGCCCCGAGTCGGGTATTCAACCCCGTTGTGACTTTCTAGCTAAACCGCTCGGCTGTCTCGAATCGTGCAACACATATATATCACAATATTCACAAATATTACATTTATGCACTCAATGGGCTAAAATTACAAACATGCCCCTAACAACCAAATTTGGCCCACATGCATATTTAATTCACCAACACATGAATCTCTAATTACACACTCATCAAATTCACACATTAACATAGTAAACCACTTATTGCCCTCTAGGCATACTAATAAAGGCTCAAATCCTTATTAACAAATTTGGGACGCTACAATAATTCATTTATTTCATACTTATTTTTTAAAGGAAAAAAGTCAACTTTTTAAACCATATAATTATTCCCATAATAATATATCCCATAAATTGTCAACGTGAATCCCCCGAAAAATAGATTCTACCAATTCACTGCGTAAAAAGATTGAATAGGGGCCAAAATTCTCCTCATCACCAATTCTAGGATATTATAGTACCTTTTGGTTACCTTTTAGATTATTTAAGATACGTATTGTATATTTTTAAATATAAATTAATTTTTCGGTTATATTATGTAACTTACTATAGTGTATGTTACTATTTGGTAGAGTATTATTAATTTATTAAAGTTGCAATTTTTCGTAACTTATTTAATTATGAGAATTTTTAAATTATTGTTTGGTTACCTTATAAACTATTTTAGAAACCTATTATAGGTGACTTTTAAAAGTGTCTTGTTTAGGAAACTATTTTGTAACTTTTAAATGGAAAATAACAACATACTTTATTTGTAACTTATTAAATTGTTTGCTTTCAAATTGTGTTTATTTTGAATGTTAGTTTTTTTTTTTTTGGGTTAACTTGTATATAAAAGTTAGCTTTATTTAAAGTAATTTATGATCCTTCAAATTATTTTCTTTGGAAACCGCGAGGAACATACATTATACACAAAAAATGATCATTTTGAAAAGTAGATCATATTACAATTGAGTACTCGAAACAGTCATCTACATTGCAGAAAAACTCTTCTCAACTAGCAGATATACCCACAAACTCATTGGAGAATGACAATAATTTTAGCAAAAAGGATTGGTCATGTTTTGTTCCTTTCGAGGAGCTCGTTCCAATGGTACCACTCCTATAGGGTGGTTGGAGCTTGCCGAAAACTAAGCTTAAACTCACAATTATTTGGCAAGGAGAGACTTCGGCGACAAAGTCGTCAGGTGATGATGGGCCGACGCAAGTGGTGGTCGGATGTGCGTCGAATGGCGGCTAGCATTGTTGTGACTGCCTGTGTAGAGAGAGAGAAATAGGGAAAAGTCGGAAGAGAAGAGAAAAATGAGGAAAACTTGGTTTTTCGTTATACACATATTTGGTATTTGTGTAATTAAAATTTTGGTGGTTAGTTTTGTTAATAAAATGATAAAACAATAATAGATACAAATATTCTACAAAAATGTGTCTCTAGCAACATGTATGTATTACCTTCTTTTTTTTTTATGATAGTTTAATATTTTTTAAAACTTTATTTATTTGGTTGCCGGTTGGTTAAGTTACTCAAATTTTTCGTTTGATTATTATTATTGTCATTAATAGACTTATTGAGGCAAAGTTGTAGAAAAAGTTCTATATGCAAAAGAGGAGACAAAATGGCATGAAGAATAGATGAGATTGAAAAAAAAATATGAATATAAATGAAATAAACAGTCCTCTCTCATGTTATGAACGAGTGATTAAAATAATTAAATGGCACTTATCAAGATTATCTCTTAGTACAATCATTGACTATGAACAAAAAATAATTAAACAAATTTACTCATAATTAACAAAAAGTAGGGAACTCAAAGTTAAATAGACCAATCCCATAATTAAACATCCCCAAATTACGCCATATACTATATGTAATGTGATCTCTTGGTCTCCGACAAGCAACCAAACGAATCCAATCATGATATTTGGTGATTAACATATTTTACATTTTCCATTTTTTTTTATGTTAATATTTTGATTTGATATGGAGTATGTACAATGAACAAGTAGCTAGATTAGAAGAACATGAATAAATGTGAACCAAATACTACTACAAATATATATACATATTTATATGTATACATTCGAAAAATTTTATTCTAAAATGGCAATTTTCCAAAGTGCCACTAGCTTGCCTTTCATGTCGTGGGGTACACTATTTTGACTTTCTTGATGTTTAGATTTCTATATTTGGTTGTTTTAATTATTTTTCTCTCATCAAATTCATATCATTTAGGATATATATATATATGTACAATTACATATATCTAATCATGTCGATAGACATGAAAAATTAATAAAAATAACATAACACCCACGTCTCTACATGACAGAATGAAAAAAATAACATAACACCCACGTCTCTGTGTTTGAGATAATGATCTATATACATCTACTATATGGCCATTTCTCATTACTACTATTAATTAACCCACAAATATAAAAAGGTTAAAACCTCACGTCTTAATGTCTTTGGAGTCAATTTTCTCAACTTGCTTTCTATAATAGTGCTTTCTAATCAAGATACCTAGCTAGGGCTAGGGCCTAAATTATTAATCTTTGTAGGGTTAAAAAGAGAGTAGATATAATATATCAAACCATGTAATATATATATATAGTATAATTAACATGGACATTAATTAATAATTAAATAATTTCGGAGAAAATGTTGGAATTAACTAAAAAAATAGAACAAGTGGGACTAAAGTACTATAAATTGGGACAGCCCATGCCTTAGGTGCAAGAAGATATGGACACCACCCTATTAAATCATTGTCACCTTCTATCTTATTTCTTTCAATTCTATTCTTTGCTAGACAAAAGGGACAAGGCAATTCAATAGCTAAGGGTCGGAGCCATGCGGCCTTTCCCCTCCGTGGGCCGCACCCACGGTGGAGCCCGGTCCCACGCGCCCCGTCTTGGCCCGGTCTGCACCGCCCTAACACCACCGCAAACAACTACTGTGGTCCCGCACCCTGCCTCGGCTGGTAGTACTATAATATCTTTATACAAGTCTCTCCAAACTACTATATATATATAATAATAATGAATGATTTTAGATATCTCTATGTATATAATATTTATCATTATTATTATAGGTTGTTGTTTTCATGTACGTCCTTATCTTTTAGGAGCCAAATTAGTAAAATACATACAAACCGAAAAAAATATTGTTAGGAAGATTTAGTATTGAGAGAATTAATAATGATAATAAGAATATGTACAAAGCTAGTGATATTGCTATATTTGTTGTTTTCTAGGGTTAGTATTAGGCCAATTAGGCAGCCGGAAACATCACCCCAATTTGTGTTTTCTGTCGTCTTTTAGATGTTTTCCGGGAAATATATAGTAGTGGTCCATTTTCTTTTTTTTTTTTTTAAAAAAAAGATTTTACTTTGTTATAATATGGGTGAGCTTTTATTTTTAAAAAAATGTAGTAAATGGTGCGCATGTGATAGCAATAGAAAAATCTCCAAAAATATTTTATTTTGGAAACATATTATACAACATTGT
This sequence comes from Humulus lupulus, assembly GCF_963169125.1. Classification (NCBI taxonomy): domain Eukaryota; kingdom Viridiplantae; phylum Streptophyta; class Magnoliopsida; order Rosales; family Cannabaceae; genus Humulus; species Humulus lupulus. The sequence continues at coordinate 13,033,467 of NC_084796.1, read as the reverse complement.
ATGTATCCTCACTTTTTCAAAACATAAAAATTTAGTGTTTTGTAAAGGAACAAGTCATTAATTATCAAAATTAAAAAATAAATCCGAAATATAATAATAAATCATCAATTGATCACGCGCAAAAGGGCAATTTTTCTGTTAATGTTTTTCTTATTTATCTTGAGTATATTTTAGATTTATTATGTATAAAAATCTAAAAAAATAAAATAATTTGTGATCTTTAAAAACAAAAATTAAAAACAAATAGTAGTAGTAGTCAAAATGAAAATATTTGTTATTATTATTATTAAGTAAAGTACGTGGTGGACTTTTACTGCATGCATGGATGACCAAAAAAATTACTGAAAAGTGAAAATGACAGTACTCTTTGGAAATTGCATGAAGAAAGGACAAGGCAGACACCAGAACATATATTGCATCGATGTTATGGTAATTATTTTTTGGAAATTGTAGACTCGAGACTTGAGATAGCTACAACTCGATTATATATATATATATATATTGTTTTCATCTAATTATATTTTTCTTCTTTCTTAAAAAAACATTATTATTTTTTAAAAATTGACTGATCAAGAAAAAGGGTACGTTGACTGTGCAGTACTTTATGTAAACGTCATGCATTCTTTATAATGTGTCATAAGAATTCTACTTACATTCATTAACGTTGGAATAATATTAATATTAAAATAGTACATATATATATGTTTTTTTCTTTTGAGAATAAATATAGCTAGAATTTAGTACATATATAGGACTATATATATAGCTTAATTAATTAATAAGAATGAATAATCATTATAATTAGTACTACGCACGTAACTGTATTTATAATATAGCTTAATTATTAGAGTAGAGTCTATAAGAATATTCTTAGAATAAATATATATATATGAAAAAATTAGTGGACACTTCGATACATAATTACAAACAAAACTAAATATATATATATATATATCTTTTTTGTTTTTAAATGTATGCTGCCATGCGTCTTAGAATTAAAAAATTCCTATTTTCACACGTTAATTACTCTATGACTCAAGTCAAAGTATCTCGTAATGATATTTAATTTGTTTGTTTCCCCCGACAATTAATCTGTATCCAACTCTTAGATCCAAATAATGTTTAATCGATCATCAGTGCCAATATTACAAAACTAAATAAATATTAATAATAATAAATTATTATAATAAACCAAGTAGACGTGTGTCACATCACTACTTCAACTCATAATTAGCTCATGATTAATTTATCTAATCGACTATTTATATGATTAGTATAGGATTAGATATATATTTGTTTTGTTCCACTTATTCTTTTCTTTCTTTTTTTTATAATAATTATTATTATTCTAGATATTTGTGAAATACTTACCTAATTTGAGTGGTCAAAATTCTTCAATTCACCACACCCCAAAAACAACAACAAAAAAAAAAAAAAAAGGAGAAGAAGAACAACAACAAAATGACCACACATACACGTACGGTGTCGGCCAACCAACGAAAACACGCTAAAGCCTTATCAAAATCTCACGATTAGTCTCATCATCATCATCATATCAGTATATACATGCATATATGTATATATATGTAACTTTTTTAAATATAACATGAGATGGTGACATAACGTGTAATATATCTATATACAATACAATTACACCCCATAAAAACAAATTAAATAAATTGATATTTGGCGTGCATGGTAATGAAACTCTCCACGTTATAGATTGCAAAACATATAATAACGAATTACAATGATGATGATATAGCTATGCATGATATTGAAGAGTAATGCTCATCATGCATATGTAAAGCTAAAAGAATTCTCCAGGTAAGCTTACGTGGCAATTCCAAGTGAGAAAAGCATGCATAGAAATACTAAGCGGCAACCATTCAAAAAGATGCCATACCATATCAGATTTTATATATTTAAATTTAATAAATATTATAAAATATCAATTACAAATTATATAATGCCACTTTATATGATATTGGACATGTTAAGATGACAAATTGCATCATCCATATATAGATATATATAACACATTAAAGTGGCAAATTGCATCATCCATATATATATATATAACACAAATTATATAAAGCAAAGCCAAATCTTTTGTACAATAATATCACAAACATAATACTTGTTCGAAGTCGTGTCGAATTCAAATTAAAGGCTTGTTTTTTTCCTTTATATATCTTTAAGTACTTTATTAGTTTAGACACAAGTGTGGAGCTGCTGTGGTGGACATTGCTATGTACACGTCAGCTAATCTTTAAAATGTGCTGACACTTGTCATGAAAAAGTTTACATGATTATCAATTATCTACAACCCCAACATCGCATATATATGCATGGCCTCATATAAAGCACACATATATTTGGGAGACATTTTCTTTGTTCCACTCCAAAGGGGACACTTTGCTTATAACTTTATTATGTAATCATCTCTAGAACAGGTTATGGCACTAACTTATATATATATCACACGATTAATCAAGCGTAGCTAGTAGGTAGAACTCTATCTAAAACGATATGAATATATATAATATTTACACATATATTAAAGTTAATTAGCCTAATGAGACAGTGGCAGTACTGTTTTTTTTCACTAAAATTAAAAAATGGTAAAAATAGCATAAAATAGAAGACATGGGGGACCTCTAAAAATGAATTGGTGCGTTTGGTGAGAAACAAAAATCTGCAGCTATATATATTTATAGCATTTACTAATCTGATGAGCATTAATGATGACATTAATATCAAGTTGTTATATGTTAGATATAGCACAATATACATGATATATTATAATATGAATTAAGTTTCCATGCAATGATGAACCATATCTTTTTTTTATATATATAATTTTTTTTCGTTTATATTTATATTACTTTTCTTATATAGCCAAGTGGCAATGGTTTGGATGGTTTGAATATATTGGAAAGAGAAAATTCAGTATAATGGGGCCAATTTTATATTTGATTGGTTATGATTTGAAAAAGGAGATGGAAAAAGTTGAACACCAAGATCCACATGTATTTATAGAGCCAAGTGGCAATGGTTTGAAATTTTTATCCGTTTGTGGTGTTTGGAATTTTCTTCTTAGGTATTTTTGCCTTTTTATATGTTCTACTTTTGTAAACGACCGACCTGATTAGATTTTGTTGGTTATTTTCATGTTGCTTATTTTTTTTAACCTTAAATCCATCGTTGTTTTGTTTTAACCTTAATGAAATTCTTTTGTTTTTCTTTTCTAAGATCTTGTTTGGAGCTTGAAATTTAAGGAAAAAAAATGAAATTCAAAGGAATCTATTTTCTCATGTTTGGATTTTTTTTTTAGAGAAATTAAAACTTAAATGTAGGATAATTTTTAAAAATTTACAATAATTGTAAATATATACTAAAAGAAAATATTAAAAAAAATCTATCCTTATTAAATTTGTGGAAAATATTTTTCTTTATCTTTTCCCTTCTAAATTTTCTCATAAAAAAATTTCTTGCTAAATTCAAAGTCCAAACAAAACCTTAAGAAATCCATATCTCTTCTATATAATAAGTGTGTAGATAACAAAAATTCTTTGTTTTAACGATTTTTTATTTTTTAATGTTAATTTTAATGGAATATTCTTATATTTAACTGTAATTTGTAAATACTTAAACTTAAATAAAATAAAATAAATAATTAAAAAATATTAAAATAATATATTTTTGAGATATTTTACAATGATAATTATTTTAAAATAATAAATAATTAAACAAATTAAAATATGATATTTTTGAGATATTTTACAATGATAATTATTTAAAAATAATAAAATCTTACTTTTTATAACTTCAATAAAATTTAATTAAATTTAAACTCACTTATTAGAATAATATCATATTAAACATATAATATAATCTACTATCAATTAGCAACAAATTAATTTTTTTTTAAAATAGCAAGAAACTTAAATTTAAAATTCGCGTATAATATTTAATATTACATTAAACATATAACATATAATCTCTTGTTGTCACTCCTAAATTAAAAAACTAGAACAAACATAAACTTAAACAAAAATAAATAAATTATTTAATTAAAATAGAATATTTATTTGAAATTTATATGACATTAATATAAATTTAATAAAAATATTTAATAAATTCTATAAATAAAACAAAGTAAATGTGGATATTGCACGTTGATTGTATCTAGTATATATATATGGCATAAAAATATTGAGCACTATTTTTTAATTTTTTTATACAACAAGAAAACAAAGAAATATAAATTTTCAATCCTAGACTCTTCCACCCTTTCCCCTCATCAATGATGTTTTTTAATAATTAGAAAGTAGAAAAATTGTTGAGAACAAGTGAAACTAAAAAGGGAGTAGTCTAGAGCTGACAACTTCTTATCCTCTATGAAATAGTTGAGACTAGTATTATGAACATTTTGCCAAATAATCAAATAGTGAATATTTGTAATATTTGAGAGACCTTATATATATACATCTAAGACAATTATATATATATGTATGTGAATATGTTAATGAATTGGACCACTTGTATATACAAGAAGATGACCCTATTGATTTAAAATATAATTGAAAAAACAGGTGGGTCAACATGAAAAAAAAGGAAGAAAAAAAACAGAAGCATGGAACACAAAAACCACATGGATTGTCTTTCTTCTACTCTCTCAAATGTTCTTCTCTTGTTATGTGTGTAATCCTTTTCCTTTTCTCTATCTCAACGGAAAAAAGTGCGTAGTTTTTTTTGTTTTACCCTAAAAAGAGCCCTATATATAGTTTCTAGTTTCAAAGGATTCACAGTAGTAGTAATTAAGAAAATAAAAAAGTATATATTATATATGAAAATCAATCTTTTGGGGGGTAAAATCTTTCATAGTCAACTGACATAACATATTTTATCTTTGTTTATTTTATGAATACTAAACTAGAAATTTATTTATTAGAATTAATTGGACAGAAAGTAAAGTGAAGAGAAACTGCCAAAGTCGCCTCCAACTTAATTACCAAAATATATTTAATGATTCAAATCCGAAAAATATATTGTCATTTGTTTGGAGACAATATGACAATATATTTTTATTAATTGTATTTTATTTCTCTATAATGGCTATTGTGATCACTTATGAGACAGATAAATGCATTTACTTCAACTTGTCAGTATTGGAGATATGCTGATATGGCTTATTGGGCAAGTTTCGAAAATCCAAAAAACTCTTTAATGAAAGTCACTTTCATCATCACCAAGTTTATTAGTATATATCTCTCTATATGACTTCTCTTATTGTTTTCATGAAAGCAATGTGTATAAATATAAATATATATATATATTTATATATTTTGCTCAAATAAGCTATAGCTAATTAAATTATGGTTCATGGTCCAACTGGTAAAAAGCTGCGACCATACCCTTGCATGTGATGTTCATGTGACCTCAGAAGAGATGTTTGTCTTGGCATTGAATTATCTATTTTCACCATTTATTATGACACCAAATCTCTGCTCTACTATTTGTTCTAGGAAAATGAAATATATATATATTTTGCAAATTACAATTTTTTTTTAATTTCTCCTAATATATTATTGATTTTTTTTAAATAAAAAATATAATAATTAAGTCACTACTAGAACTGTTGCTGCTAGCAATATTTTTTATAAAATATCAGTGACGAACACACTTTGTCGCTGCTAAAAATATTTTTCATGTAGTGATTCCCCTTTTGAAAGTTAAAAAAAATAAAATCCGCATATAAGAGTGTTGTAAAATAATGTTTTCCACACCATTCAATATTTCTATGACTGGATGTTAAGTGTATGTATAGAATATTTATTAACATAAATTATTTATTAGTGGTTATATATATATATTAAAAATGCTATTAATCATGATTGAACTGATGAGTATAAAATATTGTCAGAATTGAATAGTCTTAGATGGGTAAAGGGGGGATTCATCTGAGAACACACCAAAGTCCAAAAGATTCTCATACAAAGGCAACAAATTCCAACAATGCATTTATATATATATATGTGTGTGGATAGATAGTCATGTCAAACTACAAAAGAAAAAAAAAAACAGAATCATTTACTCCTCCATTGCTTTCTCTCTCTCTCTCATCTCTACTAAACTGAAGAAAAAGTAATGATGGACCATAACGGTAAAAATAACTGTAATAACAGAACAACTGTGACCATACAAGAATATATATATATATATATAAATATATGGAATTTATTATTAACAATCCTACTTTTAAATAAATATTATTATACAACATTATATATTTATATATTTTTTTTCAATTTCTAACCACCACTACTAGCTAGCTAGCTGCACATATAGGGGAGGGTCTTGGAATTTGTGCAAGGCAAGACTTGAGAGAAAGGGGAGTCAAGATAGACAAGAACAAGGGATCTAAAAAAGATCTGGTCTTATTTGGTCGGTTGGTTATATCTGTCCTTTATGTTCTTCCCAATCTTCATCAATATCATCCATTGATGCTAGCTAGCTCTTGATGCTCTTCTTCTTCATGTCTGCCCTTTAATTTATTCATGTTCCTCTCCCCACTACTTACTCTAATATTGGAACTAAATACTCTCTCTTTCTTTCTTTCTTCAAAAACAGAATCTTATTATAACTTTATATAACTTTTCATCTGATTTTCTTTTCTGGCTAGCTGCTTTTGGAATTTCATTTCAACAACCTGGAAAAAAAAGAAAAGGGTATTTATCATTAGTAATAGCTAGTGAATAAATAATAATATGTGACGAGACAAGGTTTTGAGTGCTTACTATGCTTGTAGGGCAGCTTTGTTGTGGGGGTGCTGTTGTATTATTAATTAATTGAAAGAACACAGGTTGCTGAACTCAGATGGACTAAGAAAGTTTTGTCTGTGATCTTCCATATCCCACAAGAGAGTCCCAGCATTGTCCTGAAAATGATGTGTTTGTCAAGGTTAGAAAAATGGGGTCTTTTTCATTTATCATAATAATAATTGCAATAAAAAACAAGTGGGGAATACTACATACATGAGAATTGAAGGCACTAGGCCTCTGGTGCCCTTGTTGTAGCAAAAGAGGAGCTGAGTTGTCCATAAGAGGATAGCTACTATTGGCTGTGATGCCAAAGTTGGTGGCTGTGCCGGTGGTGTTATCAGTTGAAAAGGCTTGTGATTGGTTGCATGGTGGCACAGATGGAATCTGTGAAGCCATGGTGTCCAATCCCTGAACAAAATATATATTTATCAAAAAGATTGAATATATAAAGTGGGTAATTTGTGAGAAGAAAGAAAATGAAAAAGTAGTAGTACTACTACTACTACTATTGCTCATTAATAAAGTTGTGATCTTTTTTATCACTATTGTTACCTCTGGTCTGACCAGAAATGCTTCAAGGTCCAATCCAAAGTCATAGAACATGGGATTTAGAGAAGCAAGCTTCATTGAAAGGAACTGAAAATAATGACAAACAAAAAAAATAGTACATTGGTTATTTTAAATGATGATCGGTAGTAGTATATATAGTAATGAAATTAATGTTGAAAAGATTATTTGTCATAATAAGTAAATGAAAGGGAGTTCGCAGCTTATATATACCTCTACTTGATTCTGTAGGGACTGAACATAATTGATAATTTCATCCAACATAAGGGCCTTTCCAGTTACCTATATTTGAACAAAATCACATGAACTTGTCAGTAAAAAATAAAAAATAAAAACTCCCCTTATGACTAATACAAGTAACTTTTTCATGATTATTATTTACCTTTTCACAGCCAGGAACAAGCTTTTGCAACATCTTCATCCTCTCACTGATTTTCTCCCTTCTAACCTGAAAAACCCAGTAAAAAAAAATAACAATATATTATTAGGAAGATAATAAATATGTATTTTAATTTGTGAAGGGCAAAATGGGAAATAATTATAATAATAATAGAGTCCAAGTAGTGTGTAATAGAGACTTATATATGAAGAAAAAGGTACCCTTTCTGCAAGGCTGTGGCTATCAGTAGCTTGGCCCCTCCTTGCTCTAACGTGAATGTAGCCTGTCGGAGGTTCTTGATCTTGATCTTCAGCTTTTTTCTTATTATCATTATTTTTGTTATTATTCGTTTTCACCTTCTTTATTATTTCCTCTTTACCTTTCGTAGAATCACCACTACAACTTTTTTGCTTTTTTCCTCTACCACTTCCATGATGATCCTATACAATAATATTACAACAATATAAAACCATATCAAATGATGTAGTAATAAGATCGTAAATTTTTTGGAAAACCCAGATGTAGAAAAATAACCAAAAAATATATATATATATATATATATGTATATGTGTATGTATTCACCTTTGATTGAGCAGAATTGGAGGACCCATTTCTTGTTTTCCTCTTCTTTTCCATTGGAGTCACTTTCTGAGTGACTTGCTCACCACTTTCAAGCTTATCCACAACAGTGGAGGACTCAGTGCTCTGTTTTTTGGTCACTGAGGGCTCATTATCACTGCTGAGAGCACCATGCTTTGATGAGCTATGGTCAACACAGCTACTTTCATGGACTAATATTCCATGATGATTTTGATGATCAGATGAGTAAAAATCATTATTGGAGAAGCAATAGTTGGTGTTGTTGTTGTTGGTGGTGGTATTTTCTTCCTCTTGATCCATCAATCCACACATATTCTTAAACATGTTATTGGGCAAATAAACTGAGTCAAGAAGAATTGAGTGATGAGGGTATGAAAAAGCTGCCATGAATGATGATGAGAGTTTTGGATTTGAAGAAAAAAATTTGGTGAGTTATTTATGAAGAAAGTGATTGAAGGAGAAAAGGGTTTTTTCAATTTGAGAGAAATGATATTTAGAAATATATGTAAACTAGGAGTAGTAAAGTGGGTCTTATGACAAACTATATGAGGCCTTATATATATAAATAGAGAAAGAGATAAAGGATACACTTGACTAAATATGCTAAAAAAATAATGTATTGGACAATAATAAACTCATTCCCATGCAGTTAGCTAAGACCCTTTTTTTTATTATTATTATTTTTTATTTTTTTTGGTTTTTTGGTACTTTGACTGGTCATATCCAATTTCTCTTTCTCTCTCTCTAGCACTGTAGTTGAACAGTGGAATGGGGAAGGGAAAACAGAGTTTACATTAATATACTTTGTAACATTATAAAGGGATAGTTGGAAAAGATTCATCTTTCACATCTCTATATAGAAAAATAGCTTTTTATTTATTCATTAATTACTCGAGAATGATCAGTACAACAAGCTAATATACTTTTTTTATTATTATCAATTGTTTTTATTTGATATATGTACGGACCTTCTTAGGTTTTTTTTATTTTTGTCACTCGGATAAATTATAACCCAATTTTTTTGCATGATGAATAAATTATAACCTAATTTTTTTTGCATGATGACGTACATTGTAGTTATAACATGTATCGTATCAAATTTCAAGAAATTTCGATAAATTTACATTCCTGAAATCAGAGTTCAAATAGTCTGTTTTCCACACGTATAAAAAAAATTCAATACATGTCCAAATGATTATTTAAACTCTAATTTCAGCACCGTAAATTATTTGAAGTTTCTAAAAAATTGACTTGATGTCTGTTATAAGTAAACCATCAGGTAAAAAATTAATTTATAATTTTTCGAAGTAAGGAAAATAAAATAAATTATATATGGCAACAAGTGATGACAAAAATTTATATATATATATATATATTGTGTGTCCAATTAAAAACGAGTATTATTCATTTTTGAACGCGATTCATGTGTCGTTGATTTTTACAGTGGTTTATTTCCAACAATAACATTATTTTTATACATATATATTTATATAAGCTGAACAACATAGTTATTTAAGTAAAATAGAGAAAGAGTAGTGGCATGAGGATAAATAGATAAACAAAAGAAGGGAAGAAAAAAACTAATTTGTTTTTAAAGTGATTCGGCCCAAAATAATTATCAACATATATGTAGATATATTATTTAGTGTCATGGCAATTTCACTTAATATTGTGTTTATCTAGAATAATGCTATAAGACAATAATGATGTTCAACATTACATAATGCACTAATTTGTGTATTTTAATATTAGGTGTCACATAATTTATTTTAAATTTGAATATGAAATATCCCATATTAAATTACCGCAATCATAATTTATGTGTGAATACTCTACTTATTAAGTAGTAACGTAAAATCCGCAATCATAAGCGAATTTTGTACTTTTAGTAGTAGTCGAGCCTGACCCTGAGTATAGGCGAGTCAGGCTAGAAAGGGCCAAAATTTTAAAATACAAATGAAGAAGCCTCAACATTTAGAAAATTATCATTTTGTATATAATAGTTAGAAAAATGTTATATTTTGTATTGTGACTCATATATATTACCATATGATTAGTTTCGGTCATGTCATCTGCTAACTCCTAATCTAAGGGAAATCAAATCACCTTGATTTCCATTAATTAGTTCATATCCTCACCTTCAATCAGTTTGCTTAATCTTTTTGCCTCGGATCAATTTGCTTATTGACACTTATGGACGACCTTCTTGACTAGAGCATTTTTGTTCAACCGAACCAAATTTAGATTTGATTAAGATATGTGACATATTATTGTGTGTATTTTGATTGTGTAAAATAAATTTTTCTATCATTATTCTTAAATTAATTACATATATCACTTTTTTAATTTGTTTTATAACCTAAATAACAACTCATCATTTTTCCAATTTCAACACCTCTATTTCCCCAATATTAGATGCAACCTTCCTCTTTTTCTCAATCTCCATTGTTAAACTTTGCCTCTCTCTCCTCCTCCATCATCATCGATCACTCCTAACAAAAAAAAAAACATAATAATTTTTTAAAATAAACTTAATTAAATAGTAACGAAAGTGTATTATAAAAAAATACACAAAAAAAGTAACTAAAATAGTATAAAATATTAATTTATTTTGCGGTACCAAAATGAGTAAATTTGAAAATATTTAAATTTGTTGTACTTTTGTAAATATTTTAATTATAAGGTATATATATAAATAAATAGTTCTATGATATAATATAATGAATCATTCACTAATAATTAGAAGTTTGTTTATGAGGGTAGTTTTATTGGGTTGTGCTTATCAAATACGACTTCTTGTCATATCAAGGTGTGTACTGTCAATTTTTAATGTCTATACTAATATACTAATATAACGACATATTAACTTTTTGAATCTACAAATTAATTAATTATATTATATAAAGCTTCTTTTTAAATAGTTCAAAAAAATAATTGATATTTTTGTTAGAATCTTATGGTAAAAGTGAGACATATATAACCTTAATTAATATATGCAAAGAAACCAATCTTTGGCTTTATAGGTTTTTTATTTCTTTTTTTCTTTCTTTTTTCTTTTTGTAAAAAAAAATATGCCATTATTAATTAATAGTTTTTATCATCAAGTGGGAAATAAAAGGTCGCTATCTTAAAAATAATTTTTGGAAAAATAAAAAAAAGAAGAATAATATGGAATTTGGACAGGTGCGGCTGAGATAGAATATTGAATATCTACCTCTCTTGACTCTGCAAGTCATTTGTGAGTAAAAGACCCCTATTTTTTTGCTTCTTGTGATTTTATGGTCAAACTATTTTTTTTTTTTGTCTTTTAAGGCCATTATAATTGTTATCTATTCAAAAGCCATTTGGTAATACTAATAATTATTATTAGTATTCTATCTCTTGTAACATTTATAAATGATTTTCGATCGTGTGTTTAAGTTTTGATTATTAACATGAAAATGTAATTTATACAATAAGAGTTGATTTAAACTATAGAGTCACGTTAATTGGATTTAATAATTTTTATAATATAATTTTGTTGTTAAGAAGATCAATGTTGAAAAAAAATAATCCAATATAATCTAAATAATCATCTTAATTTGGGATAATAACTTAATACTTAATTAATTTCATTGAAAAACTTAAGATAATTTTATCTTATCAAATCCCTCTAATCCCGATCTCTGTGTATTTCTATGGTAAGAAAAAAGAATTACCACTTTTCATCAACCTTGTTTTTTTTTTTTTTGACTAATTTTTAAATCTAATTCAATCATATCAAATGGCAAAATCCAAACATGACCTAAGGAACAACGTATGACATTTAAACTAAAAATTTGTTAAATACAACAAAGACTACACCCAACACTCCCTCAAGTTGGAGTTGGAGTTGAAATTGAAATTTCGTGAATTGACTAAGCTTGTTTCCAACATATTGAATATTTGGTTGTGTGATATAAAAGACATCACACGAGTAAATAGATTTTCGAATTTGGAAGAGATTATATATAAGATTTATACATTTTTAGATCCTGTGTTTTACCTCATTATCTGTTTGGACTCTGTGTTTTGATAAATTACTTTTTGGATATCGTGTTTTGTAAAATGGTTCAAATATGCCCATAAACTTGATTTTGATGAACAAAAAATTGAATATAACAACACAATTTTTAGGCAGAATGACTGTAATTTTATTCTAAATTATTAGTTTGATAAATTATTTGTGATTTTATTTAAAAAAACTTTGATCAAAATCAAGTTTAGGGGTCTATTTGAACTATTTTAGAAAATACAAGGTTCAAAAAATAATTTATCAAAACACAGAGTCCAAACAAATAATGAGGTAAAACACAGGATCTAAAAATGTATAAACCTTTATATATATATATATGCATGCATTTATATATTCCATTAACTGTATAGTATATAATTTATTATATATGTAAACATATGCATATATATGTACACGTGTAGTGCACAAATTTTTTTCTCATTAAACGTAATTGTATTAGCATTAGAAGCCACATAATTAATGTATATATATATACACACCTATATATGAGCGCTAGTCATGACTCGTATCATGTATTATCATATATATGTATATGCACTAATTTCTCTTCCACTTTTGTTATTAGATCAGGCAGATTAAAAAAAAACTCATATATATTTATATATATACAATATAAGAGCTAGTGTCAAGAAAATATATATTTCATAATCATGGAGCAAAACCAAATGAGAATCTCAAAGCATATGTAATAATTACTTGATTAAAATTTTCACACTTCATTAATCGATCGACCCAGTAATTAAACAAGGGTAATTTAGTGATATCTATATATTGACATAACATTTGTACTACAAACATTTTTTTTATCAGAAACCGAAGATCGACCAGATCTGACGCCATACCAGACTGTCCCATGAAAGTTCTGTCATTGATTTCGCATAGTATATATATACGTACCATTCATGGCCATATTGATATTATATCATGATAATCTCAACTAATATATCTATACACACAGATGAGAGAAATATATATGAATTAATGCCTCTGACAGAACATGAATAATTAATTTGTTGCAGATATACAAGATGTGGTATATAAAATTAATGAGAGTTTTATTTTCTTTTTCAAATAATAATCATCATCATAAAAACTCATAACTCAAACAAACGGTACATTTAATTAAATGATGATCGAGTGCCTTTTTCTCTTGTGTTCCATCTATATATATATTAAATGTCACAACAAAAAATAAAAAAAATTATAAATGTATATATAAAAAGCATGCATGCAGTATATATATATATAGTACTACATGTACTAATTAATAATTTGCATAGACATAGGTGCCAACTGTTTATTAGCTAGCTAGCTAGGTACATATATACATACAAGAGAATGCCACGTGTCACTGCGATATGATATATCTATATATAGATATATAACGCGTATACTAAAAAACATACATATACTAATAGAAACATATTATTATATCTCATCTCCTCAAACTTTATTAATTATGAAGATTTTCACAAAAGACGTACGTACAATGTGATTCTCCTCTCTCTCCATGATCATCAGAAATCAGATGTTTTGGTATAGCTCTAGTTAATTTCAATTATTTTATCTTATTATCATAAAACACATGTATATAATATATATATATATAGTACTGAAACAAAACAAACTATATAGTCAAAAAAGAAGGATTTTAGTTCACACACAAATCACAATATAGTGTGTACACATGTAGTCATGAACAGAATATCATTCAACAAACATGTATAAATTTTTATACATACATATATATATATATTTATATAGCTATAGACTTTTCAACGAATGAACATTATTATCTTACTAACTCACCTGATGTTATAAATATATGCATGTGTATGAACAATGCAGTACAACTTTTCAAATTAACATCTAGTTAAGTACAAACAGTGATATATATAATACACAATATATATATATATATATTATATATTGAATGGTGCATGTTTTAGAATATGGAAGATAATTATACGACTATATATATATATTATAAGGATATATATAGGATGTTGTGTCGTTCATACGTATAATATAATGAGATGTTAAATTTGTACATATTATATATTAAGCATTATAAAACAGACATGTTAATTAATATATATTAAGACAATAAAATGAAAATATTTTTACAAATTATAAAGAGATTTATATAATTAGTGACGATTATATATATATATATATTTATAAAGGAATGAACAGTGCGTGAGAGAGAAATAGAGGCACAGTGTAGGCACGTGTGAAGGTGGAGGGAGGGCCTCTCTTGATAATTGACTGTTCTGTTTTTGCGTGTACGATTTTTTCAGCCAAAATATAGATAGTACATTTGATCATTAGTTGTATCTGTCTATCTATCTATCTATCTATCTATATATATATATATATATAAATATTTATGAATTTTCTACTAATTATTATATCGTAAGGTATCTTTCAGTCTCAGCACTTTGCTGTGCATTGAAAAGAACCATTCACAATTTCACAAATTACAAAGTTAATTTGACGGTATACATATCTAATAGCTTCTAGCCAGTGGTCCCAAATTTATAGTAGATATATTTTTTACTATATTAATTATTTTTTACCAAATATACATGAATGCTATAAATATATATATAATGAAAAAGATTAGATATAATAATTGATCTTTTCCCAAGATCATCATATATATCCTACCAAAGATTGGATATATTACACACTATTACTTATGAATCAAGTTTTCTACTAATATGTATAGGAATAATATATCACAATAATATTTTTTATTTTGTAATCATCAACTGCGTTGTGACTAATTAAAAGTGAACTAAAAAAATTCAAACTTGCTAATATATATACATATACAACTTGCTAATATATATACATACAAATATATTATTAGCAAAGTATTGATGCTTAATTATTAATGAGTTACTACATCATTATTATTAATAATTAAACGATCTCATTCATGACATCTATTACTATATATATATTTATAGAGTTAGTCAACATTTTTTTTTATATATATATGTATATATAAATAGTCGGCACACCAAAAGGTGAGTGATATATAATTAATAACAAAGGAAGGAACCCTAGCTACTAATAATAAAGACCATGTGTATAATATGCACAAAATGAAGGCCTGGAGTTATATATATAGATTGCCTGTATCCAAAAAGTAGTTGTGAATAGTAGACCACCATTAATGTAGCAAAACGATAAACTATATATATATATATATATAGTTTATCATATTTTTCATTGTTTTCTTTCTTTGTATACATATATAATTGTATATATTCACGTAATAGTAACAATATAATAATAATAAAACAGAATAATCACTCGATGATTTGTAATATACATATTTCATGATAGGGTTTCTGGTCGTTGGTGGGTCATGCACCCGGAGCAATTTTAGGTCGAGATTGGTGAATATAATAAAACTAAAAGTAATGTTATAATTTTTTTTTTTATCAGAAAAAGTAAAGTTATATATTTAGCTTGTTGTAAATCATGAGTAAATAACATTTCCTTAGAAATTAAAAAAAAGTAAATAACATACTGTTATATCAGCAATTAATTTTAAAATTTAAAGCTGTCGTAAATTTTATGGTTATTTTATAATTTTATTTGATTTTTACATATCCATTAATTAAAATAAATGTAAGAGAAATAAATATTGAAATGTAGACTTATATAGGCAAAGGTATAAAAATAATAGAAAATACTTTTTTTTTTAGATTTTTGGAAGTAATTTAAGTTATATAAAGTATTATTGTTAAATTAATAAGTATTTAACATCTAATCATCAATAGTACAATGTCGTTAGATTGTTCTAAGATTAACAACAATACTAATCAACTTTGTACACTACAAGAAATAAGGCTTTTGCCGGCACATTTAGTGACTCATGCCGGCAAAAACAAGCACTTTTGCCGACACAATTCACCTAACGCCCTAGCAAAAGTCAAAACGTGCATTTTAAATTTGTGCACGTTTTCAACAAAGTAGGTGGCTAGACTTTTGCCGGCGCGTTTTGTTGCGCCGGCAAAAGTCTATTTTGCGTCGGTAAAAGTCGGACTAATTAAAACGGCACCGTTCTGTCCTAGGGTTTTATTAAAGACTTTTGCCGATGCAACGAAACGCGCCGACAAAAGTCATAGCGATTTTAGTGTAGCCGTGAGCCCTTCTTCCCCATTTTCATATTTTTTTCTCAACTTCTTCTCTCTTCTCTCTGGTTTGATATCCGACCACCCCATGCCATAATCCCGCCGTGGCTTAGCTCAGATAGTGAAGCTCTTCTCTCTCAATGTTAGTAAATCCAATGGCAAAAATTTTAATATTTTTAGACTTTTTTCTCTATATCTCGTTTTGTAATTGTATTTTTTTTTTTGTTCTCTCTCTATAAACAGGTGCACCAAAGTGTGTGCAGCTCTAATCTCTCGATAGAACAACTCCAAGGGTTAGTTTATGTATATATATATGTTTATATTTGTTTATATATATGTGTATATATATTTATATGTCTGTTTATTTTTGTATATATGTATATATGTTTGTTTATGTATATATGTATATATGTTTATATATTTATATGTATATATGTAAATGTGTGTGTACATATGTTTATTTAATGTTAATTTTTTTTAGAAAATTGATTAGTTAATTGTGAACTATTAATATATATGTACGTGTGTGATATTTGGTATTATAGTTATATTTTTCTGTTAAAAAAAATAAATAAATCTGTGTAGTTGTAGAAAAATGAGATTAATATAATGAAAAAGAAAAAAAGAAATATGGTTTTAGTATTTATTAAAAAAACTTATTTGAGTGTGTATATTTTTTAATTTTAATGTTTTATATGTATATTAAAAAAATAGATTAGATTATTATATTATATTGTATATTTGCATTATACTTTTTTTTTATATTAAAGATTATTTGTTTACAAATATTTACTAAATAAATTATTTTGATGTTACTGATATAAAAAGATTTGATATATGTTATTAATCTTGGTTTATGTTGTGCATGCTATGAGAATATTCTGTATATTGCTCTGGGAATATTCTGTATATTGTGTGTAGTTTGAAGGTTTTATAAAATTTTGGGATAGTTTAAAAAATAACCGTTATGCTGGCCAAATTTCGTTAGACTTAGGAAAATTAACATTAATTACAAAAATTATAGCCGTTAACATTAATTTTTATTTTAATCCTATATGTATTTGTTTATCTTAATAACAACTATTTTAAAGTTATTTTTATAATATATGTTTTTATTTTATTTTAATGCTTTATATGTATTTTTTTATTTTTGCTTGTTAATATTTATAATATTGTATTTTGTGATATATATATTTTAGCTAAAGTATGAACTTAAAAAAATAATCAGATTAATAATGTATGTTTATATTTTTAAATTGTTTTATATTAAATGTGATATGTTTGTAAATATGTATTTAATAATATTTTTGTATTAATAAAAAAATCAGTTTTGATATATGTTTTTTTGTGGTTAAATATTTGTATATATATATTGATGTATTTGTTAATGTATATATATGTTTTGTATGATCTAGGAATATTCTGGTTATATATGTGTTTAATTTGTAGGTTTTAAAATTTTTGGGATAGTTTGAAATATAGTTGTTATATATGCTGCCCAAATCCTGTTAAGGTTAGTAAAATTAATAAATGTTTAATAATTAATTAAATAAAAGTTTAAGTATAATTAAAAAAATACATCAAAATATTAATTTTTAACTATAATTTAAATAAAGTAAAATTACCAAACATAATAATTAACAATTAATTTTAACATTAATATTAAATATTTTGTAATTGAAATTTTTTTAAAATATAAATGATTTAATAAAATATAAATATAATAAAATTGTTATTAATTAAGCAAATAATCAAATACAAATTGAAGAATTTAATAAAAAATTACAAAATGAAATTAATGTATAATTAAATTAATTTTAAAATAAAAGTAATAAACAAGTAAATGATTTAAAAAAATTGTAATAATTAATAATTAACTATATTTTCTTTGGTAAATATAAATAATTATGTTTTCCAGAGATAGAATATTATTATCACTTAGTGATAATAAGGGAGACAAACGGTCATGAAATATTTTGACTATCATTTCCCTTATTTTAAGACAATTATTAATATTTTCTGAATTATTTCGCTTGAAGATGGCGAGCGATAGAAGCTGGATGAGTGCGAGGAATCGTTGGTCTCTAGAGTATAGAAATGGTGTTAAGGAGTTTTTCGAGATCGCTAAAAATCAGGTGAACGATCGGGGTTTGGTTCGTTGTCCGTGCAAGAAATGTGGGAATGTTAAGTTCCAGCCTATAAATGCAATTTCGATGCATTTATTCAACAATGACATCATACAATCCTACAAAGTGTGGAATTGCCATGGAGAGGCGCTGCTGCCGCCACAGATGTGGTACGAGATCATGATAGAGATGAGATAGCGGATATCCTGGAGGATGTTTACGCTGAAGATGACGTTCCCGCTGGAAACTATAATGATCTTCCCCAAGATGATGTTCAACATCGCGACAAGTATGACAATTTATTTAAGGAGATGTCAAGTGAACTATACCCGGGTTGCCGAAAGTATTCCGCGTTGAACTTCTTGGTGAAGCGGAAGCATCTGAAAGTTATTAACAAGTGCAGCAATCATTACCTTGATGGTTTGCTGGAATTGTTAGTCGACGCTATGCTTGACGGAACAATTTTACCTAAGTCTAACTATGAGGCGAAGGCAAAGTTGTGGAGTATTGGATTGGGATATGAGTCCATCGATGCTTGCAAGCATGACTGTGCACTGTTTTGGAAGGAGAATGCGAACTTGGAATTCTGTTCGGTTTGTGGTGAGTGTCGCTGGCAAGATAATCGTGGGAACGGGAAGAAAGTGGCTCATAAGGTCATGCGGTACTTTCCGTTGACGCTAAAGGAAGATGGTGTGATGAGGCATCCCGCTGACAGTAAGGCGTGGAACCACCTTGATGAGTTGTACCCATCTTTTGCAGACGAACCTTGAAATGTTAGGCTTGGGTTGGCTACAGATGGTTTCAATCCTTTTGGGAACATGAGCAACTCTTACAGCATGTGGCCTGTGATACTTGTCCCATACAACTTGCCGCCGTGGAAGTGCATGAAGCCACAGTCATTAATGTTGTCTATTCTAATTCCAGGTCCTTCTTCACCTGGAAAAGATATCAATGTCTATATGAGACATTTGCTTGACGAGTTGAAGGAGTTATGGGTGAATGGTGTTGAGACACGAGATGCATACAATAGTAACTTGTTCAATATGCGTGCAACAATCTTGTGGACCATTAACGACTACCCAGCTTATGCTATGATGTCTGGGTGGAGCACAAAAGGGTACAAGGCGTGCCCCACATGCAATGAAGAAACTCCCTCTGTAGGGATTAGAAGTAAAATTGCATACATTGACCATAGAAGGTTTCTTGATATGGATCATGAATGGAGGAGCAAATGAGCACTATTCGACGGTAACAAGGAACTCAGGCCACCACCGAAAGATTACTCCGGTGATGATGTGTTGAAACAATTAGAGAATTTGCAGATTAGACATCTTGGGAAACACAAAGAATTTGGTGGTGTGAAACGCAAAAGGGCTCCGATAGAACTTAATTGGTCGAAGAAGAGCATATTTTTTGAGCTTGATTATTGGAAGGAATTATTGCTGAGGCATAACTTGGACGTAATGCACATTGAGAAGAATGTTTGCGACAGTGTCTTGGGAACTTTGTTGAACTTAGAGGGAAAATCTAAAGACAATGACAAGACAAGACTTGATCTAGCAAACATGAAAATTAGGGAAAAACTCCACCTCCGCAAAGAGGGAAACAAGTGGAAGAAACCACATGCCAGTTACACCCTCAGTATCCCAGAGTGTCGAGTTTTCTGTGAATTTGTGAAGTCAGTTGAATTCCCGGACGGTTTTGCTGCAAACCTTTCGAAGAATGTCAATGTCAATGATGGCAAGATAACTGGGCTGAAATCACACGATTGCCACGTGTTGTTTCAGCAGTTGTTGCCCGCCGCAATTAGGTCGTTTTTGGTTCCTGAAGTTCGGAAGCCAATTATTGAGTTGTGCGGTTTTTTCAAAAAATTTGTTCACAGACTTTGAATGTGAAAGACCTTGAGAAGATGGAGACAGACATTATCACCATTTTATGCAAGTTGGAAATGATATTTCCTCCAGCATTTTTCGACATTATGGTGCATTTGGTTTTGCATCTTCCGAAAGAGGCAATTCTTGGCGGTCCCGTGCACTTTAGGTGGATGTATCCCATTGAACGTTCGATGGCGGTTTTATAAACAGTATGTAAGAAATCGTGCACGTCTGGAAGGTTCAATTGCAGAGGCTTACGTGGTCAACGAGGTCTTAACCTTTTGCTCAATGTACCTCCGGGGAGTTAAGACTCGATTCAATTGATCTGAGAGGAATGACGATCACGTTGAATCCCAACCAAATCGGGAATATTCTATTTATAAGGCTGTTGGTCGTCCATTTGGTAAGAATCAAGTATGCTCCTCAATCCGCTGTTAAAGCAAAAGGCTGAGTGGTATATCTTGAACAATTGTGCCGAAATTAAGGAGTACCTTAGGTGTGTTTTCTAGTCTTTTTTCAATAAATTTGTTTGGTTTATATACCGAGTAATGGCAAAAATCATAATATTGTTGTCTGTTTGTAGTGAGCATATGGATGAATTAAGAAGACGGTGGGGCTTGAATCTTGAAGTTCAACAAGAAGCTAATTTTCCTCAGTGGTTCAAAGAAAGAGTATGTATATTAGTCAATTCTTTTTCGAAACCCCACTAAATCAATCCAAAACTAACTTTCAATGTTAATGTTGGTAGGTAAACGGTTTGCATGAGTCAACACCTACTGAAGTGAATAATGAATTGTATGCTCTCGCAAACAAATCAAGCGGCACCGTGTTCTCATATCCAGGGATGATAGTGAATGGTGTGAAATTTGTGATTCATGGTCGTGATATGAAGCTTAAAACACAAAATTGTGGTGTAATGGTGCCAAGTGAGGAAGGAGTGAACTACTAAGAAGTAATTGAATTGTCCTACTTGATGGGTTACAGTGCTGTCCTATTCAAGTGTAGATGGTTCAATACAAGTAGAATTTAAGTGGAATCCAATTTTACGAGCGTATATGTGAAGGAATAATGTTATAAAGATGATCCTTTCGTTCTCGCATCTCAAGCGAAGTTGGTGTATTATCTTTGAGATGTAAAAAATTGGGATGATTGGAGGCTTGTTAATGAATACATTCTGAGGAATGTATGAGATTTCTCAAATTCCGATGTTGATGATATTGAGACCACAAATGATATACCAATATTGCAAGAAGTTAATTCTTCTTCATTTCAGTTGTGGGTAGAACTTCCAATTTTTTATAATCTTCAGTATGATCGGGTTAATGTCAATCCCACTGAAGTGTACAATGTCAATGATTTGGTTGGCGAAGGTTCAGATGAGTTTGTTGTCGGTGATGAAGTTGAATTTGAAGATGACACGTTGGCCGAGTATGAAGACGATGAGGATGACGACAATGTTCTAGTCGATAGTGATAGTGATAGTGGTGTTCGTAATGATGTTGTAGTTAGTGATGATGAGGACAGTGATATGTAGTTTAAACAAGTATATGTAACTTTTTATTTAATTCAATGAAAACTTTATTTATTATCATTAATTAATGATAGTATTAGATATAGGTACACATGCACCTATTGGATGCCTTGGGGATAATCAATGTATTCATGTACTGGTTCTCATTTTTTCAAGATATTTGATTAAATATCTTGAAGAAATGAGAATTAGTACATGATTGCTTACTATCTCCAAGGGATCCACTAGGTCGGAATAGGGTAGGTTGGGAAAGACCATAAGTAATAAAATGTTAATTTTATAACAAAAAACAATAGACGTGCACCTAGTGGATGCCTTGGGTATAGCCAATGTATTCATGTACTGCTCCTCATTTTTTCAAGATATTTGAGAAACATTTTTGAAAAAATGTGGAGAACTACATGACTGCTTACTATCTCCAAGGGATCCACTAGGTCGGAATAGGGTAGGTTTGGAAATATCACAAGTAATAAAATGTTAATTTTAAATATATATAAAAAGTAATAGACATGCACCTAGTGGATGCCTTGGGGATAGCCAATGTATTCATGTACTATTCCTCATTTTTTCAAGATGTTTGAGAAACATCTTGAAAAAATGTGGAAAAATACATGAGTACTTACTATCTCCAAGGGATCCACTAGGTTGGAATAGGGTAGGTTGGGAAAGACCATAAGTAATAAAATGTTAATTTTATAACAAAAAACAATAGACATACATAATTTGAATTAGTTAATTTATGAATATTTTAATGTAGAATGGCCGAACCAAGTAATGACATAGGTGGTGGCTCCAAGAGGGGCAAGGGAGCTTATTACAGTGCCAATATCGAGAAGGAGCTGGCCACCAAAAAAGTTAGCCTTCTGAAAGTAGAGTTGATGCACAAACTGGAAAAGTTATTCAAACGTACGACAAGTGGTTCAACAATTCCATGGCTCGTTATTTGCGTAACACCGTACCCCCAACTACACTAGCTCGGGAACAAGTAAAACCAGCTGATATCCAAGTTATTCGACAGAGGCTATCTGTAAGCATTTTTTAAACCTTTAATAACTCACTATTAACGATTTTGTCTATCTTCATAATATTTTAACAAATTCCAAATTTAATTGTGATTTTAGGACAAATTCATTTATCCACAAGACAATCCAGTAATCAACGATGTCATGGTAAGACAAATGCAAAAGCATTTGACTGATTGGTGCCACACGATGAAGAAACACTGGGTAGAGGTTGGAGGAGAGGTGGACAACGAGAGAGCGAAGTCAAAACCTTTTGGGTCGATTACTTCTTCTGATTGGGCAATTCTATGCGATTTTTGGGCTTCTGATTCTCAGCAGATATGCCGTAGATTTTACATTAATTTTTAATTATAAAATTACAATCTAGATTAATGAGTACTATTTTCTGTTTGAAGCGTATATCGAAGAAAAATAAAGAAGCTCGAGCAAAAATGACCATACCAGGAAGACACGGTTCCAAATCCATCGTTGCCTATGTTTATGATCACGTAAATTATAATAACATATATCCTTACATTTACGAAAATATTATAAAGGTCACAATTTTTAAATAATTTGCTTTTTTAGATGGACCCGTCTTCTGGCGAGCTTCCGAGCATGATCGACACATTCGAGCACCTCCACAAGAAGAAGGATAAGTGGATTAGTGATGTAGCGGCGACAAAACATGTAAGTTGCATAACCTAAACTACTTTATGATCATTTAACTTTAAAAAAGTTTAGTAATTGGTTGGTGTCAATTAGTAATTATTTATTAATTATTATTTAAATTTTTAACAATTAAATCTTTATAATCTATGTGCCAATATTTTTATAATTAATAATTGTGGACTAAGATAAAAAAAAGAATGTAACTAATGTTGTCCCCATATCAGGGAGCTTGTGGGCTAAAGTAAATTTGGTCATGAAAATCCATATCTAAATAAAAACATGCAAATATAGTTGATGTATATGTTTAGTGATGTAAATTCCCTATTAATGGAATTAACTGCACTTACTGTATATATCAACAACATCTTCATGATTTTGATTTAGATATGTATTTTCATGACCAAATTTACTTTAGCCCACTTGCTCCCTGATACAGGAACAAAATTAATTACATTCTTTTTCAATCACTGGTTTGCAGTCATTAATGATAGGATGTTGGTAGATAGATAATAAAGTTATATTTTATATGTTGTTATATTAAAAATTTATAAGTTAGGTTTTCAAATAATGTTATATTGGAATTCGAGATACGTGCCTTTTATTGAGCAGACTGAGATGACCGAGCGTTGAGTATCGCAAAGTACGGCCCCTGCATCATTTTCTGCTTCTTATGTCGGCGATAATGTCGACGGTCAGTTCTCGCCTGATATGGATATTGTCATGGATGTCCTTGGACCCCGCTCGCGTTATAAGAAAGGGTTTGGGGGGAGCCTAGGTTGAAGGCAATTGGCGCAAAGAGGGCAGCATCTTTGTCAACTACTCAAATGTCTGGGCAATTGCCACTTAAAGTGGACACCATTTTGCAGCAAACTCAAGACATTATGCTAGAAAATCAGAACCTAAAGAAGTATATGACTAAACTTGAGAGTCGTCAACGGCGTCAAGATGTCCTGCTCAGTGCTTTGTTAAAGCAGGTTGGCGTATTGGCTCCTGGTTTTACTGTCGACTTACCAGAACAGGATCCGGACGAGGACGATGATGCTCATGGGGGCGGGGATGATGAGGGCAGTACTCATTTGTAGAACTTTTTATTTATTAGAGATTTAATTTACTAAACTACTTTTATATTTTCATGTTTGGTGGAGACAATAAATATTAATAGTTGTAATTTTTTTTATTTATATATAAATTTTTAATTTTAATTTTATTTCTAATTAAATAATATTACTAAAAAATTAAATAATTATTAATATATTAAAATCAAAATTTATTAATTAATATTAATATATTGAAAATAAAATTAGTAATATTATCAAATAATTTATTTAAAAAAATACTTTTACCGGTGCAAAATTACGTCGGCAAAAGTCTCAACCTTTACCAGCGCAAAAATGCATCACTACATATATCCACCTTTCCCGGTGCAAAAACGCGTCACTAAAAGACAAATCTTTTGCCGGCGCAATTTTGCGCCACTAAAAGAATCATATTTTGCAGGCGCATTTTTGCGCCGCTAAAAGTGTTTTCCACAATAACGCGTCAAATTATTTTACCAATGCATCATTATTTTTATTGGCGCATTTTTTCATCGCCAAAAGATACAATTGCCAATGCATTACTTTTTGCGTAGGCAAAAGTGCCATTATCGACGGGAGTACGTCGTGGCTTTTTGCTGACGCAAAATTGAGTCGGCAAAACCTACCTGACTTTTGCCCGCGCAATACCTGACTTTTGCTAGCGCAAATTTGCGCCGGCAAAAGTATGGTATTTTGTAGTGGTAATTATCAACTATTAGGGTTGTGATCATTGTCGATTATGTTTATAAAACCATACAATTGTCTTTTTTTTTTTAAAATTATTTGTTAATTATCATAGGTCTAATAAATAGTTTGATTATACACAAAGTTTATTAATACCTACAATCTTACTCTCAGTGAGCATTATTAATGTTACTCATCTGTATTGTTCCTATATGTTGACCGCGTTTTTGGCCAACGACGTGTAGACGTCAAAATGACAAAAACATTCAAGAGAAATATACGACACAAACAATTTTTATAGTGGTTCAACCCCAATGTGTTGGTAATAGCCTAATCCACTTAGAGTTATGATTATAGATCTACACTCAAGATCAGATGAACCTGAATCAACTGAGTTTCTTCAGTGCAGATTACAAGAATACAAGAGTTCTCTCAAGATACAATTACTCTCTCCCTGAAAAATTGAAATCGGAACCCCTTTTATGGTGCCATGAGCCTTGTATTTGTAGGCTTAGGATCGTACAGATGATGTCCCCCATAATTGGGATATTTTATTATTCTCACTATATTTAATTAACAATAATATTTAAAATACAACGATTGTAACTCCCATTTCTTTTTACAAATACATTACAACAATTATGAAAAATAAGAGAAGATATTTTTATTCATACTTTTGAGTGCATTACAATGCTAACCGAATGCTAGAGCTATTTAGTAAAGTGGAAGAATAACTAATGAATATGCAACTATAACATTCATTGGCATTTCATTAGTACAATACCCATAGAATGATGCTAAATACAAGCAAACAATCACTAAAGTTATGAAAAATAAAGAGAAATTCATGATTTGATGATAAATTTTATCTAGAAGGTTAAGAGATGAAGAAGTTGTGCAAGTAAATGGTTGAAGGAACAAGTATTTATAGGACAAAAACTAGCCGTTTATGACCGTTGGTGAATAGTGATTATGACCATTGGGGATATAGTTGTTTTCTATTATGGGATTTTTAACAATTCTAAGTTGTTGGAGTAACTAACAGGTGGGAATAATTAATTTATGGGTGTTAGAGAAACATTTTCAGAAAAGTTTGTGAGTCAAAAATGTTAAACTAAGTAATATAAGAAGATTGGGAAATTTTCATTTTTTTTACTATTCACCGGGTACTATTCATAGTGGGTCCCACAATGGGGTCCGCAAGGGTCCCACAGTAGGGTCCACATGGGTCCCACAGCGAGGTCCACCCCATGGGTCCCACATGTTGATGCAGTAGTGATATAGTGATGACCTAAGCAAATTACTATGCTTGATATTTTGAATATTTTATTATTCTACTATGCTTGATATTTTTAATATTTTATTATTTTACTATGCAGCATAGTAACCCAATGTTTTCCTATAAATAGAGCCTTTAAGAATTCATTTTTGAATTACGAAAAATCTTTCTTTCTCTCACTCTGCCTAAAACTCTTCTTAACACTCTTTTAAAGTTTTAAATCTCTAAAATCTAGGCGAAGTTCTGTTTGTAACGCTAGCCTACGAAGACCTTTTTGGGTAAACTCCTTCCCGAGCCTTTCAGTTCAGTTATTTAACTATTATTTATATATAGACTATTTAACTATGCCTTTATAATGTCAAAATTTATATATAGATTATTTTATCATGCCGTTATAATGCCAAAATTTATATATAGATTATGCTACTATGTTTAAAAATTTATATATAGATTAATTTACTATGTCGTTATAATGTCAAAATTTATATATAGATTATTTTATCATGCCGTTATAATGCCAAAATTTATATATAGATTATGCTACTATGTTTAAAAAATTTATATATAGATTAATTTACTATGTCGTTATAATGTCAAAATTTATATATAGATTATTTTATCATGCCATTATAATGCCGAAATTTATATATATATTATTTTACTATGCCATTATAATACCAAAATTTATATATAGATTACTTTACCATGTCGTCATATTTTACAATGCTAAAATTGAAATATGAACTATTTTTTTATGTATCCTCATAATACTAAACTTATATAGGCTATGGTCATACTCTGGACTATTATTATGGACTCTTATGACCTTATTCCCTATTATTATGGACAAGTATTATGACCTGGACTTTTCAGTATGACCATGACCACGACTTTTAGATCAGGACCTTGTCATGGACAACTATAGTATGACCATACGCCTGGACATAAAATAAGCACTAAAACAAGAAAAATAGGATAATAACAATATTAAGCTAACATTTCATAATGTAGATTTTATGTAAATTAATAGTTTGTGTTTTTATCAGGAAGCTAACAATTTCGGTTGTTTTATCAAGACGCAAGGTAAGTAGAATCCTCATCTACAATACAAGTCTTTTATGTGTCTTATGTGCATTTATATGTTATCCTTCCATGTTCTTATGCATAAGTTATTTTCAAGAATGTTATATTTATTATGCATAAGCACACTTAATGTTCACAAACAAGTTATTGAAAGCGTTAAAGTAGAGGTGCTGCTTGGGAGACCTAAGTCCCAAATAAGTAAGGAGGGAGATGTACTTCCCTATATATGATGAATGTTTATGAGGGAGAAATTCCCTATTATCATGTTTATGTTCAGGTGGGAATGTGATTCCTTATGTAATGCCGGCAGCAGCATCCTCTAGGGCCCAAAAGAAAGGAAAGTGAAAGAAAGAAAGAAAATACATAGCATGTTGCACGTTTATTTTAAGGCATATGAGGTAGTTATTCTGCTTACTGAGCCTTAGCTCATCAGATAATGTTTTGTATTGTAGGTAAAAGGCCCCAAATATAAATTATTGATGAGTATACGTGGAGTCAACATGACTGTACATATGGGGCTGACCTGAAGGGAGTGGAGTTCTGCTATGCTATTTTATAAATAAACGAGAAACTTGATTTTATAATTATATTTCATTAAAAGTATTTTGTGAACTTTATAATTTACTTAAATCTTTAAAATTATTTCATGAACGTTGTAATTTACATAAAGCTTTTCAATTTATCGGTTGGATACATCTTCATTTCTACGTTAAGGTGTAGTAACGCCACGAAAATTATTTATAAAAGTATTAAGATTTGTATGTAAGATAAAGTTTTTATTTAGTTGTGAGTATTGTATGGTTTGAGGTTATGAACATTAGTTATGTATTGCTTAATAAAGTTTTTGTAAATTCAGAATTTCAGTATTGTTATATTCAGGTTAAACTTTGTTTTTACACTATATATATGTATGTAAGAAAGGAGGTCGTTACAACGATACACTATATTTATGGGATAATCTGAGAGATTCCCGCACAGGTAAGACTGATTCTTGTTGAAGCCGTTTCTGGGATCTTTTGCGTAGCCCAGCTCTGCCTAGTCGATCCATATCACACTCAGGAGGAAAACTGAAGGGCCAAAATTCCTCACTGGAATCACAAACACCTTGCTGGGCGGACTTGCACCTGACTGGGCGGACATGCACCTGTCCGGTCGGCCAAGGACATGACTGGTCGGCCAAGGTCATGCCTGGGCAGACAAGCATGTGACTGGTCGGCCAAGGTCATCACTAGTCAGTCATGACACTTGACTAGCCAGTCAAAAATCTTCACTGGTCTTCCGGGTCACTCCTAAGCCAAATTACCCAACCATTTGTCACTTCTATTGCCACATCATCGTTTTCAAATTTTGGGATAACATTTTCCCCCCAAGTTTATTAAATGATGTTCTCACATAATAAACTTTTTTCTCTACTGCTGACGACATAGTAAAAAAAAATCCAACTGTTCATTTTCCCGGCCATGCAACAGACCACGACTCCATAGCAGACCACGATCACTGGAATTAACTGCTCACAATCGTGGGGAGAAAATATACTCAAGGAATTCCAAGGGTCTAAAAATAAGTGGCAATCTCCACTTTTTTTCTTTAAATAGACCCATATGTGCTCATATTCTCATAAGCAAAAAAGAGCAAAAAAAATTCCTCTCATCTTTCACCTTTTTCCCTCTTTGGCTGAATACCCCATAGCTCTCTTTCTTGGCCGAAAATTCAAGGACTTCAAGGAAAAGCTCTCATTTTTTCAAGCGAATCTAAGGGCTCTTCAAGATTGGGTAAGTCCTTTTTCTTCATCTCGACTTATGTTGTTTTTTTTCTTCCAAACTTCAAGAAAAAATGGGTGTTGGCCGAAACCTCATAGGAAACTTTCCCCTTGAATTTGTGTATGAATCTTTGAAATAAAATGTGTTTTGTGGCTGTTTTGATGTTGTTTAGGTTACGGGTAACTCAATCTTGTCTTCAATTTCATGAAAATTTGAAGAAAAATGAATTTTTCAACCTAAATTGCATGTTTGTGTTTATGGGTATTTGATGATATATAGGGTCTCTAGAGCATTTGAAACCTTTCAAATCACCCTTTTGATCTTGTTATTGTGTATTTTGGGTGAGGAAATGTGTTTGTGCTAGATGGGATTTATGGCTCTTTTTTTTCTTCGAAATGGGTTTAGGGAGAATCGGTCATATTCTTTGAACTGTTTGGACACTTTGTCATGCCCCAAACCACTCGGATGCAAAGGCACCATTACTCGGCCATGCCCTTGGCTGCTCGGGCACGGACGCCACCCGAGAAATTGCTCCTACATTCGCTCGGACGCCGAGCTAACCAACCGGACCTTATGCCATTCGCTCGGCCATGGCGCGCATCAGCTCCTCGTACAGGCACGGCACACCCCTCGGACCCCCAGCATCCGCTCGGATGCCTTTGCACTGGCCCCTCAGACGCCAGATGATGCCCCTCGGACACGCACACGGCTGCTTGGATTCCTCAACGCTGGCCCTCGGACACGCGCCGGCTGGTCGGATGTCTTGGTGTAGCCCCTCAGATACCTCAAAATCTGCTCGGGCACTCGGCACCTCCGCTCAGACACCACGTCTCAGCTCCTCGGACACACGCACACACTGTACCCAATACGCATGCCTGCTCGGATAGGCGCGGCAGATCCCTCGGACCCCCAGCATCCGCTCGAACGCTAGGCACGCTGCTTGGATAGGCACGGCTGCATGCGCATGCGCTCGGCAACCCCTTGGCACGCTGCTCGGACACGCACCTAGCCTCACCCGATCGGTCTTACATGTTCCCAAGCCTTAGGGTTTTAAAAAATTCATGCATTATTTTTTTTTCTTCACACACGTTCATCCTAGGGACCTTAGGCACTTTTAGGCACAAAAGTTCTTTTTTTCCTCATGCATGCTATATTTTTACTACTTAGATAAAAATTTTCTGAGTAGAAAAATAAACATTTTCCTGTTGAACTGATTGATTTATATTTGTATGGTTACTCTCCTCCCCATTTTTATTTTTGTAGATGAATCGCTTCGACTATAGGGGAGGTGACAACCATACAAACTTTGACACTTCCATCCCGCAATCAAGCGATACTCCTCAAAGCAGCGACTCTTCGTCAAAGTCTCCTATCAGTCGCACTCCTGAGGATCGCCTTCGCCGTTTTAAAAAAATCCTCCCCTGATCAGCCTTATATTTCCTTCACGAAGAGCAGTTCCTCCATCAACAGGCTGAACAGTCATAAATGAGGGTAAAGAAATCTAACAGACTTCCTCAGGACCAGGACCCTCAGGTAGCTCGCAGAGTGGTACAGAAAGTAGCAGAATGCAGTGAAGTCCGAAGTGCGGCTTCTTCAAGACCACCCCGCCAGACGCAAAAACCCAATAAGCCTCGGAGAAAAATTACTCAGAAATTCACTACCGAAGATCCAACTTTTGGTTGTCAAAAAACCAAGAAAGGAAGGAGAAGAAACACCTTCTTGGTTTACAGCCAAACCTTCAAAACTTAACCCTGGGATGTTCGAAAAACACATCCAAGCCTTGGGCCTGAGAGGGGTTAATGTGATATGGCCGCGCCCTGATCAGAGAGCTAACAGGCCTGGCGGACCTTACTGTGCCTGGTCTAGGCACCATTTATACACATGAGCTACCATCCCGCTACATTCCTTCTTCCGGTCAGTAGCGGACTATTTCAACGTCTCTCCCTTCCAGATTGCTCCTAATGGGATTCAGGCGTTGTCCGCTCTATACATCCTTTACTTCCTGCAAGGCTGGGATCCACCTACTCCTCACAAAATACACTACCTATTCGACTTCAGAACCAACCCGAGCCACAAGAATACATGTTTTTTCCACCTCTTCCATAGGCATAAAGGGATTAAATACCTCCATGGTATTGCTCAGAAGTCGAATCCTGGAAAATACTATACAGAGTATTTTCTCACTTCGGGCATCAAGGCCAACAACTTGGCCTTTACACACGCGGGTCCATTTCAGTAGCCCTTGCCTACCAAAGAAATGTGCGCCCGAGCAGAGGAGTTGGCTAATATGTATGTGCACCAAGGAGAAGAATGTGAAGGAGTTGGTTACTGTGGATAATCTTCAGATTGTGGGACTATTACCAAGTAACCAGAACATCATGGTAGAGAGTACTACTGAGGAGGCGAACGCAACCGACCAGTCCAACGCTGATACTGAGGTAGTGACCGATCAGTTTTCTCTTGGACCATCTCCCCACTCTCGTAGACAAGGTGACCTCATCATTAGGGAACCCCAGCCAGAGGACCAACGCAGACGTGTTATTCCCACACAGCCTGGGAAAGGAAAGACCATCGAGCTTCATGGAGACTCAAGCTCATCATCTGATGAAGAGGATGACTTCCTTGACCAAATCCTAAACTCAGGTCTAGTAGTCATAGTGAGATGTTTGGTTTTAAATAACTTGGTTATATGGGATTTATAGAGCTGTTTGGTAGTTGTAAAGTATTTATCCACATATTTCTTTATTTTTTACTAACAAATCTTGTGCTTTCTCTTTTACATATTCAGAGATGTTTATGCAATTCAACACCTCTCTTGCCCCAAAGAGGAAATCTGGGGAAGGAAGTGGCTCCAACCCCCCGAGCAAAGTTCCAAGGACAACTCCGACCAGCCAAGGGAGACAACTCGAGGAGTCGATCGCAATCCCGCAGCTCACCCCTTCCTCGCTTCCTCCCTCTGCGAGCCTAACCCCTACTCGCCTGACTGGCTTGAGTGAGGCCCTTCGCACTGCTGGTAATATTGGGAAAGAACTACTTGACTAGACTCTCCATGATGCTTCAACGATTCAAAACTTTGAATATTTACCTCGGCTTAGTGTTGAAGTCGTCTTACAAAGAGGGATCGCTCAGTTGATGAATGTAAGTATTCTATGACAAGACAGTTTGTTATTAATATTTTTACTTGTAGTAACCTCCTATTTTCCATGCAGTCGCTCATCACCATTAGTCACGCTCAGCACCGAGCAGTATCCTATAAGGAGTTGATCAAGGTCCTAAATAATTAACTAGTGGATGCTCAAGCTAGAGTGGAGACTTTAACTTCTTCGAAAAAGGATCTCAAATCTAAGGTGGAGCAGGCAGAGAAGGCCGTGGCTGAGTGGGATGAGTCTCTTAGGGGGCTGGCCGACGAGAACCAAAAACACACCCAAATCAACAAGTCGTTGACCGATCAGCTGGAGAAACTGACTCTTGAGAACGAGGAATTGACTTGCAAGAATGAGGAGCTAAAGTGAGAGAAAGAAGCCGATCTTGCTCGCTACGAGGAAATTTGCTTCAACTGCTTTTACCAGGTGTGGAAGCTGAACAAGCCTCTCAACCTCGACTTTCTCACAGAGGAGGCCAAGGTAGAAGAGCTTGCAAAATGTGAGGCAAAGGCTGTTGAGGAAGCAGCTAATCCTGCTGGCGCTACACCTTTTTCCCCCACGCTGTCATTCCGACCGGAAGAAGCAGCTGATGTTGAGGAAGGCGTTGATCAACTTGCCATAGCCGACCAGTGAGCTCCCATCCGACCAGACAGGCCTCCATCTGACTAGAGAGGCTGTCATCCGACCAGCTGACTAGTAGGCCTTTATTTTGTATTTTGCTACTGCACTTTTGCTCGTATGGCCGAGCTATGAACACTTTACTTTTATAGTCTTATATTTTCATGTGAGTACTTAGTTTTCTAACTTAGAAATTCTAGACATTTCAAAAGTCCATACCAAGTATTCTTTCTCACACTCTTATTTCTCTAACATTTTATGAGCATAATGTTTATTGTCACACGAATATCTGCTTCTAACTTAAAATTTTGAAAAAATTCCAAGTTAATTAAGCTTTGTAAAACAAGTTAGCTTAACGGCCCTTTCGACTTCAAAAACTTACAAGTCAGCCTGAAAACAAATATATTTGCTCGTGTTCTTATTGCTTGTGTTGAAGTGTATACCAGTATGCCCTATGTGCCCCCCAAGTGATTGAAGGTTGAAAAATCCTTTATCACTTGCTACTTGACCGAATTTGTCCGAGTAGTTAGTACTCGTGAAACACATTGAATATACAAAAGATATTCCAGCAGTTAAACACTGCAAAAACATGCAACTATTTAAATGTTGATCATTCATCTGATGGACACCGACCAGTTGAACACTGCCCGATATTTCTTTTAGAAAACCTTTTTTTTGTTTTAAGTTGTAATGACAGTTGAACACTGCCAAAGAAAGAATAATCAAGACACATGTAAAATTTGTAGCAAGATTCGACCGCGCTGCACGTGATCTCTTTTATTACTCGTAAAAAAAAGGACAAAACGTGTCTAATTACGAGTCTCAAACAAAATAACATTGTTCAAAATAACATCACTGGTTAGGAAATAGCCAGTTCACAAACAAACTAAAATAACAAGTTAAACACTTGATACAAAGCTACTACTTTGTAAGCAGTATTTATTGATAATATTTCCTCAAGTGCTCGCCATTCCAATAGTTCCTGATCAACTCTCCATTTAATCGAGCAAGTTTGTAAATGCCGGGTGGCAAGACTTGCTCAATTTGATACGGTCCCTCCCAGTTTGGTCCTAGTATTCTAGCCGCCGGGTCTCTGATGAACACCTTCCTGAGGACCAAATCTCCGACCTGGAACTTTCGATCTCTGACTTTGGAATTAAAATAGCGGGCCACCTTTTGCTGATGAGCAGCAACTCTCAAACTTTCTTTTTCTCGTCTCTCCTCAAGGAAATCTAAAGATTCAACTAGCAACTGGTGATTCTCCTCCTGGTCGTACATGGTTCTTCGATGAGATGACGAGTCTACTTCCACAGGTAACATGGCCTCATACCCATATGCCAAGGAAAAGGGGGTATGAGCAGTTGCTGTCCAGGCAGTAGTCCTGTATGACCAAAGGACTTCTGGTAATTCTTCTGCCCAAGCACCCTTAGCTCGCTCTAGACGCTTTTTTAGAGTATCCTTCAAAGTTTTGTTTACGGCTTCAACTTGCCCATTGGCTTGTGGATGGGCTACCGAGGAGAAACTTTTTGTGATGCCATGCCGAGTGCAGAAATCGGTAAATATGTCACTGTCGAACTGAGTGCCGTTGTCAGATACAATCTTCTTGGGCAGACCATAGCGACATATTATATTCTTAACCACAAAGTCTAACACTTTCTTCGAGGTGATCATGGATAGTGGTTTGGCTTCGGTCCACTTGGTGAAATAATCCACAGCTATCACTGCAAACTGTACTCCTCATTCCCCTTTGGGTAATTTCCAGATCAGATCAATGCCCCATACTGCAAAAGGCCATGGGCTCTGCATTTGCTTCAAGACATTCGGAGGTGCCCTGGGTACTTTACAAAAGCTCTGGCATTTATCACATTTCTTCACGTATTCCATAGAATCTTCATTCATTATAGGCCAGAAAAATCCTTGCCGCAAAATATTTTCTAGACTTTGCCCCCCAGCATGATCTCCACAGAACCCCTCGTGCACTTCAGCTAATAAATTTTTTGACTGGTCGGGTGCTATGCACCTGAGTAGAGGCAAAGAGTACCCTCTTCTATACAACACCCCATCCATCATAATGTACCTAGCAGCTTGCCTCATAATCTTCTTTGCTTCATTACGATCATCTGGGAGGATTCCTTGCTCAAGGTAAGCAATGATGGGTGTCATCCAAGTGTCAGCTATTGTGATGGGCATGGCTTCTTATTCATTAATGCTCGGCTATGCCAAGTATTCCACTGGTACTATATTCAGAGTTTCAGCATCTTTTGCACTAGCTAGTTTTGCCAGAGCGTCTGCGTTAGAGTTCTGCTCCCGTGGTACCAGCTTAATAGTATACTCCTCAAATTGTGATAGCAGATCCTTGGTCTTATTCAAGAACGCCATCATGCGTAGGCCCCTTGCTTGATATTCCCCTAAGACTTGGTAGACCACCAATTAGGCACGATCATCTCTAGCCAAGCGCAAGCCTGCTAGGAGGGCTTCATACTCCGCCTCATTATTAGAAGCGTTGAATCCGAATCTTAATGCGCAATGAATTCGGTGCTTCTCTGGCGTGACTAATATAATTCCTGCTCCCTAATGATGTTCGTTTGACGATCCATCAACAAAAAGTTTCCAAGCAAGTAGATCCTCTCTCTGCCCGGTTACACGCTCTTGCTGGTTGGGAATATCAGCGATCCCAGTACATTCAGCAATGAAATCCGCCAAAGCCTGACCCTTGATAGCAGATCTTGGTTGATACTTGATTTCGAATTGGCCTAATTCAACCGCCCATTTAAGTAGCCGACCAGATGACTCCGACTTTTGCAAGACTTGACGTAGGGGCTGGTCGGTAAGGACTTTAATGGGGTGTGCCTGGAAGTACGGTCGCAACTTGCGGGATGCAAGTACCAAGCATTATGCCAACTTCTCGATCATGGAATATCGGGATTCCGCTCCTATCAATCGCTTGCTAATGTAGTACACCGGATGCTGCACTTTATCTTCTTCTTGTACTAGAGCAGCTTGGAAAGCCTGCTCGCATTCTACCGTCCATTCAAACTTCTTGCTTCCTCTAAGCAGATTAAAAAACGGGACACACTTGTCCGTCGATTTAGAGATGAACCTACTTTAGAGCAGTTTTCTGCCCAATCAAGCTTTGCACATCCTTAATTCTGGCCGGAGACTTCATTTCTGCGAGCGCCCTTATCTTTTCTAGATTTGCCTCTATTCCTCGAGAGTTCACAATAAACCCAAGAAATTTTCCAGAACTTACTACAAAAGAGCATTTGAGGGGGTTTTACTTCATGCTGTACTTTCTCAGTACTGCAAAGCATTCCTCCAAGTCTCGTACATGTCCTTCAGCTTCCTTTGACTTTACCAGCATATCGTCTACGTACACCTCCATGTTCTTACCGATTAAGTCACGGAACATACCATTCACCAAACGCTGGTAGGTGGCTCCCGCGTTCTTCAATCCAAATGGCATGACCTTATAACAGTACAACCCTATGTCTGTTCGGAAACTGGTATGCTCTTCATCGGGAGGATGCATACTAATCTGGTTATATCCCGAGTAAGCATCCATAAAGGACAATGTTTCATGACCAGAGGTCGCATCCACCAACTGGTCTATTATTGGCAAAGGAAAACAATCCTTTGGACATGCTTTATTCGGGTCGGTAAAATCCACACAAATCCTCCATTTTCCATTGGACTTGGGCACTAACACTGGGTTTGAAACCCAGGCAGGGTAATATGCTTCCCTTATAAACCCGTTTTCCTTTAGCCGTTCCACCTCCTCCTTGAGAGCCTTTGCTCGATCTTTGTCAAGCAATCTTCTCTTCTACTGCACTGCTGGATAGCTTTCATCCACATTGAGCATATGGCAGATCACAGTTGGTGAGATACCCACCATATCCTTGTGAGACCAGGCGAAGACATCTTGATTCCTTCACAAAAATTCTATCAACTGTGTTTTTAATTCTGCTTTCATCTTTTTTCCAACTTTGACCCCTCTGGTCAGGTCATTCTCATCTATTGAAACCTCCTCTAACTCCTCGGACGGTCCCACCTCACTTTCATAATCCCCAAAGCGAGGATCAAAGTCCCTTCCCTCGCTTTGGGCAACGCCCTATTTGGTGACTTCATCACCGGATGGGGCTTGTTATTCTCTTAAACCAAGAGTGCTTTCTTGGCCAAACTCTTTTAACATTTCTTCCTGATCGGCTACGACTGTGAAACTTTGTTCGGCATCCATCTCATCTACCTCCTCTCTCTCGGCACATACAATCATGTTGTTTTCTTTGGCCCCCTTTCTTGCTTTAGCTACCGAGGCATTATAACATTCCCTAGCCTCTCTTTAGTCTCCTCGGACGCAGCCTATGCCTGCACTAGTCGGGAACTTCATAGATAGGTGCCATATAGAGACTGCCGCACGCAAGGTTATGAGTAGTGGTCGACCAATAACCATATTGTAGGCGGACGGGCAATCAACTATCAAAAACTATGTCATAATTGTCTCATGCTTGGGAGCATCCCCATTTGTGACTGGTAACTTGATCGTTCCAGCTGGTGACAATACTTCTCCAGTAAATCCATAAATGACTTGAGAGCATGGCTTCAAGTCATTGATAGACAGCTTCATCCTTTCAAAGGATGATTTATAGATAATGTTCACAGAACTCCTTATGTCGACCAAACATCTCTTCACTTTCATATTCGCTATTTGGATTGTCACGACGAGAGGGTCATTATGAGGATATCTCACGTGTCGAGCATCATCTTCAGTGAAAGTGAAGGGCTCACTTTCGTATCGTGGGTTCTTCGAAGGCCGCTCCTTTCCAGTCATGACTTCGGAGGTTGATGCTGCATCCAACTCATGCCGAAGGGTTCGAGCATACCTCTCCCTTGCCTTGTTGCTATCCCCAGCCAGATGTGGACCTCCACATATGGTGTCTAGAGTGAAGTCCACAAGCTCGGGTTGCAAAGGTGGGGATTGTTGCCGCTTAAACCCAGGATTGTTGTTACTTCACTCTTCTTGGGTCTTTTCTGCTCGATACTTTTTCAATTTCCCCGACCGGAGGAAAAACTCTATCTCATCCTTGAGATGATTGCATTCATTCATGTCGTGACCATAGTCTCCATGGAAACGACAGAACTTGTTCAAATCTCTCTTACTCATCTCCTTCTTGATGGGTGGGGGTTTCCGGTAGGGGACCTCCTGATGACTTGCGAGATATATCTCCGCTCGGCTCGCCAAAAGAGTGGTGTAATTGGTGAACCGAGGTTCATACTTAGTTGGCTTATCGTTTGATCCCGACTTAGCCTTCTTTTCATTGTGGCGGTCAGACCCGTTATTCCCACGTTTCTTTCCACCACTTTGATCATTTCCACCATTCTTAGGAGGATCACGCGATCCGCTCAAATTGTTTAAGCCCTTCTCTCCCTTCTCAATCGCATCATCCAATTTCATATACTTGTCCGCCAGGTCAAGAAATTGTTGTAACGTTGAAATTGGGTTGCGATGAATACTGTCCCACAAAGGACTCCGATAGATTATGCCAGAAGAAATTGCCACCATCTTCCCCTCATCTCCAACTGCAGTAGCTCGGTTAGCTTCTCTCATGAACCTTTGTATGTAGTTCTTGAGAGATTCATCCTTCCATTGTTTAATATCCACCAAGTGATTGGTGTAAACTGGAGGGGTCCGAGCAGCACTGAACTGCCTGCAAAACTCCTTCCTGAAACTTTCCCAAGAAGTGATGGAGTTTGGCTTAAACTTCCAATACCACTCCTGGGCAGCGTCGGACAATGTAGTGGTGAAAACTCTGCACTGATAGTCATCACTCACTTCGAGCAGCTCCATTTGGTCTTCGAATTTCCCCACATGCCTTATCGGATCTGCCTTTTCTGTATAAACTGGCAGTACCGGTGCTTTGTACTTCGCTGGTGGCTGGGCTGCTCTAATTCGAGCACAGAACGGGCTGCCACTCCTGTGGTCTACTGGATCGATTGCAGAAGGTCGTTTCGACTGACCCTAAACTGCTGCTGTCAGAGCATCAAGCTAGGCTTGGATGCCTGGGGCCACTGTTTGGGACTCATTCTCGGGACCGCCTGGTCAGGCGCTCCTATCCGGCACACCATCATCAAGTATTTCTACTTGACTAGTAGGTTGGTTCGGATCTCGCCCTTCGACTGGGATGGTCCTTCTCCTGTCAGCAATGACGTCTCTTAGATCCTTCTGAGAGGTATGCCTCCCTAACCGATCGACCACCATACTCCGAGTTTTTTCGGAAGGCTTGCCATGCGGGACATGCTCCTTGCCACTGCGCTGCTGGTTGGGATGCAGTGGTGGCCTTCCTGTTTGCGCTAGGCGGTTTTTTCCTCCTCGATGGTTATTGTCATTCTTTTCCTTCGACTGATTAGTGTGATGACTATCAGCTTCATCACGACCATGCCCGTCTTTGAAGTGTGAAGTTTCTTTACCTCGAGGAGCCCTATTTTGCTCCTGCTCAGGTGGAGTTTTCTTACAGCCTGATTTGTGACTTCCGGATCTGGAAGTCTCTGATCGGTGGCTCCTTGTGGGGGTTCTGGAGTTCCCCCTTTGGGTTGAGGTAGTGCCCGATCGGATCCCATCTTCTTCCCAACCAGGTGGGTTACTACCACTCCTGTTTGGCCCTCGAGAATTGGGTCTATCAGTGTTTTTGCGACCATCTTCTGTGGTCCTTGCTCCTGGGGTGGTTGCTCCTCGTGCTGCAACTTGGGCATTGGCCTAGACCAGCTGCGTAGCTGCCTCCAGAGCGAGTGCAGCCTCGCGATGTCTCCTATCGGCCTCCTCCTGCTGTCTCCGGATCTCCTCACTCCTAGCGTCCATCTCCCGTCTTTGCTGCTCAAATGCAGCCTTCTGCCTAGCCATTTCTTCAGTGAACGCCTCATGTCTGGCGTTGAATTGTGCCATTTCCTCCTGGAAAGCCCCCATGGCTTCCTGGAGTTGTTCAACCTCTGGAGTCACGTCCTCGAGCATGACTCTAGGCTCAGTCTCATGGTCTTGAGGGCCAGGACCTTCTTATCTAGCAGGCTATCTAGAGGAGCTTGGCTTCTTGGAGGCCGCATTGGTCTTCTTAGGCGCCATAATGCTACAGGGATCGTCTGTCTTTCTCTTCAGGCTCTCAATGAAAGCACCGAAATGTTGACCGCGTTTTTGGCCAACAACGTGTAGATGTCAAAACGACAAAAACCTTCAAGAGAAATATACGACACAGACAATTTTTATAGTGGTTCAGCCCCAATGTGTTGGTAATAGCCTAATCCACTTAGAGTTATGATTATAGATCTACACTCAAGATCAGATGAATCTGAGTCAACTGAGTTTCTTCAGTGCAGATTACAAGAATACAAGAGTTATCTCAAGATACAATTACTCTCTCCTTGGAAAATTGAATTCGGAACCCCTTTTATGGTGCCATGAGCCTTGTATTTATAGGCTCAGGATCGTACAGATGATGTCCCCCATAATCGGGATATTTTATTATTCTCACTATATTTAATTAACAATAATAGTCAAAATACAACGATACACAATATTTATGGGATAACGCAGGTAAGATCGATTCTTGTTGAAGCCGTTTCTGGGATCTTTTGCGTAGCCCTGCTCTGCCTAGTCGATCCATATCACACTCAGGAGGAAAACTGAAGGGCCGAAATTCCTCACTGGTCGGACAAACACCTTGCTGGGTGGACCTGCACCTGACTGGGCGGACATGCTCCTGTCCGGTCGGCCAAGGACATGACTGGTCGGCCAAGGTCATGCCTGGGCGGACAAGCATGTGTCTGGTCGGCCAAGGTCATGACTGGTCGGTCATGACACTTGACTGGCCAGTCAAAAATCTTCACTGGTCTACCGGGTCACTCCTAAGCCAATTACCCAACAATCCTTGCCATTTGTCACTTCTATTACCATGTCATCGTTTTCAAAATTTGGGGATAACACTATAATATATATGTACGTTTTAATGTTGATTTATAAAACTGTATTAACTTGGAATGTTTAATAATTATTAATTTTTTGACCATTAAAGGATTAGTTGATCATAGCACTGTTGTTTTATAATAATTAACAATAATTAATAATGATCATATTGATTGTGTGAGTAGATAAACTCTTCTGATTTATAATTATTGTTATATATGTCATCCAAATTTAGAAAATTTTAGAAATATTTAGTATTTATAAGTTATTATGGACATTATAAATAATTCGATTAAACAGTAAGTGTAAAAAATATTCGAAATGTTAAGGAGTACTGAAAATTAACCTAGTTTGTTGATAATATTTGTATTGTTGTCGGACGATATAACACCCCGGAAGTAGTACGTTAAGCATTTTAACTATTATTTTGTGTTTAGAAACAATAAATGCTTTGATTATTGTACATGACACCTGATTATTAGTTTTTTTAAAAGAAAAAAAATCAAATATTAGAAATTTTATGACTTTTGCAAGCGTTAACAGACTTTTACTAGCGCATATTTACGTCAGTGTAAGACGTTTTTGTCGACGCGATTCCAAATTACACCCACAAACGTAGAAGCGGGAAAACCCTCACCATTACCAATTTTGAAAGGCATGTGTTAGGAACTTTTGCATGAGCTTTTCACCTAACACAACGACAAAGGTCCACGTTTGTTTTACTGTTGGGACTTTTGCCAATGCGTGTTAAGTGAAAAGTGCCGGAAAAACTCCCATTTAAATAAACGAAATCGTTTTGGATTAGGGTTTTCAAACAAACTTTTGCCAGCGCAAATTTGACATTTTTTGGCAGAACGAAACGTGTCAGCAAAAGTCTAAGGATATTTACACCAGCCGCCACCCCTTCTTCACCATTCTTTCAATATCTCGATCTCTCTTTCTCCCTCCCTTCCTCGAAACACCACCAGCATACCCCACCGCCCCTTCACCACTGACCCCACCGGCCTACCCGACTGCCTCATCACCACCGACCTCTCTCTCCTCGATCTCTCTCTTTGTCTCTCTCCATTTCTCTCTCGTTCTCCTCCACCACCGAGCCTCCTCCAGTAGTCCATCTCTCTTTATCTTTCTTGATTAGTTGTTTATTTTAGTTTTTTTTTTATTATTTTATTTTGTCTAAATTTTTTATTTCTGTGGAGCCCGAGACCAAGGCCACTTCCCGGAGCGGACCACCTGCCGGAGCTGAGCACTGTAATATTTTTTGTTTTATTTTCTTATTTTTAGTTATTTAAATATTTATTTAAAAAAATTATTTTTGTAATATTAAAAAAACATATTTGAATATGTATTTTTTATTTTAAAATTTTTATATGTATATTAAAAAAACAAATTACAATATTATATTATATTGTATTTTTGTACTATAATTTATTAAAATCAAATATTATTTAAGTAATATTGACAAAGCTATTAATATAAGAAATTAATTTGTAATTAATGATAATTCATATAATAATAAAATAATAAGACATGATAACACACTTTAAAAAATTGAATAATTGCTAAATAATTATTTCCCTCATTAATTAATTCTAATTCTAAATAATAATTACTATTTAATTAAAATAAAAAAATTAATTCTTATTGAAAATATAAAAAATGTTTAATGGATTTAATTAAAAAATAACATTGTTATTAAAAAATAGTTAAATAAATAATTTTAATTAAAAAAAGTATTTAAAACTTTTAATGGTGTTAGTTCTTCTGATTGGGCAATTCGATCTGTGTGATTATTGATCTTCTGATTCTCACCAAGTAGAGTTTAGTTTTTGAATTAATGTTTCATTATAATTTTACAATCTAAATTAATGAGTATTATTTTCTGTTTGATGCGTATATCGAATAAAAATAAAGAGGCTCGAGTAAAAATAACCTTACCAGGAGAACAAGGTTCTAAATCCATTGTTACACATGTTTATGATCACATAAGTTATAATAACTTACACGGTAACGAAAATATTAGAGGGATTACAGTGTTCTAATAATTTGTTTTTCTTAGATCGACCTGTCTACTGGCTAGTTTCCGAGCATGATCGACACATTTGAACAGCTCCACAGGAAGAAGGGTAAGTGGATTAGCGACGAAGCAGCGGGGCAATATATAAGTTGCCTAACCTTGACTAATTTAAAGTGTGTATTAATTTAAAATTTTATTATCATTTAACTTAAAGTTTAGATAAAAAAACTAAGGGTTTAGTAAATAATTAACAAATAGTAATTACCAATTGGTTGGTGTGAATTAGTAATTACTTATTAATGAAATTTATAACAATTAAAATTATATGATCTATATGCCAATATCTTTATGATTAATGATGACCAAGACAGAAAAGGAATGTAACTAATGTTGTCCCCGTATCTGGGAGTTTATGGGCTAAATAATTTGGTCATGAAAATTCATATCTCAATAAAAAAAATATGTAGATATTGTTGATATATATGTTTAGAGACGTAAATTCCCTCATTAATGGAAGTAACCACTAAATTACCATATATATCAGTAATATCGGCATATTTTTTTATTTAGATATGGATTTAGTCCACTTGCTCCCAGATATATATGAACAAAATTACTTACATGATTTTCCAATCATTGGTCTGCAATCATTAATGATGAGATGTTGGCAGATAGATAATAAAATTATATTTTGAAACTATGTAATCGATAACTTTAGAAATGTTCATTTTGTTTATTTATTTTCTTTCTAAGTTAGGTTTTCTTTTAATGTCATATTGGAATCTAATATATGTGTTTTTTTTATTATGCACGCTCAGATGAACG
Source organism: Humulus lupulus (assembly GCF_963169125.1). NCBI lineage: Eukaryota > Viridiplantae > Streptophyta > Magnoliopsida > Rosales > Cannabaceae > Humulus > Humulus lupulus. The sequence continues at coordinate 12,989,255 of NC_084796.1, read as the reverse complement.
AGCGTCGAGCATCGCAACTGCATCATTTGCAGCTTCATGTGTTGGCGATAATGTTGACGGTGAGTTCTCGCCTGATATAGACATTATCACTATTGTCCTTAGGCCCCGCTCGCGCTATAAGAAAGGGTTTGGGGACATTTCCTAGGCTAAAAGAAATTGGCGGGAAGAGGGCAGGACCTTCATCATCATCTTCTCAAATGTCCAAGCAAGTGTCACCTCACGTGGACGCCATACTCAAGCACAATCAACAACTTGAGAAGCATAATAAAAAACTTCAGACTCGTGAGTGGTGTAAGGATCTCTTGATCAATGCTTTGTTGAAGCAGATGGACACGACTCTTGGTTTTACTGTGGACTTACTAGAAGAGGATCTTGAAGATGACAATGACGATGGTGCAGCTGACGGGGGCAGGGATGATGAGGACACTAGTACCCATTTGTAGACCTTTTTTCTTTCTTTATTTATAGTTTATATTATTAGAGACAATGTATGTTTAATTTACTAAACTACTCTAATATTTTCAGGTTTAGTGGAGACAATTAACATTAATAGTTCTAATTTATTTTTTATTTAGTACAAATGAATTTTTATTTTATTTTTAATTAAATTTAATAATATAATTACTAAATGAATTAAAATTAAATAATTAATTAATTTAATATAAATTAAAATTATTAAATAAAATACTTTTATATTTGAATAATTTATTTTAATTTTATATAAAAAAATATATTACTTTTCCCGGCACAAAATTGTGTCGGCAAAAGGCTTCGTCGATAAAAATAAACAAACATTTGTTGACGCAAACACAAACTTTTGCCGACACATTATAACACCAGCAAAAGGTAAACTTTTGTGATAACTTTACAAATTAGAGTTATTTTACCACTTTTTATATGCTAATTGTTGCTTAGTCTTTGAGTTTTTAATTAATTTATTAAGTTTTTAAGTAATTTTTAATTTATTGGGTTTATTTTGATTTTATAGATTTTTGTGTGTTTTTATAGATATTTGTATATTTGGAATGCATATCAAATGCTTGGAAATTTACTTATCTGTGAATGGTATTGACTTATTAGTCAGAATCGGCAATGGTGTCAGTATTAATTGTGAAGTTGTGACTTATTAGTCAAGTTTGGTAGTAGTACTGAGCACTGGTCGTATGGTATTGGCTTATAAGTCAAGAACGGTATTAGCATGTTTAACGCAACTCGAAAAGATTAAATCTTATCGACATAAGCATTATCATCATAAGCATGAAATTCTTGACCAACCATAAGTTCGATGAAAACTAAAAACGCTTGTCTAGTCTAAAGGCAAGTTATATAGAAACAGAGCCAAAAGGCTAAGGTGACCTATACGTCACATGGCTAGGAGGGTATAAGACCTCAGAGATAGACTTATCAGTCATCTATACAGAGATAGAATTATCAGTCATCTAACAGAGGTAGACTTATCAGTCATCTAACAGAGATATAATTATCAGTCATCTACATAAGGATAGACTTATTAGATATCTATACAGAGAGACTTATTAGTCATCTATACAGAGAGACTTATTAGTTATCTATAAAGATAGACTTATCAGTCATCTAACCGAGATAGACTTATTAGTCATCTAACCGAGATAGACTTATCAGTCATCCATACAGAGAAAGACTTATTAGTCATCTATACAGAGATAGACTTATCAGTCATCTATTTAGAGAGTGACTTATTATTCAACTATTCAGAGAGACTTATTAGTCATCTACCTCAGAGCGAGAGACTTATTAGTCATCTACTCAGAGCGCAGGAGTCCACAAACATTTATTTGTACCTTCTTGCATGCATGAGTAGGGCTATTACAGCTAGGCATGCTTATTATGACTTAGTAACATGTTATTACTTGTTCATGAGCATATTAAGTTTTCTTGCTGAGCTTCGGCTCATGGGTGCTATGTGGTGCAGGTAAAGGCAAAAGAAAGCTGGACCATCCTTGAGTTGGAGAGCTTAGGTGATGATATGTACATATGCCGCTGCTCGACCGCCACGACCGAGGGTTTAAAGAGGAACTAGGGTTAATCCCTATTTTGCCGCTTAGGTCGGCTGGTTGTAAATCTTTTGTTGTAATTAACCTGTAAATTATATTTTTGGGATCCCAATGTATACAATAAACGTTTTAGTGAAACGTTGTATCTTAACAAAAAAATTTAATCTTAAATCGTTAATCATACTTAGTTACACGATTATGGACAAATGACTCGATTAGCGAGTTTAGTACTGTTTAAAATGCACATTGTAACGGTCCATGGGAAGTAGGGCGTTACAACTTAGCATCAGAGCAAGCCAAGGTTAAAGGTTCCTGAAGACAAGCTGGGCATGTACAGTCGTCACTAAAGATGGCTTCACTTAGGGTATGGTAACTATTACTGTAGTTATGTGCTTAACTGCTTAAATAGAATGTAAATGCTTTACCTGCACATTGTACTAGGGAGCATGAGATTCTGATAGAGTCTAGCTCTTGACTATTAATGTGATTATTGTTATATTATCTCATATAATATAATGTTAGATTAAATAATGTGACAAAATGTGATTTGTCACACAAATGTGATTTTTCACAGCTTGTAACATTTTATTGAGAGACACAAAATTAGACACATGTGTTTGCCCAAATGTGACATATTTTGGAGTTACAAAATCAGTTACAAATTTGTAACTCCCAAATATTACCCAATAATGTGTATATTATATGTTACACATTTGAGATTGAATTTCACAAAGCCATGATGAAATATGGCTGTTGGAGACATGTTTTTAACTCCCAATAGGTGTTTGGAGGTTACAAAATCATTTGGGAAAGGATTTGGGACGTTTTGGAAAAATAACTTTTTTGTACATAAAATGGCCTATAGCCGCGGCCTGGGGGACAGAAGCCAGTGGCCGCGGCCACTGAAAAGTCCTGGCCGCGACTAGTGAGGCTGACAGCTTATATGATTTTTCATTTTTTCCAAATTGAACAGTTCTAACATCCCAAATAACTCCCAAATCTCCATTTTAATTCCATAAACATCCAATTAAACATTGGTAACAGCCATGGGGGTTGATGGAATTTGAAATTCAAAGGGGTATCTCAAACTCTATAAATATGAGCTTAATGCTCACTTGTACGATACACCATTTTCCATCCACAAAGCACTTGGCTAGAAAATACACCATAGAGGCTTGATAATTCCATAAAGCTATTTCCTAGAGAGATCCCTTAGTGCATATAAAATAGGGGAAATAAGCTTTTGGACAAAGGTTTTGAACCTTTTTCAAGTTGGTGATCCCCACTACTCTACACTTTGGTTGTGTGAAAGTTTTTTTTTCATTGATCTTTTCATTCTGTTGTTCTTCTTGTATTATTAGTGTATTGAGTTTGTAATCTTCTACTTATATTTCTATTTACATATTTATTGGCGTCTTTTGTTTTAGAGTTTTAGTTCTTATAATTCTCTTCATTCTCTTATTTCTATTTACTTGTATTTTGAGCAATTGAGTTGTAATATTTATTTAATCAATATTATCTTGTCTATTGTATTTTTGCATAGAGTTGTGTTTTGGTTTTTCCATATTTCCATTGAGTATAAATATATATTCTCTAGAAATTATATGATTACATGCTCCGTGAATATATATATATATATATAAATGGGATATTGTATGCTAGAGTGTGAAGCATGGTGTGTATGTTGGAAAAACAATGGTTATGAATTGATGAACAAATGCTATGGGCATGTTTTCAGCACTGCAGTGGTTTTTGATTGTAGTGTGGTATGATTGATACCGTGAGGAAGGCTTTTGAATATGCTCATCATGTTTAACGGGTCAAGTTATTGACTGCAGATTCAATCAGCAGGTATGTATCCAAGGCAGATAATGAGACCTGGGTGGTGGTTATACCGGGGCTGGGGATTACAGCCATGGTTTGAGTTCTTCACCTGCCCCTCAGAATTTCTAGCAGGTGTTTACATATATGCAATTAAGATTGCAGAGGCAAGAGGAAGAGATTAGGTTTTTGAAGCAACAGCTGAACCTATCGGGGAACACCTCTTCCTTTGCTATGCCAAGAGTGGCACCAGTTTTGGCTCAGCCTAGGGTTGAGAATAGATGGGAATTTCTCTGTGGAAGATTCCAGGAATATTACCCTCCAGTCTTTGAGGGAGGCCTAGATCCATTCAGAGCGGAGCAATGGATGAGCATGATTAGCTCCATTCTTGACAGTATAGGGCTGGTAGGTCACGATAGGGTGATCTGTGATACATATGTATTGCAGGATGATGCCCGAACATGGTGGGAAGTAGTATCCCAGACACGAGACACATCTGTGAGGGACTGGAAAGAATTTTGGCAGCTGTTTAATGTAAGATATTACTGTGAAGCAGCCCAGACTACTAAGATGAATGAGTTTATGAACCTGGTTCAGGGCAATGGAACAATAACCGAGTATGTTAACAGATTTTATGGGTCGGCCAAGTTTTCTTTCAATATGGTACCCACAGATGTAGCTCGGAAGGAAAGGTTTATCCAGGGATTTAATCCCAGAATAGCTCAAGGCGTTAGAGTCACCCCAGCGCATGAAATTTCTACCTACGCTCAGGTGGTAGCGAAGGCTCTTGCTGTTGAGAGCACATGAAATCTGATTTAGAAGAAGAGTGCCCGAGAGCACAGAGCTCAAATAGTGACACCTCCATTTATTGGAGCGAGCAAGAAAAAGAGCTGGAGGACTTATCCAAAATGCGCTCAGTGTAAAAGACGTCATCTGGGAGAATGCCGAACAAATGCATGTTACTTATGTGGAATGGTTGGGCACTTCATGAAGGATTGCCCAGGACGAAGGAAATATGAGCAAAAGGGGATGGATAGCTCAACTCCAGCTCGAGTGTTCATTCCAAATCAGTCAAAGTCAGAGACCAAGACTGAGACTGAGGCTGGTTCCTCAAGGGTGGCAGGTCAGCTTTCTAGTTTTGATTTTTGAAATTTGCTGACTAGTTTGGTGCCATGTTGTTCTTTGCTTGTTGCATCTAGAAAAGCATAGAATTGTTATACCGATTGCATGGTTATGTTTTGATGAGTTACATTATGGCTGAAAGGACTCATCAGTTGTTTTGATAAAGTTGGTTATGGCTGACTTCAGTATGATCCTAGATATGGATTGGTTAGCCAAGTGTGAGGCAATGATAGATCTCAAGGAAAGGATAGTAACTCTTGGGTTTGAGAGTGGGAAACCCTTGTGATAGTTGGCACTGTTCATGGATTTTGTATGCTTATGACATTTTTATTTAGAGCAAGAAATCTATTGCAAGAGGGTACATAGAACTCTTAGCTAGCGTGGTGGATACTACTTAGGTTGTGTCAGTGGGATCAGGACAGACTAGATAGTCTGTCAGTTCTGGATGTAGCTCTAGGGGATTTGTCAGGATTACATTTACACAAAGAGATAGAATGGTGATGGGATTGGTGCCAAGGATGGAATCAGGTCTAGGGCATTGTATTGAACGACTTCAGTAAAGCTATAAGAACTAAAGGACTCAGTTATTGAGTAAGATAGTATTCTCCAAGGTGGATCTTTGATCTGGTTATTACCAGCTAGAGATCAGGGAGAAGGATAGGCAAAATACTGTTTTTATATTGGATAAGGGCACTGGAAGTGTTGAGTTATGTTATAAGGTTTTGGTTAATGCCAAGTTGTTTTTATGAATTAGATGATCAAGGTATTCAAAGATTATCTTAGTTGGATTTGTGACCGACTTAATCGATGGTATTATGGTATACTCTCAGTTGGATATTTTCCAAGGTCAAGGAACGCCTTAGGGGCAGGAGTTTCCTTGGACGGGCAGGATATTATATGTGCCTTGGGAAAGAGTTATGAGTCTTCTTACAGATCAGAACTAGTTAGTAGGTTGTTATGACACCTAAGTGATAGGGAAAGGTGATTGCCTATGCATCATGTTATTTGAAGGATATGACCAAAACTAGAGTAGAGTTACTGGAGGGCAAGGTGGCCAACTTTATACTTAAGATTATTATTTTAGAAAGGATCAAGGAGAACAGTTAAGTGAATTATAGATGGGAGAATTGAGGGCAAAGTCTTAGCTGGATTAGCTAAGGATATATAGTGTCAGGTATGGGTTTATTGGGGTATAAGCATCGGATTTGGAATCCGATGGACACTGGGATTAAATGGGAGATTCTGGATGAATCTCATACTACTCTCTTATTCTTTTCATCCAGGCATCATGGAAGATGTAACCGAGTTTGAAAGCTTTATATTGGTGGCCCGGGATGGAGAGGGACATAATGGAATACATGACAGAGTTCTTAACCTGTTAGCAGGTCAAGACAGAGTATCAGAAACCAGTAAGGTCATTACAGCCTTTGAGTATTCCATATTGGAAATAAGAAAACATCGCGATGGGTTTCGTAGTGGGGGATACGCAGGATAGTGGGTCAGCATGAGTTGGTCTGGGTCATTATGGACCAGTATTTTAAGTGAACCCACTTCTATTAGTAAGGATGAGTAATACAACTGATCAGTATTCAGATCATTGCGTGAGAGAGGTAGTGTGCCTTCATAGAATTTGAGGTATATCATATTAGATAAAGACTCTATTGATACTTCCAAGTTTTGGAAAGGTTGCAGAAGGCGATGGGTATACAGTTGGAATTTAATACAGTTTATTGCTCTCAGACTGATGGTAAATCAGAGAGAGAGTTATCCAATTATTGGAAGAGCATCTTATGAGATGAGTGAGATATTATATCTGGATCCTGAGCTTGGTATAATAGCCTCAATGATCTTTTTGAAAAAGTTAGAGCTTGGATGCTCACTTCTCAGAATAAATGGAAAAGTTATGTTGATTTAAGATGCAGGAACATGGAGTTCCAAGTAGAAGATTGTATCTTCCTTAAAGTAACACCATGGAAAGGGGTGAGGAGTTAATGACAAGTTGAGCCCTAGATTAATATGACTGTTTGAATCCTGGATAGGACTGGTTAGGCTGCCTTCGAATTGGCCTTATCTTTGGCATTGTTGGTTGTATACAGTGTATTTTATATTTCCATGTTGAGGACATGGGTTAGAAGAGACTCATGTGTTGAGTTATGAGAATCTGGAGATTGAAGCTAAGTTATCCTATGATGAATAGTCAGTTCCGATTTTAACAGAAAGAACAAGGTTCTGAGGAATAAAGTTATAGCTTGGGTTAAGGTATTATACAGAAACAGTGAGGTCAAGGGAATGACCTAGGAAACTGGAATTAGTTGTGCGAAATTTATATTCCGGGCAGTTTAGATTAATTTCGAGGGCAAAATTTATGTAAGGAGGGGATAGTTGTAATGACCCAAATTTCCTAATAGGGTTTAGGACCTTGAGTAGGAGGCTGGGAGGGCCATAATTGATTTATTATGATATTAAATGATTATATGTGTTATCCCAAAATTTGAAAAGAATGAGGTGGCAGTAAAATTGACACGTGGCATGGATTAGTTGGGTGATCTAGCTTAGAAACAGCCCAGTGCATCAGTGAAGAATTTGAACTACTTGAGAGATGCCATAGTCAAGTCAAATACACCCGAGAAGAATACTTGGGCTAGGATGTGCTTGGCTCGGCCCCTTGTCCGAGAAGCCCAAGTGTTTGGTTCAAACCCAAGTCTAAGGAGCTTGAAGGATGGGTTTGGACTTTGGCTCGAGGAACAGAAGCAGCAGGTCCGATCGGACCTTAGCTTGAGGAGCCCCTAGACGCTTGGCTCGGACCTATCCGAGGAGAGCTTCCAAGTGCTTGGTTCGGACCTATCCGAGGTAAGCTTTCAAGAGGATTGGCTCGGACATGTCCAAGGTGAGCCTCCAAGATGGTTGGCTCGGACCAAGTCCGAGGAGAAGTCCCATGCGTGCCAAGGGATGAACTTAGATTTTGGCTAAGGAGGCACCGCAAAAGGTCCGATCGGACCTTAGTTGGAGGAACCAAATGCTTGGCTTGGACCTATCCGAGGTAAGCTTCCAAGATGTGTGGCTCGGACATGTCTGAGGTGAGCTTCCAATATGGTGGGCTCGGACCCTAGTCCGAGGAGAAGGCAAGAATAGGTCCGATTGGACCCTAGTCCAAGGACCAAATTACTTGGCTCGAACCTTAGTCCGAGGTATGCTCAAGGAGGTTGGCTCGGACCATGTCCGAGGAGAGCCAATGCATGTGGCTCGGACCTTGGTCAGAAGACGACAATCATCAACAAACAAACTAGACTACGTCAAATTCCCGGAAACTACTTCAATAAGAATCGGTCTGGGCACCGCGGGAATCTCTCATTCCCCACTCAAATTGAGGAATCTGTTGTATTTTAAATATTTCTTGTAATTTAAATATAAGATGAATAGAAAAATATCCCTATCTGAAGGGGATATCAGTTGAGGATCCCAAGCCTATAAATAGAGGGTTGATGGGATCGTAAAGGGACTTTTTGGCAAATTGAGAATTAGTCTGTGTTCTAGAGAGAGAAAGTGTGTTTTTCTTGAGAGAATCCCTTTTTTGTATTCTGGAATATTTACATTTAAGAAACTCAGTTGACACTGGTTCATCTGATCTTGAGTGTGAATAAAATAATAAAATCTCTAAGTGGATTAGGCTATTACCGACTGATCGGGACTGAACCACTATAAAATCTCTTGCGTTATTTACTTTCATTGATTAAACTGTCTATTATCGTTTACATTCTCTTGAAGGCTTGTCGTAATTGACGTTCTCACGTCGTTGGCTAAAAACACAGTCAACATTTTGGTGCTTTCATTGAGAGCCAGAAGAGAAAGACAGACAATCCCTGGAACTATATGGCACCTAAGAGCACTAATGCGGCCTCCAAGAGGGCAAGCACCTCTAAGGAGCATGCTAGATCAGAGGGTCCCAGCGTTCAAGATCGTGAGACTAAACCTAGAGTTGTGCTCGAGGATGTAGCTCCAGAAGTTGAAGAGCTCCAGGAGACCATGAGCGCATTCCAGGAGGAGCTGGCTTAGTTCAATGCTAGGTAGGAGGCCTTTGCTGAGGAAATGGCCAGGCAGAAACGGGAGATGGACGCTAGGAGCGAGGAGATCCGTCGACAGCAGGAAGAGGCCGACAGGCGACATTGCCAAGCTGCACTTGCTCTGGAGGCAGCTGCGCAACTGACCAGAGCCAATGCTCAGGCTGCGCCTGGGGTGACACCCACCCCAGAGGCAAGGACCACAGAAGCTGGTCGTAAGAAAACTGATAGACCAGGCAGGGGTGGTGATAACCCACCTGGTCATGAAGAGGAGGGAGTCTGATCGCGCACTGCCTCAACCCAAAGGGGGAACTCTAAGACCCTCTCAAGGAGCCACCGATCAGAGACTTCCAGGTCAGGGAGTCATAGGTTAGGCAGTAAGAAAACACCTTCTGAGCAGGAGCACAATAGAGCTCCTCGTGGCAAAGAGACTTCCCACTTCAAAGATGGGCATGGGCGTGATGAAGCTGACAGTCACCACACCAACCAGTCAAAGGAGAAGAATAATAAACGATGAGGAAGAGAAGATCAACCAGCTCAAACGGGAAAGCCACCATGGCATCCCAACCAGCGTAATGGCAAGGAGCACGCTCCACCTAGCAGACCTTCCGAGAAGACTTGGAGTACGGTGTTCGACCGGCTGGGAAAAAACACTGCTTAGAAGGACCTGAGGGACGTAATTGATGATAGAAGGAGGACCGTCCCGGTCTAAGGGCAGGAGCCAATCCGTCCTACCAGTCGAGTAGAAATACTCGATGGTGAGGTGCCGGATAGGAGTGCCTGATCAGGCGGTCCCGAGATTGAGACCCCAGCTGTGGCCCTAGGCATCCAAGCCCAGCTTGATGCTTTGACAGCGACAGTCCAGAGTTTGTCAAAACAACCAGTTATTGATCCGGTAGACCACACAAGTGGTAGCCCTTTTTGTGCTAGAATTAGAGCAGCTCAACCACCAAGGAAATACAAAGCACCGGTATTGCCAGTTTATACAGAAAAGGCAGACCCGGTAAGACACGTTGGAAAGTTTGAAGATTAGATGGAGCTGCTTGGGGTGAGTGATGACTACCGCTGCAGAGTCTTCCCCACCACATTGTCAGACACTGCCCAGGAGTGGTACTGGAAGTTCAAACCAGACTCCATCACCTCTTGGCAAAGCTTTAGGAAGGAGTTCTGCAGGCAGTTCAGTACTGCCCAAACCCCTCCTGTTTATGCCAACCACTTGGTGGATATTAGGCAGGGTAAAGATGAGTCTCTCAAGAATTACATTCAAAGGTTCATGAGAGAAGCTAACCGAGCTACCGCGGTTAGAGATGAGGGGAAGATAGTGGCGATCTCTTCCGGTATTATTTATCGAAGTCCTTTGTGGGACAGCATCCATCTCCATCCAATTTCAACTTTACAACAGTTTTTAGACCGAGCGGAAAAATACATGAAGTTGGATGATGCTATTGAGAAGGGAGAGAATGGGTTGAACAATCCAAGTGGATTAGGTGATACCCCGAAGGATAGCGGAAGTGATCAAGGTGGTAGTAAGAAACGTGGGAATAACGGGTCTGACCGTCGCAGTGAGAAAAAGGCTAAGTCGGGATCAAACGATAAGCCAACGAAGTATGAACCTCGATTCACCAACTACACCACTCTTTCGGCAACCCGGGCGGAAATCTATCTAGCCAGTCATCAGGAGGTCCCTTACAGAAAACGCCCACCAATCAAGAAGGAGATGAGTAAGAGGGATATGAACAAGTTCTGTCGTTTCCATGGAGACTATGGTCACGACACGAATGAGTGTAATCACCTTAAAGATGAGATAGAGTTTCTCCTCCGGTCTGGGAAGCTAAAAAAGTACCGAGCAGAGAAGACCCAAGGAGAGGGGAGCAACAATAATCCTGGGTTCAAGCGGCAACGGTCCCCACCTTTGCAACCTGAACCTGTGGACTTCACATTAGACACAATATGTGGAGGACCACATCTTGCTGGGGATAGCAACAAGGCGAGGGAGAGGTATGCTCGCACCCTTCATCATGAGTTGGATGCGGCATCCACCTCCGAGGTTATGACGGTGGAGGAGCGACCACCAAAGAACCCAAGGTATGAAAGTGAGTCCCTCACTTTCACTGAGGAAGATGCTAAACATGTAAGGTATCCCCACAATGACCCTCTTGTTGTGACAGTCCAGCTAATATGAAGGTGAAAAGATGTCTGGTTGATACAGGAAGCTCCGTAAACATTATTTATAAGTCCTCTTTTGAAAAGATGAAGTTATCCATCAATGACTTGAAGCCGTGCTCTCACGTCATTTATGGGTTTACTGGGGAAGGACTGTCACCAGCTGGGACAATCAAGTTACCAGTCACGACAGGGGAAGCTCCCAAACATGAAACTTTAATGACTGAGTTTTTGATTGTTGACTGCCCGTCCGCCTACAATGTGGTTATTGGTCGACCACTACTCACCAACTTGCATGCGGTAGTTTCAATTTGGCACCTATCCATGAAGTTCTCGACCAGCGCTGGCATAGGCTGTGTCCAAGGAGACCAAAGGGAGGCTAGGGAGTGCTATAATGCTTCAATAGCTAAGGCGAAGAAGGGTGCTAAGGAGAACAACATGATTGTATGTGTTGAGAGAGAGGAGGTGGATGAGATGTATGTAGACCAAAGTCTTGTAGTAATGAACGATGAAGAGATGTTAGAGGAGTGTGGCTAGGAGAGCACTCTTAGTTTGAAAGAGCATAAGACCCCATTCGGTGATGAAGTCACCAAATAGGGCGTTGCCCAAAGCGAGGGAAGAAATTTTGATCCTCGCTTTGGGGATTATGAAAGTGATGTGGGACCATCCGAGGAGTTGGAGGAGGTCCCTATAGATGGGAATGACCCGACGAGAGGGGTCAAGATTGGAAAGAAGTTGAAAGCTGAGGTAAGAGCACAGCTGATAGAATTCTTACGAAAGAATCAAGATGTCTTCACCTGGTCTCACAAGGATATGGTGGGTATCTCACCAACTGTGATCAGCCACGTGCTCAACGTGGATGAAAGATATCCAGCAGTGCAGCAGAAGAGGAGATTGCTTGACAAGGATCGAGCAAAGGCTCTTAAGGAGGAGGTAGAGCGACTGAAGGAGAATGGGTTTATTAGAGAGGCAAACTACCCAGCTTGGGTTTCAAACCCAGTGTTGGTGCCCAAACCCAATGGAAAGTGGAGGACTTGTGTAGATTTTACTGATCTAAACAAAGTGTGCCCGAAGGATTGCTTTCCTTTACCGAGAATAGACCAGTTGGTAGATGCAACCTCTGGTCACGAGACCTTGTCCTTCATGGATGCGTATTCGGGGTACAACCAGATCAGCATTCATCCTCCTGATGAATAGCATACCAGCTTCCGAACAGATATAGGGCTATACTGCTATAGGGTCATGCCCTTCGGATTGAAGAATGCAGGAGCTACTTACCAGCGCTTGGTGAATGGTATGTTTCGTGACTTAATCGGAAAGAGCATGGAGGTATACGTAGACGATATGCTGGTGAAGTCAAAGGAAGCTGAGGGGCACGTGGGAGACTTAGAGGAGTGCTTTGCAATATTGAGGAAGTATAACATGAAGTTAAACCCCCTCAAGTGTTCATTTGGAGTGGGTTCTGGAAAATTCCTTGGGTTTATTGTTAACTCTCGAGGAATAGAGGCAAACCTAGAAAAGATCAAGGCTCTCATAGAGATGAAGTCTCCAACAAGAATAAAGGATGTGCAAAGCTTGACTGGGCGGATTGCAGCTCTAAGCAGGTTCGTTTCGAAATCAATGGACAAGTGCGTCCCATTTTTTAACCTGCTTAAAGAAGGCAAGAAGTTTGAGTGGACCGCAGAGTGTGAACAAGCTTTCGAGGCAATAAAGGAGCATTTGGCCCAACCTTCTGTTCTTTCCAAGCCAGTTGATGGAGAAGACCTATTTCTGTACCTAGCAGTCACGGAGCACGCTGTTAGTGCTGCCATAGTACGTGAGGAGGATAAGGTGCAGCACCCGGCATATTATGTTAGTAAGCGATTGATAGGAGCGGAGTCCCGATATCCCATGATCGAGAAGTTGGCTTACTGCTTGGTACTTGCATCACGAAAATTGCGGCCATACTTCCAAGCACACCCCATTAAGGTCCTTACTGACCAGCCTCTACACCAAGTTTTACAGAAGCCGGAGTCATCTGGTCGGCTACTTAAATGGGCAGTTGAGCTAAGCCAATTTGAAATCAAGTACCAACTGAGGACTGCTATTAAAGGTCAAGCTTTGGCAGATTTCATCGCTGAATGTACCAGGGTCGCTGATGTTCCCGACCAGCAAGAGAGTGTTACTGGGCAAAAAGAAGAAATTCCTACTTGGCAACTTTTTGTTGATGGGTCGTCGAATGAGCACCATTCAGGAGCCGGGATTATACTAGTCACACCAGAGAAGCACCAAATTTATTGTGCACTAAGATTCATATTTAATGCTTCTAACAATGAGGCGGAGTATGATGCCCTCTTAGCAGGCTTGCGACTGGCTAGAGATATACGTTCCCGGTCGGTAGAGATAAATAGTGATTCCCAATTGGTGGTCTATCAAGTATTGGGGGAATACCAGGCAAGGGGCCTACGCATGGTGGCATACTTAAACAAAACCAAAGATTTGCTAACCCAGTTCGAGGAGTATACCATCAAGCTAGTACCACGGGAGCAGAATTCTAATGCAGATGCTCTAGCAAAGCTTGCTAGTGCAAAAGATGCCGAAACTCTGAATATAGTACCGGTAGAATACTTGGCGGAGCCGAGCATTGATAAACAAGAGGCCATGCCGATCACGATAGCTGACACCTGGATGACTCCCATCATTGCTTACCTCGAGCAAGGGACCCTCCCAGATGGTCGTAATGAAGCAAGGAAGGTTATGAGGCAAGCTGCTAGATACACCATGGTGGATGGAGTGTTGTATAGGAGAGGGTATTCCCTACCTCTACTCAGGTGCATAACGCCCGACCAGTCAAAGAACTTATTAGCTGAGGTGCATGAGGGATTTTGTAGAGATCATGCTCGGGGGCAGAGTCTATCTAAAAAGATCTTGAGGCAAGGATTTTTCTGGCCTACCATGAACGAGGACTCTATGGAATACGTGAGGAGGTTTGACAAATGCCAAAGATTTTCTAAAGTGCCCAGAGCGCCCCCAAATGTCTTGAAGCATATGCAAAGTCCATGGCCTTTTGCAGTGTGGGGTATTGATCTGATCGAGAAGTTGCCCAAAGGAAAAGGAGGAGTGCAGTTTGCAGTGGTCGCGGTAGATTATTTTACTAAGTGGACTGAGGCCGAGCCATTAGCCACGATCACATCGAAGAAAGTATTGGAATTTGTGGTTAAGAACATAATATGTCGCTATGGTCTGCCTAAGAAGATAGTGTCTGACAATGGCACCCAATTTGACAGTGACATATTTACCGATTTTTGCATTCGGCATGGCATCACCAAGAGTTTCTCCTCTGTAGCCCATCCTTAAGCCAATGGGCAGGTTGAAGCTGTAAACAAAACATTGAAGGACACTCTAAAAAAGCGTCTGGAGCAAGCTAAGGGTGCTTGGGCAGAAAAGTTACCAGAGGTCCTTTGGTCATATAGGACTACTGCTCGGACGGCAACTGGTCATACCCAATTCTCTTTGGCATATGGGTATGAGGCCATGCTACCTGTGGAGATAGACCCACCATCTCATAGAAGGACCATGTACAACCAAGGGGAGAACCATCAGTTGTTAGCAGAATCATTGGACTTCCTCGAGGAGAGAAGAGAGGAGGCAAGCCTCAGAGTTGCGGCTCATCAGCAAAAAGTAGCGCGCTATTTCAATTCCAGAGTGCGAGATCGAAAGTTCCAGGTCGGAGATTTGGTCCTCAGAAAGGTGTTTGTAAGAGACCCAGTAGCTGGTGTTCTAGGAACAAACTGGGAAGGACCGTATCAAATTGAGCAAGTCTTGCCACCAGGCACCTACAAGCTTGCTCGGTTGAATGGAGAGCTGATAAGGAACTACTGGAATGGCGAGCACTTAAGAAAATATTATCAATAAATACTGCTTGCAGAGTAGTAGCTTTGTATCAAGTGCTTAACTTGTTATTTAAGTTTTTGTTTGTGAACTGGTTATTTGCTACCTAGTCACAGTATTTTGAACAATGTTATTTTGTTTGGAACTCGTTGTTAGACACGTTTTGTCACTTATTATTATGAGTAATAAAAGAGACCATGCGCAGCGTGGTCGAATCTTGCTACAAATTTTGCATATGTGTTGATTATTCTTGCTTGGCAGTGTTCAACTGTCATAATGATTTAAACAAAACAGCTCTTCTAAAAACTAAGTGTAAATATATACCGGACAGTGTTCAACTGGTCAGTATCATGATATGAATGACCAACGTTTAAACAATGTTTTTGTAGTGGTCAACTACTAAAATATGTTCATATATTTTATGTGTTTCACGAGTAGTGACTACTCGGACAAATTCGATCAAGTAGCAAGTGATCAAGGATTTATCAACCCTCAATCACTTGGGGGGCACATAGGGTATACTGGTTTGTACTTCAACACACGCAATAAGAGCACGAGCAAATATATCTGTTTTTGGGCTGCCTTGTAAGTTTGGAAGTCTAAAAAGGCCATTAAGCTAACTTGTTTAACAAAGCTTAAGTAACTTAGAATTTAAAAAAAAAATTTAAGTTAGAAACAGATATTCGTGTAATGATAAAATTTATGCTCATAAAAGGTTAGAGCAATAAGAGCATGAGGAAGCATATTTAGTATGGACTTATGGAATGGTTAGAATTTCTAAGTTAGAAAACTAAATACTCATGTGGAATTTAAGGCATCTAGGAACTTTACTATTCACAATAAAGACTTAAAAGTTTAGAGTTAGTCAAAAAAGAAAAAAGTAAAGTGCTAAGTGTCAAAATATCTCACTAATCCCAGCAAGAATATACAAAGTAAAGCAAACTATGATAAACTATGATAAGGAGTCACTGGCGTGCTTCTCTAGTGGGTTGATCAACCCCCTCCTCGGCTTCAGCTGCTCCTCTTGCTCGGAATGATAAGGTAGAGGAGGCGGGTGCAGGTGCGGGAGTGTTGACGCTGTTTTTCGTCAACAGATAAAAGAAGAGAGCACGTAAACAATTAAGACAATGGCTAAAAGAAACAAACGAATCAGACACACGGTTTTTACGTGGTTCAGCAGTTAAATCTGCCTAGTCCACGAGTCTCTGTTATTAAACTCAAGATTATCTCTGAAAATTCTTTCAGCATGAATTCTTCAGAGTTTTCTCTCAAGGATCAGAATTTTCGGCCCTTTACAATGGTGCATGCCTTCTCTATTTATAGAGAAGGATGCAGAATACTATCCCACATATTTTGGGTAGTTACTCTTTTGTGAATAAAAATAAATCGCCTTAAATGCCAATAATCAGATATAAAAGGAAACGTTCCCCAAAGATCAGGAAACGCATAACTGACTAAATAATATCCCACGATTCTTGGGGATTTACATCAATAAATGAGGATTACATCCCATATTTACAATACTTGTAGATATTCAAGGTGATCATAGCGTATCTCCAAGGCTTCAGCATCCCAGGTTTCACGTCATTGTGCGAGCCACTGACATCTCCCGAGCTAACATTGCTTTCGAGATAGCATATCGAGCTCGAGATCCCTGCTCCGAAGTTGTTCCTGAAGATGAGGGGCTCTCAGAGCTATCTTTCGAGATCGAGATCATTTCGAGGTCACTACACTCGAGGTCATGTATCATACTTTGCAGGCTCAACTTACAATCGTAGAACGTACCCTAACCCTCACGAGACCATTTAATGCGAACTCAGCTTTCGAGGTCATATTTACTATGGCTCGAAATCTGGGTATAACAGGGAGGATTGGTAGCTTCTTCAGCAGCCCTTGCTTCGCATCTAGCAAGCTCCTCTGCCTGAACCTCCTTGGTGAAAAAATCGAGAATGAGAGGTTTGTTCAGCTTCCAGACCTGGTAAAAGCAGTCGAAGCTGGCCTCCTCAAAGCGAATTAAATCGAACTCCTTTTCTTGTTTCAACTCTTCATTTTCGCTGATCAGTCTCTCATTATCCCGAGCTAACTCCTTGTTCTCGAGGGACAGCTTCTCCAGTTGGGCTGTCAGGGAATTGTTGTTTTGAACCTGCTGCTGATTCTCATCAGAAAGTTTCCTAAGAGACTCATCCCGTTCAGCTACGGTTTTCTCTGCCTGCTCCAACTTGGATTTGGAGTCTTTTTCTGAAGCCATTAAAGTCTCTACTTTAGCCTGGGCCTCCACCAGTTGATCGTTTAGCACCATGATTAACTCCTTGTAATCTACCGCTCGGAGCTGAGCATGACTGATGGTGACAAGTGACTGCATGGAAGACAAAAGGTTATTATAAGCAAAAATATTAATAACAAATTGTTTTAAGACAAAATGCCTACCTTCATCAGTTGAGCAAGCCCTCTCCTTAGGACGACTTCAACGCTAAGCTGAGGGAAGGATTCGAAGCTTTGGAGCATTAAAGCGTCATGTTCAATCTCCTCAAGTAGTCCTTTTCCTAGGTCACTAGCAGCACGGAGGACCTCACTCAAGCTAGCCAGGCGGGTAGGAGTTAAGCTCGCAGAGGAAGGAAGCAAAGAGGGAGTCAGCGGCGGGTGTGTAGTCGGTCCCTCGGGTTGTCTCCCTTGGCTGGGTGGTATTACCTTCAGAATCTTCCTCGGGGGCGTGGAGCCACTTCCGTCACTGACTTTCCTCTTTGGAGCAGAAGCAACGCACTGTCTGAACATGTCTGGATCTGCAAAAGGGGCAAACACAAAGTTGTTAGAGATATAAAGATAATAAAATGTACATGAGTATATACTACAATTTTGTTACTCTCGAATCACCAAGTTATTAAAAATATTCCTATGGTCACTAGACATGTGTTACCTGCGTTGAGGATTTGATCGAGGAACTCATCCTCGTCGTCCGAGGATGAGCTGAGTTCCCTCTCAACATGGATAGCCTTTCCTTTCCCGGACTGAGCGGGAATGGCAGATCTGCGCTGAGGCTCAGGCTCCCTAATGACAAGGTCACCAGATCTACGAGAGAACGGAGAAGGTCCAGGAGAAAGCTGATCAGTCACTAGCTCCGTGCCCGCGTTGGACTGATTAGTCATGTTGTTCTCCTCGGTGGTACTTTCCACCGCCATATCTTGGCCACACGGTATCAGGCTTACCATCTGAAGGAGGTCCACAGTGACCAACTTTTTCACATCCTTCTCCCCAGGACTCATGGTAGCCAACTTCTCTGCTCGTTCAAACATCCCTTTAGTAGGCAAGGGTCGCTCGAATGGACCCGCATGTGTAAAGGCCAAGTTGTTGGCCGTAATGTCCGATGTAAGGAAGTATTCTTTGTGATACTTCCCGGGTTTCGATTTGTGAGAGATACCACTGAGGTATGTAGTCCCTCTTTGCCTGTGGTAGAAGTGAAAGAAACCCGTGTTGTTGTGGGAGGGATTGGTCCTAAGGTCAAATAAGTAGTGCACCTCGTGAGGGGTGGGTTCGTCCCAACCATGCAGGAAGTAAAGGATGTACAATGCAGAGAGTGCCTGGATCCCATTCGGTGCGATCTGGAATGGGGAGATATTGAAGTAATCCGCTACAGACCGGAAATAGGGGTGTAGCGGAAGTGTCGCTCCGGCGTGCACATGATGCCTGGACCAGGCGCAGTATGTTCCACCAGGCCTATTGGCTCTCTGATGAGAGCATGGGCATATCACGTTTACCTCGCTCAAGCCCAAAGCCTCGATGTGTTTCTGGAACAACGCGGGATTAAGCCTTGAAGCTTCGGCAATGAACCAGGAAGGTTCTTCTTCTCCCCCCTTACGTGGCCGTTGAACAGCCAAGTTCTGGATCACGGTATCAAATTTCTGAGAAGGTTCTTCTGAAGGAGTGGCATTGCGAGCGTGACTGCGCTTTACCACCTTCTGCACCGCTCTACGGGCAACCTGTGGATCATGTTCCTGAGGAAGTCTGTTGGATTGTTTCACCGTCATCGTCGACTGAGAAACTTGTTGAAGAAACTGTTCCTCGTGGAGGAGATACAAGGTTGAGCGAGGGAGGATCTGCTTGAAGCGACGAAGGCGGTCCTCTGGAGTACAACCGGTGGACGAGTTTGGTGAGGAATCGCTATTTAGAGGAGTCTCGATTGATTGCGGGATGGATGTATTGGAGTCCATATGGTTGTCACCTCCCCTATAGTCAGAGCGATTAATCTACAAAAATGAATAAAATATGGGGAGGTGAGTAACCATACAGAAAAAATTCACCAAGAATAAAATTTATTTTTATACTTAGAAAAGTTTTTCTAAGTTATAAAAATATAGCACACAAGGGAAAAAATGATCGTAGTACCAAAAAGTGCCTATAGAATACTTGAGGTATTGAAGGATACTAAAGCTTATATAAATGGAAAATTTTGGGGTTTTCCTATGAGGCTAGATTCCCTATGTGTGCATGTGTGCATGCCAAAGGGTTGGGTGTGCGTTTAAAAGAAAATGAAGAAGGCCGAAGCCTAGGAGAGTGGTTGTGGTCCGATCGGATCACATTGTAGATTCTAAGCCAAGGAGAGTAAGTGAATCCGCTCGGATGCCTATGCACTCTAGAACGTGCGACCGAGGAGACGTTCAGCAGCCTTGCCTCCGTGAGAGCCCAGCGCCAAGCAACTCACGAGGTGTCCGATCGGACACAGCCCGTCCGAGGAGATGCGTGCCTCAAGGTCCGAGCGAGTGGTGTCCGAACGCCTAGCACGCCTTACGCCTCCAAGGATCCTAGTCACCAACAGCCATTATGTCCAATCGGACATGGGCTTCCAAGAAGGTTTTTTTATGTTCTTGAAAACCCACTATACTATCAAAAACCCCAAAACCCATACTCATGATTCATGTCAAATTAGCCCATTTTTCTTGAAATTCCTATGAAATTAAAGGTAATGTTGGGTTACCCATACCACAAACATCATCAAAACCATAAGCTAACACATTGTACAAGCATTCATATGAACTTCAATAACAAACTCAACCAAAAATGCTATCAAGGAGTTTCGGCCATGGCATGGGTTTCCATATAAATATTTTGAAAAATTATAACAATGTAAAAGCATGGAAAAGAAGACTTACTCAAGGTTGGAGAACCTTTGGTTTGCTTGAAGATGGAGAGCTTCCCTTGAAGTTCTTTGAAATTTGGCAAGAAGAAAAGAAGTTTTGGGGGTTTCGGCCAAAAGAGAAGGAAGAAGAAGAGAGGTTTTTGAAAAATGTGATTTTTTCTTGTGTGAAGAAAAGTGTGTAAAGTTGGGTTATTTAAAGGGAGAAGAGTGGGGTTTATTGTTTATTTTTGGACCCTTGGCATTCCGGGACTATTTTTTCTCTCCACGATCATGGGTAGTTTCTTGCAGTGATCGTGGGTCTGCTGCATGGAGATGAACAGTTATTATTTTTTATAATGACGTCAGCTGGAGAAAAAGTTTATTATGTGAATGTATCATATAATAAACTTGGGGGGCAAATGTTATCCCAAAATTTGAAAAGAATGAGGTGGCAGTAAAATTGACACGTGGCATGGATTAGTTGGGTGATTTGGCTTAGCAGTAGCCCAGTGCATCAGTAAAGAATTTGAACTACTTGAGAGATGCCATAGTCAAGTCAAATACACCCGAGAAGAATACTTGGGCTAGGATGTGCTTGGCTCGGCCCCTTGTCCGAGAAGCCCAAGTGTTTGGTTCAAACCCAAGTCTAAGGAGATTGAAGGATGGGTTTGGACTTTGGCTCGAGGGACAGAAGCAGCAGGTCCGATCGAACCTTAGCTTGAGGAGCCCCTAGATGCTTGGCTCAGACTTATCCGAGGTGAACTTCCAAGTGCTTGGCTCGGACCTATCCGAGGTAAGCTTTCAAGAGGATTGGCTCGGACATGTCCAAGGTGAGCCTCCAAGATGGTTGGCTCGGACCAAGTCCGAGGAGAAGTCCCATGCGTGCCAAGGGATGAACTTAGATTTTGGCTAAGGAGGCACCGCAAAAGGTCCGATCGGACCTTAGTTGGAGGAACCAAATGCTTGGCTCGGACCTATCCGAGGTAAGCTTCCAAGATGTATGGCTCGGACATGTCCGAGGTGAGCTTCTAATATGGTGGGCTCGGACCCTAGCCCGAGGAGAAGGCAAGAATAGGTCCGATCGGACCCTAGTCCAAGGAGCCAAATTACTTGGCTCGGACCTTAGTCCGAGGTATGCTCAAGGAGGTTGGCTCGGACCATGTCCGAGGAGAGCCAATGCATGTGGCTCGGACCTTGGTCAGAAGACGACAATCATCAACAAACAAACTAGACTACATCAAATTCCCGGAAACTATTTCAGTAAGAATCGGTCTGGGCACCGCGGGAATCTCTCATTCCCCACTCAAATTGAGGAATCTGTTGTATTTTAAATATTTCTTGTAATTTAAATATAAGATGAATAGAAAAATATCCCTATCTGAAGGGGATATCAGTTGAGGATCCCAAGCCTATAAATAGAGGGTTGATGGGATCGTAAAGGGACTTTTTGGCAAATTGAGAATTAGTCTGTGTTCTAGAGAGAGAAAGTGTGTTTTTCTTGAGAGAATCCCTTTTTTGTATTCTGGAATATTTACATTTAAGAAACTCAGTTGACACTGGTTCATCTGATCTTGAGTGTGAATAAAATAATAAAATCTCTGATTATATCAACCATAGAAGGCTGTAGAAAACAGAAACCAAAACAAAGCCTTTTTCTTCTTCCTCCCGATCATCACTCCGTCTTCTTCTTTCTTTGAATTTTTGAAGCCCCAATTGAAGATTCAAGCTAGGGAACCAAGCCTTGAGGGTCTAGGGTTGTGTTCTACTACTGAAGAGGGTTCCATCTTGAGTTTGAGGTAAGTTTTGAACCATAGAAACTTTTGTTTTGCTCTATTTTTCAATTGATTTTCAGTTGGGATTTATGATTTGGATAGTTAGAATTCAATGGAGTTTTTGGCAAAGATTGATTGGATTTTGATGCCTAGGACTTGTATGTTTAATTTTTGGGTTCATTTGTGAGTTTGGTTGAAGTTTGGAAACAAGTTTTGAAGCTTGGAATTGGAGAACACAAAGGAAGAAAAACCAGGGCTGAAATGCCCTGGTTTTAGCACTACAGCAATGTCCAGGGCATGGCATCTTTGGTTCTAGCGCCTAGGCACCAGGGGGGCAGCGCTGTAGCGCTAACCTATTTTTCCAGGGTCTTTTTTTGGGCACTTTTAAGGGTTTTTGGCTCGGGGTTTCAATTCCTAAGCCTCATGATCGAATCTACTAAATGTTTGAGTACGATTCGAGGTTCCGGGAGTGAGGTTTAGGTCAAGAACATTTTATTGTTCATTTCATTAATTGGATTCCATATTGGGTTATGACTAGGTGACCGCTGACGGATCAACGGATCGATCGTTCTCAAGGGTCGTTCATTTATTATTTCTTGCTCAAACCAGAGGTAAGAAAACTGCACCTAGTATGTGACATGCATGGTTTTTGATGTAGCATGTTGAGTGCTCTATTTGTATATCGAGAATGCATATCAAATGCTTGGAAATTTGCTTTTCTGTGAATGGTACTGACTTATTAGTCAGAATCAACAATGGTGCTTATTAGTCAAGTTCGACAGTAGTACTGAGCACTGGTCGTATGGTATTGGCTTATGAGTCAAGAATGGTATTAGTGTATTTAACGCAAGTCGAAAAGATTAGATTTAATTGACATAAGCATGAAATGCTTGACCGGCCTTTAGTTCGATGAAAACTAAAAGCTCTTGTCTAATCTGAAGGCTTGTTATTTAGAGCCAGAGCCAAAAGGCTAAGGTGACCTACACGTCACATGGCTAGGAGGGTATGTGACCTTAGAGATAGACTTATCAGTCATCTATACAAAGATAGATTTATCAGTCATCTAACAGAGGTAGACTTATCAGTCGTCTAACAGAGATAGACTTATCAGTCATCTAACAGAGATAGACTTATCAATCATCTACATAAGGATAGACTTATTAGATATCTATACAGAGAGACTTATTAGTCATCTATACAGAGAGACTTATTAGTCATCTATATAGACTTATTAGTTATCTATACAGATAGACTTATCAGTCATCTAACCGAGATAGACTTATTAGTCATCTAACAGAGATAGACTTATCAGTCATCCATACAGAGATAGACTTATTAGTCATCCATACAGAGATAGACTTATCAATCATCTATTTAGATAGTGACTTATTAGTCAACTATTCAGAGAGACTTGTTAGTCATCTACCTCAGAGCGAGAGACATATTAGTCATCTACTCAGAGCGCAGGACTCCACAAATATTTATTTGTACCTGCTTGCATGCATGAGTATGGTTATTACTGCTAGGCATGCATATTATGACTTAGTAACATGTTATTACTTGTTCATGAGCATATTAAGTTTTCTTGCTGAGCTTCGGCTCACAAGTGCTATGTGGTGCAGGTAAGGGCAAAAGAAAGTTGGACCAACCTTGAGTTGGAGAGATTAGGTGACGATGTGTACATATGCAGCTGCTCGACCCCCACGGTCGATGGTTTAAAGAGGAACTAGGGTTAAGCCCTATTTTGCCGCTTAGGTCAGCTAGTTGTAAATCTTTTGTTGTAATTAACCTTTAAATTATATTTGTGGGATCCCAATGTATACAGTAAACATTTTAGTGAAACGTTGTTTCTTAACCAAAATTTTTAATCCTAAACCGTTATTCATACTTATTTACACAATTATGGCCAAATGAATCGATTAGCGAGTTTAGCACTGTTTAAAATGCACACCGTAACGGTCCCTGGGTAGTAAGGCGTTGCATTGACCATGCTAGGAAGTTATTCCTCGGGTTCTTAAAAAGAACCATTACATTGGTGTAACGACCCAAATTTCCTAATAAGGCTTTGGGCCTTGATTAGGGGGTCCTGATGGCAAATTATGGAAATATATGATTATGTGATATTTATGTGTATCACTATGTGAATATGTGAGTTATATCATAATATGACTTGATATGCATGTTGAGGTGTATTAAATATACATGTGGGCCCATTTCTGTTAAATTGGACAATTTTTATATTTTGGCCATTTTGGGTATATTTGGCATATGTGTGGTATATGTGTGGTGCTTCATTATTATTTGGTTATGATAGGGTTACTCAGCACGAAACGATCCTAAGAAGCAAGCTAGTGGGAAAGTCACAACATGATTTATACTTGACTCGGAGTGAGTCAAGGGGTATTTAGCATATTACCGAGATATTGGGTAATGGGAATAAATATTTGATGATAAATTGGGTACTTGAGTTTTAGGATTCAGATTCAAGCAAGGATCGAGGCATAGCGATTCTAGGAAGATTATTAGCCGGAGGATTTGGTGAGAAACGACATAATCAAAGGTAATTTAAGCTTTGAATTTCTGAGTTTCCATTTCCTAGAATTTCTTAAGTTTGGAAATTTGATTTTTCGTTTTGAGGAGTTTTTGGATGAATTGAAACTTGGGTTTTGGTGATTTTGGGCCATTGAGATGATTGGGAACTTTGTTTATGAGATTTGGGTATGTTTGGATAGGTTTTTGGAAGGATTTGAAATGGGAAAATCAGAGTTTCATGGTTGTGTTCGTTGTTGGCCGCGACCTTTTTATTGTGTGTTGTGGCCCAGGCTTGAAAAAAAAATGAGGTTTTTGGCTGTTGGGGCACCGTGGGCCGCTGCCCCTTTTTTTCAGGCCGCTGTCCATGACGCAGACAGTGAGGGGTTTAGCCCTTGTTCTTCATCAAGCCACGGCCTAGGTTTTTAGGGCCGCGGCCCAAAAGGGAAGAAATGGCCAAAATAGGTTTTTAGTCATGGGAACTTAAACCTAAGGGCTCAGAATCGATCTTACTACCTAATTGAGTAGGATTCAACGTCCCAAAGGCTAGGACTTGGTCCATAAGTATTTATCTACTCGTTTTTTACAAGATGCTATATTATGGTTGTGACTAGGTTATCACTAGGGGCTTGGAAACATGATCGTGCTTAAGGATCGTTTATTGGTAACCTGTGCTTGGACCAAAGGTAAGAAAACTGCACCCAGTATGTGATTCATGTGATGCATAAGATACATGTGATTAGGGCATGGCTTGAATGTTGAATATGATAATGATCAGAGCTTGAGTCTCTATAAATGTGCATGATCATAATTATGCTAGTGATTGTTGAGTAAGCATGTTGAATGCCCTGTATTTGGATATTTGACATATGTTATATGCCTGGTTGCATTGCTTACTTGTGAGTGGAACTGACATATGAGTCAGGAATAGGCAATGGTGTTTGTATTGACTATGAAGTTGTGACTTATTAGTTAAGTTCGGTAGTAGTACTGAGCACTGGTCGTATGGTATTGGCTTATGAGTCAAGAACGGTATTAGCATGTTTAACGCAAGCTGAAAAATATTAGATCTAATCGACATAAACATTATCATCATAAGCTTGAAATGCCTGACCGACCCTAAGTTCGATGAAAACAAAAGCGCTTGTCTAGTCTAACGGCTAGTTACATAGAGTTAGGGCTATAAGCTTAGGTGACTGAAACATCACATGGCTAGGAGGGCATGGGACCTCAGAGATAGACTCATTAGTCATCTACACAAAGATAGACTCATTAGTCATATACACAAAGATATACTCATTAGTCATCTATACAGAGTGTGACTCATTAGTCACCTATACATAGTGTGACTCATTTGTCACCCACACAGAGATAGACTCATTAGTCATCTATTCAGGGAGCATATCCCCAGAGATTGACTCATTAGTCATCTATTCAAGAAGTAGGTCCCCAGAGATTGACTCATTAGTCATCTATTTAGACGCAGGACCCCATAATCATTTATTTGGACTTGCTTGCATGCATGAATAGGAATATTATTGCTAGGCATGCTATTATGATTCAGTGACATGTTATTACCTGTTCATAAGCATATTGAGTTTTCTTGCTGAGCCTCGGCTCATGGGTGCTATGTGGTGCATGTAAAGGCAAAACAAAGCTGGACCATCCTTGAGTTGGAGAACTTAGGTGACGATGTGTACATATACGGCTGCTCGACCACCACGACCGAGGGTTTAAAGAGGAACTAGGGCTAAACCCTAATTTGCAGCTTAGGTCGGCTGGTTGTAAATATTTTATTGTAATTAACCTTTAAAATATATTTTCGGGATCCCAATATATATAGTAAACATTTTAGTGAAACGTAGTATCTTAACCAAAAAATTTAACCCTAAACTGTAATCGCACTTAGTTACACGATTATGGCCAAATGGCTTGGTTAGCGAGTTTAGTCCTGTTTAAAATGGACAACGTAATGGTCCCTGAGTAATAGGGTGTTACAATTGTAAAATGGACAACTTAAGTATGCAGATAGGAGGGTACTCAAGTACTCTCATTGAGCAATCCCCTATAGTGACGCGTGTCCACACTTAAGTATTGTAGATAGGCACGCTTTTCGAAGGTGAAGTTCAAAAGTTTCTTTCTCAGAGGATTCAAACCAATACTTTTGAGAGGGCAAAATGTTACACCCAAATTTTGAGAATAAAAGGAATAGCCTCAAAATTTCGGCTCGAAACTGTTAAACTCGAAATAGTTAAACTCGTGTATACGAATACTAGCAAAACACTTGTGAAAATTATTAAATGGTTCCAAATCTATTGCTAGCACTCGAGCATGAGTCGCATCGTTCGAGCCTAAGTTGCAGGCTCGAAGGCACCAACCTTCTCCGAGGAACGTACTCGACGAAATTACTAGATGAAGAGGAGGTTACAAATGGAATGGTGAGCTCGAAGCCTAGACTGGTATCGAAAGCATGTCAGCAATACGATCGAGCTCAACGATGCGTTTTGCCTACGGAAATGCTGTTAGGAAATCCCTATTCCGTGGAGATTCGTTAATATCAGATATTAAATCCTTATTGTCATGAGATATTATGTAATCAAGGCATTTATTATATTTATTTCAAATTAATATGATTGATTGTAACTTCCTTGAATCAAAGGAAGATATTCACATGACCAGGTCTGTAAATAGCCAAGTCTGGTTCATTTGTATGGACACAAAAAAATTGTACTGAGAATACTCTGCCAAATTGCTTTGGAAAAAGCGTTGAGAGAGTATCAAGATCAATAATATCGACTCATGGACTAGGCAGATTTTTACTGTTGAACAACGTAAAAAGTTCTTGTGTTCTTCTATTTTTTCTAAAATATTGTTTAGTGCTCTTCGTAATTAAGTTACTGAAAAATGACGTCAATAGGAGTACACCACAAACTAAATATATTTCATAAATAATTTTTTTATTTATTTATAATTACACTTCATATATTTTCTATATATAATTTAAATTACACACTTATTTTATATTAAAAAAAAGCAAATAAACAGAATTATGTACTCTATTTATTAAAAATTGAAAAATAAATTTATTAAGTCATAAATTTGAATTTTTATTAATAAAATAATAAAAAATAAAGGATTAATATGATCTAAAATATAAATTTATAAAAAGCAATTAGAAAAAGAAGAATAAATTTAGTTTTTTATTATATGATTTTATATGTATATTTTTTAAATTGTTGTGTTGTTATGTAATGTTTAGAAGTTATAGAACGACTCAATTTAAATAGAAAAAAAAAGTTTCATTTTATTAGAAATATGGTTACTGACTATATAAGCCTAAAATTATATGAATAGAATTAAAGAATTAAAATAGTATATTTTAATAGTTTTACTTAAGATAAATACGTAAAAATAAACATTTTAAAAATAAAAAAGTGTATTTACAAATTTATGAAGTGTAAATATAATTATTTATATAAAATGGTACTGAAATAAATTAGAGAAGTAAAGTAATATATATATATATAGAGAGAGAGAGAGAGAGAGGGGAGAGCATAAGATCTAAGTGGATGGAGATACATGATCAAATTAGGGCGTTATATTGTCGACCCATGCGGTGAAAAGCCAAACATAAAATTAAAACTGAAGATTTTTTGTCTTGGGATTTTGTACTCGGCCATACGACGTCGGTGGTAATTGATTCCCTACGTATTTTATGTTTAATGAAAAATATGTCTCATTATTATTATATTCACTATAGTACTATTTAATAATATACAGACGAAAAAACAATATTCTTAATTATATAATATATAATAAATAGTCAAACTAATAATAAATGGAAATTTCTTCCTACTTGAGTTGTAATAATAATAATAATAATAATAATAATAATAATGTTAGTTTCAATTCATTACGAAATTGTTATATCATCGATCTTATGGTGTAAACCAGACACGAAGAGACTCTTAGTACTACTTCTAGCCTAGCTAGACCACCGCCCATGGCCACCTCAAAAGTTTGAATCTGTGACCAAGTTTCTGATTATGCGATGAGCTTTGCTGGATATCTTGATATTAAAGCCTTCGAGTACTCTAGCACGGCAAGTGTTTAATAAATTGATTGTATAAGTATTCGATAACCATTTACTATAATATATATAGTTATAATATGAACTAGTATTTATATAAAAATTGCTAAGAAGAATTATTGGTATCCAATGTCATAAGAAGATGGCGTACCGATGTTAGTATAATTTAATATTAGATCTCACATATTGAAATTTAATAAATATTATGGGATATCGCTAACCAACCATAAAACACTCATATTTATAGAATATATATTACCCATCGATGCTTATTATTCAGGTGATCTTTATGGTTAATTAATTAAAGGTATAACCCACCGTCAAATAATCATATGGACTTTGATGTCAAACTCAAATTTTGACTCTTTCATTATTCCTTAATTATATATAATTAATAAAGTAGTTATAAATACTCCTTTTAAGAACTCAAATAAAACTCATATAACTAGTAGCTAGTTGTCAGCAGGGCTGGCCCTGGGCATAGGCGGGCTAGGCCCGTACCTAGGGCCCACCCCTACCCAGGGCCCAAAAATATCATGTAAACTCTTAAGTGTGTTCAAAGAAAAAAAAAATTTAATAAGGCCTGCCCAGCAACTTTTCCCCTTCCCAGCTGGTGTTCAAGAAAAAAAAAATTTAAATAAGGTCCAGTAGTCTTTCTTTCCCAGCCGGCCCAATTATTTAAAATTATTAGTTTAATTTTATTTAAAATTACATATACAAAAGGGCCCATTTTTTTCAAATTTATTAAAACCGTCTTAGGCCCACTTTTTTTCAGGGCCGACCCTGGTTGTCGGGACCATACATGACTAAAAAATTGTCCTTACCCAATGCAAAGATAGATCATAAACAATGTTCTTAAATGTGATATATATGGAGCAAATCAAGAATGTTTCTTTAATTATATTAATTACTATCTCATTCATGTTCATAATATAGGTATATAAAATTGAAATCTAAAGGATGTCATGCATGTTCATAATTTTTTTTTTGTTTGTGTCACAATGTTTATCCAAGTAAATTTGATAGAGAATTTATTAATATATACTATTTTTTGACAAAATTTTGAGAGAGTCAATTTATTTTATTGAAAGTGATTTCTTTTTATCATCCGTCACCTAATTTTATAAATGACCGCTAATAATTTAACCTAGCCTCGGTATTAGTGATTGTTACATCCAAATTTCGAGACCAGAGGTTATGACCTCGAAAACTGGACTCATTAAGTGTGAGCTCGAAATGTATGAAAACATTGTATGGTCCAGCTGTAAGATCTCTAAAGTAAAATAACGACCTCGAACATGTGTAACCTCAGGATGCTTTCTGAGTTCGAAATGACATGACGTTGGGATACATCCGTTATCGAT
Organism: Humulus lupulus; assembly: GCF_963169125.1. Classification (NCBI taxonomy): domain Eukaryota; kingdom Viridiplantae; phylum Streptophyta; class Magnoliopsida; order Rosales; family Cannabaceae; genus Humulus; species Humulus lupulus. The sequence continues at coordinate 12,959,323 of NC_084796.1, read as the reverse complement.
TGCCTTCAGATTAAACAGTCCGAGCTTGGGAAGTGCAGGCTCAAATATGATGGCTTCGATAGTGTCAATCTACTCTGAGCATGTCCTGAAGTGGGATGGCAAGCTCGTAGCAATACCATAAGTCTCAACAGCCACAGGGTCGATCACTGATCTCGAAGACCCGATGAGTCATCTGGGATGGTCCGTTACGTATGAATATATTTATTGTTGTATAATCCCAACATTTAAGAGATATTATTTAGTCTGTTATCTGTTCCCGATTCTTATGGGATGTTTCCATATATGTAGGAGATATTGTATTTAATGTCATTATTTAAATTGATATACATAATATCTTCCCGAAATATGTGGGAATGAACTCTGTAACCTCCCCTATAAATAGAGGAGGAATGACCACTTGTAAATGATCGATTTCTTTTGGCTGGAAAATAGTTTCTGGGTAATTCATATCTGAAGAATTTCTAGAATTCTTTAAGAGTTAATAACATAGACTCGTGGACTAGGCAGAGTTAACTACTGAACCACGTAAAAACCCTCTTGTCTTTCTTCATTATCCATTGGCTTCATTATATACGTTATTTAATTGCTCTACGATTTAAGTTGACGAAAATCGGCGTCAACAGTGATTTTGTATCTAGCATAGATTTGATAATTTTTTATAAAATAATCTGTCTAAAAATTTAACCGTTGTCTGAATTTTTGGATCAGCTATCTGAATAATCAAAGATCATTTTATAAAAAATTATCAAAATTAGGCCAAATTGCAATTAAACTTTAAAAAAATGATTTTGCCAAGGAAGAGACCCATTGTATAATGCGAAATTATGCAAAATAGTAACATTTATTTTGGTAGAAATTGACTACCAATATAATGCCAAAGTATATAATAATTACACAGTATTTAGTAATAATATACTGGAAAGAAGAGATGCCAAATTCAAATTCTTTTCCAAATAATATATATATATACACAACATGAAAATTATGCAGAAAATTAAGTGAGACCAAAGCATGATACTATATTTAATAACATGACAACAATTTGTACTATATATATATATATTTGTATTAATTTGACTCGGAAAAAATCATCATTATCAACCAGTATATGTACCAGTAGAATAGTTTGACTGATCCTGTAATATTTTTTTTGACTATATATTTTAAAATATGATGCATGGGATAGTATATATAATTAATTAATATTAATGCATGTCGTACGAACTTCTACAGATGTTTATATTTATTATCTGTAGTTATTAATTAGCTTATATATGAATCAGTGATGCATGCATGCATGCATGCATGCATATCAGCTTGCTCTTCGATCGTCTTATCATCGATCGATCTCACACAATTAATAATGTGTCCTTGCATTAATTAATTGCTGCAATTTTTAAAATTTAATCTTTTCAATTAATAATAATTATTTACATATTATTTATACACAATATTTATACATGTGTGCATATATATTTCATGATTAACTTTGTTTTCCCATGAAACTCGTGCGAAATATTAGATTAGACTATTATACAACATTTTAAATAGAAAAATTGAATATAACTTTTAAAAAGAAGAAGAAGATATTATTAAATCAGTCTCTTCGAAGTATAGTGTGTCATGAGTACTAAATCTATTCTGTTACATATTTTAATTTTTTTTCTTGATCTTTATTATTAAAACTAAACATTTATTATAATTCTTATTATTTGAAACGACAACATTAATTTTAAGCATATGTATATATTTTTTTTTTATCTTTCTTAAAAATATTTTATGTCACTTTACCTTGAAAAATACTTACTTGCTGACATGACACGACTAAGGAGCATGATAATAGCACATGACTATTTAGTGATCGCAGTCTAGTCGACGAACGACTAGAATAGAAGTTACTCGATGGATTCAAGAAAGATATTGAACAATGCGACAGAAGATATACTGACATATGCGACCATGTCTGATCGCAGTACGAAGCTAGAGTTCAAATATAGTTATAAGTCAGATATTTTAAAGATATTTGACCCTATTTATGTGTAAAGATTATGATTTCTGCTATTATTAAAATTCGTTTGTAACAAAATTTAAACACGGTCCACCGGTCCATATATACATCCTTGAGCCTATAAATAGGACTCATGAGATTCATTTAAAAGGACGCAACAATTTGTAATCAGAGAGAACTAGTGTTTTTTATACACGACTTTTGTATCATTTTCTGGAACTTGTGAAACTCAATGAACCTTAGTTTGCTAATCGTCAGTTTCAGAGTACATCAATAGAAACACTAAGTGGATGTAGGTCATTACCAATATCTGGGGCCAAACCACTATAAATCTTTGTGTTGTTTAGTTCTTACATTCAGCTTATAAATTTTTATCGTTTTGGTGACTCCGTGTCGTTGACTAAATCATCAGTCAACAATGTCATATTTCTCCATAATATTATTGTTATATATATTGAAGTATTATTTAATAAGGTAAATATATTAAATTCAAAACTATTTTTCATAACTAAGATAAATTTCATAATTTGTCTTGATTTTTTTAAAAAAATATATAAAGTTTTTTTTTCAATATTTACCAAACATGGAGTAGCTAGCTAGAAACCGTTATGGAAAATTAATCTTAGCTATATATAATGTATGAATATATATATACTTCGTACGCACTACAAAAAAAACGTTCTATACCGAGAACATATTACCGAGAACACGTTCTCGGTATAGATAATTCAGACTACCGCCTTTTTTACGCGGTTTTTTCATTTTAGTTTCTGTACCGAGGACCCTATACCGAGAACATGTTCTCGGTATAAGGTCTTTATAATCTTCATCTTCCCCAAACAGAGAGCTCATTTCTCTGAAACGGAAAAAACCCCAAAACCGTTTTCTCCGCCCCCCATTTCTATTTTCCTGGATTTCGGCCCCCACAAATTTTGGTTTTTGTCAAAGTTTACATTCCAAAGAAGATTTAAGTGGATATAAGGTCTATTGAGGTAGTTATTTACAAATATTTCAGTTTTTTTTTTTATAAGTTTATAAAAAAAATTTCAGTTTTGGGTTTTTATAATGAGATTTTTGTGGTATTTTTTTCAGGATTTGCATTGTATACCAGCGGTTTTAGAGGTATTTCACATTTCCTTTGTAATTTTTTGGTTTTATTTATATTTTTTGCATAAATATATTTAGGGTTTTATTTATAATTTGTTTAATATTGTTAATATATTGTTATTTGTTATATTATATATATAATTTCTGATTATGTAATTAAAATAGGTAAAAATAATAATTTGTGATGAAAATTAGTTAAAAATTTAGTGATATCTAATTTAGAGGAAATAATATATTGTGTAGTATTTTTGTAAAATACATATATAGTTTTAATATTTAGTTAGTTTAATCATATGATAAATAATTAATTTATTAGTATGAAAATTTATTAATTTAATAATTTATTTTTTAGGTATATAATTTGACTTTTAGTTATAAATATATGTTTATATGAAAATTTAATATTTGATTGTTTGTTTTTTAGATTGGGTTAAATAATTTTAGTTTTAGATTATTAGATTTGGTTAATAAATTTTGATTATTTGAGTGAGTTTTGTTTATTTAATTTGAATTTTTTTGTTGTTGTTAATTTTTTTATTCTTAGTGTTGATGAATATTGATGCTTTGTTTTTGTTGTTAATTTTTAGTAGAATTATGATATTTTAAATAGAAAATTGAATAATTAATAAAATTTAGAGTAATAATTATAAATTATATAGTCATTTATAATGTATTTGTATTGCTTTGTGTATGTTCTGCGACTGGATATTTTTTTATGTATTATTTGCAGGTTTTTAAATTTTGGGATATTTGAAAATACAGCCGTTATGCTGCCCAATTTTTTTTAGAATTAAAAATACTCAATAAAATTTATAATTTAAGAAATAGTGAATTGATAAGTTGTATAATATATTTTTAATCATGATTAAATCAAATTAACAATAACATTATGCAACCAAATTTTAATAAAAATAAACATTAATCCTGAAATTTTATTTAAATAAGTAATAAATTTTAAAGTAATTCTAACGATTTATTCATTTTATATATATATATATATTTATGAAATTGTATAATGATATTTTGTAATTTTTGTTTGAAGGTTGGGTATTCGGTTTTTGTTGGACTAAAGAGATTGCTAGCAAGATATTAAAGGCATTGGTAAGTTTTTTTTAATTTTTCTGTATTTTTTTAATTTTTTTTCAATTTTTGAATAATTTATGTTTTTTTATATAAATAATATAATATTAATTTTAATAAAAATATGAAATTATTATATTATATAGAATGTATTTATTTTTAGGTTTTCAAAATATGTATTAGTAAAAATGATATTAGGAATTGGAAAATTGTTATATGATTGATTAGTATTTTTTTAAAAATAATTTCTATGTTGTTTTGGTGAATTTTATGTGTATTAAACATATTAGTAAACATATTTAATATTTTTTTAGAATTGTAAAATTTAGAGATATTGTGAATAAATTTTAATAAAAATAAACATTAATTATATAATTTAAGTAATAATTAAATCCTAAAGTAAATAAATAAATTTTAAACAAATCTTAGAAATTTTGTTTAAATTAATCAAACTATTCAATAAAGCATAAGTAAAATATGTAATTTAATAAATACTAAATTAATATGTAAAAAAATAATATGTGTTAGTTCTGATTAAATAAAATTAACAAATATATTATTAGAAAACCATTATTAAAATTAAAATTTAAAAAATTAAATTTAATATTTGTTAGTTTTAATCATTATTAAAATTAAAATTAAAAAAATGTTTTTAATAATATTTGTTAGTTGTTTTTAATTTTTCTGTATTTTTTTTAATTTTTTTTTCAATTTTTGAATAATTTATTTTTTTTATATAAATAATATATTTTAAAATTAAGATTAAAAAAAATTAACATTAACATTATGCAACTAAATTTTAATAAAAATAAAAATTAATCCTAAAGTAGTTAAATAAATTTTAAACAAATTTTAGAAATTTTGTTTAAATTAATCAAACTATTCAATAAAGCATAAGTAAAATATGTAATTTAATAAATACTAAATTAATATGTCAAATTTAAATAATTTTAATAATATTTACACTGAAATATATTATAGTTAGATATCATAAAACAACATAGAGAGGAATTTCCTAATTGGTTTTATAATAAGATTTATCATCTTCGACAAACAGGATCCTTGGAAGTAGATGAAGAATTAATCTCTTTAGCAAACGGTTCTTCAACTCGTGTTGCGTCGTACCCTGGGTGTGTTGTAAATGGAGTAAGATTTTTGTGTTATGACAGAGACAAGAATCGCAAAACTCAAAATAGTGGAGTCTCTGTAGTGGGTGTCGAAAATAGTACTTATTACGGCCAGTTGGAAGAAGTTTTAGTGATGTCTTATCTTTCTGGTTGTTCTGTTGTATTATTTAAGTGCAAATGGTTTGACACTAATCGGTCTTCAGGATTAAAGTTTGAGCAAAACATAACGAGTATCAAAACTAGTTCGGAGGCCTTCAAAGATGATAAATTTATCTTAGCAACTCAGGCTAACCAAGTTTTCTAGATTGAAGACCTTAAAAATAAATCTCATTGGAAAGTCGTCCAAGAAGTGCATCACAGAAATGTGTGCGACATCCCACTAGTTGAAGAACAAGCGGATGATGTAGAAGTAGATGTTATGCACGACACTAGTTCCTCTAATTTCCAATTATTTGTTGATCTTGGACCGTTGCCACAAATCAGCTTTAAACGTACGGGGGCTCCATTACAATTTGTTGAGATAGATAATGTTGCAATTGAGGAGGAGAGGGAGGAGGAAATGGAAGAAGAAGAGGAGGAGGAGGAAGAGGAAGTGGAGGAGGAGGAGGAGGAGGAGGTTGAATATGAAGATGATGAAGAGGAAGATGAACACATAGAAACCGATGATGATAGTGAAGATTATTATAGTGATAATTAAGTGGTAATTTTATAATATGTTGAAGTAATTATTTTTAACAATAAATAATTTTATATTGTCATTTTTAACTGATAAATGTAATTTTAATATCGATTAATTTGATAGATATGGCTGATGTTATTGCTCAATCTCACGGGGGTGATGGTGGAGGATGCGATTCTCCACGTGGACCGTCAGATATCCCAGCTGATTGTGAACGAGGTAATACTTTACACATTGATATACTCCTTAAAATTTAACAATTAATCCATATTAATTTTAAAATATTGAATTTGCATACAATAGCGCCTCCAAGTAAACGTGGACGCCATAAGGGATTGAACATGCGGGAAAAGAGGGAACAGTTGGGGCGTCCTCTCCCTCTCGAGTGGGATGTGCGGGGGAGAACATATAAAGAGATCGGAGAGTACAGCTCAAATTTCTCAAGAGAGCTCGGATTACTTGTTCGACAGTACACAGATCCGGACTGTCCTCAATGGTCAAAAGTACCAAATGCCTCGAAAGAAAGAATACTTGCACATTTGGAAGTAAGTAGTTTATGTATTTTTATGTTAATTCTCATTTTATGTTATATATGATATTTACTAATAAATGTTTGTAAATTAGGATGATTTGTTTGATATTGGGCGTACTAGATACGGAGAAGGGCATATGCCTGGGATCTTGAGAGGCATTGATACTTCGTGTGCTAAAAAGTATTCTGACTGGAAGTACGATATTAAAGAGCATTTAACGATTAATGGGCCACAAAATCGTTATGGTGGTTGCACGGATACGCAGTGGCAAAAAGCAATTGATTTTTTCCGACGCCCAGAAATTACGGTATTAATTTCTTGCTAAACTTAACTATCTTAATTAAATATATTACTAACGATAACTTTTTGCAGAAATGTTCTGTGGTCAACAAGGAAAATAGAAGGAAACTGAAAGAGCTTAGCTATGGAGGTTCTCAGTCAATCCCAGCCTTACGCTATAAAAAGGTTAGTTAATTAATTATTTTTTAGTTTATTTTTCTTATTTACGTTTAATTATTAATTTTATAAAAATATATGTACGTGACAGCGCAATTTAGAGACTGGGCAACTTGAGTCCATCCCGGATAGCTGGATGGATACTCACCATAAATTAGGCACAGGGTGGGTGACAGAGACAGCCAAAAATACTTGGGTACGTTAAGTTTTTTTAAACATTTTTCAAATTTTTAATTGTTTCAAAATTTTAATTACATTATACATTGTATCACAGGAGGAATTGCGTGCATACCGCGACACACAGCAGACACAGGCAACTGATACTGAGAGTTCCACACCAGTTTCGAGTGCGCCTGAAGATGAAGACATATCTTTGGTACAAAATGTCTTCGGAAAACGACGGGGCCACAAGAAAGGATATGGACGTATCCTTAACATAAGGGACCGAACTCCATTTGATTTTCGTCCTTCACAAACTAGAGATGAAGAGTTGTCTGAGATGAGAGAGCGTCTTCGACAGTTAGAGGAGCATGTCCGGACTCATTGTATCACCCCGGGATCTCAATCTGCCCCACCACCACCCGATGATCCCGATGTTGGAGCACCGACTCAGTAGGACTTATGTATGAATTTTATTACAATTGACTATTACATTATCATGTTTAAGACAAGTCTTTATTTTGATTTAGAGAATATACTCTTATGTTTTTATTTATATCTTTAATATAAGTGTTTTAATTTTATTCTATTTTTTTATATTTAATTCAAAATAAATAAATAAATAAATAAATAAGGGAATAACAAATATAAAAAAAAATTGGGGACAAGTCTATACCGAGGACATTGTCCCCGGTATATACCACCAAGATGTCGGTATATACCAGAACGATGAGAAATTGGGGTTTGTTGTACCGAGGACATTTGTCACTTTCTACCGAGGACATTATCCTCGGTAAAACTTATACCGAGAACATTTTTAATGTCGTCGGTAAACGTTTTGTTTTACCGACGCGGCTGTACCGACAACTTTATACCGACGACATTGTCTCGGTAGAAGATATACCGAGGACATTTGGGCTTATACCGAGGACATTTGTTCTCGGTATAGGCCCTGATTTTTGTAGTGACGTGCCAAACTGGCAATGAAGATTAATTTTGAGGCATTTCATGCATTGTTTTAATACTGGGATAGAGACACATAGATGGAAAAGAGGGGCCTTGGCCCTCCAATTTTTTTTTAAAAGAAATTATATAATACAGTACCATGTTTAACCTTTTTTCTTTTGTTTTCTTTCGAAATTATGCATTTGGCCCCTCAATTTTTTTCCCCTTAAACTAACAATCTGCATCTGTACATGTCCTTTTCTGATATATGTTGATCAACATGTTATGTGTTTTTGTCAATGTTAAAAGTTATATATATATATATGTACATATAATGTTAGTATTAGGGCGGTCTTACTTAGGGGGCTGCTGGAGACAAACCATTATTCTCGACCAGCAAGGTATGTTTAAACACGTCTTTCTACACATATCATTCGGTCATGTTTCACAGCAACCAAATATATACATTTATATACATATATATGTATATATCTCTTCTGCACACATACATTTCGTTATCAGTACTTGACATTTTGTTCTTATTCTTCTATGAATGAAGTTCCTTTAATTATTACTAGCCAAGAGGGTTGAACACAAGACACGTTATTGTGAGCATTGATTTGAGGGGGCCAAGATTCACTCTCAATTTCCCCCTTCGGCTTTATCATTAATTGCAAAACTAGGTTATGTTTGGGTAGGGAAAAAAGACAAAGGTGAATCATGAAAACTTGTGAGAAAAAAACAATGGAAATAAAAGAATAGTGTTATGAGTTGTTTGATAGGAATAATGGGAGGAAAAAAAAAGTGAGTCAAAAAAAAAAAGTGGTACCTACAAAATTTTTCATCCTATAAATAGAGAAAGGGCATTGTCACTACAGGAAAAGAGGTTTATTGCGACGACTTTTGTCATCATTTTAGGTCCAGAAGTCGTCGCCGGAGTCAAAGGAAAATACCGCAACACTTTCTAGTCGGCTTTTTTCCCATTTATGTCTTTGTCAACCCATCTACTCTCACCACATACAGAAAAACTCTGTTTTTTGGAATGCTCCTTCCAGAACAAACAACAGTCGTACTTGCAAGCATGAATTGATTGATAACATAACCCTAACTTTCCCTTTTTTTTTTAGGTTCATAGTATGAAGCCGGAATCTTCCTTGAGAAATGTAAATTTCAAAAACTTCAAAAGTTCATCAAATGAACTATTTGACCATTTATTTATTATCTTCATGTGCAACATCTTTGCCAATAAGTTCAAGAAGACAACCAAGTACAACTAGGGTATAACTCAGCTTCGACCTCTTAAAATAGGCCATCAAATTGATTCTCCGCAATATTGCTACCACCATTTGAAATTCCTTTATTTACGCATTCTTCGTTAGTGTCTTGTTCACCAATAGCATCATTGAGGATGTCAATCATCTCATCTGTCACTAGAGCCCCGTCGTCCACTACTGAAGGAATACCAACTTCACTATGGTAAGTCCACTTAACATATCGCTGCAGAAACTCATATCTATGTGTGTGAGCCTTCACCACATCTAGTTTTGACTCAACATATTCACCCATTGATTGCATTGGCACCTCACTTCTCATGAAGAATTCACATGATTCTTGGTCATTTGTATAAATGCTTGAAGATTATTCCAAAACTCATTAGAGTTACGCCTATTGGTTGGTTATCCAATTCTTATCAATCGTCATAATTTCTTTAAGTGAAAAATAAACTATCACAATGTGATAGTAATAAAAACTACAACTTTTTGGTAATAATATTTGATCATCAAAGCACTAATTTTTTTTAAGTAAATTATGATATCTTCATTGAATCTCTTACCATATTATATATAAAAGAATTACATAAATATATTAAATGAAAAATTAAACCAAAACATTGTTGTTTATGATTTTATATATATATAATATTATAATTTTTTTAAACATAAATTATAATTTTTAATAAAAATTAAGATTATGTATTATATATTATTATAATGATATTTTATAATATTTAAATTTATATTAATATAAGTATTAAATATCTACTCTTGTATTAAATATTATTATAATAATATTTTATAATATTTGAATTCATATTAATATAATTAGTAAAAAATTAAGATTATATATTATTATCATAATAATATTTTATAATATTTAAATTTATATTAGCATAATTATTAAATATTTAGTTTTGTATTATATATTATTATAATAATGATATTTTATAACATTTGAATTTGAATTTAAATTTGAATTTATATTAAAATAATTAATAAATATATATTTTAAGTTAATTTTAAAAATATACTCGGTTAAATATTTCGAATATTCCATTAAAATTTACAAAATAAACTGTTAAAACTAAATATTTCATTATCTACACAATTTCTATATAAAAGAGATCTACTCTAGCTAGGTAGTTACTATCTATATGTTGATGTTTTTTTTCGTGATTTTTAATATTCAACGTACATTTATAAATTTATTATGATATTTTATAGCTAGCAACGACAAATAGGGGTTTAGCGAGGACTTTTGTCTTTGTTAGATAGAGCCAATAATTGTTGTACGTAGTAAAATAACTTTGGAGGTTTAATATGATAAATATTTTAATTAAATCCAGAATTACTTTTATAATAATAATAATAATAATAAAAGAAATAAACTTTAGAAGCTTTCCTTTTCTTATCCAAAATTTACCCTAGGTAGATGGAGTAAATATATATATTGGCTGGCAGAACGAGATGAAACATTGAGCGGCGCCGCCCATATATATAATTAAATTTCATGATCATGAGGAGTTTGATTATTCATACATATGCCTAACTGTCAATCAAGAGTTTTAGTCATTTCATTTCATTCCATCCATTATTATCATACATATCATTCATATATATATATATATACATATTAATTGATCGTGATCAACGTGTTATGTGTGTTTTTGTAAGGTTAAAATAAGCTCAACATATAATATATATACTGCATGTCAGTCAGTGCCTTAGGGAGCTGGAAACAACCAATCTCCACCACCAAAGTTGTTAATAAACTAACCATATATATATATATATATAACCAATATGGAAGCTGCATTTTACACATATATATCATTAATTCAGTATTCATTATTGTTACCTCTTTCTAAATATATATATATAACACTAATAAATATATAAATATACATACATATATATATATATGGCTGATTGGGACATTTTCTTCTTCTTCTTCTTTTTCTTGATGTTACTTTAAGTAGTCAAGAGGGGTTGAACTGAACACATCATAAATATATATATACCCCACAACCCCAAAAAAAACAAATCAAATGGAAAGTTAAATATATATACAAATATTAACAAAAGAAATTAATATGATATATATATATTACAATATTTGTATATACGTGGTTAATTTGGACCATGCGTACAGGGAAGAAAATCAATACATGTATAAATTATTATTTGTAGAGATGTCTATATAAATAGGACCCTAAGACAAGGGGTGCAGAGATATTTGTCTCTGTCCATTCAAATAATGCAACTTTATCATATAAATATATATATAATAAGCTTTTTATTGAAGCTTATGTCCTTTACTACCTGCTCTCTTCTGATAAATTACGTACTTATACGCCAATTGACCCTATCCCAACAAATGGTCGGTCCTTGTAAATTTTTATATGAATAATGATATGCATTGGGATCAAAATTATGCACAAAAACCCAACAAAATAATTGATGTGTTACTATTTTTTTTTTTTTAAGATAGTTGGTTCCATCTAAAATAAATTTAATTAGTTAAATAAAATTGCTACGTCAATTAATATAATATTTTAGTCTACATATTATTACTTTTTATATATATACATATATTTTATTTAATAATTACTACTTGATTTGTTTTATTTTTGGTATGATTTTACCTTTTTTGTTCATTCGATGAGATTTATTGATGTTCGCACGATTCGTAGATCATTGTTTTATTTTTAATAATAATAATATTTTGATTGTAATTATATATTTACTCATTATTAGGGTTGATAATTTTTTGATGATGATATTGTAAATGGTTCACTATCTTAAATTGATCATTTGAATTTATTTTGTAAGCAATTTGACTTGTTATATATGTTTTTGGATTAAATAATAATTACTCTATTTCTTAAAAAAAAACAAATTGTTAGTTATTAGGGGAACAAAATAGACTTTTTATAAGATTTATAAATTTGTTCTTAAATGGATAATTAATGTATTTTAGTTGTTATATGTATAATGCTAAAATTAAAAATTTTTACGTTTTACTTTATAGTATGATGAACTAAATTAATTTTTCTTAAGATTGCGGTGTAGCTAATTTTATGAATAATTTATTAGTTTATTAAATAAAATTACGTTAAATAATATTGAGTTAGTTCTAAACTTAAATGATTTCAAAAATTGACTAGATATTTTTTTAAAATAATTAAGAAACAAATTCAGGGTGAAAAGAGACATTTATGACTTGGCTCATTTAAATACTATGATTTACCCTCAAAAAAAAATTATTATCCAAATTCATGTAAAATTTTTGAATTAGCGAACTTAATAGAATAAATCACAATAATGCAATTTAATAAATTAATTAAATTAATAATAATTTTAGTAAAATCATACATCTTTTTCTTGCTATCAAACTTTTCGTACCATTACAAAAATTACTTAACAATTTAAAAATCTTATAAAAAAACAACATTTTATAAATTATAATTACCATTTCAGATTTTTTTTAAGTTCTCTCGAAGTACTTATATCCAATCACATAAACATGTTCATTAATATAATCTATATTATAAATAAAAAATTATGATGACATGTTTACTTAAGGTGAATGAGAATCATTTGGGTAGAAATAAAGAATATGAGAACTATGCTATTTTTAAGGAATATCATTAAGGATAATGACTTCTATTTTTTTTATTTTATAAAAAATTAGAAGATAATTTTACTCTTTAAAAATATATTTCACAAAATAATTACTTTAAATATTTTTTAATCAAAAAATATAATTTAGTCAATTGAAGCATTCTGATTACGTTTTCTCACGATGGGAACAATATAAAATGTTATTATTTAGGAGAACTCGACACTACTGAAGGAGAAGCTTTTGCTGCATGCCGGAGAAAAAGAAAAACTGCTAGAAAAAGTGGGACGCGCCACCGGTCCCATTTCTCTGTTTGGTTTCTGGTATGCATAGGTAAGCAGTGGAAATGAGAACTTGAGAGTACATATAGCTGAATTAATCCTTGTTCACTACATATAAACTGAAAAGTGAACAGATTATATAAAAAAAATAAAAAAACAAACCTGATAAAAAAAATTATGTTGGAAGGTAAAAGCAAAATTCTCTTTCCAAACAATTTTAGTAAACAACGTAATACAAATAATAATTATAATTTATTTCATATTTATTCTCTTTTATTTCTCTGTTAACTTATTCAAATAATATTCTGATCATTACACCTTTAGTAGTCGAGCCATGAATATCTAAAATGTGTTAAACCTGATGAAAAATAAAAACATATATATTGATATAAAGTACTACTCTACTGGAAGTCTGAGTTGAAACTTCCACATTATATATGTAATGTGGACCTCACTCACATTTCTATAATATATATCATTGTCAATAGAAACAAAATATATATCGCTTTCAATATATATATATATATATCATACTTTTTTTCTGTGACTCTCACTCTCGCTCTCTCTCTCATTCTCATAATATAAATATATATATAATATCTATTATTATTTATATATATAGAAAGAGAGAGATAGTATTGGTAGTGATATGATATTTCATGTAGATCGAGCTTGTTTTTTTCTGCTGTGTACGCCTAAAATAATTAAGTTCTGCATCCGTAGTTGACTAGCTCGCTATATATACCATGCATATATATATATATATATATATATGAATTCGGTTATCTGATTAACAAATACTTTGTTTTTGCATTATAGGGACATCATTTTTACATGTATTGTATGACAATTTTTATTTTCGGTGCTTAGATAAACTATAACCCAACTTTTTTTTGTATGATAATTATAATATGCATCTAGCTAATTTTTGATAAATTCTTAATAATTTATGGTACCAAAATCATAATTCAAATAATCAGTTGCACACATGTTAATTTTTTTTTATACGGGTAGAAAACTGATTGTTTGAACTCTGAGTTCAGCATTTGAAAGTTATTCAAAATTTTTCAAAAATTGGCAGCATGCCTACTATAACTATGTAGACAATCATACAAAAAAAGTGAGTTAAAATTTCTCAAAGTATTGAAAATAGAAAACGTCTCTATATAGTAAAGGCAAAAGTAATGTCCTAATAAGCTCCCTATAGGTAATAAGCATGTATATATGATAAAATGTTAAATCGTGTTATATATATATATATTTTGTTGTCTGTATTATAATAAAAATAAATTTATAATTTTTTTTCTTTATATTTTGATGCACTGGCGCATGTGAAGGCTGAATGAAACATTTTGATGCACCTAAGGGATCAAGAGGCATGGCTGTGCTGGCAAGGAGGATGGCAGGCGTGGATGGCTGAGTGTTGGCATTGTTGGTGGTGTGAGCTTATTGTGGGCCTGAAGCAGGCGTGGGCCTAAGTGACAGCTGGGCTAGGACTTGAAAAATTCCCAACTTCCTTGCTAATCTCTTCAAAAATGCCATTTTTTTTCTTTCTTTTCCTTCTTTTTCAAGCATACAACATAATTCCTACAAAATGAAAATAAATTAAATAAGAATGAAATATTTTCAATTATAAATAAATCATATTAATTATTTTAAAATATTTATTATAACTTAATTTAATATAGCATTTAAGTTCAAAAGAATTACACTTTTAACTTCTAACTTAACAATACAAATTTCATATAATTAAATTACAACATATTATAATAAAATATTTATAAAAACATATAAAAATATATAAAATCAAAATAAACCTAATAAATTCAAAATTACTTAAAAACTTAATAAATCAATTAAAAACTCAAGAGTTAAGCAACAATTTGCACATAAAAAGTGGTAAAATAACTCTATTTTGTAGAGTTATCACACCCCCAAACTTAAATATTTTGCTAGTCCTCGAGCAAAAGAAAAATTAAAAACACACATTTTTTTTTAATTGGTGATGTCAAATGCTTAACTCAAAAATTACATAATAGAAATAGTTCAAAGAAAATCACAAATAAAAATAAAGCTTATGTAATTAATTTGAAAAGTTAAAATTGTTTTCAAAATATATATTTAACATAAAAACATTAAATCATCATGTAAACATTTAGACAAGCTTGTGCAAACAAAAATAAATTAAATCTTAATAGATAATCAAGCAAATTCTAAGATTTTTCAATCAATTTTTTTTTAGAGATTTAAAGAATTTAATGTTTAAATAAACTTTGTCAAAATATCACAATAGTCAAATATAATAGAAAAGTGACATATTATGAAAAATATATATTTAAACAAAACTAACTTAAAAATTAAAAATAAAGCTTAATAATTATTTATATTTTTCTAAGAACTAAGAACAATTTCAATCATAATTCTTATCATTAGAAATTGAAAATCACCAATATTTTTTTCAAACAAAACAAATAAGATATATATAACAAATGAAAATCACATAAAAACAAAAAGAAAAAACAAATAAAGAAAATAATTTTTTTTTTTAATTTTTCAATAAGTGAAAAACATGCATAAACACAAAGAAAAACACATCTACACAAATAAAAATACATACACATTACCCCCAAACTTAAATGAAACATTGTCCTCAATGTTTAATAAAATGGAAAAAATTAAGAACTACTCCCTTTGATGAATGCTTCCTTGATTTGGCTCATTTGTTTTCTTCTCTTCTTTTCTTTTTGGGCAAGAAGTTTCCTTCAAGTTTTTTGAAAAACATGAAACAAAAAAAACACACAACAACAAGTGAAATATGAAATGAAACATTAAAGTATGAGTTGCCTCCCACAAAGCGCTTTAGTTTATAGTCTTTAGCTCGACTATAATTTTTTTTTTCAACCTACACCCAATCGATGGTGTAAAATTTCATTTGTAGAGTGAGTTATGACACTACAAGAAACAAGCTTTTTGCCGGCGCAATTCGGAATTGCGCCAGCAAAAGCAACTTTCACCGGCGCAACTGGCGAATTGCGCCGGCAAAAACAAATACTTTTACCGGTGCAAAATTGCGCCGGCACAAGTGACTTTTGCCGGCGCAATTCGGGGTTGCGCTGGCAAAAGTGATCGCTTTAAAAAAAGGCAGTACCTTTGCCGACGCAACCCCGAATTGCGCCGGCAAAAGTATCATCATATTTTTAAATAAAACCCACAAACTTTTGCCGGCGCATATCACCTAACGCGCCGGCAAAAGTCAAACGTGTTTTTTGAATTTTGCACGTTTTCAAGAAAGTAGGTGGGTATACTTTTTCCGGCGCGTTTCGTTGCGCCAGCAAAAGTCAAAAAATGCGCCGGCAAAAGAGAGCATTAGTAAAACGATGTCGTTTTGTGGTAGGGTTTACTAAATACTTTTGCCGGCGCATTTTTTGACTTTTGTCGGCGCAACGAAATGCACCGGCAAAAGTCATAACGATATTACACAACCACAAGCCTTCTTCTTCCCCATTTCAGTTCCATTTTTCACAAAAAACGAAAGTCTCTCTCTCCTCTGTGTTAATTTCTCCGACCCTCTTTCTCTCAATTTTTTCAGACACTATCTTCTTCAACGGCTCTATCTCTCTCAAGGGTAAGTTGTTTTATTTTTTTGTTTGTTTTGCCCCTAAATTTTTTACTCATTTCATTTTTTTTTCTCTGTTTTAGGACGCCGACCGGACCACCACCACGCCACCACCGCGCCGACGGACCACTCCGTCACACCTTGCTGACCGGACCACCGCGCCACCACCGGACCACCACGCCGACCGGACCACAGGTATACCTATATATATTTATATATGTTATATATTATATATATATAAACGGATATATATATTATATATAAACTGATATATATATTATATTATATATAAACTGATATATATTATATAATCTTATATATATTATATATTTAAATTAATATATATATTATATATAAACTAATATATATATTTAAACCGAAAAATGTATATGGTTATATTTATATTTATGTTTTTTTTTCTGTTTTGTATTTTTTTATTTTTTATTTATTTATTTTTGTTTATATATGATTTAATTTTTTTTTGTTTTTTATTTATTTTCTGTTTTAAATTTTAGAAAAAGAGGTACAAGAAAAAATCAAATTTTATGTTGTGCATGATAGTATAGTAAAAATCATTACATTAGATGATCTAATATAATCTCATAATTAGAAATTAATTTAATTAGTATTCGATTAATCTTAAGATTATGAGATTAGATTGGGTATTATAATAAGATTAAATTTTAGCAATTAAAAATCAAATTTTAAAATATTTTAGAAATTTTAAGTAAATATACGTTTATGTTGTGCATGCTCTGAGAATATTCTCTATATTGATATAGTAATATTATGTATATTTTTGTGTGTAGTTTTCATGTTTTATAAAATTTTGGGATAATTTAAAATATAGCTAATACGCTGCCCAAATTTTGTTAGTCTTAGGAAAATTAACATTAATTACAAAAAATATAGCCATTAACATTAATTTTTATTTTAATGTTTTATATGTATTTGTTTATCTTAATAACAACTATATTTAAGTTACTTTTATAATATATGTTTTTTGTCAACTTCTCAAATGTCTGGGCAATTGCCACCTGAAATGGACAGCCTTTTGCAGCGAACTGAGGACATTATGCTAGAAAATCAGAACCTAAAAAAGCATAATACCAAACTTGAGAGTCGGCAACGGCGTCAAGATCTCCTGCTCAGTGCTTTGTTGAAGCAGGTTGGTGAATTGGCTCCTGATTTTACAGTTGACTTACCAGACCAGGATCTGGACGATGACGATGATGCTGACGAGGGCGGGGATGAAGAGGCGGGCAGTACTCGTTTGTAGAAATTTTTTTTTATTTATTTAAAGTTTAATTTATGAGACATTTATTTTACTAAACTACTTTTATATTTTCATGTTTGGTGGAGACAATAAATATTAATAGTTGTAATTTTTATTTATTTATAAAATTTTAATTTTAATTTTATTTCTAATTAAATAATATTACTAAAAAATTAAATAATTATTAATATATTAAAATAAAAAATTATTAATTAATATTAATATATTGAAAATAAAATTAGTAATTTAATCAAAAATATTATTTAAAAAATACTTTTACCGGCGCAAAATTACGTCGGGAAAAGTTTCAATCCTCACTATATATATACACCTTTACCGGCGCAAAAATGCGCCACTAAAAGAGTCAACTTTTACCGGCACATTTTTGCGCCGCTAAAAGTGTTTTCCACAACAACGTGACAAAAAATTTTGCCGACGCATTCTTATTTTTCTCGGCGTTCTTTTGCGTCGCCAAAAGATATCATTACCGGCGCATTACATTTATGTCGGCAAAAGTGAAATTATCGACGGGGATACGTCGTCGTCCTTTGCCGGCGCAAAATTGCGTCGGCAAAAACTTCTTGGGTTTTGCCGGCGCAAAACCTTACTTTTGTCGGCGCAAATTTGCGCCGGCAAAAGTCCCGTTTTTTGTAGTGTGACTTTGATGCAAATGTCATAAATAATAATTGATAACATCACACCTACAAGAAAATTAGAAATATGCAATTTTAAGGGAATATCAATAAAGTAAGAAAATTGCATATCTATATTAGACTCCTTTTCATTTTGAGTACATATACAAATTTGTTCAATTATGGGCTCTTGAAATGCAATTATATCATTTTCATTTTCCTTATGAGCCTCGAAAATTACTTCATCCAACTCTTTTGTTTCATTAGGGGGTTGGATGCATATTACAAGTTCTTCAACTACTTCATTCTCTTTTTCACTTTGAATTTGCCTATTTGGATTGGGAATGGGTTGGTTGGGATGAACTTGTTTTTCCGACTCTATAACAGTTGCAAGTTGTCTTACTATTGTTTCGATTTTTGAGATTGAGTGAGACTGTGCTAGTAAGATTTGGTAGGTTGATTGCATAAACTGTTGTAGGGTATCCTCTAAGGATGGGCTCGTTTCTTGTTCAATGGGATATGATAGGTCGGGTTGGGCATGATTTTGATTGGGTATGTTGAATTCATGCTCTTGACTCATTGGAGATTGGGTATGGCTCCATGAAAAATTTGGATTATAGGTGGAGGCAAATGGGATATCAAATGATTCATGCATATCATACATATTATTAGTTTCTCCATAATTTAAATTTGAATGCTCATAATAGTTGTACTCAGAATTCCAACTATAATTAAAATGATCCATATGGAAGAAACTAAATGACAAACTAATTTTTTTTTTTAAAGATGACAATTAAGGGAAAAAAAAAAGAACAAGAAAATAAAAATTAAGAGAACAAAAAAAACAATGTTAAGAAATGAAAACAAGAGCTAGGACAAGATTTAAGTTCTTTTTTTTTTCTTTTCTTTTCAAGAATATATATTTTTTTTTTCAAGTTTTCTTTTCAAGTATGTTTTTTTTTCACAATAAAATGATAAAGGATAAAGAGAAATATGGCAAAATTAAATAAGACTATCCAAATTTAAGCAAGAGTAGGGAGGCATAGTATGCCATCAACCATAATAAAAATAAGGTAAAAATTAGGAGGCACAAGTGCCATCAACTAAAACATGAGATAAAATACTAGGAGGCTGCGGAAATTAAATAAAATAAAAAATTACAACTAGATAAATAAACAAAATTATAACAAAATTAGGAGGCATAAGTGCCGTCAACTAACAAATATATAAAAGAAATAAAATTACAAAAAAAATAGGAGGCACAAGTGCCATCAACTATAAACATTAAAAAGATAGAAAAATTAGAAGGCACAAGTGCCGTCACTAAAAAAAAATGCAATAAATATAAATATATAAATAATTTTTTTTTCTTTTATATGGGTGGTAGAACCGTCCCAAATTTTCTTTTTATCTTTTTTTTTTAGTTTTTTTTTTAAGTGCAAAAAATTAAAATAACTAGTAGAAGAATTTACTAACCTTGAGATAAATTTTTGTTTTTTTTTTTCTTGCAACTCCCCGGCAACGGCGCCAAAAACTTGATGGATCCAAAACGGGTATGTTTTAAATATTTATACTCGCAAGCGCACGAATCGTATTTATAGAATATTTTTCGTGTAAGCACGAGATCGAACCCAAAAGAGTTGTCTAAAATAAAAAAGAAAACTATTTTAAATCAAAAGTAATAAATTCTAACATAGTTCCAAAGATTGATGAGTTTTAATATTATGAACATAAAATAAAAGATTGAAAAATAAAACTATTTAAGAGAAAGAAAATAAACCAATAATGATTTGACAATAAGTGTTAAAAGAAAAGATTATTAAGATACTAGAATCCACAAAATGTAAGTTTAATAATATTTATTAGTATATTGATTCACAAGTTTTAGTGATAGTTAAAATAATTCAAACTATCATTTTCCAAATAGATTTATAATTTTAAGCACAAATTACTTCTAAAAAGATAGGATTTTTCTTCACTTTTCAAAATTATAATTTCAAAGCATTTAGTGTAAATCAATCTAATGAAATAACAAATAAATCAATGAACATTATTTATAAGGCAAAACATAATATTTTTGTTCTAAGCATGGATGTGTACAATTTAATGACACATCTTACACAAAGAATATTATATTCTTGCAACATAAAGGACAAAGTGCATATTATCTAACAATCCAAAATATGAGATATTAAAAATGAAAAACAAATATGAAGAAGAAAAATCCATAAACTTGTTGCATTACAAGGGAAATCAACATACACATAAATATTACCTAGTTACAAGTTGCTTCATCATGATCTTAATAATCTTATGAAAAATATTAGAAGCACATAACTAGAGTAGAAATTACAAAATAAATGACATACATACTTGCAAAATGCTCTTGAAAAACCCAAAATGGAAGAAAGGATGGTAGAGAGAAAATGGGAGAAAGGAAGATAGTAACCAAAAATTAAACACCCTAAAATGGTCTCGAAAGTCCATATTTATAGCCAAAGTGAGATTATTAAAATAATCAATTTAAATTAATTAAATTGATTAGATTAATAAAATAAAATAAATATAGTATGTAGAGGTAAATTATAGGGTTTAATTATGATGTTGTGGTGAAAATGTGTAGACAAAAGGGTAAAAAGTTGGCATTTTTTTGTCATAGGGGACAAGTGGTACACTTGAGTAATTTGTGGGCTCAAGAAGGAAAATGGAAGCAATGTGGTGGCTAGGCAGGAGGCTATTCGGCCTTGGGCCTGGTAATTGGGCCGAAATGATGGAAGTGGTGCTGATGAGTTTTGGGCTTGAAGGGGTTCTGCTGGGCTTGGAAGAGCTTGCTGTGCACTGGCGCATGTGAAGGCTGAATGAAACATTTTGATGCACCTAAGGGATCAAGAGGCATGGCTGTGCTGGCAAGGAGGATGGCAGGCGTGGATGGCTGAGTGTTGGCATTGTTGGTGGTGTGAGCTTATTGTGGGCCTGAGGCAGGCGTGGGCCTGAGTGACAGCTGGGCTAGGACTTGAAAAATGCCCAACTTCCTTGCTAATCTCTTCAAAAATGCCATTTTTTTTTCTTTCTTTTCCTTCTTTTTCAAGCATACAATATAACTCCTACAAGATGAAAACAAATTAAATAAGAATAAAATATTTTCAATTATAAATAAATCATATTAATTATTTGAAAATATTGATTATAACTAAATTTAATATAGCATTTAAGTTCAAAAGAATTACACTTTTAACTTCTAACTTAACAATACAAATTTCATATAATTAAATTACAACATATTATAATAAAATATCTATAAAAACATATAAAAATATATAAAATCAAAATAAACCTAATAAATTCAAAATTACTTAAAAACTTAATAAATCAATTAAAAACTCAAGAATTAAGCAACAATTAGCACATAAAAAATGGTAAAATAACTCTATTTTATAGAGTTATCACTTCACCTACAAGCTCCACTCATCACCTGTCTTTGACAAATGGTGAACCTTTCTCGAATCACAGCTTATATAGAAGCACACTGGGTGCTCTTCAGTACCTGACTTTAACAAGGCCAGATGTTGCCTTCATTGTCAACAAAGTAAGCCAATTTATACATGCTCCAACAACAGTTCACTGGGAAGCATGTAAAAGGTTGTTCCGATATCTAAAAGGTACTGTACATGAAGGTCTATTCATTAAACCAGCTCTTAGATTAGATCTTCAGGCTTACTCTGATGCAGATTGGGCCTGTAACACCCCAAGTTGCTAATAAGGTTTAAGACATTGTTTAAGCATGCCTGGAGGGCAAGAAGTAAATTGACATGATATTATATGAATTTGATTGAATATGTGATTTGTGCCATGTGAGTGCGGTGTTTTTATTGTGATGCACGCGTCGAGACGGTCCTAGTGAGCTAATTAGTCTAAAAGTCACAACGAGATTTTGTACCCGGCTCGGGAGGAGCCTAGGGGTACTTTAGGAATTTTGTAAGTTGAATTGAGAACTAAAGGTTATAGTTATTGGCGATTGAGTAACCTGTGTAACCGTTTGTTACTGCTTTGAGTAACAAGTTTTAGATGGAAAATGGTAGAATTGAAATAGAAGTGAAAGGACAAGAGTGCCCTTGAAGGTTTAGTTAGGAAGGATTATTAGGAAGGGGTAAAATGGTCTTTTGGCAAGGGATTTAGACAATTTTCAGCTGTGTTTTTGGGGTACACGGTTTGGGCATTGGTTCATTTGATGGTTTTGATAAAAATTGAAGAGAGGAAAAACTAGAAGAAAGAAAAAGCTAGGACAAGAAGAAGAAAAAGAAGAAGAAGAGTAGAAGGGGTTGAAGTGGGAGTTTAAGAGGAGATCAAGGAAGCTTAAGGTTGTATTCTCCACTTGAGGTAAGGATTTTATGCAATTTTAAGGTTTGTTTCTGTTTTGGTTTAAGAAATTGAAGCATGGTTTAAGTTTTGAGCTATGGGTTTAAATTTTCTGAAGTTGAAATCAAAGGTGTGGGTTTTTGGGTGTGATTGTGTTTATGATGTTGAGGCTAATGTGTATAGGTTGTTAGATGGCTCATTTGAGGTTTCAAATTGGTTTTGGGGTTGAGATATGTGTTTGGGTTGGTTTATAGGTGTTTTGGATGAGGGAATTGCAGGAGAAAAACCCAGATTTCTGGGTTCGCAAAGGAGCGCCGCGACCCTGTTCTTGGGCGCCGCGGCACGAGGCTGTTTACAGTCAGGGGAACTTTCTGACTTCTCTGGGCGCCGCGGCGCTACTCCTTTTTCAGGACATGAAAATTTACAATTTTGAGCCTTTGCTCCGGGGGTTTGGAGGATGTTTCCAATGAATTGTTGTAGGAATTTGGAGGTCCCGAGAGTGCGGGATTGGTCCCGGAAAGTGGTTTTGGGTTTGGTTAGTATTAAAAGTGTTTTATGTGTGTTGTGACTAGGATTTCGGAAAGGTTCGTGCTAGAGGACCGTGCTTGCGACCTTGGTGCATCGGAAAGCTCGGGATACAAGTAAGAAAATTGTAGCACTCGAGAACAGGGCATGGGCCCATAGTGTTATTGCAGGGCATGGCCCTAGATTGTATTATGTGCTAATGTATAACCTTAAATGAATTATCATATGATTGAAAGATTATTTCGAGATGTACTATATGTGTGATTATAATGAAATGAACTGTAACGCCCCAACTCCTGGGACCGTTACGGTGTGCCTTGTAAATAGTGCTAAACTCGCTAATCGAGACATTTGGCCAAAATCGTGATCTAAGTATGATTAGCGGTTTAGGGATTAAACATTTTGGTTAAGATATAACGTTTCACTAGAACGTTTAACATATACATTGGGATCCCGAAAATACAATTCAGAGTTTATTACAGAAAATATTTACAACAGGCCGTTCTAAGCGGCAAAACAGGGTTCAACCCTAGTTCCACTTTAAACCTCGACCGTGGCGGTCGAGCAGCTGCATATGTACACGTCATCACCTAAGCCCTCCAACTCAAGGGTGGTCCAGCTTCCTCTTGCCTTTACCTGCACCACATAGCACCCGTGAGCCGAAGCCCAGCAAGAAAACATAACACTTTTCATAAACATTATCAAATGATTATCATTATAATCACACTGAATATAAAGCTTTCAAACCAATGGGTGCACATCACATGATTCTAGCGGGAGAGTGGCTGTTAAGTAAGCCACCAGCCTCCAAGCTCTGTTTCGTAACGGGAGAGTGGCTGTTAAGTAAGCCACCAGCCTCCAAGCTCTGTTTCGTAGCAGGAAAGTGGCTGTTAAGTAAGCCACCAGCCTCCAAGCGCTGTCTTTTAGCGGGAGAGTGGCTGTTAAGTAAGCCACTAGCCTCCAAGCTCTGTTTTCTAGCAAGAGAGTGGCTGATAGGTAAGCCACTGGCCTTCAGGCTCTGTTTTCTAGCAAGAGAGTGGCTGATAGGTAAGCCACTGGCCTTCAAGCTCTGTTTATTCATCGACCCTCAGGGTCGGTCAGGCATTAATGCTCCTTGAGTCATTCAATGCTAGTAATCGATTAGATCTAATCTCTGTTGGCTTGCGTGATTCACGCTAAGGCCGTTCTGACATGTAAGTCTGCGCTTCCTGACCTGTGTCCAGTAACACTGCCGAGCCTGACAAATAAGTCACAGCCTCACAGCTGATACTAACACTTTTGTCGATTCTGTATTCAGTCCATACACAAGTAAGCAATGCTATCAATATGTATCATATGCCAATTATCCAAGAATAGGGCATTCAGCATGCTTACTAAACAGTTTCTAGCACAGTCATGATCATGCATAAACTCAGAGACTCAAGCTCTGACCAATCTCATATTCATCGTTCATGGCATGCCCTATCACATGTTCCTCGTGCATTACATGCATCACACTTAATTATCCAGCATGCCTCAACAACAGTCATATGCAAATGGCAAGGTTTGCCAAGCATTCATTATGCTAACAATGTTTACATTTAAACATCCAACATGCATCATTCATAGCCATGCATGTCATACTCAATAACCAATCAACATGCATCATAATAGCTATGCATGTCATGCTCAATAATCAATCAACATGCATCCATAATAGCCATGCATGTCACATATACACAGGGTGCAGTTTTCTTACCTCAGATTCGAGCTAGTACCAATATAAGAACGATCCTTGAGAACGATCAACCTTTAAGTCCTTAGCGGTCACCTAATCATAACCATATATGGAACACCATTAATAACATGATAATCAAAGGTTCCACACCAATATCTAGCCCCCAAGAGATCAATCCAAACTAATCCAAGTAGTAGGGACACTCCCGAGGCCCATAACTAAGTTCCCGGGGTCAAAACAAGCAAACGGGGCGAAAACAGGGCAAGGGCTGCGGCCCTAGCACCTTGGGCCGCGGCCCCCAGGGTTCTCTGAGGCAAGGGCCGCGGCGCCCAGCAAGGCTCACTTCCTGACACCTGCTTCTTCGAACTAGGGCCGCGGCGCACAAAAACAGGGCCGCGGCCCCCAACCCTGGGCCATTCCCAAACGCGTTTTAAACACTCCAAATCCTCCAAAAACATACCCAAAAATTCCCCAATCATCAAATCAAAGTTCCTAAGCTTCCCAATACTCCAAAACCCTCAAAACCCAAGGTTCAAACCAACCAAAAACTCAACAATTAACAAAGTTCAATTCTAAGCTTTAAAACTTTAAAAACTTAAAACTTCAAACTTAGATTACCTTCAATTGGGTTGTTTCTCGTCAAATCCTTCGGTTAAGAAGCTTTTAATCTTTCCTAGGATCGCTATGCCTCGACCCTCGCTTGATTCCGACTCCTAGAACTCAAGATTTCCTCAAAAAGGCTCAAACGGTAAAAGGGACTGTTTTGAGAGAGAACGAGAAGTTTCTAACGTATGTTCTTATCTGTCAAGCTACTTCAAGCTTAAGTAACCTTAAATAAAACCTAGTGTTCGGGGTCCCGAAAACACCCCCGGGGACACTATAGTCAAAAGTTTCACAATTTCACCCTGATCTCAAATATTCCCAATCTATCACCAAATAAACATTTCTATTACCCCAAAATTGACTCCGTTATGACAAAACCGCTAATCCATAATATATGACCATCTCATGTCGAATAGCTCGAATATATCTCCATAATAATGAAATCTCATTCACATATTACAATATGCACCCAATAGGCCAAATTACCAAAATGCCCTTATCATTTTAAATACTCCCATACGCATGCATTTATCATCTTATAATAATATAATTCACATTAACATGCATATGTTCATTTTATAACATATTAAATCAATTATGGCCCTCCCGGCCTCCTAATCAAGGTCCTAAACCTTATTAGGAAATTTGGGGCATTACAACTATCCCCTCCTTACAGAAATTTCGTCCTCGAAATTTATCTGAACAGCCCGGAATAAGAATTCCGCACAACCAATTCCAGTTTCCCAGGTCATTCTCTTGACCTCACTGTTTCTGCAACATACCTTAAATCAAGGTATACTTTGTTCCTCAGAACCTCATAACTCAACTCATGAGTTCTTTCAACCCATGTCCACTGCATGGAAATGCATAAAACAATGTACAACTATTAGAACCCAAACTATGGTCCAACAAAAGATAATCTGACCAGTCCTATCCAGGACTTAAACTGTCATACCCATCTAGGCTCAACTTGCCTTTACTCATCACCCCTTACCATGGTGATTCTTTAGGAAGACATAACTTCCTACCTAGAACTCCATGTTCCTGCTTTTCAGTTTAGTATCACTTTCCATTTATTCTGAGAAATGAGCATCCCTGCTCCAACCTCTAGTAACCTCTATGGTCCCCTGAACCATCTCATGATCCAGATGTAACATCTCACCCATCACATTCCAATGTACAGGTGATGAACATGTTCTACCATACCTTATCTCATAAGGTACCCTTTCAACACTGGACAGTTCTCCCTCTGATTATAATCAGCCCGAGAATAACGATCTGTACAAAATTCTATTTATATACTCATTGCCTTCTCTCACCCTTCCATAACCTGGAAGTAACATTAGAGTCTTCATCTGATAAGATAGACCTTGAGTTCACGAAGGCTCTCTATTTTTCTCACAAGGAGATTCAAATATAGATCAGCTATACTTTTCACCTGTCCTTACTGATACACTAGACTCACTTGGACTACCAGTCCACAATGACTTAATGCCAAATCATTTCAATCCATCAACCTGGGAATCCCACCACGAAACCCATCGCGATGCTCACTCATTCCCACTATGAAACACCCAAAGGCTGTAATGGCCTTGCTGTTTCCTGACACACTGTCTCGACCTGCTAACAGGTTAAGAACTTTATACATGCCTTGATATATGCCCATTCATCTCAGGCCCTCACTATAAAATTTCCATATCATGTTACCCTTTCACGATGCCTGAATGAAACGAATAAAAGAATAGCATGAGATTCATTCAGAATCTCCCAGTTAATCTCACTGTCCATCGGATCCCAAGTCCGATCTCTATACCACCATAAATCCACGTCTGTCGTTACACAACCCTTAGCTAATCCAACTAAAGCTTTCCATTCAATCTTGCCCGTCTATGGCTCACTCAACTATCTTTCCTTTCTATCCTTCTTGAGATAATAATCTCACACAATAAATTGGCCACTCGGCCCACCAGAAACTCTATCCAGTCCTGGTCTGATTCTTTAATCAACATGTTACATAGGCAATCACCTTTTCTCTGCCATTAGGATGTCATAACAACCCACTAATTGGTCCTGGTCTATAAAGACCCAGCACTTTCTCCCCAAGGCACCTAAAATATCTTTCCAATTCATGGACACTCCTGTCCCCAATGCACTTTTCACTCTTGGCAATTCTCCACAGAGAAAACACCACTATACCATCGTCCAAGACGATCTCAAATTCCATTCAAATCCACCCTTGAATGCACCATTCATCTGATTCACAAACACTTAGTATCAACCCAATTCCCAAAATATACTCAGCACTCACAGTGCTCTAATCTGATACAAGCACAAGCCTTTACATAATTTTCTCACTCTGATCTCTAACTGGTCTTAACCAGATCCAAGATCCACCCTAAATGATTCAATCTTACTCAGCAACTAACTCTTTAATTCTTACAACCCCACTGAGCCATTCAAAACTGTGTTTACATCTCATTCTATCTCTGGCACTGAATTAAACACCATTCTAGTCCCTTTTCATAAAAAGGAGCCCTGGCAGACCACTTGAGAACACATTCAAAACTCACAGACTAGTCCAGTCTGTCTTGATCTCACTAACACAATCTAGGTGGTATCCACCACACTGGCTAAGAGCTTCATGCACCTCCCTGCATAAACTTCAGCCCTCACATCCGATATCATAAATATATTGAATCCATGCACAGTGCCAATTGTCACAAGACTTTCTGCTCACAAGCTCAAGAATTACTATACTTTCCTTGCTATTCAAAACTGTTCTAAAATTATTTAACCGATCCACACCTTAGATCAACCATAGCCAGTCATAACTAACTCATTAAACCAACGATGAGTCCTTTCCATAATCTAACTCGTCCCTTGGATTACCAATAATGTATTACATTCCTCATCACATCATAACCATGTGATCTGCAGAGCAACTCTATGCCTCTCTATATACAACAAACAAGGGAAAAGCATGGCACCAAAACCAACCAACATAATTCATAATTCAGAACTAAAAGACTGACCTGTCATCCCCGACGAACTAGTCTCGGTCTCAGATTCTGACTGCCCTGGAACAAACACTCGAGCTGGAGTCGAGTTGTCTATCCCCTTTCGCTCAAGTTCTCTTAGCCTTGGGCAATCCTTCTTGAAATGCCCAACCATGTCACAAGCAAAACATGACCTTGCTCGGCATTCCCCCAAATGCTGCCTCTTACACCGCGTGCATACTGGACGAGTCTGCCAGCTTTTCTTCTTACTTGCTCCAATAAGTGGAGGTACCACTATCTGAGCTCCATGCCTCATGGCACTCTTTTCCTCATCTCTGATGCTCTCAACAGCAAGAGCCTTCTCTACCACCTGAGCATAGGTAAAGACTTCATGCACTGGGGCAACTCTAATGCCCTAAGCTATTCCAGGATTCAACCCCTGAATAAACCTTTTCTTCCGAACCATATCTGTGGATACCATGTCTAAGGCAAACTTGGCCAACTCATCAAATTCAGTAACATACTCAGTCACTGACGCATTGCCCTGAACAAGATTCAGGAACTCATTCATCTTGGCAGTCTTAGCTACATCACAATAATACTTCTCATTAAACAGCTGCCAAAACTCTTTCCAGTCCATCACAGCTGTATCTCGTGTCTGGGATACTACCTCCCACCAGGTTCGGGCATCATCCCGCAGTACACATGTAGCACAGATCACTCCATCATGACCTACCAGTCCCATACTATCAAGAATGGAGCTGATCATGCCCATCCATTGCTCAGCTCTGAATGGATCTAGGCCTCCCTCAAAGATTGGAGGATAAAACTTCAGGAATCTTCCACAAAGAAATTCCCATCTATTCCCAACCCTAGGCTGAGCTAAAACTGATGCCACCCCTGGCATAGCAAAGGAAGAGGTCCTCCCCAGCAGACTCCGCTGGTGCTTCAGATACCTGATCTCTTCCTCCTGCTTCTGCAATCTTAATTGCAAATCTGTAAGCGTCTGCTGAACATTCAGAGAAGCAGACGAAGAACTAATACCCTGGCTGTAACTCCCAGCCCCTGCGTAACTATCACCAGGCCTCATAATCTGCCTTGAACATAAACCTGCTGATTCAATCTGCAGTCAATAACTTGACCCATTAGTCACAATAACCATATCAAGGGCTTTCCCCACGGGATAAATCTTACCACACCACAATCATAGTCTACTTGCAGTGCTGCAAACATGCCCATGGCATTCATACTTTACTCATATTCCCTGCTCTTCCAATACTCAAACCATGCCTCCAATCCCAGCATGCAAATAACACAATTATATATTCATGGAGTAGGCAAACATATGATCACAGTCATATAAATATTCACGGAGCATATAATCATATAGTCAAGAGCCAGGCTCTATCAGAATCTCATGCTCCCTAATACAATGTACAGGTAATGCATTCACATTTTATTCAAACAGCTATACACATAGCTACAGAAATGATTACCATTCCTTGAGTGAAGCTATCTTCAGTGATTAGTGTACATGCCCAACTTGTCTTCAGGAACCATAAACCTTGGCTCGCTCTGATACCAAGTTGTAACGCCCCAACTCCTGGGACCGTTACGGTGTGCCTTGTAAATAGTGCTAAACTCGTTAATCGAGACATTTGGCCAAAATCGTGATCTAAGTATGATTAGCGGTTTAGGGATTAAACATTTTGGTTAAGATATAACGTTTCACTAGAACGTTTAACATATACATTGGGATCCCGAAAATACAATTAAGAGTTTATTACAGAAAATATTTACAACAGGCCGTTCTAAGCGGCAAAACAGGGTTCAACCCTAGTTCCACTTTAAACCTCGACCGTGGCGGTCGAGCAGCTGCATATGTACACGTCATCACCTAAGCCCTCCAACTCAAGGGTGGTCCAGCTTCCTCTTGCCTTTACCTGCACCACATAGCACCCGTGAGCCGAAGCCCAGCAAGAAAACATAACACTTTTCATAAACATTATCAAATGATTATCATTATAATCACACTGAATATAAAGCTTTCAAACCAATGGGTGCACATCACATGATTCTAGCGGGAGAGTGGCTGTTAAGTAAGCCACCAGCCTCCAAGCTCTGTTTCGTAGCGGGAGAGTGGCTGTTAAGTAAGCCACCAGCCTCCAAGCGCTGTCTTTTAGCGGGAGAGTGGCTGTTAAGTAAGCCACTAGCCTCCAAGCTCTGTTTTCTAGCAAGAGAGTGGCTGATAGGTAAGCCACTGGCCTTCAGGCTCTGTTTTCTAGCAAGAGAGTGGCTGATAGGTAAGCCACTGGCCTTCAAGCTCTGTTTATTCATCGACCCTCAGGGTCGGTCAGGCATTAATGCTCCTTGAGTCATTCAATGCTAGTAATCGATTAGATCTAATCTCTGTTGGCTTGCGTGATTCACGCTAAGGCCGTTCTGACATGTAAGTCTGCGCTTCCTGACCTGTGTCCAGTAACACTGCCGAGCCTGACAAATAAGTCACAGCCTCACAGCTGATACTAACACTTTTGTCGATTCTGTATTCAGTCCATACACAAGTAAGCAATGCTATCAATATGTATCATATGCCAATTATCCAAGAATAGGGCATTCAACATGCTTACTAAACAGTTTCTAGCACAGTCATGATCATGCATAAACTCAGAGACTCAAGCTCTGACCAATCTCATATTCATCGTTCATGGCATGCCCTATCACATGTTCCTCGTGCATTACATGCATCACACTTAATTATCCAGCATGCCTCAACAACAGTCATATGCAAATGGCAAGGTTTGCCAAGCATTCATTATGCTAACAATGTTTACATTTAAACATCCAACATGCATCATTCATAGCCATGCATGTCATACTCAATAACCAATCAACATGCATCATAATAGCTATGCATGTCATGCTCAATAATCAATCAACATGCATCCATAATAGCCATGCATGTCACATATACACAGGGTGCAGTTTTCTTACCTCAGATTCGAGCTAGTACCAATATAAGAACGATCCTTGAGAACGATCAACCTTTAAGTCCTTAGCGGTCACCTAATCATAACCATATATGGAACACCATTAATAACATGATAATCAAAGGTTCCACACCAATATCTAGCCCCCAAGAGATCAATCCAAACTAATCCAAGTAGTAGGGACACTCCCGAGGCCCATAACTAAGTTCCCGGGGTCAAAACAAGCAAACGGGGCGAAAACAGGGCAAGGGCTGCGGCCCTAGCACCTTGGGCCGCGGCCCCCAGGGTTCTCTGAGGCAAGGGCCGCGGCGCCCAGCAAGGCTCACTTCCTGACACCTGCTTCTTCGAACTAGGGCCGCGGCGCACAAAAACAGGGCCGCGGCCCCCAACCCTGGGCCATTCCCAAACGCGTTTTAAACACTCCAAATCCTCCAAAAACATACCCAAAAATTCCCCAATCATCAAATCAAAGTTCCTAAGCTTCCCAATACTCCAAAACCCTCAAAACCCAAGGTTCAAACCAACCAAAAACTCAACAATTAACAAAGTTCAATTCTAAGCTTTAAAACTTTAAAAACTTAAAACTTCAAACTTAGATTACCTTCAATTGGGTTGTTTCTCGTCAAATCCTTCGGTTAAGAAGCTTTTAATCTTTCCTAGGATCGCTATGCCTCGACCCTCGCTTGATTCCGACTCCTAGAACTCAAGATTTCCTCAAAAAGGCTCAAACGGTAAAAGGGACTGTTTTGAGAGAGAACGAGAAGTTTCTAACGTATGTTCTTATCTGTCAAGCTACTTCAAGCTTAAGTAACCTTAAATAAAACCTAGTGTTCGGGGTCCCGAAAACACCCCCGGGGACACTATAGTCAAAAGTTTCACAATTTCACCCTGATCTCAAATATTCCCAATCTATCACCAAATAAACATTTCTATTACCCCAAAATTGACTCCGTTATGACAAAACCGCTAATCCATAATATATGACCATCTCATGTCGAATAGCTCGAATATATCTCCATAATAATGAAATCTCATTCACATATTACAATATGCACCCAATAGGCCAAATTACCAAAATGCCCTTATCATTTTAAATACTCCCATACGCATGCATTTATCATCTTATAATAATATAATTCACATTAACATGCATATGTTCATTTTATAACATATTAAATCAATTATGGCCCTCCCGGCCTCCTAATCAAGGTCCTAAACCTTATTAGGAAATTTGGGGCATTACAACTATCCCCTCCTTACAGAAATTTCGTCCTCGAAATTTATCTGAACAGCCCGGAATAAGAATTCCGCACAACCAATTCCAGTTTCCCAGGTCATTCTCTTGACCTCACTGTTTCTGCAACATACCTTAAATCAAGGTATACTTTGTTCCTCAGAACCTCATAACTCAACTCATGAGTTCTTTCAACCCATGTCCACTGCATGGAAATGCATAAAACAATGTACAACTATTAGAACCCAAACTATGGTCCAACAAAAGATAATCTGACCAGTCCTATCCAGGACTTAAACTGTCATACCCATCTAGGCTCAACTTGCCTTTACTCATCACCCCTTACCATGGTGATTCTTTAGGAAGACATAACTTCCTACCTAGAACTCCATGTTCCTGCTTTTCAGTTTAGTATCACTTTCCATTTATTCTGAGAAATGAGCATCCCTGCTCCAACCTCTAGTAACCTCTATGGTCCCCTAAACCATCTCATGATCCAGATGTAACATCTCACCCATCACATTCCAATGTACAGGTGATGAACATGTTCTACCATACCTTATCTCATAAGGTACCCTTTCAACACTGGACAGTTCTCCCTCTGATTATAATCAGCCCGAGAATAACGATCTGTACAAAATTCTATTTATATACTCATTGCCTTCTCTCACCCTTCCATAACCTGGAAGTAACATTAGAGTCTTCATCTGATAAGATAGACCTTGAGTTCACGAAGGCTCTCTATTTTTCTCACAAGGAGATTCAAATATAGATCAGCTATACTTTTCACCTGTCCTTACTGATACACTAGACTCACTTGGACTACCAGTCCACAATGACTTAATGCCAAATCATTTCAATCCATCAACCTGGGAATCCCACCACGAAACCCATCGCGATGCTCACTCATTCCCACTATGAAACACCCAAAGGCTGTAATGGCCTTGCTGTTTCCTGACACACTGTCTCGACCTGCTAACAGGTTAAGAACTTTATACATGCCTTGATATATGCCCATTCATCTCAGGCCCTCACTATAAAATTTCCATATCATGTTACCCTTTCACGATGCCTGAATGAAACGAATAAAAGAATAGCATGAGATTCATTCAGAATCTCCCAGTTAATCTCACTGTCCATCGGATCCCAAGTCCGATCTCTATACCACCATAAATCCACGTCTGTCGTTACACAACCCTTAGCTAATCCAACTAAAGCTTTCCATTCAATCTTGCCCGTCTATGGCTCACTCAACTATCTTTCCTTTCTATCCTTCTTGAGATAATAATCTCACACAATAAATTGGCCACTCGGCCCACCAGAAACTCTATCCAGTCCTGGTCTGATTCTTTAATCAACATGTTACATAGGCAATCACCTTTTCTCTGCCATTAGGATGTCATAACAACCCACTAATTGGTCCTGGTCTATAAAGACCCAGCACTTTCTCCCCAAGGCACCTAAAATATCTTTCCAATTCATGGACACTCCTGTCCCCAATGCACTTTTCACTCTTGGCAATTCTCCACAGAGAAAACACCACTATACCATCGTCCAAGACGATCTCAAATTCCATTCAAATCCACCCTTGAATGCACCATTCATCTGATTCACAAACACTTAGTATCAACCCAATTCCCAAAATATACTCAGCACTCACAGTGCTCTAATCTGATACAAGCACAAGCCTTTACATAATTTTCTCACTCTGATCTCTAACTGGTCTTAACCAGATCCAAGATCCACCCTAAATGATTCAATCTTACTCAGCAACTAACTCTTTAATTCTTACAACCCCACTGAGCCATTCAAAACTGTGTTTACATCTCATTCTATCTCTGGCACTGAATTAAACACCATTCTAGTCCCTTTTCATAAAAAGGAGCCCTGGCAGACCACTTGAGAACACATTCAAAACTCACAGACTAGTCCAGTCTGTCTTGATCTCACTAACACAATCTAGGTGGTATCCACCACACTGGCTAAGAGCTTCATGCACCTCCCTGCATAAACTTCAGCCCTCACATCCGATATCATAAATATATTGAATCCATGCACAGTGCCAATTGTCACAAGACTTTCTGCTCACAAGCTCAAGAATTACTATACTTTCCTTGCTATTCAAAACTGTTCTAAAATTATTTAACCGATCCACACCTTAGATCAACCATAGCCAGTCATAACTAACTCATTAAACCAACGATGAGTCCTTTCCATAATCTAACTCGTCCCTTGGATTACCAATAATGTATTACATTCCTCATCACATCATAACCATGTGATCTGCAGAGCAACTCTATGCCTCTCTATATACAACAAACAAGGGAAAAGCATGGCACCAAAACCAACCAACATAATTCATAATTCAGAACTAAAAGACTGACCTGTCATCCCCGACGAACTAGTCTCGGTCTCAGATTCTGACTGCCCTGGAACAAACACTCGAGCTGGAGTCGAGTTGTCTATCCCCTTTCGCTCAAGTTCTCTTAGCCTTGGGCAATCCTTCTTGAAATGCCCAACCATGTCACAAGCAAAACATGACCTTGCTCGGCATTCCCCCAAATGCTGCCTCTTACACCGCGTGCATACTGGACGAGTCTGCCAGCTTTTCTTCTTACTTGCTCCAATAAGTGGAGGTACCACTATCTGAGCTCCATGCCTCATGGCACTCTTTTCCTCATCTCTGATGCTCTCAACAGCAAGAGCCTTCTCTACCACCTGAGCATAGGTAAAGACTTCATGCACTGGGGCAACTCTAATGCCCTAAGCTATTCCAGGATTCAACCCCTGAATAAACCTTTTCTTCCGAACCATATCTGTGGATACCATGTCTAAGGCAAACTTGGCCAACTCATCAAATTCAGTAACATACTCAGTCACTGACGCATTGCCCTGAACAAGATTCAGGAACTCATTCATCTTGGCAGTCTTAGCTACATCACAATAATACTTCTCATTAAACAGCTGCCAAAACTCTTTCCAGTCCATCACAGCTGTATCTCGTGTCTGGGATACTACCTCCCACCAGGTTCGGGCATCATCCCGCAGTACACATGTAGCACAGATCACTCCATCATGACCTACCAGTCCCATACTATCAAGAATGGAGCTGATCATGCCCATCCATTGCTCAGCTCTGAATGGATCTAGGCCTCCCTCAAAGATTGGAGGATAAAACTTCAGGAATCTTCCACAAAGAAATTCCCATCTATTCCCAACCCTAGGCTGAGCTAAAACTGATGCCACCCCTGGCATAGCAAAGGAAGAGGTCCTCCCCAGCAGACTCCGCTGGTGCTTCAGATACCTGATCTCTTCCTCCTGCTTCTGCAATCTTAATTGCAAATCTGTAAGCGTCTGCTGAACATTCAGAGAAGCAGACGAAGAACTAATACCCTGGCTGTAACTCCCAGCCCCTGCGTAACTATCACCAGGCCTCATAATCTGCCTTGAACATAAACCTGCTGATTCAATCTGCAGTCAATAACTTGACCCATTAGTCACAATAACCATATCAAGGGCTTTCCCCACGGGATAAATCTTACCACACCACAATCATAGTCTACTTGCAGTGCTGCAAACATGCCCATGGCATTCATACTTTACTCATATTCCCTGCTCTTCCAATACTCAAACCATGCCTCCAATCCCAGCATGCAAATAACACAATTATATATTCATGGAGTAGGCAAACATATGATCACAGTCATATAAATATTCACGGAGCATATAATCATATAGTCAAGAGCCAGGCTCTATCAGAATCTCATGCTCCCTAATACAATGTACAGGTAATGCATTCACATTTTATTCAAACAGCTATACACATAGCTACAGAAATGATTACCATTCCTTGAGTGAAGCTATCTTCAGTGATTAGTGTACATGCCCAACTTGTCTTCAGGAACCATAAACCTTGGCTCGCTCTGATACCAAGTTGTAACGCCCCAACTCCTGGGACCGTTACGGTGTGCCTTGTAAATAGTGCTAAACTCGTTAATCGAGACATTTGGCCAAAATCGTGATCTAAGTATGATTAGCGGTTTAGGGATTAAACATTTTGGTTAAGATATAACGTTTCACTAGAACGTTTAACATATACATTGGGATCCCGAAAATACAATTAAGAGTTTATTACAGAAAATATTTACAACAGGCCGTTCTAAGCGGCAAAACAGGGTTCAACCCTAGTTCCACTTTAAACCTCGACCGTGGCGGTCGAGCAGCTGCATATGTACACGTCATCACCTAAGCCCTCCAACTCAAGGGTGGTCCAGCTTCCTCTTGCCTTTACCTGCACCACATAGCACCCGTGAGCCGAAGCCCAGCAAGAAAACATAACACTTTTCATAAACATTATCAAATGATTATCATTATAATCACACTGAATATAAAGCTTTCAAACCAATGGGTGCACATCACATGATTCTAGCGGGAGAGTGGCTGTTAAGTAAGCCACCAGCCTCCAAGCTCTGTTTCGTAGCGGGAGAGTGGCTGTTAAGTAAGCCACCAGCCTCCAAGCGCTGTCTTTTAGCGGGAGAGTGGCTGTTAAGTAAGCCACTAGCCTCCAAGCTCTGTTTTCTAGCAAGAGAGTGGCTGATAGGTAAGCCACTGGCCTTCAGGCTCTGTTTTCTAGCAAGAGAGTGGCTGATAGGTAAGCCACTGGCCTTCAAGCTCTGTTTATTCATCGACCCTCAGGGTCGGTCAGGCATTAATGCTCCTTGAGTCATTCAATGCTAGTAATCGATTAGATCTAATCTCTGTTGGCTTGCGTGATTCACGCTAAGGCCGTTCTGACATGTAAGTCTGCGCTTCCTGACCTGTGTCCAGTAACACTGCCGAGCCTGACAAATAAGTCACAGCCTCACAGCTGATACTAACACTTTTGTCGATTCTGTATTCAGTCCATACACAAGTAAGCAATGCTATCAATATGTATCATATGCCAATTATCCAAGAATAGGGCATTCAACATGCTTACTAAACAGTTTCTAGCACAGTCATGATCATGCATAAACTCAGAGACTCAAGCTCTGACCAATCTCATATTCATCGTTCATGGCATGCCCTATCACATGTTCCTCGTGCATTACATGCATCACACTTAATTATCCAGCATGCCTCAACAACAGTCATATGCAAATGGCAAGGTTTGCCAAGCATTCATTATGCTAACAATGTTTACATTTAAACATCCAACATGCATCATTCATAGCCATGCATGTCATACTCAATAACCAATCAACATGCATCATAATAGCTATGCATGTCATGCTCAATAATCAATCAACATGCATCCATAATAGCCATGCATGTCACATATACACAGGGTGCAGTTTTCTTACCTCAGATTCGAGCTAGTACCAATATAAGAACGATCCTTGAGAACGATCAACCTTTAAGTCCTTAGCGGTCACCTAATCATAACCATATATGGAACACCATTAATAACATGATAATCAAAGGTTCCACACCAATATCTAGCCCCCAAGAGATCAATCCAAACTAATCCAAGTAGTAGGGACACTCCCGAGGCCCATAACTAAGTTCCCGGGGTCAAAACAAGCAAACGGGGCGAAAACAGGGCAAGGGCTGCGGCCCTAGCACCTTGGGCCGCGGCCCCCAGGGTTCTCTGAGGCAAGGGCCGTGGCACCCTCCATCTAGGGCCGCGGCACCCAGCAAGGCTCACTTCCTGACACCTGCTTCTTCGAACTAGGGCCGCGGCCCCCAACCCTGGGCCATTCCCAAACACGTTTTAAACACTCCAAATCCTCCAAAAACATACCCAAACATTCCCCAATCATCAAATCAAAGTTCCTAAGCTTCCCAATACTCCAAAACCCTCAAAACCCAAGGTTCAAACCAACCAAAAACTCAACAATTAACAAAGTCCAATTCTAAGCTTTAAAACTTTAAAAACTTCAAACTTCAAACTTAGATTACCTTCGATTGGGTTGTTTCTCATCAAATCCTTCGGTTAAGAAGCTTTTAATATTTCCTAGGATCGCTATGCCTCGACCCTCGCTTGATTCCGACTCCTAGAACTCAAGATTTCCTCAAAAAGGCTCAAACGGTAAAAGGGACTGTTTTGAGAGAGAACGAGAAGTTTCTAACGTATGTTCTTATCTGTCAAGCTACTTCAAGCTTAAGTAACCTTAAATAAAACCTAGTGCTCGGGGTCCTGAAAACACCCCCGGGGACACTATAGTCAAAAGTTCCAGAATTTCACCCTGATCTCAAATATTCTCAATCTATCACCAAATAAACATTTCTATTACCCCAAAATTGACCCCGTTATGACAAAACCGCCAATCCATAATATATGACCGTCTCATGTCGAATAGCTCAAATATATCTCCATAATAATGAAATCTCATTCACATATTACAATATGCACCCAATAGGCCAAATAACCAAAATGCCCTTATCATTTTAAATACTCCCATACGCATGCATTTATCATCTTATAATAATATAATTCACATTAACATGCATATGTTCATTTTATAACATATTAAATCAATTATGGCCCTCCCGGCCTCCTAATCAAGGTCCTAAACCTTATTAGGAAATTTGGGGCATTACATGAACGGCTAAGGCCGAGAGCGGCGAAGGCTGAGAACGGCCGTGGGGCCGGAAGTAACACCTAGCACATGGGATGCTTATAGTCAGGGTGGGACCCAATGGATACATGAGTTATCCTTACGGTAAGGACCGAGACCCCAGGCTTGGGTTAGGCCTCTGGGGCGGCATGGCCGTGTTTGTTTAGTCTGATGGTTTTCCTGTTTATCAATGGATTATATGCTGGTATAATATATGCATATGTTATGTACTGCTTGAGTTTTCTTGCTGGGCTTCGGCTCACGGGTGCTCTGTGTTGCAGGTAAAATCAAGGGGTCAGTCAACCAGCCATGAGTATGGAGAGCGTGGGGGCGGCGCGTACATGTTCGGCCTGCCTGACTGCTTTGGTTGGGGGCATTTTTATTATGGCTGTATTAACTTGTTCTTTTGATAGTCAATCAAGTGTAAATCTATTTTTGAGTTGTAAATACTTTGTAAACCTTATTTTTGGGATCCCAGATGTTGATACTTAAAGTTTTTAATGAAACTAAATATTTTCAAAGATTACAGCCTTAACTTCCGGTTAGTCACACTTTGGTCTTTGAAAACCTCGTAGAGTCAGTTAGTTGCACAGTTGTGTTTTAAACTCACTTAGTAACGACTCTAAGGTAGTAGAGCGTTACAGGGCCAGTTGCCCTGATGACAGAAGATCTACAGGAGGTTATGCAGTGTTCTTTGGAGGCAATTTGATCTCTTGGTCCGCTAAGAAACAACCAGTTGTAGCTCGATCAAGTATTGAAAGTGAGTTTCGTGCTCTGGCAAACACTACTGCAAAAATCAAGTGGATCACTTCAGTGCCCTCTGAACTTCTTGTCAAGCTTCCCACTTCTCCTATACTTTGGGTAGATAACCAAGGCGTTGCTTCTCTGTCTGCTAATCCAATGTTCCACGCAAGGTCTAAGCACATTGAAATCGATCTTCATTTTGTTCCGGATCAAATACTGGCCAAACAAATTGAAGTTAGATACGTTCCTTCTATTGACCAAGTAGCTGATATTTTGACAAAGGCCTTAAGCAAAGACAGATTTTCCTATCTCAAGTCCAAACTCAAAGTGTATTCTACACCCTTTCTCTTGAGGGGGGATGATACAGAATAACTAATTATGTTATTTTTCAATTTTCAGTTCTTATTGTTTAGAGTTAGTTATAAGTTTGTTGTAACAACTCTCTCTCTCTCTCTTTGCTTGTCTTCATTCTCTGTAAGACTTTTCTCTATAGATAAAAGGCCTCTAGCTCAAAGAAAAAAAAAAAAGCTTTTGCAAGTCTTTGTAGCTCATTCTATTTCTCTGAGGTGTTCACTTGATAGTCTTGTATAGATAAGCTTATTAGGTAGTGATTGTTTTTAATAATCACTATCTATAAGTACTTTTAGTACATATTTTTGGTATATTAATAAGTTGTAACTCTATATTTTGTTACATGATGGTATATAATGTAGTTTCAGGATACCTCCCACAAATTTTCATAAATTTCTAAATAATTTTGGATGTTGAAATCAGAATTTAAATAGTTTGTTGCGCGCGTGCTTATTTTTTATATTTATACGTGTGCACAACATGTTGTTTAAATTCTAATTTCGCCATACTAAATTATTTAGAATTTCCTAAAAAATTGTGAGAGGTCTTCAACTACATATTATACATCATCATGTAAAAAAATTTAGTTGCAACTTATCCGTATATACCAAAAATATCAAAAATACTTATTGTTACACTTAAATTTCGAGAATAAATAAGTAACATCGAGATGTAGGCTCGTAAAGAGTAAGCTCGGGATTGTCAAGTGATTAACATTATACTTATACGAATTGTCACGGGGTTCCAGATCTACCATCAACGTTCGAGCATGAATTGCAGGCTCGAATGCATTAACCTTCTTTGAGAAATGAACTCGACAGACTGATCAATTGAGGAGGAGGCGACAACTGGAATGGTGAGCTCGACGCTACGAGTGATCTCAAAAGCGTGTTGAAGCAATGTTCAAGCTCGATGACGCATTAAACACACATGGAAAGATTGTTAGGAAATTCTTATTTCTTTGGGATTATTTAAAACTGTGTATTAAATCCCTATTTTTATGGTATCCTCATTTAAATAATGCATTTAAGTTGTATTATTATTGTTATTCAAATATTTATTTGAATTTAAATACGTGATTGTAATTTTCCTAAATGGGGGGAAGATATTCTTGTAATTATGTCGATAAATAGCATGGATATAGTCATTTGTACTCACACACAATTTTGTACTAGAAAAGACTCTATAAAATTACTTTCACTTGAAGCTTTCACACATAGTTCATAATAAAAAAGTGATTCGTGGATATAGGCAGATTTTAACTGCTGAACTACGTAAATATCTTTTTTTTTTTTTTTTTTTCATAATCAATTGTTTATTGTTCTACATAATTAAGTTGACAGCTTACGGTGTCAACACTTACATGTAATAATTAAAAAAAAATTACTACTATATATATTTATGAGAAAAAACAAAAATGTAGGTGGCTGGCGGCTGCCCATACTTGTCTAAGTGTTGTTGTATATTATATTCTTGGCCCCTATCTAATATTATTTTGGAAAGTAATTTTAATTAATCATGTTCTATACAGGCATTAATATATCTATTATATATAAAAAGTGTCTAGATAACGGAAATTTTTGGTTTTAACGGTTTTTTATTTTTTTAATGTTAACTTTAACAAAATATTCTTATATCTAACAGAATATTCTTATATTTAACGGTAGTTTGTAAACATCTCTTAAACTTAAATAAAATAAAATAATTAATTAAAAAATTTAAGATAAGATATTTTATAGATATTTTACAATGATAATTATTTAAAAATAATAAATAATTAAACAAATTAAAATATGATATTTTTGAGATATTTTACAATGATAATTATTTAAAAATAATAAATGATTAAACAAATTAAAATATAATATTTTTTAGAAATTCTACAACGATAATTATTTAAAAATAATAAAATCATACATTTTATAATTTAAATAAAATTTATTTAAACTTAAACTCACTTATTACAATAATATCATATTAAATATATAATATAATCTAATGTGAATTAGTAACAAAATGCTTTTTTTTTTTTAAAAAAAACTAACCAGAAACTTAAATTTAAAATACACGTATAATATTTAATATTACATTAAACATATAATATATAATCTTTTGTTGTCACTCCCAAATTAAAAAACTATAACAAACATAAACTTAAATAAAAATAAATAAATTATTTAATTAAAATAAAATATTTATTTTAAAATTTATATGACATTGATATAAATTTAATAAAAATAATTAATAAATTCTATAAATAAAACTAAGCAAGCATATTGCTTGTATGTAGTATATATATATAGTTGCCATAAATAATCTCATGTAGAGCACCAACAAAGACAATATTTTCGTGTAGGAATGAAGAAACGATGCTTATTATTATGACTTTTATTATTAATAATTTCTTTTCTAAAAAAAATTGAAAGCTCTTTTTTTTTTTACATGAAAGCTTAAAT
This sequence comes from Humulus lupulus, assembly GCF_963169125.1. Taxonomy (NCBI): domain Eukaryota; kingdom Viridiplantae; phylum Streptophyta; class Magnoliopsida; order Rosales; family Cannabaceae; genus Humulus; species Humulus lupulus. The sequence goes on along the minus strand of NC_084796.1, from coordinate 12,915,954 downwards.
TAATTTCAATGTGATTACATTGCTCCATTAAAACAAGACCATACAACTAGTTAAAAATGTGATTAAAAAAAATCTTATTTTTTACTGTTTTGTGTATATAATTTGATAACAGTGACATTATTCAGATATTTTATATGGGAAATTTGATAAATCATGCTTACATTAGCTTAATAATTAAAATTTGAACCAAAGTTAACCACCATATGATACAAATGCTCATCTTTCATTTAATACCAAAAATACCCCTCTCATAACAAAATCCCATACCTTTCCTCTCTAAAATCTTGCAAGAAAGATACACATGGGTAAGTGATTTTCTTTGATTCTTGTTGTTGTTGGTTGTTTTTATGATTTAGATTGCTGTTTAGATGTTGGATCTGTAGTTTGTTGGTATTTTTTGCTGTTTTTTGGGTGAAAATCGTGGTCTGTGAAAATCTGCGTTTTTTTGGGTTCCTTGAATTTTTTTCTAAATGCCCGATAGTGTCCGATATAGGCCCGATGCAGGGACGATAGTTGTTGAGTTTCAAGGTTAGTGATGAGGTCCGATGGCCACCCGATGCTTGCCCGATATGTTTTGGTTACCCGATGGTCATTAAGGTTCGATGGCTACCCGATGGTTGCCCGATATTTATTTCATTCTACAAACCCTTTAAGTACGATAATGGATCGATACTAGTCCGATGCATGCCCGATAGTTGTTATTAAGTTAATGCAGACCTATTAGTATGATTGTACACGATGGTACCCGATAAGTGCCCGATGCTTGACCGATAGTACGATGGTACACGATTTTACCCGATGGTACACGATAGTGATAAAAAAAACTTAATAAAAACCGTACCTTTCGGCTTTTCCCCTGCCCATTTCCCGTTCCCTCCCAAATCCCAACTCTTCACTCCCACAAAACCATCGAGCAACATAAGTACTCACACCCGACGCTTCTCTCTCCCTCACCCACCATCACCCGACGCTGCTCTCTCCCTCACCCGACGGTCGGAAAAACCCCCACCGGAGACGAAGAAAAACCAAGCCCCAACCCCCACCGGAGACGAAGAAAAACCAAGCTCCAACCCCTCACTGGAGAAGAAAAACCGACACCCCATTGCGCAAAAATGTCTAGGGTATGTGTTTTTTTTAATCTCTTCTCCATTGAAAAATGTTATAGTATGTATTGTTGAATTTGACTGTGTTAAATATGACTGTGTGAAATCTGATAAACCGTAAAATTTTGAAAAAAATTTCTGGGTTTTTTTAGAGGTACGATAGGGTACGATAGTGGGTCGATATGGGTACGATAGTATTTGTGTTTCTCATAACTTCAGGTTGAAGATGAGTGTACGATAGGGGTACGATAGTGGTTCGACGGTGGTACGATAGGTTGTGTTTTCTGATAACTTGAGGTTGAAGATGGAGGTACGATAGGGTACGATGTTGGGTACGATGTGTGCCCGATAGTGGGAACAAATTGTTGTGTATGTTATAATACGATGGTGTACGATGTGAGGTACGATTGTGCACGATAATGTTATAGTTCCAGTTTTCCATTGGTGTCCGATATGGTGCGATAGATTCCGATAGTTGCTCGATAGTATATTGCAGAATATAAAATTTGATGTTTTTTTTTGTTATTCTATTTAATTGGGTATTTATTTGTTTTATGCAGAACTTAAGACCTCCACAACTGATAGTTCCAGTAGAGGAACATTTTACGGGACGTATCACTTGGCGCGGCAGTTGGTACTTTCTAAAGATTAAAGCAAAATTTATACAGTGTGGTTTATTGGATAGGGTGAAGGAATCCCCTTTCAAACAGTTCTTCATGGCGGAACCATTAAATTTTTCTGGTGCCTTAGTCCATCAGTTGTTGTTGCACAAATTCAGAGGGGAGAAGACTGACGAAGTCTAGTTTTATATTGGGAAAAAAAGATGTAGATTTAGCCAATTGGAGTTCGCTTTAGTTACTGGTTTAAATTTTGAGGCCGGACCGTCTGAAGCTAAGATTAAAGCGAAGACCACTTCGGATCGGTTGATTCTTGAGTACTTCAATGGTCATTCCCCAGTGAGCATAGGGCAACTGCGCAGAACTTTTGAGAGTTGTCAAATAGTTGATGATGTGTACAAGATGGGTTTGTGCTTATTAGTTGAGGATGTTTTGAAAGGTGTGAGGAGAAGTTGATGGTTTGGACTGACATGCTGAAGATGGTAGACGACGTTGACTTCTTTTTCCAGTACCCGTGGGGGAAGATATCATACCAGAAGTTGTTACAAACTTGTCAAAAAGACTTTGTTGAAATGAAGAAGCATTTACAGAAGAAGATTGAAAAAGGAAAGACTCAGAAGGAGGCCAAGTACTCTATTTATGGGTATGCTGCAGCATTGCAGTATTGGGCTTTTGAGTCCATCATTGAGTTGGGTCAGGATCATGCTGTGAGATTGGGCCAAGGCATACCAAGAATGATCAACTGGCAGAGCAAGGAGAAAGTAGAGATACACAAAGAGCAACTTATTAAGTTGTTTGCCAAAAAGGTGAGCTTTTACTTTACTTTTGAATGTTCTATATTTTTTTCTAGATATGCAATTTTATGGGTACTGCACGATAGGAATACGATAGGGTACGATTTGAGTACGATTATGGGGTTATTTTGTGGTTTTTTGTCAACTGTTTGAAAACTGACTAAGTGGTACGATTTGGTACGATGATGGTCTGATGGGGGTACGATATGTATTCTTTGTTAATGTAGTAGTAGAGGTACGATATTGGTACGATGTTGTACGATGATGGTACGATAGTTAGCAAGTAATTCTCACTTACGGGTACGATATTGTTATGTTATGGGTACGATATGGGTACAATAATTTCATGATATGGGTACGATATGGGTACGATTGGGGTACGATAGTTTACCATTTTTCACAGATGACAATTACTTATTTTTTATATTGTTTTACTTTCCAATCTAAATATGCATTGTTTTTTGTGGCAGTTGACAGTATACCCCTACCTGTGTGCCCGACCTGCTGAAGAACAGTATGTGAGGACCCTTACAGACAATGAAGCCCCATTGTATGTGGACATGGGGTTAGAGGAACTAGAGGTGGGTCCCGATGGACAACCTACACAGGAAGCCTTACAGAGCCAGGCTGAAAAGCTTGCTGAAAAGTTAGCTGAGCAAGCAGAAGCAGCAAATATTTTTAAGGAGGTTCCACCAGCTCAACCTGAGGCACCTGAGGTTCCCCCATCAACACCTCATGCCAGCACCTCCTCCCAAGATGAGCAACCAGGCTACTCTATGATTTTGGCCAGGTTGGAAAAGGTTGAAGGGCAACAAAGTGCCCTTATTAAAGGTCAGTCCGAGATCTTGGGTCAATTGCAGAAGCTGATGACAATGATGGAAGATCTTAGTAGGCCAGTTCCAGATCCACACCCTCAGTCCACTGAAGAAGGCCCTCAGTCTCCTGTAGATGAAGACATTCTCCCTAACGATTACAGACCTGATGATGTAGATGATCACATTTTTCGCACACCAGAGGATATGCAAATTACTGTAATCGGAGATACTGAAGATTCTGAAGTACAATTCTTAAACATAGCTCCACCAGCACCGGAGAAGAGGAGAGAAAGAAAGAGGCCTAGGTGGTTCGATGAGTACACTGCAATGAGGAAAAGGAATAAGAAATCGAAGACAGCAGTGAATGTGGATCCATTGAGGGTTGTTGATGGTAAATTACTTATGACCTTTCACAAGTGGTTGCTTGGCACCATTGGGAATAAATATCCGAGGGAATGCTTCTCAGGGACACACGATGCTGCTTGGTTCCTGAAACTGCATACTCCGAGTACATGGCTTTCTGACTCTGTAAGTTTTCTATAATTTCATAATTAAATAATGTTGAAAATTTATTTAAATGTTTCTATATGTAGTGGTACGATATGGGTACGATATGGTACGATGGTAGTACGATAATTATAAGTGTCAAATTATAAACTGTTTATATGTCAATGGTACGATGGTGGTACGACATTAGCACGATAGTGGTACGATATAATTTGTTAAGTAGTTACTATTACCATCGTAATTTTAGAATTTGTAGTGGGACAATTTAGGTACGATGGGAGTACGATAATGTACGATGATGGTACGACAGTGGGACGCTAGTGGGTACGATGGTGTATAATACTAGTTTTTGCCATAAAGGTACGATGATGGTACAACATTAACACGATATGGGTACGATAGAAGGTTTTATTGTTACTATATTCATGTACGATTGGGGTACGATTGGGGTACGATAGTTACTATATTCATGTCTGATAGTTTTTTGTTTGTTTATTTTGGTACGATAATGTGGTTACTGACTTAATTTTCCTTTAATGTAGCATTTAGATGCAGCATTCCATCTCATGAGGAGGCGTCTAGAATTTTATCCTAACGTGTACCCTCAGAAATGTGTTGTTATGCCTACAATTTTTCCCGAATCATTGAAGGGTCGGTGGGACGCTTTTCCAGGTTCTGACTACTCTAGATTTAGTTGGGATGACAGTATATTGGACCTGGTTAGGGGTGATGCAGTCCAGTTCTTACCGAGTTGGCAGAACAAGGAGTTCATTTATTTTGCCCTCTTCTTGAAAGACTAAATGCATTGGGTAGCTGTAGAGGCAGACCTGAATGGGTGGATGCTCAACATCTTTGACTCCAGTATTGGATCAATTTCCGAAAACGATTTGATCAGCTTGATGGTTGACTGGTGTACCATTTTCCCGTCGGTCTTGCGACAGTCCGGTTTATTTGAGAACCATGACGTTATACTCGCGCCTCAGTTGACAGCATCAGAGAGTCAGGTCAGACCCTTCGATTGGAAACTCATTCCACGTGAATTCGTACCGCAAACAAAATCCAGGTGAACTTTATTAAATATCACATATTAATTATTATTTCTTAATTACAAAACTTTATTAAATTATTGTTTATTTTCTAATGCAGTGGCGATTGCGGATGTTACGTAATTGAGCATATTGAACATAAGCTTCTACAACTACCATTTGATAATGTAACTGACAATAATATGAAACTTTTTAGGCAAAGGTGGTGTGTAGACTTATTCTACCAAAACTTATGTTGAACGGTCTTAATTTTTTTGAATTGTATAATTTTTTTGATTGCTCTTTTTGTAATTACTACATTTTAATGTGCTTAATCTTTGCATCGTACTATCGTCGATCACTATCGTACTCTATCGTACCCTCACATGCCTCACAAATTTCACGAACTGTACTGAAACCATACCATCGTACCATTATCGGACCAATATCGTACATTATCGTACCCTAATGTCGTACATTAACTATCGTACTACATCGAGCAACGTCGTACCATATTGTAAGATACATTTAAATAATCCTACAACAAACAATATCGTGCATTGTCGTACCGGCATCGTGCACTATCGAACCAACACTGGATTATTACATATTTAAGAGTTTCATAATGGAGAAAAAAATAGAAAAAAACCTGCAAAATCCAGCACATAACAAATATTACTAGTTCAAGCAGAAATAAAACATAATAGGTCAACTAGAATACAAACAAAACAAGTTAACCTCGGTACTTGCAAGACGCTTTGTTGTGCCCTTTACCACCACACTTGCTACAACATCGTTGTATCACAACCTTGTCTCCATTAGAAGGATATCGATTTTTCCTAATTCGTCCGACCTTTTGCTTCTTCGGTCGGCCTACAGGTTTCTTCTCAATCGGTACTCCAACTTGGATGTTCTTAATGTCTTCAGGCAATTCCCAATCATCCTCATCACCAACTGGCATAATTGTCCCCTCATATGTGCTCTTCCAACTCTCTCTTGTGTAATATTGAGAGCACAATGCGTACATGCTAATATTTCGTTCTTGAGCAGCAGCACATGCATGTGGACAAGGAATCTTCATGATTTGGAATAGGCCGCAACTGCATTGTCGTGCCTCCAAATCAACTATACCACCGCTCTGAACTGTTCCTCCGGGGTGGACATTAAATGTATAAGGTCCAGCTCTGTCGACGCTTAAGAACCGAGATTTCTCAAATTGACATGACAAGTCCCCCTCCATAACTGGTGATAGAGTCGTGCTACACTTTTCAGCGTTTTCCTTTCGAGTAGCAAACCATGTTTGAATAGTAAACCTGATGAATTCAACAAAAGCAGTGATCGGGAAGGCTCTTGCGTCCTTAGTTTTGCTGTTGAAACTTTCAGCCCAATTACTTGTCATTACATTGTAACGGTCCCCTGGAAAGTACGCACGAACCCATCTTTCAAATCCAATGCCCTCAAGATATAGTGCAACTCGAACATCCATTGCTTTTATCTTTTCAAATTCTCTTTCAAAATCTGTCTTCTTATACGAGTATGCACAACTGTAAATATGATCCGTGAAGCAATCAGTCTTGAACTTGCTAGCCACGTTCATAATAATGTGGTGGTAGCATGCGCCATGGGGTGCATCAGGGAAGACAAGTTCCAAAGCATGAACAATGCTTTGATGCCTATTCGATACGAATGCTAAGTTCTCAACATCACCAATCGCTTGTTTCAACTTCCTCATGAAATAGGTCCAAGAGTCGTGGTTCTCACTGTCAACCATTGCGAAAGCAATCGGAAATATGTGGCTGTCTGAATCCAATGCCACGGCACACAACATTTGGCCACCATACCTAGTTTTCAAGAAGGACCCATCAATACATATAACAGGTCGACAAAACTTGAATCCCCGCCTACAAGCACCCAGAGAAAAAAAGCAATACTTGAAGCGACCCTCGTCTACCTTGAAATCAGTAATGGAATCGGGATTGTTCAACTGCAGCATGTGCAAGTACCCAGGTAACTTCGAATATGAAGCTTCAGGCGTACCCCTAACTATGTGGAGTGCTTTCTCTCTGCATCTCCAAGCCTTCTCATAACTCATTTCGATCCCGAAAGAATTCTTCATATCTTCTCTTATTTTGGAGGCTAAATAATCTGAACCGTTAACTGAGAATTTATCCTTGATCAGTTCGGCAACTACCAAAGGTGATGCTTGACGGTTATCTTTTTTTCGAACATCGAGGGAACATGTGTGTACATTTTCAAATGCTGTCACCTCGAACATGTTAGAAAGTTGCTTCTTCTTCCCTCTTAACCTCCACCTACAATCAGGATCCTTGCATGTAATATACCAAACATCAGTACCAGACTTCTTAACTATAAAGTCGAATCCCTTCTTCATTGCAAACAAGCCAGCAACTTTCTTTAAATGTTCCTTGTCTCTGAAAAACTTTCCTAAATGAATCTCCCCGCCCGATGTGCCACCCATAGATATATAGTGATTATTATCCTCAATGTCTTCTCTTGTAAACATCTGAGCTTTGAATTTACTATAATATGTCGAAGAAGAGAGTGGATCACTAAATTCTCTAGCATCATTTGTTCCGTCTGGACGACTACTACTAGTACCAGGTGTTTGGCGATCTTCTCTACGGGGTCTACTTCTACATGTTGTTTGCCTCGGTATTTGGTACGACAGTGGACTCAGGCTCAAAGCTTGAGAACGGACCTCTGTTTCTTGGTCGTCATTGCCCTCAAAATCATTTTCAGGGTCAGGACAATCAGGAAAATCATCATGAAATGGCATCTGTGCTACATGGTCAACTGTTGGTATGAAATGGTTTGATTCAGGTATAGCAGTGGCTACCAGCACCTCCGGATTTGTTTCTGGAACATAAGTCCCAACCTCACTACGAGTATCCTTAACAGTACTTGGTGGAGGATTACGATCAACAATGATATTCTTCTCCACCAAAGTCACAAAAAGGGGAACAAATTCATCTGGCTTCTTCAAAAGCATTGACAAATATAAGCTTACACCCTTGTCATTCCTTATAAGTTCAGGCCGATACATTAACCCTTTCATGTACTTATAATTCACTTCTAATTTCAGGTCATACTGCACTTTGTCAACCTCCAGCTCTGAGTACAGAAGTTCAACAAGTTGTGAGTAAGTTATGTCTTTCTCCAACTCGAACGTTAAATTTTCGGCTCCATTAAAAACCCAATCTCTACCTTCACGCTCCCAAACACCATTATACATTAAGTATGCGAACAAAGTTGACCCTATCATGTACAAAGAAAAAAAATCAGTAAATGGCAACAAAATGTCGAAATTTAGTTCAAATGTTTTGGCATCGTACCAGTATCGGGCCATATCGGGCGGTATCGGGCAAAGTTTTATTTATGTTTTTTGATCACTTAAAACACTAATATCGGGCAAGTATCGGGTAACATCGAGTACCATCGTACTATTAGGTCCGCAGTAACTTAATAATAACAATCGGGCATATATCAGACTACTATCGATCCATTATCGTACTTAAAATGGTGTATAGATTTAAAATAATAATCGGGGCAACCATCGGGTAGCCATCGTACCTTTATAACCATCGGGTAACCAAACTATCGGGCAACCATCGGGTTGCCATCGGACCTTCATCCCTAACCTTGAAACTCAACAACTATCGTGCCTGTATCGGGTCTCTATCGGACACTATCGGGCATTTAGAAAAAAACTCAGGGAACCCAAGAAAACGCAGATTTTCACATAACACGATTTTCACCCAAAAAAACAGCAAAAAATACCAACAAACTACAGATCCAACATATAAACAGCATTATGAATCATAAAAGCAACCAACAACAACAAGAATCAAAGAAAATCACTTACCCATTTAATCTCTTCACTATGAGCAAAAATAACACAAAGCTTGGTGTTTCTCCTCAAACAATCCACAATGTCCGAATGTGTATCTTTCTTGCAAGATTTTAGTATAAAAATCTTGTGTGTAAAACGTATGGTGAAGAGAGAGTGAGAGAGAATGTATGGTGAAGAGAGGTATGGTGAAGAGAGGTAGAGAGGAAGAGGGAGAATAGAGAGGAAAGGTGTTATGAGAGGGGCATTTTTGGTATTAAATGAAAGATGAGCATTGATATCATATGGTGGTTAACTTTGGTTCAAATTTTAATTATTAAGCTAATGTAAGTATGATTAATCAAATTTCCCTTTTATATTTGAAGTATATTATAAATAATCAATTAAAATTTATATGACAAGTAGAAGTAGAGGTTTTTAGCACTACTTAAACTTGTTTTACTAAATGCATTAATTTCTTTTTGGATTTTTTTTTTTAAAAATTAAAACTAAATGTTATATACACTATTTTTAATCAACTCATTTTATTTTATCTTATTTTATTGTTTTTCACGTTGATTTTATTAATTATTTATGATATTTCAAAATAAATAATGTCAACATTTAAACATGAAAATGCAAATATATATATATATATTAAAATTCCTTATCACTTCTCAAAATTAAAATTATGCATAATATAATTTTTTTTATGAATAATATTTCTATATTCTCATACAAAAGCAACTTAAAATTTAATAAGGGTTTAGGTGCATTAGTTTTGCTTTTTTAAACAGCAATTTTATTTTCAATAAAAAAAAATATATCTCCAAATACTAAAATATGAAATGGCTAACAAAATAATCTCTAGTGAACAGAAAATAATCCAAAGATTTAAAAGGTCATTTTGCCACAAATTTTAATATAAGTTGTAGTATTATAACAACCCATATGTCATTTATCAGTTTCCTCCTTACATTCTGAACGTGATATTTTTTTTAAATAACAATAACAATGTTATCATTGCTAAAAAAAAAAATTAATTAATTAAATGAAAAACCTTAATTTTGCCTTTGTCTTTGTTTTTGTTTTTGATAACTGATATTAAACAAATATCACAAGTCTAAATTAAGCTAGATAGAGCATAGTGGGCCCCAAAGATTGGTAGGGCCTACTTAGGTTGTGTTGTCGTAGAAATTAGATCCAGTAGCCATTTTTAGGTAATCCATTTCTTTTTTATCTACAATTTTTAAGTTTGAGTATAATACCCACTATTTCAATCAATATACCTATTATACCGCTATAATCTGTGGATACTGTTTTTAGAAGAGAACCATGTGGTCAAGGGTAAATTTGGAATTGTCTGTAAAAAAAATGGGTAGAGCTAAGCTAAAAATATTTATGAGGTAATTTTAGTTAAGAACTCATTAAACTTACTAATTTTCAACTTATCCCTAAGTTGTCACTGAAAACAGGGTCCATTAACTTGAAAAGTCTTCTTGGGCTTTCAAAATGACATAAGTTGGGAGATTGTATCATAAATACCAACCTTAAGAGCAAATTAAACATAAATAAGCTTAATAATAGTTTCCGATAAATTTTACCCACTAATATTGTAATTAGCCTGTTTTTTCTTTGAAAATTGAAACCCACAACTTCTATTTCTTTAAGTTATAGTAAAATGATATACTTTTAATATATTTCTTTTCATTAACCCTATTCGCTGCAAAATGTTATATTTCTGAAATATATAGCTCATGCTTTAAAATATCTACCAAAAGTTCTAAATTGTATGTCACAGGATCTAAAATATTTTAAAATGTATACCACAATTTGTTAAGTGTAGATCACATGTTTTAAATTATATATTAATTTCAATAGTTCATTCAGGAAAGCCAGAAAAAATGGCTCTGTGGGGATTTTGCAATAAATCAATTGGTATAAAAGCAATAATCTTGGAAAGCCAGTATTATTCAAAACAATAAAGCCCATACAGAATCCAATTCACTATTTGGGCCCACATGGGGTCCATAATTTAAAATTTGTCTATACCAAAAAAAAATACGGTAATATAAACAAAAATTTGTTTTATACGATAGCTTTAATAAATTACAAAAATACAGTTTTCCACTCATAAATTACAAAAATACAGCTCTTCCCACCTACATGTATATATATATATATATCTACCTTTGTTTTATTTTTTTTGTCTTAATTTTTAATAAAAATTTAAGCCTATCAATTAATATAATAATAAATGTAATAATAATTATAGTTACCACCTTCAATAAAATAAGGTAGATTAATTTATTTTTATTTAAAATAAATATATTTATTAATATTAAAGTTAATATTTATACAATTACTTAAAAAATAAATATATATACAAATTACAATATGCTGTTAATTAAAATTAATATTAATAACTATATATTATAGTATATAATTAAAGATAATCACAATATTATTATTCTTTATAAAAATATTATATATATATTTTTTAAATCATAGCTAGTCAAGTCTCAACACTCAATGTTAAATCAAAATCATAATCTAATCCAAGTTTCAAGTTTTGTTACAAAAATATATTTAAAGTTAAAAAATTAGTTTTGTAAATCTTTGTAATAATCATGTAAATAAATTTATAAATATATATGTAAATGTGAGTTACAAAAATAAATTTTTTAGTTGTGAAATTAGTTTTGTAAATTGTTGTTACAAAAATGTAAAACTTGTTTTTTAAAAAATATTGTATTTCACCACTATATTTAATAAAGTGTTTTATAAATAATGAATATCTTAAATTTATATTTTTAAGTTGTATAGCATAAATATGATGGTTCATGTAATTTTTTGGTATAATATTGTAACAATATGAAAAAGTATAATAATTTTATGTATATTTTGTTTATGATTTCTTAACTATAAAATATTTTCGTAAATATTAGTTACAAAAATATATTTCTTAGTTGTAAAACTAGACTTGTAAACTATTGTTATAAAAATAAAAATTTTAGTTACGAATTTATTTGTAAGTTTTATCTACAAAAAAAAAAGAAAAAATCTACAATTCTATAACTGATTTTGTAAATATTATTTACAAACACGTAACAGATATTTACAAGTTCGTAACATATATTTACTAGTTTGTAAACGTTGATCACAAGAAATTATATTTTACAGCTTTTATTTATGATTTTGCCACTCCGTATTTACAATTTTTCCATTTCGTGTTTTTATCCAAAAATTCAGTATTTTTTTGTAATGTATGGTATTTTTCATATTTTTTTTAACTTTTAGTGTATTTTTGTAGATTTCCAAAAAAAAAAAAAAAAAAATCTTGCTAAACCTCTTTTGGGATCAACTGTAAGTTGTAGGGTTTAAGCTCTGCGTCAAAACCACATGGTGAATAGTTCAGTGCTCCATCAATGGCGATTACGGGCTTAGGTTTCACCTGCCCATACCAAGTCCCTCTTCGAAACCCTCTGTTTCACAGCTTCGTTCGCAAGGTAATTTTCTATTAACTCTTCTTCGTCTGTATATATCTGTATATATTGCATGAATGTTTGAGCGCCAGTTCTGTTATTCATTTTTACAGGTGTGGCCACGGCCGATAACGTCGGCCATTGAAGCACTTGAAGGGCCACCAGATATCATAAAGCACAGTATTTCAGATTCTCATGATTCGGTTCATGAGAAAGGTAAGAAAAAAGTTTTGGTTGTTTTACTTGGGAGTAGCTAAAGAATGGATTTTTAGTCGTCAACTTTATTTTTTTAGGGAATTCGGGGAACGAAAAGGTGCAGAAATGGAAGAAGTTAAGCTCCAAGGAGCTTGGAATTACGAACTCTATGATCTCTAAGCCTGCGAGAAGGGTTCTTAATAATCTCAAGCGAAAAGGTATTACTATTTTTCTTTTAACAGTGGCATTGCAAAGATAGAGAAACTCATTTTTAATGGCAAATTTTATCATAACTTTATGAAAGATAGTTCTTTGGCTGGAGTGTGTGTTTGTATATGTATATATTTTATGCAATTATATTGCTTTATTCTTGTAGGATACGAGGTTTATCTTGTGGGAGGTTGTGTTAGGGATCTTGTGTTAAAGCGGACACCCAAGGATTTTGACATAATCACCACAGCTGAACTAAAAGAGGTTACTTTACTACTCATTTCTACCTTAACATTTTCTGGTTAATATGTTCCTTTTTTGGGTTAATTTCACTGAACAATGTTTCTGAAACTATAAGAAGAAAACAAATTAAAAGATGATAAGAAATCTAAAGGTGTCATTTGGTTGGAAATAGTGAAAATAGAGGAATGAGAATGGAGCGGAATGAATTTAATATGAGTAAAAAATTATCGTGCAATGGAATGGTCTTTCCTTTCCTTTTTTTTTTTAATGAAGGAATGGCTATTTCATTATTCCAGCAGAATGGCTTTTCTAATGCCTTTTGTAATAAGCAGGTAAAAAAATGAGATAAAAAGTTTTTTTTTCTATTATTTTCCTCCTAACTAAATATAATCTTAGTCTTTTTTGTAAATTTGAATGTTTCTGTGTCAAAGTAAAACTTCCCATCCCAGATGCCTTTTCTAACACATAATATGTGGTCAATGTTGACTCAATTTGCAGGTGAGACAAGCATTTTCCTGGTGTGAAATAGTTGGGAAACGATTTCCTATATGTCATGTGCACCTTGATGATACCATTATAGAGGTTTGTAAACTTTTATGGTCTTAAAACTATTTTATGTTGTAATAGTTTCTATGGGCATTGACAAAAATTTATTCTTTTACATTCTCTTCAATTAGGTTTCAAGTTTTAGCACATGTCGAGACAGAGTTGGTGAGGACTCAAGTCATCAGTCTCCTTTTGGTTGTGATGGAAAGGATTATGCACGTTGGAGGAATTGTTTGCAGCGGGACTTCACTATTAACGGGTTAATTATAGATCTTAGTAGTTTAATTAGTATTGATTTTGATGCTGTCGCATACAACTCTGTGGTTTATTTTGTTTTTAATACTGACATGTTAGTTACTGCCATTTTCCATCTCTTTTAAGGTCTATGGCTCTCTCTCTGTTTGCGCAGGTTAATGTTTGATCCATACGCAAGTATAGTGTATGATTACTTGGGAGGAGTTGAAGATATAAGAAAATCTAAAGTATGCTGTATTATTGGTAGTTTGGCTTCATAAGTATTACTTTTTAATAGCTGAATCTTACGTCTATTCTCATGTAATCTCCTACGGGCATAGGTGCGAACGGTGATTCCTGCAAGCACTTCTTTCCAACAGGACTGTGGTGCGTCAGTGCATCTTCTATTTCCAGTTTCATTTGGTTTCTATTTGCAATGATTTCGACTCATGCATAACTATGAGCACGCTGAAGCTACCAAGCTAATGTGTCTTTCCAATTTATATGCAGCTCGTATTCTTCGTGGAATAAGAATTGCAGCTCGTTTAGGGTTTCACATTTCAAGGGAAACAGCTCATTCTGTTAAGAATTTATCTGTGTCAGTTTTGAGACTTGACAAGGTGGTTAAAGCTTCCTTCACCCTCATATTTTTTCTCTTCTTAGTGCATTAGATATTGCATGAAATTTTTCTAGGTGTCTTAATTTTTTTTTCTTATAAATTGATTTAGCAAAGGCTTCTAATGGAAGTCAACTACATGCTAGCATATGGTTCTGCTGAAGCTTCTTTAAGGTTATTATGGAAATTTGGACTTTTAGAAATACTTCTGCCCATCCAGGTATTAATTAGAGTTTGAATTTCTTTATTACCTATTAACCTTGGAACGGCTAGTTTGATATGGACTAAAATTGCAGGCAGCTTATTTTGTTCGCAGTGGTTTTCGAAGACGTGACACAAGATCAAACATGCTTTTGGTAATATGATTGTTTTCCCAATTGTTTAGTATCTATTAGCTTGTTGAGAGAATTTAGTTTTGAATGTATGAGATTGATTTTTGACCACTGGTTAGATGTTAATTCTCCACTGGGTTAATGTTCTCCTTCCTCATCCTGATTAGACATAGATACTAGAACTTCACCCCTATTATAGCATTACTACAGTTTGGTTTTCTTTTACACTGTTGATTATAGCATTACTTGTAGGGAAAAAAATCTTATCCATTTAAACATTACAATTAATACAATGCTAAACCAATGATATCAAGTAGTATTTCGTTATTCTTTGCTGAAGAGAATGTCATTTCGTTTTTATGCAGTCTCTGTTTTCTAACATGGATAAACTTCTGGCACCTGACAAGCCATGCCATAGCAGCTTATGGTAAGATTCTTTGATAAAATGCTGCTCGTTTTGCACTCCTTTGCCATTATAGAGTAAATATATAACGGGATGATTTTTTGTTTTAATTTAGTGGATCACTTACTTTTGTGTGGTATTAGACCGCGTTGGGTTTCTTTTTTTTTTTTATGTTGCTTGAGACTCTTGGATTGGATTACAATACATGCTCTATGCTGCCTTTAATGATTAAATTTAGATAACGCAAGAGAAAAGTTGCTCAAATGGTCAAGCATGTAGTTTGCTCATGAGGTTCGAGTCCGTTCTGATTTCTTTCATAGCAATTGCTATAGTTTTAAAGTCTCCAATATCTGCAAATATTGTAGGATTAGGTGGGGAGCATAGTTTCAAAAAAAAAAAAAAGTTTTGGATGCCTTTCTGACGTTTCTTTGTAAGTTTGTATGAACTTCACTAGCCATAGAGTTCCATTCAAACTAAACGTTCTCATTATAACTTTGTTAAAATCACAAGGATAAATAGCTTCAAATTGAGTGTATCATATCTAATATGAAGAGCCATTTTCAAGACTATACAAGATTTTGTGTTTTTAGTTACTACTTTTATGGGAGTATTACCATTTTTGTACTTTGGTTTTGACCTAACACCAATTTTAACTCTCTAATACTCATGTGGTACTTTGTGCTTTACAAAACAGAAAAACAATATCTTAAATATGAATTTGGTCAAATATATTTTTAATATTTTCAATAGCCAGTACGCTTAACGACATGGATGGAAGTGAAGGAGTGGTTAAAATTAAAAATATATGTGACCAAATTTGAGTTTAATGTATTGTTTTATCAAATGAGTATATTAAAATAGAGGGTAAAAGTTTTAACTCAAAACTAAGGATACCCTATTGTATATTTCCTCATTTTTAGTTTCCAATTTCATTGTAAGTCATCCAAGACCAATTTCTTCGACTGTCATTTTAGACTAAACATACATAGAAGTTGGGAATATTCGAAAGTTCGTTGAAAGTTAGAACCAACCAAGGAAGACTTAATAATAATAGGTTTATGCTTTCAGGGTTTCAATCTTGGCATTCCACAAAGCATTATCTGACCAACCTCGGAATCCCTTGGTAGTTGCAGCCTTCAGTCTTTTGATCCACAATGGTGGGAATATCGCAGAAGCATTTGAAATAGTCAGAAGAATCACCACACCACATGATGCTAGCTTTCCCGAATTGCTGGAACCTGTGAATTTGAGTACTCGAGCTTTGACAAACGAGATTATGGATCTTGCACGCTGTGTTAAGGCTGCGCTTAACGAGATGACTGATGAGCATGCTATCTCTCATGCAATGGCAGGCTACTCCAAAGCACCTTTTTCAGATTTGGTTAGCACTTTACTCTTCTTTTTTTTCCCAAGACTTTGTTTCAAAGCTTAAACCTTTCATATCAAATCTCAAAATGCAGGTACTGATCCCACTGGGATTATATTTGAGAGTGTGTCGGATTTTTGAGTGTGTGAAAGGCGGTGCGGAGCAAGGATTTGTGTCAAAGCAAGGTAGCAAGATTCATTACGAGTCATTGGCTCTGGGATCCTTGCCAGAGGTTCGACACAATTTTGCGAGGATTGTTTTCGATACTGTGTTCCCTATTAAGTCATGATCATACTGAGCAGTTGATCGTTTGAAGTTTAATCAAGTAAAGGAAATTCATTGAATGATGCTCAATAACACCATTGGCCGATTGATCGTTTAATCAAGTAAAGGAAATTCATTGAATGATGCTCAATAACATCATTGGCCGATTGGCTCCAAGGAGTTCGTGTCATGTCAATTTTTCTAGGAATGAAGGGTCAATTTTTGTCGGGGGGAAAAGAAGCATTTTATTATTGGATTTGGAGGGGTGGAATAACAGAGTTTTTACTCAAAAATTGTCATGCTGTATAATACTATCTGTGCATGAATATAGTGTAAAAGATTAACGAGTCTCATCAGCTTCAGAAATATCACACTTTGATTGCTCAAATATGGATTTGATTGCAAGAACCAGATACAGTAAGAAAATACACAAAAATAAATTTCTCTTTATTTAATATCTTATTGTTACAACACTAAGACGGAATGTCTTGAACCACTGTCGATTATCAATGAGAACAACAACATATATACAATCTTCAATAGACTACACACTTGATGGAAAAACAAATAAAAATGACTACACTACCCAGGAGCATCTTATTGCCAGCGGCCTCAGAAACCATAAATTATATAAATATTTGAAGAAAAAAAATAGATTAAATGAATCACTTGGCGTGTAACCATGAGCTTTTTACTTCAGTGCTTGGCTGGAGTTGGGGTGGCAGTGACACCACCCGTTGTTGGACTAGTAAAAAGAAAAGAAAAGAAAAAAACTCCTCGTCAATGGCGTGAAAAGTAACTTGTAAAATTCACGAAGCACAAAATCTAAAGAGAGAAAAACATGGGAAAGTGTAGAAGAGAAACTTACAATCCAACAAAAACTTTAAAAGCATCATAGATACCCCATTGGGCACCAGTTAAGGTTCCAACCATGGCTATACGAAGAGGAAGGCCACGAGTAAAGAGACCCCACATTCCTAGCTTCTTTATGGCCTATACAAGATATTATTCACAGCATAAGAAAGCATGTAATAAAGAAGTAGAAGTAAAACATTTATAAAACAATTTTCACTCACATCAGCAGAAGTAGCTCCTTTGGTATTGTTGAGAAAGGAAACCAAGTTGTCAGCAGGATGTGAAATGACAGCACATAATATACCAGCCAAATAACCACCAGCAAAGCTCACTCCCAGCTGCAGCTGTTTACTGCACTGCTCTTTAGGTGTGGGGATGGCGTGCTTGTACAGCTGCTCAACTATATTCTCATATGATGCAAACTTCATCATCGTATCTGGCAACCAAGAAAGAAGAACAAAATATCCTGTGTTTAAATACTAGTGAAAACCCTCTATAGTTCATGCCAAAATAAAGCAAAGGTGCAGCTATAAATACTTGCAGCTTAATCACACGTAATGTAAACTTTCCATCTAAAACAAAAGGTCAAGTATGTGGTTAGCTACAAAGTATGAGGTCCCTCTTGAGCACCTACATAGTACTTAGGGCCGACCCTCGCTATTAAGGATTGAAATTTTCTGTCTCAATTGTTATCTTCAACCAAATAAAATGCAATAACTTAATTAAAATAATATTTCATTAAATTTAATAAATTTTATACAATTAATAAAAATGGTATTTTGATTGAGTTATTACATGTTAACTAGTTGAGGACATGGTGACATATAGCAAACGGGACATGGAATTTGATGAAGAAAAAAATTGTCCTCTCATCAAGAAAGGTCAAAAGAAAAAATTTGAAATTAAAAAATTTGATAGCAATTGCTATAGTTTTATGGTTCTCGAATAGTTTAATGGTTACCTAGGCTTACTATTAAAAAATAATGCAACCGTTCCAACTCTCAACGTATAAAATGATAGATGGCATTAAACACAACCATGTAAGCAATGCATGCAGGGTCATGTTCAATTTATGTTAAAGCAGGAAAATCTTACAAGGAATCTGACGTCCCCAAAGAGGAACAAGCCCTTTGTACAACCTGCAAATATATCAAATGCATGAATTAAAATTTTCAGAATGAACTTTTTGTATTACTCAAAATTTACATGACTTGATGAAAGATTGTAATTAGAATCATACCCAGCTGCACCTTCGGATTTGAGAAGCTTGGGAAACCCATCAGACAAGCCCCGGGCAAAGCCAGGCTGAGTTTGGACACGAACCTTGACTGCCTCCATGGGGCATAGAGCAACACCAGCAATGACCTCGGCCGATGCAGAACCGGCGAGATAGATCAAGGTCTTGTACTTAGCTGAAAACTCAGGACCAGCAAGGTCCGAGTAGTACTTTTTAAAGAATTCATAAAAGCCATACTTGCAAGCGCCTTGAACACTGTAGCCGGCCAAGGTTGGGGCCCAACCCCTAAAGAAACCTTTAATCCCCTGATCCTTGAGCAATACTCCAAATCCAGAGCTGATACTTTTGTACTTGGCTGGGTCAATCTACATTGAAAATAACCCATCATCAATATTCAAAAAAGGTAGCCAAATATTAACCAACATTCAATTGGTTGATTTGACCCTTTATTACTCCACCCGAAAGCCACCTTTTTAGAAAATTCAAAAGACTATAAAATTTTCAAATAATTAAACAAAGAAAATATGGAATTTTCTTCCAAACTTGAGGGGAGTCATCACCTGTCTCCATCAAATTCGAATCAATTGACTTACAATTTTTCTTATCATTTAACATTAAAACCCTTTTCTTCGATCGCATACATGTTAAGAAAATTAAAACTAAAAATTGAATCTAATAAGAATGAGATAGAAATGGAAATGGAAATGTTAGAACAGAGATTATTCCAATTGAACCTGCATGTTACACTTGACGAGATCGAGAGGAGTGACAGACATGTGAGTAGGTCCTGTGCTTAAAATCCCTCCGAACGTGCATGCAGCGTAGAACGCTGGCGTATACATCTCGAGCTTCTCCTTCGGCACCGGAATCACTATTCTCTCCTTCGTTGGAGTCATTCCGCTATTCGTCCGTATCAAATCGTAGACACCTGACGACGAAGTAGAAGAAGAAGAAGAAGAGTAGATGAAGCTGGGGATCATAGAATTATGAGCAGAATTTTCTTGGGGAGCCATGAAAACTTCTTCTACTTCTTTTTCTGAGAAAATTAAACGTTTCACTTGTTTACGCGCTCTTTCTTACGTCCATTTTATAGCAGCTTTCTCGGTCAATTTTACCCCTACTTAGTTTCTTTATTTACCTCAATACCCTTTCTTTTCCTCAAATTGATTTTGGATTTATATTTGACTCTGAATATTATTTAAGTCAACAACCATTGAAGTCAACTATCATGCCAATACCTACACGTTTTGATATTAAATCACTACCAAAATAATAAAATTTTATCACTATTTTTATTCATTCCAATCACAATATTAAAATTTATAATCTATATTTTTATATTAATTTATTTTATTAAATAAAATAATATAAATCTATATTTATTTATTCATAAAATATTAATATAAAAAGAAAAAAAAAATTAGTAAAATGAGATAACATTTGGCCTGATTAGGTTTGGTATGCTCTTAAAACAACAGCAAAATACAATGATGTAGTCCCATTGGACTTGCCCTAATTAAGACACATTCAGCACAACTCCACAATCGTAGACGAAATATAATCACGGGAGTAAGCTCCCTAGAAATTTACAACTAATAACAATTTTTAAAATTTTCGATCTTTAGTATATAAAATAATATATAATTTGTTTAAATCTGATATAGTTAGGAGTAATTGATAATAAAATATCTAAAATAATTGGCAACAAAACCGCTTATTTTTACTTTTTGCTACTGTAGCGGACAAAATTTGTCTACAATTAAAGTCCAACTAGTCAGTCAGACTAGCTTGCTAGACCCAATAATCTAGTAAGGCCCAAACTAATGTAAATGGGCACACACATATTGAAAAAACCATCCAATGGGCCAGCTGGTACCCAGGCTCGAGTCCGGATGCAATTAGTCAGCTAGGGACATTGAAGTTGTCAAAGTACACGCTCCTTTTCCCATAAAGATCGGAGAAGAACCACTAAGAACTGGTAAGACGGGCGAGATAGATGAGAGGAGAACAGAACGAAAAGAACAACTATAAATAAGACCCTCAGGGGTTGAGGACGGGGCATTTGATAATCACTGGACTCTCTTTTACTTTCTTATTGAAACGAAGACTATTCTTTCTCTCAGCGATCCAGTCAAGCAAGTTGAATCAGTCAGTCTGATCTGACCTCCTACGGTCCCGCCATCGTCACCACCATCACTATGACCATTCCATTACTCATCCATCTGTCAGTATTTCATTATTTACATCATAGTTTTATTACTTTCAATTATCTTTCATTTCAACCCGACTAACTTGAGCGTCGGAGTCTATTTGGCTGACACCCCACCGATGCTCCCAATTGAACTACCATCTCTCTCTTTGTTCTTGATAGGTTGCTGGTGCCCGTCTAATCAATTGTAGGAAATCACATCTACAATTTGGCGTCCACCGTGGGACCCTAGCAATCAAACGATTGACAAAGAAATCAAGGAGTTCACTCGAGAGCCATGTCAGACGTGACTGAGACACCCGATCTATCCGCCCAACTCGCTGCTCTTACCGCCCAGATGAATGAAGAACGCGAGAAAATGAGGAGGCTCGAAGATAAGAATGTTGACCTGCTCATGCGAATGGAGGCCATGTCCACTTAAGCCACCGAGGTTCAGCCATCTCGCTTCTGAGGCCCGATTAGCCCGATGCAACCTTTGGGTGACCTCACCCCTATCTCTAACAATGATGGACCGAGTCAGACAGTTCCATCATCCCCGGTAAGGAATTATCAAACTCCACCACCATGTCTAAAATACAGAATTCTATTGCCAATGCAGGTGAACAAGCAACTATGACTGAACATGGACATTCATCTATGCCTGGACCACAACAGATTCCAGGATTCAGCCAGCCAGCCTTGGCAACTGGTCAACAGCAGATTCCAGGAGCCAGTCAACCAGCCATTAGTCAGCTAGGCACTGGACACGGACAACAACATGTTCCAGGTGTCAGTCAGCCTACCATTGGAGCCAGCCAGACCATCATTGGAGCTGGTCAGAACATACTTGAGCACTAGACTGTAACGCCCTGCTAATTAGGGTCTGTTACCAAGTGTGTTTAAAACAGTGCTGGACCTGCTAAACATGTCATTTGGACTAAACGTGTGATTAAGCCACTAAAGGATTAGGTATTAAAACTTTTGGTCAACTCATAAGCATTTTCGTTAAGTTAAAAGCACGTTCTTTAAACGGGATCCCAAAAAATATAAGTTTAAAAGCTGGTTACAACATTCAAGTTACATAACAAGCCGACCTAGGCGACAAAAGTTGGGTTTAACCCTAGTTCCCTTGAACATCTCGGCCATGGTGATCGAGCGGACTGCATATGTACATGTCACTGCTATCGCCCTCCGACTCATGGCTGGTTGAGCTTCTCTTTACCTTTACCTGCACCACAAAGCACCTGTGAGCCAAAAGACTCAACAAAAAAACATATTAAACAGTTCATAGAGTAATATATCTATCAAACAGTAATAACTGAAACTGGTGTACTCATTATACAAATTGGCAACCATGGGGTCACGCAAGAGCATGTCGCACTTCCTTTCAATTTGTTGGCAACCGAGCCAGTCAAGTGCATGTTGCACTCCCAGGGTGGCCCAACCATGGTGGCCTGCACTCCACGTGCACCATGCCAATCTCAGCTTATAAACTGAGTCCTTTAAGTCCTTGACTTATAAGTCAAGTCTCACATGCCTCCGACTTGTAAGTCGAAGCTTTAAGACTCTCTACTCATACGACGAGTCTTTCGAGTCCAATATGCCCTCAAATAATAAGTCGATCCCCACTCAACAACCTAATAACCCTTTGGTTTATAAACCAAGCTTCCCAGACACAACAGACAACCACACATCTCATATGGCATTCATATCAACAATTGCAATGCATTATAATACATTCGAATAGCAGTCATAGGCATAATCATAATTACGCGCATTCTAGTGTACCTATTCAGATATTCACTAACATAATCATGTTCAGCGTTGATTAAGCTCTAATCACACATTCACGTTATGGGTGCAGTTTCTTACCTTCGATCCGAATGCAAGTTACTAGCGACGCCACTTTGAGTACGATCCCCGATTCGAGCCCTTAGCGTAGACATAGTCACAACCAAAATAAGGAATTTCATCAACCACAGAAGAATAAAAGCTTCCAGACCAAATACTAGCCCTCGGGACGTGGAATTCCACTCAACAAGGAAGTAGAATCGACCCCGAGCCCAAATGGTTAAGTTCCTGATCTAAAAACCTCACTAGGGCCAAAAATCCCCTTAAGGGCCACGGCCCTAGAGACCCATGTCGCGGCCCGTCTCTAAGTTAGAGGCTCGGCCTCCCTGGAAAAACAACACACGCCGCGGCGCTCCCCTGAGGTGCCGCGGCCCGCCTCTGCCTCCAAGCCCTTCTGACTCCTTCTTGCTTCGTAGGGCCGTGGCCCAGCCCTTCGAACCCAGATTTTCTGGGTTTTTCCCTTAGCCGAACCCAACCAAAAACCACCAAATTCTCTCTCAATCCTCCAACTCAATTCCCACAATCAATATACTCCTTCTCACCAACCAAACCCAGCTAAATACTAGATTAAAACCCATCAAAAATCTCAAAACTCAAATTCCCAACCATCAAACATGCAAGACTTTAAGCTTCAATCAAAACCACAGAGATTTCATAAATGAATTTTTGAATTAAGACTTTACCTTTGCTATGACGATCCTCGTGAGCTAATCCTCTAGTTCCGTAAGTTTAACACCTTAATTCCCAAGCTTTGATCTTAAATTTCCCTAAACTTCTTCCAAAACTTCAAGAGATAGAGAGGAAATAAGTGAGCCACTGAGAATTGAGTTTTTGAGTTTCCTAACCCTTCTATTACGTTCCCAGGCCCCCAAGTCCTATACTTGGACAAAATTGACTATTTTGCTCCCTTGCCCTTAGCTTATTCATTAAGTGCTCACAAGGGCAATTTTGTCCTTTGTCTCAAACCCCGCTATCCACAACCTATATCATATAATTCCCGTTACCTCCAATATTCTCACATGATTACAAATAATTTCCCATTACCCACTAATTCCTAGTAATGTACTAAATTACTAAATTACCCCCAAGCTCACCCCGAGCCGGGTATAAAACCCTGTTGTGACTTTTCCGCTAACTTGCTCATCGGGGTCGCCTCGCGTCAAGTAACCCAAATATATCCACATAATAATGTGGTCTCAATCACACAAACACATATTTGCATTTATACCCCAAACGGGTCAAATTACTAAAATACCCTTCTTATAAGAAATGGGCCCACATACACATATTTAATATTTCTAACATGCAAGCATAATTATATTATAATATAATTCACATAATAACTCAATTAGTGCCTCCCGGGCCCCTAATCCAGGTACTAAGCCACATTAGGAAATTCGGGATTTTACACAGACAATCGGATTGAATCACCCAGCCATGAGTAGGCCAACTCACTACACCAACATTAGCTCACTTCCAATCCAAGATCTTGAGATGGCTCGTAAATTCGCCGAGATGGAAGCACTCATCCAGTGGATTCCTGGAATGTCAGCCCCTATTAAAAAGAGTGCAGCAAGCTGCTACGCTGACTCACCTTTCGTCGATGATATAGCCATGGTCGAAATGCCGAAAAAGTTCAGCTTCCCCCTGATGGACCCAAAACGAGTATGTTTTAAATATTTATATCGCAAGCGCACGAATTGTTCATATAGAATAGTGATCGTGTAAGTAAGGATGTCAAACCCAAATGAGTTGTCTAAAATCGAAAAGAAAACTATTTTAAATCAAAATTAATAAAGTTTAGCCTAGCTCCAAAGATTGATGAGATTTTTGTATAATGAAAAAAAATAAAAGATGATAATAAAGAAATTAAAGACAATATATATACTTAAATTAATAATTGTACACAAGATGGTAGAAGAAAGATTATTAAAATAATAAAATCTACAAAAAAATAAGTTCAATCATATTTATAAGTACATTGATTTCCAAGTGTTAGTAATAGTAGAAATTAATCAAACCATCACTTATTCAAATTAGATATTCTATTTAAGCACAAGTTTTTATAAAAATATAGGATCTATCTTTGCTTTTCAAAAAGTATAATTTCAAAACATTTAGTGCAAATCAATCTAATGAAATAACAAATAAATCAATGAATATTATTTATAAGACAAAACATAATATTTTTATTCTAAGCATTGGATGTGTACAATTTAATGACACATCTTACACAAAGAATATTATGTTTTTGCACTAATGAAGAACAAAATGTAAATATGATCTAACAATAAAAAATACAAGATATTTAAGATGAAAGAAAATATTTGAAGAAGAAAATCCATAAACTTTATTGTACAAAATGGGAAATCAACATACAAAATAAACACTTTCTAGTTACATATTGTTTCATCATCACCTTAATAATCTTAAAAATATTATAAACTTATAACTAAAATAGCAAATACAAACTAAAAATTACAAACATAAATAGGAAAATTTGGAGGATGAACCTCGAAATTTTTCCTCTAAAAAATCATATAAAAATTAACCAAAAAGAAGAAAAAGATGAAGAGAATAGAGAGGTCTTGAAAGTGTAGAATTTGTGTAGTGTAACCTCTCCCAAAATTAGCACACCCAAATGGTCTTGAAAATTCCCTATTTATAGCCAAATGAGATTATTAAAATAATCAATTTAAATTAATTAAATTGATTAAATTCATAATAATATGGCAAATAGGGGTAAATTGTAAGGTGTAATGGTGCTTTTTGGGTAAAATGTGTAGAAAGTGAGGTAAAAGTGTGACATTTTTAGGCAAAGGGGACAAGGGTGAAATTGTTGGGCTCAAGACACATTTTTCTTTTGTTTTGCTGGGCTGGCAGCCAGCTTTGGCAGATGGGCCCAGACGTGTAAAGCGGCAGGCGGATGGTGTGAGATGAGGAAGGGAAGGAGATGGCTGGTCCTGGAGGCGTGCTGGGAGAAGGCTGGTCCGAAGGCTGATGGCTTAGGTGTGCAGGCGTGATGGCTAGCTGTGAAGGCATCTTTGGGCAAAGGCAAAAGGAGGCACGGGCTAGACAGCTATTGGGCCTGGCGGATTGGGCTTCAGGAGGTGCTAAAGGAGGCAAGCCCTTGTGCCAATTTTTGTTATTTCCTCTTCAAGAATGCCATTTTCCTTTCTTTCTCCTCATTTTCCAAACACAAAAAAAAGATAATTAATTCCCTACAAAATAAATATAAAATAAATCATGATAAAATATTTTCAACTATAAAATAAATCAAGTTAATTCTTTGCAAATACTAATTATAACTTAATTTATATTTAATATTTAAGCTCAATAATACAACATTTTTTTTACTTCAATTTAAACAACAATAATTCAAATAATTAACTACAACATTTTACAACAAAATAACTATAAAAACACACAAAAATATAGAAAATTAAAATAAACCCAATAAATTCAAAATTACTTTAAAACTTAATAAATTACTTAAAAACTCAATAATTAAGCAACAATTAGCACATAAAAAGTGGTAAAATAACTCTATTTTGTAGAGTTATCACCCCTACATGAAGATGTTTGATGGAGCGTCTAATCCCGATGATCATATCACTCAATATAGGCAAAGAATGTTCACCGTTGCCATACCACACGACATGAGGGAAGCATGCATGTGTAAGGGGTTTGGTTCTAGTCTGATTGGACCAGCCCTCCAGTGGTACACTAATTTACCTAATAATTCTATTTCTACTTTTGCACAATTGACTGACACTTTTGTTAAGTAGTTTGCTAGTAGCAGGAAACTTGAAAAGCCTGCAGAAGACCTCTACATCATAGTTCAACGACAGGGTGAGCCCTTACGAGATTATGTAGGCCGCTTCAACAAAGAGAAGGTTTCTATAACCCATTGTAATCAGGACACAACCATCTTAGCCTTCCACAAAGGACTCCGCTACGACTCAGACCTATACAAAGAAATTACCAAGTATCATTGCAAGACGACCGAAGACGTTCTCGCCAAGGCCTGGGCACAGATCAAATGGGAGGAGGATGAAGCTAACTATTATCACTCTTCTCCAAGGAAAGACACTCGAAGAGACTCAAAGGTAGACAGAAAGCAGAGTGACAGACGATCCAAGCCATACCCGTATCCCAGTAGATCAGAGAACAGAAGGAGGGAGTACAGCCGGTCGTTTGAGACACGTCTCCGAGATGGACCAAGGATACCAGAATACATTCTTTCAATCTCACCAGCCAACGTCATTGGCAAACTGAAAGGACTCGGAGACAAAGTGAAATGGCCAGAAATGATGAGGACTCTGTAACACCCACTATGGCTGCTTCCTCGAATGACGACTGGCCCTACAAACCAACATGAGTCTTTCCAGTGTGCTTTGTCCTCACTCGCACGCTTCCTGGGAAAAATTCCCAGGAGGTCACCCATCTTGAGATTACTCCAGGTCAAGCATGCTTAACTTTGGAGTTCTCAAGTGATGGGCTACCGAAAAGAAGATGCATCTTGTTGATATAGGTAGTACCCATCAATCTATTTAAGCCTTCTTCAACTGTGTAGTCCCATACCTACACAGTCTTAGAATCATCACACTTGACCTTCCCTAGGCGATGTGGGATTGCATAGCTTTACCCGGTCTTTCCCCCTACGGATCACGGGATACTTACTGTCACAAACTCCATCTAACCAGGGAGACAAAAAAAATGGTGTGAATTCCACAATGACCACGGTCACCAAACGGATGAGTGCATTGCCTTAAGACTCGAAGTATCCAACCTAATAAGATGTGGTCACCTGACTGACTTGCTCACAGACAAAGGCAAATGAACATTTCAGCATGAGGCAGACAGGTCAGCCGTCCGAAGAGAAGTAACCCTACCGAATCCACCTACTCATGAACGGACAATGAACGTAATAACTTGTGGCTCTGAGGTAAGCGGAGTCACCCATTCAGCAGTCAAAAGACATGCCAGGCAGACCAACTGGATCTAAGGAGAGTCCAGTGGGACAGAGAAGAATACCATCAACCTACCAGCTCAAACCATCAGTTTCTCAACAACAAAGTCAACCAGACTCCTCAACCCGCATCACGATGCTCTTGTTATTGCACTTTACATTGCTAACTGTCTTACTAAACGTATACTTATTGATAATGGCAGTTCAGCTAACATTTTTTTAGTGCTCTCAAGGAAATGGGGATAGATGAATCAAAGATCATAAAGAAGACTACAATCCTCATCGGTTTCAGTGGAGAGCAAAAGAATACACTAGGAGAGATCGAGTGTAATGCCCCAAATTTCCTAATAAGGTTTAGGACCTTGATTAGGAGGCCGGGAGGGCCATAATTGATTTATTATGATATTTAATGATTATATGTATGTTCATGTGAATTATATTATTATATGATGGTGAATGCATGCATATGGGTTCATATTTTAATTGCAAGGGCATTTTGGTAATTTGGCCGCTGGGGGCGTGACTGTGTAATTTTATGCATATGGGTGAATTATAATTTTACCACATTATATGTGGATTGGTTTGAGCCATTCGACATGAGACGATCATGGGAATGTAAGTGTTCGGTCTAGTCATAACGGGTCTAAGTTCGGGGCTCGGGGTGAGTCTCGGGGTTACTTTGACGATTAGAACATTACCGGGAATTAAAGGGTAATGGGGTATGATTTATTGGCATTTGAGAATGTTGAGATTAGCGGGAATTGGAGAGCGTTAATTATAATTAACGGTATAGGTTGGAAATGACGAATTTACCCTTGGGAGTGCTTAGAAGCTTTTAAATTGGCCTAGGGGCATTATGGTCTTTTGACCTTAAGGATTTATATAAGCTTTTGGGGTTTAGAAAGCTGTGGAAACAGAACAAAAACAGAGCCTATCTTCATCACTTTTCTGTCTCTCCCGTACAAGGTTCTTCCTTCATTTCCCTTTGAATTTTGAGAGGCCAAATTGAGGAGTTAAGCTAGGAGATCAAAGGTGGGAGCTTAGGAACTTGATTCAGCCATGAAAGGGGATTCAAAATCAAGTTTGAGGTAAGTTCCAGCCATGAGTTTCATGGTATACCCTGTTTTTCTATTAAGTTTTCAGTTGAGGATTTTGATGTGTTAGTTGTGAATTAATGGAAGTTCTTGAGCTTGGAAACTTGGGTTTTGATGAGGGAGAGTTATGGGTGATGTTTAGAGGTTAAATTGGGTGTTAGGTTGGTGTTTTGGATTGGTTTGAGGGGCTGGTTCCAAGGGAAAAACGCAGGGGAGTTTGCTGGTGCGTTGCTGGTTTTTGGGCTGATCAGGGTAATGTGCCGCGGCCTGGCTATGGCGTGTCGCGGCCTGAGTGTGCTTCTGGGTAAATTTAGGCTTCTGTCTGAGGGTGAGCCGCGACCTATCAAGGCAGATTTGGCCAAAAATGGGTTTTTGACTTGGGGATGCTAGCTTAAGGCCTCGAGGTTGATCCTACTACCCGGTTAAGTGTGGATTGATGTCCTGGAGGCTAGATATTGGTTTGGAAACCTATGTTGGTCATTTTTATTAATGGTATCCTATATGTTTGGTTATGACTAGGTGACCGCTAAAGGACTAAAAGCTGATCGTTCTCAAAGGTCGTTTCGTTTATTAATTCTCGCTCGAACCTAAGGTAAGAAAACTGCACCCCATATGTGACATGCATGGCTATGATTGATGCATGTTGGATGTTTAAATGTAAACATTGATAGCATAATGAATGCTTGGCAATCTTGCCCATTTGCATATGGTTGTTATTAAGGCATGTTGATTGGTTATATGTGATGCATGTGATGCACGAGAAACATGTGATTAGGGCATGCCATGGATGATGAATATAAGATTGGTCAGAGCTTGAGTCTCTGCGTTTGTGCGTGATTATAATTATGCTAGAAACTGTTTAGTAAGCATGCTGAATGCCCTATTCTTGGATAATTGGCATATGATACACATTGATGGCATTGCTTACCTGTGCATGGTACTGGCTAATTAGTCAGATTTGGAAAAGGTGGTAGTATCAACTGTGAAGTTGTGATTCACTAGTCAGGTTCGGCAGTGGTACTGGGCACTGGTCACACAGGGCTGACTCACTAGTCAGAATTGGCAAAGGTGTTAGTATCAACTGTGAAGCCGTGACTCACTAGTCAGGTTCGGCAGTGGTACTGGGCACTGGTCACATTGCGCTAACTCACTAGTCATGACAACCCTAGTGTGTAGTGCAAGCTATGTCGATTGGACCTAATCGACCCTCTGCATTGAATGACTCAAAGAGCATTAATGCAGGACCGACCTCAAGTTCGATGAATATAAACAAGCATTTACCTAGCCAGAGGCTAGTCATGTAGAGCCATTGCAGGAAATGGGCACTGGGCCCCTAGTGACCTGGTTGTCAGTCACTCAGTATGGTTTACCAGAACCTCAAGTGATATTCACTAATCTGATCAGAGATATGAGCTCTGCATGATCATTTTGATCATCATATGCATGGCTTGGGCACTGAGGCCCCAGTGACTTGCTTGTTGGTCACTCAGCATGGTTTATCAGAACCTCTAGTGTTACGACACTCATCTGATTAGGATTGACTTGATAGTCCTCCAATCAGAAGGCCAGGATTTCTTATCCTGGATACCCCAGCATATGTTTGAATTCATTTGCATACTGAGTAGAGCTATGATGCTAGGCATGTCAGATATGATATGATATCATGATATGATTGTTTATGAGCATATGAGTTTTCTTGCTGGGCTTCGGCTCACGGGTGCTTTGTGGTGCAGGTAAAGGAAAAAGGAAGCTGGACCATCCTTGAGTTGGAGAGCTTAGGTGATGACGTGTACATATGCAGCTGCTCGACTAATACTTGGGCGAGGTTTGAAAGTGGAACTAGGGCTGAACCCTGTTTTGCCGCTTAGAACGACCTGTTGTAAACACTTTCTTGTAATAAACCTTGAAATTATATTTTTGGGATCCCAATGTATACAGTAAACGTTATAGTGAAACGTTATATCTTAACCAAAGTTTTTAATCCCTAAACCGCTAATCATACTTAGTTACACGTTTATGGCCAAACGACTCGGTTAGCGAGTTTAGCATTGTTTGCAATGTGCACTGTAGCGGTCCCTGGAGTTGGGGCGTTACATCGAGCTACCTGTCTATGCCGAAGGAGTCAATCTGTGCACAAGATTCCTGGTAGTAGACTCTCCGTCTGCTTACAACATGATACTAGGTCAACCATGGATACATGAAATGGAGGCAGTCCCTTCAACATACCACCAAGTTATAAGTGTTAGGAAAATAGTTTTGGCTCAATGGAAAGGGTAAGAAAATTACAACTCTATGCAAAAATATTACAATAGACAAGGATTGA
This sequence comes from Humulus lupulus, assembly GCF_963169125.1. Lineage (NCBI taxonomy): Eukaryota > Viridiplantae > Streptophyta > Magnoliopsida > Rosales > Cannabaceae > Humulus > Humulus lupulus. The sequence goes on along the minus strand of NC_084796.1, from coordinate 12,884,832 downwards.
TTAAATAAAGTGTTACAACTCTATAACTGAAAATACAAATAAACAAAAGAAGAAGAAGAAGAGAATAGTGAAAAATACAACTCTAAGCAAAATATTACAAATAAAGTAAAGGAGTTTGAAACAAAAGAAAAGAAGATTATGATAACTCTATGATATAGAGTTATTTATTTGACTTTTACACTTAATTATGCATAAAAAGAGTGATGATTTTGGTGTTTGTTTGTTAACTTTAAGTTGTTATCTGTCTATATAATTAGTTGATCTAATATTGGAGTCTTACAATATTTTGGGTTTAAATTGAAAGTAAATAACTAATCTTGTTCTATTTTTCTGTGTAAAAAGGAAATCAAGCTATCCATGGAAGGATTGAAGAAGAAAAATTGGAAGTTTGGTTTGGAAGCAAAAGCTGAAACTTTCCAGATTGCTAAATTCATGCTGCAGCATGCTGGAGCTCACTTGCTGACGTGGAAAATTAAAGGCAGCTGTGTCATTTCCTTTTAATTCGTGGCCAGGTGGCATGGGCCCATAAATGGCGCCAGCTGGAGTTATTTTGGGTAGAAAAGTGGTCCAATTTAGTGGGCCTAAGTGGAGGAAAATAAGGTGGGCTTTCTAATTGGAGAGATGATGTTTTTGTACCCTAATTGGGAAAGGAAAGGAGTACCAGCCGTATCTGGTAGGGTGACAGCCATTGAAGGACTATCATCGGAAGAAAAAGTACAGAAAAACAGAGAGAAAAATATAGAGAAGTACAATTGTTGAAGGGGAACGAGAAGGACTAGGAGGATTCACACACCAACTATATCGGATTTGTCCCATTTACTCTTCTTCTTTAATTTTTGTATTTCCTAATTTAGAATAGCAATTTTAGAACTCATGGATATCAATTTTCCATTTCAGATTTTGGATACTAATTTAGCTATGAGCTAAGCTTTTTGAGACTTGAATGGTTAAAGAACCCTATGTCATAGTTATTAAAGTTTAAATGCATATTTACGTAAATTCACCATTGTTCATTCAAGTGTTGTTCATGATTATTGTTTGGCCAACAATGACAGATTATTAAGCTAGATTTAATTCTGGAAAGGTTGAATGTAGTAGTTTGTACTTGAATGATGCAAGAGCATAACCATTGTTAGGTTGTTCTTAGTGAGTAGAATAGGAATATTTTACTTACCTTGCATAACTTTTAAGAATTGGTGCTGTTATTTGTGTTCTTAAGTCTGATTGATATAGGAATATATTTAATTGGATGGTAGAACTATATTCACGAGTTTTGGAAAAATCTGGTGAGCATATTGGGAATTCTAGTTAACTCTGGTGCGATTTGCTAAATTTAATGCTATAGCATTATGGGCAGTTTTTGACATAGGGGGATTTAGCTATTCAAGTCCAATTTTTCCATTGATAATTCTTCTTGCTGTTATTTCTCTAGAACTTGTGGTTAATTTTAAGCATATTTTAATTTCTTTCATTTTATTTTAGTTTCAACAACCACTCAATTCAGTTTCTTAAATTTCTAAATTGTAATTAATTGGTGTTTACATTGAACTTTTTAATACCAATCCCTGTGGAGACAATTCACTTATCATTATATTACTTGTGTTGGACTGTGTACACTTGCACATATAATTTTCACAACAGATTACAACTCTAAATAAAAATACAAGTAAATAGAACAAGAAGAATAAGAAGAAAATGTTAGGAACGAGTTTTCTAATACGCAGCGGAATGGTGGTGGGGTTGGCCTAGTGTACAAAAAAAAATTGTAACATATTTAAACTACATTTAAATATGTGAATCCATTAATATACATACATTAATCATAAGCAAGTTAAGAATAGAAATCATACCTCTTGAAGCATATCAAGTGTCCTTGCTATATTTTCGTAATAAGAACAATCTTCCTATCCAAGCTGCTTCCAGGTACTCACACCAAGATCTTCCACAACGTTCTCTACACCTCAAGAAGTGTGTGGACACTTAGAGAATGAATAATAGTTTATTTGTGATTCTACTTGGTGCGCTCAACACATGAGATCAAGAGATTAGGCCTGAGAATTGGTTTTTTATTTTTCAAGGAGTGAAAAGTATCGTTCTATTTTTCACAGAGCGAATAGACTTAGTTGTTTGAGATATCTTAGTTATCTGTATATTTTCTGATTAGTCATACTTAAAATAAAATATTCAAATTTAAAAAATAAATCTGTAACCAACTTACAATTTACTTTTTAATTAATTAATTATTTTATTAATGAAAATATCCAAAAACTAATTTTTTGAATTATCCATTAATTAATTAAATAAAAATGAAAATCCTATCCCTGAAAAAAATAGCAGTACACCTCACACACAGTGTGCACGTGTACCACCCCTATTTTTAGGGATATTTGATTTTTTCTATTTTTATTTAAGTATTTATTCAAACTACTTTGTCAGATAAAAATCTAATAATCTAATAACTAATTCAAATTTGAATTTAAATTTAAATTAAATATATTTTTAACTAATTATCAAATATAATTAATTATTTGAATAAATATTAATCTTCTAAATTCAAATCAAATTTGAATTTATCAGATTATTATCTCCCATTGAAATAAAGATATTTAATTAATTATACCAATTAATTAAATCCAATATTTTTTAAAATAAATATTTAATTAATTATAATTAATTATTTATTTAATTAAATTTCAAAATTAATTTAATTATTTAATATAATTTCAAAAATTATACAATAATTAAATATTAATTAATTTTATTAATTACAACTAATTTGTAATTAATTAATTAATCACTATTATCATATAATTGCATATTTAGCCAGAAGAACAAATTTCTTCTTAAATATGTCTTTCAATTATTTTTCCATTCATATCAACTCTTACCTTGGATAATGTTGATAGAGCCGTTGTGGGGACCTATAATTTCAAGCTCCAATAAATTTAAGATTATTAATTAAACTCTTTAATTAAATAATCTTAATTTATTAATCTCATGATTATTCCACTATAAATATGAGACTGCACTCTTGTAATTATAGACATTTCATTTACTGAGTACTTTATAATTATAAAGCGTCAATTGATATAATCATTGCATACAAATTGACCCTCTAATAATGGTTCATAATTAATCGGGAAAAATTATCATTTTACCATTTTAATTATCTCTTGTTTCCTTAAGTACCATTGACTTTACTAGTGAAGGTTAATTTATAACTAAATTATGAATTTGAGCTCAATAACTTTTCAGTCCCAAAAGTCAACCCTTAAGAGAACCATTATTCAATCTCTTGTGAGAAGGCATAGAGTCCATATATGTATGCTATGTCCCCAGCCATCTACATTAATGAGTTCCCAAAACAAAAGTTTCTAGCCTGATCATTCTGACAGACCCTAACGAGTGAATCAAAGAACTCATATAACATAAATAGTGTTGGTTTTTATAGATCAAATCAGAGATTATACACAGCAGAACAACAATCAAAATTGTTAATTTAATCCCACAAGATTTCTAGATCTACTTCTTCACATGCATATATATATATTGAATCAAAGATATGAATAGAAAATTACCTCATGTCCTTCCTTTCTGCTATATTTTTGTATGGCAAAAATCTTTGAGATCTCACACCAAGATCTTCCAAAATGTTCTCAACACACAAAGAACGAGTGTGAGGTCGCTATACAAAATAATAGGCAAAATCTATTTATCAGATGTTCTCAACACATGAGATTTGATAAAGTTTGGACCTAAGTTTGTAAAGAACAGTGACCTATGCTTGTATCATTGTTCTCTTTCTCTCAGAGAGATTTCACGATATTTTTCTATTATTGAAAAGTATCGTTCTAAAAAACTGATATCCTATATTTAATATATTCAATATATTAAAAATAAAATATTAGTTATTTTAAACAATTTGAAAATAACTAATTAGTGATCAGATTATGTTTAAATAATAATATTTTAATCATATTATAATATCTCATTATTTATTTAATATTTAAATAACTAAAATTGTGGAACCAAGAAACTACCAAGAGCCTCTTATGCGTGTAGCACAGTGATTGTGCACTGTGCTACACGTGTACCACATGCCAGGGATGGCATGTGATTTTTCCCAATTTTTTCTTATTATTTAAATACCAAAAATCCCAAAAATAAATTAATTCAAAATTAATTATATTTTTGTTAAATCAAATAAATAAATAATTAATTAATTACACATAATTATAAAATAATTATGTTTGATGCATAGAAAAATATTTTACTTATCAAATAAGTCATTTTGCCCATTATTGTATTTACCTTTGTCAGTGTTTGTTTGAGCCATTTCGGGGACCATGGACCTATAACATTAAGCTCCAGTAAATTGAAACTAAATAATTAAACTCTTTAATTATAATAGTTAATTTATTAATTCAGATATTTCTCCACTATAAATTCAGAATTGCATTCTTTATGTTATAGATATACTTTTACAGAAATCTTATCTTAAGTCGTCCATTGATATAACCATCTTACAATAGTTCAACCCTCTAATTAATTAGTTCATAAATTAGAATGGAAGAATTACCATTTTACCTTTCTAATTTACTTCTTATTTCTTAAGTACCATTAATTCACTAGTGAATAATTAATCTATAATCTAATTATAGATTTGAGCTCAAAATCATTCAGTTCCAGAATTAACCCTTAAGGGAACTAATATACGATCTGTTAGGAAAGATTAGATTTTGTATTGTTGATACATGTTCCCAGCCATCCATGATATTAAATCTCCAAAACAAAAGTCATTAGCCTCATTCTATGAAGAGACATTAACGAATGAATCAAAAGATTTAATAAACATGAACAGGAGTTCATGAATACTCAGGATTTAGGTTGATCTATAAATGATCATCAGTTATGATATGAATTACAAGTCTTTATTGTTAAATGGTTTTTGGATAAAGACTTTTATTCATATCGGTCCATGTCATATATAATCATATTATATAAAGCATCTTTACCGAGATGTCTTACCACATCAATAATCTGAATCTAGATTATTTGTATCATCATGATACTTAGCAAACCGCACTTACAACCCCAATTAAAGAATTCCTTAACTTTAATTTGTTGTTGTTGACTATTTTTATTCATTCATGTGATATTAATTCTCTCGTACTAATACAAGATCACATCCTCAATAATGAATATGAAATTTTTCTGATATTTACAAAATTATTTAAACAATAATTTAATAATCTAAATATAACAATAATAGACCATTGTATTTATTTATTCATCGAAATAATAAATGTCTTTTACATGCTTTTAGGACACACTCCTAACAAATAGGATTTCATAGTAACTTCAGGATTAAGATCTATTTGTATATGATTATCAGTTGATATATTTAATTAATACTTCAAAACGATATTTAACTAAGTATTAATAAACATATCTAGTCCAGTTCTATATATTCTCTAATATATAAAGCACCTCCACTAAAGTGTCCTACCACACTAGTGATCCGGATCTATATCACATGTATTCATAATACTAGTGGACCGTACTTGCAGTAATTAATCTAAAGATTCCATAACTTTATTTTACTACGAACTATTCAAGTTCAGTTATCTCAAACACAATCCTCTCATACCAATACGTGTTCGAGATCACATATATGAACTTAGGAATTTTTCTGATATTTACATAATATTATCACTGAATAATATAGTCCATGAAATATATGCATAACAAATTCAATTTATTTATTTATTTCATAAAACAATGTCTACTACATATGCTTTTAGGGCACAATTCCCAATAGAAAATCAATAGTAGAAAAAGTAAGAACATAAACAAAAGGAAACTCTCACTTACACTGTAGAGTCCCATAATTTACTTAGCTAGTTAGATAGTACTAGGAGTAGTAGTAGTAATAGCTAGTATTAGTTATAGTATGTTCATTACTGTGGATTTTGGTTCAAGCCGGGACTTAGTTGGAAACTCCTAGCAATAGTTATGGATTTTATAAGTTTAACCTATAGTTTAAGAATATTAATTATAACATAATGTTTGATTAATATTGCTGGTTATTAATATGATGATTATTATAACCTAAGGTTTAGATGGAGCCAATAGGATTATGACACTTGTCATATGCATGATTATTAAGGAGTCATTATTTTAATAAGGGAAATATAAGACTTAGTCTTCACTTGTTAGGAGCATGATATTTATTTAGATATTTAGACTCACAATTTTATTTATTTGTGATTTAGATATTTTATTTATTTGTGATTTAGATAATTAAATAGATTTTTCGTAACTTTATGGTACTGTAACTTCCGACCTATTTTTGACCCAGTTATGTTATGAATTTCGAAAAATAGTATTTCTAAAAAGTTGTAGATAATTTAATTAGCTTTCTAAAGGTATAAAGATATTTTAAATCGGAGTTCTACAGCTCCAGATATGTTGATTTTACTGTAGGTTAGTTTAGAGTTACGGGATTTAAAAAGTTAGAAGATTTTTATTCCTTAGGATTCTATTTTAAATTTAAATTTAAATTTGGATTATAATTAGAAGATTTTTATTCGTTAGGATTCTATTTTAAATTTAAATTTAAATTTGGATTATAATTAGAAGATTTTTATCCCTTAGAATTTTATTTTAAATTTAAATTTAAATTTGGATTATAATTAGAAGATTTTTATTACTAGAACTCTATAAATAGGACCTAGCACCAAGCATTTTTCATTCATTCATCAAGCTAAGTTCAGAGACTGCAAGTTGCTAGGTTATTGTGAGAGTGTAAACACTTGGGTTGGAGATTATAAGCTTAATCATTTTTAAGCTTACCAAACACTTGGGAAGTAAGGTTTATAACACATTTCAGTTCAATGTTTAGATTGGTCATAAAGCATTCAAGGTATTCCAAAACTCTAGTTCATTTGGTATTATTTTCTTCAAGTTCTTATAGTTTTCTACTCAACCCCTAACTTTATTCTTTATTCTTGGATAGGAAATCTAAGTTCTTGAACATAAGGTTTTTGGTAAGTATATTCTTGATGGTATAGTTCTTCCATTCTTTTCATCTCATTCTCTTTATGGTTTTTAGGAGTGTTCCAAAGTCCCAAAACTGTTCTCATATCCCAGTATTTCGGTAAGGAAAATAGGATAGATCTTGTATGTTTGTATGATATATTATGCTATGTTTATGTTATGATAAGTTTATGCTATAATAAGTATATGTATAATACGTTTTGTAGTCCTTGGGCATATGACTTGTTTAGATAACAAGCCCCAAGATTATGTTTTTAGTCGCTTGGGCATATGACTTGCTTAGATAGCAAGCCCCGAGATTATTTTATCATTTTTATGGTTTAGAGTTATGGTTTACCCTACCTCAGATATTAGACAGGGGACTTAGATGGGTTATCATATACTACCATGTGATCTAACCTACCTCAGATATTAGACAGGGGACCTAGATGGTTTATCACATGCCATGTTAATGAGTTAATGGCCATTAATATTGTAGCCCTATATGATATACGCTTTTATAGTCATATGTTTTTAGTGTATGCTTATGATTTATTATGTATGTTTTAGATACTATTATGTTTTATAGTATATGATGTAGTTTTATGCTTATGATATATGATGTATGTTTTTAGTAGGTTTTCCTTGCTGGGCATTAGGCTCATTCCTTTATTTTTAGTGTGATGCAGGAAAATGAATATGGAAGGCGGAAGGATTATTGGTAGCTTGGCTTGTGTGTTGAAGATGGATGGAATGTGTGGACTGCGTGTCGATCGAGGATGAAGTTATTATTATTATTATTATTTTAGTCTTTTAAATCATGTTTTTTTTCCGCGTTTAGTTTTGTAAACAATTTCCTTTAGCTTAAAATTGTGTTTTATGTTTTAAACAATGGGTACCCATGCCATATTTTCTATTATTATGTATTTGATACAATATTTCAAGATTTAATAAAGTTAGTTATATTATTTCTTATGTATATTTCCCAAAATAGTAGTTATGTATAGTAGATCTAATGGTCCAAGGTCTTAGAAATAGTTGGGTCATTACATACACAACCTAAGTTGTAATGCCCTAGTTACTCCAAGATCGTTACTGTGATCTTTGAACTGTGCTTAAATCGCTAATCGAGTTCTTTGGTCATAAACGTGCATCTAGGTATTAGTAATAGGTTAATGTGTAAAACCAATCAAAAGGAAATGCTATATTTTATTTAATACATAAAACTGTTCATGGGTCCATAAAAGCGTTTACAAGTTATTTACAATTCAAAATGGTCATTACAGTTTGAAATTTACAACCCGCCGACCTAAGCAGCAAAAATAGGGTAAACCCCTTAGTTCCTCCGAGAACTCCTTGGCCGTGGTGGTCAAGCGGCCGCATATGTACACATCGCCACCTAAGCTCTCCACTCAAGGTTGCACTCAAGGTTGGGTGAGCTTTTCTTTCCCTTTACCTGCACCACATAGCACCCATGAGCCAAAACCCAGCAAGAAAACTCAATACTGCATGTATATAATATTAAATAATGATCATGATAATCATCCAGGACTTATAGTCCTAAACTGATAAGTGACAGATGTATAAGTCACTAACGTGGGTTTCGCACCCTTTACAAATGAGTAATCGAGTCACTAGCTTTAACAGGATATGTGATTGATGAGCGAGTCACCAATGTAAACCAAGGGAGTGACCATGGAGTCACTACTGTGGGTTCCATACCCTTATCCATGTGACAATAGGGTCACCTAGCCTTCTGGCCCTGGCTCTGAGTAACTAGTCATAGAACTAGACAAGCACTTTTAATTTTTCAATTTTTCATCGAACTTGGGGTCGGTCCGGCATTAATGCTCATGATGAGTCATTCAATGCAGATGTCGATTAGATCTAATCTTTCTACAGCTCTGCGTTCATGTCGCTTATGCCGTTCCTAACCCTTAGGTCAGTAACTCACGATCAGTGCTCAAAACTACTGACGAACTTGACTAGTAAGTCACAGCTTCACAGCTAGTTTTGACACCATTGCTGATTCTGACTAGTAAGTCAGTGCCATTCACAAGTAAGCACAATTTTCTAAGCATTTGATATGTAGTCCATGTCCACATTTAAATACTCAACACGCCTCAATAATAACCATGCATGTCACATATGGGGTGCAGTTTTCTTACCTCTGGTTCAAGCGAGAAATAGTAAATGAACGACCCTTGAGAACAATCGACCTTCTGATTCCTTAGCGGTTACCTAGTCATAACCAATTATAATCTCCATTAATGAAAATCAACAATAATAGGATCTTGACCTAAACCTCACTTCCGAGACCCCGAATTGTACCCAAACGGTGAGTATATTCGATCCCGAGCCTTAAGGATTGAAACCCCGAGACAAAAACCCTTAAAAATGCTCAAAATAGGAATCTGATGGAACAGGGTAACGCCCCAGCGCTACCCCACTAGTGCCCCAGTGCTATTCTCATACCCAAAGCCTCCTGAGTTGCGCTGTAGCACCCCCTAGTAGGCGCTATAACGCTACACCCAGCCAGAAAGTGCCTTGAACCTTCTCCCTTCGACTCCACCATTTCTAACCTGAACCAAATGCTTCCAAACCTCATTTTAAGTCCCAAATGAACCCAAAAACCAGCCCTACATGTCCTAGGCATCACAACCCCAAGAACCCTAGCCAAAAACTCCCATCAATTCCCCTCAACCAATCAAGAAAACCAAGCTGAAAACTATAACAAAAACATAGCAAAGCTAGAGTTTTAATGGCTAGAAACTTACCTCAAGCTCAGATTAGGACCCTCTTCAATGGTGGAACACAATCCTATGCCCTCAAGACCTACTTCCCTTGCTTGGTTCCTCAAATTAAGCTCAAAAATTCAAGAAGAAAAGGAAGAGAAATGGTGTACGGGAGAGGTGTTTTTGATACTCTGTTTCTTGCAAGTTCTACAGCCTTCAATGGCTTAAATCAATCCTAGGGGTGACTAAAATTCCCCTAGGTCAAATAAAGTTTTCTAAAGGCTCCCAAGGGTAAAATCGATATTTTCCACATATTTCGTTAGTCATAATTAACACCCTCCAATTCCCGTTATTCTCGATATTCTCAAATACCAATAATTCATATTCCGTTACCCTTTAATTCCCGGCAATGCTCTAATCATTAAAATCACCCCGAGACTCACCCCGAGCCCCGAACTTAATCCCGTTATGACTAAACTGTTAATTTGCACTCAAGATCGTCTCATGCCGAATAGCTCGAACAACTCCAAATTATAATGTGGCCTCAATAATAATTCACCGACATGCATACAAATATACAATTAAGCCCTCAACGGGCCAAATTACCAAAATACCCCTGTGATGAAATGTGGACCCACATGAATGCATTTAACATCATATTATAATATAATTCACATAAATATGCATATAATAGTTTAATGGCATAATAAAATAACTATGGCCCTCCCGACCTACTAATCCAACCATTAAACCACATTAGGGATTTTGGGGCATTACATAAGTGAAGAGTGCTGGAGATCACCAACTTGAACAAGGTTTAAAACCTTTGTCCAAAAGCTTATTTCCCCCTAGCTCAAGCACTAAGGGATCTCTCTTGAATTTTGGAAATGCTTTCTGGAATTATCAAGCCTCTATGTGTTTTCTAGCCAAATGCTCTAATGGATAGAAAAGTTGTGTCTTTCAAGTGAGCAATAGGCTCCTATATATAAAGTTTAGAGACATCATTTGAATTTCAAATTCCACCAACCCACATGGCTGTTACCAATGTTTAATTGGATGTTTATGGAATTAAAAGTGAGATTTGGGAGTTATTTTGGTTTTTTGAGCCGTTCAAACACAATTAGAAAAAACTGAACATTGGTCAGTTTTGGCCTGTGGCCGCGGCCACTGCTTTCTGTCCCACAGGCCGCGGCCACTACCCATTTTCAGCACAATTTTTGTGCTGTTTTTTCCAAACGGTTCCAAACCCTCCTAATTGATTTTGTAACGCCCAAAACACATTATTGGGGTTAAAATCATATCTCTAATACCCATTTCACATATGGCTTTATGAAATTCATCTCAATACTGTGTAATAACAAATTTACACAATAATGGGTAATATTTGGAAGTTACAAATAATGTAAATAATGTAACTCTCTATTATATGTTACAATATGTGACTCTATGTCACATTTATTTAATCTAAAACATTATATTATAAAATAATATAATATTACATTATATTATAAAATAATATAGCATTCCCCCACTAAATTAAATAGTCCTCTATTGTAACACTTATTTAATCAATCATTGCATTGGTGCATAAAGTAAAGTATTTTTCAACTTGAACTTTACTATAGTGTAATTATCACAAAATTTGTCGAAAATTTGGTTGCACTAAGCATTGAACAATCTTCTCATGATAACAAATCGGTGATAACACACACACATTTGTGATGTTCACTTGAGACCTCTATGTCTTGCTTTACACCGTTAATGGATATGTGCACTTTTTATTCATGGACGTTCTTTGGAATACTCCAAATTCTCATGAGAGGCGGCACCACCCCTAGGTCCATATAGGTAGAATTCTTACAGTATTTTGTTACCAAAAATACTTGTCTTCACAAGACTGCATTCTATTAAAAAACCTTTCAATTTTAACCCTCAACTTAGTAACTCACAAGTACTCAACTTCTCATATGTGACTTGTTTTGAGTACAACTAATATTCACTTGATTGACCTGTTGTTACCTATTGAACCTAACACTAGTTAAATAATTAGTGTTAAGATAGGTTGCCATCAATCGCGAATCTCTTTAGGGAGTTTAAGTCCCATACCTCGAGATGATGTAGCCACTAAGTTGAAGTTCAACTTAGAAAAGCGCTTCACCCCATAAGTTGAAGTTCAACTTAGAAAACACCAACATAAAATTTATCATCTCTAGATAAGTTCTATTTTTCTTTTCGGCAACACCATTGTGTTGTGGTGTATAAGGTGCGGTGCCCTCATGAATTATACTATTTTCTTCACAAAATGTATTGAATTCATTAGAGAAGTACTCTCCTCCTCTATCACTTCTTAGCACCTTAATCTTTTTGTTAAGTTGATTTTCAACTTCTAATTTGTATAATTTAAAAGCATCAAAAGTTTCATCTTTATGCTTTAAAAGAAACACATAGGTATATCTACTAAAATCATCTATAAAAGTAAGAAAATACCTTTTACCACCTCAAGTTAAAACATAATTTAATGCACAAAGATCACTATGGATTAAATCTTAGCAAATTAGATGATCTTTCTACACTAGGAAATAGTTTCTTAATTATTTTTGCCTTAACACATGTTTCACATTTTCCATAGTATTTACCATTGTGATGGACCCAAAATGGATATGTTTTAAAAATTTATAACTCGCAAGCGCACGAATCGTATATGAAATATAGTGTTGTGTAAGCACGAGATCGAACCCAAAGGAGTTGTCTAAAATAAAAAAATAAAAAAAACTATTTTAAACCAAAATTAATAAATTCTAACCTAGCTCCAAAGATTGATGAGATTTAATGTCATGAACATAAAATAAAATATTGAAAATAAAGTTATTTAAGAGAATGAAAATAAACCAATAATGATTTGAAAATAAGTGTTAAAAGGAAAGATTATTAAAATACTAGAATCCACAAAATGTAAGTTTAATAATACTTATTAGTATATTGATTCTCAAGTTTTAGTAATAGTTAAAATAAGTCAAACTATCATTTTCCAAATAGATTTATAATTTTAAGCACAAACTATTTCTAAAAAGATAGGATTTTTCTTCACTTTTCAAAAAAGTATAATTTCAAAGTATTTAATGTGAATCAACCTAATGAAACAACAAAAAATAAAATAACATTATTTATAAGGCAAAACATAATATTTTTGTTCAAAGCATTGGATATGTACAATTTAATGACACATCTTACATAAAGAATATTATGTTTTGCAAAATGAAGAACAAAGTGAAATATTATCTAACACTCCAAAATATGAGATATTAAAGATGAAAGATCAAAGACATATATGAAGAAGAAAAATCTATAAACTTTGTTGCATTACAAGGGAAATCAACATACAACATAAATATTATCTAGTTACAAGTTGCTTCACCATGATCTTAATAATCTTATGAAAAAGATTAGAAGCAGATAACTAGAATAGAAATTACAAACATAAATAGGAAAATTTGGAGGAGGAACCCCCAAATATTTCCTCTAAAAACTCATAGAAAAAATGACCAAAAAAGAAGAAAAAGATGAAGAGAATGTAGTGGTCTTGAAAGTGTAGGAATTTTGTAGTGTAAAACCTCCTCCTAAAAATAAGCACACCAAATGGTCTTGAAAATTCCCTATTTATAGCCAAAATGAGAGTATTAAAATAATTAATTTAAATTAATTAAATTAATAATAATAATATGGAAAATATGGGTAAATTTTAAGGTTTAATGATGATTTTTGGGTAAAATGTGTAGAAAAGTTTGAGTAAAAAAATTGGCAATTTTAAACAAAGGGGACATGGGGACATTTTGGCATTTGATGGGCTCAAGAAGGGGCTGTGGCAGGAGGCTGTTTGTAACGCCCCAAACTCCAGGGACCGTTACGGTGTGCCTTGTAAACAGTGCTAAACTCACTAATCGAGTCATTTGGCCAAAATCGTGAAACTAAGTATGATTAGCGGTTTAGGGATTAAAAATTTGGTTAGGATGTAACGTTTCACTAAAACGTTTAATATATACATTGGGATCCCGAAAATAAAGTTTCAGAGTCTATTACAGAAAACATTTACAATAGGCCGTTCTAAGCGGCAAAACAGGGTTCAACCCTAGTTCCACTTTAAACCTCGGCCGTGGTGGTCGAGCAGCTGCATATGTACACGTCATCACCTAAGCTCTCCAACTCAAGGATGGTCCAGCTTCCTCTTGCCTTTACCTGCACCATGTAGCACCCGTGAGCCAAAGCCCAGCAAGAAAACACAATAAAACATGATATAATATCAACAATGATCATAATAACCATTCAGGACTATCAGTCCAGGCAAATAGGTGACAATAGCCAAAAGTCACAATAATGAGCATCGCTCCTTCTAGCCATGTGACGATAGGGTCACCAGGGCTTAACCGATAAGTGATTCTTTCTTAAGTTTGTTTAGGATAGGTGCAAGGTGATTAGTCACCAACATAACCTTCCTCATGACTCTAGAGTCGAAACTATGGACAACGTCCCTTAGCCATGTGACAAACGGTCACCGGGGTCATATACCTTGGCTATAGTCATCTGGTCGTAGACCAGGCAAGCGCTTATAAGTTCTTCGACTTTAGGGTCGGTCTAGCATTAATGCCATAGAGCCATTCAATGCATGATTCTCGACTTTAGAGTCGGTCCCTGACTAGTCAGTGTCTTTCACCAGTAAGACATGCCACCAATCACATATCACATATTCCATATCCATAAACGAGGTATTTAGCATGCTTACTAAACAGGTATTAGTACCATTAGGGCCATGCATCAACACAGAGACTCAAGCTCTGAACGATATCATACTCAATATATAAGGCATGTCCCAATCACATGTTTCTCACGCATCACATGCAATAAATCCAGAAATCTAACATGCACCAATAACAGCCATGCGTGTCACGTTTAATAATCAACCAGCATGCGTCATGAATAGCCATGCATGTCATACATAATAATCAACCGACATGCTTCAATAATAACCATGCATGTCATACTCATTAATCAACCAACATGCATCATAATAACCACGCATGTCATACATAACAATCAACCGACATGCATCAATAATAACCATGCATGTCTCATACATAATAGCCAACCGGCATGCATCAATAATAACCATGCATGCCTCATACATAATAATCAACCGACATGCATCAATGATAACCATGCATGTCTCATATACACAGGGTGCAGTTTTCTTACTTCAGATTCGAGCTAGAACCAATATAAGAACGACCCTTGAGAACGATCAACCTTTAAGCCCTTAGCGGTCACCTAATCA
The DNA here is from genome assembly GCF_963169125.1 of Humulus lupulus. NCBI lineage: Eukaryota > Viridiplantae > Streptophyta > Magnoliopsida > Rosales > Cannabaceae > Humulus > Humulus lupulus. The sequence goes on along the minus strand of NC_084796.1, from coordinate 12,869,733 downwards.
TAACCAAATATGGAACACCATCAATAACATGATAATCAAAGGTTCCACACCAATATCTAGCCCCCAAGAGATCAATCCAAACTAATCCAAGTAGTAGGGACACTCCCAAGGCCCATAACTAAGTTCCCGGGGTCAAAACGAGCAAACGGGGTGAAAACAGGGCAAGGGCTGCGGCCCTAGCACCTTGGGCCGCGGCCCCCAGGGTTCTCTGAGGCTAGGGCCGCGGCGCCCTCCATCAAGGGCCGCGGCGCCCAGCAAGGGTCACTTCCAGACACCTGCTTCTTCGAACTAGGGCCGCGGCGCACAAGAACAGGGCTGCGGCCCCAAACCCTGGGCCATTCCCAAACGCGTTTAAAACACTCCAAATCTTCCAAAAACATTCCCAAACATTCCCCAATCATCAAATCAAAGTTCCCAAACTCCCCAATGGTCCAAAACCACCAAAACCCAAGGCTCAAACCAACCAAAAACTCAACAATTAACAAAGTCCAATTCTAAGCTTTAAAACTTTAAAAACTTAAAACTTCAAACTTAGATTACCTTCGATTGGGTTGTTTCTCATCAAATCCTTCGGTTAAGAAGCTTCTAATCTTTCCTAGGATCGCTATGCCTCGACCCTCGCTTGATTCCGACTCCCAGAACTCAAGATTTCCTCAAAAAGGCTCAAACGGTAAAACGGTCTATTTTGAGAGAGAACGAGAGGTTTCTAACATACGTTCTTATCTGGGAAGCTACTTCAAGCTTAAGTAACCTCAAATAAAACCTAGTGCTCGGGGTCCCGAAAACACCCCCGGGGACACTATAGTCAAAACTTCTAGAATTTCACCCTGATCTCAAATATTCCCAATCTATCACCAAATAAACATTTCTATTACCCCAAAATTGACCCCGTTATGACAAAACCGCTAATCCATTATATATGACCGTCTCATGTCGAATAGCTCGAATATATCTCCATAATAATTAAATCTCATTCACAAATTACAATATGCACCCAATTTACAAATATGCCCTCAACAGGCCAAATTACCAAAATGCCCTTATAATAATAAATACACCCATATGCATGCATTCACCATCATATAATAATATAATTCACGTAAACATGCATATAATCATTATATATCATATTAAATCAATTATGGCCCTCCCGGCCTCCTAATCAAGGTCCTAAACCTTATTAGGAAATTTGGGGCATTACTAGTTAACTACAACCATAAATAAACAAAGATAAATTCCATAAACTTAAGTACATAACTAGTTAACTACAAAACCAAAATAAAGTCCATAAGTCATCTACAACCATAAACATTAAATTAGGTCCATAAAAATTCAAAAAACATGAAAAGTCCATGCCCTTTCCTTCATTCCTTTCAAAATTCAAATAAAAAAAATTATTAAAGAAAAGAAATCAATGATAATAAATAACAACATACTAAGGCAGGTAGGCACGAATAAATTCTTACAAGCAATTCTTTTAATTTGTAGATTGTTGTGCAACAGATGAGGCTGAAGACTGAAAATTGACAGAAGATGAAGCTGGCCCAGGCCCAACACTTGTAGGATCATTGGTCATCTCTACAAATATTATTAATATAAAAGATAAATATTAGATTATAAAAAAACATTCACACACTTAAAATAAATATTTATAAGTTATTAGTTTAGTTGCAAGTTAGACCACGAAAATCCAAATAAAATGTAATAAACTACCTGACTCAAGATACTCTGATGTTTGAAGTGCTTCTTCTTCATCCATATAGTCTCGAACAATGATGGGTTGATGTGATCCGCTCCACCAGTTATTGAGACAAATTAATGCTTCGACCATCCTTGGGCTTAGTGAGCTTCTAAAAGGATCTAAAATTCGACCTCCTATAGAAAATGCCGCCTCAGAAGCAACGGTGGTAACTGGTATAGCAAACACATCACGAGCCATGAGTGACAAGATCTTGTACTTGCACCCACTACTAGGCCACCATCCCAAAACATTAAAATTCTCATTTGGTCGCTCAGGTTCCTCTTCCAAATATTTATCGACCTCATTTTTTGTCATTCCATCATCCTTCTCCAATCTCCGTGCCACAAACTCATCATGCAAATTTCGTGACTTCTTGTTGGCACTAGGTCGACCACTAACAGGCATGACGAACGTGGATGAAGCACTAACAATAGAGGTTGATTGTAGCTGAGTCATAGATGTCGATGGATGAAGACTTGATGTTGTCTCATTATATTGATCAAACATTGCCCGCATTGTCTTCTCTACCTTTTTCACCATCTCTTTGCACGTCATCCCATCATAAGTAGCACTAAAGCAATGACTGAGATAGTCAAGCTTGTATCTTGGGTCAAGGACCAAGGCAATTAGAAGTGCCTCATTGCAATTATCAAGTTTTCCCCAATACTTGTCATACTTTAGTTTCATGCTCATTGCCATTGTTCTCAATAACTCATTCTCATCATCGTCAGCTACTAAGTCATACAGCTCCTGTTGCATATTGGAGATCTCAATGAAGTACTTATTAGCAGTAACATAAGTAGACCCACTAAACTTTAATGTTATTTCGTAAAAAGTCTCCAAAAACTTCAAAAACACTGAAGCATTTTCCCAATCATCAACAGTGGGGGGCCCCTCCTTTGATTTTCCATCCTTGTCAACCTCATCAAAATATTTCATATAATTAGCATCTCTTTTCATCCTGTCAAATACCTTCCGAAATTTTATTGCACAATTGAGCATTAGATATGTGGAGTTCCATCTTGTTGGGACATTTAAACACAGAAGCCCTTTACATTCAATCATTTCCTGCATGACACGCTCCTTACAAAAATTTAGCCTAGCAGGAGAAAACCTAACGAACCTCACAACATTTCTAATTGCTGCAATTGGCCCATGTTTTTCCTTCAACCCTTTAGTGACAATTAGGTTCACTATATGAGCGCAACACCTCATATTTAAAAACTTTCCATCCAAAATTAGGCCCCTCTCTTTCTCCTTGAATTGTTGCCTCAAGTATCTAATGACAACATCATTAGACGAAGCATTGTCTACCGTAATGGTAAACAACTTAGAGATGCCCCAATCTAAAAGACACAAGTCGATCTCATGGCCAATGGTTTCCCCTTTATGATCTACCACTTGGCAAAAATTGATAATTCTTTTCTGATACTCCCAAGAATTATCAATCCAATGAGCAGTGATGACCATGTAATTCAAATTTTGAATGGAAGTTCAAGTATCAGTAGTAATCGATATCCTCTCACGGCTCAAAATATTTTTCAATGTTGCCTTCTCCTCCTTATATAACTTCAATACATCTCTAGCAACAGTCATTCGAGAAGGGATCTCAAACCTAGGTTGGAGTGTTTTGACAAATCTTTTGAACCCTTCACCCTCGACATGTCTAAATGGCAACTCATCCAACACAATATATTGTGTGAGGGCTACCCTACAAGCTTCTTTGTTATAAGCTACCGCTACTAAGCTTGTCTCCCCCTCTTTCCCTCCCTTTACATGCTGAAAGCTTAAAGTCTTTTGTCTCTGCTCATCAATCTTATACGGACTTAGCTCGCATACTTTCTTAAAATGGTTCCACAAATGACTAGTCCCATATTTTCTGCTGTCACACAAGAAGTCAGACCCACAATAATTACATATACACTTGGGGGGAGGAGACTCTTCGTTAGGATCTGTCGAGGGTGGAGGAGGATCTTCCTTAGTAAAATGATCCCAAACAGATGACCATTTTCCCTTTGTTTTCCCGGTACTACTAGCACTAGGGATGGGAGGTCTAACCCTCTTTATAGCCCTAGTTTTTCCACCATTTTCAGTAGGAGGAGTATGATTTTCAGTTTGAGTGAGAGGTGGTTGATCTTGATCATCTATCGGGGGAAAAGTTTCATCTACCTCATCAATATCCATTACCTAATACGACATATTTAAAAAAAAAAACTAATCAAAATACCACACTACATACCCCTAACTTTTTCTTTCTTTTAATAATATCAATCAAGCCATTTTCGTGCCCCAAACCACTTACTCATCATCAAACAATAGTTATAATAATAAAGTCACAGTGATCCAAATAACAAACAACTTATATTTGGCCAATGTTCTCTCCACAAATATTCATTAAACAAAATTGAACCAATATGATACAAATGAATGATGGGAAGGCATTTCAATTAGTTAGCTATAATATAATATGAGTCTCACTCAAACATATAAAATAAAAACATAGGCAGCAAAAAACAAGAGAAAACTTAACAAAAGAAAAACAGAGAAAGCAACGGTTCAGACAAAGAAAACAAACAAAGTAAATCCAAAATCAAATTCTCTATGCCTATTACAAATACCATATAATTAATAAACTTTATATAAAGAAGAACAAGAAGAAAGTTAAAAATAAAGAACTCACCGTGACTGTGTAACAAACACAGGGAAGGCTCTGATTTTACAATCACAAGGGATTTAAACAAGCTTGTCTACAACAAACACAATACACAATATATATATGACTTTGTCATAAATTTTAATCCTCTTAAACATTTTATGAATATATATTATATATATATTAAGATTAATGTTTCTGAATATATATATCTATTAATGTTTCTGTTTATATATGATTTGATCTAAATATATATATCTATTAATGTATATATATATTATATCTATTAATATATATAATCTTAAACTTAACTTAACAGAAACAAGAAAGAAGAACATAACTTACCCACGGAGGTGGAGCCGCGGAGGGAAGCGATCTGTGGTAGAGGTGGTGGCTAGCCTGGCCTGGCAACGGCGAGGCGTGTCGCATGAGTGATGGAGAGGGAGGGAGGGGATCTGGTCTGGTCTGGTGGTGGCTGGCCGTGCGGGTGGTGGCTAGGCTCTGTTGAAGGAGGCTCTCGATCCGGTCAGCACCGTGCATGAGTAAGGCTAAGGGGCTGGTCGGCGCCATGCGTGAGTAAGGCTAAGGGGCTGGGCAGTTGGCGGAACTGAACTGAAAGCTTGAAAGAGAAGAAGGCGTCGTGCGTGAGTAAGGCTAGGGTTATCTGACTGAGTCTGAGAGATGAGAGAGAGACTTATTCAGAGCATATTTGGGGGGTTTTTTTTTTAAATTTAGTTCGGGTTTCGGGTTAAACCCGAACCCGATTGTGGCAAATTGTTAAACTCGAACCCAACCCGATATGTTTCGGGTTCGGGTCGGGTTAAGTCCGAAATTGATGGGTTTTTTGAAAAACCGGGTTCTCGGGGTTCGGGTCGGGCGAGTTTTCGAGTTTTGCGGGTCCCGTGTGCACCCCTAGTTGCTGGCTTTGGCTGGCCTTGGAGGAAGCTGGGAAGAGGCGTGGGCCGAATGGCAGGTGAAGGGGGAGGCCCAAAGGCTGGGAGGGGCATGTGGGCTTGGTTTTCAGCATTGCCAAATTTTCCAATCTTTCCTGAAAATGCCACACTTTTTCTTCATTTTTCTTTCTTTTCAAGAGTAAAAATGCAACAAATTCTCTACAAAATAAACATAAATTAAATCATAGTTAAATATTTTCAATTATAAAATAAATCAAGTTAATTCTTTGAAAATATTAATTATAACTTAATTTATATTTAACATTTAAGTTCAATAATACAACATTTTTTAGCTCAAATTAAACAACAATAATTCAAATAATTAACTATAACATTTTACAACAAAATAATTATAAAAACACACAAAAATATAGAAAATCAAAATAAACCCAATAAATTCAAAATTACTTAAAAACTTAATAAATCAATTAAAAACTCAAGAACTAAGCAACACTTAGCATACAAAATGTGGTTAAATAATTCTATTTTGTAGAGTTACCACATTGCATGCAATCATACCACATTTTACTACTCTTTTCATGGTGGAAAAACCTATATGTGATAGTCTAAGATGATACAAAATAAAGAATCATACTCAACTATATAGGCGGAATTAGCATTTTTATTGATAACGTTGAAAGTTACATCATTGGTGCACAACTTAATCATACCCTCACAAGAGTACCTCTTTCCCAAAAATACATTTGATTTGGTAAGTATAAGTTTACCAGACTCAGCGGCTTTAATGACGGGTTTGCCAACAAATCACCACTTACCAAGTTTCTACTCATTTCGGGAACATAAAGTACATTCGCTAATGTAACTTTCTTGCCTGAGGTGAAAAGGACTTCAATGGTACCTTTGCCATGTACCTTGGATTTGCCCTCATTGCCCATTTGAATCTCATGGTTGCCCTTTGACTTTTCAAAGGACTTGAACAATGATTGTCATAGGTGACATGGATGGTGGCACATGTATCATACCACCACCCTTTCACCTTGCCTTGGATCGCATTCACCTCACTAAAGGTAGCAACTGTTATATTATTTTATAATATAATGTAATATTATATTATAATATAATGTTTTAGATTAAATAAATGTGACAAAGAATGTCACATATTGTAACATATAATAGAGAGTTACAATATTTAGATATATGAGATATATCCAAATAATGTAACATATTTGGTGTTATAAATTTGTAACTTCCAAATATTACCCTTTATTGTGTAAATTTATTGTTACACAATATTGAGATGAATTTCATAAAGCCATATGTGATATGGTTGTTAGAGATATGATTTTAACCCGAATAATGTGTTTTGGGAGTTACAAAATCATTTGGGAGGGTTTGGAACCGTTTGGAAAAATAGCACATTTTTTAGTGCTGAAATGGTCGGTGGCCGTGGCCACTGAATGTTGGTGGCCACGGCCTGTGGGACAGAGGCTAGTGGCTGTGGCCACTAATGTCTCTGGCCGCGGTCACAGGCTAAAAACTGACCATTTTTTCAATCTTTGTTGAACGGCTCAAAAAATCCAAATAACTCCCAAATCTCATTTTTAATTCCATATTAATCCAATTAAACATTGGTAACAGCCATAGGGTTGGTGGAATTTGAAATTCAAAGGGTGTCTCTAAACTCTATAAATAGGAGCCTATAGCTCACTTGTAAGACACAACATTTCTATCCATTAGAGCACTTGGCTAGAAATACCTTGAGGCTTGATAATTCCATAAAGCATTTCCTATAATCTGTGAGAGATCCCTTAGTGCTTGAGTTAGGGGGAAATAAGATTTTGGACAAAGGTTTCAAACCTTGTTCAAGTTGGTCCCCAACACTCTTCACTTTGGTAGTGTGAGTGAGAGTTGTTTATCTTTTGTTTCTTATTCCTTTCTTTCATTCTATTGCTTTTCATCTTTATACTGTTCTTCTCTATTTGCTTGTATTTCTTGTTCAAGAGTTGTAATCTTTTCTTTTCTTTTCTTTTGTTTCAAACACTTTACTTTATCTGTAACATTTTTCTTAGAGTTGTACTTTACTACTCTTCTTCTTCATCATCTTCTTCATTTTCTTAGTTTTTTGTAATTTTCAGTTATAGAGTTGTAACTCATTTTAATCAATCATTATTTATTTGTAATATATTGCATAGAGTTGTAATTTATTATTATTTCCATTGAGGCAAAATATATATTTTCCTAACATTTAAAAGCTTAACCCTTGTTTGTTTCAATGGAAGGTGAGACCATTAACATCATGAACCAAGACCTAGTGAGGTTGGATAGGTTTGATGGATCCAATTTCACTAGGTGGCAAGACAAGGTGAAATTCCTTTTGACAACACTCAAGATAGCCTACATTCTTGAGTCATCCTTGGCACCTCTAGCCGAGCCATCCGACAAAGACACTCCCGAGGAGGTGGAGAAAAGAAGGAAGAGGGAGGAGGACAATCTCCTTTGTAGGGGTCATATCCTCAACGCCCTATCCGATAGGCTCTATGACCTCTACACCGAGACCAAATCGACGAAGGAGATATGGGATGCACTTGAGAAAACGTTTAAGGCGAAAAAGGAAGGTACCAAAATGTTTTTGATATCTCAATACTTCGATTTCAAATTTTTTGGTGATAAACCTATTCTTCCTCAAATTTATGAATTGCAAATAATTGTTAACAAATTGAAAGTGTTAAAGATTGAGCTTCCCGAGGCCTTTCAAGTTGGTGCTATAGTGGCTAAATTACCACCAACTTGGAAGAGCTATAGGAAAAGAATCATTCATAAAAATGAGGATTATTCTTTGGAGGAAATCCAAAAACATATTCGAATCGAGGAGGAATCGATATGTAGAGATAAACTTGTGGAGGGGTATAATGAAGAGACTTCCAAAGAAAATGTGGTGTCACCACCAAAACATCCCAAAAACAAAGGGAAAAAGGGTAACGAGAAACCCTTGGGTCCAAGAACCAACCCAAACAAGTTTAAGGACGAGAAAGGTCCTTGCTTTGTGTGTGGGAAAAAGGGTCACTATGCTAGAGAGTGTAGGCATAGAAAATACCAACAAGGACCTAAGGTGAACGCAACTCAAGAGGAAAACATAGTTGCTACCCTTAGTGAGGTGAATGCGGTCCAAGGCAAGGTGAAAGGGTGGTGGTATGATACATGTGCCACCATCCATGTCACCAATGACAAATCATTGTTCAAGACCTTTGAAGAGTCAAAGGGCAACCATGAGATACAAATGGGCAATGAGGGCAAATCCAAGGTACTTGGCAAATGTACTATTGAAGTCTACTTCACCTCCGGCAAGAAAGTTACAATAGTGAATGTACTTTATGTTCCCGAAATGAGTAGAAACTTGGTAAGTGGTGATTTTCTTGGCAAGCTCGACATTAAAGCCGTTTTTGAGTCCGGTAAACTTATACTTACCAAATCAAATTTATTCTTGGGAAAAGGGTACTCTTGTGAGGGAATGGTTAAATTGTGCACCAATGATGTAACTTTCAATGTTATCAATAAAAATGTTAATTCCGCCTATATTATTGAGTATGATTCTTTATTTTTGTGGCATCTTAGACTATCGCATATAGGCATTTCTACCATGAAAAGAGTAGTAAAATGTGGTATGATTGCATGCAATATTAAAAACTATGGTAAATGTGAAACATGTGTTAAAGTGAAGATAATTAAGAAACCATTTCCTAGTGTAGAAAGATCATCTAATTTGCTAAGATTTAATCCATAGTGATCTTTGTGAATTAAATGGTGTTTTAACTAGAGATGGTGAAATGTATTTTCTTACTTTTATAGATGATTTAAGTAGATATACCTATGTGTTTCTTTTAAAGCATAAAGATGAAACTTTTGATGCTTTTAAATTGTATAAATTAGAAGTTGAAAATCAACTAAATAAAAAGATTAAGGTGCTAAGAAGTGATAGAGGAGGAGAGTACTTCTCTAAAGAATTCAATACGTTTTGTGAAGAAAATGGTATAATTCATGAGTGCACTGCACCTTATACACCACAACACAATGGTGTTGCCGAAAGGAAAAATAGGACTTATCTAGAGATGATAAATTCTATGTTGGTGTTTTCTAAGTTGAACTTCAACTTATGGGGTGAAGCGCTTTTAACCGCTTGTCACATTCTTAATCGAATACCGATGAAGAAAAATGAGATATCTCCATATGAGTTATGGAAAGGAAGAAAACCCAACATAGAGTACTTCAAAAGTGTGGGGGTGTCTTGCATATTGCAAGAAAAACGAACCTAATAGAACAAAGTTAGGTTCAAGAGCCATAAAGTGTGCTTTTGTTGGTTATGTCAACAATTGTAAAGCTTATAGGCTATTAGACTTAGAGTCTAATGTTGTGATTGAATCTAAAGAAGTTGAATTTTTTGAGAATATGTTATCTGACAACAATTCTCAAGCTTCAACATCTCTAAAGGAGAATTTGTTATATGAGAACAATTCTCAAGCTTCTACATCCAAAGTTGATTCTCAAGAGGAGAATTCTCAAAAGGATGTAAAGCAGCCCTTTGAACCTAGAAGAAGTCAAAGGCTTAAAAATCATAAAATTCTAGTAGTGGATGAGATAGATTCTCAACGAATTTCATTCTACATGGTAGAAGGAAATAGAGAGGAAGTCATTAAGAAAATTCATATTGTACTTCTCGTTGAGGATGATCCTAAGACTTGTAGAGAAGCTATGCAATCGAGAGATAGTGCATTTTGGAAAGAAGCCATCAATGATGAGATGGATTACATTCTTTCCAATAACACTTGGGAATTGGTAGACCTCCCACTGGGGTCTAAGCCAATTGGGTGTAAGTGGGTATTTAGGAGAAAATACCACACTGACGGCACTATTCAAACCTTTAAAGCTAGATTAGTAGCTAAAGGGTTTAGGCAAAAAGAGGGTATCGATTATTTCGATACCTATGCGTCTGTTGCAAGAACAACTTCTATAAGAATTTTGTTCGCTTTATCTTCTATACACAACTTGTATGTTCATCAAATGGATGCCAAAACGACATTCCTTAATGGTGACCTCAATGAGGAGGTCTACATGGAACAACCCAAAGGGTTTGTCCTACCAAAATATGAACATAAAGTTTGTAGACTTGTAAAATCCTTATATGGATTGAAACAAGCTCCTAAGCAATGGCATGAGAAATTTGATCAAGTCATCATGTCTAATGGGTTTAGACATAACAATGGAGACAAGTGTTTGTATTCCAAAACTTGTAAGGGATATGTGATCATTGTTTGCTTATATGTGGATGGCATGCTTATTCTAAGTAATAGCATGAAAGGGATAGAAGAAACGAAGAGGTTTCTATCATCAACCTTCAAGATGAAAGATCTTGGAGAAGTTGATACCATACTCGGTATCAAAGTAAAGAAACATAGTTGGGGTTTTGCGTTAGGGCAAGCCCACTATGTTGAGAAAGTATTGAACAAATTTAACCATCTCAAGGTTAAAGATGCCAATACTCCATTTGATCATAGTGTAAAACTAGAGAAGAATGAAGGAAGAGTGGTGGCTCAATTGGAGTATGCTAGTGGTATAGGGAGTCTAATGTACGTTGCCCAGTGTACTAGACCCGATATAGCATTTGCGGTAAGTAAACTTAGTAGGTTTACAAGTAATCCAAGTGTGGATCACTGGAAGGCAATTGGAAGAGTCCTAGGTTATCTCAAGAAAACCAAAGGACTAAGCCTTCACTACTCCAAATTTCCTTCGATATTAGAAGGATATACAGATGCAAGTTGGATATCCAATCTTGGGGACAACTTGTCCACAACTGGTTAGGTATTTACACTTGGTGGAGGTGCAATTTCTTGGGGTTCCAAGAAACAAACCTGTATATCTCATTCCACTATGGAAGCAGAGTTCATAGCTATAGCTGCTACCGACAAAGAGGTCGAATGGTTAAGGGATCTGTTGATAGAGATTCCCATAATCAAAGAGAATGTATCTACTATATCGATACATTGTGATAGCCAAGCGACATTGGCTAGAGCATACAACAGAGTGTATAATGGGAAGTCTAGACACATTAGTCTAAGACATGGATATGTAAGAGAATTGATTCAAAGAGGAGTCATCTCAATATCCTATGTGAGAACAAGTGAAAATCTGGCGGATCCTTTCACTAAGCCACTAACGAGGGATTTAGTACCCGCATCATCTCGAGGGATGGGACTTAAACTCTCTAAAGAGATTCACGATTGATGGTAACCTATCTTAACACTAGTTATTCAACTAGTGTTAGGTTCAATAGGTAATAACAAGTCAATCAAGTGAATATTAGTTGTACTCAAAACAAGCCCCATCTGAGATATTGAGTACTTGTATGTTACCAAGTGGAGGGTTAAAGCCGAAAGGTTTTTTAATAGAATTCAATCTTGTAAAGACAAGTATTTTTGGTAACAAAATACTGTAAGAATTCTACCTTTATAGACCTAGGGGTGGTGCCGCCTCTCATGAGAATTGGGAGTATTCTCAAGAACGTCCATGAATGGAAAGTGCACATGGCCATTAATGGTGCAAAGCGAGACATAGAGGTCTCAAGTGAACATCGCAAATGTGTGTGTGTTATCACCGATTTGTTATCATTAAAAGATGGTTCAATGCCTAGTGCAACCAAATTTTCGACAAATTTTGTGATAATTACACTATAGTAAAGTTCAAGTTGAAAAATACTTTGCTTTATACACTAATGCAATGACTCCTATAAGAGAGAGTTCTTATTTAATCAAGTAGGGGATATGTTATATTTTAAAATATAATGATTGATTAAATAAGTGTTACAATAGATAACTATTTAATCTAGTGGGGGAATGTTATATTATTTTATAATATAATGTAATATTATATTATATTATAATACAATGTTTTAGATTAAATAAATGTGACAAAGAGTGTCACATATTGTAACATATAATAGAGAGTTACAATATTTAGATATATGAGATATATCCAAATAATGTAACATATTTGTAACTTCCAAATATTACCCTTTATTGTGTAAATTTGTTGTTACACAATATTGAGATGAATTTCATAAAGCCATATGTGATATGAATTGTAGCCTAGTAAATATTCTTATAAAGATACTGAAGAAATATCAAGATATGTTTCAGGACAGTATAAAGAAAAAAGTATTACTAGTATTGATGCCGAAATAATGGCAATCGAATATTCTTTAGATGCTTTCAATCTTTATTTAATTAATAAAAAAGAATTTACTATTAGAACAGATTGTCAAGCAATAGTAAGCTTCTATGAAAAAATGAGACAAAATAATAAAAAACTAATGACTAATAGATGGACAAAATTCATTAATAATTTTATTATTAAAGGATATAATCCTACTATTGAGCATATTAAAGGAAAAGATAACTATTATGCTGATGTATTATCTCGATTAATTTATAATACAGATGGACCGACAACCATTTCGTCCAAGAATGTATAGGCCTGGAATACACCCCAGAGCCCAAATGGCAAACAAGCAAGCAGTAGACAAGATAATATATGATCAGCCAATGGAAAAAGGTGAGGCAATATCCTTCGGAGAGTTAGTATTACATTGTTATGGCAATAGTGAAACTAAATATATCCCTCACAAGGCCATTAGTAAAGAACAACAATGTTTATTAGATAATCTACACCATGCCTATCTATTTAATAATCCTAGATATTTCCAGGCAGTACTAAAATGCCTAGTAGAATATTTCCAAAGTAAGAAATTTTTTTATTATTATTTAGTATTTCGAGGGAAAAAACCAGGATTATATAAGTCTTGGCAATCAGTAGCCGAAACAGTAGACAAATTTAATAATGCCCTTTGGAAAGGGCAAGTAAATTATGAAGAAGCCACTAAAGCTGCTATTATGTATTAGGGTCTCAATTATTATGACGAGACAAAAGATAAGAGGAAAGAAAAAGTAACTGAGTTAAATTGCTCCAATTGTATTTATTATAATAAAACAATAATAGAGAAAGAACTAGTAAATAAAAAATTAAAGGAAGAAAATGAAAACTGCTGGGACCAAATTACTAGTCTCAAGCTTCAAGTGGATGCCTTCCGACAACAGCTTCAGCAACAGAGCACTCCATCCACCGCCAATCAAGTAACCATGTCCACTAAAGACATACAACTTCTTGTCAATAAAGCTGTCGAAGAAAAAATGGAGGAATGGAACAGTCAATTTGATGGGACCTATGATGAAGACTCCATTGACCGCCTTGGACTTGAAGACCCTACTATGGGAAGCACTACAATTTAAAAGTCTGATTTAAAGATAAGATGCTCTTTTCAGAAAGACCAAAGGTAGCCGCCCATGTGCTACGCATCTTAACTTTTCAGAAAAAACAAAATCCCATTAATACTTAACATTATTATCTTATCCTCATTTTAATAAAATAATAGAGGATACTTTTTTATTTCGGTATAAATAAGCTAAGGAGTCTGGCTTGTAGACTCACTTCTTTCTTTTTAAATCTTATTCTCTAAACTCAGAGAAACCTCTAAGTCTTGAAAACCATCAAACTTAGCCTTCTCTTTTATTGTATAATATTTTATAAGTTTATTAACAAAATGGGTTACCATTGCTAAAAACACCTTGCGATAGTAGAAGGGGAAGGTGAATCTTTTTCAGAAATTTCAAGTTTTCTCAAAGATCTTCTATCAGGTATTTAAATTATTTCAAAAGGATAAAAGCATTGGTTATTGCATATAATAGGATCTAGGCATTGCTTCATTAAACTTGTTTATGCCATTGATAGGCTTGTTAAAAGTTGTGTTGAAGTTCACCCTAGATATGAATATGCATAGATACGTCACCTTTTATATGAGAAAATAATAAATTTACATGGTAAGAAGATTTTTCAGGAGAATTGCAGTTTCAGTAAAAAATTTCCATCCACCCTCTACTATCATATGAATATAAAGTTTATTCTCAAAACCCAAGCCTTTTTCATATCTATAAGAACAACTATTTTTATAATCAATTATAAACTATATATAAGAAGTTATTATAAACTAAAAATACCAGGAATCTATGAACGTACCTAGAGACATAGAAAAATATACAAATAAACTCTGTCAACTCAGTATAGATAGTGATAATATAGATATATTAATAAATGAACTAAAAGAAAGCTTAGATAATCAGTTTGATAATTTATCACAAAATATAGTAAACGCTTTTGACGAACATCATATCTAATTATTAAACGAAGAATATAATATTAGCTATAAATTTATATCTGGTCAAATAACTTTATTAGAAAGTATTAAAAGTGACATTTTCAAAAGTAAAAATCAGACAGTCATAAATATTACTGATTATTAGCATACATCTGATATATATAACGTATTCAACTACTAACACTATAACATAAATAGCCTACTATAATTGACTTATCTAACTATATAATATATATTATTATATACATATTTCAGTTATACGTACTAAACTACTAACAATATAACATAAATAGCCTACTATAATTGACTTATCTAACTATATAATATATATTATTATATACATATTTCACTTATACGTATTAAACTACTAACAATATAACATAAATAGCCTACTATAATTGACTTATCTAACTATATAATATATATTATTATATACATATTTCACTTATACGTATTAATCTTCTAACACTATAACATAACATTTATTACCAGTCTACTATATTTGACATATCTAATTATATAATATATACTATTATATACATATATGTATTAATCTTCTAACATTATAACATAACATTTATTATAGATCTACTATATTTGACATTTCTAACTATATAATTATATATATATACTTCACTGCTATATATATAGAATACTCTGAAATCATCTTTCATTTATATATTAAAGTGGTACCAGAATTGAGTATGATTCTTTATTTTTGTGGCATCTTAGACTATCGCATATAGGCTTTTCTACCATGAAAAGAGTAGTAAAATGTGGTATATGGTAAATGTGAAACATGTGTTAAAGTGAAGATAATTAAGAAACCATTTCCTAGTGTAGAAAGATCATCTAATTTGCTAAGATTTAATCCATAGTGATCTTTGTGAATTAAATGGTGTTTTAACTAGAGATGGTGAAATGTATTTTCTTACTTTTATAGATGATTTTAGTAGATATACCTATGTGTTTCTTTTAAAGCATAAAGATGAAACTTTTGATGCTTTTAAATTGTATAAATTAGAAGTTGAAAATCAACTAAATAAAAAGATTAAGGTGCTAAGAAGTGATAGAGGAGGAGAGTACTTCTCTAAAGAATTCAATACGTTTTGTGAAGAAAATGGTATAATTCATGAGTGCACTGCACCTTATACACCACAACACAATGGTGTTGCCGAAAGGAAAAATAGGACTTATCTAGAGATGATAAATTCTATGTTGGTGTTTTCTAAGTTGAACTTCAACTTATGGGGTGAAGCGCTTTTAACCGCTTGTCACATTCTTAATCGAATACCGATGAAGAAAAATGAGATATCTCCATATGAGTTATGGAAAGGAAGAAAACCCAACATAGAGTACTTCAAAAGTGTGGGGGTGTCTTGCATATTGCAAGAAAAACGAACCTAATAGAACAAAGTTAGGTTCAAGAGCCATAAAGTGTGCTTTTGTTGGTTATGTCAACAATTGTAAAGCTTATAGGCTATTAGACTTAGAGTCTAATGTTGTGATTGAATCTAAAGAAGTTGAATTTTTTGAGAATATGTTATCTGACAACAATTCTCAAGCTTCAACATCTCTAAAGGAGAATTTGTTATATGAGAACAATTCTCAAGCTTCTACATCCAAAGTTGATTCTCAAGAGGAGAATTCTCAAAAGGATGTAAAGCAGCCCTTTGAACCTAGAAGAAGTCAAAGGCTTAAAAATCATAAAATTCTAGTAGTGGATGAGATAGATTCTCAACGAATTTCATTCTACATGGTAGAAGGAAATAGAGAGGAAGTCATTAAGAAAATTCATATTGTACTTCTCGTTGAGGATGATCCTAAGACTTGTAGAGAAGCTATGCAATCGAGAGATAGTGCATTTTGGAAAGAAGCCATCAATGATGAGATGGATTACATTCTTTCCAATAACACTTGGGAATTGGTAGACCTCCCACTGGGGTCTAAGCCAATTGGGTGTAAGTGGGTATTTAGGAGAAAATACCACACTGACGGCACTATTCAAACCTTTAAAGCTAGATTAGTAGCTAAAGGGTTTAGGCAAAAAGAGGGTATCGATTATTTCGATACCTATGCGTCTGTTGCAAGAACAACTTCTATAAGAATTTTGTTCGCTTTATCTTCTATACACAACTTGTATGTTCATCAAATGGATGCCAAAACGACATTCCTTAATGGTGACCTCAATGAGGAGGTCTACATGGAACAACCCAAAGGGTTTGTCCTACCAAAATATGAACATAAAGTTTGTAGACTTGTAAAATCCTTATATGGATTGAAACAAGCTCCTAAGCAATGGCATGAGAAATTTGATCAAGTCATCATGTCTAATGGGTTTAGACATAACAATGGAGACAAGTGTTTGTATTCCAAAACTTGTAAGGGATATGTGATCATTGTTTGCTTATATGTGGATGGCATGCTTATTCTAAGTAATAGCATGAAAGGGATAGAAGAAACGAAGAGGTTTCTATCATCAACCTTCAAGATGAAAGATCTTGGAGAAGTTGATACCATACTCGGTATCAAAGTAAAGAAACATAGTTGGGGTTTTGCGTTAGGGCAAGCCCACTATGTTGAGAAAGTATTGAACAAATTTAACCATCTCAAGGTTAAAGATGCCAATACTCCATTTGATCATAGTGTAAAACTAGAGAAGAATGAAGGAAGAGTGGTGGCTCAATTGGAGTATGCTAGTGGTATAGGGAGTCTAATGTACGTTGCCCAGTGTACTAGACCCGATATAGCATTTGCGGTAAGTAAACTTAGTAGGTTTACAAGTAATCCAAGTGTGGATCACTGGAAGGCAATTGGAAGAGTCCTAGGTTATCTCAAGAAAACCAAAGGACTAAGCCTTCACTACTCCAAATTTCCTTCGATATTAGAAGGATATACAGATGCAAGTTGGATATCCAATCTTGGGGACAACTTGTCCACAACTGGTTAGGTATTTACACTTGGTGGAGGTGCAATTTCTTGGGGTTCCAAGAAACAAACCTGTATATCTCATTCCACTATGGAAGCAGAGTTCATAGCTATAGCTGCTACCGACAAAGAGGTCGAATGGTTAAGGGATCTGTTGATAGAGATTCCCATAATCAAAGAGAATGTATCTACTATATCGATACATTGTGATAGCCAAGCGACATTGGCTAGAGCATACAACAGAGTGTATAATGGGAAGTCTAGACACATTAGTCTAAGACATGGATATGTAAGAGAATTGATTCAAAGAGGAGTCATCTCAATATCCTATGTGAGAACAAGTGAAAATCTGGCGGATCCTTTCACTAAGCCACTAACGAGGGATTTAGTACCCGCATCATCTCGAGGGATGGGACTTAAACTCTCTAAAGAGATTCACGATTGATGGTAACCTATCTTAACACTAGTTATTCAACTAGTGTTAGGTTCAATAGGTAATAACAAGTCAATCAAGTGAATATTAGTTGTACTCAAAACAAGCCCCATCTGAGATATTGAGTACTTGTATGTTACCAAGTGGAGGGTTAAAGCCGAAAGGTTTTTTAATAGAATTCAATCTTGTAAAGACAAGTATTTTTGGTAACAAAATACTGTAAGAATTCTACCTTTATAGACCTAGGGGTGGTGCCGCCTCTCATGAGAATTGGGAGTATTCTCAAGAACGTCCATGAATGGAAAGTGCACATGGCCATTAATGGTGCAAAGCGAGACATAGAGGTCTCAAGTGAACATCGCAAATGTGTGTGTGTTATCACCGATTTGTTATCATTAAAAGATGGTTCAATGCCTAGTGCAACCAAATTTTCGACAAATTTTGTGATAATTACACTATAGTAAAGTTCAAGTTGAAAAATACTTTGCTTTATACACTAATGCAATGACTCCTATAAGAGAGAGTTCTTATTTAATCAAGTAGGGGATATGTTATATTTTAAAATATAATGATTGATTAAATAAGTGTTACAATAGATAACTATTTAATCTAGTGGGGGAATGTTATATTATTTTATAATATAATGTAATATTATATTATATTATAATACAATGTTTTAGATTAAATAAATGTGACAAAGAGTGTCACATATTGTAACATATAATAGAGAGTTACAATATTTAGATATATGAGATATATCCAAATAATGTAACATATTTGTAACTTCCAAATATTACCCTTTATTGTGTAAATTTGTTGTTACACAATATTGAGATGAATTTCATAAAGCCATATGTGATATGAATTGTAGCCTAGTAAATATTCTTATAAAGATACTGAAGAAATATCAAGATATGTTTCAGGACAGTATAAAGAAAAAAGTATTACTAGTATTGATGCCGAAATAATGGCAATCGAATATTCTTTAGATGCTTTCAATCTTTATTTAATTAATAAAAAAGAATTTACTATTAGAACAGATTGTCAAGCAATAGTAAGCTTCTATGAAAAAATGAGACAAAATAATAAAAAACTAATGACTAATAGATGGACAAAATTCATTAATAATTTTATTATTAAAGGATATAATCCTACTATTGAGCATATTAAAGGAAAAGATAACTATTATGCTGATGTATTATCTCGATTAATTTATAATACAGATGGACCGACAACCATTTCGTCCAAGAATGTATAGGCCTGGAATACACCCCAGAGCCCAAATGGCAAACAAGCAAGCAGTAGACAAGATAATATATGATCAGCCAATGGAAAAAGGTGAGGCAATATCCTTCGGAGAGTTAGTATTACATTGTTATGGCAATAGTGAAACTAAATATATCCCTCACAAGGCCATTAGTAAAGAACAACAATGTTTATTAGATAATCTACACCATGCCTATCTATTTAATAATCCTAGATATTTCCAGGCAGTACTAAAATGCCTAGTAGAATATTTCCAAAGTAAGAAATTTTTTTATTATTATTTAGTATTTCGAGGGAAAAAACCAGGATTATATAAGTCTTGGCAATCAGTAGCCGAAACAGTAGACAAATTTAATAATGCCCTTTGGAAAGGGCAAGTAAATTATGAAGAAGCCACTAAAGCTGCTATTATGTATTAGGGTCTCAATTATTATGACGAGACAAAAGATAAGAGGAAAGAAAAAGTAACTGAGTTAAATTGCTCCAATTGTATTTATTATAATAAAACAATAATAGAGAAAGAACTAGTAAATAAAAAATTAAAGGAAGAAAATGAAAACTGCTGGGACCAAATTACTAGTCTCAAGCTTCAAGTGGATGCCTTCCGACAACAGCTTCAGCAACAGAGCACTCCATCCACCGCCAATCAAGTAACCATGTCCACTAAAGACATACAACTTCTTGTCAATAAAGCTGTCGAAGAAAAAATGGAGGAATGGAACAGTCAATTTGATGGGACCTATGATGAAGACTCCATTGACCGCCTTGGACTTGAAGACCCTACTATGGGAAGCACTACAATTTAAAAGTCTGATTTAAAGATAAGATGCTCTTTTCAGAAAGACCAAAGGTAGCCGCCCATGTGCTACGCATCTTAACTTTTCAGAAAAAACAAAATCCCATTAATACTTAACATTATTATCTTATCCTCATTTTAATAAAATAATAGAGGATACTTTTTTATTTCGGTATAAATAAGCTAAGGAGTCTGGCTTGTAGACTCACTTCTTTCTTTTTAAATCTTATTCTCTAAACTCAGAGAAACCTCTAAGTCTTGAAAACCATCAAACTTAGCCTTCTCTTTTATTGTATAATATTTTATAAGTTTATTAACAAAATGGGTTACCATTGCTAAAAACACCTTGCGATAGTAGAAGGGGAAGGTGAATCTTTTTCAGAAATTTCAAGTTTTCTCAAAGATCTTCTATCAGGTATTTAAATTATTTCAAAAGGATAAAAGCATTGGTTATTGCATATAATAGGATCTAGGCATTGCTTCATTAAACTTGTTTATGCCATTGATAGGCTTGTTAAAAGTTGTGTTGAAGTTCACCCTAGATATGAATATGCATAGATACGTCACCTTTTATATGAGAAAATAATAAATTTACATGGTAAGAAGATTTTTCAGGAGAATTGCAGTTTCAGTAAAAAATTTCCATCCACCCTCTACTATCATATGAATATAAAGTTTATTCTCAAAACCCAAGCCTTTTTCATATCTATAAGAACAACTATTTTTATAATCAATTATAAACTATATATAAGAAGTTATTATAAACTAAAAATACCAGGAATCTATGAACGTACCTAGAGACATAGAAAAATATACAAATAAACTCTGTCAACTCAGTATAGATAGTGATAATATAGATATATTAATAAATGAACTAAAAGAAAGCTTAGATAATCAGTTTGATAATTTATCACAAAATATAGTAAACGCTTTTGACGAACATCATATCTAATTATTAAACGAAGAATATAATATTAGCTATAAATTTATATCTGGTCAAATAACTTTATTAGAAAGTATTAAAAGTGACATTTTCAAAAGTAAAAATCAGACAGTCATAAATATTACTGATTATTAGCATACATCTGATATATATAACGTATTCAACTACTAACACTATAACATAAATAGCCTACTATAATTGACTTATCTAACTATATAATATATATTATTATATACATATTTCAGTTATACGTACTAAACTACTAACAATATAACATAAATAGCCTACTATAATTGACTTATCTAACTATATAATATATATTATTATATACATATTTCACTTATACGTATTAAACTACTAACAATATAACATAAATAGCCTACTATAATTGACTTATCTAACTATATAATATATATTATTATATACATATTTCACTTATACGTATTAATCTTCTAACACTATAACATAACATTTATTACCAGTCTACTATATTTGACATATCTAATTATATAATATATACTATTATATACATATATGTATTAATCTTCTAACATTATAACATAACATTTATTATAGATCTACTATATTTGACATTTCTAACTATATAATTATATATATATACTTCACTGCTATATATATAGAATACTCTGAAATCATCTTTCATTTATATATTAAAGTGGTACCAGAATTGAGTATGATTCTTTATTTTTGTGGCATCTTAGACTATCGCATATAGGCTTTTCTACCATGAAAAGAGTAGTAAAATGTGGTATATGGTAAATGTGAAACATGTGTTAAAGTGAAGATAATTAAGAAACCATTTCCTAGTGTAGAAAGATCATCTAATTTGCTAAGATTTAATCCATAGTGATCTTTGTGAATTAAATGGTGTTTTAACTAGAGATGGTGAAATGTATTTTCTTACTTTTATAGATGATTTTAGTAGATATACCTATGTGTTTCTTTTAAAGCATAAAGATGAAACTTTTGATGCTTTTAAATTGTATAAATTAGAAGTTGAAAATCAACTAAATAAAAAGATTAAGGTGCTAAGAAGTGATAGAGGAGGAGAGTACTTCTCTAAAGAATTCAATACGTTTTGTGAAGAAAATGGTATAATTCATGAGTGCACTGCACCTTATACACCACAACACAATGGTGTTGCCGAAAGGAAAAATAGGACTTATCTAGAGATGATAAATTCTATGTTGGTGTTTTCTAAGTTGAACTTCAACTTATGGGGTGAAGCGCTTTTAACCGCTTGTCACATTCTTAATCGAATACCGATGAAGAAAAATGAGATATCTCCATATGAGTTATGGAAAGGAAGAAAACCCAACATAGAGTACTTCAAAAGTGTGGGGGTGTCTTGCATATTGCAAGAAAAACGAACCTAATAGAACAAAGTTAGGTTCAAGAGCCATAAAGTGTGCTTTTGTTGGTTATGTCAACAATTGTAAAGCTTATAGGCTATTAGACTTAGAGTCTAATGTTGTGATTGAATCTAAAGAAGTTGAATTTTTTGAGAATATGTTATCTGACAACAATTCTCAAGCTTCAACATCTCTAAAGGAGAATTTGTTATATGAGAACAATTCTCAAGCTTCTACATCCAAAGTTGATTCTCAAGAGGAGAATTCTCAAAAGGATGTAAAGCAGCCCTTTGAACCTAGAAGAAGTCAAAGGCTTAAAAATCATAAAATTCTAGTAGTGGATGAGATAGATTCTCAACGAATTTCATTCTACATGGTAGAAGGAAATAGAGAGGAAGTCATTAAGAAAATTCATATTGTACTTCTCGTTGAGGATGATCCTAAGACTTGTAGAGAAGCTATGCAATCGAGAGATAGTGCATTTTGGAAAGAAGCCATCAATGATGAGATGGATTACATTCTTTCCAATAACACTTGGGAATTGGTAGACCTCCCACTGGGGTCTAAGCCAATTGGGTGTAAGTGGGTATTTAGGAGAAAATACCACACTGACGGCACTATTCAAACCTTTAAAGCTAGATTAGTAGCTAAAGGGTTTAGGCAAAAAGAGGGTATCGATTATTTCGATACCTATGCGTCTGTTGCAAGAACAACTTCTATAAGAATTTTGTTCGCTTTATCTTCTATACACAACTTGTATGTTCATCAAATGGATGCCAAAACGACATTCCTTAATGGTGACCTCAATGAGGAGGTCTACATGGAACAACCCAAAGGGTTTGTCCTACCAAAATATGAACATAAAGTTTGTAGACTTGTAAAATCCTTATATGGATTGAAACAAGCTCCTAAGCAATGGCATGAGAAATTTGATCAAGTCATCATGTCTAATGGGTTTAGACATAACAATGGAGACAAGTGTTTGTATTCCAAAACTTGTAAGGGATATGTGATCATTGTTTGCTTATATGTGGATGGCATGCTTATTCTAAGTAATAGCATGAAAGGGATAGAAGAAACGAAGAGGTTTCTATCATCAACCTTCAAGATGAAAGATCTTGGAGAAGTTGATACCATACTCGGTATCAAAGTAAAGAAACATAGTTGGGGTTTTGCGTTAGGGCAAGCCCACTATGTTGAGAAAGTATTGAACAAATTTAACCATCTCAAGGTTAAAGATGCCAATACTCCATTTGATCATAGTGTAAAACTAGAGAAGAATGAAGGAAGAGTGGTGGCTCAATTGGAGTATGCTAGTGGTATAGGGAGTCTAATGTACGTTGCCCAGTGTACTAGACCCGATATAGCATTTGCGGTAAGTAAACTTAGTAGGTTTACAAGTAATCCAAGTGTGGATCACTGGAAGGCA
Source organism: Humulus lupulus (assembly GCF_963169125.1). Classification (NCBI taxonomy): domain Eukaryota; kingdom Viridiplantae; phylum Streptophyta; class Magnoliopsida; order Rosales; family Cannabaceae; genus Humulus; species Humulus lupulus. Next base: position 12,845,998 of record NC_084796.1, on the reverse strand, counting down.
ATTGGAAGAGTCCTAGGTTATCTCAAGAAAACCAAAGGACTAAGCCTTCACTACTCCAAATTTCCTTCGATATTAGAAGGATATACAGATGCAAGTTGGATATCCAATCTTGGGGACAACTTGTCCACAACTGGTTAGGTATTTACACTTGGTGGAGGTGCAATTTCTTGGGGTTCCAAGAAACAAACCTGTATATCTCATTCCACTATGGAAGCAGAGTTCATAGCTATAGCTGCTACCGACAAAGAGGTCGAATGGTTAAGGGATCTGTTGATAGAGATTCCCATAATCAAAGAGAATGTATCTACTATATCGATACATTGTGATAGCCAAGCGACATTGGCTAGAGCATACAACAGAGTGTATAATGGGAAGTCTAGACACATTAGTCTAAGACATGGATATGTAAGAGAATTGATTCAAAGAGGAGTCATCTCAATATCCTATGTGAGAACAAGTGAAAATCTGGCGGATCCTTTCACTAAGCCACTAACGAGGGATTTAGTACCCGCATCATCTCGAGGGATGGGACTTAAACTCTCTAAAGAGATTCACGATTGATGGTAACCTATCTTAACACTAGTTATTCAACTAGTGTTAGGTTCAATAGGTAATAACAAGTCAATCAAGTGAATATTAGTTGTACTCAAAACAAGCCCCATCTGAGATATTGAGTACTTGTATGTTACCAAGTGGAGGGTTAAAGCCGAAAGGTTTTTTAATAGAATTCAATCTTGTAAAGACAAGTATTTTTGGTAACAAAATACTGTAAGAATTCTACCTTTATAGACCTAGGGGTGGTGCCGCCTCTCATGAGAATTGGGAGTATTCTCAAGAACGTCCATGAATGGAAAGTGCACATGGCCATTAATGGTGCAAAGCGAGACATAGAGGTCTCAAGTGAACATCGCAAATGTGTGTGTGTTATCACCGATTTGTTATCATTAAAAGATGGTTCAATGCCTAGTGCAACCAAATTTTCGACAAATTTTGTGATAATTACACTATAGTAAAGTTCAAGTTGAAAAATACTTTGCTTTATACACTAATGCAATGACTCCTATAAGAGAGAGTTCTTATTTAATCAAGTAGGGGATATGTTATATTTTAAAATATAATGATTGATTAAATAAGTGTTACAATAGATAACTATTTAATCTAGTGGGGGAATGTTATATTATTTTATAATATAATGTAATATTATATTATATTATAATGCAATGTTTTAGATTAAATAAATGTGACAAAGAGTGTCACATATTGTAACATATAATAGAGAGTTACAATATTTAGATATATGAGATATATCCAAATAATGTAACATATTTATAACTTCCAAATATTACCCTTTATTGTGTAAATTTGTTGTTACACAATATTGAGATGAATTTCATAAAGCCATATGTGATATGGCTATTAGAGATATGATTTTAACCACAATAATGTGTTTTGGGAGTTACAAAATCATTTGGGAGGGTTTGGAACCGTTTGGAAAAACAACACATTTTTTAGTGCTGAAAATGGTCGGCGGCCGCGGCCACTGAATGTTGGTGGCCACGGCCTGTGGGACAGAGGCTAGTGGCCGCGGCCACAGGCTAAAAACTGACCATTTTTTCAGTTTTTTCAATCTTTGTTGAACGGCTCAAAAAATCCAAATAACTCCCAAATCTCATTTTTAATTTCATATTAATCCAATTAAACATTGATAACAGCCATGGGGGTTGGTGAAATTTGAAATTCAAAGGGTGTCTCTAAACTCTATAAACAGGAGCCTATAGCTCACTTGTAAGACACAACATTTCTATCAATTAGAGCACTTGGCTAGAAACACCTTGAGGCTTGATAATTCCAGAAAGCATTTCCTATAATCTGTGAGAGATCCCTTAGTGCTTGAGTTAGGGGGAAATAAGCTTTTGGACAAAGGTTTCAAACCTTGTTCATGTTGGTAATCCCCAACACTCTTCACTTTGGTAGTGTGAGTGAGAGTTGTTTATCGTTTGTTTCTTGTTCCTTTCTTTCATTCTATTGCTTTTCATCTTTATATTGTTCTTCTCTATTTACTTGTATTTCTTGTTCAAGAGTTGTAATATTTTCTTTTCTTTTGTTTCAAACACTTTATTTTATTTGTAACATTTTGCTTAGAGTTGTATTTTACTATTCTCTTCTTCTTCATCTTCTTCTTCATTTTCTTAGTTTATTTGTAATTTTCAGTTATAGAGTTGTAACTCTTTTTAATCAATTATTATTTATTTGTAATATATTTCATAGAGTTGTAATTTATTATTATTTCCATTGAGGCAAAATATATATTCACCTTAGGTCCTTGTTGGTTTTTTCTATGCCTACACTCTCTAGCATAGTGACCATTTTTCCTACACACAAAGCAAGGACATTTCTCGCCCTTAAACTTGTTTGGGTTGGTTCTTGGACCCAAGGATTTCTCGTTACCCTTTTTCCCTTTGTTTTTGGGATGTTTTGGTGGTGACACCACATTTTCTTTGGAAGTCTCTTCATTATACCCCTCCACAAGTTTATCTCTACATATCGATTCCTCATCGATTCGAATATGTTTTTGGATTTCCTCCAAAGAATAATCCTCATTTTTATGAATGATTCTTTTCTTAGAGGTCATAGAGTCTATCGGAAAGGGCGTTGAGGTCATAGAGTCTAGGTGTTTTCTAGCCAAGTGTTCTAATGGATAGAAAAGTTGTGTCTTTCAAGTGAGCAATAGGCTCCTATTTATAGAGTTTAGATACACCTTTTGAATTTCAAATTCCACCAACCCCCATGGCTGTTACCAATGTTTCATTGGATATTTATGGAATTAAAAGTGAGATTTGGGAGTTATTTGAGTTTTTGGAGTCATTCAAACACAATTAGAAAAAACTGAAGATTGGTCAGTTTTGGCTTGTGGCCGCGGCCAGGGACATCAGTGGCTGCGGCCACTGCTTTCTGTCCCACAGGTGGTGGCAGCGGCCACTAACCATTTTCAGCAAAAAATTTGTGCGGTTTTGTCCAAACGGTTTCAAACCCTCCCAATTGATTTTGTAACCCCCAAAACACATTATTGGGGTACAAATCATATCTCTAACAATCATTTCACATATGGCTTTATGAAATTCATCTCAATATTGTGTAACAACAAATTTACACAATAATGGGTAACATTTGGAAGTTACAAATTTGTGATTAGATTTGTAACACCAAATATGTTACATATTTGGATATTTCACATATATCTAAATAATGTAACTCTCTATTATATATTACAATATGTGACACTCTATGTCACATTTATTTAATCTAAAATATTATATTATAAAAATATAATATTACATTATATTATAAAATAATATAACACTAAGGTTCCCAACTAAATGGGTAGTAAAAGAAATCAAAAGCCAGCAGAAAGACTCAAGGGCATGTTACCAGACTACCATGAAGGCCAAACCCGCTCAGTTATAGCAATTATAGCAAGACTGACTGACTAACTCCCAGATGGATGAACAAATACGTGGAGGTGCTAGACGAAGTTCAGATACATCCGGACTACCCAGACCACAAAGTCCAAATTGGATCACAATTGGACTCTGACATCAGAACTAAACTCATTGATATTCTATCTGCCCATTATGATTGTTTTGTTTGGTCCCATGCGGACATGACTGGAATTGATTCCAAAGTAGTTGTCCATAAATTGCAGGTTGATCTAGACTACCCACCAAGGAAGCAAAAAATAAGAAAATTTGCCCCTAAAAGGAACAAATCCATTAACAAAGAAGTTCAAAAGCTCATTGATAATGGGTTCGTGAGGGAGGTACATTTTCTCGACTGGTTGGCCAACGTAGTCATTGTAAAGAAGAAGAATGGTAAATGGCGAGTCTGCATCGACTTCACAGACCTCAACAAGGCGTGTCCAAATGACTCATTCCCATTACCACACATAGATATGCTGGTAGACGCCACAGCCGGTCATGAACTCCTAAGCTTCATGGATGCATACTTTGGATACAACTAGATCCTGATGCATCCAGACGACCAGGAAAAGATAGCCTTTATGACCAACTTGGGCATATTCTGTTACAAGGTCATGCCATTCAGACTGAAGAACGTAGGAGAGACTTACCAGAGATTAGTCAACAAGATGTTTGTCGACTTGCTAGGGAAAATGATGGAAGTCTACATTGACGACATGCTCATCAAATCCCTCATTGCAGAGGACCATATCAGTCATTTAAAACAATCTTTTGACATTCTTAGGAAATATAACATGAAATTGAATCTAACTAAATGCTCTTTTGGTGTAACTGCAGGAAAATTCATTGGATACCTAGTAGCTCAAAGAGGAATCGAGGCTAATCCAGTACATATAGAATCAATCCAAAGGATACCTTCTCCAACATGCATAAAAGACGTATAGAAGTTAACTGGATGCATCGAAGCACTCAGCCAATTCATCTCGAAGTCTTCAGAACGATGTCTCATCTTCTTTAATACAGTAAGAAAATCAAAATCCTTCGAGTAGACAGCTGAATGTGAAGAGGCACTAGCCCAACTAAAATAGTACCTGACTAGCCCGCCTCTCCTCTCAAAGCCAAAAGACGATGAGACACTATTCGTCTACCTAGCAATATTTGAGGTGGCAGTTAGCGCGGTCCTAGTCCGAGAAGAGGAAGGCAAGCAATCTCCAATCTACTATGTAAGCAAAGCCTTGCTTGATGCAGAAACCCGATATAGCCAACTCGAGAAGCTTGCACTAGCACTCATCCACGCAGCAAGGAACCTACACACATACTTCCGGTGCCATCCAATAGATGTGCACACCACCTTCCCACTCAATTGTAGATAGTTTCATATATATATATATAAAATTAACCTGTTATATATGAAACACGTCATATATATAGTTTCAATATCGCAGAAGCATTAAAAATAGTCGGAAGAATCACCACACCACGTGATGCTAGCTTTCCCGAATTGCTGGAACCTGTGAATTTGAGTACTCGAGCTTTGACAAAGGAGATTATGGATCTTGCACGCTGTGTTAAGGCTGCGCTTAGCGAGATGACCGATGAGCATGCCATCTCTCATGCAATGGCAGGCTACTCCAAAGCACCTTTTTCAGATTTGGTTAGCACTTTACTCTTCTTTTTTTTTTCCCAAGACTTTGTTTCAAAGCTTAAACCTTTCATATCAAATCTCAAAATGCAGGTACTGATCCCACTGGGATTATATTTGAGAGTGTGTCGGATTTTTGAGTGTGTGAAAGGCGGTGCGGAGTGTAACATGTCAGCCTTGATGGCATGTTACAAGCTAGGATGGCGCTCGGTCAGATGTGCACGCGAGGGTGCAGGCTGGTGAGCATGCTGATGCCTAGTTTGTACGGCAGTGGCATTTTCGTAAATATCTTCAATATTGCCCGGAAATGGACGGGACTTGGTAGGTTCCATATTGAAGGGTCAATGAACGCAATGGTATGATCGGATTTGGGAGATTCGGAGAATTGGCGAGCTGGAAGCCAAATATGTCTCCCAAGAGAAAATCATATATGTTCCTGGTAGAAGACTAAAAGCTCAGAAGTCTCTTTGTAGGGGGAGCACCTGGTGTCAGCTCTCCACCACCCCCTGGCGCAGGTGCATCAAGTGAGCTACTACTAGTTGGGAGAACTAGTAGGGCGGGCATATGAGGACCACGAGGGGACTCATATGTCTCCATGAGTAGGAGTACTCATGGACATTACCGGGCTGCCCCGGTAGTGCGTCGAAGTGTGCTGCCAGAGGTTTAAGGGTACGGTTCCCTTGGCTTGCCGGGATGCCGCTTGCATGGAATGTGGCCCAAACCTTTGAGAGATGTCATGGCGCACCATGGCCATGAATCTCTACACGAGATGGCACGGGAAGTCATTCGTGGGACTTGTTAGCATGCAAGCATTGGAGGGTGCACTATGCTTGAGCAGGACAGAGGTCCAGTGTGTGCTACTAGTCTGGTAGCCAGTCTCGAGGGCCTGCCAACATGCACGATGGTATGGTGCCTTGAGGATTGGACCATGGACGTATGGGAGTCCTTGGTCTGTGACGTGAGCTAATCGGATAGTATCGAATGGGACATGATGGGAGGTGTTGGCACGTCAGCTTGGTGTTGGCTCTTGGCCACACATGCTACCTTGACTTGCGAATGTCTGGGTGAGCATCGGTGTTGGGATTTGCCTTGCCATAGTGAGAACCTATGGATAGTGTGAGTGTCTTGGCTAGATAGCCTTGATGCATGTGTTGCGCTCATAGATGCTTGAGAGCATGACTCAGTGAGAGTTGTTCGAGAGACGGAAGTGTGCAAAGGCACACGGCAGCGCGAAAAATGTGCTCATTGTTATTCGAATGGTTGGAAGGTTGACCTTGGCTCAGAGGAGTCAAGGTGCCGCACGGGCATTTCCGCTGTCAAAATGTCAGCCCGTGACACGGAGCAAGGATTTGTGTCAAAGCAAGGTAGCAAGATTCATTACGAGTCATTGGCTCTGGGATCCTTGCCAGAGGTTCGACACAATTTTGTGAGGATTGTTTTCGATACTGTGTTCCCTATTAAGTCGTGATTATACTGAGCAGTTGATCGTTTGAAGTTTAATCAAGTAATGGAAATTCATTGAATGATGCTCAATAACACCATTGGCCGGTTGATCGTTTAATCAAGTAAAGGAAATGCATTGAAGGATGCTCAATAACACCATTGGCCGATTGGCTCCAAGGAGTTCGTGCCATGTCAATTTTTCTAGGAATGAAGGGTCAATTTTTGTAGTGGGGAAAAGAAGCATTTTATATTGGATTTGGAGGGGTGGAATAACAGAGTTTTTACTCAAAAATTGTCGTGCTATATAATACTATCTGTGCATGAATATAGTGTAAAAGATTAACGAGTCTCATCAGCTTCAAAAAGACCACACTTTGGTTGCTTAAATATGGATTTGATTGCAAGAACCAGATACAGTAAGAAAATACACAAAAATAAATTTCTCTTGATTTAATATCTTATTGTTACAACACTAAGACAGAATGTCTTGAACCACTGTCGATTATCAAAGAGAACAACAACATATATACAGAGAATACAAAGAAAAACAATCTTCAATAGACTACACAGAGCCACACACTTAGAGGAAAAACAAATAAAAATGACTACACTACCCAGGTGCATCTCATTGCCAGCGGCCTCAGAAACCGTAAATTATATAAATATTTGAAGGAAAAAAATAGACTAAATGAATCACTTTGCGCGTAATTCTTAAAAGTCATATCTTTGTCAACCATGAGCTTTTACTTCAGTGCTTGGCTGGAGTTGGGGTGGCAGTGACACCACCTGTTGTTGGACTAGTAAGAAGAAAAGAAAAGAAAAAAAATCCTCGTCAATGGCGTGAAAAGTAACTTGTAAAATTCACGAAGCACAAAATCTAAAGAGAGAAAAACATGGGAAAGTGTAGAAGAGAAACTTACAATCCAACAAAAACTTTAAAAGCATCATAGATACACCATTGGGCACCAGTTAAGGTTCCAATCATAGCTATACGAAGAGGAAGGCCACGAGTAAACAGACCCCACATTCCTAGCTGCTTTATGGCCTATACAAGATATTATTCACAGCATAAGAAAGCATGTAATAATGAAGTAGAAGTAAAACATTTATAAAACAATTTTCACTCACATCAGCAGAAGTAGCTCCTTTGGCATTGTTGAGAAAGGAAACCAAGTTGTCAGCAGGATGTGAAATGACAGCACATAATATACCAGCCAAATAACCACCAGCAAAGCTCACTCCCAGCTGCAGCTGTTTACTGCACTGCTCTTTAGGTGTGGGGATGGCGTGCTTGTACAACTGCTCAACTATATTCTCATATGATGCAAACTTCATCATCGTATCTGGCAATCAAGAAAGAAGAACAAAATATCTTGTGTTTAAATACTAGTGAAAACCCTCTACAGTTCATGCCAAAATAAAGCAAAGGTGCAGCTATAAATACTTGCACCAACTTAAACGTGCAGCTTAATAACACGGTAATATAAACTTTCCATCTAAAACAAAAGGTCAAGCATGTGGTTTGCTACAAAGTATGAGGTCCCTCTTGAGCACCTACATAGTAATTAGGGCCGACCCTCGCTATAAAGGATTGAAATTTTCTGTCCCAATTGTTGTCTCTATATCTTCAACCAAATAAAATGCAATAACTTAATTAAAATAATACTTCATTAAATTTAATAAATTTTATACAACTAATAAAAATGGTATCTTGATTGAGTTATTACATTTTAATTAGTTGAGGGCATGGTGACATATAACAAATGGGACATGAAATTTAATGAAGAAAAAAATTGTGCTCTCATCAAGAAAGGACAAAAGAAAAAATTTGAAATTAAAAAATTTGATAGCAATTGCTATAGTTTTTTGGTTCTCAAATAGTTTAATGGTTTCCTAGGCTTAAATAATGTAACCGTTCCAAATCTTAACGTATAAAATGATAAATGGCCTTAACCACAACCATGTAAGCAATGCATGCAGGGTCATGTTCAATTTATGTAAAAGCCATATCCATAAGATGGGAGATAGGAAAATCTTACAAGGAATCTGACGTCCCCAAAGAGGAACAAGCCCTTTGTACAACCTGCAAATATATCAAATTCATGAATTAAAATTTTCATAATGAACTTTTTGTATTACTCAAAATTTACATGACTTGATGAAAGATTGTAATTAGAATCATACCCAGCTGCACCTTCGGATTTGAGAAGCTTGGGCAACCCATCAGACAAGCCCCGGGCAAAGCCAGGCTGAGTTTGGACGCGAACCTTGACTGCCTCCATGGGGCATAGAGCAACATCAGCAATGACCTCGGCCGATGCAGAACCGGCGAGATAGATCAAGGTCTTGTACTTAGCTGAAAACTCAGGACCAGCAAGGTCCGAGTAGTACTTTTTAAAGAATTCATAAAAGCCATACTTGCAAGCACCTTGAACACTGTAGCCGACCAAGGTTGGAGCCCAACCCCTAAAGAAACCTTTAATCCCCTGATCCTTGAGCAATACTCCAAATCCAGAGCTGACACTTTTGTACTTAGCTGGGTCAATCTATATTGAAAATAACCCACATCAATATTCAAAAAAGGTGGCCAAATATTAACCAACATTTCAAACATTGAATTGGTTGATTTGACCCTTTACTACTCCACCCCAAAGCCGCCTTTAGAAAATTCAAAAGACTATAAAAGTTTCAAATAATTAAACAAAGAAAATATGGAATTTTCTTCCAAACTTGAGGGGAGTCATCACCTGTCTCCATCAAATTCGAATCAATTGACTTACAATTTTTCTTATCATTTAACATGAAAACCATTTTCTTCGATCTCATACATGTTAGGAAAATTAAAAATAAAAATTGAATCTAATAAGAATGAGATAGAAATGGAAATGGAAGTGTTAGAACAGAGATTATTCCAATTGAACCTGCATGTTACACTTGACGAGATCGAGAGGAGTGACAGCCATGTGAGTAGTTCCTGTGCTTAAAATCCCTCCGAACGTGCATGCAGCGTAGAACGCTGGCGTATACATCTCGAGCTTCTCCTTCGGCGCCGGAATCACTATTCTCTCCTTCGTTGGAGTCATTCCGCTATTCGTCCGTATCAAGTCGTAGATCCCCGACGACGAAGAAGAAGAAGAGTAGATGAAGCTGGGGATCATAGAATTATGAGCAGAATTTTCTTGGGGAGCCATGAAAACCTCTTGTACTTATTTTTCTGAGAAAATTAAACGTTTCACTTGTTTACGCGCTCTTTCTTACTACCATTTTATAGCAGCTTTCTCGGTCAATTTTACCCCTACTTAGTTTCTTTATTTACGTCAATACCCTTTCTTTTCCTCAAATTGATTTTGGGTTTATATTTGACTTTGACTACTATTGAAGTCAATTATCATGACTTTGACTTTTACTATTAAATCAACACCAAAATAATATAATTTTAGCACTATTTTTTTTTTTTATTCCATTCACAACATAGAAAAAAAAAATTGTCTTCTACTACAACAGTGTCCCAAACATATGACAATTGTAAATTTTTTTAATATGCCACCATAATTTGCTATCCCAAACATATGACAATTTTAAATTTTTAGACAAAAATACCCCTAACATCGAAATTGCATCGAAATTGCATCGAAAAAGCATCGTTTGGGATAATAATAAAGTTTTCATAATTGTATCGAAATAGCATCGATGTAGCATCGATTTGGCATTGATTCGGCATCGAAGCACCATCGGCATCGATGTAGTATCGATGTAGCATCGAAATGGCATCGAAAAAGCATCGTTTGGGATAATAATCAAGTTTTCATGATTGCATCGAAATAGCATCGATATAACATCGATTTGGCATCGAAACACCATCGGCATCGATGTAGCATCGAAATGGCATCGAAAAAGTATCGTTTGGAATAATAATCAAGTTTTCATTATTGAATCGAAATAGCATCGATGTAGTATCGATGTAGCATCGAAATGGCATCGAAAAAGCATCATTTGAGATTATAATCAAGTTTTCATGATAGCATCGATGTAACATCGATTTGGCATCGAAACACCATCGGCATCGATGCCAAATCGATGCTACATCGATGCCGATGGTGTTTTGATGCCAAATCAATGCTACATCGATGCTATTTCGATGCAATAATGAAAACTTGATTATTATCCCAAACGATGCTTTTTCGATGCCATTTCAATGCTACATCGATGCTACATCGATGCCGATGGTGCTTCGATGCCAAATCAATGCTACATCGATGCAGTCATGAAAACTTGATTATTATCCCAAACGATGCTTTTTCGATGCCATTTCGATGCTACATCGATGCCGATGGTGTTTCGATGCTACATCGATGCCAAATCGATGCTACATCGATGCCAAATCGATGCCATTTCGATACAATCATGAAAACTTGATTATTATCTCAAACGATGCTTTTTCGATGCAATTGCGATGCAATTTCGATGCGATTTCGATGTTAGGGGTATTTTTGTCTAAAAAATTGAAATTGTCATATATTTAGGATAGTAAATTATGGTGGCATATTAAAAAAATTTACAAAGTTATTATGCATATAATATGAAATTTCCCTATACAATTTCAGCAAAATGAACAAAATGAGATAACATTTGGCGTATGATTGGGTTTGGTATGCAAAATACAAGGATGTAGTCCCAGTAGACTTGCCCTAATTAAGACACAGTGACCACAACTCCACAATCGTAGACGTCGACGAAATATAAACACAAGGGTAAGTTTCCTATAAATTTACAACTATTAATTTTCGTTCTTTAGTATATAAAATAAGGTTTATATTTTTTTAGATTTTGTATTTTGTCTTATTATCTGTTTCGATTATGTATTTTAATAAATTATTTTTTGAACTTTATATTTTCTAAAATAATTTAAATAGACTCTTATACACGATTTTGATCAAAGTTTTTTGAACTGAAATCACAAATAATTTATCAAACTAACAACTCAGAACAAAAATACAGTTATTCTACTTAAGAACTGTGTTGTTATACTTAATTTTTTGTTCATCAAAATCAAGTTTAGAGGTCTATTTGAACTATTTTACAAAACACAATATCTAAAAAATAATTTGTCAAAATACAGGGTCCAAACAAATAATAAAATAAAACACATGGTCTAAAAATATATAAACCTTATAAAATAATATATAATTTGTTAAATCTAATATAGTTAGGAGTAATTGATGATAAAAATATCCAAAATAATTCGCAACAAAACCTCTTATTTTTACTTTTTGCTACACTTAATTCATCATTCTTTTTTTTTTTTTGTATTCAAATCTCTCCATCCACGATTCTCTGTTAGCAAATCCAAAATATTCATTTATTATGGCTATTAACAATTAGCATGGACTATCTAGGTCATTAATAAATCATTATTCTAATTAATTTTAGAATAAATTGCTGATGTGGCAATTCTTAAATTAATTTTCTATTAAAAATTTTATTTTTATTTAGAAAATTAATTTAAACTAATAAAAAAATTAAATATATATTTGAAAATATTTTTAGAAAGATTAAACATTTCTAAAAACTCAATTCATATGAGTAACACCAAACCCAATTTCATCTTCAACTTTCAACACAAAAAAAAAAAAACAAATCAAATAATAAAAATTCATTCAAAATCCTAAGTGATCATCCAAACTCAAAATGGAAATCAAAACACTATATAATATTTCACATTCAAAACAGATCTTAAACACCCCCCACAAATATTCCAGACACCATAGTTATATCTGAATCGAACCAAGAACTCATATTCATACAAAATCCATATTAGAAAAACTTTCATATTTAATACACAATCAATCTGAAAACATCAAATGCATAAGATTGGGGAAGTCAAATGCACAATCAATCTCATTTTTACACTAACATTCAATCTCAAAAAAAAAAAAAAATCCAAACTAAAAACCAGGTCTGTGGGAGTTGCTGAGGAGTTGCACCAAAGAAGTTGTTGAGGAGCTATAGCAAGATGGTATGAAACTTCACATTTGATTTTGACAATTTTTCAATACTATTTTGGAAATATTTATAGAAATACAAGTTTTAAATCTTTTTCTTAGCTTTTCATATCTTTTTGAATTGTCAAATTCTGAGCTATATCGAGGAAGTTATGGTTAAAATACTATTAGTGTCTACAATTGAAGAAAACCGAAAAAACGGAAAAATTGCTACGGTCGCGGCCAGAAATGTCCCAGGCCACGGCCGGAGCCCGATTTTCTTGAAAATACATGTTTCAGTGGCTGGGCTACTAAGAAAGAAACACTGGCTGCGCCCGACGATTGAATTTTCCCTTAATTTTTTATTTTTAAATAACTATAAAAGGGGTTAGGGTTAACTTTTAATATAATTTTGTGATTGTGAATTTTAGAGGCTACAACAGTAGAGGAAGAGAAAAGACATCATCATCTACATTCTTCAATCTAGTTTTTCTTTCTTCTCAAACTCTTTTATTTTCATTGAATATTTATGTTTGTGAATATGAATGTGATTATGAGTAGTTTTCTTTGTAGTTGAGGGTTATTTCAAACCCCTAGACATGAGATCTTTAATGCATTGATAAATTTTATTCATTCTATTCCCTTATATTAAATTGTTTCTATTTTTCTAATTTATTGCTATTAATATTGTGAGATCTTGTTGGTGGCCAACTAATTAGAGTTTTGCATTATTCTGGTATCATCTTAGGATTGTTATTCACCTAATACTTTAGGATTCTAATTAGAGTGATAAATTGCAATTGGGGTATTGTGACAGATATCTTGATTGCGATGAAAAATAGAACCTATGTTAAATGAGGTGCATGTTTAATGAATTTGTTGGCTAAATTAACTTATTTCCATAGACTGTAATGTTTTTACTATATTAAATAGATCGCATGCTTAATGAGTTTATTGCTGGGTAAAAATAATTAATTAAGAGCGCTTAAATTTAATTAATTATAATAGGGAAACTGAGATAACTGACTGCTTAAATATTATCTGTAGGATTAATAGTTTAATTGGGAATATGGAATATTATTTGTCATTGTTGATAGATTGATTATCGAATGTGGAGAGTAATTATTGACTATTTCTTTAATATCGATTTATCCTTAGTTATTTAATCTTTAATCATCATTTTATTTTATGTTTTCAGTTTTTAAAATTAAACCCCTATTTAATTTCTGCTTAGTTCTTATTTTGAACAATAATTTTTCATGGTCCTCGTGGCTTCGACCCTTAATTACCGCTATACTGAAATAGTTGGTATAAGTGATTGATAAAATAAATATTTAAATTTAATACGGCATACGACACCCATCAAGTGGTGTCCACATAAATTAGTCATTTTCCAAGGATTTTCTTCACCTTCGCACCATGCTTCTTGAGAGCATTTACCATTCAGAGGGCACTCGTGTGCGTATAGTCCTCATCCTCCTCTTTGTTGGCTTGTTCTTCTTGAACAATTGATCCCTGGAGGGCACTCATCTTGGATTTGTGAGGACATTCCATCGACTTATGCAGTTCGGCACACATCCAACATGTAAGAGGCTTCTTGAACGGGAGCTACTATCTTTATTAGGATAGATAGACTCCACTGCACTCTTCTCTTCTCTCCTCCCCACTCTTGCTCTGCCATAACTTTCCTGACTTCTTACACCCAACGTTGTTTCCACTAGATGAAAGGGTTATTCTTCTTCGACTGGGTATTCCCCGATGAGTAATCACTCAATCGCTCAGTAGCAGCATGAGCAATGGGCAAGCCAGCCATTCGCTGCCTCTTGAGCTCCTGCTTTGCCCAAGGCTTCAATTCTTCCAAAAAGGCAAAGAACTTGTCCACTTCGAGCATGTCCTTAATATCAAGCATCAACCTAGAGAATTTATTCAGGTATTCTCGGATTGTTCCAGTGTGCTTCAGCTCTCTCAATTGGCGTCGAGCTATGTAGGCAACATTCTCAAGGAGAAACTGCATCCTCAATTCTCTCTTTAGATCTTCCCATGTTGCTATGGTGCATCTGCCGTTTTGAATGTCATCGTACTTCATCCCCCACCACACTTTGGCATCCGCAGACAAGTACATTGTTGCCATGGCGACCTTGCCTTCTTCTGATTTAATTCTCATGGCTCTGAAGTAATGCTCCATGTCAAAGATGAAGTTCTTTAAGTCATTTGCGTCTCTGGCCCGCCATAGGGGTGTTGGGAAAACTTATCCATGATCTTTATTTATTTTCATGTAGATCTAATATTAAACAAGTTAATACGAGACAACCTATAACATGTTTCTAAAATTGAATTCAAAGAGAAATAATGATAAGAATACTTACATTATACGCAGCAGAATAATAGAGTCATTCCTTTAGTTTCTCTAACCCTTGTATCATTTCTGTCGCAGAGTATTATCAAGAAACTGAACCGATCTTCAATTTTCTTCACAGTCTTCCAAAGTATCCTTAGAATCACCTAGACTAAGGTGGGTAATTCTCAACACATGAGATAGATATAGAGAGAAGAAGAGAAAAGAACAATGAGGCTTAGAAAATGACTTATGTTTAGAGAGAATCTAAAACCTATCAAAAACTTGTGATTTTCATAAATATGACTTAAACTTATATTTTTTATCTCTCACTTAGCACTCCTTTTATAGGCACAATTAGGTAACTTGTTTAATTAAAAAATAACAGCCCTAGGTCGAAATTATCATGGGCTTTAGGCCCCTGAAATTTCTCATTTAATTATAAGCCCATTGGGCTTAAAATCAAAACCTGTATTATTTTCTATTGATTTAATTAATTAAATAATTATTTAAATCTTTTATCAAATTAATTATTTATAATTTGAACCTTGATTTAAACTTATTTATTAATTTAGATATCAATTTATCTTAATTAATAAATCTATCCTAATTTATCTTTTATTCTATAAATTACAAAACTCTGTGAAACTATCCAAGATTGACCTGGTCAACTTTGATAATTCTAATTGATAATTAAATCATTTAATTGAGACTACTATAATTTTATCCAAGGACCATGGGATTATGAAATCAAGCTCTAATAAGTTATCATAAATCTAACAAATAAATTTACTAACTTATTAATTCCTCGTGACTCCACTAAAGACTCGGAATTGCACTCTTGAATTCATAGAACGTTTTATAGAAAATATAGATCCGTTATTAATTATTCATTATTACAACCATAATTGTCACTCGATCCTCTATAGACGGTCTACAATGAGATGAGATTAAAATACTGTGTTTACCCCTCATTGTATTTTATCCTTAAAACACTTAGTTCCTTGTAAATGATATTTCATTAAACTAATATTAATTACTGAAATGAGATCTTTATCATTTAACATCTTGAACCAAACTAAAAGGAAACTATCGTTTCACTTCTTCATTAAAAGCTATAGATGTTCATATCTATGATTAACACTCCCACTCAATTATACTACCGAGTTCCCAAGATGTAAGTATAGGCTAGTCCGTAGGGTAAGCTGGTAATGAGCAAGTCAAAGAACTCAAATAATACAATCAGTTAGAATACTAACCACTCAGAATCGAGATTGAATGACCTATGGTCAACTATATGATATGACTAGAATAGATAATAATGGTATGTTTACTTATCCTATCAACTGTCAATATCGGTCCAGTCTGATGTAACAAATATATCCGATCTTATCTACTTTGCTATTGTTCTGGAAAGAACATAACACTGCGATGTGTAACTAGATCATATCATAGATTGGCAAGTCAGTGTAAATCATGTTCACTGACTAATCTTAGGACTAACTTATTTTGATCCTATAATCATATTTATATTCCACTGTGATTACGTCACTACAAATACGATCAGTTATATGCTCGGGATTTACTAGATGTTTATGTTAAACAAATAGTCATGAAAATAAAACAAGTGAGCAAAGTGATTGACCAAGTCAAAAAATGATTTCTATTCTTTTATTGATAATAAATGAGATTACAAAGAAATTGAGTTTTAATTAGGGCATAAAACTCCAAAAAGGGCCTCGACTCAGACACTTTTACTCTTTCATATTCCATGCCGATGGGTCAGCTGTAGGTGGAGTTCCCACCGCTCTCATGGCAAGGTTCACCTTAGTGTTCATCTCTAACATCCCGTCCTTTAATGCCTCAACTAACCCGCTACAATTCTCTAAGAGGTCATTTAGTGTCTTTTGTAGGTCTTTCACCACATGCTCCACTGCCTCGATACGTTCCTCCCTCGGAAGACTATCAGATGTACTTGAAAGGTTCTCCCTTCGCTCAATTGTCGTTATGCAGGCTAGTAGATTGGTCGTATCCTGCTCCAACATAGTCATGCAGTTTTGTGTGTTGTTTGACTCTGATTCTTGTCTAACAGAGCTAAAATCCTTGACCCTCTCATCCAGGGTATCTAGCTATCTAACTTGCTTCTTAAGAAATTCGATCATTTGAGTGTTGCTCACCATGCAGGGTCACTAAGCTTTCTCTAACCCGACTCTGGTACCAACTATCACGGGCCACCAAATTGACTCCTCAAATTGAGACACTTGTTAGTGCGCTCAGCTAGCAAGTCAGCCTAAAACTCACACCTGCGGCAAACAAGTCCATCGGTTAGCCACGATACAAGTCTCATACAAGTAAGGGCAATAACGAAGCATGAGCAAGCATAAAGCAAGTCATCCAAAGACAACATCCCACATGACAACTAGAGCATACAACATAGGCAAATGACACGCGATGACCCAACAAAGGCAACATTTAAACAACACATAAACCATAAAGAAAACATACACAACGAGGCATGGATAAACATCATTTTATTCATGTATGGCCTTGGTAGGGCAAGAGAGTACACAACTTAAGCTCATATATTGCTGGTGGCTATGGTGCTTCCCTAAGTCACCAGGTCATCTCCCCTAAGGAGCATTCTAAGGAATTAAAATTGTAACGCCATAGTTTCTCTAAGACCGTTACTGTAATCTTTGAACCGTGCTTAACTCGCTAATCGAGTTCTTTGGTTATAAATGTGCTTCTAGATGTTATTAATAGGTTAAGATGTAAAACCAATCAAAAGGAAAGGATATATTTTATTTCAAACATAAAACTGTTCATGGACCCATAAAAACGTTTACAAGTTGTTTACAATACAAAATGGTAATTACAGTTTAAAATTACAACCCACCGACCTAAACAACAAAAAAATAGGGTAAACCCCCTAGTTCCTCTGAGAAACTCCTTGGCCGTGGTGGTCAAGCGGCCGCATATGTACACATCGCCACCTAAGCTCTCCACTCAAGGCTGGGTGAGCTTTTCTTTCCCTTTACCTGCAACACATAGCACCCACGAACAAAAGTCCAGCAAGAAAACTCAATACTGCATATACATAATATCAAACGATGATCATGATAATCATCCAGGACTTATAGTCCTAAACTGATGAGTGACAGATGTATAAGTCACTAATATGGGTTCCGCACCCTTTACAAGTGAGTGATTGAGTCACTAGTTTAAACAGGATAAGTGACTGATGAGCGAGTCACCAATATCAACCGAATGAGTGACCATGGAGTCACCAATGTGGGTTCCGTACCCTTAGCCATGTAACGATACAGTCACTTGTGCCTTTTGGCCCTTGCTCTGAGTAACTAGTCATAAAACTAGGCAAGCGCTTTTAGTTTTCATCGAACTTGGGGTCGGTCCGACATTAATGCTCATGATGAGTCATTCAATGCAGATGTCGATCAGATCTAACCTTTTCTCTACTCTGCGTTCATGACGCTTATGCCGCTCCTGACTCATAGGTCAGTAACATACAACCAGTGCTCAAAACTATTGTTGAACTTGACTAGTAAGTCACAACTTCATAGCTAGTTCTGACACCATTGCCAATTCTGACTAGTAAGTCAGTGCCATTCACAAGTAAGCAAGATTTGCTAAGAATTTGATATGCAATCCATGTCCACATTTAAACACTCAACATGCCTCAATACTAACCATGCATGTCACATATGGGGTGCAGTTTTCTTGCCTCTGGTTCGAGCGATAATTAGTAAAAGAACGACCCTTGAGAACGATCTGCCTTTTAGTTCCTTAGCAGTCACCTAGTCATAACCAATTGGAATCCATCAATACAGTAAATCAATAAAAGGTTCATAATCTAAAACCTCACTCTCGGGATCAATCCCGCACTCTCGGGATCAATCCCGCACTCTCAGGACTCCCAATCCACCCAAACGGGGTAAAGGAACCAATCCCTGAACCCCAAAAATCATCCCGAGCCCTAAAAATAGGACTTGCGGAAGCTGACCTAGCGCTGGGGCGCTGCCCCAAGTTAGAGAGACCCACCTCCCTGCTCTGCCTAGCGCTGGGGTGCCACTTGCAGGACCAAATTTTTCTGGTCTTCTCCTCTGCGACTTCCCCTGAAAACCATGCTTCCAAACCAACCCCAAACATCATTCAAACATGCCATTTAACCGCAAGACTTCATCCATACCACAACCTCACCAAAACCCTAGTAAACTTACTCAAAAACTTCCATTGATTCCCAACTAATCACATCAAATTTCTCAACCGAAAACCATTAGAAAAAACAGAGTATAACTAGTTTCATGGTTGAATTCTTACCTCAAGCTGGATTTGAGTTCTCTTCAATGGATGAACTAAAGTTCTAAGCTTCAAACTTTGATTCCCTAACTTGGTTCTTCAAATTGGGGTTCAAAATTGAAAAAGGAAAAGGAGGAGGAATGATGATCGGATGAGGGAGAAGAGGTGCTCTGCTTTGGTAAGCTTCTACAGCCCAAATGGTTGATATATATCTTAGGGGTGAAAAGACTATTTTTCCCCTAGGTCAATTAAAGTCTTCTAAAGGCTCCCAAGGGTAAAACCGTCATTTCCTGCCTATTTTCGTTAATCATAATTAACACCATCAAATTTCCGTTATTCTTGATATTCTCAAATACCAATAATTCATATCTCATTACCCTTTAATTCCCAGCAATGCTCTAATCACCAAATTACCCCGAAACTCACCCCGAGTCCCAAACTTAATCCCGTTATGACCAAACCGCTAATCTGCACTCAAAGATCGTCTCATGCCGAATAGCTCGAACAAATATACATTATAATGTGGCCTCAAAAATAGATCACTGACATGCATACAAATATACAATTACGCCCTCAACAGGCCAAATTACTAAAATACCCCTGTGATGAAATGTGGACCCACATGCATGTATTTAACATCATATTATAATATAATTCACAAAAACATGCATATAATAGTTTAATGGCATAATAAAACAATTATGGCCCTCCCGGCCTACTAATCCAACCATTAAACCGCATTAGGGATTTTGGGGCATTACAAAAATCATTCGTGAACATATATAATTTTTGTTTGGGAGACATATACATAATTACAAAAGTATTATCACACTACCTATGAAGTTACTATAAGATTAATTTAATCTAGATGCATTAATAATCCTAATATGCGAAATAAACTGTATAGGATTGTTACAAATAAATAAATAAATAAAGGAGATCGATAAATTATACCTCCAGCCATTGATTTGATAACCTCGATCTAAAGTCTTTAGATCTGCAAAAGAAAATGAAATGAGAGTTAGAGAGGGTAATGGACTTCCAAACTCCCACTAGCTCTGTAATGCCCCGGATTCCCTAATGTGGTTTAACAGCTGGATTTGTAGGCCGGGAGGGACATAATTGTTTAGTTATGCCATTAAACGTGTTTATGCATGTTTATGAGAATTATATTATAATATAATGTTAATTGTATGCATGTCAGTGATATATGCTGAGACCACATTATGATGTGGGTTTGTTCGAGTTATTCGACATGAGACAATCGTAGAATATTGATTAGCGGTTTAGTCACAACGGGATTAAGTGTCGGGACTTGGGTTGAGTCTCGGGGTGATTTTGATGATTAGAGCGTTACCGGGAGATAAAGGGTAACAGGTTGTGAATTATTGGTGTTCGAGATTGTTGTGAATAGCGGGAATTGGAGAGCGTTAATTATGATTAACGAGTTAGGAGGAAAGTACCAAAAATACCCTTAGGAGCCTTTAGGAAGTATTAATTGACCTAGGGGTAAAATGGACATTTCACCCCTAGGATAGATATAACACTTGATAGCTGAGAAAGGTGATGGAAAAACAGAGTACACTTTAGAGTTCTCCCGTACCTTTTTCTCCTCACTGTTCTTTGTGGTTTTTGAACCAATTTTGAGGACTCAAGCTTAGGAAGCAAGCCTTGGGAGTTTGGGAGTGTGTTCCACCATTGAAGACCATCACAAGCCAAGCTTTGGGTAAATTTGTAACCATGGTTTCTCTGGTTTGCTCTGTTTTGGTTTTGTTTTGCAGCTGAGTTTCCTAGGATGAATTCATGGTTTTTGTTGGGAGTTTTGGCTAGGGTTCCCATGCTTGTGATGTTTGGGGTGTGTTAGAATGGTTTTTGGGTTTATTTGGCATCAAGAATAGGCTTTGGAAGCTTGGGAATCAAGTTAGAATCGAAGGAGATGAAGAAGGTCGGTTCAGGGGTGTTTGGGCCTGGAGGTAGCGCTACAGCGCCCACCCTAGGGTGCTATAGCGTTCCTCAGGAGGCTTTCTGGTGCTTGGGGGTTTCTGAGTATAGCGCTGTGGCGCTAGGGGTTGAGCGCTGTAGGGCTACCCTGTTCCTTCCAAACCCCGTTTTGAGTGTTTTTAAGGGTTTTTGACTTGGGGTTTCAATCCTTAAGGCCCGGGATCGAATCTACTCACCGTGTGGGCATGTTTCGAGGTCCCGAGGGTAGTGCCTAGGTTAAGAACCTATCATTGTGAATTCTCATTAATGGAGGTTATAATTGGTTGTGATTAGGTAACTGCTAAGGAACTAAAAGGTCGATCGTTCTCAGGGGTCGTCTTTATCATACTTCTCGCTCGAACTTGAGGTAAGAAAACAGTGTATGGTTACAGTTGCACCCTGTACAGGTATATGACATGCATGGTTTGATATTGAGGTGTGTTGGTTGAGATATATGAACGTGGATTTCATATTAAATGCTAATGAATGCTGATTACCTGTTTAAGACACTGACTAGTCAGGGACCGACTCTAAAGTCGATGATCACGCATTGAATGGCTCTATAGCATTAATGCGGGACCGGCCCTAAGGTCGATGAACTTATAAGCGCTTGCCTGGTCTACGACCAGAAGACTATAGCCAAGGTATATGACCCCGGTGACCGTTTGTCACGTGGCTAAGGGACGTTGTCCATAGTTTCGACCCTAGAGTCGTGAGGAAGGTTATGTTGGTGACCAATCACCATGCACCTGTCCTGAACATGCTTATGAAAGAAATCACCTATCAGTTAAGCCCTGGTGACTCTATCGTCACATGGCTAGAGGGAGCGATGCTCATTATTGTGACTTTTGGCTAATGTCACCTATCTGTTGGACTGATAGTCCTGAATGGTTATTATGATCGTTGTTGATATTATATCATGTTTTATTATGTTTTCTTGCTGGGCCTTGGCTCATGGGTGCTATGTGGTGCAGGTAAAGGAAAGGATAAGCTTGGCCAGCCTTGAGCGGAGAGCTTGGGCGATGTGATGTACATACAGGGCCGCTTGACCGCCACGGTCAAGGAGTTCTCAGAGGGACTAGGGGTTTACCCTATTTTTGCCGCTTAGGCCGGCGGGGATTGTAATTTGGAACTGTAGCGACTCTTTTGTATTACGAACCACTTGTAAATATTTTGAAAGGCTCATGAGCAGTTTATTTACTTAATAAAATGTACCCTTTCCTTTTTGCTGGTTTTTCACCTTAACCTGATATTAACACTTAGATCACGTTTTTAACCAAAGGACTCGGGTAGCGGGTCAAATTTCTGGTTCACCGTTCACCGTAACTGTTCTGGGGTAACCAGGGCGTTACAAGCTCTTTAGATGGAGTATCAGAATGAGCCATGAGCTTGGGGACCAGAACCCTAAATTATATAGGTGATACCTGTTAGGAACGAGTTTCCTAATACGCAGCAGAAAGGTGGTGGGGTTGGCCCAACGTACAAGAATTTTTTTGTAACATATTTAAACTACCTTTAAATATGCAGATCCATTAATATACATACATTAATCATAAGCAAGTTAAGAATAGTTTTCATACCTCTTGAAGCCTATCAAGTGTCATTGCTATCTTTCCGTAATTAGAACGATCTTCCTATCCAAGCTGCGTACTCACACCAAGATCTTCCAAAGCGTTCTCTACACTTCAAGAAGTGTGTGGGCACTTAGAGAATGAAGGATAGTTTATTTGTGATTCTACTTGATATACTCAACACATGAGATCAAGATAATAGACCTGGGAATTGGTTCTTTATTTTTTAGGGAGAGAAAAATATCGTTCTATTTTTCTCAGAGCGAATAGACTGAGTTGTCTGAGATATCTTAGTTATCTGTATATTTTCTTATTAGTCATACTTAAAAAAAAATATTCAAATTTTAAAATAAATCTGTAACCAACTTACAATTTATTTTTTGATTAATTAATTATTTTATTAATGAAAATGTCCAAAAACTAATTTTTTTTAATTATCCACTAATTAATTAATTAAATAAAAATGAAAATCTTATCCCTGAAAAATAGCAGTACACGCCACACACGGTCCATGGACTGACTGTGTGTGCACATGTATCACCCCTATTTTTAGGGATGTTAGTTTTTTTCAATTTTTATTTAATTATTTATTCAAACTACTTTGTCAGATAAGATCTAACAACCTGATAACTAATTCAAATTTAAATTAAATATCTCTTTAACTAATTATCAAATATAATTAATTATTTGAATAAATATTAATCTTTTAAATTTAATTCCAATTTGAACTTATCAGATTATTATCTCTCACTCAGATAAAGATATTTAATTAATTCTACCAATTAATTAAATTCAATATTTTCAAAAATAAATATTTAATTCATGAAAATTTTGAAATTTATAATTAATTAATTATTTAATTAAAATTTGAAATTAATTTAATTATTTAATATAATTTCAAAAATTATACAATAATTAAATATTAATTAATTTTGTGACTACAACTAATTTGTAATTAATTAATTAATCACTATTATCATATAATTGCATATTTGGCCCGAAGATCAAATTTCTTCTTAAATATGTCTTTAAACTCATTTTCTCTTCATATCAACTCTTACCTTGAATAGTGTTGATAGAGTCGCTATAGAGACCTATGGACCTATAATTCCAAGCTCCAATAAATTTGAGATTATTAACTAAACTCTTTAATTAAATAATCATAATTTATTAATCTCTTGATTATTCCACTATAAATATGAGACTGCACTCTTGTAATTATAGATATTTCATTTACTGAGTACTTTATAATTATAAAGCGTCCATTGATATATTCATTGCACAAATTGACCATCTAATAATGGTTCATAATTAATTGGGAATAAAATTACTGTTTTACCCTTTTAATTATCTCTTGTTTCCTTAAGTTCCATTGACTTTACTAGTGAATGTTAATTCATAACTTAATTATGAATCTGAGTTCAATAACCTTTCAGTCCCAAAAGTCAACCCTTAAGAGAACCATTATTCAATCTGTTACGAGAAGGCATAGATTCCATATCTGTATACTATGTCCCCAACCATCTACATTAATGAGTTCCCAAAACAAAAGTTTTTAGCCTGATCATTCTGACAGACCCTGACAAGTGAATCAAATAACTCATATAACATAAACAAGAGTTCATAGTAACTTCAGGATTAAGATCTATTTGTATATGATCATCAGTTGATATATTTAATTAATACTTCAAAATAGTATTTAACTAAGTATTAATAAACATATATGGTCCAGTTCAATATATTATCTAATATATAAAGCACCTCCACTATTATGTCCTACCACACTAGTGATCCGGATCTAGATCACATGTATTCATAATACTAGTGGACCGTACTTGCAGTAATTAATCTAAAGATTCCATAACTTTATTTTACTGTGAACTATTCAAGTTCATTTATCTGAAACACAATTCTCCCGTACTAATACGTGTTTGAGATCACATATATGAACTTAGGAATTTTTCTTATATTTACATAATATTATCACATAATAATATAGTCCATAAAATATATGCATAACAAATTCAATTTCTTTATTTATTTCATAAAACAATATCTACTACATAAACTTCCAGGGCACAATTCCCAACAAGACCTTCCATCAAGGTCTCTGCCACAATTAATGTTAGAATATTTGACATTCAATAAGATATGAAATATTGGGTAACTCAATATTGAGTAACTACCTCAAAAGCTGACCATATTGAGAATATTTGTCAATTAATCTCAATATTGACTTTATTCAAAATCAATTAGAATTAATGGTTTTTAGTAATTCTAATTAATATAATAATATATTCTAACATTCTCCCACTTGGTCTGCATTTTAACTAAAGTACCACTTAAGCCCAATGATTATCCTTGTTAGGCAACAAACACATGAATCATGGCGATATGTCATCTTTTATGGCGAGTATTATCTTCCATGTATTACAATGTATTTATTACTCAACAATAAACTTTATGTGGTGATGCAACTTAATGAATAAACCCGTTGTTTATTTAGGTCCAATGAAGATAAATGTTCTCAAATGAAATTAAGGTGCACATGAATATGAGAAAATATCTAAATAAGAGTTTCATCAATAACTTTTAATAAAAAATTACATAAGGGAAACATAATCCCATATATTCAACCTATGATCCTTGAATTTATGTAGTGGCATGCCTTTAGTCAAGGGATCTGCGATCATTCATTTTAGTGCTTGTGTTCTTAATGACCACTTTCATTTTCTTTAACACGCTCCTTTATGGCTAAATACTTAATGTCGATAAGCTAGCTTCGACTACAATTATTGCTATTTTTCAAGCCATAAATACTGCAGTTGAATTTGTCGCACGCTTTTTCTTAATGGCTTTAGAAATATAATCTACATTTCTAAGACCTGAAACTCTGAAATTATACACCATACGATGTATCCTCAAAATAGTAAATGAATCTGACTTCTAAAGTGGAAGTAGCAATTAGGGTTTTCCGTGACACAACTCTACCAGTAAATATAAAACATAATAAAATGTTGAATTATGTGAATCAATATAACTAGAGAGGTTTGAATCTGATTATGTTAACTATTTCCAGATTGTTAGTTCGTTTAAAAAGGCATGTAATCCTTGGTATCATAAAGATACCTCATCACTTTCTATGTATCTCTTAAGTGATCTAAACTTAAGTTATTCTAATATCATCTCATCAATCTGACAGTAAATGCAATGTCAGGTTTTGAGCTTAGCTTTCGACAACATAAGCATAAGGAATGTTTTTTCATTTATTCCCTTTTAAGATCATTATATGAATACTAGCTCAAATTTAATTTGTCACCCTTAATAATAGGAGCAACACTTGGTGAACAATATTTCATTTGAAATCTCTCTAAAACTTTGTTGATGTAGGCTTCTTGAGATAGACCTAAAAGACTTTGATATCTATCTTGATATATCTTAATGCCAATGACATAAGATGCATCACCCATATCCTTCATCTCAAAGTTCTTTGAGATGAACTGTTTCACTTCATAGAGGAAACCCCTATCATTGCTTACAAGAAGAATATTGTCCATATATAAAACAAGAAAACAAATCTTATACCCACTGATCTTCTGGTATATTCATTAATCCATGACATTCTCTTCAAGTCTAAATGAAGAGATGAAATCATGGAATTTTAAATACCATTGGCAGGACGCTTGTTTTAATCCATAGATGGACTTCTTAAGCTTGCATACAAAGTGCTCACTATTTAGGAAAATAGTTTTCACATCAATCGAAATGAGCATCTAATGCCATAATTACTCTAAGGGAATCTATCTTAGAAACAGGAGAAAATATCTTTGTCTAATCAATTCCTTCTTTTTGAGTGAATACCTTAGCAACAAGTCTCGCTTTATGTCTCTCAATGTTGCCTAATGAATCTTTCTTTGTTTGAAGACCGACTAACCCAATAATCCTCGCCCCATTAGGCAACTCAACAAGATCCCAGACTTCGTTGATCTTTATAGAATTCATTTATTCATTTATGGCATTGTACCAAAATTTCAATTCTTGACTATCCATGGTTTATGAAAATGTTTCTAAATCGTTTACGGCTCCAATATTGTAGTCAGATTCTTGTAAATACACAATGTAGTCACCATGAATTGTCGATTTTGTCGTTCTAGTGGATCTTCTTAAGGATACACCAACAAGCTCTTAGGGAGCACGTGAATCAATTGGTTGTTCATCAACTGTAGGTAATTTGTGAACAACTTAATCCATTGGAACTTCATCATCGACTTGTGTATTTTCAATGACTTGTTGTGGTTGTTCAACATCCATTTGAACTTCAGGGGTGTTATCAACCACAATAAATCTTACTATTGAGGTGGAGGGCTCTGAAGGATCTTTCTCAGAACCTAAGTCCTTTAATTGATCACTCCCACTAATCAAGACATTTTCAAGAAATTTTGCCTTCCTTGATTCCACAATCCTAGTGCTATGAGATGGACAATAAAACGTGTAACATTTACACATTTCAAAGTATCCAATAAAGTATCCACTTATGGTCTTGGGTCCAGTTTCTTCTCTTGTGGATTGTATATCCTAGCTTCAGATGGGCATCCCCAAATGCGTACATGTTGCAAACTCGATTTCCAACCTTTCCATAATTCAAAAGGAGTTTTTGAGACTGCCTTGGTTGGAACTCGGTTTAATATGTACGCGAATGTCTTTAGAGCTTCACTCCACAAGGATTTAGGAAAATTAGGGTAGCTGCTACGCATACTCCGCACCATGTCCATCAATGTTCAATTTCTCCTTTCTGTAACACCATTTTACTCGGGTGTACCGAGAATGGTATATTGGGCAACAATCCCATTTTCTTGAAGAAAATTTACAAAATGGTCAGGTGCTTGTCCATATTCAGTGTATCTACCATAATATTATCCACCTCTATCTGTTCTCACTATCTTAATTTGCTTGTTGCATCATTTCTCTACTTCAGCTTTAAATGTCTTAAAGACATCCAATGCTTTGCTTTTGTTATGAAGTAAGTAGAGATACATGTAACGTGAGTAGTCATCTATAAAGGAGATGAAGTAACCATATGAGTCCATATTTGGACTACATATGTGTGACGCCCCACATCACTATGAATGCTTTCTGGAATGACGACTGGCCCTACAAACCAAGACAAGTATTTCCAGCGTGCTTTGTCCTCACTCGCACACTTCCTGGGAAAACTTCCCAAGAGGTCACCCATCCCTAGATTACTCCAGGGCAAGCACGCTTAACTTTGGAGTTCTCAAGTGATGGGCTACCGAAAAGAAGATGCATCTTCCTGATATAGGTAGTACCCATCAATCCATTTAAGCCATTTTCAACTGTGTAGTCCCATACCTACACAGTCTTAGAATCATTACACTTGACCTTCCCCAGGCGGTGTGGGATTGCACAGCTTACCCGGTCTTTCCCCTTACGAATCACGGGATTCTGACTGTCACAATATGACTGTATATATGATTTCTAATAATTTAGAACTCCTGTGGACACCACTTTTCTAAGACTTGTTGGTATGCTTTCCCTTAATGAAATCCACACAAGTATGAAAGTCAGTAAAATCTAAGGTATTAAGTACCTCATCCTTTACTAACCTCTTAATCCTATCAATGGAGATATGTCTCAATCTCCAGTGTCACAATGTAGAAGAATCCTCATTCTTAACACATCTCTTAATGCCAGTTTAAACATGCATAACATTATGAGTGGTATTGTTTTACAGATTAATGTAGTAAAGATCATCACACATTGTACCATTCCCAGCAAATTCAGATTGATACAATATGTTAAAATATTTGTCTGAAAATGTAAAGAATATCCAAAAGGTACAAGTCATGAAACTGAAATCAAGTTTTTAGAAGAACTTGAAACATAAAGGGTCTATTCTAACTTTTTAAACAAAACTACTATTTGAAACTAAAGTGCATGTTCTTATAGCTTCCACATGTGAACCCATCTTGTTTTCGAACAAGATGTTTTGCTCACTTCCTACTGGCTTCATTAGGTTTTGTAAACCTTGAATGAAATATGAAATATGGATTATTGATCCATAATCAATCCACCATGTGTTAATATTAACATTAACCATATTAGATTCATAACATACATATGAAATTAGAGCATGGTGATGGCATGTATTCTATTGATCTTAATTGCACAGTTACATATCACCCCAAAGTTTGGGAAGTTCTTTTGAGACATTAGAATAAATTGGTTTGTGATGTTGCATGAATATGATTACAAGTTTATAAGTATAAATGTTTTTGAGGTTTATATGAATTCATGTTTTTACCAACGTACAAACATGCTGAAGATGAAATCTTATTAAACAAAAATTGCCTATGGGCTAAATTTTTTAATTTAATAAGATTATATGTACATTATGATAGTTTAATCAAACATTTGAAAAAAACTTAAGGTTCAATATTTCTATCTAAATAAACTATATGATCAAATTATTAAATTAATTATCATAACTTATGTGGGTAGATTAAGAAATATTAATTTAATATAATATCTTAATTAATTATATAAACATAATGAAATCCCTATGGGGTAAAATTATTATATCTATATAATTAATCACAATTTATGTATGTTATGTGATCCTATTCAGTGTAATATATAATTTTATATAGTTAGAGATGTTGTGGCTACTCCCTAATTATTTAAAATTATATGGTTCACTAGACATTATATTTTAGGCTCAACTTAAATCCTAAGAACAATTATGCAACAACATAATAGGCAATCACTAAGAGTACTCCTAGTGTGGTCGTCCAAAGATCATTAAAAATCGTTATTGATTGAGCATTGTCTCAGTTTCATGCTTTTCCATGTTAACCACAAAACTGTTTATGTATTATTCATAACTTAATTATTCTAGCTAACTAATTATTCTAATTAATTAGAGAATATTTTATGAATCATAAAGTGCTAATTTTTAACTAAACTGTATGTTAAAATTTTATGAATCTAATTTATTTAGCACTTAAATTAATTAATGTCTAAAATATTTATATGATCCTTATTGCCATAATATATAATTTTATTTAACTAAAGATGCTATGGCTACTCTATAATTAAATAAAATTATATGAATCACGTAGACACATTTTGTTTATGCTTAAAATTTTCTAAAATTTTATGAGTATATTTTACATAGCAAAAATTAATTATAATTGAATATATATTATATTTTTTTTATGTTCTTAATTATACTCATAAAATATAATAAATTACATAACATGAATAACATTATGTCAATAGTATTTAAGCATAAAAGTACAAATATGGAATATAAATATATATCATGCATTTAAACCCTAAAATCATACATATAATATCTCAAAATTAATTGTACTAATAAAAATATTGCATGAATTAAAACATAAATAAACATATAAAATTAGTACAATCCACTACATTATATGTGTTATCCCCAAAATTTAAAAACGATGACGTGGCAATAGAAATGACAAATGACAAGGAATGGTTGGGTAATCTGGCTTAGGAGTGACCCGGTAGACCAGTGAATAATTTTGACTGGCCAGTCAAGTGTCATGACCGACCTGTTGGAAATGTGCCCTGAAAGCATATGTAGTAGACATTGTTTTTATGAAATAAATATATGAATTGAATTTGTTATGCATATATTTTATGGACTATATTATTCTATGATAATATTATGTAAATATCAGGAAAATTCCTAAGTTCATATATGTGATCTCAAACACGTATTAGTACGGGAGGATTGTGTTTGAGACAAATGAACTTGAATAGTTCGCAGTAAAATAAAGTTATGGAATCTTTAGATTAATTACTGCAAGTACGGTCCACTAGTATTATGAATACATGTGATCTAAATTCGGATCACTAGTGTGGTCTGGACCAGATATGTTTATTAATACTTAGTTAAATACTGTTTCGAAGTATTAATTAAATATATCAACTGATGATCATATACAAATAGATCTTAATCCTGAAGTTACTATGAACTCCTGTTTATATTATATGAGTTCTTTGATTCACTTGTTAGGGTCTGTCAGAATGATCAGGCTAGAAACTTTTGTTTTGAGAACTCATTAATATAGATGGCTGGGGACATAGTATACAGATATGGAATCTATACCTTATCGCAAGAGATTGAATGATGATTCTCTTAAGGGTTGACTTTTGGGATTGAAAGGTTATTGAGCTCAAATTCATAATTTAGTTATGAATTAACCTTCACTAGTAGAGTCAATGGTACTTAAGGAAACAAGAGATAATTAAAAGGGTAAGACGGTAATTTAATTCCCGATTAATTATGAACCATTATTAGAGGGTCAAGTTGTATGCAATGATTATATCAATGGACGCTTTATGATTATAAAGTACTCAATAAATGAAATGTCTATAATTACAAGAGTGCAGTCTCATATTTATAGTGGAATAATCATGAGATTAATAAATTAAGATTATTTAATTAAAGAGTTTAATTAATAATCTCAAATTTATTGGAGCTTGGAATTATAGGTCCATAGGTCCCCATAGCGGCTCTATCAACACTATACAAGGTAAGAGTTGATATGAAGGGAAAATTAGTTTAAAGACATATTTGAGAAGAAATTTGTTCTTCAGGCCAAATATGCAATTATATGATAATAGTGATTAATTAATTAATTATAAATTAGTTATAGTTAATAAAATTAATTAATATTTAATTATTGAATAATTTTTGAAATTATATTAAATAATTAAATTAATTTCAGAATTTAATTAAATAATTAATTAATTATAATTTTCGAAATTATAATAAATTAAATATTTATTTTCGAAAATTTTGGATTTAATTAATTGGTAGAATTAATTAAATATCTTTATTTGAGTGGGAGAAAATAATCTGATAAGTTCAAATTTGATTTGAATTTAAAAGATTAATATTTATTCAAATAATTAATTATATTTGATAATTAATTTGAATTCAAATTTGAATTAGTTATTAGGTTGTTAGATCTTATCTGACAAAACAGTTTGAATAAATAATTAAATAAAAATTGAAAAAACAACATCCCTAAAAATAGGGAGTCTACACGTGCACACACACTGTGTGTGGCTTTAATTAATTAATTAATGGATAATTCAAAAATTGGTTTTTTGGATTTTTTCATTAATAGAATAATTAATTAATTAAAAAGTAAATTGTAAAATGGTTACAGATTTATTTTTTAAAATTTGAATATTTTCTTTTAAGTATGACTAATCAGAAAAATATTCAGAGAGGTGAGTGAGACAACTCTGAATATTCGCTCTCTGAAAAATAGAACGATAGTTTTCTCTCCCTAAAAATAAAGAACAAATTCTCAGGCCTATTCTCTTGATCTCATGTGTTGAAAACATCAAGTAGAATCACAAATAAATTATCCTTCATTCTCTAAGTGCCCACACATTTCTTGAGGTGTAGAGAACGCTTTGGAAGATCTTAGTGTGAGTACGTGGGAGCGGCTTGGATAGGAAGATCGTTCTTAATACAAAAAGATAGCAAGGATACTTGATAGGCTTCAAGAGGTATGAATTCTATCCTTATCTTGTTTATGATTAATGTATGTATATTAATGGATCCGCATATTTAAAGGTAGTTTAAATATGTTACAAAATTTTTGTTGTACACTGGGCTAACTACACCACCATTCCGCTGCGTATTAGGAAACTCGTTCCTAACACGACCAGTTATGACCTTGGGCGACTAGTCACATGTTTGTCTACCCAGTCATGACCATGTTTGACCGGTCACATGTTTGTCTGCCCAGTCATGACCATGTCCGACCGGTCACATGTTTGTCTGCCCAGGCATGACCGCTGACCAGTCAGGTGCATGTCTGCCCAGTCAGGTGCATGTTCGCCCAGTAAAGTGTTTGGTCGACCAGTGAAGGTTTGGCTGACCAACCTGAATGTGATGAGGATCGACTAGACAGAGCAGGGCTACGCAAAAGATCCCAGAAACGACTTCAACAAGAATCGGTCTTACCTGCGCAAGAATCTCTCAGATTATCCCATAAATGTAGTGTATCGTTGTATTTTGAATATTATTGTTAATTAAATATAGTAAGAATAATAAAATATCCCGATTATAGGGGAAATCATCTGTACGGTCCTGAGCCTATAAATACAAGGCTTATGGCACCATAAAAAGGGTTCTGAATTCTAATTTTCTAGAGGGAGAGTAATTGTATCGAGAGAACTCTTGTATTCTTGTAATCTGCACTGAAGAAACTCAGTTGACTCAGGTTCATCTGATCTTGAGTGTAGATTTATAATCATAACTCTAAGTGGATTAGGCTATTACCAACACATTGGGGCTGAACCACTATAAAAATTGTCTGTGTCGTTTATTTCTCTTGAAGGTTTTTGTCGTTTTGACGTCTACGCGTCATTGGCGAAAAACACGGTCAATATTTTGGTGCTTTCATTGAGAGCCTAAAGAGAAAGACAGACAATCACTGTAGCATTATGGCGCCTATGAACACCAATGCAGCCTCCAAGAAGCCAGGTTCCTCTAAAGAGCCTGCTAGATCAGAAGGTCCTGGCCCTCAAGACCATGAGACTGAGCCTAGAGTCATGCTCGAGGACGTGACTCCAGAGGTTGAATAACTCCAGGAAGCCATGGGGGCTTTTGTGACGCCCCACATCACTATGGCTGCTTTCTGGAATGACGACTGGCCCTACAAACCAAGACAAGTCTTTCCAGCGTGCTTTGTCCTCACTCGCACACTTCTTGGGAAAACTTCCCAGGAGGTCACCCATCCCTAGATTACTCCAGGCCAAGCACGCTTAACCATGGAGTTCTCAAGTGATGGGCTACTGGAAAGAAGATGCACCTTCCTGATATAGGTAGTACCCATCAATCCATTTAAGCCCTCTTCAACTGTGTAGTCCCATACCTACACAGTCTTAGAATCATTACACTTGACCTTCCCCAGGCGGTGTGGGATTGCACAGCTTACCCGGTCTTTCCCCTTACGGATCACGGGATTTTGACTGTCACAGCTTTCCAGGAGGAAATGGCACAATTCAACGCCAGATAGGAGGCGTTCGCTGAAGAAATGGCTAGGCAGAAGGCTACATTAGAGCAGCAAAGACAGGAGATGGACGCTAGGAGTGAGGAGATCCGGCAACAGCAGAAGGAGGCTGATAGGCGACATCGCGAGACTGCACTCGCTCTGGAGGCAGCTACGTAGCTGGCCCAGGCCAATGCCCAAGCTGCAGCACGAGGAGCAACCACCCCAGGAGCAAGGACCACAGAAGTTGGTCGCAAAAACACTGATAAACCCAATTCTCGAGGGCCAAACAAGAGTGGTAGTAACCCACCTGGTCGGGAAGAAGATGGGATCCGATCGGGCACTGCCTCAACCCAAAGGGGGAACTCTAGAACCCCCTCAAGGAGCCACCGATTAGAGACCTCTAAATCCAGAAGTCACAAGTCAGGCAGTAAGAAAACTCCACCTGAGCAGGAGCAAAATAGAGCTCCTCGGGGTAAAGAAACTTCACACTTCAAAGATGGGCATGGTTGTGATGAAGTTGATAGTCATCACACTGACCAGTCGAAGGAGAAGAATGATAACAACCATCGAGGAGGAAAAGACCGCCCAACACAGACAGGAAGGCCACCACTGCATCCCAACCAGCAGCGCAGTGGCAAGGAGCATGTCCCGCATGGAAAGCCTTCTAAAAAAACTCGGAGTACGGTGTTCGATCGGTTAGGGAGGCATACCTCTTAGAAGGATCTAAGATACGTTATTGCTGACAGGAGAAGGACCGTCCCGGTCGAAGGGCGAGTTCCGAACCGGCCTACCAGTCAAGTAGAAATACTTGATGATGGTGTGTCGGATAGGAGCGCCCGACCAGGCGGTCTCGAGAATGAGTCCCAAGCAGTGGCCCCAGGCATCCAAGCCTAGCTTGATGCTCTGACAGCAGCAGTTCAGGGTCTGTCGAAACGACCTTTTGCAATCGATCCAGTAGACCACATGAGTGGCAGCCCGTTCTGTGCTCGAATTAGAGAAGCCCAGCCACCAGCGAAGTACAAAGCATCGGTACTGCCAGTTTATATAGAAAAGGCAGACCCGATAAGGCATGTGGGGAAATTTGAAGACCAGATGGAGCTGCTTGGAGTGAGTGATGAATATCGGTGCAGAGTCTTCCCCACTACATTGTCCGATACTGCCCAGGAGTGGTATTGGAAGTTTAAGCCAAACTACATCACTTCTTGGGAAAGTTTCAAGAAAGAGTTTTGCAGGCAGTTCAGTGCTGCTCGGACCCCTCCAGTTTACGCCAATCACTTGGCGGATATTAAATAAGGAAAGGAAAAATCTCTCAAGAACTACATACAAAGTTTCATGAGAGAAGCTAACCGAGCTACTGCAGTTGGAGATGAGGGGAAGATGGTGGCAATTTCTTCTGGCATAATCTATCGGAGTCCTTTGTGGGACAGTATTCATCGCAACCCAATTTCAACGTTACAACAATTTCTTGACCGAGCGGACAAGTATATGAAATTGGATAATGCTATTGAGAAGGGAGAGAAGGGCTTGAACAATCCGAGCGGATCGACTGATCCTCCCAAGAATGGTGGAAATGATCAAAGTGGTGGTAAGAAACGCGGGAATAACGGGTCTGACCGCCACAATGAAAAGAAGGCTAAGTCGGGATCAAACGACATGCCAACTAAGTATGAACCTCGGTTCACCAATTACACCACTCTTTCGGCGAGCCAAGCGGAGATATATCTCGCAAATCATCAGGAGGTCCCCTACCGGAAACCCTCACCCATCAAGAAGGAGATGAGTAAGAGAGATTTGAACAAGTTCTGTCGTTTCCATGGAGACTAGGGTCACGACACAAATGAATGCAATCATCTCAAGGATGAGATAGAGTTTCTCCTCCGGTCGGGAAAATTGAAAAAGTATCGAGCAGAAAAGACCCAAGGAGAGGGAAGTAACAACAATCCTAGGTTCAAGCGGCAATGATCCCCACCTTTGCAACCCGAGCATGTGGACTTCACTCTAGACACCATATGTGGAGGTCCACATCTGGCTAGGGATAGCAACAAGGCAAGGGAGAGGTATGCTCGAACCCTTCGGCATGAGTTGGATGCAGCATCAACCTCCGAAGTCATGGCTGTAGAGGAGCGGCCTCCGAAGAACCCA
The DNA here is from genome assembly GCF_963169125.1 of Humulus lupulus. NCBI lineage: Eukaryota > Viridiplantae > Streptophyta > Magnoliopsida > Rosales > Cannabaceae > Humulus > Humulus lupulus. Next base: position 12,810,039 of record NC_084796.1, on the reverse strand, counting down.
CGATACGAAAGTGAGTCCCTCACTTTCACTGAAGATGATGCTCGACATATGAGATATCCTCATAATGATCCTCTCGTCGTGACAGTCCAAATAGCGAATATGAAAGTGAAGAGATGTTTGGTCGACACAGGGAGTTCTGTGAACATTATCTATAAATCATCATTTGAAAGGATGAAACTATCTATCAATGACTTGAAGCCATGCTCTCAAGTCATCTATGGATTTACTGGAGAAGGATTGTCACCAGCTGGAATGATCAAGTTACTAGTCACAACGGGGGATGCTCCCAAGCATGAGACAATGATGATAGAGTTTTTGATAGTCGACTGCCCGTTTGCCTATAATGTGGTTATTGGTCGACCACTACTCACAACCTTGCATGCGGAAGTCTCTATATGGCACCTTTCTATGAAGTTCCCGACCAGTGCAGGCATAGGCTGTTGGTTTTTATTGATCAAATCAGAGATTATGCGCAGCGGAACAACAATCAAATTGTCAGATTAATCCCATAATATTTCTAGATCTACTTCTTCACACTCATATATATATATTGAATCAAGGACAAGAATAGAAACATTACCTCAGGTCCTTCCTTGCTGTTATCTTTTCGTATGGCTGAATCCTTGAGATCTCACACCAAGATCTTCCAAAATGTTCTCAGTCACCCAAAGAACGAGTGTGGGCTCGCTATACAAATAATAGGCAATAACTATTTATCAGATATTCTCAACACATGAGATCTGATAAAGTTTGGACCTAGGTTTTGTGAAGAACAATGACCTTTGTTTTTGTCACTGATCTTTTTCTCTGAGAGAATCCTAGATATTTTTCTATCCCTGAAAACTTACGTTCTGTGAAAACTGATATCCAATATTTAATAATATCCAATATATTAAAATATTTGTTATTTTAAACAAATTCAAAATAACTGATGAGTTATCAGATTTTTGTTTAAATAATAATATTTAAATCAAATCAAAATATCTCATTATTTATTTAATATTTAAATAACTAAAATTGTGGAATCAAGAGACCAAGTCTCTCTCTTATGCGTGTAGAACAGTGCATGTGCACTGTGCCACACGTGTACCACATGCATGTGCAGGCATGTGATTTTTCCCAATTTTATTATTATTTAAATACCAAAAAATCCCAAAAAATAAATTAATTCAAAATTAATTATATTTTTGTTAAATCAAATAATTAATTAATTCTTAATTAATTAATTACACATAATTAATCAATAATTATGTTTGATACATAGAAAAATATTTTACTTATCACATAAGTCCTTTTTGCCCATTTTTGTATTTGCCTTTGACAGTGATTATTTGAGCCATTTCGGGGACCATGGACCTATAACATTAAGCTCCAATAAATTGAAACTAAATAATTAAACTCTTTAACTATAATAGTTAATTTATTAATTCTGATATTACTCCACTATAAATTCAGAATTGCACTCTTTATGTTATAGATATACTTTTACAGAAATCTTTTTCTTAAGTCGTCCATAGATATAACCATCTTGTAATAGTTCAACCCTCTAATTAATTAGTTCATAAATTAGAATGGAAGAATTACCATTTAACCTTTCTAATTTACTTCTTATTCCTTAAGTACCATTAATTCACTAGTGAATAATTAATCTATAATCTAATTATAGATTTGAGCTCAAAATCATTCAGTTTCAGAATTAACCCTTAAGGGAACTAATATACGATCCGTTAGGAAAGATTAGATTCCATATTGTTGATACATGTTCCCAGCCATCCATGATATTAAATCTCCAAAACAAAAGTCATTAGCCTCATTCTTTGAAGAGACCTTAACGAATGAATCAAAAGATTTAATAAACATGAACAGGAGTTCATGAACACTCAGGATTTAGGTTGATCTATAAATGATCATCAGTTATGATATGAATTATAAGTCTTTATTGTTAAATGGTTTTTGGATAAAGACTTTAATTCACATCGGTCCTTGTCATATATAATCATATTATATAAAGCACCTTTACCGAGATGTCTTTCCACATCAATAATCCGAATCTAGATTATTTGTATCATTATGATACTCAGTAAACCGTACTTACAACTCCAATTAAATAATACCATAACTTTAATTTGTTGTTGTTGACTATTTTTATTCATTCATGTGATCTTAATTCTCTCGTACTAATACAAGATCACACTCTCAATAATGAATATGGAATTTTTATGATATTTACAAAATTATTCAAACAATAATTTAACAATCTAAATATGACAATAATAATAAACCATTGTATTTATTTATTCACAGAAAAAACAAATGTCTTTACATGCTTTTAGGACACACTCCTAACATAGGCTGCCTCCGAGGAGACCAGAGAGAGGCTAGGGAATGTTATATTGCCTCGGTAGCTAATGCAAGAAAGGGGTCCAAAGAAAACAACATGATTGTATGTGCCAAGAGAGAGGAGGTAGATGAGATGGATGTCGACCAAAGTTTCACAGTTGTAGCCGATCAGGAAGAAATGTTATAAGAATTTGGCCAAGAAAGCACTCTTGGTTTAAGACAACAAGCCCCATCCGGTGATGAAGTCACCAAATAGGGCGTTTCCAAAAGCAAGGGAAGGGACTTTGATCTTCGCTTTGGGGATTATGAAAGTGAGGTGGGACCGTTCGAGGAGTTAGAGGAGGTTTCAATAGATGAGAATGATCCGACCAGAGGGGTCAAGGTTGGAAAAAAGTTGAAGTCAGAAGTAAGAGCACAGCTGATAGAATTTTTGCGAAGGAATCAAGATGTCTTCGCCTGGTCTCACAAGGATATGGTGGGTATCTCACCAACTGTGATCAGCCACGTGCTCATCATGGATGAGAGCTATCTAGCAGTGTAGCAAAAGAGAAGATTGCTTGACAAAGATCGAGCAAAGGCTCTCAAGGAGGAGGTGGAATGACTAAAGGAAAACAAGTTTATAAGGGAAGCATATTACCCTGCCTGGGTTTCAAAACCGGTGTTAGTGCCCAAGTCCAATGGAAAATGGAGGACTTGTGTGGATTTTACCGACCTGAACAAAGCATGTCCATGTTATATTATTTTATAATATAATGTAATATTATATTATATTATAATATAATGTTTAGATTAAATAAATGTGACAAAGTGTGTCACATATTGTAACATATAATAGAGAGTTACAATATTTAGATATATGAGATATATCCAAATAATGTAACATATTTGGTGTTACAAATTTGTAACTTCCAAATATTACCCTTTATTGTGTAAAATTGTTGTTACACAATATTGAGATGAATTTCATAAAGCCATATGTGATATGCCTGTTAGATATATGATTTTAACCCCCAATAATGTGTTTTGGGAGTTACAAAATCATTTGGGAGGGTTTGGAACCGTTTGGAAAAACAGCACAGTTTTAAGTGCTGAAATTAGTCGGTGGCCGCGGCCACTGAATGTTGGTGGCCGTGGCCTGTAGGACAGAGACCAGTGGCCGCGGCCACTAATGTCTCTGGCTGCGGCCACAGGCCAAAATCTGACCAATTTTTCAGTTTTTTCAACCTTTGTTGAACGGCTCAAAAAACCCAAATAACTCCCAAATCTCTTTTTTAATTCCATATTAATCCAATTAAACATTGGTAACATCCATGGGGGTTGGTGGAATTTTAAATTCAAAGGGTGTCTCTAAACTCTATAAATAGGAGCCTATAGCTCAATTGTAAGACACAGTATTTCTATCCATTAGAGCACTTGGCTAGAAACACCTTGAGGCTTGATAATTCCAGAAAGTTTTTCCAATATCTGAGAGAGATCCCTTAGTGCTTGAGTTAGGGGGAAATAAGCTTTTGGACAAAGGTTTTAAACCTTGTTCAAGTTGGTGATCCCCAACCCTCTTCACTTAGGTTGTGTAAGTGAGAGTTTCTTGTATTTCTGTTCTTCTTTCTATTGTATTGTTTTCTTCTTATTCTTTTGTTCCTATTACTTGTATTTCTTGTTCAAGAGTTGTAATCTTATCTTTTCTTTTGTTTCAAACACTTTACTTTATTTGTAACATTTTGCTTGGAGTTGTATTTTACTATTCTCTTCTTCTTCATCATCTTCTTCACTTCCTTTGTTTATTTGTAATTTTCAGTTATAGAGTTGTAACACTTTATTTAATCAATCCTTGTCTATTGTAATATTTTGCATAGAGTTGTAATATTATTATCAATTTCCATTGAGGCAAAACATTTTTTCCTAACAGTCCAAATAACTGTTTTCCTTTGCCAAGAATAGACCAGTTATGCGACCTCTGGTCATGAAATATTGTCCTTCATGGATGCTTACTCGGGATATAAACAGATTAGTATGCACCCTCCCGATGAAGAGCATACCAGTTTCCGAACAGACATAGGGCTGTACTGTTATAAGGTCATGCCATTTGGATTGAAGAACGCGGGAGCCACCTACCAGCGTTTGGTGAATGATATCTTCCGTGACCTAATCGGCAAGAACATGGAGGTGTACGTAGACGATATGCTGGTAAAGTCAAAGGAAGCTGAAGGACATATACGAGACTTGGAGGAATGCTTTATAGTACTGAGAAAGTACAGCATGAAGTTAAACCCCCTCAAATGCTCGTTTGGAGTAATTTCTGGAAAATTTCTTGGGTTTATTGTGAACTCCCGAGGAATAGAGGCAAATCCAGAAAAGATAAGGGCGCTCGCAGAAATGAAGTCTCCGACCAGAATTAAGGATGTGCAAAGCTTGACTGGGCGGATTGCTGCTCTAAGCAGGTTCATCTCTAAATCGACAGACAAGTGTGTCCCATTTTTTAATCTGCTTAGACGGAGCAAAAAGTTTGAATGGACGGTAGAATGCGAGCAGACTTTCCAAGCCATAAAGGAACACTTGGCCCAACCTCCTGTTCTTTCAAATCCAGTTGATGGAGAAGACCTCTTTATTTACCTAGCAGTCACGGAGCATGCTGTTAGTGCTGCTCTAGTACGAGAAGAAGATAAAGTGCAGCATCCAGTGTACTACGTTAGCAAGCGATTGATAGGAGCAGAATCCTGGTATCCCATGATCGAGAAGTTGGCCTATTGCTTGGTACTTGCATCTCGCAAGTTGCGACCTTACTTCCAAGCACACCCAATTAAAGTCTTTACCGACCAGCCCCTACATCAAGTCTTGCAGAAGCCAAAGTCATCTGGTCGGCTACTTAAATGGGCGGTTGAATTGGGCCAATTCGAAATCAAGTATCAACCAAGATCTGCTATCAAGGGTCAGGCTTTGGCAGATTTCATTGATGAATGTACTGGGATCCCTGATATTCCCGACCAGCAAGAGCGTGTAACCGGGCAGAGAGAGGATCTACCTGCTTGGCAACTTTTTGTTGATGGGTCGTCAAACGAACATCATTCGGGAGCAGGAATTATATTGGTCACACCGGAGAAGCACTGAATTCATTGCGCATTAAGATTCAGATTCAACGCTTCTAATAATGAGGCAGAGTATGAAGACCTCTTAGCAGGCTTGCGCTTGGCTAGAGATGTTCGTGCCCGGTCGGTTGAAGTGAACAGTGATTCCCAATTGGTGGTCTACCAAATCTTAGGAGAATATCAGGAAAGGGGCCTATGCATGATGGCGTACTTGAATAAGACCAAGGATCTGCTAGCACAATTCGATGAGTATACTATTAAGCTGGTACCACGGGAGCAGAACTCTAACGCAGACGCTCTAGCAAAACTAGCTAGTGCAAAAGATGCTGAAACTCTGAATATTGTACCGGTGGAATACTTGGCAGAGCCGAGCATTAATGAACAAGAAGCCATGCCCATCACAATAGGTGACACTTGGATGACACCCATCATTGCTTACCTTGAGCAAGAAACCCTCCCAGATGATCGTAATGAAGCAAAGAAGATTATGAGGCAAACTGCTAGGTACATTATGATGGATGGGGTGCTGTATAGAGAGGGTACTCTTTGCCTCTACTCAGGTGCATAGCACCCGACCAGTCAAAAAACTTATTGGCTGAAGTGCACGAGGGGTTCTGCGGAGATCATGTTGGGGGGCAGAGTCTATCCAAAAAGATTTTGCAGCAAGGATTTTTCTGGCCTACAATGAATGAAGATTCCATGGAGTACGTGAAGAAGTGTGATAAATGCCAGAGATTTTCTAAAGTACCCAAGGCACCTCCGAATGTCTTAAAGCAAATGCAGAGCCCATGGCCTTTTGTAGTATGGGGCATTGATCTGATCGGGAAATTACCCAAAGGGAAAGGAGGAGTACAGTTTCCAGTGGTTGCTGTGGATTATTTCACCAAGTGGACTGAAGCCGAACCACTAGCCACGATCACCTCGAAGAAAGTGTTAGACTTTGTGGTTAAGAATATAATATGTCACTATGGTCTGCCCAAGAAGATAGTGTCTGACAACGACACTCAGTTCGACAGTGACATATTTACCGATTTCTGCACTCGGCATGGCATCACAAAAAGTTTCTCCTCAGTAGCCCATCCACAAGCTAATGGGAAAGTTGAAGCCGTAAACAAAACTTTGGGCAGAAGCCGTAAACTTTGAAAGATACTTTAAAAAAGCGTCTAGAGCGAGCTAAGGGTGCTTGGGCAGAAGAATTACCAGAAGTCCTTTGGTCATACTGGACTACTGCCCAGACAACAACTGGTCATACCCCCTTTTCCTTGGCATATGGGTATGAGGCCAGGTTACCTGTGGAAGTAGACCCACCATCTCATCGAAGGACCATGTACGACCAAGAGGAGAATCACCAGTTGCTAGCTGCATCTTTAGATTTCTTTGAGGAGAGACGAGAAAAAGCAAGCTTGAGAGTTGCTGCCCATCAGCAAAAGGTGGCCCGCTATTTTAATTCCAAAGTCAGAGATCGAAAGTTCCAGGTCGGAGATTTGGTCCTCAGGAAGGTGTTCATCAGAGACCCGGTGGCTGGAGTACTAGGACCAAACTGGGAGGGACCGTATCAAATTGAGCAAGTCTTGCCACCCGGCACTTACAAACTTGCTCGATTAAATGGAGAGTTGATCAGGAACTATTGGAATGGCGAGCACTTGAGGAAATATTATCAATAAATACTGCTTATAGAGTAGTAGCTTTGTATCAAGTGTTTAACTTGTTATTTAAGTTTGTTTGTGAACTGGCTATTTGCTAACTAGTCATGTTATTTTGAACAACGTTATTTTGTTTGAGATTCGTAATTAGACATGCTTTGTCCTTTTTTTTTACGAGTAATAAAAGAGATCACGCGCAGCGCGGTCAAATCTTGCTACAAATTTTGCATATGTGTTGATTATTCTTGCTTTGGCAGTGTTCAACTGTCATTACAACTTAAAACAAAAAAAAGATTTCTAAAAGAAATATCGGGCAGTGTTCAACTAGTCGGTATCCATCAGATGAATGACCAACGTTTAAATAGTTGCATGTTTTTGCAGTGTTTAACTGCTGAAATATCTTTTGCATATTCAATGTGTTTCACGAGTACTAACTGCTTGGACAAATTCGGTCAAGTAGCAAGTGATCAAGGATTTTTCAACCCTCAATCACTTGGGGGCACATAGGGTATACTGGTATACACTTCAACACAAGCAATAAGAACACGAGCAAATATATTTGTTTTCAGGCTGACTTGTAAGTTTTTGAAGTCGAAAGGGTCGTTAAGCTAACTTGTTTTACAAAGCTTAATTAACTTGGAATTTTTTCAAAATTTTAAGTTAGAAGCAGATATTCGTGTGACAATAAACATTATGCTCATAAAATGTTAGAGCAATAAGAGTGTGAGAAAGTATACTTAGTATGGACTTATGAAATGTCTAGAATTTCTAAGTTAGAAAACTAAGTACTCACATGAAAATATAAGGCATCTATGTAATAAAACTTTTAAATGATTAAATCTATAAAAGTAAAGTGTTCATAGCTTGGGCATACGGGAAAAAGTGCAATAGCAAAATACAAAAGAAAGGTCTACTAGTCAGCTGGTCGGATGGAGGCCTTTCTGGTCGAATGGGAGCTCACTGGTCGGCTAGGGCAGGTTGATCAACGCCTTCCTCAGCATCAGCTGCTTCTTCCGGTCAGAATGATAGCGTGGGGGAAAAAGGTGTAGTGTTAGCAGGATTAGCTGCTTCCTCAGCAGCCTTTGCCTCACATTTCAGAAGCTCTTCTGCCATGGCCTCCTCTGTGAGAAAGTCGAGGTTGAGAGGCTTGTTCAGATTCCACACCTGGTAAAAGCAGTTGAAGCAGATTTCCTCGTAGCGAGCAAGATCAGATTCTTTCTCTCGCCTCAGCTCCTCATTCTCATGAGTCAATTCCTCGTTCTCACGAGTCAGTTTCTCCAGCTGATTGGTCAGTGACTTGTTGGTTTGAATTTTTTTTTTATTCTCATCAGACAGCCCCCTAAGAGACTCATCCCGCTCAGCCATGGTCTTCTCGGCCTGCTCCAGCTTGGATTTGAGATCCTTCTCCGAAGAAGTTAAAGTCTCCACTCTAGCTTGAGCATCCACTAGTTGATCATTTAGAACCTTGTTCAACTCCTTATAGTCTAATGCTCGGTGCTGAGCGTGACTGATGGTGATGAGCGACTGCATGAAAAACAGGAGGTTACTACAAGTAAAAATATTAATAACGGACTGTCTTGTGATAGAATACTTACATTCATCAGCTGAGCGAGCCCTCTTTGTAAGACGAATTCAACGCTAAGCCGAGGTAAGGATTCAAAGATTTGAATCATTGAAGCATCATGGAGAGTTTGGTCAAGTAGTTCCTTCCCGATACCACCAGCAGTGCGAAGGGCCTCACTCAAGCCAGTCAGGCAAGTAGGGGTTAGGCTCGCAGAGGGAGGAAGCGAGGAAGGAGTCAGCTGCGGGATTGCGATCGACTCCTCGGGTTGTCTCCCTTGGCTGGGCGGAGTGGTCCTTGGGACTTTGCTTGGAGGGGTGGAGCCACTTACTTCCCCAGATTTCCTCTTTGGGGCAAGAGAGGTGTTGAATTGCCTAAACATCTCTGAATCTGCAAAAGATAAAGCACAAGATTTGTTAGTAAAAAATATAGCAATATGTGGATAAATACTTTACAACTACCAAACAGCTCTATAAATCCCACATAACCAAGTTATTTAAAACCAAAAATCTCACTATGACTACTAGACCTGAGTTTAGGATTTGGTAAAGGAAGTCATCCTCTTCATCAGACGATGAGCTTGAGTCTCCATGAAGCTGGATGGTCTTTCCTTTCCCAAGCTGTGTGGGAATAACATGTCTGCGTTGGTCCTTTGGCTAGGGTTCCCTAATGATAAGGTCACCTGGTCTGCAAGAGTGGGAAGATGGCCCAAGAGAGAACTGATCGACCACTACCTCGGTATCGGCGTTGGACTGGTCGGTTGCGTTCGCCTCCTTAGTAGTACTCTCTACCATGATGTTCTGGTTACTGGGTAACAGTCCCACCATCTGAAGATTATCCACAGTAACCAACTCTTTCACATCCTTCTCCTCGGTGCACATATTGGCAAACTCCTTTGCTCGGGCACGCATTTCTTTGGTAGGCAAGGGCTGGTGGAATGGACCTGCGTGTGTAAAGGCCAAGTTGTTGGCCTTGATGTTCGAAGTGAGAAAATACTATGTATAATATTTTCCAGGATTTGACTTGTGAGCAATACCGTGGAGGTATTTAATCCCTTTATGCCTATGCAAAAGGTGGAAAAAACCTGTGTTCTTGTGGCTCGGGTTGGTTCTGAAGTCGAATAGGTAGTGTATTTCGTGAGGAGTGGGTGGATCCCAGCCTTGTAGGAAGTAAAGGACATATAGTGTGGACAACGCCTGAATCCCATTAGGAGTGATCTGGAAGGCAGAGACGTTGAAATTGTCCGCTACTGACTGGAAGAAGGAGTGTAGCAGGATGGTAGCTCCTGCGTATACATGGTGCCTAGAACAGGCATAGTAAGGTCCGCCAGGCCTATTAGCTCTCTGATGAGGGTGCAGACATATCACATTAACCCCTCTCAGGCCCAAGGTTTGGATGTGTTTGTCGAACATCCCGGGGTTAAGTTTCGAAGGTTTGGCAATAAACCAAGAAGGTGTTTCTTCTCCTTCCTTTCTTGGTTTTTGGACAGCCAAACGCTGGATCTCGGTAGTGAATTTCTGAGTAATTTTTCTCCGAGGCTTATTGGGTTTTTGCGTCTGGCGGGGTGGTCTCGAGCCGCAATTTTGACCTCACTGTGTTCCACCACTTTCTGTACCGCTCTGCGAGCTACCTGAGGATCCTGGTCCTGTGGTAGTCTGTTAGATTTCTTTACCCTCATTTCTGACTGTTCAGCCTGTTGATGGAGGAACTTCTCTTCGTGAAGGAAATATAAGGTTGATCGGGGGAGGATCTTTTTAAAACGGCGAAGGCGATCCTCAGGAGTGCGACTGCTAGGAGACTTCGACGAAGAGTCGCTGCTTTGAGGAGTATCGCTTGGGATGGAAGTGTCAGAGTTTGTATGGTTATCACCTCTCCTATAGTCGAAGCGATTCATCTACAAAAAATTTAAAAAAAATGGGGAGGTGAGTAACCATACAAATATAAATCAATCAGTACAACAGGAAAATGTTTATTTTTCTACTCAGAAAAAAATTATCTAAGTAGTAAAAATATAGCGTGCATGATTAAAAAAAGAATTTTTGTGCCTAAAAGTGCCTGAGGTCCCTAGAATGAGCATGTATGAGGGAAAAAATGATAGGCAAAAATTTTGGTGCCTAAAGTGTGATGTCCGAGCGTGCCGTGTGTGCGTGTGTCCGAGCGGATGACCTAGCGTCCGAGCGGATGGCCTAGCAACTGAGCGGTGCACCTGCGTCACGCCGAAGCTTTCGAGCCGTGCGCGCGTGTCCGAGCAACGTGTCAAGGGTTGCCGAGCGCATGCATTTCTAGGCAGCTGTCTGAGGAGCTGAGCCTTGGGTCCGAGCGGATGCTGAGGCATCCGACCAGCCAGCGCCGAGGCATCCGAGCGAGCGTGTGTGGCATTCGAGTGGAAACATCTGTATCCGATCGGGCATCGCGTGTATTTGGTGACCGAGCCGAAGAGTGCACCCGAGGAGCCAACAGGGCGCGTCCGAGCGGTTGCGTCGAGGCATCCGAGGGGCTGGGGGTTGGTCCGATCGGATGGAGAGTTGGTCCGAGGGGTTGGTGGGTATAAAGATCAGGGCGAATCCCTTTGTGTTCGAACGACTTAAGAAAAAAGTTATGGCCAATCGGCCATGAATGTACAACCCTAAACCCATTTCGAAAAACAATAGCCCTAAATTCTATAGGACACAAACACAATTCCTCATCTAAAATACACAACAACAAGATCAAAAGGGGTGATTTGAAAGGTTTCCAATGTTCTTGAGATCATATATACCATCCATTACCCATAAACCCATTCTTATGGTTCAGGTTAAATAATTCATTTTTCTTCAAATTTCTATGAAATTGAAGATAAAATTGAGTTATCCATAACCTAACCAACATCAAAACAGCCACAAAACACATTGTATTTCAAAGATTCATACACAAATTCAAGGGGAAAGTGTCCTATGAAGTTTCGGCCAACACCCATATTTTCTTGAAGTTTTGAAAAAGAAAAACAACAACCTAAGTGGAGATGAAGAAGAAGGACTTACCCAATCTTGAAGAACCCTTGATTTGCTTGAAGAAATGGGAGCTTTCCCTTGATGTTCTTGAACTGTCGGCCAAGAAAAGGAGTTATAAGGTATTCGGCCAAAGAGAGGAAAAGATGAAGGAAGAGAGAAATTTTTGCTCTATTTTGCTTATGAGAATATGGGAACACATGGGTCTATTTAAAGAAAAAAAAAGTGGAAATTGCCACTTATTTTTAGACCATTGGAATTCCTTGAGCATTTTTTCTCCCCACGATTGTGAGCAGTTAATTCCAATGATCGTGGTCTGCTATGGAGACGTAGTTTGTTGCATGGGCAGGAAAATGAACAATTGGATTTTTTTTATTATGCTGTCAGTAGTGGAGAAAAAGGTTTATTATGTGAGAATATCAGATAATAAACTCGGGGGGCAAATGTTATCCCCAAAATTTGAAAACAATGACGTGGCAATAGAAATGACAAATGGCAAGGAATGGTTGGATAATCTGGCTTAAGAGTGACCCAGTAGACCAGTGAAGAATTTTGACTGGCCAGTCAAGTGTCATGACCGACCAGTTATGACCTTGGCCGACCAGTCACATGTTTGTTTGCCCAGTCATGACCATGTCCGACCGGCCACATGTTTGTTTGCCCAGGCATGACCTTGGTTGACCAGTCAGGTGCATGTCCGCCCAGTAAAGTGTTTGGTCGACCAGTGAAGGTTTGGCCAACCAGCCTGAATGTGATGTGGATCGACTAGACAGAGCAGGGCTACGCAAAAGATCCCAGAAATAACTTCAATAAGAATCGGTCTTACCTGCGTGGGAATCTCTCAGATTATCCCATAAATGTAGTGTATCGTTGTATTTTGAATATTATTGTTAATTAAATATAGTAAGAATAATAAAATATCCTGATTACGGGGGATATCATCTGTACGGTCCTGAGCCTATAAATTCAAGGCTTATGGCACCATAAAAAGGGTTCCAAATTCTAATTTTCTAGAGGGAGAGTAATTGTATCGAGAGAACTCTTGTATTCTTGTAATCTGCACTGAAGAAACTCAGTTGACTCAGGTTCATCTGATCTTGAGTGTAGATCTATAATCATAACTCTAAGTGGATTAGGCTATTACCAATACATTGGAGCTGAACCACTATAAAAATTGTCTGTGCCGTTTATTTCTCTTGAAGGTTTTTGTCGTTTTGACGTCTACGCGTCGTTGGCCAAAAACACGGTCAACAATATGTATGATAAAAATAAATTCAATGATTCCATAAATAATTAAATGGCAGAATTAATTCAAAAATTAATGCTTAATGAGACAATAAATCAATTACTCAATATTTGGTAAATTAATAAATAATTGTACTAAAACTTAATTGTAAAACATTAAATGTAATTACATACTCAAATTAGTACAATTATCACTATTACATGCTCAATAAATCATGCAATAAATATACCAAATAAAAAAAATTCTTATTTTAATTAATTTCCAAATAACATATAAATTACAAAAATTGTATGCTTAATTAAACTAATCAAAATTAAAAAAATTAAATTTATTGGCTAAATTAATGTAGAAATCAAGAAAAATATTAATTCCAAAAATATTTTAAAAACTTTAATTTTCAAATTTTTCTTCATTTGTTTTTTTTTTAGTTTCTGCCTTGGGGAAACTCGATTTTAATGCAGAAATTAATTAAAAAATCATGAACTTGAAGATTTACAACCTCAGGTTGCTAAAGAAACAACTAGAAATCAAACTTTGATTTTCCTTAGGTTTTGACCATGAATAAATATGCAAATTGTTAAAAGCTTTGTTTTTTTAAGTTTCAAACTCATTTTTTTTTCTTTCACAAAATCATTAGAAACATAAACTAAATGATTTCTAATGTTATTCTTTATGGAAAATTAAATTTGAAATAACAACAAAATTTGCGCATATATGATGAAACAAATTCTTTAGTTTTATTGCCAAAAAGTGTTAAAAATTTAATAAATAAAGCATTTCTAACAATAAAATGCAATAATAACACAAATATACAAATTATATACATTAATGAATATGTGTATATACGAAAATAAAACATATATAAATCATATATATATATCTATATCCATGCAACAATATCAAGGACTTCCAAACATGGCTCTTGATACCAAATGTAAGATTAATTTAATCTAGATGCATTAATAATCTTAATATGCGGAATAAACTGTATAGGATTGTTACAAAAAAAAAAAAAATAAATAAATAAAGGAGATCGATAAATTATACCTCCAGCCATTGATTTGATAACCTCGATCTAAAGTCTTTAGATCTGCAAAAGAAAATGAAAAGATAGTTAGAGAGGGTAATGGACTTCCAAACTCTTACTAGCTCTTTAGATGGAGTATGAAAATGAGCCATGAGCTTGGGGACTAGAACCCTAAACTTATATAAACTGTATAGGATTGTTACAAAAAAATAATAAATAAGGGAGATCGATAAATTATACCTCCAGCCATTGATTTGATAACCTCGATCTAAAGTCTTTAGATCTGTAAAAGAAAATGAAAAGATAGTTAGAGAGGGTAATGGACTTCCAAACTCTCATTAGCTCTTTAGATAGAGTATGAGTATGAACCATGAGCTTGGTGACCAGAACTCTAAACTTATATAAGTAAAGCATTTCATCAAAGTCTTTGCTACAATTAATGTGACATTTAATATGATATGAAATATCAGGTATCTCAATATTAAATATCTACCTTAAATATTGACCATATTGAGAATATCTGTCAATTAATATCAATATTGACTTTATTTAGAATTAATATTTTTTGATAATTCTAATTAATATAACAATATATTCTAATAGTTACTTGGTACAATACTTACTAATGATTAAGTACTAAGACATGTTAATACAAATTAACCCCTTGGATGTTGTCATTTCGCAAAATGTCACACCATTGGCCGTTTACATCCTAACAATACCCGTTTTGCACGTGAGAAGAACAAGGCTCACGTGATTGAACTCGAACAGGTGAGACAGAGAGAGAGATTATTAAATACAAAGAAGAACAGAGAGACAGAACTCAGGACTATGGCGGTTGTGTTTTCGTTTGCCGCTAAAATTGGAGGTTGATGCAAGACAATAGCGGATTATCCAAAACATAAACAAGAATATGGGATCTTCCAAACGCGGCCCAGACAACATGCGCTCTATCAGCGACCACACTCACACCCTCCATCATCGTCTCCACCAAGCTCTCAACTTGGGAACCAGGTCACTTTTTTCACTAACAAGTTTTAGTTTTTATTTCATTCAATGAAAATTGTCATAGATTTCGTGCTGAATACTTTATTTGGGAGAACGCATATAGTTCGAACTATTCCTTGTTTTGTTGTTGGGTGAGTTTGAATTGAATTAAGATTAAGATATGGGTTGGGGCATGAATAAGGTATAACTATGTATGGTTCGGGTTTAGATTTAGTACATCTCAACTGGGTTTGGTTGGAACTATGGTGTAGTTGGATTGAGCCATTGGCTTTTGTACTTGCTAAACAATCTTATGTTGTTGCAGGTCTCATGAAAAGCATGAAAGTAAATGGCAGTGTGCCGATATTCAGATTCAACGACATGTCGTTCGCTCTATTTTGGCGTTTCTTGATTCTCTTTCTAGAGATTCTTTACACCATCCACTTATTAAGGTATGCTATAGTACCAGAATTGTTGTATGAGGTCTAAGGAAAGTCTAGTTCTTGTGGTTGTTTTGAAACAATTTCATTTTCAGGATTCTATAGGTGATGTAGTTGAAGCATTAGTATGGATTCTTGAATGTAAAAACATGACCATATTGAGCATGACAGCAAATGTGACCCTAAAATTGGTTAGCATTTTACCTTACTCAATTCTACAGTCTTATGTGTTAGATCTTGTTAGTCCTTTGTCATCCTTGTTATCTTACCACCAAACAGACGTTGCTACGTCATGTGCCAATGCGCTAAATAACATTCTCTCGAAACTGAGTATTAAGAATGAAAAGGCAGTTTGGGATGTTCTCAAGAGAAAAGAAAGTGTACTTCATGTAATTAGTAATATTCGGTCTTTCTCTAGAGGTACAGAACCTTTTGAACATTTCCAGCAGATGGCTTCACTGTTAAGTACAATACTACAGAGATGGCCTCTGTCTAGATTTCCTGTCTGGAGTGATGCTATTCTGATGAGAACCTTAATGGACATTCTTGTAAAGCCAGTTTTTTGTGATAAAGTGGAAGTTTGGAAGTTACTTTCTTCCATAGGTATTTACCTATTCTTTTTCTTTTCTCTTATTTATCAAAGTTGTAACTAAGAGAAATTTGTGAAGTTGGAATTAGTCAAGAAAGTTTTTTTTTTCTTATCTTTACCAGCTTTATGTGGTAGTGGGGCAATGAAACTTCTGGAAAATGGAGAGACCCTCTTGAAAATGGTGGTGCAATGCATGGACATGTCACAACCTCAATCTGTTCGTATGGAAGCATTCAAGCTTTCTCAATGCTTAGCTGTAATTACAGTACATTGCTTTCTTCAAAGTGATTCTAGTACGACCATTTCAAAGTTATCTCAATGTATTAAGTGAACTTATAATGTTTTTGGTCAGATAAATGAACAAAGATTTTTCAAAATGATGGACCTATGTTGTGAGCCTATTATTCAAGCCACACTTTCTGAAATGAGCAAGTGGAGCAAGAAATCAGGAAAGGTTGCTGGTGAACGGATATATTTGGTAGTAGAGGCATGTCGCTTGGCTCTAATAACACGTTGGGGAGGGAAGCATCATATTTATTTCTGGGAACATGGGATCGACAAAGTCCTCATTGGTCTTCTCCTAGAAAATTCTCATAACAAACTGCTTCAAAGTTGTTTGACACTGGAAGAGGAGATATCTATTGCACAGGAGGGTCTTAGCTCTTCTTATAATCTTGTTTTGAGGAATTATATATGGGATATTCTTGGATGGCTTGCTATACATTGTGAGGAAGGTTTTAACCCTGAGATACATGGAAATAATCGCTACATTGATGTGCTCATCACATTTTCATGGTATTGTCTTATTCTTAAACATTGTTGGTACTGCTTTTTCTTGTGATACAACATAAAAATTAATGGTCAATACATTTATAGTCATCATTGCTTATTTATCTTTATATTATGGCAGCTCGGCCTTTGTTGATGCAATTGAGAAGCGACACAGACTATGTCAAAGTGATGCTGCTGATATCTTGCGAAGTGAATCAGCCACTCAGACTGTTTTGATGATGATTAATTCTCCCTGCAAATATATTGTATTAAAGGCAACATTCAGACTGTCTGAATTACTAAGGCCAAATGGCAAGGACATTTTGAAACATTTGTTATCTACCCTAGAGTATGTATCATCTAGGAAGAATTTCGATAGACTACAGATCACCATTTACTTAATGGCTTTGGCATGTTATATAGGTTTGCAAGAGTCTCGACAATGGGTTCTTGAATTTTCAGGGATGAATATACTATTAGGTTTTGCAAGGTGGTGCTTAAGCAAAAATATTGATTTGGAAAGGGTTAGCTTTGCTCCTTATTTGCATAATGCATTCCTTGAGAGGGCTTGTTGCTATGTTTCTTCAGAAGAATGGGGAGGCAAAGACCGTCTTATGCTGTATAGTTTGTGGGGGCTAGCTGAGTTGATAAAGCATTCTGGACAAGTGGTAAATAACCAAGAAATATCTTGTGGTAGAATGAAGTGTAGTGTAGCTGAACTGCTAAACAATCTTCAGGAGGTTTGTACTAACACATATAGTCCTGGAGTTCAGTGGTTTGCTTCTTATGTTCTTAGTTCTTTTGGATTGTATGGTTTTCCGAATAAATTGGGCAAAAGAATTGGCAAGGCACTTAGGGAGAACTATCACACAGATATAAGGCTCATGCTTGCAAGTGGAGAATGTTTGAGTGCTCATGGTGTTATTCTTGCTGTCCGATGCCCATCTTTATTACCTTTTGAAAAGCTCCATCGAAGTGACAAAACAGCCTACTCTTCAGTACCAAGCTCTATGGGAGAAGATTTTCAAAAAGAAATTCGATTATCTGCTCACGTTGATCACCAGGCTTTGTTGAAGCTGTTGGACTTTGTATATATGGGATATTTACAAGCAGATGAAGGACAACTGAAAAAGTTGAAAAGACTTGCTAAATGCAGTAATCTTCAGCCTCTGCTGCAAATGCTTTGTAGGAAATTTCCAAGATGGGGTATTCCATTCCCCACATCTGATCTTTCTCCTGCTCTTGGCTCACTTGGACAACATTTTTCGTATGTTTCTCTTCTCACTGATTTTTTTTTTTCCAAAGGAACACGTCCATTAAACCTGCATTTGGTTGTCTTTTTGGCTTAAAGATGATTTGTAGACTGTAAGAGAGATATTAGAGAAGATATTTAAACCCTGCATGCGACTATATTGTCTTATTTCAGGGATGTCATCTTGGAAGCTAAATCAACTGAAATGCAAAGCTGGGGTTGTGATATTTGCCCTATTTCGGTGCCACATATGCATGTTCATAAAGTTATTTTATCTGCAAGTTGTGATTATCTGCGGGCTTTGTTTAATTCAGGAATGCAGGAGAGGTAATTGTATTTCTTTTGGCATATCCAAATCAAACTAGGAATTTTCCATTTTTGGTTCACAATGCTATTTATGTTGAAGATATGCTTGTACAATTACAAACTGGCAAAATACTAAGGAATTTGGCATGCAATTCAGTTCTCATCTTCTTTTTCTCCTCATATTTTTGTTTAGATTTTTTTTTTCACTTTTCTATTATAATATTCTTTGTAATTATTACCTCAACTTGCCATTTCAATCATTATTTATGGTTGCAGCCACTCACAAACTATCAAGGTTCCGATTAGCTGGGAAGCAATGGTTAAATTAGTAGCCTGGTTCTACTCTGATGAGATTCCAAATCCTCCATCTGGATGTATGTGGGAGAATATGAGTATTAAAGAGAAGCTATATGAGCTTGAACCATATATCGAACTCTCTTGGCTTGCCGAGTTTTGGGTTTTAGAGATTGCTCAGGAAGCCTGCTCAAATGTGATTGTGTCGCATCTTGATTCATCGAGAGAACTGCCTATTAAAATACTCCAAATCGCAGCCAGTTTCTCTCTGTGGAAGTTGGCTGAGCTCGCAGCAACATGCGTTGCTCCTTTCTTTCGGCAACTATGTGATTCTGGTGAACTTGAAGATCTGGATGAGGTCCTAGTTAATATGATACGTTCTGCTTCTGTTCAATATTCTCAAGAGGGACATATTAATCAGATGACTTGAATAAGTGAGAATGTTAGAACACTTGTTGAGAACTTGGTTCAAGCAATTCTAAGTCACAGTTCATGGGAAGTTTTGATGGTTCCCAAAAGAGATATAGCAATAGTTTCAAGATTACAAACTGTCAAATTGTTTGTTGTGAATAATTTTCTCTAGTAATTTGATTGATGTTTCTGCTATGGATTTTTTAGGTTGTATACTAGTCTAAAGAAAGTGATGCTGATACAATTTACTTGTATGAACATGTAAATGATATAGTATGATTTTTTTATTGAAATATAATATTGATTTTTGAATCCTTCTCAATGTTAAAAAATAAAACTTTTTTTATCCTCCTCTAGGTAGTATGGTATAAGTTTGATTTTTGATTTTTGATTGTTGAGTAATGATATATGCACATAAATTTCAAAATGGACTGTCTAAATTTCCGATCACCTCTGGACCTCTGGTTTTTTAATTGTTCTATTCTTTTGGTTGAGTTCTTTGAGTTTCCAGAAATTAAATTTTGCCACTAATTTTAATTATTGAGTAATAAATTTTTCAGTTACCACTTTATTATTTAGGTTGTTACTATAAGTGTTTTATTTTTATTTTAGAATTTATTGGTAACATTTGGTTATTGAACGTTTGTGCTCATTTTTAATTTGGTAATTAAGTTCTTTTTGTTAGTAGTGTTTCTAAATTGTTACCTAAGGTTTTCAATGATACCTAAAGGGAATACATTTTCTTTATGGGTGGTTTTTTAAATTTAATTTTATAATTGCATTTTTAATTTACTGGTTAAAAATGTATATTTATTAAAATTGGTTTGATGAGGTTTTATAGGGTTAATTGTTTTTCCTCCTATTCTATGTACAAATTTACGTTGATTTTCTGGTTTCCTATTTTTCGGTAAAGATTTTAGGGAAATTATCCCATATACGAATTTTTAGATTATTTTTCCATATTTACGTTATTAATTAAATTATTATATTTGTATTTATGTATTATTTAATTTATACGGTAATCTAAATTTTATATATTCAATTTTACAATTTGTATATAGTAAACAACTAAACATGAACTCTTTAATTTTAAAACATGTGGGCGGCTGTGAATAACAATTAGGATTTTGATGATTTTCATTCTCTTTAACCATATGTTAATTTCTTAAATTTAAATATTTTAAAAATCATTAACCCTTTACAAATTTAAAACTCTATTGATACCCAAATTATTGTGACTTTTCTACAATATTGCTATTAATTGATTTTAGCACTGTTTTCACAAACAGACAATTTATATATAATTGCATAGAAAATTGATGTATATAACGAAGTAACTAAGATACAATAATAGTAACCAGTAAAGAAAGTTCAATTTTGGTAAAAGATTTGATTGTTTGGTTTGGAATACTTGAACTTAATACATAACAATATTATCTATATATATATATATATATATATATGAAAAAGAAAAAGAAAAAAAATGAACTCTCTACTTAGCATACTCATCTTTTATTTAGATATATGAATAAATGAAAATTAAGCATCTGAATGCCTTCTTAAGACACATAAGAGAAATGTTGTTTCTAAAATACATTAATAAATTTTATACACTATAAACAAAATTGAAAAATGTTTTTGACTTTTTCCTTTATTATTGTCTTTCTCTTATTTGTTGGAGTCCTGCCAGGGGCAACAAAATGATATGGAACTCTCTACTTAGGTTGTTTGTCATTTGAATTCCAATAAGTTGCTTTGCCTATCTTGTGATCAATATTTGTTCAAATTACTTATTCTAAAAAGTTTATCTTTTCTCATTTTAGTGTAAACTGTTACATTTCCAACTCCAAGAGTGTAATCATTCCCATACAAATACTTTCAATGCCCGATCTCTCCAGCGGCCCAACAAGCCCAGCAGCGCCTGACCCGCGAGCAGCCCAGTGACCCGACCCGGTTCGGCCCCCTCTTCCCCAGCCAGCGTCTACGAGGCGCCTTCCCATTGGCTGGGAATGAGTCAATTTACCAGCTGCCACCAGCCATCTTTGGCCCAATTTTTTGTGCACTTTGGGCCTTGCAAAATTGACATTTTGAGCTTTAAAGCTCATCTTTTTTGGTGCTTTAGAAAAATGGTATTTTGACCATACACCAAAATAACTAAGTTAATATTTATAATAAGATTTGATTTTTCAAAATCATATTTTATTATTAATATTTCAGATTTATTTTGTAAACCCCATTTTGTTGTTTAATTTCTTTTTAGTCATTTTTTCCCTATATAAATAAGGACTCTTTCTTCACAATTTCTATGTAATTTTTAAAGTAAAGAAACTATAGCAAAATTTCTACTCACTTTCTTTTCATATTTTCTTCTTAGAATTTTGTGAGAATCATGAGCATAATGGTTTAATCTTCCTAGGAAGGTTAGGGACGATTCCATATGCTAGTGATGTTATTTTGCTACTTTGATTTACTATGTTCTTAATGTAAAATATTTGAGTTATTTATGTTCCTTCATCTCCATCTCTATTTTGTTATCTTTATTTACTTATGCTAATAGTATATAGGATTAGTCTTGCTCTTTCTATGTGCTTCTAATTAGTAAAAGTAATATTGATACATAATTGTATGTCTAATCTTTTATTGCATTATTGCCCTTGGGTATTTTGCCATTTTTAGATTTTTCATAAGATTAACATTGTGCTTTTAAAGTAAAGAACTTTATAACTCAAATGAACTTTTGTTAGAAAAGAATATAGACTTTAATGTTAGATTTTCCAAGTAAATGTTGGGATGTGAACTATTTACTTGTGTATTTTTGTAAATCAAGTAACCAAGTAACTAAACAAGCATATGGATGATTCTTGAAACATTTCCTTTTCTCAAACTCTTGATTACATCTTACATTTATTTTATTTATCTCATTTTATCACTTTATCAAAAAGACAATACCAAAATCTCAAACCTCTTTACATTTACAATTTTATTTGTTTCTTGTTACTAACTTTTTTGTGTTATTTTATACTAATATTTTGATCTTAGGTTACCTCCTTGTGGATCGACTGTCCGATCTTACTACAACTACCACTTAATGGTAGTCATATTTTGGGCGTTAAACAACAGCTAATAGCTCTATCAATTTATACAGAAATTTCTATCAATATATATATATACACATAAGAATAATCAAAACAAAAAATGTATTTTGACAAAGGATCAAAACCATTGCAATATTGGGAATTTGGGAGAAAAAATGAACAATTTTTTGGAAATGCCCAACTTAAAAAACATCCCCTCTGCTTTGTCATTAAATAAGCTGAAAAACACAAATGAAAGATTAACTTTGACATTCAAAAAGATTCACATCAAATTGAGAAAATATTTATTTTGCTATCTACTCCAAGTTATCTAACAGTGACATTTACACACACACTCACATATATAAATATAAATATATATATATATATATATATATATATTTAGAGTGAAACAAGTCTAAAGATTCAAAAGTTAAAAAAAAAACTACAAGCTCAAATATTAAAAAATTTCAAAGATATTTTCAATGAGTGAGTAGTAGTAGTAGTAGGATACCTTGTAGTTGGTGGCAGTGAAAACAAGAAGGAGACAAAGCCCCGGAGGCGGAGTGGGTTGGGATACTGTCGATGAAGACTCAACTACAAAAGGCAACGTCGTGGCTAAGACTGGTACTGATGAGTATCGAAATCAAGTGGATTGGGCTGGGTTGCAGAGGTTGTTGCTATTTGCAGAGGTCACCAATCGAAATGGCTGGTTCATGAAAATAGTTGTTGATCAGAATGGATGGTTCATGAAAATAGTTGATTCTAGTTTGGTTTTCGATCTCGGATTTTGTTAGTCTTTTGGAATTTAAAATGATTTTGGTTGCTTTCATGATTTGGATTTGGAAGGATTAATTTTCGGTTGAAAATTGAAGCTCACATTGCCATCGACAATGGTTGTCACTGGGTGAGAAGAAAAGACCGTAATTTTGAATAAAAAACTTTTATTTATGTAGTTTTGAGTTACTTATTCATTTACAGTATACGTGAATTATAATTTTTATATATATGTATTTTTGAAAATTTCCTAAGATTTTATTTATTCATTTAATTAATTAATTATATTTATTTTATTTATATTTTCATGAAAAATAAATTAGTTTAATTAGGAAGATATAGAAAAATTATGAATAAAATTAGCCTTATATATCATTCTTGTTTATTCCATTTTGATATTTGGGAGGTTTGAATACATAAATTTTTATATTTCATTTAAATGTGAATTTATGAGTTTTGATTATATACTATATACATCAATGTGCATTTTATGTTGTTTTTATAGTATTGTGGTTCAAATTTATGACATATTTAGGGCTTTCAACCTTGTGTATGGTTATATCAGATTTTAACAAAAACATACATAACTCTTTTTTATTTGTATTCTCTCTCACATAGGGTCTTCTGAAACCTTAGCTGCCGCCACATAGTGTCCTCTTGGTCGGGGCTTCACTAGTCTGCCTCTAGCCTCCAGCAAGGCTTTGACTGAGAGGCTATTAGTGATGCCACAAGCAACCTTTTTGCCTTTCTTTCTCATACACTAATCTACTGCTACTGGTTCTTGCTTGGTCTTCTCCTTCTTCGATCGTCTCTGTCTGTGGCTATCTCGCTAGGGTGGCCAGTTTCTGCTCTGTGCACTGGTGGGTTATGGTGCCGATGGGGTTTGGCATTTCAGGTTGAATCAAGGGCGGGTGGTGTTGGGATGGATGGTATGGTGTGAAGGGGTTATTGTCTTTTTATTTAATATGTCTCGTTGTTTATTTACCTTGATTTCATTTGTGTTACTCTTAATTAATAATGGTGTTGTTCACCCTTCATCGGTCCATTGTTCCTTTGCGGGGATCCATGATGATTTTGGTGAAGCTTATTTTGTTTGGTGCATGGTTATTTTAAGTGTTTGGGAGAATGGTTATGTGTCCTTTTGGGTGGTTGGTGTTTCATCGAGTTGCTCAGTTTGCTTATACAGGGATCTTGATCATGCTTCCCTTCACCTTTAGATCCGGGGGAGTCCATAATCTTTATCTTTATTGACCCTGTGCTTCGTGAATTATCATTCTCTTGAGTCGATTTTCATGAGTATAGTTGGTCGTTGCTGTGTTGCCCTTATTTCTTGTTTGAATAATGGGTTTATTTTTTCCCAAATTTTATTGGAAATTTTTTGGATGATTGTCATTAGTGGGATAAATCTGTCATATGCTCATTTGGTTTATAAACCTATTTTACCTCACATTCTTTTGATGCGCGATAGCTGGCGGCTTATTGGACCTTTAGTTTGGGTAGCTGTTAGGGTTTTCTTCCTTTTTATTGTAAACGACTTGGAAAACCTATTATTGTTGATCATGCTCTATGAGCAATATCTTCATGTAATGGACTATGTCCGATTTACCTATTAATTGAAATTTCCTTACCTTCAAAAAAAAAAAAAAAAGGCCTTGTGCTATGATTAGATTTGTCTTGTGCCTTAGGCTCTTCTTGTACCATAGCTAGTCATGTGTCTTTCTAGACTAGTTTAGTACTTTTTTTTAAATAGTCTTGTACCATTATTGATTTGTGCTATGAAAGAGAAAGCCCTAATCATTGAACATAATGAATAAGTTAAATCTAAAAATGATAACTTCAACTTCAAAGACATAACAATTAAGTTGCAGTTTTTCATAAAATAAATGATTTGGGAGGTTTTTCTCCCAATATTAAGACTTTGTTTACATTGCTAATCACTTTTATCTATCTATTTATTTTAGTGTTTCATTGGTTTTTCCAGGGAAGCATAAATTCGAGCTTTATTGAAGTGGCTTTGGAGAATCAATTCTTCGAGTTTCTATTTAGTTGTCTATAGGTCTCACTTGATATTATTTTTAGCAAAACTTTGTGGGAATTTAAACGTTATTGTTGGAAATGTGATTCAGCCACTTAAGTAAGCTGGTACACGTGTGCACTCACTAAGACAGTTATTTTAGTTACAACCTTTTTTGATTGTATATATATTGTAAGGCTTAGTTTATTATTGAGATATAATAACATTGTAAAGTTTGAAAAGAGTTCTTGGTGAGTAGAGTTTAGTGAGAGAGTTTGGTGAGAATTCTGTTTTTTTTTTTTTTTTTTTTGATGAATAAGAATCAATGTATTACTCAACAGCCAAAGGTTACAACCAACCAATACAAATCCAACCAATCTAACCACAAATACAACTAATTTTTACTAATCTTTGAGACCCATTCTCTATCTATGGTTTGAGCCTTTTTAGGCATTACAAGAGTGATCCTAACCTGAAGCTCCCTAATTACTCTTTGTACATTATTATCTACAAGCCATAACTTGTTGTTCCAGAACACATCATTTCGAACTCTCCAAAGGTGATAAACAAGAGCTGCAAGCGCAGCATACAAAAAGCTCTTCCGAATAACACTCATCTTCTTAGCTTTATGAATCCAACTAATTAAATGCACCAGGTTTAAAGAGGCCGAATTCCAACCCAACCCCTGCTTAAGTTTCTGCAAACAGACACTACTGTAATGACAGTGAAAAAAGAGATGACCAATGCTCTCAATACCATCACCACATAGCAAACAAGATTGATCCATTAGAGGCTGAAACTTATGCAACTGATCTCTAGTACGCAGCCTCTGCAACATTACCAGCCAAAGCACAAACCTATGCTTCGGAATGCTCAGCCTATCCCAAACAATTTTGCTCCAGCTAACAGCAAGAGGTTGCTCAAACAATAGGTCATGACCAACTTTAATGCTACACCTCAAAGCTGCAAATTTAGACAGATCAGCCTTAGCTTTGAAAGCATCTTTGACAGCAACTAACCGCTTCCAATACCAGCTACAATCCATAGGCGCCTGGTAATCCCACCAGTTTTTGTCCATCAAGTAGACACTATTAATCCATTTCACAAACAAATTATCTTTTTTGGTGGCAATTGCCCAAACATACTTCCCCATTGCAGCCATATTCCAATAAATAACCTTCCTAAAGCCTAAACCCCCAGCTTTCTTGGGCAAACACACATGATGCCAAGCTACTAAACCCGGGCTATTACTGCCAGCCAGACCCTTCCAAAGAAAAGCTCTGCAAACAACTTCAACCTCCCTTAATAATCTTTTAGGAAGAATCATTATTTGAGCCCAAAAAGAGTGAATAGTAATTAAAACAGAGTTGATTAAGGTTGCTCTTCCCATATAAGACAAGTTCCTTGTGCTCCAAACTTTGATCCTAGCAACCATTTTCTCAAGAATACCATTACACTCAGCTGCTGAATTTTTTTTTGAGCTGCCAAGATACCTGAAAGGAAGATAAGCTCGAGTAAATCCTGACATTTCCAGCACTCGGGACACCTCTGCCTCCTGCATGCCACTACAATAAACTGTCGATTTTTCTTCATTAGGCAGCAAACCAGAAGTCAATGAAAAACGTTTCAGGCCCTTCAATAACAAAAGGATGGAAAGGAAATCTCCATGACAGAATAACAACAAATCATCCGCAAAACACATATGATTCAATTTTAAAGAATCACATCTGTCATGGTATTTAAAACCATGCCGAGAACCCACCTCTCTCATTATTCTAGACAAATACTCCATGCCAAGCACAAATAGGAGCGGGGACATCGGATCACCTTGTCTCAAACCCCTCTTGGACTAAAAAAAACCATGCATTTCACCATTAAGTAATAAGGAAAATCTTGGGGTTTTGATACACACCATGATGAGATCAATGAACTTCCAAGGAAAGTGAAAAGCAACAAGCATTTCTTCAATAAATCCCCATTCAATAGTGTCATAAGCTTTCCTCAAATCAATTTTAATCATACAACTTGGTTTGCAATTCTTCCTTCCATAATGCCTAACAATATCTTGATAGACCATAATATTATAAGCTATATATCTCCCATGAACAAAACCACCTTGGTTTTCAGCTATTAACTCAGGGAGAATTTGCCTTAACCGCGAGCAAATAATTTTGGTAGCTGCCTTATAAATCACATTACAGCAAGATATAGGCCTGAAGTCTTGGACACTATTCGGACATTTGATTTTAGGAATGAGTGTAATGGTTGTTGTATTTATCTCTTTAAGAAGCATGCCAGTGTTTAAAAAATTAATCACAGGGATATTCAACAAGCTTTTCTGAGCTATTATCAGCACTTATTAGGGACCTCTATGAGCAACAGAAGGAAGGTTTTTCATTCAGTGGTGGTTGCTGGTCCATTACTTTCAGAGGAGCACTTTCGAATTCTTCAGAAACCTTTCTCCATTCAAGAGGTTAAAGATGCCATGTTTTCCATACCAGGGAGGAAGGCTCCTGGTTCGGATGGGTTTGGGAGTTCTTTCTATCATGATAACTGGGATCTGGTGGGAGATGAGGTAGGTGCTGCTTGTCTCTGTTTTGTTTGAGAGAAGAATTCTGGGTTTTGTAACTTTGGTGATTGTGAGCTTGTCTCTTGTGTAATCTGTCTCTTTGTAATACTCTAATTGAATAAAGATTACCAGCCTGGCTGTTGAGACCCTTGGAGTAGGTTCATCAGAATGAACCGAACCAAGTAAACTCTTGTTTTTATTATCTTGATTAATACTGATTCTTTTGTTTAGTTCTTGTTTGTTTTGTTGTTTCACAACAGTTATAAATTATTTCTAGTTACCCCTTCAGTGAGAAGAGTGACTTGCTCCACAAATATTGCTCTTTAGTGGAACTTTGAAAGTCCTAAGCTTTTGTTGTATTGGCTTCTATCTCTTTGTTAGTCGTCTTTTAAAAAAAAAAACAATTAACAAATTGATTTACATAATTTCAAGCTAGACAATAAGCTGACTGAATGGAAATCATCCTTCCATACTTTCTTCTTTTCATTCTTTGTCAACTTCTCTAGAAAAAAAAAAAAAAAAACTTAGCAAACACAATTAATAATATTTACTTGTATCCAATAAAAAGATGTATCTTTTTCCGACCACCTACTTCGTTCACCATACATACACATAAAATTTTCTTCATACCAACAATTTCTCTTTTTTTTTTTGGGGAAAAGTATGTAATAATTAAATTCATATTCATCAGCATCTTTTCTATATAAAAAAATGGGTAGAGAACGAATTTTTTTTAATTTTAATGATTTATTTTATTAATTTTAACGAAATATTTTAAATATTTATTAATTATATTAATATTAATATAAATTTAAATGTTATAAATTATCATTATTATAGTAATATATAATATATTTAATAATTATATTAATATAAATTCAAATATTATAAAATATTAGTATTATAATAATATTTAATACTTATATTAATATAAATTTAAATATTATAAGATATCATTATAATAATACATTATCTTAATTTTTATTAAAAAAATTATCATTTATGTTTAAAAAAGTTATCATATTATATATATCTTCTATATAAAAAGTGTGTAGATAACAAAAATTCTTAGTTTTAACGGTTTTTTATTTTTTTAATGTTAACTTTAACATAATATTCTTATATTTAACTGTAGTTTGTAAAAATCATTTAAACTTAAATAAAATAAAATAAATAATTAAAAAAATTAAAATATGACATTTTTTTAGATATTTTACAATAATTATAATTTAAAAATAATAAATAATTAAATAAATTAAAATATGATATTTTTGAGATATTTTACAATAATAATTATTTAAAAATAATAAAATTATACATTTTATAACCATTGATTTATATTGTATTTAAAGTTAATATTAATAAGAATAGTTTTATCTTTTATTTTTGATAAAGAGATGTGAAAAAGAAAGACTTCTATCATTGAGAAGTAAAAAAAAAAATGATTGGTGTAAGTTTATACACACATTAGAAAAAAAAAAAAAATTTGAGCTATATATTATTAAAAATTAGAATAAAATTTTCTCAGCTGGAGCAAAGTTTAAATTAGAGATAAATAGAGATAACTTTAATAGGAATATTTAAGTTATATAAATTTTATTAACCAATAAAATTATATTATTTAATAGGAATATTTCTCTAAACACATCTAATATTTCAGTTATATACAATAATATCACCAATATTAGAAAAATTAAATTTGTGTATGCTATTATTGTAATTTTCTTGATTTGTAGCCAAATAATAATATTAAAAAATATAATAATCTAGAATTTATATTAATGTTATATATTATGTAAAAAAAAAAAAGCATTCGCATGAATATTAATATTATGAAATTTTATTATTTTGTTTTAAAAATCTTACAGGTAACACATTAATGTGATTTTGCATGTTTTGCTTCTATTATACGAGCTAGTCAAATATATATTATAGTTGATAATTACTACTGGTTTATATATTCAATTTATGAAGAGTTTAAATATGTAAAAAGTAAGAAAAAAAATGATGTTACATGTTATACCCAGATTTCGAGCCATAGTAAATATGACCTCGAAAGCTGAGTTCGCATTAAATGGTCTCGTGAGGGTTAGGGTATGCTCTACGATTGTAAATCGAGCCTGCAAAGTATGATACATGACCTCGAATGTAGTGACCTCGAAATGATCTCGATCTCGAAAGGTAGCTCTGAGAGCCCCTCATCTTCAGGAACAACTTCGGAGCAGGGATCTCGAGCTCGATATACTATCTCGAAAGCAATGTTAGCTCGGGAGATGTCAGTGGCTCGCACAATGACGTGAAACCTGAGATGCTGAAGCCTTGGAGATACGCTATGACCACCTTGAATATCTACAAGTATTGTAAACATGAGATGTAATCCTCATTTATTGATGTAAATCCCCAAGAATTGTGGGATATTATTTAGTCAGTTATGCGTTTCCTGGTCTTCAGGGACGTTTCCTTTTTTATCTGATTAAAGGCATTTAAAGCCATTTATTTTATTCACAAAAGAGTAACTACCCAAAATATGTGGGATAGTATTCTGCATCCTTCTCTATAAATAGAGAAGCCATGCACCATTGTAAGGGACCGAAATTCTGATCCTTGAGAGAAAACTCTGGAGAATTCATGCTAAAGAATTGTTCAGAGATAATCTTGAGATTAATAACAGAGACTCGTGGACTAGGCAGATTTAACTGCTGAACCACGTAAAAAACCGTGTGTTTGATTCGTTTGTTTCTTTTGGCCATTGTCTTTAATTGTTTACGTGCTCTCTTCTTTTATCTGTTGACGAAAAACGGCATCAATAGTTTGGTGCTTTCATTGAGAGCCTTAAGCATTCATCCCTGAGAGATTCATGGCTGCAAACAATCAGAACACTCCTGAAGAAAATTACCCAAGGCGTCCTGGAAAACAACCAATGGAGAACCCGGACGCTGAAGAAAGGAGTGGGTCCTCTGATTCCCGGGGACCACCTCCACAACCAAGGGATGAGGACATGTACTATAACCCTGAGCGTTATGTCCCTATTGTAGAATTGGAGAATCGGCAGCTGAAACAGCTGCTGGCAGATGCCAACAAACGTAACGATGAGTTGACTAGGATAGCCGCGGAGGCGCAGGTGGCTCAGCCCCCGCTTCCGCGCGAAGACCAAGTCCCTCCTCCAAGGGACGTGCACGTTCCTCCCCGGAGGCCCCGTGGACGTCCACGAAAAAATGCTGCCACAAGGAGGCCAGCACAACCTCCAGCACCAACAGAGCCATCTGCTCCTTCTAGGCCTCAGAGGAGTACCCGAGCTCGGGTCCCGCCTAATCCACCTGTGGAAGTGCCTGCAGGAACTGAGAACAACCGAGCTCCTGCCGAGGCTCGGACTCAGGTTCCTGGTAGTGCACCGAACGCAACTGGCCCATCTCGGGCAAATTCTGGACCCTCCAGGCCGAGGCAAGGACGACAACCACCGTCACCTATACGGTTTCCTCCGTCTCCCATAAGATATCCTTCACCTCCCCGCTGGAACGCTCAACCTGGTCGAGATCAGGATCAAGGGCGTACAGGGGAAAGACAAGGAAACAGGGAGACGTTCCAGGGGCGGAAAGGCGCGCCATCCGAGAGAAGTCAGACGTCCCGATCTCGCACTGCAGAGACAAGGCGACGTAGAAAGGATCCACCACGAAATGACCGATCGATGAGTTTCACCAGTGATGAGTCCGGAGAAACTAGGTCTGTCAGTAAACACGACCGGGGTCGTAAAAATACTGGAAATCACAAGAGCCATCCCGACCTGCGCAATCATCTGAATCAGAGCAGGGGAAAGGGAGATCAGACAAATCCGGATCTTAGGAATCATCTGAATGGGCGTAGAGATCCCTCACGGAGACGCGAGCCTGGGATCGCGATTAATGACTATCAATTCCAAACACCACCCAAGGACCCAGTCCAAGAAAGGATTGATCAGCTCGAAAAAGCCTTTAGGCTTTTGAAGAATGAACGAGGGAACGGTCGATATGAGGACTCGGATGAGGAGCTCGAGCCGTTTGCTCCCAATATTTCTAACACTCAGTTCCCTCAAGGGTTCCGGATTCCTCACGTCCCAGCGTTTGAAGGAAAAACCGACCCATGCAGCCACCTGAGTACATTCAACAC
The DNA here is from genome assembly GCF_963169125.1 of Humulus lupulus. Classification (NCBI taxonomy): domain Eukaryota; kingdom Viridiplantae; phylum Streptophyta; class Magnoliopsida; order Rosales; family Cannabaceae; genus Humulus; species Humulus lupulus. The sequence goes on along the minus strand of NC_084796.1, from coordinate 12,778,525 downwards.
TATCATGAGAGCTAGTAACGTGGGTTACGAGCTCAGATGTATGTTGTTTCCGACATCATTGGCCGGACCTGCCAAGAGTTGGTTCGAGAAGTACAAGAGACATTCTATAACTTCGTGGGATCAATTGTCTAGAGACTTCAAGAAGCAGTTCCGAGCTATGATGGGAGTCAGACCCGAAGCATCCACTTTGACTAACGTCCGACAACAACCGGGCGAAACACTGAAGAGCTACCTGACAAGATTTAATCTAGAGGTCGCCCGAGCTCGAGACGTGGATGACAGTGGGCATTTGATGGCCATCCGAGCTGGTGTTTTACCCGGGAGTGCCCTTTGGGATGACATGCAAGGGAAACCGGTGAGGTCGATAACCGAGTTTAACAGACGGGCGCAGAGATTTGTCAATGTAGAGGAGGCGAGGTCAACACTCAAGGCGACCTCGCAGACCGAAACTACAACGATAAACATTAACTCCGCCTCAACCTCGGTTGACCCAGCAGCTACACAGCCTACCTCGGAGAATCCCTCCAAGAGGAAAAAGAGCGAAGGAAATAATCCCGAGGCTGATGGAGGAAAGAAGAAAAAAGGAGAAAGGTATTTCTCCGTATATAAAGTGCACACCGAGCTCAACGAGTCTCGGGAAAACATATACCTGGCTAATGAAAACCAGGTCCCCTTCAGGCGTCCGGACCCTATGAGGAATCAAAAGTCCAAGAGGGACTCCAGCAAGTATTGTCGATTTCATAGGGACGCCGGCCACACAACTGATGAGTGCCGACAGCTGAAGGACGAGATCGAAGGGTTGATCTCGAGAGGTTATTTCCGGCAGTATGTCAAAAACCAGAATACTGGACAGGCTACTGCCAGCCAGAGAGTAGCCGCGCTTCCGGCAGCACAGAATAATAACTCCCGATCTCGGGATGAAGACAGGCCTCCGCCGATAGATGGAGAGGACGTAATAACCATCTCGGGAGGTCCTCATCTCGCAGGAGGGGGCAGAAATGCTCAAAAACGATATGTGAATGAGCTGAAGACAGGGGACGGGTCTCCATATGAACCCGAACCAAGGGCACCAAAAAGCCAAAGGGTTGAGACTCAGCCTATAACCTTCACCGAAGAGGATGCCTCCCATGTCCAGTTCCCTCATCATGATCCACTCGTCATCACCCTACAGCTTGCCAACAAAAGAGTGCGCCGAGTTCTCATAGACAATGGGAGCTCAGTTAACATTCTTTATAAAGCAACCCTAGAAAAAATGGGACTCTCCCTTCGCGACTTGAAGGCTTGTGCAACCACGTTGTACGGCTTTTCTGGAGAAGGAACCGCCTGTATAGGGTCCATCGAACTCCCTGTGACCTTGGGAGACTATCCAGTCTCGGTGACCAAGATGATGGAGTTCGTGGTAGTAGAGTTACCATCTGCCTACAATGTATTGCTCGGGAGACCCGCCCTGGTCGGGCTGGGGGCAGTTTCATCTGTAAGGCATCTAGCCCTTAAGTTCCCAACTCCAAGTGGAGTCAGAACATTGAAGGGAGATCAATTGGCAGGAAGGGAGTGCTACAACATTTCCTTAAGGGGAAAGAAACAAACAAGCGCGCAAGCACTCGTTGTCATACAGAATAAAGATGGGAAAGTTTTAGAAATTGATGAGGAGATCGATCCAAGGATTGAGGAGAAGGTTGACCTCCAACCTTTGGAAGAGCTCGAAGAGGTTCAGCTCGAGGAAGCTGATCCCTCAAAGAAAGTGAAGGTCGGGAAACACCTCCAAGACGAATCAAAATAGCAATTAATTTGCTTTCTGAAGAAAAACCAGGATGTCTTCGCGTGGTCACACTCTGACATGGTGGGAATAAGCCCTAATGTAGCGAGCCACGCATTGAATATAAACAAAAGTTTTCCCCCGAAGCAGCAAAAGCGAAGGCAGCTGGATGAAGACAGAAAGAAAGCACTAAAGGAGGAGGTAGACAGGCTGAAAGCAAATAATTTCATAAGGGACGCTTTTTACCCGGACTGGGTGGCCAATCCAGTGTTAGTCCCGAAATCCAATGGGACGTGGAGAACGTGCATTGACTACTCAGACCTCAACAAGGCCTGCCCGAAAGACTGTTTTCCCCTGCCGAGAATTGACCAGCTCGTAGACGCCACGGCGGGGCATGGTCTGATGTCGTTCATGGATGCTTATTCTGGGTATAACCAGATTCCCATGCATGCCCCCGACCAAGAGCATACGAGCTTCATCACAGACAAGGGGCTCTACTGCTACAATGTCATGCCATTCGGACTCAAGAATGCCGGAGCCACGTACCAGCGGCTCGTAAACATGATGTTCTCAGAGCAAATTGGGAACAACATGGAAGTTTATGTTGATGACATGCTTGTAAAGTATCAACTTAACAAAAACCATGTTGATGACCTCGAAGAGTGCTTTGGCGTGCTCAGAAAGTACAACATGAAGTTGAATCCTCAGAAGTGCACTTTTGGGGTGTCTTCAGGGAAATTTCTGGGTTTCATTGTCAACTCTCGTGGAATCGAGGCTAATCCCAATAAAATAAAGGCCCTGATCGATATGCCTTCACCTCGGAAGCATAAAGATGTTCAAAGCTTGACTGGCAGAATGGCAGCTCTGGGCAGGTTCATTTCGAAGTCAACGGACCGCGGTCTCCCATTCTTCAACTTATTGAAAGGAAGTAAAAAGTTCGAATGGACAGATGAGTGCGAGCTAGCCTTTCAGGAGCTCAAAAGGCACTTAGCCGAACCACCCATCCTATCGAAGCCTGAGACGGGAGAAGTACTGTTCCTATACCTCTCAACAACTGAACACGCGATAAGCGCGGTGCTAGTTCGAGAAGAAGAGGGAATACAGAAACCCGTCTACTACATCAGTAAAAGATTACTGGGGGCAGAGTCAAGATATCCACTAATGGAGAAGCTCGCCCTCAGCCTAATCCACTCATCTCGCAAGCTCCGCCCTTACTTTCAAGCGCATCCTATCCATGTACTAACACATCAACCACTAAGGCAAGTCTTGTCCAAACCAGAGGCGTCTGGTCGACTCCTTAAATGGGCTGTTGAGCTCGGACAGTTCGAGATCACCTACCATCCGAGAACGACCATTAAGGCACAAGCGTTGGCGGATTTCATAGTGGAGTGCACCGGCATCGCTGATGACGAGGTAACAACCACAGCCCACGAGCTGTGGAAACTTTACGTCGACGGGTCGTCAAATGAAAATGGAGCGGGGGCAGGAGTTATTTTGATCACTCCTGCAGGGAGCAAATTTCACTCTGCGTTAAGGTTCGGCTTTAAAGCATCTAATAATGAAGCTGAGTACGAGGCTTTACTGGCGGGACTACGAATAGCAAAAGAGCTCAAGGCCAAAGCTATACATTGCTACAGCGACTCCCAGCTCGTAGTTAATCAAATTTTGGGAGAGTACCAAGCTCGTGGCACAAAAATGGCAGCTTATCTGGAGAAGGCAAAGTCCGCATTGAAGTTTTTTGAGTTTTATGCAATCGAACAGGTTCCCCGAGAACAAAACTCAAACGCAGATGCCTTAGCTCGCCTCGCCACCTCCGCCGAAAATGAGGAGCTGAATGTCGTACTCGTAGAGCACCTGTCAACGCCCAGCATTACTGAGCCTGACGAGGAAGATGTGTGTATGATCGAGACAGAGTCGACCTGGATGAGCCCGATAGTTGAGTACCTCGAAAATGGAATTCTTCCAAAAGATCGAAATCAGGCTCGGAAACTAATGTATCAACTTCCCCGTTACACCACCCTGGACGGAAGGCTATACAGAAGAGGGTATTCCATGCCATTGCTCAGATGTGTAACTCCTCCCGAGGCAAAGAAGATTATTGAAGAAATTCATGAAGGGTTCTGCGGAGACCATACTGGGGGGCATAGCCTGTCCAAGAAGATTATACGCCAAGGATATTTCTGGCCAACCATTAAAACGGATTCTTTCGAGTTCGTGAAAAAGTGCGACAAGTGCCAGAGATTCGCCACTATACCCCGAGCTCCACCTTCCGAACTAACCATGTTGACATCCCCATGGCCTTTTGCGGTATGGGGCATCGACCTCATAGGCTCACTCCCAACTGGTAAAGGAGGAGTAAAGTATGCTGTGGTCGCAGTTGATTACTTCACAAAATGGACGGAGGCTGAACCATTGGCGACCATAACTTCGAAGAAGATCCTAGATTTCGTGGTAAAGAACATCGTATGCCGATATGGAGTGCCAAGAAAGATTGTGTCTGACAACGGAACCCAGTTTGATTGCGACTTATTTACCAACTTTTGTAACAAGAACGGTATAATAAAGAGCTTTTCGTCAGTGGCTCACCCTCAGGCGAACGGTCAGGTCGAAGCCGTTAATAAAACTCTCAAGAGTTCCTTGAAGAAAAAGTTAGAAGAAGCAAAGGGACGATGGCCTGAGGAATTACCCCAAGTCCTTTGGGGATATAGAACTACAGCTCGGACATCAACTGGGCATACCCCGTTTTCTCTAGCATACGGCTACGAGGCAATGTTGCCCATTGAGGTCGAAATTCCAACGATTCGAACTCAGATTTACGACCAAAGTTCCAATCATACTCAGCTCGAAGAAACCCTAGACTTGATTGAAGAAAAAAGGGAAGAGGCTCAGCTGAAAAATGCTGCTTACCAGCAACGGACCAGGAGATATTTCAATAAGAGGGTTCGAGACCGAAAGTTCGGAGTGGGAGACCTGATTTTGAGACGAGTATTCTTAGCAACCCGAGATCCAGCAGCTGGGGTGCTCGGGCCGAACTGGGAAGGACCATACCAGATAGAGTCAATCATCCGACCGGGCGTATACAAACTTGCGAGATTAGATGGAAGCCTGATACCTCGAGCATGGAATGGCGAACACCTTAGACCATATTATCAATAGTGTAGAAAGTGTCGCCTGTAACCATGATTTTCTGTATTTAGTTTGTTTTTGAATTTCAAATAAAGGGTCTACTTTGTTTCACATGTAATTTATTTTTATTTTTGCAATCTCTCTTAATTTAATAACCTATGATCACACTCATAGGATATTAAGGGGGCATCATTGGTATACATACCACCAGCTTAAAAAATAAAAAATATACATAAAGTACTTGGATATAACCAAGTACGCGATATTAGATAGTTCGGACATAACCGAATTATCAAACACAAAGTATTTGGACATGACCAAATGCGCGAGCTTAGATAGTTCGGATATAACCGAACCATCAAAACCTAAATATCTGGAGTTAACCAGATGTTTAGACACAACAGGTTTGGAACAAACCAGCCAAATTATCGATCGATGATAAATGGGAGCCTAAACCTATTGCGAGATAAGTCAAAGTCGAGGCTGGAATATCTTAGAAATATAGTTTCGAACTCTTAACCTCGGAGCTAAAATACTGAGGATGAGGAAAAGTAACTAAAAAAAAAAGATATAACCAAATCATTCATATTACATACCATATAAGTACTTTCGAGTTCATGGTTGGAGTAATATCCGACCTTGATAAATAACGAGGTCGGAAATGGATAATCCGAATAAACTATGCATGAATGCATCGAATTTCGAGCCTAAAATCCAAACTATGTTTGTATGCATAAATAAACATAAACGAGTTCATCAATTATAAGAATGTGCAAAATATTTCGAGCCAAGAAATGTAAAGCATGTAAAAAATTAAATTAGTTAAAGAAATTGTATCAGCCCCATGGGCGTAATTCACAATAATTACATAAGAGGACGCAGCCCCAATGACTGATCTCCCCGAGGTCAGACTCAATGAAGAGGAGTCTCCTTGGCCTTCTCAGCGGCACCGGACCCCTCAGGACGAATAGCATGACTATCCTCCTGAGCTCCCTCCGAAACGGTACCCGGAGCAGCCTTTTCCTTCTCGAGCTGCTCAGCCTTCTCTTTCTCGAGCCGATCAGCCTCTTCCTTCTCGAGCCGAGCATTCCATCGTTCGAGGAAGGACGCCTCGTGGGGACCCAAAAAACTGGTGTCCAGTTCTTCGTTATAGGCCCACATCCGGTACATGGCTGAATCGACCGCCGTTTCCTTCTTTTCTTTGAACTTGGCAGTAAGGCGGGTTTTGATATCCTCCATAAGGTCGAGGGTGACGGCCTTATCTTCCTCGAGCTTCTTATTGGTCTCCCGAAGCTGGATGCTATCTTTCTTTTGCTCCTCGAGTTCGTTTTTCAGCTTTCCGAGCTCCTTGGCCATTTCCTCACGCTCCTTAACCACTGCCTCGAGCTTAGTATTCGCCGCCTTCAGGTCATCATTCGCTCTAAGGTGGAGGTCCCTCTCCTCTTGGGCGAGGGTCCTGCTCGAATGGATCTCGTTGTTCAGCTCGTAATTGAGCTGGGCAGTGAAAGCAAGAACCTGAAAAAAGGAAGAAACCATCATTAGCCTCGAGACAGTATGAATGTAAGCAAAGGGAATATAGAAGGATACTTACCGCGGCAGTGTGCTCGATACTCTTCTCGTACAGGACAGTGCGGTCTCGAGTGCCAGTTAGACACTGCCACTGAGGAGCCTCGAAACTGTCGTAGCTCTGGCCGATCCGGGACATTACATCCGAGATCAGCGTAGATCCGTGAGGACCAGCAGCATTATCCACCACATACGAATCCATATGGGTGGAGATGGTTAGCTTCTGAGCTCGGGAAGCAGAAGGTCTTTTGGCGAGCTGAGTAGAAGACATTTGACCCGCCACAGGAGGTTGGGATTCGACCACGGCAGCGATACCAGTCTGCGAGGCCGGCGCCACCACAGAGACGACGGCCTGCGAGGGTGGTATCGTTGTGGGGGCGTTAGTCTGGCCAGTCGACGCAGCAGCAGAGCTCAAAGCCGGCGGGGGAGGAGGAGGCGTTTTCCTAGATTTCTTGGAGCCTTTCCCAGGCTGGCTGGTTTTCAGTCCCCCTGCCCTGGGGCGTTTGCTCCTCTTGGCACCCGCATTGTCGATAAGGGCGTCGAGGTCGGAGTCCATATCGCCTGCACAAGTCATCACAGTGAGTCAGTAAAAGAGATACAAGTTACTTCAACACCATATATAGAGTGGTGGAAGAAAAAACCTAACTGGAACTTTCCCCCGAGCTTGAGCTTGGGGACCATGAAATTCCCCCGTCTTCAGAAGAGGCGGGGGGAGTGCCTTCCCTATAAGTTGGTGATAACCTCGAAAGGTCCCTATAATCATTGGTCCCATACTGCACAGCTATCCCATTCCACACCTCGTCCGTGGTATACATAGTGTCGTATTTCCCGAGCCCACTATCAAACCTATGGACACAGTCATCTACCCAACTCCATATGTAGAAGTGGTATCTATCCTGTGGGCACGAGACTAGTCTATTGGGCCTGTGTTTTAATAAAGTGGGGGACCACATTCGCGAAGTAGGAAGGGTTTTACCTCCACCAGAGTCCGAACTCGAGGCTTCGTCATTGGCCTCATTCCCCGACCGCGGACTTCTCGAGCGAATTGGGAGAGATGCTTTCCTTTCCCTCCTCGGAGGAAGGATGCCTGTGGGCAGAGGCACTTCCTCCCAGCGTTCATATTTTTTACTGGACCAGTCAGAGGTTGACTGGCACTGTCCCAATAACCCACAAGCTCGCAGCTTGTCCTCATGTAGCAGAAATGAGAGAGACCTCCTGCCATAAGGGAGTCGGAGCAGGCTCTCTCTGTGCTCCTTCATTGTCTCGTCAGGGGTGGGACGCTGAAAGTTAGCTGAAAGGCGAGATACACTTCAACTAAACATGGATTCAAGGGCTAAAAATTCGAGCTCAAAAATAGAAAGTAACGAGAATACTTACGAATCCGCCTAAACGAACGATGTCGAGACGGGAACAGACCGTCTGTCCAGAAAAAAGCCTTCTTGAAGTCAGGGGGATGGTTCGGAAGGTCTCCAAAGATCTTTGTCTCTTTGGGGTAGCTCGAAAGATAGTAGAAACCATCTCCTCCCCGAGCTCGGGAGGGATTACTCTTCAAACAAAAGAGATATAAAATCTCTTGGGGTGAAGGTCCTACCCACCCCAGCTCGTGGAATAAGGACCTCAGGGCAGACAGCACCCTGTATGAGTTGGTGTTGAGTTGGAATGGAGCCAACCCAACGAAATCGATGAAGTCTCTGAAAAAGGACTTCAGGGGCAGCAAAGCTCCTGCCCTTATGTGTTCCTGGCTCCAGGCTGCATATTTCACACTGGAATCGCGGCCCCCAGGAGCAAAACAGCTCCGTTCATGCCTTGTCGGAGCTCGACACTTCAGTGTGTCCAACGAGCTAAGGCCATGAATGGCCAGGATGTCAGTTATCTGGTCGGAGGTGGTAACCGAACTCTGGTAGAATTCGGCTTCAAACATCTCCCTCCTAGGCTGCGAAGACGAAGGCTCCGCCATTAAGGAAAACTGAAGTTCCCCCGGGTGGTATGCTACCGTGACTTTTAACGCGGGGTCGAGGGGAACTGGCCTAGGTCCGGGGTTAGGCTCCGGATAGATGGCCTCCCAAAGGACTTTTCTCTTCTTTTCAATGACCTCGTCTATCTGACGACAATAGTGGGCTCGAATGTCCTCCTGCTCGCGCGCAAGCTCGTATTCTTTTATCCGACGTTGGTTCCGGGCAAAGACCGATTCCGGGCTCGGAGACTTGGGCTCGTAAGGGATTGCTCGTAATGACCCCCACCGTCTTTCCAGATTCTGTGACATCTAACGAGAAAGAAAAAATGGTGAGGGCCATGCATGCAAGGATCACGAACTCGACAGGATGAGCTCGGATATCTAACGACAAGAAACTAAGTATTAAGACCCTCACTAAAGAGTCAGAGCGCGTGTTCCATAGGGAAGAAAAAGAATGTGGATGATTTTTTGAAAATCCCGAAATTCAAGGGAAAGAAAGGTGGCAGTTAGCCAGGAAAGGGCATTTTCGGGTTTCGTGTAATTGTCAAGAACAAGGGTTTTTACCCGAAAACTTGATGTATAAGAAACATAGCCTAAAATTTTCAAAACCCAGAAAGTTGAAACGCCGTTCAAAGGACAAAACTGGGCATAAACCAGAGGCGAACATCCAGAAAGAAAATCCAGAAAACATAAAACCTATTGATCCAAAACCTCCAATCGTATCATTCTATTATACGCAGCAAGAGCGACATAACAAAAAAAAAAAAAGAGCTAAGAACAAAAATGGCATACTTACACAGTGATGGTGATTGTAGCGAAATTGTCGTTCGGAGAAGAGGTTGCAAGAAAGAACTCACTGACTCGAACAGACCAGGGTTCCTTTGTTTTTTGGGTCGAGAAAACATGCACGGGACGGAAGCTTCTTAAGAAAGTTTCTGGCTTTCTTGTTTTTTCTTTTCTTTCTGGTTTACGATGAACAAACGTAAAGAAGAAGACGAAGAGGAGATCTTATATATATAGGTGGGAAAACTAAATTGATCAGGAGCGTTGGTTAAAATCCTCAACAGATCGAATGGAGGGGAATCGGTGATAAGATGGCGCCGAAAAGTTGTCAGACGAACGATCGTGGGCGTGTTCCCAAGGTACTCAAGTACCTAAAGTGAGCAATACCCATCTGGCACGTGTCCATTTTTAAGAGTGTGACGGTATGGTTCCCAGAAAGAGTAGTTCAAAAGTTTCCTTCTCTTAGGACTCGAACAAATACTTTTGAGGGGGCAAAATGTTATACCCAGATTTCGAGCCATAGTAAATATGACCTCGAAAGCTGAGTTCGCATTAAATGGTCTCGTGAGGGTTAGGGTATGCTCTACGATTGTAAATCGAGCCTGCAAAGTATGATACATGACCTCGAATGTAGTGACCTCGAAATGATCTCGATCTCGAAAGGTAGCTCTGAGAGCCCCTCATCTTCAGGAACAACTTCGGAGCAGGGATCTCGAGCTCGATATACTATCTTGAAAGCAATGTTAGCTCGGGAGATGTCAGTGGCTCGCACAATGACGTGAAACCTGAGATGCTGAAGCCTTGGAGATACGCTATGACCACCTTGAATATCTACAAGTATTGTAAACATGAGATGTAATCCTCATTTATTGATGTAAATCCCCAAGAATCGTGGGATATTATTTAGTCAGTTATGCGTTTCCTGGTCTTCAGGGACGTTTCCTTTTTTATCTGATTAAAGGCATTTAAAGCCATTTATTTTATTCACAAAAGAGTAACTACCCAAAATATGTGGGATAGTATTCTGCATCCTTCTCTATAAATAGAGAAGCCATGCACCATTGTAAGGGACCGAAATTCTGATCCTTGAGAGAAAACTCTGGAGAATTCATGCTAAAGAATTGTTCAGAGATAATCTTGAGATTAATAACAGAGACTCGTGGACTAGGCAGATTTAACTGCTGAACCACGTAAAAAACCGTGTGTTTGATTCGTTTGTTTCTTTTGGCCATTGTCTTTAATTGTTTACGTGCTCTCTTCTTTTATCTGTTGACGAAAAACGGCGTCAACATTACAGATAGAAACATTTTTAATAAATTTCATACTTTTAAAATTTAAATTACGTAATTTTTTATATTAAAAATGATAAACTAATTAAAATATAAATGTTGTGAACCTAAGTGATACAATTGATGAGGCTTGGGGACCCCAATTACTATTTACTAAAATAAGAAAGAAATAAAAAAGGAAACACACTACATATATTACTTAATTATGCCAAAAAGAAACAAAAAATAAAAATAGAGAAAAAGATAGTCTTCTAAGTCATTGAGAAGTAAAAAAAAATAAACAATATAAAAATGAGTTGCATTGGATATTTTCTCTTTATAATTTTTCATAAATTACTTTTGTTGGTCAAATAAGAAAGTAATAAAAAATAAATAATATATTACGTATAATGTCAAAAGAAACAAGAAAAGAATGAGAATTGTTGTTGCTTATGAAACGGACAAACAATTTTCATTTTAACAAAGCCAACAAGAATAAGAATCTCTATCATCTTTAACAAAGAGAAACAAAAATTTACAAAAATACATATAGAATAAGGTTTTACAACTATTAATTTTATTGGATTTTTTTTAAAATATTCATATATTATCTAATGAAGTTCAGAATAGTAGAGATAAAGAAAAAAAATGTATATTACTTTATTTGTTATCCCATTTTTTATAAAAATAATAAATATAAGTACTAATTATATATATTACAAATTTTTTATTTTTGATTATATAGAAAATTTTCCAAAGACTATTAATTATTTTAATTCTTTAATAATAAGTTGAGAGAATTGCAGAAGAAAAAAATACACAATAGTGTATTATCAATGGGCAAATATTGGTTGATATCAAATTATTATAATTGTTCTCAAAATATATGCTTCATACATACAGTTAAAAGTTGTATTAAATAATTTGATGACTTCTTTTTTTCGTGGATAATCTTGCGTGAAAAATATTTCATATTATAAAAGTTGTGCACAAAGTAGTATTATATAATGGTATAGGTAGCTTCATATGATTTTACATGTTTTGCTTCTATTGTCTAAACTAGTCAAATTGTGTGAGAATTGATGGAGAGCACTATTCAACATTTTAGTCATGAGCATAGCCTACAAAAAATTCAGAGCGTATATACATATAGTTGCAAAATATGCAATCATTTAATCATTGCATTAGAAAGTTTTTTCTATTGCTTCCACTGTTTTTATCCAATCCACAAAATATGTGCGGAGTTTCCAGAGCATATCAATAACTCGTTGCATCTACACCCTCTCAACCTCCTTAGATCATCATTCAAGAGTTCTATTCGCTGCTTTTATTGTGATGAATCCATTACAGAAGAAGAATATGCTTAAACTTGCAAGGACGACTGTGCATTCTACATGCATGCCAAATGTGGTTCGATTCCACAACCCACAATAATAAGCAGCTACACTACTGGTGATGGTGATGGTGATGGTGAAGATGACGACGACGACTTCATTCAATTCTCATGCCATCAACATCCAATGGCACTTGTAGTCAAGCTTGGAGATATTAATCTAGGTAAGAAATGTGTTATACCCAGATTTCGAGCCATGTTAAATGTGACCTTGAAAGCTGGATTCGCAGCGAATGAACCCGTAAAGTTCGAAGTATGCTCCAGGATTAAATATCGAGCCTGCAAGACTCGATATGACCTCAAATGTGGTGGCCTCGAAACGTTCACGATCTCGAAAGGTAGCTCCCGAGACGCCTCTATCCTCAGGAATGACCTCGGATCAGGGACTTTGAGCCTGACGTACGTACGATCTCGAAGCCGTATGACCTCGGGAGATGTCTTTAGCTCGAAAGCTGATAAGAAACCTGGGAGATTAAGGGCTTGGAGATATATGATAATGACTTTGAATATCTATAAGTGTTGTTTATAAGGGGTGTGTTCTGCATTTATTATTGTAAGTCCCATAAAATCATGGGATATTATTCGATTAGTTATACGCCCCCTGGTCTTCAGGGGACGTTTCCTTTTATATCGGATTGCAGGCATTTAAAGCCATTTAATTTATTTACACAAAAAGAGTAACTACCCAAAATATGTGGGATAGTATTCTGCATCCTTCTCTATAAATAGAGAGGTCATGCACCATTGTAAAGGACTGAAATTCTGAACCTTGAGAGAAAACTCTGAAGAATTCATGCTTGAGAATTTTCAGAGATAATCTTGAGTTTAATAACAGAGACTCGTGGACTAAGCAGATTTAACTGCTGAACCACGTAAAAATCGTGTTTTGTGTTGTTATATTTTAATTGGTCATTACTGTTTGTTGTTTACGTGCTCTTCTTTCACTGATTGACGAAAAACGACGTCAACAGTTTGGTGCTTTCATTGAGAGCCTTAAGCATTCATCCCTGAAAAAGTCATGGCCACTAACAATCAGAACACACCTGAAGAAAATTACCCAAGACGTCCTGGAAAACAGCCAATGGAGAACCCGGATGTTGAAGAGAGAAGTGGGTCTTTTGATTCCCGGGGACCACCTCCTCCACCGAGAGATGAGGATATGTACTACAATCCTGAGCTGTATGTTCCTATTGTGGAACTTGAGAACTGGCAATTGAAGCAGCAGTTGGCAGAGGCCAACAGACGGAATGAGGAGTTGGCAAGGATAACCGCAGAGGCGCAGGTGGCTCAGCCCCCGCCTCCGCGCGAAAACCAAGTCCCTCCTCCAAGGGACGTGCATGTTCCTCCCCGTTGACCCCGTGGGCGTCCATGAAAAGATGCTGCCACAAGGAGGCCGACTCAAACTCCGGCACCAGCAGAGCCATCCGCTCCACCTAGGCCCCAGAGGAGCACTCGGGCTCGGGCCCCGGCTAACCCGCCTGTGGAAGTGCCTGCAGGAACTGAGAATAACCGAACCCCTGCAGAGGCTCGGACTCAGGTACCTGGGAGCGCGCCAAATGCGACCGACCCATCTCGGGCAAATTCCGGGCCTTCTAGGCCGCGACAAGGGTGGCAACCACCGTCGCCTATACGGTTCCCTCCATCACCCATAAGATATCCTTCGCCCCCCCGCAGGAACGCTCAACCCGTTCGAGATCAGGGCGAAGGGCGTACGGGGGGAAGACAAGGAAATGGGGCGGCTTTCCAGGAGCGGAGAGGCGCCCCATCTGAGAAAAGTCAAACGTCTCGGTCTCGCATGGCGGAGACGAGGCGACGTGGGAAGAATCCATCACGAAATAACCAAGCAATGATTTTTACCAATGATGAGTCCGGAGATACCAGGTCGGTCAGTAAGCATGACCGAGGTCGTAAGAATACCGGAAGCCTCAAAAATCGTCACGACCTGCGAGATCACCTGAATCAGAGTCGGGGTAATGGTGACCAAACGAATCCAGACTTGAGGAATCGCTTGAATAGGCATAGAGATCACTTGCGAAGTCGCGAGCCTGGGATTGTAATCGATGACAGCCGATTCCAGACAGTGCCTCTTGCGGACCCAGTCCAAGAAAGAATTGACCAGCTTGAAAAGGCTTTTAAGCTTTTGAAAAACAAGCAAAGGAATGATCGGTATGAAGACTCTGACGAGGAGCTCGAACCATTTGCTCCTCATATCTCCAATACCTCATTTCCTCAAGGGTTCCGGATCCCTCACGTCCCAACGTTTGAAGGAAAGACCGACCCGTGTAGTCACCTAAGCACGTTCAACACTATCATGAGAGCCAGTAACGTGGGTTACGAGCTTAGGTGCATGTTGTTTCCAGCATCATTGATAGGACCTGCCAAAAGTTGGTTCGAAAAATATAAGAGACACTCAATAACTTCTTGGGAGCAGTTGTCTAAAGACTTTAAGAAGCAGTTCAGAGCAATGATGGGGGTCAGACCAGAGGCGTCCTCCTTAACTAACGTTCGACAACAGCCGGGCGAAACACTAAAAAATTACTTAACAAGGTTTAATCTGGAAGTCGCCTGAGCTCGGGGCATGGATGACAGTGGGCACCTAATGGCTGTCCGAGCTGGCGTAATGCCGGGAAGTGCCCTTTGGGACGACATGCAAAGGAAACCGGTAAGGTCCATAACCGAGTTTAACAGATGAGCGCAAAGGTTTGTCAATGTAGAGGAAGCGAGGTCGACGCTCAACGCAACTTCCCAGTCCGAAACTACAACGATAAACATCAACTTTGCCTCAGCCTCGGCGGACCCAGCAGCTTCAATGCCTGCCACGGAGAATCCCTCCAAGAGGAAAAATAACGAAGGAAGTAACCCCGAAGCCGAGGGAGGAAAGAAAAAGAAAGGGGAGAGATATTTCTCCGTGTATAGAGTATACACCGAGCTCAATGAGTCTCGGGAGAACATATACCTGACTAATGAAAACCAGGTCCCCTTTAGGCGTCCAGACCCGATGAGAAATCAAAAGTCCAAGAGGGACTCCAGTAAGTATTGCCGATTTCACAGAGACACCGGCCACACAACCGATGAATGTCGACAACTGAAGGACGAGATTGAAGGATTGATCTCGCGAGGTTACTTCCGGCAGTATGTCAAAAACCAGAATACTAGTCAGGCGGCCGCGAGCCAGAGAGTAGCCGCGCCTTCGACGACACAAAACAATAGTTCCCGAGCTCGGGAAGAAGACATGCCCCCGCCGATAGATGGAGAGGATGTAATAACCATCTTGGGAGGGCCTCATCTTGCAGAAGTGGGCAGGAACGCCCAAAAGAGATATGTTAACGAGCTGAAGACTGGGGACGGGTCTCCTTATGAACCCGAACCTAGGGCTCCCAAAAGTCAGAGGATTGAGACACAACCAATAACCTTCACCGAGGAAGACGCATCCCATGTCCAGTTTCCTCACCACGATCCGCTGGTCATTACTCTTCAGCTGGCCAACAAAAGGGTCCACCGGGTTCTCATAGATAATGGAGCTCAGTCAACATCCTTTACAAAGCAACCCTCGAGAAGATGGGACTCTCCCTTCGCGACCTGAAAGCGTGTGCAACTACTTTGTACGAATTTTCAGGAGAAGGAACCGCCTGCATGGGATCCATCGAGCTCCCCGTGACCTTGGGAGACTATCCAGTCTCGGCAACCAAGATGATGGAGTTCGTGGTAGTGGACTTACCATCAGCCTACAATGTGCTGCTCGGGAGACCCGCCCTGGTCGGGCTGGGGGCAGTTTCATCAATAAGGCATTTGGCCCTTAAGTTCCCAACCCCTAGCGGAGTCGGGACATTGAAAGGAGACCAATTAGCAGGGAGGGAATGCTACAACATCTCCTTGAGAGGAAAGAAACAGACGAGTGCACAAGCACTCGTCATCGTACAAAACAAAGATGGAACGGTCTTAGAGATTGACGAGGAGATTGATCCAAGGATTGAGGAGAAAGTTGACCTCGAACCTTTAGAGGAGCTCGAAGAAATTCAGCTCGAGGAAGCTGATCCCTCGAAGAAGGTGAAGGTCGGAAAACTCCTCCAAGATGAGGCAAAATAGCAATTAATCTGCTTTTTGAAGAAGAACCAGGATGTCTTCGCATGGTCACACTCAGACATGGTGGGGATAAGCCCGAATGTAGCAAGCCACGCACTGAACATAGACAAAAGCTTTCCCCCGAAGCAACAAAAGCGAAGACAGCTGGACAAAGACAGAAAGAAAGCACTGAAGGAGGAGGTTGACAGGTTAAAGGCAAACCGATTCATTAGGGATGCCTTCTACCCCGACTGGGTAGCCAATCCGGTGTTGGTCCCAAAGCCCAATGGGACGTGGAGAACCTGTATTGATTACTCAGACCTCAACAACGGTTGCCCAAAAGACTATTTTCCGTTACCAAGGATTGACCAGCTCGTGGATGCCACGGCGGGGCATGGCCTGATGTCATTCATGGATGCTTATTCTGGATATAACCAGATTCCCATGCATGCCCCCGACCAAGAACATACGAGCTTCATCACGGATAAAGGGCTATATTGCTATAATGTCATGCCATTCGAACTCAAGAATGCTGGAGCCACATACCAGCGGCTCGTAAACATGATGTTTTCAGAACAAATAGGGAACAATATGGAGGTTTATGTTGATGACATGCTTGTCAAGTCTCAACTCAACAAGAACCATGTTGATGACCTCGAAGAGTGCTTCGGCGTGCTCAGGAAGTATAACATGAAGCTAAATCCTTAGAAGTGCACTTTTGGGGTGTCTTCAGGAAATTTTTTGGGCTTTATTGTGAATTCTCGTGGAATCGAGGCTAACCCCGACAAGATCAAGGCCCTGATTGACATGCCCTCACCTCGGAGGCACAAAGATGTCCAAAGCTTGACTGGAAGGATGGCAGCCCTAAGCAGATTCATCTTGAAATCTACGGACCGTGGTCTTCCATTTTTTAACTTATTAAGGGGAGGTAAGAAATTTGAATGGACGGAGGAATGCGAGCTGGCTTTTCAGGAGCTCAAAAAGCACCTTGCAGAACCACCCATCCTGTCGAAACCTGAAACGGGAGAAATATTGTACCTATACCTTTCGACCACCGAACACGCGATAAGCGCAGTGCTCGTTCGAGAAGAAGAGAAGGTGCAAAGACCCATTTACTACATCAGTAAAAGATTACTGGGGGCAGAGTCAAGATACTCATTGATGGAGAAACTCGCGCTCAGTTTAATTCATTCATCTCGTAAACTCCACCCCTACTTTCAGGCGCATCCCATCCATGTGCTGACTGATCAACCGCTTAGACAAGTCTTGTCTAAACCAGAAGCTTCAGGTCGACTTCTTAAATGGGCTGTTGAGCTTGGACAGTTCGAGATCACCTACCACCCAAGAACGACCATTAAGGCACAGGCATTGGCGGACTTTATAGTGTAATGTACTGGAATAGCCGACGACGTGGTAATAACCATGGCCCACGAGCTGTGGAAACTTTACGTCGACGGCTCATCAAATGAAAATGGAGCAAGGGCAGGGGTCATTTTGGTTACTCCTGCAGGAAGCAGATTTCATTCCGCCTTAAGATTTGGCTTTAAAGCGTCGAATAATGAGGCCGAATACGAGGCTTTACTCGCGGGACTTCGTATAGCAAAGGAGCTCAAAGCAAGAGCTATACATTGCTACAGTGACTCCCAGCTCGTGGTTAATCAAATCCTAGGAGAATACCAGGCTCGTGGTACAAGAATGGCAGCTTATTTGGAGAAGGCAAAATTCGCGTTAGAGTGTTTCGAATTCTATACAATCGAACAGGTTCCCCGCGAGCAGAACTCTAATGCAGATGCCTTAGCTCGACTCGCCACATCAACCGAAAATGAAGAACTGAATGTTGTACCCATAGAACACCTATCAGCACCTAGCATTAACGAGCCAGAAGAGGAAGATGTGTGTATGATCGAAACAGAGCCGACCTGGATGACCCCAATAGTTGATTATCTCGAAAATGGAGTCCTCCCAAAAGATCGGAACCAGGCTCGAAAGTTGATGTATCAACTTCCCCGTTACACCATTTTGGACGGAAAGTTATACAGAAGGGGATATTCCATGCCGTTACTTAGGTGCGTAACCCCTCCCGAAGCTAAGAAGATCATTGAAGAAATTCATGAAGGGTTCTGCGGAGATCACACCGGGGGGCATAGCCTGTCTAAGAAGATCATACGCCAAGGATATTTCTGGCCAACCATCAAAACGGATTCTTTCGAGTACGTGAAAAAATGCGACAAATGCCAGAGATTCGCCACGATACCCCGAGCTCCACCATCCGAGCTGACCATGTTGACTTCCCCATGGACCTTCGCGGTATGGGGCATCGACCTCATAGGCTCTCTCCCAGCCGGCAAGGGCGGAGTAAAATATGCCGTGGTCGCCGTGGATTACTTCACAAAGTGGACGGAGGCTGAACCATTGGCAACTATAACTTCAAAAAAGATCCTTGATTTCGTGGTAAAAAGCATTGTGTGCTGATATGGGGTACCAAGGAAGATCGTATCCGACAATGGAACCCAGTTCGATTGCAACTTGTTCACCGACTTTTGTGAAAAGAACGGCATAATAAAGCGTTTTTCATCAGTAGCCCACCCTCAAGCGAATGGCCAGGTCGAGGCTGTAAACAAAACTCTCAAAAGTTCTCTGAAGAAAAAGTTGGAGGAATCGAAGGGACGGTGGCCCGAAGAATTGCCCCAAGTCCTTTGGGGATATAGGACCACAGCTCGAACATCAACGGGGCATACCCCGTTCTCCCTAGCATACGGCTGCGAGGCAATGTTGCCCATCGAGGTCAAAATTCCAACGATCCGAACTCAGATCTACGATCAAAGTTCAAACCACACCCAGCTCGAGGAAACCTTAGACCTGATTGAAGAAAAGAGAGAAGAGGCTCAGCTGAGAAATGCTGCTTACCAGCAACGAACTACCAGGTATTTCAACAAGAGGGTTCGAGATCGAAAGTTTGGAATGGGAGATCTGGTGTTAAGACGCGTATTCTTGGCAACGCGAGATCCAGCAGCTGGGGTGCTCGGGCCGAATTGGGAAGGACCATACCAGATAGAGTCAATCATCCGTCCCGGTGTGTACAAACTTGCGAGATTGGACGGGAGCCTGGTACCACGAGCATGGAATGGCGAACACCTTAGACCTTACTATCAGTAGTGTAGGAAAAGTGTTGCCTATAACCATGAGTTTCTATTTGTATTAGTTTGTTTGCTTTTTGATTTCCATCAAATAAAGATTTATTTCATTCAGTATATTATCTCTTTTTATTTTTTATTTTTGCAATCTCTCTTAATTTAATAACCTATGGTCACACTCATAGGATATTAAGGGGGCATCATTGGTATATATACCATCAGCTTAAAAAATAAAAAATATATGAAGTATTTGGATATAACCAGATACGCGAGCTTAGATAATTCAGACATAACCGAGTTATCAAAAACAGAAAACGTTTGGAATTAACTAGATGTGCAAACTTAACAGGTTTGGAACAAACCAGCCAAAAAACTAATCGATGATAAGTAGGAACCTAAACCTACTTCGGGATAAGTCGAGATCGAGGCTGGAATATCTTAAAGAAAAATAGTTTCAAACTCTTAACCTTGGAATAAAAATCGAGGACGAGGAAAAGTAACTAAGCAAAAAAAAAAGATATAACCAAACCATTCACGTTACATACCATATAAGTACTTTCGAGTTCATGGTTAAAGTAACATCCGACTTTGATGAATAACGAGGTCGGGAACGGATAATTTGAACAAACTATGCATGAATGCATCGAGTTTCGAGCCTAAATCCACAATATGTTTGTATGAATAAATAAACATAAATGATTCATCCATATAAAATGTGCAAAATATTTCAAGCCAAGAAATGTAAAGCATACAAAAGTCAATGTTAAAAGAAATTATATCAGCCCCATGGGCATAAATTAAAATAGTTACAAAAATTAGGGGACGCAGCCCCAATAAGTGATCTCCCCAAGATCAGATTTAAGAAGGAGGAGTCTCCTTGGCCTTCTCAGCATCAGTAGCACCGGACCCCCCAAGACGAATAGCATGACTATCCTTCTGAGCAGCCTTTCGAGCAGCTTCACTTGCCTCAAGATGGGCATTCCACCGCTCAACATACGTGGCCTCGAGAGGACCCAGGAAGCTAGTGTCGAGGTCGGCATTATCAACCCAAATTTTATACATGGCTTGGTCGACCGCTCTCTCCTTCTGCTCTTTAAACTCGTTCAGGAGGCGGGCCTTCTCGCCCTCCATGATGTCGAAGGTAGTAGATTTCTCCTCTTCGAGCTTAGCATTAGCCTTCTCAAGACGAGTCTTCGCCTGTTCAAGCTCGGCATTCGTCTTCTCCAGCTCCTCGAGATGGGTCTTCATTTTTTCAAGGTCGGACTTCGAGTCCTTGAGTTCGTCAGCCATCTTAAGCTGGAGATCCTTTGACTTTTGGGCCAAAGACATGCTCGTGTACACCTCGTTGGTCAGCTTATAGTTGAGCTGTGCTGAAACGACAAGGGCCTGAAATGCAAAGAACGAATTAGATCGCGAGCTGAGACACAAACATTTAAAGGAGAGTTGCGAAGGCTACTGCGGCAGTGAGTTCGATACTCTTATCATAAAGAGTATTGCAGTCCGAGGCCTTGTGCACAAGGTCCCAATGGTCGGTGCCGAAGCCTGAAAAGCTTTGACCCACTCGAGAGAGGACATCCGAGCTGAGCACAGCCCCTTGGGTCCCAGCGGTGCCATCAAGCATGAACTCCTCAATATGAGGTCGGGCCATCGGCAGCTGAACCTTGGAGACAGAAGGTTTCTTCAGGGGCCGACCGACTGTTATTTGAGTATCGGTCGGAGGAAGCGAGATGAGCACGATTGAGCCAGACGTGTCAACCTGGACAATTGGTTCCCTGGTTGTGCTCGCAGTAGTCTGGGCCGTTGGGGTCTTCTCGTGGCGTCTGGGGATCTTGGGTGGTCGGTCGGACCTCCGCGGGATTCTCGGACGTTTACTCTTCTAAGCTCCGGATCCCTCATCGCTAAAAAGCACAGCGTCGAGGTCGGAGTCCATGGCACCTGCACAGTTCCAATCAGAGTCAGACATAATGATAATAAGCTTGGAAAATTAAAAAAAAACCAAGTGAAGAAAAGACCTAACTGGAACTCTTCCCCGAACTAGAGCTCGGGGACCATGAAATTCCCCCATCTTCGGAAGAAGTAGGGGGAGTACCTTCCCTATAGGTGGGTGATAACCTCGAAAGGTCCCTATAATCGTTGGTCCCGTATTGGACAGCTATCCCGTTCCACACCTCGTCCGAAGTATACATGGTGTCATACTTCCCGAGCCCACTATCAAACCTATGGACACAGTCATCTACCCAACTCCATATGTAGAAGTGGTATCTATCATGTGGGCATGAGACTAACCTATTGGGCTTATGCCTTAGTAAGGTGGGGGACCACATTCTCGAAGTATGGAGGGCTTTACCTTCATCCGAGTCTGAGCTCGAGGCTTCGTCATTAGCCTCGTTCCCCGACGGCGGACTCCTCATGCGAACTGGAAGCGGGGACCTCACCTCTCTCCTCGGAGGGAGGACGCCTGTGGGCAGCGGCACCTGCTCCCAGAGTTCATACTTTTTATTGGACCAGTCAGAGGTAGACTGACCCTCCCCCAAAAGTCCGCATTTTTGGAGCTTGTCCTCATGTAAAAGGTACATGAGAGACCTCCTACCATGAGGGAGTTGGAGCAGGGTCTCCTTATGTCCCTTCATTGTCTCGTCAGGAGTGGGACGCTGAAAGTTGGCTGAAAAGCAAGATACATTTCAACTAAGTACGGATCTAAGAGCTAAAATCTCGAGCACAGAGATAAAGATAACGGGAATACTTACGAATCCACCTGAACGAGTAGTGTCGAGACGGGGACAGACCGTCTGTCCAGAAGAAGGCCTTTTTGAAATCAGGCGGATGATTGGGAAGATCTTCAAAGACCTTCTTCTCTTTGGGATAGCTCGAAAGATAATAAAAGCCATCTCCTCCCCGAGCTCGGGAGGGGTTGCTTTTCAGACAAAAGAGATATAAAATCTCTTGGGGCGAAGGCCCTTCCCACGACAGCTTGTGGTATAGCGACCTCAGGGCAGACAGCACCCTGTAAGAATTGGTGTTGAGCTGGAATGGAGCCAACCCAACGAAATCCGTGAAGTCCTTGAAAAAATACTTCAAAGGCAACAGTGCCCCCGCCCTCATGTGTTCCTGGCTCCATGCCGCGTATTTCACCTTGGCGTCACGGCCCCCAGGGGCGAAACAGCTTCGTTCGTGGTCGGCCGGAGCTCGACACTTCAAAGAACCTGACAAGCTGAGGCCATGGTGGGCCAAGATGTCAGTTATCTGACTAGTCGAGGTAACCGAGCTCCAATAGTGCTCGGCCTCGAACATTTATTTCCTCGGCTGTGAGGAAGAAGGTTCCCCCATTAGTGAAAATTGAAGTTCTCCTGGATAGAATGCGACAGTGACCTTTAGTGCAGGGTCGAGGGGAATCGGCCTAGGCCCTGAGTTGGACTCTAGATAAAGAGCCTCCCGAAGAATTCTCCTTTTCTTCTCTATGACCTCGTCTATTTGGCGGCGATAATGAGCTTGAATATCCTCCTGCTCGCGCGCAAGCTCGTACTCCCGTATCCGACGTTGATTCCGGGCGAACAGCGATTTTCGGCTCGGGGTTTTTGGCTCGTAAGGGATTTCCAGCAACGACCCCCACCGTCTTTCCAGATTCTGTGACATCTAGCGAGAAAGAAAAAATGGTGAGGGCCATGCATGCACGAATTACGAGTTCGATAGAACGAGCTCGGAGTTTAGGTACAAAACAAGATATATACTAAGACTCTTATTAAAGAGTCAGGACGTGCGTTCCACGAGAAAGGGAGGAGAGTGGATAATTTTTTGAAAATCCCGAAAATCAGGGGAAAAAGAGTGGCGGATAACCAGAAAAGGCAGCCTTGGGGTTCGTGCATTTTTCAAAGCCAAGGTCTTTCACCCGAAATCTTGGTGTGCAAGAAACGTCTCTTAAAAATTTTAAAACCCAGAAAACAGGAATCTTGCTCAAACATCAAAACTGGGTGTGAACCAGTGATGTAAATTCAGTATGGATATCTAAAAGGAAAAACATAAGAGCTTATCGGATAAAAATCTCTGATATCGCCCAATAAACTCCTAAGCGGTCGCAGTAGTAATCGGGCTATGTCGTATCCACAGAGAGGTAAAGTACAAAATTAAAAGAAAGATTAGTAAATTAAAAATAATAAACTTTGGAAAAATGTGAATTTGAAAAAGAATATAAACATTAAATGAATAAAATCGAGGGATTAGAATCAGAAAGAAAGTATGGAAGGCATAAGTTTCATTCATGCAAACATATATATATTTTAATAAAATTGATTCATTATACTCAACTATAATTCTACACCATTAATTATAGTTGGAAAATATATATATTAAAGCTCACCTTAAAATATGTTCTTTAATTAAATTATACTAACTTCTAATTTTAAAACCTATCATATTATATACTTTAGAGCGACAAAATACCAATGGCAGAATGCAGTAAAAAGCATATAATATAACAAATATTCTAAATTAAATTAAAAACCTAAATTACATAAGAAGAGCATGACTAGACTTATGTAAAAGATAATAATAAATTTAGAACAAAAATTAGAAGAAAATAAATTTAATTGTAACAAATATATAGAAATGAAGAACAAAATAAAGAATCAATATATTAAAAATATAATATTAAACATGAATTCCACTCTAGCCTTTCCACAAGAAAATTTAGCCTAAAATAGGCATTGTTTTCACTCAAGAAAATGTAAAAGAAAAATAGGAAAAGTAAGTGTTTTTCTCTCCAATACTCTCTACTATTCCCTTGCACAATCTGATATAATTTTACACCATTTGGTACTCTATTTATAGTGTAAATAGGACTCAAAATCTTGTAAAACCGTGTATAAAATAGTGGGGAAATGGCTGAAAAATAGGTGCAAAGTGGGTAAAAATGGGGTTGAGCCGTGGGAGACAAGGTCTGATCATGCAGCGGCGTCAGCGTCAGGTGCGTCAGGAGTTGTCGGCTGCGTGGGGAACAGATGCTGACGACAGGGGACGCGTGGCGGGCTGTGGTTCGCTGCTGGGCTGAAGCCGTCAGTCGTGGTCGGCCGTGGGGAAACATGGGAGGCGCGTCAGGCGGTGTGGGACCGTGGCAGGCGCGTGTGTCAGAAGGCGTCAGAACGTGGCAGGTGCGGCTTGACGGCTGACGGCTGGATGGCGGCTGTTGGTAGGACACGTGTCGCAAGCTGGAGGAACGGCTTGGCTTAGGCGCGGCTCGGCTGGGCGAATGAGAATCTGCCACATGGCAGCGTGAGAACAGCCATAGGCTGGGTTTGGGCTTGATTTTGGGCCTATTTTTCCTTCAAAAATACCATTTTCTTCATAATTTCTTCAATTTTAATTCTTTCTTTCTCATTTCTTTTTCTTTGTGTCAAAAATATATTTTATTTCCTGAAAATTAAACACAAATTAAATTAAAATTAATATTTTCAAATATAAAATATATGACAATAAATCCATGAAAATATTAATTAAAACTTAATTAATTTTATACTTTAAGATTAATAAAATGATATTTTTGAGCACTAATCAATCTCCTATCGTATTTTGCTAAGAAAATAAACTAGTACATTCAAAGACACAGCAAGAACAGTACAAACAAAAACTGGCAAAAGGGAAAACAAAGATTGCACACTTACACAATAATGGCGATTGCAGAGAAATTGCTGACTGAAGGAGAGGCTGCAAATATGAACTCACGGACTCGAACAAACCAGGGGTTCTTTGCTTCTTTGGCTGAGAGGACATGCACAGGATAGAAGTTTTCTAGGATGGCCTCTGGTTTCGTCCTTTTCTTTTGTTGCTCCTGATGAACGAAAATAAAAAAGAAGATGATGAATGGGGTCTTATATATATAGATGGAAAAAGGGGACTAATCTGGGGCGTTGAATGAAATCCTTGCAAGATCCAACGGACGGGGATTACTGATAAGATGGTACCGAAAAGGTGGCAGACGAATGATCGTGGGCATGTTTCCAAGGTTCTCAAGTATCATAAGTGAGCAATACCCAGCTGACACGTGTCCATTTTCAAAAGTGTATGACGGTACGGTTCCCGAAGAAAGTAGTTCAAAAGTTTCCTTCTCTTAGGATTCGAACAAATACTTTTGAGGGGGCAAGATGTTATACCCAGATTTCGAGCCATGTTAAATGTGACCTCGAAAGCTGGATTCGCAGCGAATGAACCCGTAAAGTTCGAAGTATGCTCCAGGATTAAATATCGAGCCTGCAAGGCTCGATATGACCTCGAATGTGGTGGCCTCGAAACGTTCACGATCTCGAAAGGTAGCTCCCGAGACGCCTCTATCCTCAGGAATGACCTCGGATCAGGGACTCCGAGCCTGACGTACGTACGATCTCGAAGCCGTATGACCTCGGGAGATATCATTAGCTCGAAAGCTGATAAGAAACCTGGGAGATTAAGGGCTTGGAGATATATGATAATGACTTTGAATATCTATAAGTGTTGTTTATAAGGGGCGTGTTCTGCATTTATTATTGTAAGTCCCATAAAATCATGGGATATTATTCGATTAGTTATACGCCCCCTGGTCTTCAGGGGACGTTTCCTTTTATATCGGATTTCAGGCATTTAAAGCCATTTAATTTATTTACACAAAAAGAGTAACTACCCAAAATATGTGGGATAGTATTCTGCATCCTTCTCTATAAATAGAGAGGTCATGCACCATTGTAAAGGACCGAAATTCTGAACCTTGAGAGAAAACTCTGAAGAATTCATGCTTGAGAATTTTCAGAGATAATCTTGAGTTTAATAACAGAGACTCGTGGACTAGGCAGATTTATCTGCTGAACCACGTAAAAATCGTGTTTTGTGTTGTTATATTTTAATTGGTCATTACTGTTTGTTGTTTACGTGCTCTTCTTTCACTGATTGACGAAAAACGGCGTCAACAAAATGCATAGCATGTCAATTACCTTGGTCCTATCCAGCCTACTCTTGCACATCACTTTCATGTCTAAATTTTTTTCATAAGTCGTGTGTAGATAAACTACCTCGAAAAGTTAAACACCCTTTTCATTCACACAAACCTCTTTCTCTTCAAATCAGTAAGCCTCAATCTTGTGATCTTTGTTGTAAAAGGGATTGCAGACTTATTTTCAGTTGTCGTGAAATCGGCTGTACCTTTAAGATTGGTACCGAATGTGCATTTCTTGATACAATTGTAAAATGTCAAAGTCGTGATCATTTGCTTTGTCTTGTGGAAGGAGCATCTTGTGACGATATCAAATGTGATGCTTGTCAAAAATCTTATAAAGAGTTGGACAATCATGCTACATTTGAAATTCAGTTGACTCGATCATTCCTATTTCGTTGCATGGAATGTAATTTCAACCTTCATTTTATATGCGGATCATTGCCATCCACTATTAAATACAAGTACCACATACACAACTTGACTCTTCTTGATTCAGTCGTTGAGGATAATTGTCACGAATATTATTGCGATGTGTGCGAAGAATAAAGGAACTCAGATTTTCGTGTTTACTATTGTTCTAACTGCCAATTTGTAGCACACATACATTGTTTGATCCCTCAGGTACAAAATCTCTTAGTAAATAATATTTAGATATATACATGTCTTATTTTAATTTGATACATCATTTAATATCTCTTTTACTATGCAAATATCCATATATGATTTAGTATTATTAATTGAGTAGTGTTTGTTTTTAGAAATATTAAGTTATTTTGAATTTGAGGAAATATTCCACATCGTAAAAAATATATATCAAGTCAATTAACCACTGCATTTATTTTTTACTTCTAAGTTATTTGACTATTATTTACATTCACTTGATTTTTGTCACTTTTACCAACTTAACATATATTTATATTTTTAATTAAAAAGAAGTCCAATTAATTATGTAGTTATAAAAAAGAGCAAATTAACTATTTATAATATGAAATTTCGTATAAAAGAAATTGTTTTGTAATTAAAATATTTTTATAAATATTCAATACAAAAAGCATCTTAAGAAAAAACCATTTTGAAAATTAATGATAAAAAAACAAATAAATAAATTGGGTGTTTGTCATAGAAAAACAAACAGTATTCCTTAAAAAAAAACATAGTGTTATTAATAAACAAATATTATAATATATACGAATAGATTTTCACATGAAATAGTATTCTGACATTTTTTTTAAAAAAATGAATAGATTTTTATAATATATACACAAACAAATTTGTATTATAAAAAAATAGGGATATTAATTACGGTATTCTTTAAGCTCCAGACAATGAAATTGTAAATTTTGTAAAGTATAATAGTATTATATGTGAAAATTTATTTGTAAATAAAAAATAATAATATTGATTTAGATAATTGTAATAATTTAATAATATGTGATTTAAGCATAGAAAATATTTTAAAAAATCTAATATATATATATTTACTTAGTTTTTATACATATTTTTATTACAAGATACTTACATTTAATGTT
Organism: Humulus lupulus; assembly: GCF_963169125.1. Lineage (NCBI taxonomy): Eukaryota > Viridiplantae > Streptophyta > Magnoliopsida > Rosales > Cannabaceae > Humulus > Humulus lupulus. The sequence goes on along the minus strand of NC_084796.1, from coordinate 12,750,999 downwards.
ATGTATCAGATAATGAAGTTGATCAAATGAGTCAATGACATTAGTAATGATGTGAGGCTTTGGGCTTTAGGAGAAAACCGATGGAAGTGGGACATTGCAATTGAAGAAAAAGATTATAATAATAATACTAAAAAAGAGACCGTTAGGGACTTAATGAATTATATAAACCAAGAAGAAAAGGAGAAACTACTTTAACCATGGACTCTTTTGGGGGGAAATGTTTTAGTTATAGAAGAAATTTGTATGATTATTACAAAAATGCTAATTCTCGATTTCATCAATTGGGATCTATTGAAGATTTTGAAACAATTAGTAGAGGAGAAGTATTTAAGGCTAAAGGTTAGGGAAGTGGATGGTAAGTACAAAGTACCCAACACATTGGCTCCTATTTTGAAAACATTGCTCGATAGCTATGGAGGAGATCTTGGAGGCAAGGAGAGTTTGAGCCCAGCAATGAAGAGTGTAACTGCAACATTACCACTAATTGGCATTGACCAAATGTGTAGAACCAAAATTGAAGACGTCACGTGGGATGATCTTAAACAATGGTATTTTTATCTAGATGCCATTTATTGGATTGCTGGGTTTAAAGTTTGCCCATCCGTGTGGAATTTGAAACAGGATTTCATTCGAAAGTATTGGACTTTCAAAGTCATAATATTAAAACAAGTCTACAAAAATCTTATAGATGAGAAGGTTGAATATTTGAAAGCTGAATCAAAAAGATTGGAGGAGAATCGTGAGAAGTTCCAGAAGATAGACATAAATGACTTCTTGAGAACTACAGCTTTGCCGCGAAAGAAGATGGCCATCGATGAAGACTTCTCTATAAGCATTGCTTGGGAACTAAAGCACAAGACTGTTGGTGACAGTTGTTTTTTTGAGATTATAGATAAGGAATTCAGTTAAATATGTGTGTTTGTTTGTGTGTGTGCATCGTGTGCTTTCATTTTTTTTTCTTCATGTTTCTTTCTTTTGTTATTTTTTTCTTACTTTTGTAATTTCTCTACTGAAGCTAAGAATATGTAAAGTTCAGTACTTTACATATTTTCTTTTGAAACAACTAATACAGAAAGCTTTCTTGGTTCCATTCCAGTATCACAATTACCTGTTCTTTAATGGCATTTGAGTCTAAACTTGCACAGATCCTAAACATATAAGAAGAGAATCTATATAATTAGTGAAGCTGAACAAGACTATTATCATAGTCAACCATGAGTTTGTTTAGTTTCTTGTTTGTTATTCTCTGTTGGTATACTGACGTATCCTCCTCCAAAGTGGTGACATTGGCCGAGGAGGGCGGCGATAGCATACGAGCCAGCTCAACCGCATCTTGGTTGCAGTTGACTACGCGGTCGAAGCAAAGATAGCGTCCATAGGCAAAGCTATCTTCAAAAACACAGATGTGAGCGTCCACCACAAACTTGAGATCAATAGTCACCAGTACTCCATTTTCGTACATCTCAGCAGCTCCTTTCAAATAAGGGTTGGTGATTGTAAGGTGTGAGGCCATCAATAGCCCTCCATTGATGGAGAACATGTTCAATCCTCGGTCCATGGCCAGCGCCCATGCCGTCTTCTCGGCCAGGGTCTTCGATAGGGCGTGCCACAGCTGATCATTTGAAGTGAAAATATGGTTAAGTGTTGAATCAAGAAAAGAGTGAAAGTGAAATGGCTTGATTAGTAGTAGGACTTAGTATGGAGTAGTTAAGTTAGTTACCTTCAACTTTTTACAGAAGTTGATATCACTCCAATTTCGTTCATCAAAATCAGAAAAAATGGAAGTAGTATTAGTAAGGTCATCTCTCCAAATAACAGTAGTAATTGAAGAAGTGAAAATGACTTTGTGAATGGTGTCAGTTTGAGCACAAGCTTCCAGCACATTGTGAGCTGCTCTCACCTCAACCTCACCCATAAATTCCTGCACCACACACCACACAATAAACTCAAATAATTTTCTAATCCTTTCCAGACTGTACTCTCACTCACTCCTATTTTTGTTTATTTAATTAACAAACAATAATGGGACAGCCACAGGCCACAGACCAGCTCTCTCACCAATGATCTCATCAATTATTTATTATTATTATTATTATATTGATCAAATTACACTCCTGAACATGAGACTCTAACAAACAAAAAAACCCCTTCTACTAGATGGATCCAATCCACATGGTAATGAGTATAGAATATGAAGGAGATGGAGGAACTTACATCATTGGAGGGGTGATCAGAAGGAGGCTCAAAACAGTAAAACAAAGCAGAACAACCCTTCAATGCATCCATTATGCTATGATAGTCCAACAGATCAGAATGAAAGATTATGACTTTATTGGATTCAAAAGTCTGCACCAGCAATGGATCCCCTGCTTGATTACACTTGTAGAGTCCCAGAATTTACTTAGCTAGTTAGATAGTAGTAGTAGTAGTAATAGCTAGTATTAGTTATAGTATGTTCATTACTGTGGATTTTGGTTCAAGCCGGGACTTAGTTGGAAACTCCTAGCAATAGTTATGGATTTTATAAGTTTAATCTATAGTTTAAGAATATTAATTACAACATAAGGTTTGATTAATATTGCTGGTTATTAATATGATGATTATTATAACCTAAGGTTTAGATAGAGCCAATAGGATTATGACACTTGTCATATGCTTGATTATTAAGGAGTCATTATTTTAATAAGGGAAATATAAGACTTAGTCTTCACCAGAATCTGTTAGGAGCATGATATTTATTTAGATATTTAGACTCACAATTTTATTTATTTGTGATTTAGATATTTTATTTATTTGTGATTTAGATAATTAAATAGATTTTTCGTAACTTTAGGGTACTGTAACTTCTGACTTATTTTTGACCTAGTTATGTTATGAATTTCGAAAAATAGTATTTCTAAAAAGTTGTAGATAATTTAATTATCTTTCTAACGGTATAAAGATATTCTAAATCTAAGTCCTACAGATCCAGATACATTGATTTTACTGTAGGTTAGTTTAGAGTTACGGGATTTAGAAAGTTAGAAGATTTTTATTCCTTAGGATTCTATTTTAAATTTGGATTATAATTAGAAGATTTTTATTCCTTAGGATTCTATTTTAAATTTAAATTTAAATTTGGATTATAATTAGAAGATTTTTATTCCTAGAACTCTATAAATAGGACCTAACACCAAGCATTTTTCATTCATTCATCAAGCTAAGTTCAGAGGCTGCAAGTTGCTAGGTTATTGTGAGAGTGTAAATACTTGGGTTGGGGATTATAAGCTTAATCATTTTTAAGCTTACCAAACACTTAGGAAGTAAGGTTTATAACACATTTCAGTTCAAGGTTTAGATTGGTCATAAAGCATTCAAGGTATTCCAAAACTCTAGTTCATTTGGTATTATTTTCTTCAAGTTCTTATAGTTTTCTACTCAGCCCCTAACTTTATTCTTTATTCTTGGATAGGAAATCTAAGTTCTTGAACATAAGGTTTTTGGTAAGTATATTCTTAATGGTATAGTTCTTTCATTCTTTTCATCTCATTCTCTTTAGTATACTCACCCTTCCATTTATGGTTATTAGGAGTGTTCCAAAGTCCCAAAACTGTTCTCATATCCCTGTATTTTGGTAAGGAAAATAGGCTAGATCTTGTATGTTTGTATGTTATGTTATGTTTAATATGTTATGATAAGTTTATGTTTTTATATGTTATGTTATGATTTACCCTACCTCAAATATTAGACAGGGGACGTAGATGGGTTATCATACACTACATGTGATTTAACCTACCTCAAATATTAGACAGGGGAAGTAGATGGTTTATCACATGTCATAATGGCCATTATTAGTATAGTCTTATATAGTATATGTTATGATATGTTTTTAGCATATGTTATGATATGATTTTATGTGTATGTTTATGTGGTTAGTAGTTTTTCCTTGCTGGGCATTAGGCTCATTCCTTTATGTTTATATGTGCAGGAAAATAGTTATGGCGGCGGAAAGATTCTTGGCAGCTTAAGGATGTGTATTGAGGCAGGATGGAATCGGTGGATTGCGCGTTCGATTCGAGGATGAAGTTTTTAAGTCTTTTAGTTATGATTTCTATGTATTATTTTTCCGCACTTAATTTTGTAACCAATTTATTTAAGTTATGTTTTGTAGTGCACCAAATTTTTTTTTTTAGATTATTTAAATTTTTGTGATTTATTTGATTTAAATGTTAAGTGTGATGAATTGTTTTATTTAAGTGTTGTTATTTTTATTTGGATAATTATTTGTTTTATTTGATTGTTTATTATTTTATTTAATTGTTAGAATTGTTTGGTTAATTAATTTAATAAGTGAATAATTGTGTAACATGTTTATTTTACTATTAGTGTTACATTTTATTTAAGTGTGACAATTGAGGTAATTATGTGAGCTATGGTGGAATGCACTAAGGTGCATGATAGATAGTAATGCACCCTAGTGATTTAGTGTGTGCTAGTGCATGGTAGCATGGTGCACATGTGTAGATTTTTCTACACATTTTATACTTCCTTATTTTAGATTTTAATTGGGTTAATTTATTTATAAAAAAAAAAGGAAAAAGAAAAGGGAAGAAGAGTGTTGGGCGTGTGACCTAGTGGGAAAGGAATAATTTCCTTAAGATGGTAAAAATAAAAAATTTAAGACCATAATCATTTTGGGGATAGGCATGATCATATTTTTATTCCTTTATATCATTTTAAAATAAAGAGAAATTAAGAAAAATAAAAGGGAAATGGAAACTTACCTTATTGTGTTAGGGGAGACTTTATGGGAGGATTTGTGATAAAGAGGCTATGAAAGGAGAGACGAGCCTTTGCTCTTGTGTGTGTGGCTGCCGTGACCTATAGAGAGAGAGGGAGAGAGAGTGGCGTGTAGAGAGAGAGAGAGAGAGAGGAAGAAAGAAAGAAAGGAAGAAGGAAGGAGAAGGTGAAGAGGAACCCCCTAGAGTATGTCTTCTTGTTTTCTCTTTTGCATAATCTCTTTATTTGATAATATGTTATTGATTTGTGTTATTTTCTTGTGTGTGTTTGGGTTCTTCCTTCTCCTCATGGTGGCTTTCCCATAAAAACCCTAGGCTTGAACAAGGGTGTGGAGTTTGGGTATTGATCTTTTGTGTTCTTGATTTTACAATCAAGAGAGGTAATGGCCTTTTCTTAGCCCTTATATTGTTTTTGGTGGGTTGTATATGAGGTTTTGTTAATGGTGCTAATGGTTGATTTTGGTAGGATTGATGTATAGGATTTGGATTTTGTGAGAGTATGATTTGTGTTTAAGGGTTGTGATGTTGATTTTGCTATGCATAAAAATTGTAATAATCTATGAGTGCATGTTTGGTGATTTCGGCCTAGGTACACCCAAGGGTGTTCTTGATATGTTGTGTGATTTACAATATATTAGATCCATGTTTTAGGACCTATGTTATACGGGTAAGAGAATAAATGGCAATCTTGATATCTTGATCATGAAATTTTGTTAGATGCATGCTATATTTTGAATGATTAAATTATAAGATGCATGAAAATAACGATAGAAACATGTTAGGTTAATATAAGGCATATGTGAATATGGTGCTTATAAATTACTATATGTTATTTTATTGATAGTGTTTTGTTGGTTTCATGGAATTGCAACAAATGGCTTTTAAAAGGATTCATGTGAATATGTTAGTGATATTAGAATCATGCATATTATAAGAGTATAATGAGATTTTAAGCATGTATGGTTTTATGTAATTTTTGAGACAAAAGTTGAGTTTTATAAAGAATTAAGCTTGCTGTTTTTTTTGTAAATAATTGGGTAAAAGTTGATAAAAAGATGAGTTGCATGCATAAATAATGTTCTTCATGAATATGTTAATTTTTATGAAATTAAAAGAGGATTTTAAGTCTCATGTTATGATATTTTACTCAATTAATTTCCTACAGAATTTTTATTGAATTTTGGGAAAATATGGGTGTATAAACTTGAATATGGTGATTTTTAATGATAATAATAGTTGCTGGAATTTTGTAATAAAATATGAAGTAAGTTTCACTAAAAATGAATTTGAGTAATTTTTGGAATAAATTATTTTTCCTAAGTTATGGTAATATTGAAAAATGATATTTTAATGGTATGAATGCATATTTTGTTAAATAATGATTTTTCTTTATTTTGATTAAGAAAAATATTTAGACTCTACTTATTTGTGATTTTTGAATAAAATAATTGGTGGCTGAAAGTTGTTTTAAAAAGGTTAACAATTGTTATTAAATTGTCACATATGGATTTTTGCTACTTAAAAACTAAGTCTTAAGTAATTTAAATCAAAATGTATTATTCCACACTTAAAATATATTTTTCACATCATTTTTGTAACACAATGATAAAATATATTTTTCTAAAGAAACATATTAAAATAGGTATTTTAATTAAATCCAAGCTTGTTGGGAAATTCTTGGTAAATTAATATTTATTTAATGAAAATGTCACATATTTTATTTTGAGCTAAAATAAAATAAATTTATAAAAAAATAAAATAAAGTTTTTGAGAAATTTAATCAACTTAGAAGTTTTAAGAAAATAAAGCGTGTAATATGTCTATTGATTTTAAAATAATAAAAGAAATGTAGAATTATCGTTTTTGAAAACGTCTTTATTACGCAACGTTCCCACGTATGCATGTTACATGCAAATCAACTTTTACGTCCAAAATCATGATTATTATTCAACTATGAGATTTTTATAAAACAATCATGTTAGTAAAATGGGTAGAACGAGCATTATTCTTTTTGGCGATAATTGCATGTTTAGTGTAACTGTTATCATGAGTGCATGACCCATGCACACATGAGTTATATGGAAAGGGCAAAATAGTAATTTTATGAACCTAAGAAACGTTATTTTGATTATGATATAGGCTCGTTGAAAAGATTGTGAAATTCTTAGCTTGGACCTGAGGTAAGGAAGTTAGATAGATTTTTTTTATGATTTTATGCTATGAATGGTAAGGCTGTTATATGAATGAACTGTTATGAAATTATGAATGCCTTAATATGATGATCTGTTGAAGGTGATATGTGTATGGATGTTAGATACATCAAACAGAATGCGATGTTAGATACATCAAACAGATTTCGATGTCAGATACATCGAACGAGTTACTAAGGACATTGAGACGTGACTCCTAGGGCGGACGCGCCGAGGTTATTCAAGGACCAGTGATCTCCTGTTTACCTCATAGGGTGACATGGACAACTAGCGTTCCATGCTCATCATGTATGCTGTATGATTGTGATATGATGATATGTCACATTTGTGTTATGATATGATGATATGTCACATTTGTGTTATGATATGTTGATATGTCACATTTATGTTATGATATGTTGATATGTCACATTTATGTTATGATATGATGATATGTCACATTTATGTTATGATATGTTGATATGTCACATTTATGTTATGATATGTTGATATGTCACATTGATGTTATGATATGATGAAATGTTACGATTATGTTATGATATACCATGATGTTTTTTAGATGAACGTTAGTGTTTGGTTGTTTGTTGTTTTTCTTACTTGCTTATTTGTTTGTACTTCCTTACTGGGCTTTTAGCTCACCCCCTTACTTTCCTTCCAGGTAGCAAATAGGTTTTCTCTATGGCACGCGTGGTGACGTGAGGAGTTCTTTCATCATGGGGTGTATGGCGTGGGGCAATCCTATGGACGATAAAACGATCAACGTGGAACGCCATTTAAATTATGTTTTGTTTTAAGAGACTTTTCCTAAAATTATCAGTGGAACTCTGTTATTTAAATTATTTGGTTTTCTTGAACCTTGCATAAAAACCTATGTTTTATTTTAAACTTATGGCGCCAACTTGCATGATTTTAAATAAGTCCCCCTGAGACTTTAATAATGGACGGTATTCTTTTATAAGCTATGTTAAGCGAACGTTTTGTAAGTATTAGTCTAGGGCGTTCTTTACATGTTTTGTTTTCAAAACAATGGGATCCCATATCCTAAATGAATTTTTATGTATTTAACCTTTACTTTACAGTTTTTAAATAAAGTTATGGTTATTTCATATGTACGTTTTCTTAAGATTTCATATATTTCTAACATTGAAAAAACATTTGAAATGTGTTTTAAAAATAAAAAATAATTCAAAAGTTATAACATGAAAAAATTATTACATTTTAATTAAACTAAGTTTTTAATTCAATTTAAGTTATATAATTGTCTATTTTTTTAATGGCCTAAACTACAGCAACAATTACCTGTTTTTCAATGGCATTTGAGTCTAAACTTGCACAGATCCTAAACATATAAGAAGAAAATCTATATAATCAGTGAAGCTGAATAAGACTATTATCATAGTTAACCATGAGTTTGTTTAGTTTCTTGTTTGTTATTCTCTGTTGGTATACTGCTGTATTCTCCTCCAAGTTCTTACACTTTTTGAACTACTGGCTCCAAGATATTTGATTTGTTAGGATTGCCACACTCACTTCAGAAGCCAAGTCCCCACAACACAACCCTCAAACAATGTTAAAATTGTTCAATTGAGCTCTTATCTCAAGGCACAAAGCAGGAGACTGCAACAGTGAATGTGATAGACCCTGGATATTGATAGTGTATAGGCTATTGAATCGAGGATCCCTACTTGGGGTCAATCATAATGATATCTAGCAAGGCTAGCATAATTTAGAAAGTACATTGCAACAATGAAAACATAATTATTTTGTATTCGAAGTGAATTAAAGAGTTATAATGCGGCCATTTTAAGTTGGACACTAAACCACTGCACATGTGTAACGCCCTGGCTACCCCAGAACAGTTACGGTGAATGGTGGACCGGAAATTTGACTCGTTACCTGAGTCCTTTGGTCAAAAACGTGCTCTAAGTGTAATTAACAGGTTAAGGTACAAAACCAATAAAAAGGAAATGGAGATTTTATTACAAACTGCTTTGCAGAGCTAAACAAAACATTTACAAGTGGTTCTCAGTACAAAATGGTCACTAGTGTCTGAAATTTACAATCCTGCCGACCTAAGCGGCAAAAATAGGGTAAACCCCCTAGTTCCTCTGAGAACTCCTTGGCCGTGGTGGTCAAGCGGCCGCATATGTACACAACACCACATCAGCTCTCCACTCAAGGCTAGGTGAGCTTTTCTTTCCCTTTACCTGCACCACATAGCACCCATGAGCCAAAGCCCAGCAAGAAAACATAACACTTTTCATAAACATTATCAAGTGGTTATCATTATAATCACACTGAGCATAAAGCTTTCAAACAAGCGAATGAACATCACATGATTTTAGCGGGAGAGTGGCTGTTAAGTAAGCCACTAGCCTCCAGGCTCTCTTTTCTAGCGAGAGAGTGGCTGCTAGGTAAGCCACTAGCCTCCACGCTCTCTTTTCTAGCGGGAGAGTGGCTGCTAGGTAAGCCACCAGCCTCCAAGCTCTGTTTGTTCATCGACCCTCAAGGTCGGTCAGGCATTAATGCTCTTTGAGCCATTCAATGCTAATGGTCGATTAGATCTAATCCTTGTTGGCTTGCGTGAACCACGCTAAGTCCATCCTTGACTAATAAGTTAGCGCTAAGTGACCAGTGTCCAGTATCACCGCCGAACTTGACTAATAAGTCACAGCTTCACAGCTGACACTAACACCTTTGCCAATTCTGACTGACAAGTCAGTGCAACGTGACCAGTGCCCAGTACCACTGCCGAACCTGACTAATCAGTCACAGCTTCACAGCTGATACTAGCACCTTTGCCAAACCTGACTAATTAGTTAGTGCTATGCTCAAGTGAACAACATATGCTAAGCATTCCATGTTCAATCCATGTCCATATTACACAACCAACATGCCTCACAAATATCCATGCATGTCACACTTGGGGTGCAGTTTTCTTACCTTTGATTTGAGCTAGAATGAACAAAAGAACGACCTTTGAGAACGGTTTAGCTTTTAGTCCTTTAGCGGTTACCTAATCACAACACATTTGGGATACCATTAATAATCAAGATAATCAAGGGTCTCAAACCATTATCTAACCTCCAAGAGATCAATCCAAACTAATCCATGTAGCAAGGACACTCTCGAGGCCTAAAATTAGGTTTCCGGGGTCAAAACGAGCAAACGGGGCAAAAACAGGGCAAGGGCTGCGGCCCTAGCACCTTGGGCCGCGACCCCCAGGGTTCCCAGAGACTAGGGCCGTGGCGCCCTTCATCAAGGGCCGCGGCGCCCAGCGAGCACAAGCTCCCCACCTGCTTCTTCAAAGAAGGGTCGCGGCACCTCAAGAACAGGGCCGCGACACTCCACCCTGGACCATTTCCAACCGCGTTTCTAACACTCCAAAGCCTCCAAAATCATCCCTAAACATTCCCCAATCATCAAAACAAAGTTCCCAAGCTTCCCCATGCATCAAAACCCTCAAAACCCAAGGCTCGAACGAACCGAAAACTCAACAATTCACAAAATCAATTCAAAGCTTAGAAACTCGGAAAAACTCAAAACTTAAACTTCGATTACCTTCAATTGGGTTGTTTTTCGTCAAATCCTTTGGTTAAGAAGCTTCTAATCTTCCATAGGATCGCTATGCCTCGATCCTCACTCGATTCCGACTCCTAGAACTCAATATTTCGTCAAAAAGGCTTAAACGGTAAAACGGACTTTGAAAAGGGAGAACGGAAGGTTTTCTTATCGTATGTTCTATCTGATAGGCTACTTCAACCTTAAGTAACCTCAAATAAAACCTAATGCTCGGGGTCCCGAAAACACCCCCGGGGACATTATAGTCAAAACCTCCAGAATTTCACCCTGATCTCAAATATTCCCAATTTATCATCAAATGAACATTTCTATTACCCCAAAATTGACCCCATTATGGTAAAACCGCTAATCCACTAAAAATAACCGTCTCATGATAAATAGCCCGAATATATCTCCATAATAATGGAATCTCATTCACAAATCAAGTTATGCACCCAAATACACAAATTACCCTCAACGGGCCAAATTATCATCACACCCCTGTAATAAGAGATATGGACTCACATGCATGCATTTCACATCATATCATAATATAATCAACATATACTTGCATTTATCAATTAATAACATAATTAAGAAAGTATGGCCCTCCCGGCCTACTATTCATGCCGTTAAACTCATCGGAGAATTCGGGGCATTACAACATGCCTATCTCAGTGATTTTGTAGGTTTGTTTCACATTGTAGTTGTTGTAGATAGTAACATCTGTGACATTTAGTTTGTCTTCCCTTTAATTTCGCCGAGCTTCTTTTCTTGCAGTACTATTCAGCCACGCTCTTTTCCACCAGAAGTCATTCCCTATGACCAGTGGACTCAACAGAAAACAGAAACAAAGCCTATGTTTTCTGGTTGGCTTAAGGGTGCATTTGGAGGTGGAAAGAAAGAGATGCAAGAATCTATATGTTATACCCAGATTTCGAGCCATGTTAAATGTGACCTCGAAAGCTGGATTCGCAGCGAATGAACTCGTAAAATCTGAAGTATGCTTCAAGACTAGACATCGAGCCTGCAAAGCTGAGACGACTTTGAATATGGTGGCCTCGAAACCCACACGATCTCGAAGGGTAGCACCCGAGATGCATCTATCCTCAGGGATGATCTCGGATCAGGGGTTCCGAGCTTGACGCGAGTACGATCTCGAAAGCCATGTGACCTCGGGAGATGTCATTAGCTCGAAAGTTGATGTGAGACCTGGGAGAATAAGGCCTTGGAGATATATGATAATAACCTTGAACATCTTCAAGTGTTGCCCATAAGAGACGTGGTCTACATTTATTAATGTAAATCCCCTGAAATCATGGGATATTATTTGATCAGTTATACGCTCCTTGGTCTTCAGGGGACGTTTCCTTTTATATCGGATTACAGGCATTTAAAGTCATTTGATTTATTTGCAAATAAAGAGTAACTACCCAAAATATGTGGGATAGTATTCTGCATTCTTCTCTATAAATAGAGAAGTCATGCACCATTGTAAATGACCGAATTTCTGAATCTGGAGAGAAATCTCTGAAGAATTCATCCTTGAAGAATTTTCAGAGATCATCTTGAGCTTAATAAAAAAGACTCATGGACTAGGCAGATTTAACTGCTGAACCACGTAAAAAATTGTGTTTTGTATTATCATATTTATATTGGCCATCACTGTTTATTGTTTACGTGCTCTTCTTTCACTGTTGACGAAAAACGGCGTCAATGCTATACAGCAGAACCTCAATTTTATTCTCAGTACTGCTCCAATTTGGGATAGGTTTGCCATTTATTTCCTTTTTAAGGTATAAGAGATTGTTGATTTAGTTGTCTGAACATTAATGAATTAGTATGAAGTCCTTATTTTTGAAGTCATTTCAAATGACATTTAGATATTGCTTTCCAATTGCAGTTTTTTATTTATTTTCCAAGGAGCTCTAAACTATTTTAAGCTTTGAACAAGTTTCTTAGTCTTCTTTAAAACTTGTCTGGTCATTATTATTGCTTTGTTAAAGAAAGGAGCACATGTCATTTTTATTGAGGGAAAAAAGAATATTGTTTCTTATGTAATTTTGAAGAAAATTAAAGAAAAGGGGTTGTCAAATATAGTCCATTTGTTTCCATGAACTTTGTTCATTGGTTTCTCCCTTCTTTTTGTCTTAAATAGATTTTACTATTTTGTTTGCACACAGGGTGGAGCTCAAAGGTAATAAATATGTACTTGGAGAATTTCTGGAGTTCAAGGGAAAGCCAGAAGATCTCCATGCCTTGAGAAATATCAAAAGATCGAAAGTCAGTCGTCTGATTATCCATTTCCATTTCTGAATAAAAATTAGCTGTGGTTGAGACATCTAATCTACACGCTAACCTTTGTATCCATTTCCATCAACTTTTTTTTGAGTCTTCAGTTTCTCTAATTCATCATGTGCATTTTTCTTTCGAAATCACAGCGCATTCGACGCTCCAAGTTTTGTACTCGCCTAGGGATTATCGAAGTGAAGGAGCTTCAGCTTCAGAGTGGAAGGAGGTATGCGTGAGGTCGAGTACAGAGGTTGTCTTCCAGCCTCAGAATTCTACAAAAGTCCGCAAGTTCAAACTCTCTTCAGTGACTTCAACCTCACTCAGTGCCTGAACCTTAAGTAATAATGGCTATGTTGAATAAGTAAGTACTCCATTCCCTCATCTATAGCCAAAATGGCATAAAACCATATGTCTAGATTATTGTTTATATATGTCAGACTATTTGTACATATGGATATGACAAATTAATTTCATATTAGAGGCAGAGAGATCTCAAAATATGAAGATAACAACCATGCATATTATAGTAATGAGTATTTTATAAGTATAATAATTTATAAAGGATATATGTAGAAAAAATAATTATTTTATTATTAATTCATAAATGAGAATTTAAATTTCTAAATTTCATGAAGGATTTATTTAAGAAAATGTAACACCCTAAATTCTAGCTTTAGTTGTAGAAAATAAAGATGTTGAAAAATAAACGTACTAAATCAGAAAAAGTGTTGTCTTATTTATTTATAATTTAAAATAATCATAACTCGGGTTTAAGAAAAATAAATAATAATCTTAACAATAAAATTAAATTAAAACTAGGCAACATTTCATAAAGTTCATAATTTATGAAGAAAATAACACACGGCTATATGGCCCCCTCATATTCACACCAGTCTTGCTATTGGGAATCTGCTCGCCACCGGTCATCTAAGGTTTAACTTATTCTGCAAAAATAAAAGAAGGTTAACTTATTCTGTAAAATTAAAAGAAAGGAATGAGATTCTAAGCCCATTAAGGAAAATACATAGCAATTCTTATAGAAATCAATTATAAACTCACAACGAATAATTTCACATGCAATACTATATTCATAACAGAAACCAATGTCATAATCTATCCTATATCAGCGTCATACTAAAAATCACACATATACCTAGATCATAAATTATATCCCGCACTCATAACATTATTCATAAACACATCATAAATAACAAATCATATAATCACATTGTCATAACAATCATACCATCAGTTCATACAAGAGTTCATAACAACATTAATTTATACTAATCTTACAAGATCAAAATATATCCTAAGTCATAGGTCATAATCATAAATTATAAGACAGATATAATAAAAATATAAGCACTTATAAGACAGATATAATAAAAAGATAAGTGCTTATACATGGGTGACAATTAAGCCCCGGACATAAATCCGTCATACACTGGACATCAACTTAGGTCCGTCATAAAATTTTGGCATCCGAGCCTACTTGTAATGCCCCGGATTCCCTAATATGGTTTAATGGCCGGATTAGTAGGCCGGGAGGGCCATAACTGTTTAGTTATGCTATTAAATGTGTTTATGCATGTTTATGAGAATTATATTATAATATGATGTTAAATGCATGCATGTGAGTCCACATTTGTTTACAGGGGTGTTTTGGTAATTTGGCCCGTTGAGGGCATAATTGTATACTTGTTTGTATGTCAATGATATATTGTGAGACCACATTATAATGTGGATTGATTCGAGTATCTCGGCATGAGACGATCTTTAAATATGATTTATCGGTTTGGTCATAACAGGTTTGAGTTCGGGGCTCGGGGTGAGTCTCGGGGTGATTTTAAATGGATAGAGCGTTACCGAGGATTTTGGGGTAACGGGATATGAAATATTGGTGTTTGAGAATATTGAGTTTAGCGGGAATTTGGAAGCGTTAATTATGATTAACGGGATAAGTGGAAAGTACCAATTTTACCCTTAGAATAGTTTGAGAAGCTTTTGATGACTTAAGGGTATTTTGGTCATTTAGGTTTGGATATATATGACTTAAGTTGGCTGCTGGCTGTAGAAGCTTGTGGATTAAACAGAGTAAAACAGAGAGATTTTCTCCTTCCCGTACACCACACCTCTCCAATTTCTTCTTTGGTGTTCTTGAGCTCTTGGTGGGGATTCAAGCTAGGAAATCCAAGGGCTGAGTTAGTGGACCTGGTTTAGCTATTGAGGAAGGTTTAAAGCTGGTTTCAAGGTGAGTTCTAGTCACTAATTCAGGTTGTGCTCTGTTTTTCTCTTTAGTTTTTTTTAGTTTTGATTCTTGTTGGAAGATTGGATTTGAAGAGGTTTTAATTGATGATAAGTTTGGGTTTTGATGAGGGTGAGTTATGGGTGATGTTTAGAGATTAAAATGGGTGTTTGGAGGAGGTTTTGAGTTGGTTTGAGAGGAAAAACACAGGGGAGAATTTCTTGTGCGTGCAGCCCTTATGGCTGGTCTGGGCTGGGCGCCGCGGCCCTTGGCGTCTGGTAGGGAAGGCCCTCTCTGTCTGGAGGGCGCACCGCGGTGCAGCAGGGGAGGGTCGCGGCCCTTAAGGTCATTTTGGCTAGAAACATGTTTTTAGCTTGGGGATTCAAACCTTAGGCCTCGGGGTTGAACCTAGTACCCGGTTGGGTAGTGCTTGATGTCTCGGAGGCTGGGTTTTGGTTTGGGAACCCTCAGCTATCATTTTTATTGATGAATCCTATATTTTGGTTATGAACAGGTGACCGTCAAGGAATTTAAAGGTTGATCGTTCTCAGGGGTCGTTCATATAATAATTCTCACTCGAACCAGAGGTAAGAAAACAGTGTATGAATACAGTTGCACCCTTAATAGGTATATGACATGCATGGTTTGATATTGAGGCATGTTGGTTGATATATGTGGACATGGATTGCATATTAAATTCTAGTGAACGCTGATTACTTGTTTATGGCACTGACTAGTCAGGGACCGACCCTAGAGTCGATGAACACGCATTGAATGACTCTGTGGCATTAATGTGGGACCGACCCTAAGGTCGATGAACTTATAAGCGCTTGCCTGGTCTAAGACCAGATGTTCATAGCCAAGGTGTATGACCCCGGTGACCATTTGTCACGTGGCTAGGGGACGCTGTCCATAGTTACGACTCTAGAGTCGGGAGGAAGGTTATGTTGGTGACCAATCACCATGCACCTGTCCTGATCAAACTTATGAAAGAACCACTATCGGTTAAGCCCTGGTGACCCTATCGTCACATGGCTAGGAGGGAGCTATACCCATTATTGTGACTTTTGGCTATTGTCACCTATCTGCTTGGACTGTTGATCCTGAACAATTATTATGACTATTGTTGATATTATATCATGCTTTATTGTGTTTTCTTGCTAGGCCTTGGCTCATGGGTGCTATGTGGTGCAGGTAAAGGAAATGAGAAGCTCACCCAACCCTGAGTGGAGAGCTTGGGCGATGTTGTGTACATATTGGGCCGCCTGACCACCACGGTCAGGGAGTTCTCAGAGGGACTAGGGGTTTACCCTATTTTTGCTGCTTAGGTCGGCGGGGATTGTAAATTTGAAACAGTAGCGACCCTTTTGTATTATGAACAGCTTGTAAACGTTTTTAAAGGCTCATGAGCAGTTTATTTACTTAATGAAATGTATCATTTCCTTTTACTGGTTTTCACCTTAACCTAATAATAACACTCAGATCACGTTTTTAACCAAGGGACTCGGGTAGCGGGTCAAATTTCCGGTTCACTGTTCACCGTAACTGTTCCGGGGTAGCCAGGGCGTTACACTACTGGACATAAGTCTGTCATATATCATTGGACACCTTAGGTCCAGCCACACTTACCCCTTTATTGTACCTGAAATGTTAGCTCATACAAAACATAAACTAGGTCATAAATGAAACTACCTAATTTTCCTTACAGAAACTATACTTGAGTCCTTTATATGCTAATCCCACTTAGAACCTTGTTTCATAAACATGATACCATTATTAAAACATGAACTAATAGATCTAAAACTCAAAAATAATCAAAACTTAACTATACCTCAACCTTGATCTTGAAGAAAAACCCTAGATCCTCAAATGCTTGCTTGTAGGGTTTTGACAATAAGAAAGAAAGCTTTGGTAGTGTGGCCTCTTTGGGTACTAGGGTTTCGAAGATATGAAGAGGTGATGGTGATGATGATTTCAGCCTTAGGGTTTGTGTTTTGATGGTGGTGCACGACAACAATAGGGAGAGAGAGAGTGTGTGTGCTTGAGGGTCTCAAGAAGAGCAAGAGTGAATGAAAAAAAAGAAAAAAAAAAGAGAAGGAATAGGCTCTATTTATAGGCTGTCAAATATCCTAATTTCATTCTAACTATAAACACCAAACTACCTAGGAAAAATATCTCAACCTTTAACTACCTAAATCTCGTAACTCTGGACTCATCTGTTGTATAATCAACATAACTGAAGCTATAGAAGTCCGATTTAAACAATCTTTATATCGTTAGAAAGATAATTCAATTATCTACAACTTTTTAGAAATACTACTTTTCCAAAATCATAATATAAACGGGTCAAAAACGGGTCCGAAGTTACAGTATCCTAAAGTTACGAAAATTTTATTGAATTATCTAAATAACAAGGGGATTTTAAAAAAATATGGCTTTTATACCATCAATGTGCAAAAATATGAGAATGATATTTTTCTTAATTTGTATGAGAACATTTATTAAAGACAAAATTAAAATATGGGAAACACAATTAGTAGCTAACTAAAATATGGAAATGTCATATTTTTTTTTTATCATAGTTATATTTTCTTTGATTTTGAAGGTGATTTTATTTTATTTTTTTTCAATTTTTTTATTTTTTTCAATTTTTTTAATTATTTCAAAAGTGGAAGGGAGAGACTTTGGTAATGACCTACGTCCACTTAGGCTATTATTGATCTTGATTCTCAAAGGTGTGATCAAAGAACTAGGGTTCTTGAGTTTCACAAGCCTTAGAGGGATGAGTAATACAATCGAAAGATAATAGCTAAAATTCTCTTGTTCTCTGTTCAAAAGCATAAATAAAGATTGGCCAAAAAGTCCCCCCTTGAGCTATTTCTTGTATATTTATAAGCTGAAGGTGGGTTATATGAATCAATCAAAGATATTTTTACCTAATTAATCGGATAATCATGTGTAATGGGAAATAATCTCGGATATGATTACAACTATACAAGATTATTCAAGAATATACGGAGTATACGACCAGGCTGGTCGTATATAGAACTCAGATGCTGTGCCAGGGAACTATCCCTGGTTGATGGTCGAACAGATTCTCTGCCAGGTGTTAGCTACGTGTTGAAAATATTTTCCACGTCATCCACACCTACTTTTTGGATAACAATATATTCTAGTAGAAAATTACTACAGACTTATATATTCAATATATGAAGAGTTTAAATATGTGGAAAGTAAGAAAAAAATGATGTTAGAGATAGAAACACTTTTAATAAATTTTATACTCATAAAATTTAAATTATGTAATTTTTTTTATTAAAAATGATAAACTAATTAAAATATAATAAAAATATAAAGGTTGTGAACCTAAGTGATACAATTGATGAAGTTTGGGGAGCCCAATTACTATTTACTCAAATAAGAAAGTAATAAAAAAAGAAATATATTACTTAATTATGCCAAAAAGAAACAAAAAAATAAAAAGAGAGAAAACTATGAAGTGCTTATGAGATGGTAAACAATTTGTATTGTATTTATGAAGCTAATAAGAATAAAAATAATTTCTATCTTTTATGTTTAACAAATAGATGAAAAAGATAGTCTTCTAAGTCATTGAGAAGTAAAAAAAAAAATATAAGGAGTCACATTGAATATTTTCTCTTTATAATTTTCCATGAATTACATTTGTTGGTCAAATAAGAAAGTAATAAAAAAATAAATAAATATATTATGTATAATGTCAAAAGAAACAACAAAAGAATGAGAATTGTTGGTTGCTTATGAAATAGGCAAACAATTTTCATTTTAACTAAGCTAATAAGAATAAGAATCTCTGTCAACTTTAATAAAGAGAAACAAAAATTTACAAAAATACATATAGAATAAGGTTTTACAATTATTAATTTTATTGGAAATTTTTTAAAATATTCATATATTCTCTAATAAAGTTCAGAATAAAGTAGAGATAGAGATAAAAGATAAAGAAAAAAAATGTATATTACTTTATTTGTTATCCCATTTTTTTATAAAAATAATACATATAAGCAATAATTATATATATTACAAATTTTTAATTTTTGAATATATATATTTTTTCCAAAGGACTATTAATAATTTTAATTCTTTACTAATAAGATGAGAGAATTGCAAAAGAGAAAAATACACAACTGTGTACTATCAATGGGCAAATACTGATTAATTAATATCAAATTATTATAATTGTTCTAAAAATATATGCTTCATACATACACTAAAAAGTTGTATTAAATAATTTGACGACTTTTTTTTGGATAATCTTGCATAAAAAACATTTCATATTATAAAAGTTGTGCAAAAAAATAGTACTATATAATGGCATAGCTAACTTCATATGGTTATATATGTTTTGCTTCTATTATC
The DNA here is from genome assembly GCF_963169125.1 of Humulus lupulus. NCBI lineage: Eukaryota > Viridiplantae > Streptophyta > Magnoliopsida > Rosales > Cannabaceae > Humulus > Humulus lupulus. The sequence goes on along the minus strand of NC_084796.1, from coordinate 12,731,512 downwards.
TGAACTAGTCAAATTGTGTGAGAATTGATGGGGGGTGCTATTCAACATTTTAGTCATGAGCATACCCTAGGTGAAGCTCGGAGCGCATATACATCAAGTTGCAAAATATGCAATCAGTTAATCATTGCATTCGAAAGTTTTTTCGGTTGCCCCCAGTGTTTTTATGTAATCCACAAAATATGTGCGGAGTTCCCAGAGCATATCAATAACTCGTTGCATCTACACCCTCTCAGCCTCTTTACATCATCATTCGAGAGTTCTATTCGTTGCTTTTATTGTGACGAATCCTTTACAGAAGAAGAATATGCGTACACTTGCAAGGACGACTGTGCTTTCTACATGCATGCCAAATGTGGTTCGATTCCACAACCCACAATAATAAGCAGCTACACTACTGGGGATGGTGAAGATGATGACAGCGACTACATTCAATTCTCATGCCATCAACATCCAATGGCACTTGTAGTCGAGGCTCGAGATGGTAGTGATGAAGAAGATATTATTCTAGGTAAGAAATGCATAGCATGTCAATTACCTTGGTCCTATCCAGCCTACTCTTGCACATCACTATCATGTCCAAATTTTTTTCATAAGTTCTGTGTAGATAAACTACCTCGAAAAGTTCAACACCCTTTTCATTCACACAAACCTCTTTCTCTTCAAATCAGTAAGCTTCAATCATGTGATCTTTGTTGTAAAAAGGATTGCAGGCTCATTTTCAGTTGTTGTGAAATTGGGTGTACCTTTAAGATTGGTACTGAATGTGCATTTCTTGATACAATTGTAAACTGTCGAAGTCATGATCACTTGCTTTGTCTTGTGGAAGGAGCATCTTGTGACGATATCAAGTGTGATGGTTGTCAAAAATCTTATAAAGAGTTGGACAATCATGCTACATTTGAAATTCATTTGACTAGATCATTCCTATTTCGTTGCATGGAATGTAATTTCAACCTTCATTTTATATGCGGACCATTGCCATCCACTATTAAATACAAGTACCACATACACAACTTGACTCTTCTTGATTCAGTCGTTGAGGATAATTGTCACGAATATTATTGCGATGTATGTGAAGAAGAAAGGAACTCAAATTTTCGTGTTTACAGCTGTTCTAACTGTCAATATGTAGCACACATACATTGTTTGATCCATCAGGTACAAAATCTCTTATTAAATAATATTTAGATATATAAATGTCTTATTTTAGGTTGATACATCATTTAATATCTCTTTTACTATGCAAATATCCATTTATAATTTAGTATTATTAATTGAGTAGTGTTTGTTTCTAGAAATATTAAGTGATTTTGAATTTGAGAAAATATTCCACATCATAAAAATTATATATCAAGTCAATTAACCACTGCTTTTATTTTTTACTTCTAAATTATTTGACTATTATTTACATACACTTTATTTTTGTCACTTACCAACTTAACATATATTTATATTTTTAATTAAAAAGAAGTCTAATTGATGATGTAGTTATAAAAAGAGCAAATTAACCATTTATAATATGAAATTTCGTATAAAAGAAATTGTTTTGTAATTAAAATATTTTTATAAATATTCAGTACAAAAAACATCTTAAGAAAAAACCATTTTGAAAATTAATGATAAAAAAAAAAAAATTGGGTGTTTGTCATAGAAAAACAAATAGTATTCCTTAAAAAAAAAAGAACATAATGTTTTTAATAAACAAATATTATAATATATACGAATAGATTTTCACATGAAATAGTATTCTGACATATTTTTTTAAAAAATTGAATAGATTTTTATAATATATACATAAACAAATTTGTATTATAAAAAAATAGGGATATTAATTACGGTATTCTTTAAGCTCCAGACAATGAAATTGTAAATTTTGTAAAGTATAATAGCATTATATGTAAAAATTTATTTGTAAATAAAAAATAATAATATCGATTTAGATAATTGTAATAATTTAATAATATGTGATTTAAGCATAGAAAGTATTTTAAAAAATCTAATATATATTTACTTAGTTTTTATATATATTTTTATTACAAGATACTTATATTTAATGTTATGTATCAGATAAAGAAGTTGATCAAAGGAGTCAATGACATTAGTAATGATGTGGAGCTTTGGGCTTTAGGAGAAAATCGATGGAAGTGGGACATTGGAATTGATGAAAAAAATTATAATAATAATACTAAAACAGAGACGATTAGGGACTTAATGAATTATCTAACCCAAGAAGAAAAGGAGAAGCTACTTCAACCATGGACTCTATGGGGAGAGAATTTTAGTTTTAGAAGAAGTACGTATGATTATTACAAAAATGCTAATTCTCGATTTCATCAATTAGGATCTATTGAAGATTTTGAAACAATTAGTGAATTTTTTCAAAAGTTCGATAGTTTGGTGAGGGATGACTTTGATGATGAGTTGTTTTTCTATACTCCTAAAGAAGGTATAGAGATAGAGGAGAAGTATTTAAGGCAAAAGGTTAGGGAAGTGGATGGTAAGTACAAGGTACCCAACACATTGACTCCTATTTTGAAAACATTGCTCGACGGCTATGAAGGAGATCTTGGAGAGGATTCAAGTTTGAGCCCAGCAATGAAGAGTGTAACTGCAACATTACTACTAATTGTCATTGACCAAATGTGTAGAACCAAAATTGAAGACGTCACATGGGATGATCTTCAACAATGGTATTTTTATTTACATGCCATTTATTGGATTGCAGATTTCAAAGTTTGCCAATACTTGTGGGAATTGAGACAGAATTTCATTCGAAAGTATTGGACTTTCAAAGTCATAAGATTAAAACAAGTCTACAAAAATCTTATAGATGAGAAGGTTGAATATCTGAAAGCTGAATCAAAAAGATTGAAAGCTGAATCAAAAAGATTGGAGGAGAATCTTGATGAGTTCAAGAAGATAGACATAAATGGCTTCTTGAGAACTGCTTTGCCGCGAAAGAAGATGGCCATCGATGAAGACTTCTCTGTAAGCATTGCTTTGGAACTAAAGCACAAGACTGTTGGTGACAGTTTTTTTTCAGGTTTTAGATGAGAATTTCAACTAAATATGTGTGTGTGTGCATCGTGTGCTTTCATTTTTTTCATGTTTCTTTCTTTTGTTATTTTTTTCTTACTTTTGTAATTTCTCTACTGAAGCTAAGAATATGTAAAGTTCAGTACTTTACATATTTTCTTTTGAAACAACTAATACAAAAAGGAAAATACACAGCAATTCTTACAGAAATCAATTTTAAACTTAACGATTAATTTCACATGCAATACTATATTCATAACAAAAACCAAGGTCATAATCTATCCTATATCAGCGTCATAAATTTCTAAATTTCATGAAGGATTTATTTAAGAAAAAGAGGGAGAATTTTGAGACAAAAAAAGGAGTCTTAGCAATTAATTGCACGATTATCAATATTATTATTAGCTTTGAAAAAAGAAATAATTAAAATTCTTTCATTTTTATAAGGAAAAATACCCGTTTGACCTTGTGTTTTTTCCGAATACTCGATTGGCTCAATTGGCTACTGTGTTTTGTTAAATGATATTTTGGATCCTATGTTTTACAAAATAGATCAAAATAAGACATTGAACATGATTTTGGTCAAATTTATTTTAAATATGACCAAAATGCCTTCAGATTTTATTAATTAATGAATTCATTATATAATTAAAAATATATTTTATAACAAACAATAATTTAAAAAACTACTTTAAATCTAAATCTAACCAAAATTAATCTTAAATCCTAAATGAAAACAAAATAAAACTAATTCTAAACAAAAAATAAATAGAATATTTAATTTTTTTTTTCATTTCCCTCAAAATTCATCCCCAAATTATTCCAAAATCTTGTTCATCCATAATCATGAAACATAAAAATTACAAATTAGAATTAATGAATCCATAGTTCATAAACATATAACCTAGAAATTCAAAACATCAACAAAATTCAAAATTAAAATCGCACACCATCATGTCTATGAACTCAAGAACGTGATCTGCAACTCCAGAAAACCAAATTCAGATTTCAAAATCAAAATTAAACAAAATCAAAACCTAGATTTATCATCATATTTCAAAATCAAACCCAGATATCACACACCCCATTTCAAATTCAAAGCTCAAAACCCTTTGTTTGTTCTTCTTCCTTAAATATCAAACCATACATATTACAAAAAATTCATATAGTACAACAAAATAGAAAATCTAGAAAGAGAGAAAACAATTCACACAACACACACCAAGCAACTTCAGTAAAATATCCTTGGAAACACAACCTCTTTTCTTAATTATTTTTTATTTAAAATATATTTTTAATTATTATATTATATCATTAATTAATAAAACCTGAGAGCAATTTGGTCATATTTAAAATAAGTTTGACCAAAATCAGTGCAATGTACTATTTTGATCAATTTTGCAAAATATTAGGTATGAAATGTCATTTATTAACAAAACATAAGGGTTGATTGAGTATTCGAGTAAAACATAGAAATCAAACTAGTATTTTTCCTTTGAAGCATATAAGAATAAGAATGATTTCTATCTTCTTTAATAATAAAGAGATCTTGAAAAATATGGTCTTCTTCATCATTGAGAAGCAAAACAAAAAATGCATAATATGAAGTTTTAACACAAAAAGGAAAAAGAAAAGGAATTTGAAGTATATATTACTGCTTTTGATAAGAAAAATAGACTCATAATTTCTCTATTGCAAGTTAAGAATAAAGTAGAAGGCAAAAGATTAAAAGAAAAAAATAAAGGATATATGTAGAAAAAATAATTATTTTATATTATTAATTCATAAATGAGAATTTAAATTTCTAAATTTCATGAAGGATTTATTTAAGAAAAAGAGGGAGAATTTTGAGACAAAAAAAAAAGGAGTCTATTCAATTAATTGTACGATTATCAATATTATTATTAGCTTTGAAAAAGGAAAGGATTAAAATCGGAGAGCATTTTGGTCATATTTAAAATAAGTTTGATCAAAATCAGTGCAATATACTATTTTGGTCCATTTTGCAAAATATTAGATCCGAAATGTCATTTAAGAAAACATAAATACCAATTGAGTATTCAGGTAAAACACAGAAATCAAAATTTTCTTTTTTATAATATTTCCTTTCACATTATTTATACATACATTTTTACTTCTTTATCAAATATTATTGAAGCTTATAAGAATAATAATGATTTCTATCTTCTTTAATAGTAAAGAGATCATGAAAAAAATGGTCTTCTACGTCATTGAGAAGCAAACAAAAAAATGCATAATTTGAGATTTTAACACAAAAGGAAAAAAAAAAAAAGAATTTGAAGTATATATTACTGCTTTTGATGAGAAAATAGAATCATAATTTCTCTATGCAAGTTAAGAATAAAGTGGAGGGCAAAAGATTAAAAGAAAAAAAAAGAGGGAATGTATGTTACTTGGTGAATGGGAAAAGTTATAATTATCACTTTAGAACAAAAAGAAACAAGAAAGGAATGAAAATTATGAATAGTTTAAGAGATGGGTAAATTAGCCATTAATTTGTATTGTATTTAAAGTTAATATGAATAAGAATAGTTTTATCTTCTATTTTTGATAAAGAGATGTGAAAAAGAAAAAACTTCTATCATTGAGAAGTAAAAAAAAAATGATTGGTGTAAGTTTTTACACACATTAGAAATAATAAAAGGAATTTGAGCTATATATTATTAAAAATTAGAAAGAAATTTTCTCTACTGAAGCTAAGTTTAAATTAGAGATAAATAGAAATAAGGTTGATCAAATAAATAAAAAGAATGTGAAAAAGAAAGGGGAATAAAGAGATGGGTAAACCATTTCTATTTTAGACCAAGTTGATGGTAAAGATGTTTCTATATTTAATAAAGAGATGAAAAGAGTCATAATTTGTTATTGATGATCAATTTGTTTTAATTATATTTTTGTTTTTTTTTAACTATTTGAAAGAATAAAACTTTCATTTTACAAGTTTTCCACTATATTTACATTCAGGAAACAAATTGATGACTAAATTGTTATAGATCTATGGAAGAGAATTATTCAATTATCATCTACATGTGTATATTGTATTTTTATAGAAATATAATTATACATATGTGTGGCTTATTTGTTTTAAAAACTATCAACAAAAATCTCTTTTGCATATTAATTTTATTTTGAATTGAAAATATAAAATTAAAAAATATGATTCAAGTTTTCTATCACCAAAAAATTATTATTTTTAATTAACAGTGTCTTTTTTTTTGTATAATATATTATAGAAAGAATTTCTTTTTAAGAAATAATCCATGGTAATTTTGTAGTAATAATAATGTATAAGGTGTGTGAAAATAAATTTTAAAAATATATGAGATGTTTATTTAAAAAGGAATATAACACTTATGGGTGTAGTTTAGAAGCAAACCTTAATTATTCCAAAAAAAATTATTTTTATAAAAGAACACCAATCTCCTCCTAAACTATTAACCAATAAAATTATATTATTAAATAGGAATATTTCTCTAAATACATCTAATATTTCAGTTATATGCAATAATATCACTAATATTAGAAAAATTAAATTTGTGTATGCTATCATTGTAATTTTCTTGATTTGTAGCCAAATAATAATAATAAAAAATATAACTATCTAAAATTTATATTAATGTTATATACATGTAAAAAGAAGCATTTGGCATGAATATTAATATTATGATATTTTATTATTTTGTTTTATAAAATCTTACACGTAACACATTAATGTGATTTTGGATGTTTTGCTTCTATTATATGAGCTAGTCAAATATATATTATAGTAGATAATTACTACTGGCTTATATATTCAATTTATAAAGAGTTTAAATATGTAAAAAGTAAGAAAAAAAATGATGTCACAGACAAAAAACACTTTTAATAAATTTCATACTTTTAAAATTTAAATTATGTAATTATTTTTATTAAAAATGATAAATTAATTAAAATATAATAAAAATATAAAGGTTGTGAACCTAATAGAAATTAAAAATTAAAATATAATAAAAATTAATTAAAAATGATATAATTGATGAAGTTTGGGAACCCCAATTACTATTTACTCAAATAAGAAAGTAATAAAAAAAGAAATATATTACTTAATTATGCCAAAAAGAAACAAAAAAACAAAAATAGAGAAAGTAAAAAAAAACAATATAAAAAGGAGTCGCATTGGATATTTTTTCTTTATAATTTTCCATAAATTACTTTTGTTGGTCAAATAAGAAAGTAATAAAAAATAAATAAATATATTATGTCAAAAGAAACAAGAAAAGAATAAGAATTATTGTTGCTTATGAAACAAGACAAACAATTTTCATTTTAACAAAGCCAACAAGAATAAAAATCTCTATCATCTTTAATAAAGAGAAGCACACAATTGGTGGCCAATTTTTTGATAACTTCCCAGACAATTTAAATTAATTGTCAAGCTCTTTTTCTTTCTCTTTGTGTGTGTACTTTCTATCTATGTTACATGCTTTTCTATTTTTGTTTTATATTTTAAATCATATATATATGTGTTGCATGTTGTCTTTTTCAATATACTCAAAATCAGATTATTTTGCACAAGTTCATTCTTCCTATTTTCAAAACTTAATAATAATATTAATAATTGGCATGTGATGGAGAACAAATAAAAAAAACAAAAGGAAATATAAAATATAAAATAATTACAAAAAATACCCTATTGAATTTTATTTACAAAAATATCTTCTCACCTCTTAAAAAAAATAATAGATATTAAAAGTAATATACCTGAAATGGAAAAAATCACAGAGTTACGAATTTTCCATTTTTCTGAGTTTTAAAAAGTAATTTTTTGATTACTTATGATGCCAATAATACTTATTGGTTAATAATAAATAGATCATGAAAAAAATAGTCTTCTAACTCATTGAGAAGCAAAACAAAAAAAATACATAATATAAGGTTTTAACAAAAAAAAAAAAAAGGAACTTGAACTATATATATTACTCTTTTTAATGAGAAAAATAGAATCATAATCTCTCTACTGCAAGTTTAGAATAAAGTAGAATCAAAATATTAAATCATATATATATATATTGCATGCTGTCTTTTTCATTTCAAAAGTTATGTACTAACTAAATGGTATAACTTAATGTAATTTTGCGTGTTTAATTTGCTTCTATCTACTGCAAGTTAAGAATAAAGTAGAGAGGCAAAAGATTAAAAGAAAACAAAAAATAAAGAATGTATGTTACTTGGTGAATGGGAAAAGTTGTAATTGACACTTTAGGTCAAAAAGAAACAAGAAAAGAATGTGAATTATTAATTGTTTAAGAGATGGATAAATTAACCATTAATTTGTATTGTATTTAAAGTTAATATGGAAAAAAAAAAGATGTGAAAAAAAGACTTCTGGAATTGAGAAACAAATTAAAAACAAAATGCATCAAAACAAGAATTTGGGTTTGGGCTGTATATTATAAAATTTTCTCTAGTACTGAAGCTTGGAAGATTCAAATTAGACATATATAGAGATAAAGTTCATCAAATAAATAAAAAGAATGTTATATCACTTTATTTTGATAAAGAATGTAAAAAAAAAAGGAGAATAAATATGTTTATGAGATGGGTAAATTATTTCTTTTTTAGTCCAAATTCATGGTAAATATGTTTTCTATCTTTAATAAAGAGATGAAAAGAGGTATAAATTATCACTGAGAATCAATTTTTTTTAAAATTTTATTTATGTTTATTTTTCTTTTAACTATTTGAAAGAATAAAACTTTAATTTTATAAGTTTTCTTCTATATTTACATATTAGGAAAAAAATTTGATGACTAAATTGTTATAAATCTATGGAAGAGAATTATTCAATTATTGTCTACATGTATATATTGTATTTGTATAGAAATATAATTATACATATGTGTGGTTTATTTGTTTTAAAAATTCTCAACAAAAATTGCCTTTTGCATATTGTTATCCAAAAATCAGACACGGATGACGTGGCAGGTGACTTCTGAACACGTGGCTGACACCTGGCAGATTTCTGTTAGAGTATCGACCAGGAAGATATTGCAAGCATAACGGTTGAGTTTTTCTTACGACCAGCCTGGTCGTACACTCCGCATATTTCAAGATAATTTTGTAAAGATCATAGTCAATCCCGAGATTGTCTCCAATAATTCCTGATGATCCGATTAATTAGGAAAAAATATCTGTAACAAATTAATGTAATCATCCTTGAGCCTATAAATAGAGAAAAATAGTTCAAGGAGGGGACTTTTGGCTTTTTGATTACTGGAGAGTATAGATTTACGAGAGAATTAGAGCTAATATATTACGATATATAGTTTATTCTTCAGAGGTTGGTGAAACTCATAGAACCCCAGTTCTTTGATCACTCCTTTGAAATCCCATATCAATAATAGCTCAAGTGGATGTAGGTTATTTCCAGTTTCTGGGGCCAAACCACTATAAATTCTTGTGTGCTTTACTGTTTTTGTCATTACATTCATTCCAACATATCTGTCCACATCAAGAATAAAAATCTCAGTCATCTTTAATAAAGAGAAACAAAAATTTACAAAAATACGTATAAAATAAGGTTTTACAACTATTGATTTTATTGGGAAAATTTTAAAATATTCATATATTTTCTAATAATGTTCAGAATAAAGTAGACATAGAGATAAAAGAAAAAAAAAAGAAAAAGAATGAATATTACTTTATTTGTTATCCCATTTTTTATAAAAATAATAAATATAAGAAATAATTATATATTGCAAATTTTTAATTTTTGAATATATAGAAAATTTTCCATAGGACTATTAATTATTTTAATTCTTTAATAATAAGTTGAGAGAATTGTAAAAGAGAAAAATACACAACAATGCACTATCAATGGGCAAATACTGATTGATATCAAATTATTTTAATTTTCTCAAAATATATGCTTCACATACAGGAAAAAGTTGTATTAAATAATGGGCAAGAAAAGCATTTCATATTATAAAAGTTGTGCTCAAAGTAGTACTATATAATGGTATAGCTAGCTTCATGTGATTTTACATGTTTTGCTTCTATTGTCTGAACTATTCAAATTGTGTGAGAATTGATGGCGCACACTATTCAACATTTTAGTCATAAGGATACCCTATATGAACGTGAGAGCATATATATGTGGAGTTGCATAATATGCAATCAGCCAATCATTGCATCAGAAAGTCATTTCAGTTGCAACCATTTCCCATGCAAACATAAAATCCACAAAATATGTGCGGAGTTCCCAGAGCATGTCAATAACTCGTTGCATCTACACCCTCTCAGCCTCCTTAGATCATTATTCGAGAGTTCTATTCGCTGCTTTTATTGTGACGAATCCTTTACAGAAGAAGAATATGCTTACACTTGCAAGGGCAACTGTGCTTTCTACATGCATGCCAAATGTGGTTCGATTCCACAATAATAAGCAGCTACACTACTGGTGATGGTGAAGATGATGATGACGACTTCGTTCAATTCTCATGCCATCAACATCCAATGGCACTTGTAGTCGAGCTTGGAGATATTAATCTAGGTAAGAAATGCATAGCATGTCAATTACCTTGGTCCTATCCAGCCTACTCTTGCACATCAAATTCATGTCCAAATTTTTTTCATAAATCATGTGTAGATAAACTACCTCAAAAATTTCAACACCCTTTTCATTCACACAAACCTCTTTCTCTTCAAATCAGTAAGCTTCAATCTTGTGATCTTTGTTGTAAAAAGGATTGCAGACTCATTTTCAGTTGTCGTGAAATTGGGTGTACCTTTAAGATTGGTACTGAATGTGCATTTCTTGATACAATTGTAAACTGTCGAAGTCATGATCACTTGCTTTGTCTTGTGGAAGGAGCATCTTGTGACGATATCAAGTGTGATGGTTGTCAAAAATCTTATAAAGAGTTGGACAATTATGCTACATTTAAAATTCAGTTGACTCGATCATTCCTATTTCGTTGCATGGAATGTAATTTCAACCTTCATTTTATATGCGGACCATTGCCATTCACTATTAAATGCAAGTATCACATACACAACTTGACTCTTCTTGATTTAGTCGTTGAGGATAATTGTCACGAATATTATTGCGATGTGTGCGAAGAAGAAAGGAATGCAGATTTCCATGTTTACAGCTGTTCTAATTGCCAATATGTAGCGCACATACATTGTTTGATCCCTCAGGTACAAAATCTGGCATTAAATAATATTTAGATATATACAAACCTTTATTTAGGTTGATATATCATTTAATATCTCTTTTATTATGCAAATATTCATATATGATTTAGTATTAATTGAGTAGTAGCGTTTGCTTTTAGAATTATTAAGTTATTTTGAATTTGAGGAAATATTCCACATCGTAAAAAATATATATCAAGTCTATTAACCACTGCGTTTATTTTTTACTTTTTAAGTTATTTGACTATTATTTACATACACTTAATTTTTGTCACTTACCAACTTAACATATAATTATATTTTCAATTAAAAAGAAATCTAATTGATGATGTAGTTATAAAAAAGAGCAAATTAACCATTTATAATATGAAATTTCGTATAAAAGAAATTGTTTTGTAATTAAAATATTTTTATAAATATTCAATACAAAAAGCATCTTAAGAAAAAACCAATTTGAAAATTAATGATAAAAAAACAAATAAATAAATTGGGTGTTTGTCATAGAAAAATAAACTGTATTCCTTCAAAAAAAAAAAAGAACATAGTGTTATTAATAAACAAATATTATAATATATACGAATAGATTTTCACATGAAATAGTATTCTGACATTTTTTTTTTTAAAAAATGAATAGATTTTTATAATATACACATAAACAAATTTGTATTATAAAAAAATAGGATATTAATTACTGTACTCTTTAAGCTCCAGACAATGAAATTGTAAATTTTGTAAAGTATAATAGCATTATATGTGAAAATTTATTTGTAAATAAAAAATAATAATATCTATTTAGATAATTGTAATAATATGTGATTTAAGCATAGAAAGTATTTTAAAAAATCTAATATATATATTTACTTACTTTTTATACATATTTTTATTACAAGATACTTACATTTACTGATATGTATCAGATTATGAAGTTAATCAAAGGAGTCAATTAAATTAGTAATGATGTGGAGCTTTGGGCTTTAGGAGAAAACAGATGGAGGTGGGACATTGGAATTGATGAAAAAGATTATAATAATAATACTCAAAAAGAGACCGTTAGAGACTTAATGAACTATCTAACTCAAGAAGAAAATGAGAAACTACTTCAACCATGGACTCTATGGGGAGATAATTTTAGTTTTGCAAGAAATTTGTATGATTATTTCACAAATGCCAATTCTCGATTTCATCAATTGGGATCTATTGAAGATTTTGAAACAATTAGTGATTTTTTTCAAAAGTTCAATAGTTTGACGAGGGATGACTTTGATGTAGAGTTGTATTACTATACTCCTAAAGAAGGTATAGAGATAGAGGAGAAATATTTAAGGCAAAAGGTTAGGGAAGTGGATGGTAAGTACAAGGTATTCTACACATTGGCTCCTATTTTGAAAACATTGCTCGACAGCTATGGAGGAGATCTTGGAGGCAAGGAGAGTTTGAGCCCAGCAATGAAGAGTGTAACTGCAACATTACTACTAATTGTCATTGACCAAATGTGTAGAACCAAAATTGAAGACGTCACATGGGATGATCTTAAACAATGGCATTTTTATCTACTTGCCATTGATTGGATTGCAGATTTTAAAGTTTGCTGATACTTGTTTGATTTGAGAAAGAATTTCATTTGAAAGTATTGGACTTTCAAAGTCATAAGATTAAAACAAGTCTACAAAAATCTTATAGATGAGAAGATTGAATATTTGAAAGCTGAATCAAAAAGATTGAAAGCTGAATCAAAAAGATTGGAGGAGAATCTTGATGAGTTCAAGAAGATAGACATAAATGGCTTCTTGAGAGCTACTGCTTTGCCGCTAAAGAAGATGGCCATTGATGAAGACTTCTTTCTCTGTAAGCATTGCTTCGGAACTAAGGCACAAGACTACTGGTGATAGGTTGTTTGAGCTTTTAGATAAGAGATTCAGCTAAATATGTGTGTTTGTTTGTGTGTATGCATTGTGTGCTTTCATTTTTTTTTTCATGTTTCTTTCTTTTGTTATTTTTTTTCTTACTTTTGCAATTACTCTTCTGAAGCTAAGAATATGTAAAGTTCAGCTGAAATTAATTTCATATTGTACTTTACATATTTTCTTTAGAAACAACTAATACAGAAAACAATCTATATAACTAGTGAAGCTGAATTTATATTGATGTTATATATTGATATGTGTACACATGTATTTTATAGAAATATAATTATACATATGTGTGGCTTATTGCAGGAAAAATAGTTGTCAACCAAAATTGCCTTTTGCATATTAATTTAATTTTGAATTGAATATATAAAAATGAAAATATAAAATTGAAAATTATGGACTGTTTGGTAACACTTAAAAAATTATTTTTTTATTTAATTAATTATAAATTTGAAAATTAAATATAAAATGTGTTTGATAACACTATTTTTATTTATTATATTTTTAAATTTTAATTAAAATTTATTAAATTTTGAAAATAAAAATTTTTCACTTTCAATTTTTTTTTAAAACAGTTTTCATTTTTTCATTTTTTTTTCTTCTTCAAATCAACACCTGATATTGTTAAACAAAAAATAAAAATAAAAGTTATAAAACGCGTTTATTATTTTTTGTTTTTAAAAAACAAAAATAGTTACCAAACATATTTTTATTTTTTAAAAATAAAGAAACAAAAATAAAATTATATTTCTATTTTTATGCTTAAAAAATTAAAAAACAAAAATTTTACCAAACACAAACCTATATGGTTCGGTTTTTCTATCATTAAATAATTATTATTTTTAATTGAGAGTGTTTTTTTTTTATAATATATAATAGAGAGAATTTCTTAGTAAGAAATAATCCAATTTCGTTCATCAAAATCAGAAAAAGTGGAAGTTGTACTAGTAAGGTCATCTCTCCAAATATCAGCAATACTTGAAGAAGTGAGAATGACTTTGTGAATGGTGTCATTTCATAATTATTTGGTGAATGGGGAAAGTTGTAATTATCATTTTAGGTAAAAAAAAAAAACAAAAGAAGAATAAGAATTTTGAATTGTTTGAAAGATAAGTAAATTAACCATTAATTTGTATTGTATTTAAAGTTAATAAGAATAAGAATAGTTTTATCTTTTATCTTTTAAAAATGAGATGTGAAATAGAAAGACTTCTGGAATTGAGAAGCAAATTAAAAACAAAATGCATCAAAACAAGAATTTGAGTTTGGGCTATATATTATTAAAAATTAAGTTCAAATTAGGTTCAATTAGACATATATAGAGATAAAGTTGATCAAATAAATAAAAAGAATGTTATATCACTTTATTTTGATAAAGAATGTCAAAAAGAAAGGAGAAGAATAGTATATTGATTGCTTATGAGATGTTTTCTATCTTTAAAGTGAGTAGATACTTGGTTGAGTTTGAAGGCAATTAGATGCCAGAAAGAAATGAGTGAAAATAGAGATGTGGAAATTGAAATGTTGGAAGCAAAATTGAAAAGATACAAAGAGAATAGTATATGAGTAATGATATGTGCACCCAAAATATATACCAAAACATTACACACAGTGATGTGACAGTTTAGCCTAGCCAATCACATTTATTAAAATTTGAACCCACTGTTTTAAAAAGCAGTGACACGTCACTGTGTGTAATGTTTGAGTGCATATTTTGGATGTACATATCATTGCTCATAATATATATATGCTGAGAAATCCAACAATTTTTGCACAGACAAATCCAAAGCACACAATTGGTGGCGAATATTTTGATAACTTCGCAAACATCAATTCAAATTAATTGTCAAGCTCTTTTTCATTTTCTTTTTCTTTTTCTTTGTGTTTGTATGTGTGTACTTTCTATCTATGTTACATGCTTTTCTATTTTTGTTTTATATTTTAAATCATATATATACATATATGTTGCATGTTTTCTTTTTCAATATACTCAAAATCAGATTATTATGCACAAGTTCATTCTTCCCTTTTTCAAAGCTCAGTAATAATAAAAATTGGTGCCACCCAGAAATTTTTTTGGGTGATATCTATTGTTAATCCATTGATGAAATTCTGGGGGTGGAGGCTCTTAATCTGGACGATGATGATGTATTCGGTCAAAAGGGGACAGAGTTGGCAATGGAGGATCCTGCGTCTCAAGAAATTACAGATGCTAGGGGAGGACCAGAGGTTGCTGTTGGAGAACTGAAATGTCGATCGGTGGTTAAAAAAACCCTTACTGGCTGGTTGGGAGTTCTGAAGGGTGACATATCAGGTTCAAAAGGAAAAGCACGGAATACAGGTAATTCTACACCTATTTTGAAGATGGAGACTGATGTTGTCAAAATAGAGGTTAATGACATAGAAGATGAAGTTTAATTCTGGAATTCGTCCATTGTGTGTTATGTTTTGGGGGCCATTCCTGCTCTTTCGGTGATGGAAGGTTTATTTCGCAGAATTTGGAGAGACAAAGGGATAGATAAAATAGGACTGTTGGCTCAAGGTATTTTCCTGATTCGATTTCAAAAGGTAGAAGTTAGAGATGGAATTTTGGATGTTGGATACTTCTTTTTTGACAGGAAGCCTATCATTATGAAAAGATGGGATCCAGATGTAAAATTCACCGAGGACACAGTGTTGACAGTCCCAATATGGGTTCAATTGAGAAACTTGGAACTTAAGCATTGGGGGGAGAGAACTATGGCTAAAATAGTGAGCACAATTGGGAAGATGATTCGTCAGGACAGAGCAACAGGGAACAGAGATAAACTTCAGTTTGCTAGGGTGCTTATTGAAGTGAGTTTAGCTAAAGAACTACCAGCTCAAATCAAATTTAAAGATGAGAAAGGAGAGCTTGTGTATGTGGAAGTTTACTATGAATGGAAACCTGATGCTTGTTCTCAGTGCAATGGAATTGGTCATGTCAAAAGCGACTGCAGGAAGAGGATAGACAAACCAGGGACATCTCAAATTTGGCAACCGAAATCTACTAGTCTGCAGCAAACTGATACAACAAGGAAGGTTACTCGAGCACAGGGGCAGATTGAAATAAAGAAGGACCTAGATGGTTTTTGCCAAGCTAAAGGCTAAAAAATGCAGATACCAAAAGACACAGAAGTGAATGTGAGTAACTCGTTTAAGGCTTTAGATCAGTTTTCTGATGCAGAATTGCATGTGGGAGTAGCTCTTCAAGAGATGAGATCCAATATTGATGGAGGGGGAGATCCTCCATTAATTAATGGATAGATTGTTTTGCTGGAATGTTAGGGGACTTAACAAAACTAACAAGAAAAATGATGTCATGAGAATGATATCCAATAAACGAATTGGTTTTGTTAGTCTCCTAGAAACAAGGGTTAAGGTTTCTAAAATGGGGACCTTATACCTTAATATGTTTCAAGGTTGGTGTTTCACTTGTAATTTAGCTAATCATCCTAATGGTCGGATTGTTGTAGCTTGGAATCCGAATAGTTTTATGGTGGATATTCGGGGAAGCTCAAGTCAATGGATGCACTTTCTAGTTCAGATTAAGCATGGAATCCAATTTGCAGTCACTGTGGTTTATGCTTTAAATGATATGAATGGTAGAGAAAGGCTTTGGGAGGATATGAAGAACATAGGCAGTATTACTAGTTGTCCTTGGATGATAATGGGAGATTTTAACTTTGTTTTATCTCCTTCAGATCGATTACACTATCGTGGAAATGGATCTGAAATGGTCCCATTTCAAAGCTGTGTGGAGAAGTGTGGGTTAGTAGATATGAAATTTACTGGGAACTTTTTTACTTGGAATAATAAGCAAGAGGGTAGTTCTCGTGTGTATGCAAAGCTTGACAGAGTGTTGGTAAATGATCAATGGCTAGAAAAAATTTCTAATGCTGAGGCTATATTCTTTCCTGAAGGGGATTTTGACCATAGTCCTTGTTTGGTGACTTTTTCTTCAGAGTTTGAGATCCGGAAACCCTTCAGATACTTCAATTTTTGGAGTAGTCATAAAGATTCCTTGAATAAGGTTTCTTTATGTTGGAATGAAGAAATTACAGAACCCCTATGTTTTGTTTAATTACCAAGTTAAAAAAGCTTAGGGGAGTTTTAACTAAGCTTAATAAGGAGGGAAAGGGGGATGTCTTTGTTAAAGATGCTGAGACTTTTCAGAAGCTGCTGGAGATTCAAGGAAAAATTAATGAATCCCCTGGTAATACTCAATTGATGAATGTGGAAATTAGTTGTAGAGTTGATTACCATCTTGCACACCAGAATATGATTAATTTTTTAAAGCAGAAAGCGAAAGTGGATTGGATCAAGCATGGAGATGAAAATACAAAATTGTTTCACAGGAGTATCAGAAATAGAAGGATTCAGAATTCTATTCATTCTATAAGGGACATGAAGGGTCGTTGGTTTGATACACAGGAAGGAGTGACTCAGGTTTTCAATGAGTATTATTCAGAGTTATTTGGTTCTGTTTCAAATGGGAGGAAAGTTGTTTTGGACAGGGTGGTCAAAGCTGGGAAGTTAATCTCTAAGCAGCAGGCAGATTTTCTGTTGAAGCTGTACACCAAAGATGAAGTGAAAGATGCTCTTTTTTCCATTCCTGATGAGAAGGCACCGGGTCCTGATGGGTATAGTAGTGCTTTTTTTAAACACACTTGGCATATTACTGGACAGGATGCTATTAAAGCAGTTCTTTCTTTCCTGCATTCGGGTAAGCTGATTAAGGAACTCAATACAACCAATATAACCCTTATTCCTAAATCTAGATGCCCCAAGAATGTTAGTGATTATAGACCAATTTCTTGTTGCAATGTGGTCTATAAAAAAGCCACCAAACTTATTTGTTCAAGACTTAGAGTGATTTTACCTACAATTATCTCTGATAGTCAAAGTGGTTTCGTTCAAGGCAGAAATATAGCTCATAATATTATGATTTGCCAAGACTTAGTGAGGGGTTATGGGAGGAAAAGTACTAGCTCATCTTGTATGATTAAAATAGACCTTCAAAAAGCTTATGACACCTTGGATTGGAATTTCTTGCAAGAAATGATGATAGCTCTTAATTTTCCATCTAAGTTTATCAATTTGATTATGGTCTGTGTTACTACTCCAAGATTCTCTTTCATGATCAATGGGGCTCAAACAGGTTGCTTGAAGTCTAGGAGAGGTTTAAGGCAAGGGGATCCATTATCCCCTTTGTTGTTTGTAATCGGTATGGAGTATCTGTCGAGGATATTGGTGGCAGTTGGGAATCATAAGGATTTTAAATATCATCCAAGATGTGAATATTTGAAGTTAAATCATCTCTGCTTTGTAGATGATTTGCTTCTGTTTAGCAAAGGAACCTTTAAAGCTATCCATATTTTACTCAGGGGATTTCAGTTGTTTACAGATGCTTCTGGTTTAAAAGCTAACAAAGCTAAGTCAGCCATATATGGTGTTGGATTGAATGATGGAGATTGGAATAGGATCACTGATATGACTGGGTTTAGCAGAGGTAAGCTTCCTTTCAAATATTTAGGAATGACCATAAGCAATGCTAGAATAACTCCAGCTGATTGTGATTGTTTAGTTGAGAAGATGGTTAAAAGAATTAGGAGTTGGAGCTCAAGAGATCTCTCCTTTGCAGGGAGATGTATTCTTATCAATTATGTCCTGCTTTCTATTAATTTGTACTGGTCTCAATTGATTATATTGCCCAAATGGTGATTAAAAGAATCAAGCAAATATGCAGAGCTTTCCTTTGGAAAGGTTCAGAGTATATGGAAGGGCCAGGTCGAGTTTCTTGGTCTAAGATTGAGAAGAGTAAAAATGTTGGAGGTCTGGGCTTTTCAGACATTGGTTTGTGGAACCGGTGTGCTATTGGGAAATATGTTTGAGCTATAGCAAAGAAGGAGGATAACCTTTGGGTGAAGTAGGTTCATTCGGTGTATATTAAGGAGGCAGACTGGTGGGGCTATATGGCTCCTACAACTAGTAGTTGGTACTGGAAAAAAGTAGTTAAAATAAAGAATGAATTCAAGGAAATTCTGATGCACAATATCCATAGTTGGCCTGCTTGCTCCATTGCTCAGTTATACAAGTTGCAGAAGGATAAGTCAGATGTGAAGTGGCAATATTCTTTCATTTGGGACAGACTTGGAATTCCGACACACAAATTTGTGACCTGGCTGGTTTTAAAAAAAGATTACCAACAAAGGATCGTCTTCTCAAGTTTGGTTGTGTGCAAGATAACTGCTGTATTATCTGTGGAAAGACAGAGGAAACTCATAAACATTTATTTTTTGTTTGTGAGTTTAGTAATCTTTGTATCTCTGATATCCTGAGTTAGGCTTAGGATCTAATAGATATGAGGTTGATGGCATTATGAACTGGATTAGAAGGAATAGGCAGTCTTCGTGTTGTAGGAAGGTGTGCTGCTGTGCGTTAGTGGCTTGTATATATCACATTTGGAAAGCTAGGAATGAAGCTTTGTGGAATCACTGGGTGCCAATAGTTAGCAGTGTTGTTCAAAAGGTTAAAAAAGATGTCTGTAACAGGGTCTGTTATATGAACAAAAAGAAGACGAGTCAAAAAGATTTAGATTGGGTGGGACAGTTATATTTGTAATTAATTGGTGTTTGTAATTTGTTTTGAGCTTAATAAATTTTCTCTGATTTATCGAAAAAAAATAATAAAAATTGGCATGTGATGGAAAACAAATAAAAAAAAACAAAAGGAAATATAAAATAATTACAAAAAAATACCCTATTGAATTTTATTTACAAAAATATCTTCTCACGTCTTAAAAAAATACTAGATGTTAAAAGTAATATACCTAAAATGGAAAAGTTCACAGAGTTACGAATTTTCTATTTTTCTGAGTTTTCAAAAGTAATTTTTTAGTTGTTTATGATGCCAATAATACTGATTGGTTAATAATAAATGGATCATGAAAAAAATAGTCTTCTAACTCATTGAGAAGCAAAACAAAAAAAAAATGCATAATATAAGGTTTTAACACAAAAAAAAAAGGAATTTGAACTATATATTACTGCTTTTAATGAGAAAAATAGAATCATAATTTCTCTACTGTAAGTTAAGAATAAAGTAGAGTTAAAATATTAAATCATACATATATATATATATATATGTTGCATGCTGTCTTTTTCATTTCAAAAGTTATGTACTAATTAATGTAATTTTGCATGTTTAATTTGCTTCTTCTCCAATTGGGCTTATATATATCATTTATTCTTTCAGTAACAATGAAAAACTGAAAAATGAGATCGAGACGAATAAAATTAATAATATGTATTAAATATGAGTGTGTCTTTTTTTAATATATATAAATTATACACGTGTTTTTTTGTCAATTTTTTTATAACATTATAATAATAGTAAATATTTCACCAAATTTTGAGATATTTTAAATAATTCGAATAGTTAATTGCACATAATGTTTTTTTTTTTTATACACGCACAACTAATTATTTTGAATTCTTATTTTCATCATTCTAAAATATTTAAAATAAAAATTGAAAACTAGTACCTAACCTACTATCACTACACATAAAAGTATTTGGGTTGTAATTTCTCTACATGCTAGAATCAAAGACATTTTTAATGTTGATCAAATAAATAAAAAGAATGTTATATCACTTTATTTTGATAAAGAATGTCAAAAAAAAAAAAAGAGAATAATAGTATATTGATTGCTTAAGAGATAGGTAAACTTTTTCTTTTTAGTCCAAATTCATGATAAAAATGCTTTGTCTCTTTAATAAAGAGATAAAAAGAGCTATAAATTATCATTGAGGATCAATTTGTTTTAATTATATATATGTTTAGTTTTCTTTTAGTTGTTTGAAAAAATAAAACTTTAACTTTACAAGTTTTCTATTATATTTACATAACAGGAAAAAAAAATAATTCATATAGCTATTATATTTATATAGCGATTTAATATAAATAAATATAAAAAAGACTAATAAAAACAAATTAAATGAAATTTTGTCAAAAATAAAAACTCATAAAATGGAAGAATAGAAGACAAAGTGGCTTTTGGAAATATAATCAATTCAACATTTTTTTATTTGACAAAATAATTAATTCAACATTTTATTTATAAAACTGCCCATTTTTTATTTTTCAATGGCCCAAATTTAGGAAGCTAAAAGGGTAGTGGTTAGTATATCTTCCAATTTTCAATACAACATTCAATGATTAATTTCTGTTATAATTTTTCACTTTAATTTGTTATAAATTATTATAAGCTACTGAGTTATTTAATTAAGAGAATTGTTAAATGACATTAGTTGCGTCTAACACTACAAGGAGGTGGCATAAAGCTCTTCGTGCAACAGTTTAATGATAGCTATATATATAATAGTATAGTTAACTTTATATGATTTTACATGTTTTGCCGCTATTCAACATTTTAGTCTTGAGCATAGACTATATGAAGATCGGTTCCCATTTACATTTTAGTCGTGAGCATAAATTACAGAGAAATGATTTTGATAATTAGCTTGATTGGATCACAAAGTTTAGCTTGATTGGACTTTTAATTAAAAGTCAAAAAATGGAAAGAAAAAAAAGTCTCAAAAAATCTAAATGACAAGATTGAATTTATGAAAGCTGAAATAAAAAGAAAAAGATAGACACAAGTGAGACTGTTTTACAAGATTTAAACTAAATATTTGTGTGTCCATGCTTGTGCTTTCATTTATTATGATTATTTATTTTTCATGTTTATGAGGATTATCTTTCATTCTTTCACTTGTTACTTTTTTTTAAGTATTATCAACTAAATTAATATAGATTCATGCCAGCTGTTTTATTTTTTTAGAATAATAACCATACCCCATTTTAAAATCAAAATCAAAACTCAATATCATTTGTTTGTTCTCCTTCCTTAAACATCAAACCATACATATTACAAAAAAATTCATACAATACAACAAAATAGAAAATCTAGAAAGAGATAAAACAATTCACACAACACATACCAAAAAGCATCAATAACATATCTTTGGAAACACAACCTCTTTTCTTAATTTTCTTTATTTAAAATATATTTTTAATTATTAAATTATATAATTAATTAATAAAACCTGAGAGCATTTTGGTCATATTTAAAATAAATTTGACCAAAATCAGTGCAATGTACTATTTTGATCCATTTTGCAAAACATTAGGTATGAAATGTCATTTAACAAAACATAAGGGCCGATTGAGTATTCGAGTAAAACTCAGAAGTCAAATTAGTATTTTTTCTTTCACATAATTTTACATACCTACTTACTTCTTTATCAAATGTTATTGAAGCTTATATGAATAATAATGATTTATATTTCTTTAATAATAAAGAGATCATGAAAAAGATGGTCTTCGTCATTGAGAAGCAAAACAAAAAATGCATAATATGAGGTTTGTACACCAAAGGAAAAAAAGAAATGGAATTTGAAGTATATATTAATGTTTTTTATAAGAAAAATAGAATCATAATTTCTCTACTGTAAGTTAAGAATAAAGTAGAGGGCAAAAGATTAAAAGAAAAAAAATAAAGGATATATGTAGAAAAAATAATTATTTTATTATTAATTCATTAATGAGAATTTAAATTTCTAAAGTTCGTGAAGGATTTATTTAAGAAAAAGAGGGAGAAATTTGAGACAAAAAAAAGGAGTCTATTCAATTAATTGTATCGTTATCAATATTACTATTAGCTTTGAAAAAAGAAAGGATTAAAGCCTGAGAGTATTTTGGTCATATTTAAAATAAGTTTGATCAAAATCAGTGCAATGTACTATTTTAGTCCATTTTGCAAAAGATTAGATTTGAAATGTCATTTAACAAAACTTAAATACCAATTAAGTATTCAGGTAAAACATAGAAATCAAATTAATATTTTTCTTTTGTATAATATTTCCTTTCACATAATTTATACATACATTTTTACTTCTTTATCAAATGTTATTGAAGCTTATAAGAATAAGAATGATTTCTATCTTCATTAATAATAAAGAGACCTTGAAAAATATGGTCTTCTTCGTCATTGAGAATCAAAACAAAAAATGCATAATATGAAGTTTTAACACAAAAAGGAAAAAGAAAAGGAGTTTGAAGTATATATTACTGCTTTTGATAAGAAAAATAGAATCATAATTTCTCTATTGCAAGTTAAGAATAAAGTAGAGGGCAAAAGATTAAAAGAAAAAAATAAATGATATATGTAGAAAAAATAATTATTTTATTATTAAATCATAAATGAGAATTTAAATTTCTATATTTCATGAAGGATTTATTTAAGCAAAAGAGGGAGAATTTTGAGACAAAAAAAAAGGAGTCTATTTAATTAATTGCACAGTTATCAATATTATTATTAGCTTTGAAAAAGGAAATGATTAAAATATGAGAGCATTTTGGTCATATTTAAAGTAAGTTTGATCAAAATCAGTGCAATGTACTATTTTGGTCCATTTTGCAAAAGATTAGATCCGAAATGTCATTTAACAAAACATAAATACCAATTGAGTATTCAGGTAAAACACAAAAATCAAATTAATATTTTTCTTTTTTATAATATTTCCGTTCACATAATTTATACATACATTTTTACTTCTTTATCAAATGTTATTGAAGCTTATAAGAATAATAATGATTTCTATCTTCTTTAATAGTAAAGAGATCATGAAAAAAACGGTCTTCTACGTCATTGAGAAGCAAAACAAAAAATGCATAATTTGAGGTTTTAACACAAAGGGAAAAAAAAGAATTTGAAGTATATATTACTGCTTTTGATGAGAAAATAGAATCATAATTTCTCTATGCAAGTTAAGAATAAAGTGGAGGGCAAAAAATTAAAAGAAAAAAAAAAAGAGGAATGTATGTTACTTGGTGAATGGGAAAAGTTATAATTATCACTTTAGAACAAAAAGAAACAAGAAAGGAATGAGAATTATGAATAGTTTAAGAGATGGGTAAATTAACCATTAATTTGTATTGTATTTAAAGTTAATATGAATAAGAATAGTTTTATCTTCTATTTTTGATAAAGAGATGTGAAAAAGAAAGGGGAATAAACTATTTCTATTTTAGACCAAGTTCATGGTAAAGATGTTTCTATATTTAATAAAGAGATGAAAAGTGTTACACCCAGATTTCGAGCCATGAGAATTGTGACCTCGAAAGCTGGATTCGTAATGAATGGACTCGTAATATTTGGAACACGTCCGAAGTCTAGGCATCGAACCGGCGAAGCAGAGACGACTTCGAAGATGGTAGCCTCAAGATCCTCACAAGCTCGAAAGACAGACCCTGAAGTACGTCTATCTCGAGATGACCTCGGATCAGGGCTCTGAGCCTGACGCACGTATGAGCTCGAAGTCATGTGATCTCGGGAAAATGCTATAGCTCGAAAGTCAATAAGATACCTGGGTGAATAGGGCCTTGGAAATATAAAATAATAACTTTGAAAATCTTTACGAATCATCAATGAGAGACGCGGTCTACGTTGATTACTATAAATTCCCTGTAATCAAGGGATATTAATTCTTCAGTTATACGCCTCCTGATCTTCAGGGGACATTTCCTTGTATATAGGATTACAGGCTTTAAATGCCATTAAATTTATTTGCATATAAAGAATAACTTCCCGAAATATGTGGGATAGTATTCTGAAACCTCCTCTATAAATAGAGAGGTCATGTACCATTGTAAAAGGACCGAACTTTTGTGATCTTGAGAGAAAACTCAGGAGAATTCATCCTTGAAGGATTTTAAGAGATAATCTTAAGTCTTAATAAAAAAGACTCGTGGACTAGGCAGATTTAACTGCTGAATCACGTAAAAAATCTCGTTTGTATTATCATATTTTTATTGGCCATAACTGATTATTATTTTCGTGCTCTTATTTCACCGTTGACGAAAAACGGCGTCAACAGTTTGGTGTTTTCATTGAGAGCCTTAAGCATTCACCCTGAACAAGTTATGGCCGCTAATAATCAGAACATTCCTGAAAAAGATTATCCAAGACGTCCTGGGAAACAGCCGATGGAAAACCCAGATGTCGAAGAAAGGAGTGGATCCTCCGATTCTCGGGGACCACCTCCTCCACCAAGAGATGAGGATATGTATTACAATCCTGAGCGATATGTTCCCATTGTGGAACTTGAGAACCAGCGGCTGAAACAGCAGTTGGCTGAAGCCAACAAGCGGAATGAGGAGTTAGCAAGGATAGTCGCAAAGGTGCAGGTGGCTCAGCCCCCGCCTCCGCGTGAAAACCAAGCTCCTCCTCCTAGGGACATGCATGTTCCTCCCCGCAGGCCCCGTGGGCGTCCACGAAAGAATGCTGCCACAAGAAGGCCGGCACAACCTCCGACACCAACAGAACCATCCGCTCCCCTTAGGCCCCAGAGAAGTACCCGGGCTAGGGCCCCGGTTAATCCACCTGTGGAAGTACCTGCGGGAACTGAGAACAACCGAGCCCCTGCAGAGGCTCGGACTTAAGTCCCTGGGAGCGCACCACACGCAACCAACCCATCTCGGGCAAACTCCAGACCATCTAGGCCGCGAAATGGGTGGCAGCCACCGTCACCCATACGGTTCCCTCCATCGCCTATAAGATATCTTTCACCTCCTCGCAAGAATACACAACCAGTTCGAGATCAGGACAAAAGGCGTGCGGAGAGAAGACAAGGAAACAAGGGAACTTTTCAGGAGTGGAGAGGTGCCCTATCTGAAGAGAGTCAAACATCTCGGTCTCGCACGGCGGAAACGAGGCGGCATGGAAAAGACCCATCTCGAAATAACCATGCGACAAGTTTTATTAGTGACGACTCTGGAGATACCAGATCGGTCAGCATGCATGATCAAGGTCGTAAGAATACTGGGGGCCGCAGGAATCACTCCGACGTACGAGAACATTTGAATCAAAGTCGGGGTAATGTTGACCCGATAAACCCGGACCTGGGGGATCGCTTAAATAGGCGTAAAGATCCCTTACGGAGGCGCGAGCCTGGAATTGTGATCGACGACAACCGATTCCAGACAGTACCCCTCGCGGACCCAGTCCAAGAAAGAATTGATCAGCTGGAAAAGGCCTTTAGGCTTTTGAAAAACGAGCAAGGACAGGATCGATATGAAGATTCTGATGAGGAGCTTGAACCGTTTGCTCCCCATATTTCCAACACTCCATTTCCCCAAGGGTTTCGGATCCCTCACGTCCCAACGCTTGAGGGAAAGACCGACCCGTACAACCATCTGAGTACATTCAACACCAAAAGCTGGTTCGAAAAATATAAGAGACACTCAATAACTTCTTGGGAGCAGCTGTCTAAAGACTTCAAGAAGCAGTTCAGAGCCATGATGGGGGTTAGACCTGAGGCATCAACCCTAACTAACGTTCAGCAATAGCCGGGTGAGACATTAAAAAGTTACCTTACAAGGTTTAATCTGGAAGTTGCCCGAGCTCGGAATGTGGATGACAGTGGACACCTAATGGCTGTCCAAGCCGGAGTAATGCCAGGAAGTGCTCTCTAGGACGACATGCAGAGAAAACTGGTGAGGTCCCTAACAGAGTTTAATAGACGAGCACAGAGGTTTGTCAATGTAGAGGAAGTGAGGTCGACACTTAATGTGACTTCCCAACCCGAAACTACAACGATAAACGTAAACTCTGCCTCAACCTCGGCAGACCCAGTAGCTTCAAAACCTACTGTGGAAAACCCTTCCAAGAGAAAAAAGAACGAAGGGAGTAACCCCGAGGCCGAAGGAGGAAAGAAAAATAAAGGGGTGAGATATTTCTTCGTGTACAAAGTGTACACCGAGCTCAACGAGTCTCGGGAGAACATATACCTGGCTAATGAAAACCAGGTCCCCTTCAGGCGTCCGGACGCAATGAGAAATCAGAAGTCCAAGAGGGACTCCAGCAAGTATTGCCGATTTCAAAGAGACACCGGGCATACTACTGATGAATGTCGACAGCTGAAAGACGAGATCGAAGGATTGATCTCGAGAGGTTACTTCAGACAATATGTCAAGAACCAGAGTACTAATCAGGCAACCGCAAACCAGAGAGCAGCCGCGTCGCAGCCCACGCAAAACAATAATTCCCGAGCTAGGGAAGAGGATAGGCCCCCACCGATAGATGGAGAAGACGTGATAACCATCTCGGGAGGGCCTCATCCTGCAGGCACGGGCAGAAATGCCCAAAAGAGATACGTCAACGAGCTGAAGACTGGGGACGGGTCTCCCTATGAACCCGAACCTAGAGCTCCAAAAAGTCAGAGGATTGAATCCTAACCAATAACATTCACTGAGGAAGACGCATCCCATGTTCAGTTTCCTCACCATGATCCGCTGGTCATCACTCTCCAACTGGCTAATAAAAGGGTCCACCGAGTTTTCATAGACAATGGGAGCTCAGTTAACATTCTCTATAGGGCAACCCTCGAAAAGATGGGACTCTCCCTTCGCGACCTGAAAGCGTGTGCGACTACTTTATACCGCTTTTCAGGAGATGGGACCACTTGCATGGGATCCATCGAGCTCCCCATAACCTTGGGAGACTACCCGGTCTCAGCAACCAAGATGATGGAGTTCGTGGTAGTGGATCTACCTTCAGCCTACAATGTGCTGCTCGGGAAACCCGCCCTGGTTGGGCTGGGGGCAGTCACATCAGTAAGGCATCTGGCCCTTAAGTTCCCGACCCCTAGCGGCGTCGGGACATTGAAGAGAGATCAATTAGCTGGGAGGGAGTGCTACAATATTTCCTTAAGAGGAAAGAAACAGACGAGCGCACAAGCACTCGTCGTTATTCAAAGAAAAGACGGGATGGTATTAGAGATTGATGAAGAGATCGATCCAAGGGTTGAGGAGAAAACTGACCTCGAACCCTTAGAAGAGCTCGAAGAAATTCAGCTCGAGGAAACCGATCCCTCGAAAAAGGTAAATGTTGGAAAACACCTCCAGGATGAAACAAAATAGCAACTAATTTGCTTTTTAAAGGAAACCAGGACGTCTTCGCATGGTCACATTCAGACATGGTGGGTATAAGTCTGAATATAGCAAGCCAAGCATTAAATATAGATAAAGCTTCCCTCCGAAGCAACAAAAGCGAAGACAGCTGAATGATGACAGAAAGAAGGCACTGAAAGAGGAGGTCGACAGGTTAAAAGCGAACCGATTCATTAGGGATGCTTTTTACCCTGACTGGGTAGCCAATCCGGTGTTGGTCCCGAAACCTAATGGGACGTGGCGAACCTGTATTGACTATTCGGACCTCAACAAAGCTTTCCCGAAGGATTGTTTTCCATTACCAAGGATCGACCAGCTCGTGGATGCCACAGCGGGGCATGGACTGATATCGTTCATGGATGCCTATTCTGGATATAACCAGATTCCCATGCATGCCCCCGACCAAGAACATACGAGCTTCATAACGGATAAGGGGCTATACTGCTATAATGTCATGCCATTCGGGCTCAAGAATGCTGGGGCCACATACCAGCGGCTCGTGAACATGATGTTTTAAGAACAAATAGGGAACAACATGGAAGTTTATGTTGACGACATGCTTGTCAAGTCTCAACTCAGCAAGAACCATGTTGATGACCTCGAAGAGTGCTTCGGCGTGCTCCGAAGGTATAACATGAAACTAAATCCTCAGAAGTGCACTTTCGGGGTATCTTCAGGAAAATTCCTGGGCTTTATCGTGAACGCTCGTGGAATCGAAGCCAACCCCGACAAGATCCAGGCCCTAATTGACATGCCCTCACCTCGAAGACACAAGAATGTCCAAAGTCTGACCGGCAGGATGGCGGCCCTAAGTAGATTCATCTCAAAATCTACGGACCGTGTCTTCCATTTTTCAACCTTTTGAGGGGAGGTAAGAAATTTGAATGGACGGAGGAGTGCGAGCTGGCTTTTCAGGAGCTCAAAAAGCACCTCGTAGAACCCCCCATCTTGTCAAAACATGTTATGGGAGAAGTACTGTACCTATACCTTTCCACTACCGAACACGCGATAAGCACAGTGCTCGTGCGGGAAGAAGAGAAGGTACAGAGACCCGTTTATTACATCAGTAAAAGGTTACTGGGGGCAGAATCGAGGTACCCCTTGATGGAGAAGCTGGCACTCAGCTTAATACATTCATCTCGTAAACTTCGATCCTACTTTCAGGCGCATCCCATCCATGTGTTGACTGATCAACCACTTAGGCAAGTCTTGTCTAAACCAGAGGCTTCTGGTCGACTTCTTAAATGGGCAGTTGAACTCGAACAGTTCGAGATCACCTTCCACCCGAGGACGACCATTAGGGCTCAGGCTTTGGCTGACTTTATAGTGGAATGTACTGGCATGGCCAAAGACGAGGTTATAACCCCGGCCCACGAGTTGTGGAAACTTTACGTCGACGACTCATCTAATGAAAATGGAGCGGGGGCAGGGGTCATTTTGGTTACCCCCACAGGGAGCAGATTTCATTCTGCCTTAAGATTTGGCTTCAAAGCGTCAAATAATGAGGCCGAATACAAGGCTTTACTGGCGGGACTTCGTATAGCCAAAGAGCTCAAAGCTAAAGCCATACATTGCTACAGCGACTCCCAGCTCGTGGTTAATCAAATCTTGGGAGAATACCAGGCTCGTGGCACGAGGATGGCAGCTTATTTAGAGAAGGCAAAATCTGCATTAGAGCGTTTCGAGTTTTATGCGATCGAACAGGTTCCCCGAGAGCGGAACTCAAATGCAGATGCTTTAGCTCAGCTCGCCACCTCCGCTGAGAATGATGAACTAAACGTTGTGCCCATAGAACACCTCTCGGCACCTAGCATTAGCGAGCCAGAGGAGGAAGACATGTGTATGATTGAGTCCGAGCCTACCTGGATGACCCCGATAGTGGAATATCTCGAGACCGGCAACCTTCCAAAAGACCGGAACCAGGCTCGAAAGTTAATGTATCAGCTTCCCCGATACACCATGTTGGACGGAAAGCTATATAGAAGAGGGTATTCCATGCCATTACTACGGTGCGTAACTCCACCGGAAGCCAAGAAGATCATCGAAGAAATTCATGAAGGATTCTGTGGAGACCATATCGGGGGGAATAGTCTGTCCAAGAAAATCATACACCAAGGATATTTTTGGCCCACCATTAAATCGGATTCTTTCGAATATGTAAAGAAATGCAACAAATGCCAGAGATTTGCCACGATTCCTCGAGCTCCACCATCCAAGCTGACCATGTTGACATCCCCATGGCCATTCGCGGTTATGGGGAATCGATCTCATAGGCTCTCTCCCAACTGGCAAGGGCGGTGTAAAATATGCAATAGTCGCTGTGGATTACTTCAAAAAGTGGACAGAGGCTGAACTGTTGGCAACAATAACTTCCAAAAAGGTCCTTCACTTCGTGGTAAAAAACATCATATGCCGATATGGGGTGCCGAGGAAGATTGTATCCGACAACGGAACACAGTTCGATAGCGACTTGTTTACCAACTTTTGTGAAAAGAATGGAATAATAAAGAGTTTTTCGTCAGTAGCTCATCCTCAGGCTAATGGCCAGGTCGAGGCTGTAAACAAAACTCTCAAGAGTTCATTAAAGAAAAATTTGGAGGAAGCAAAGGGACGTTGGCCCGAGGAATTGCCCCAAGTCCTATGGGGATGTAGGACCACAGCTCGAACATCAACGGGGCATACCCCGTTCTCTCTAGCATACGGATGTGAGGCTATTTTGCCTATCGAGGTCGAAATCCCTACAATTCGAACTCACGTTTACGACCAAAGCTCGAACCATACTCAGCTCGAAGAAACCTTAGACTTGATTGAAGAAAAAAAGAAATGAAGCTCAGTTGAGGAACGCTGCCTACCAACAACGAGCTACCAGGTACTTCAACAAGAGGGTTCGAGATCGAAAGTTCAGTGTGGGAGACTTGGTATTAAGACGCGTATTTTTAGCAACCCGAGATCCAGCAGCTGGTGTGCTCAGGCCAAATTGGGAAGGACCATATCAGATAGAGTCCGTCATCCGGCCCGGTGTTTACAAACTAGCGAGGTTGGATGGGAGCCTGGTACTGTGACAGTCATAATCCCGTGATTTGTGACGCCCCACATCACTATGGCCATGGAGTTCTCAAGTGATGGGCTACCGAAAAGAAGATGCACCTTCCTGATATAGGTAGTATCCATCAATCCATTTAAGCCCTCTTCAGCTGTGTAGTCCCATACCTACACAGTCTTAGAATCATTACACTTGACCTTCCCCAGGTGATGTGGGAATGCACAGCTTACCCGGTCTTTTCCCTTACGGATCACGGGATTCTAACTGTCACAATTTCTTTTCGGTAGCCCATCACTTGAGAACTCCATGGTTAAGCGTGCTTGGCCTGGAGTAATCTAGGGATGGGTGACCTCCTGGGAAGTTTTCCCAGGAAGTGTGCGAGTGAGGACAAAGCATGCTGGAAAGACTTGTCTTGGTTTGTAGGGCCAGTCGTCATTCCAGAAAGCAGCCATAGTGATGTGGGGCGTCACATAATGGTATCAGAGCCTTGACCCAGCCGGAAGTGTGGCCGACGGGGACGTCGGGCCCGTAAGGGAGGGTGATTGTGACAGTCAAAATCCTGTGATCCGTAAGGGGAAAGACCGGGTAAGCTGTGCAATCCCACACCGCCTGGGGAAGGTCAAGTGTAATGATTCTAAGACTGTGTAGGTATGGGACTACACAGTTGAAGAGGGCTTAAATGGATTGATGGGTACTACCTATATCAGGAAGGTGCATCTTCTTTTCGGTAGCCCATCACTTGAGAACTCCATGGTTAAGCGTGCTTACCCTGGAGTAATCTAGGGATGGGTGACCTTCTGGGAAGTTTTCCCAGGAAGTGTGCGAGTGAGGACAAAGCACGCTGGAAAGACTTGTCTTGGTTTGTAGGGCCAGTCGTCA
Organism: Humulus lupulus; assembly: GCF_963169125.1. Lineage (NCBI taxonomy): Eukaryota > Viridiplantae > Streptophyta > Magnoliopsida > Rosales > Cannabaceae > Humulus > Humulus lupulus. The sequence continues at coordinate 12,699,412 of NC_084796.1, read as the reverse complement.
TTCCAGAAAGCAGCCATAGTGACGTGGGGTGTCACATAATGGTATCAGAGCCTTGACCCAGCCGGAAGTGTGGCCGACGAGGACGTCGGGCCCGTAAGGGGGGGTGATTGTGACAGTCATAATCCCGTGATTCGTAAGGGGAAAGACCGGGTAAGCTGTGCAATCCCACACCGCCTGGGGAAGGTCAAGTGTGATGATTCTAAGACTGTGTAGGTATGGGACTGCACAATTGAAGAGGGCTTAAATGGATTGATGGGTACTACCTATATCAACAAGATGCATCTTCTTTTCGGTAGCCCATCACTTGAGAACTCCAAAGTTAAGTGTGCTTGACCTGGGGTAATCTAGGGATGGGTGACCTCCTGGGAAGTTTTCCTAGGAAGCATGTGAGTGAGGACAAAACATGCTGAAAAGACTCATGTTGGTTTGTAAGGCCAGTCGTCATTCCAGAAAGCAGCCATGGTGACGTGGGGCGTTACAGGTACCGCGAGCATGGAATGGTGAACACCTAAGACCATACTATCAATAGTATAGGAAGAGTGTTGCACGTAACCATGATTGATTATCTGTACTAATTTGTCTACTTCTGAATTCCATCAAATGAAGATCTATTTCGTTCAATATGTTATATCTCTTTTTCTTTTTGCAATCTCTCGTAATTTAATAACCTATGGTCACACTCATAGGATATTAAGGGGGCATCATTGGTATATATACCATCAGCTTGAAAAATAAAATAACACACGAAATACATGCAAGTGTTTGGATGTAACCAGATGCGCGAGCTTGGATAGTTTGGACATAACTGAATTATCAAAAACATACAAGTATTTGGATGTAACCAGATACGCGAGCTTAGATAGTTTGGACGTAACCAAATTATCATTAATATAAAAATGTTTGGATATAACCAAATATGTGAACTAGATTAAAAACATAAGTGTATGGATTACAAACCAAACACGACCTTAATAGGTTTGGAGCAAACCAGCTAAAACTAATCGACAAGTTAGAATTTAAACCTACTTCGAGATAAGTCGAGATCAAGGCTGGAATATCTTATGGGAAAATAGTTTCGAACTCATAACCTCGGAGAAATAACCGAGGACGATAAAAAGTAACTAAGCAATAGGATTGTAACGACCCAAATTTGCTAATAAGGCTTAAGGGCCTTGATTAGTGTGCCGGGAGGGCATAACTGGGATTAGAATGAATGTTATTGATTTAAATGCATAAATATATGATTAATTGTGTGTTTATGATAACTGATGATATTACATGATGATGTGATATAAATGTTTGAGATATGTGCGAGAACCACATTATGATGTGGATAATTTTGCAGCCGGCGACTCGAGGCGATCCTAGGGCTAGATAGCGGGAAAGGTCACAACGGGGTATTATAATTGACTTTGGACAAGTCAAGGGTATTTTAGGTATCAGGTAGTGATTTAGACTATCAGGCGATGAAAATAAATAATTGGAGATATATTTGAGGTTAGGATGTCTAGGCGGGATTATTGGGGAATTTTACCGTTTTGGCCTCGGGGACGTTTCCGGCACCCCGAGCTTTGGGATTAGTCTAATAATCTAAGGATATACTTGGAAGACTTAGAAGATACTAGACAGAAAAGTATAAACCGACCCTATCTCTCCTTTTCTCTCCTTTCTCTCTTAGCAAAGGAAGAACTACTGGAATTTGAGAGGAAACTGCTGGAATTGAGCTGTGTCTTTGGGAATTGAAGGGAATAATCAGGAGGATTAGCTCAGGAACTGATCAAGGTCTGAGCTAGTGCTAAGGTAAGTTTTGAATTTTCGTTTTTGGGGTTAGGAAGTTAAAGAAATGGCTGGGTTTTAAATGGTTATGGTTTTAATATTCAAGGTGGAAATTGAGGCTTGGGACTTTGAAGATAGGTCAGGGGACTCTTGGAGAAACGATTCTACAGCTGAGGTAAGGTTTAATTTAAATTTTGATGGTTGAATTTGAGAGTTTTCATGGCTGGTTTTAAGTTCTGTGGGTTTGAAATTTCAGAAATTAGAATTGGGATTTTAGTGAGTCTTAGGCTGGATTTCTGGTTGGATTACGTTGTTTTAATCATTCTAATATTGTTATTATTAATTGGTTTTGAGTTAGGGGCTTTGGGATAACTTAAAGTGAGGTTTAGAGATTGAAAATGGTGGTTTTTCTGGATTCGAAGGGTCGGGCCGCGGCATAGTTCTTGGTGAGTCGCGGCCCTTCGAGGTTGTTGCATGCTGAGGAAGGAGGGCGGGCCGCGGCATGGTCCAAGCAATGCCGCGGCCCTTACCTGTTTTTGTGCCTTGGATGGCTCTGTTTGGGGGCCATGCCGCGACATGGATGGTGCCGCGGCGCTTAAGGGATTTTGGGATTTTAAGATTTTAGGCTTGGAAATTTAACCTAGGGTGCTCGGGATTGAGTCTTTTACCATATTTGGTGAAGTTCAATGTTCCGAGTACTAGAACTTGGCTCGGGAACTCATTTAAGGTTGTTAATGGTGTCTTTCCTCATGGTTGTGACTAGGTGTCTAGCTAGGACTCGAGGATCGGATCGCGCTCAAGGAGTGTCGCCCGTAACTAATTCATCTGAAAGCTAAAGGTAAGAAAACTGCACCCGGTTGTATGATTGTGATGGGACTAAGTGCTCCTGAGAGTTGCACCGTGTCAATGTTGGTATTACGCCACGGGACATGTAAAAACGGTCTAAGGATGCCGTACATGATTTTAGCGCACAGGGCGCGGATTGGCCACTGGGAGCCAAGAACAATGGGATAACAGAGGGAGTAGCCTGAGGGCGCTAGCCCTGGTTATCGTTTGTGAATTGTGTATATTATGAACTGAAATGCCTAGTATGTGGAATACTTGATTATACTGACTGATGATATATCTGAGTTTATGTGATGCTATGTGAGATGTTGACTTGTCTGTTAGTTGTTCATGCTCTGTTGTTGTTGTGTTTTCTTGCTGGGCCTTGGCTCACGGGTGCTACGTGGTGCAGGTAAAGGCAAGGGCAAGCTGGACCAAGCCTGAGGTGGAGAGCTCCGAGGTGAAATGTGTTGGGGTTTTATGCCCTAATTAAAACCCAAGTTCTTTGTAATCTCATTTTATTATCAATAAAAGAATATAAATCATTTTTTTTGACTTGGTTAATCACTTTGCTCACATGTTTTATTTTCATGATTATTTGTTTAATATAAACTTCTATTAAATCCCGAGCATATAGCTAATCTTATTTATAGTGACGTAATCACAGTGGAATATAAATATGATTATATGTTCAAAATAAGTTAGTCCTAAGATTAGTCAGTGCACTGGATTTACACTGACTTGCCAATCTACGATATGATCTACTTACACATTACAGTGTTATGTTCTTTCCAGAACATTAGCAAAGTAGATAAGATCAGATGTATTTGTTACATCGGACAGGACCGATATTGACAGTTGATAAGATAAGTAAACATGTCGTTATTATCTATTCTAGTCATATCATATAGTTGACCATAGGTCAATTCAATCTCAATTCTGAGTGGTTAGCATTCTAACTGATTGTATTATTTGAGTTCTTTGACTTGTTCGTTACCAGCTTACCCTACGGACTAGCCCATACTTACATCTTGGGAACTCGGTAGTATAATTGAGTGGGAGTGTTAATCATAGATATGAACATCTATAGCTTCTAATGAAGAAGTGAAACGATGGTTTCCTTTTAGTTTGATTCAAGGTGTTAAATGATAGAGATCTCATTTCAGTAATTAAATTAGTTTACTGAAATATCATTTACAAGGAACTAAGTGTTTTAAGGATAAAATACAATGAGGGGTAAAACGGTATTTTAGTCCTATCTCATTGTAGACCGTCTATAGAGGATTGAGCGACAATTATGGTTGTAACAATGGATAATTAATAGCGTATCTATATTTGTTATAGAGCGTTCTATGAATTCAAGAGTGCAATTCCAAGTCTATAGTGGAGTCACGAGGAATTAATAAGTTAGTAAATTTATTTGTTAGATTTATGATAACTTATTGGAGCTTGATTTCATAGGCCCATGGTCCCCATTGTACCTTGGATAAAATCATCTAGATAGTCTCAATTAATTGATTTAATCATCAATTAGAATTATCAAAGTTGACCAGGTCAATTTTGGATAATTTTACAGAGTTGTGTAATTTTGAGAAGAAAAGAGAAATTATGGCAGATTTATTAATTAAGATAAATTGGTATCTAAATTAATAAATAAATTTAAATCAAGGTTCAAATTATAAATAATTAATTTGATAAAGGATTTAAATAATTATTTAATTAATTAAATCAATAGAAAATAATACAGGCCTTGATTTTAAGTCCAATGGGCTTATAATCAAATGGGAAATTTCACGGGCCTATAGCCCATGATAATTTCGACCTAGGGCTTCAAAATGACTGTTATTTTATTGATTTTTTAATTAAATTAAATGGTCTAATTGAGTCTATAAAAGGAGTGCTTAGAGAGAAGATTTAAGAGACGACAGATAAGTCACAAGTCAGTTTTTCTGATAGTTTTATATTCTCTCTAAACACACAAGTCCTTTTCTAAGCCTCTTTGTTATTTTCTCTTCTTCTCTCTATATCTATCTCATGTGTTGAGAATTGCCCACACTAGTCTAGGTGGTTCTAAGGATACATTGGAAGATCGTGAAGAAAATAGAAGATCGGTTCAGTTTCTTGATAATACTCTGCGACAGAGAGGATACAAGAGTTAGAGAAACTGAAGGAAGGACTCTTTAATTCCGCTGCGTATACTGTAAGTATTATATTATTTGTTGCTCTTTGAATTCAATTTTAGAAACATGTTTTAGGCTATCTCATATTAATTTGTTTAATATTAGATATACATGAAAATAAATAAAGATCCTGTATAAGTTTTTCCAACAAAATGTACATAGCCAGCGGTTTGACCGTCACGGTCGAGAAGAGGACTAGGACAGGGATCACCTAACTGCTTAGTTTTTCTTAGTATGGTCAGTTGTTGTACATAAACCTTGCGTCTTTTGTAAATGGTCTTTGAACTTAATATTTTTGGGATCCCATGTAACAGATGATACTTTTTAATGAAAATGTGGCTTTTGAGACCAAAATGTTTTTAACCCTAGTTCCTTTATAGTTTCAATGACACGATTTTGTTTAAACGACTTGATTAGCAAGTCTGACACTTTATAAACACACAGTGTAACGGTCTTGGCTATCCAGGGCGTTACAAGGATATAACTAAACTGTTTGTATTACACACCATACAAGTACTTACGGGTTCATGGTTAAAGTAATATCCGACCTTGATAAATAACGAGATCGAAAGCGGATAATTCGAGCAAACGATGCATGAATGCGTTGAGTCTCGAGCCTAAATCCAAACTATGTTTGTATGAATAAATAAACATAAACGATTCATTAATATAAAATGTGCAAAATATTTCGAACCAAGAAATGTAAAGCATATGTGTTAAAAAAAATGTATCAGCCCTACGGGCATTAATTAAAGTAATTACAAAAATAAGAGGACGCATCCCCGAGATGAGATCTCCCCTGAAATCAGAGTCAAGAAGAAGCACCCTCCTTGGCCTTCTCAGCATCAGCAGCATCAGACCCCTCAGGACGAATAGCATGACTATCCTTCTGAGCACCCTCGGAGGCAGCCTCCCGAGCAGCCTCTTCCACCTTAAGCCGAGCATTCCACTTATCTAGAAGCTTCGCCTCATGAGGACCTAGGAAGCTAGTATCGAGGTCTTCGTTGTTGGCCCATATTCTGTACATGGCCAAATCAACCGCCTGGTCCTTCTTCTCTTTATACTCAGCAAGGAGGCGGGCCTTTTCACCCTCAATAATATCAAAGGTGGTGGCCCGTTCTTCTTCGAGCTTTTTGTTAGCCTCCTGGAGCCGAGTGTTCTCCTTCTCAAGCTCTGCGAGCCTGGAATTCTCCTTCTCAAGCTCCGCGAGCCTAGCATTCAACTTCTCGAGCTCGGATGCCTTGGCCTTAAGCTCCTCAGCTCCTGCCTCAAGCTTTGCATTTGCTGCCTTCAGGTCATCACTTGCTTTGAGGTGAAGATCCTTCGCCTCCTGAGCATAAGACTTGCTCGAATGGATCTCATTGTTCAACTTATAGTTGAGCTGGGCAGTAACAGCAAGAGTCTGACAAAAACTAAAATCGTCATTAACACCAGAACTATCTATAAATATAACTAAGGAGTAGAAGAAAAGTTACCGCGGTGGCGAGCTCGATACTCTTCTCGTAAAGGGCAGTGCAGTCTCGGGCATTGTTCAAAAATTTCCATTGAGGAGCGTCTAAACTGCTAAAGCTCTGGCCGATTCAGGACATAACATCCGAGCCCAGCGTAGACCCATGAGATCCAGCCGCATTGTCAATTACATACTCCTCCATGTGAGTAGAAACTGACAGCTTGTGAGTTTGAGAAGCAGAAGGCTTTCTGGGAGGTGGACCAAGTGTCGGCCGAACCACTACAGGAAGTTGGGGCTCGGTCATAATAGAGGCATCGACCTGCGAAGTCGGCGCCACAGTGGAGGCACTGACCTGCGAAGTCAGCGCTGCGATGGAGCTTGTAACAGGCGGAGTTGGGGGAGGAGGTGTTTTCTCGATCCTCTTGGGGACTTTGGCAGGCCGGTCAACCTTTCGCGACCCCGCCCTGGGATGCTTGCTCCTCTTGGCACCACCACTCTCGAGGATGTTGTCAAGGTTTGAATCCATCGTGCCTGCACAGTCACGCCACAATGTGAGTCATAAAAAAAAAGAAAAAATATATGAAGTGATTCAGCATTGCGTAGATATACAAAGTGATGATAGAAGAAACCTAACTGGAACTTTCCCCCGAGCTCGAGCTCGGAGACCATGAAATTCCCCCATCTTCAGAAGAGGCGGGGGGAGTACCTTCCCTATAGGTGGACGTCAACCTTGAGAGGTCCCTATAGTCATTGGTCCCATATTGGACGACTATCCCGTCCCACACCTCGTTCAGACTATACATAGTGTCATACTTCCCGAGCCAACTATCAAACCTATGAACTCGGTCATCTACCCAAGTCCATATATAGAAATGGTCCCTATCATCAGGGCACAAGACTAACCTATCGGGTTTGTGTTTTAATAAGGTGGGGGACCACATTCTCGAGCTAAGGATGACTTTACCTTGATCATCTAAGTCCGAGCTCGAGGCTTCATCGTTAGCCTCGTTCCCTAATGGCGGGCTTCTTCGGCGAGCTGGAGGCGAGGGCCTCACCTCTCTCCTTGGAGGGAGGATGCCTGTAGGCAAAGGCACGAGCTCCCATTGGTCGTACTTTTTGTTGGACCAATCCGAGGTGGACTAGCCATCTCCCAAAAGCCCGCAAGCTCGGAGCTTACTCTCATGCAAAAGGTATGAGAGAGACCTCCTGCCGTAAGGTAGTTGGAGCAGAGTCTCTCTATGCTCCTTCATCGTGACGTCGGGGGTAGGACGGTGAAAATTGGCTGGAAAATAAGGCACATTTCAACTAAGTACAAACCTACAAACAAAAGCCCGAGCACAGAGATAAAGAAAGTTGGAGTACTTACGAATCCGTCTGAATGAGTAGCATCGAGACGGGGACAAGCCATCTGTCCAGAAGAAGGATTTCTTAAAGTCAGGTGGATGGTTAGGGAGGTCCTCGAATACCTTTTTCTCTTTGGGATAGCTCGAGAGATAGTAGAAGTCGTCCCCTCCCCGAGCTCGGGAGGGGTTGCTTTTCAGATAGAAGAGATATAAAATCTTATGTGGTGAAGGTCCTTTCCATTTCAGCTCGTGGTATAACGACCTCAGGGCAGACAGAACCCTATAAGAATTAGTGTTGAGCTGGAACGGGGCCAACCCAACAAAGTCCGTGAAGTCCTTGAAGAAAGACTTCAAAGGCAGTAGCGCTCCTGCCTTCATGTGTTCCTGGCTCCATGCCGCATACCTCAGCCTATTGTCAGGGTTTCCAGTCCCTGGAGCATAGCAGCTTTGTTCACTAGAGGTTGGAGCTCGACACCTTAAGGAGCTTGACAACCTAAGACCATGGAAGGCCAGGATATCAGTTACCTGATTTATCGAGGTGACCGAGCTCCAGTAGTGTTCGGCCTCAAAGAATTCCCTCCTCGGCTGCGAGGTAGAAGGCTCCCCCATCAGTGAAAATGGAGCTCTCCCGGACTATACGCGATGGTGACTTTTAATTCAGGGTCGAGGGGGATCGGCCTGGGCCCTGAATTAGATTCTGGATAAAGAGCCTCTCGAAGGGTTCTCCTCTTCTTTTCTATGACCTCGATGATTTGGCGGCGATAGTGAGCTCGGGTTTCCTCCTGTTCGCATGTGAGATCGTATTCACGAATCAAACGTTGATTCCGAGCAAACAGTGACTCTGGGCTCGGGGTTTTTGGCGAGTAAGGGATTGCCAGCAACGACCCCCACCGTCTTTCCAGATTCTGTGACATCTAGCGAGAAAGAAAAAATGGTGAGGGCCAAGCATGCAAGGGCTCAAGAAATGCGAGCTTGACAAGACAACCTCGAAGGATGCTTGAATACGAAATGAGCTCGATACTAAAAGCCCGATTAAATAGTCGGAACGTGTACTCTACGAGGAAAAGGAGGAGAGTGGATAAATTTTTTTGAAAATCCCGAAATATCAGGAAAAAAGGGTGACGATTATTCAGAAATGGTAATCTTGGAAATCGTGCGTTCTTTAAAACCAAGATTTTATACCCGATATCTTGGTGTGCAAGATATGTCTTTTAAAATTTTGAAACCCAGGAAAAAAGAGACCTTGTTCTACACCAAAACTGGATTTGGAACCAGTGATTTAAACCTAGTATGGAGGCTTAAACGTGAAAGCCTATCGGTCAAAAATCTCCTAGCGTATCATACTAAGAAAATAAACTAGTGCATTCCCAGAAATAACAAGAACAACATAGACAAAAACTGGCATAATGGAAAATAAAAAGACAATCAGATACTTACACAAGGATGGCGATTGCAGAGAAATCGTTGATTGAAGGAGAGGCTGCAGGTATGAGCTCACGGTCTCGAACAAATTGGCGGTCCTCTGTTTCTTCGGCTGAGAAAACATGCACAAGCAAGAAGTTCTCAGGGATAGTTTCTGGTTTTGCTTCTTTTCTTTCTTCTGATGAGCGCAAAATAAAAGGAAGACGATGACTGGGGTCTTATATATAGATGGTAAAAGGGAATTAATCTAAGCCATCGAACAAAACCCTTGTAAAATCCAATGGATTGGGATTAATGATATGATGGTACCAGAAAGGTGGCAGACGAACGATCATGGGCAGATTTCCAAGGTACTCGAGTACCCTGAATGAGCAATACCCAACTGACACGTGTTCATTTTCAAGTATGTGACGGTGCGGTTCCCGAAGAAAGTAGTTCAAAAGTTTCCTTCTCATAGGATTCGAACAAATACTTTTGAGGGGGCAAAATGTTACACCCAGATTTCGAGCCATGAGAATTGTGACCTCGAAAGATGGATTCGTAATGAATGGACTCATAATATCTGGAACACGTCCGAAGTCTAGGCATCAAACCGGCGAAGCAGAGATGACTTCGAAGATTGTAGCCTCGAGATCCTCACAAGCTCGAAAGACAGACCCTGAAGTACGTCTATCTTGGGATGACCTCGGATCAGGGCTCCGAGCCTGACGCACGTATGAGCTCGAAGTCATGTGATCTCGGGAAGATGCTATAGCTCGAAAGTCAATAAGATACCTGGGTGAATAGGGCCTTGGCAATATAAAATAATAACTTTGAAAATCTTTACGAATCATCAATGAGAGACGCGGTCTACGTTGATTGCTATAAATTCCCTGTAATCAAGGGATATTAATTCTTCAGTTATACGCCTCCTAATCTTCAAGGGACGTTTCCTTGTATATAGGATTACAGGCTTTGAATGCCATTAAATTTATTTGCATATAAAGAATAACTTCCCGAAATATGTGGGATAGTATTCTGAAACCTCCTCTATAAATAGAGAGGTCATGTACCATTGTAAAAGGACTGAACTTTTGTGATCTTGAGAGAAAACTCAGGAGAATTCATCCTTGAAGGATTTTCAGAGATAATCTTAAGTCTTAATAAAAAAACACTCGTGGACTAGGCAGATTTAACTGCTGAACCACGTAAAAAATCTCGTTTGTATTATCATATTTTTATTGGCCATAACTGATTATTGTTTTCGCGCTCTTATTTCACTGTTGACGAAAAACGGCGTCAACAAAAAGAGTTATAATTTGTTATTGATGATCAATTTTTTTTAATTATATTTTTATTTTTTTTTCTCTTAACTATTTGAAAGAATAAAACTTTAATTTTACAAGTTTTCTACTATATTTACATATGAGGAAAAAATTGATGACTAAATTGCTATAGCTCTATGTAAGAGAATTATTCAATTATCATCTACATGTGTATATTGTATTTTTATAGAAATATAATTATACATATGTGTGGCTTATTTGTTTTAAAAATTCTCAAAAAAAATTATCTTTTGCATATTAATTTTATTTTGAATTGAAAATATAAAATTATAAATCATCAAAAAATTATTATTATTAATTAAGAGTGTCTATTTTTTTGTATAATATATTATAGAGATTGTAGTATTAATAATTTATAAGGTGTGTGAAAATAAAATTTAAAAATATATGAGATGTTTATTTGAAAAGGAAAAAACATTAATTGGTGATGGTTTTAAAATCAAAGAATGATAAATTTAAAAAGCGTAAAAAATAATCACATTTGTATAGAGTAAAATTTGACTTATTAGCACACAAATTATTTTAAAAAATATTTATTGACTTTCTTTACCATATATTGGAGAAAAAACCAAAAACAAAAACAAAAAATAAAATGAAAAAGCATAGTTTGACTTCTACTTTGAATGAGCTAACTAATAAATAGTAGGCAAAATTTGAGTCCCAAGAAAAGCTTATAATTTTTTTTTACCTAATTTAATCCATAATTTCCAAAATTTGATTCTCTTTCTTCAAAAATAAAAGAAAATTTATTAGCACACTAAATATAATAATAATATCCTTTAAAATAATATAAATATATACAAAAAAAAAACAGTGTTTAATAATATAAATAATTTACGTACCTTTATTGAAATAAAATGATATGTATGTATTAAAGAAAAATAAATATAATGTTTTAAATTCTTTGTAAATCTTTGTAAATTCTTTGAAAAAATTAAAATAGGATATTTTTGAGATATTTTACAATAATAATTATTTTAAAATAATAAAATTATAAGTTTTATAACTTAAATAAAATTTAATTAAACTTAAACTCACTTATTAAAATAATATCATATTAAACTTAAAATATAATTTACTGTCAATTTACAAAAAAAAAAAAAATTAAAAAGCAAGAAATTTAAATTTAAAATGCATGTATAATATTTAATATTACATTAAAAATATAATATATAATATCCTTTTGTCACCCTCAAATTAAAAAACTAGAACAAACATGTTGACGCCGTTTCTCGTCAAACAGTAAAAGAAGAGCACGTAAACAATGAATGAGAATGGCTAAACGAAATAAAACAAATCAAACACGCGATTTTTACGTGGTTCAGCAGTTAAATCTGCCTAGTCCACGAGTCTCTGTTATTAATCTTAAGATTATCTCTGAAAATTCCTTAGCATGAATTCTTCAGAGTTTTCTCTCAAGGATCAGAATTTCGGTCCTTTACAATGGTGCATGGCTTCTCTATTTATAGAGAAGGACGCAGAATACTATCCCACATATTTTGGGTAGTTACTCTTTTGTGAATAAAATAAATGGCTTTAAATGCCTATAATCAGATATAAAAGGAAACGTCCCTGAAGACCAGGAAACGCATAACTGACCAAATAATATCCCACGATTCTTGGGGATTTACATTAATAAATGAGGATTACATCTCATATTTATAACACTTGTAAATATTCAAGGTGATTATCGCGTATCTCTAAGGCTTTAGCATCTCAGGTCTCACGTCATTGTTCGAGCTAATGGCATCTCCCGAGATCACGTGTCTTCCGAGATCGTACGTACATCTAGCTCGAGACCCCCGATCCGAAGTCGTCCCCGAAGATGAGTGTGTTCTCAAAGCTACCTTTCGAGATCGAGATCGTTTCGAGCTCATATATTCGAGGTCATATATCGTACTTTGCAGGTTCGATATACAATCCTGGAGCATACTTCAATCCTTACGAGACCATTTGTTGCGAATCCAACTTTCGAGGTCATATTTACCATGGCTCGAAATCTGGGTGTAACAAAACATAAACTTAAACAAAATTAAATAAATTATTTAATAAAAATAAGATATTTATTTGAAATTTATAAGACATTAATATAAATTTAATAAAAATAATTAATAAATTCTATAAAAAAAACTAAGCAAAAGTGCATATTGCGCGTTGCTTGTATCTAGTAATTATACATATGTGTGGCTTATTTGTTTAAAAATTATCAACAAAAATTGTCTTTTGCATATTAATTTTATTTTGAATTGAAAATATAAAATTAAAAAATATGATTCAAGTTTTCTATCACCAAAAAATTATTATTTTTAATTAAGGGTATCTTTTTTTTTTTTTGGTAGAATATATTATAGAGAGAATTTATTTTTAAGAAATAATCCATGGTAATTTTGTAGTAATAATAATCTATAACATGTGTGTTGACGCCGTTTTTCGTCAAACAGTAAAAGAAGAGCACAAAAACAATAATAGATAATGGCCAGATACAATAAAACAAATCAAACACGCGATTTTTACGTGGTTCAGCAGTTAAATCTGCCTAGTCCACGAGTCTCTGTTATTAAACTCAAGATTATCTCTGAAAATTCTTAAGCATGAATTCTTCGGAGTTTTCTCTCAAGGTTCAGAATTTCGGTCATTTACAATAGTGCATGGCTTCTCTATTTATAGAGAATGATACAGAATACTATCCCACATATTTTGGGTAGTTACTCTTTTTGTGAATAAAATAAATGGCCTTAAATGCCTATAATCAGTTATAAAAGGAAACGTCCCTGAAGACCAGAAAACACATAACTGATCAAATAATATCCCACGATTCTAGGGGATTTACATTAATAAATGAGGATTACATCTCATATTTATAATACTTGTAGATATTCAATGTGGTTACTGCGTATCTCTAAGGCTTTAGTCTCTCAGGTTTCCTGTCACCTTTCGAGCTGGAGACATCTTCTAAGGTCACTCAACCTGTTCGAGATCGTATGCGCGTCGAGCTCGGGAACCCTGATCCGAAGTTGTCTCCGAAGATGAATGTGTTCCTGGAGCTATCTTTCGAGATCATGAACTCTTCGAGGTCACCATACTCGAGATCGTCCATATCCTGCAAGCTCGGCATATGATCCTGGAGCTTGCTTCCAACCTTATGAGTCCACTTATTTGCGAATCCAACTTTCGAGGTCATAATTAACATGGCTCGAAATCTGGGTATAACAATGTGAAAATAAATTTTAATAATACATGAGATGTTTATTTAAAAAGGAAAAAAACACTTATGGGTGTAGTTTAGAAGCAAACCTTAATTATTCCAAAAAAAAATTATTTTTATAAAATAACACCAATCTCCTCCTAGACTATTAAACAATAAAATTATATTATTTAATAGGAATATTTCTCTAAACGCATCTAATATTTTAGTTATATACAATAATATCACCAATATTAGAAAAATTAAATTTGGGTATCATCATTGTAATTTTCTTGATTTGTAGCCAAATAATAAAAAAAATATATAACTATCTAGAATTTATATTAATATTATATATTATGTAAAAAAAAAAAGCATTCGCATGAATATTAATATTATGATATTTTATTATTTTGTTTTATAAAAATCTTACAGGTAACACATTAATGTGATTTTACATGTTTTGCTTCTATTATAAGAACTAATCAAATATATATTTTAGTAAAAAATTACTATAGGCTTATATATTCAATATATGAAGAGTTTAAATATGTGGGAAGTGAGAAAAAAAATGATGTTAGAGATAGAAACATTTTAATAAATTTTATACTTATAAAATTTAAATTATATAATTTTTTATTAAAAATGATAAACTAATTAAAATATAATAAAAATATGAACCTAAGTTATACAATTGATGAAGCTTAGGGACCCCAATTATTATTTACTTAAATAAGAAAGTAATAAAAAAAGAAATATATTAATTAATTATGCCAAAAAGAAACAAAAAATAAAAAGAAGAAAACTATGAAATGTTTATGAGATGGGTAAACAATTTGTATTGTATTTATGAAGCTAATAAGAATAAAAATAATTTATATCTTTTATGTTTAATAAATAGATGAAAAAGATAGTCTTCTAAGAAGTAATATATATATATATATATATATAAAAGAAGGAGTCACATTGATTATTTTCTCTTTATAATTTTCCATGAATTACTTTTGTTGGTCAAATAAGAAAGTAATAAAACATAAATAAATATATTACGTATAATGTCAAAAGAAACAACAAAAGAATGAGAATTATTGGTTGCTTATGAAATGGGCAAACAATTTTCATTTTAACTAAGCCAATAAGAATAAGAATCTCCATCATCTTTAATAAAGAGTGTTATACCCAAAAATTGGAGATCAATGACGTGGCAATAGAGGTGACAAATGGCAGTACATGGTCCGTAAAAGACACATTAAATAGTCAATAAATACATTAACTCCTCAGAGTTGTGATAAAGTGACCCGGTAGACTGACGAAGAATTTGGACTGCTTGAAAGATGTCATAACCAAGCCAAGTGCACCTTGGTCCGAGGAAAGCTAAGGAAAGTGCATCCTAGGAGGCTAAGGAGAATGCATCCTAGGAGAGCTAAGGAGAGTGCATCCTAGGAGGCTAAGGAGAATGCATCCTAGGAGGCTAAGGAGAAGGAGAATGCATCCTAGGAGAGCTAAGGAGAGTGCATCCTAGGAGGCTAAGGAGAATGCATCCTAGAAGAGCTAAGGAGAGTGCATCCTAGGAGAGCTAAGGAGAGTGCATCCGAGGAGAACTCAAGAGAGTGGTCCTAGGAGACCCCAAGAGGGTGGTCCTAGGAGACCTCAAGGATTTGGTCCGAGGAGAAACATGGCATGCTAGAGGAGAGTGTCATGTTAGAGGAGAGAAGTGCATGTCCTACCACCATGCACGTCCGACCAACAAATGTTTGTCCTACCACCATGCACATGTTCAACCAGCACTTGCATGGGTGGTCAGTAGGAGGTGGATCAACTAGCTAGAGGAGACTAAGTCAAGATTCCCAGAAACAACTTCAACAAGATATGCGGAAATCTCTCATTCTTCCCACAAATGGGGGATTTGTTACATTTTGAATTTTGAATGTTTCTTTATAATTTAAATGTAATAAATATAATAAAATATCTCGGTTCTAGGGGATACCGTATGTATGACCCTAAGCCTATAAATAGAGGGCTTATGGGATTAGAGGGGGCTTCTTCTGCTTCTTCTTTCTAGAGAGAGAAATTTGGGTCTGAGTATTCTAGAGAAAGAAAGTGCTGGCATTTGAGAGAATTCTTGTATTTTTGCAATCTGTACTGAAAAAACTCAGTTGGCTCAGTCCATCTGATCTTGAGTACAGATCTATAAATCACAACTCTAAGTGGATTAGGCTATTACCGACAATCGGGGCTGAACCACTATAAAATCTCTTGTGTTATTTACTTTTCTTGATTAAACTGTCTGTTGTCGTTTTTAAATTCTCTTGAAGGTTTGTCGTATTTGACGTTCTCACGTCGTTGGCTAAAAACACAGTCAACAAAGAGAAACAAAAATTTACAAATATACATATAGAATAAGGTTTTACAACTATTAATTTTATTAGAAATTTTTCAAAATATTCATATATTCTCTAATGAAGTTAAGAATAAAGTAGAGATAGAGATAAAAGATAAAGAAAAAGAATGTATATTACTTTATTTGTTATCCCATTTTTTATAAAAATAATATATATAAGCAATAATTATATATATTACAAATTTTTAATTTTTGAATATAAATTTTTTTCCAAAGCACTATTAATTATTTTAATTCTTTAATAATTGTTGACGCCGTTTTTCGTCAACAGTGAAAGAATAGCACGTAAACAATTACTAGTAATGGCCAATTAAAATATGACAATAGAAAGCACGGTTTTTTACGTGGTTCAGCAGTTAAATCTGCCTAGTCCACGAGTCTCTGTTATTAAACTCAAGATTATCTCTGAAAATTCTTAAGCATGAATTCTTCAGAGTTTTCTCTCAAGGTTCAGAATTTCGGTCCTTTACAATGGTGCATGACCTCTCTATTTATAGAGAAGGATGCAGAATACTATCCCACATATTTTGGGTAGTTACACTTTTTGTGTAAATAAATTAAATGGCTTTAAATGCCTGTAATCCGATATAAAAGGAAACGTCCCCTGAAGACCAGGGGGCGCATAACTAATCGAATAATATCCCATGATTTTATGGGATTTACAATAATAAATGCAGAACACGTCCCTTATAGACAACACTTGTAGATATTCAAGGTCATTATCATATATTTCCAAGGTCTTATTCCCCCAGGTTTCTTATCAGCTTTCGAGCTAATGACATCTCCCGAGGTCACATGGCTTCGAGATCGTACATGTGTCAGGCTCGGCACCCTTGATTCGAGGTCTTCCCTGAGGTCAGATGCGTCTTGGGAGCTACCCTTCGAGATCGTGAATATTTCGAGGCCACCGCATTCGAGGTCGTCTCAGTCTTGCAGGCTTGATATTTAGTCCTAGAGCATACTTCAAACTTTACGAGTCCATTCGTTGCGAATCCAACTTTCGAGGTCACATTTAACATGGCTCGAAATCTGGGTATAACAATAATAAGTTAAGAGAATTGCAAAAGAGGAAAATACACAATTGTGTACTACCAATGGGCAAATACTAATTAATATCAAATTATTATAATTGTTCTAAAAATATATGCTTCATACATACTGTTATACCCAAAAATTGGAGATCAATAACGTGTCAATAAAGGTGACAAGTGGCAGTGCATGATCAGTAAAAGACACATTAAATAGTCAATAAATACATTGACTCCTCAGAGTTGTGATAAAGGGACCCGGTAGACTGACGAAGAATTTGGACTGCTTGAAAGATGTCATAACCAAGCCAAGTGCACCTTGGTCCGAGGAAAGCTAAGGAAAGTGCATCCTAGGAGGCTAAGGAGAATGCATCCTAGGAGAGCTAAGGAAAGTGCATCCTAGAAGGCCAAGGAGAATGCATCCTAGGAGGCTAAGGAGAATGCATCCTAGGAGAGCTAAGGAGAGTGCATCCTAGGAGGCTAAGGAGAATGCATCCTAGGAGGCTAAGGAGAATGCATCCTAGGAGAGCTAAGGAGAGTGCATCCTAGGAGAGCTAAGGAGAGTGCATCCGAGGAGAACTCAAGAGAGTGGTCCTAGGAGACCCCAAGAGGGTGGTCCTAGGAGACCCCAAGGATTTGGTCCGAGGAGAAACATGGCATGCTAAAGGAGAGTGCCATGTTAGAGGAGAGAAGTGCATGTCCTACCACCATGCACATGTTCGACCAGCACTTGCATGGGTGGTCAGTAGGAGGTGGATCAACTAGCTAGAGGAGACTAAGTCAAGATTCCCATAAACAACTCCAACAAGATATGCGGGAATCTCTCATTCTTCCCACAAATGGGGGGTTTGTTACATTTTGAATTTTGAATGTTTCTTTGTAATTTAAATGTAATAAATATAATAAAATATCCTGGTTCTAGGGATACTGTATGTATGACCCTAAGCCTATAAATAGATGGCTTATGGGATTAGAGGGAGCTTCTTCTGCTTCTTCTTTCTAGAAAGAGAAAGTTTGGGTCTGAGTATTCTAGAGAGAGAAAGTGCTGATATTTGAAAGGATTCTTGTATTTTTGCAATCTGTACTGAAAAAACTCAGTTGGCTCAGTCCATCTGATCTTGAGTACAGATCTATAAATCACAACTCTAAGTGGATTAGGCTATTACCGACAATCAGGGCTGAACCACTATAAAATCTCTTGTGTTATTTACTTTTCTTGATTAAACTGTCTGTTTTCATTTACATTCTCTTGAAGGCTTGTCGTTATTGACGTTTTCACGTCGTTGGCTAAAAACACAGTCAACACATACAGTAAAAAGTTGTATTATATAATTTGATGACTTTTTTTTTGGATAATCTTGCATAAAAAAACATTTCATATTATAAAAGTTGTGCAAAATGTAGTACTATATAATGACATAGCTAACTTCATATGATTTTACATGTTTTGCTTTTATTATCTGAACTAGTCAAATTGTGTGAGAATTGATGGCGGGTGATATTTGATATTTTAGTCATGAGCATACCCTAAGAGAATTTCGAACCGCACTTCCATTCAGTTGCAAAATATGCAATCAGCCAATCATTGAATCAGAAAGTTATTTCGGTTGCAAATACCAGTGCTTTCATCAAATCCACAAAATATGTGCGAAGTTCCCAGAGCATATCAATAACTCATTGCATCTACACCCTCTCAGCCTCCTTAGATCATCATTCGAGAGTTCTATTCGCTGCTTTTATTGTGACGAATCCTTTACAGAAGAAGAATATGCTTACACTTGCAAGGACGACTGTGCTTTCTACATGCATGCCAAATGTGGTTCGATTCCACAACCCACAATAATAAGCAGCTACACTACTGGGGATGGTGAAGATGATGACGATGACTTCATTCAATTCTCATGTCATCAACATCCAATGGCACTTGTAGTCGAGCCTGGATATGACAAATTAATTTCATATTAGAGGCAGAGAGTTCTCAAAATATGAAGATAACAACCATGCATATTATAGTAATGAGTATTTTATAAGTATAATAATTTATAAAGGATATATGTAGAAAAAATAATTATTTTATTATTAATTCATAAATGAGAATTTAAATTTCTAAATTTCATGAAGGATTTATTTAAGAAAATGTAACACCCTAAATTCTAGCTTTAGTTGTAGAAAATAAAGATGTTGAACAATAAACGTACTAAATCGTAAAAAATTTTGTCTAATTTATTTATAATTTAAAATAAACATAACCTGGGTTTAAGAAAAATAAATAATAATCTTTACAATAAAATTAAATTAAAACTAGGCAACATTTCAAAAAGTTCGTAATTTCTTAAGAAAATAATACACGGCTATATGGCCCCCACATATTCACACCAGTCTTGCTATTGGGAATCTGCTCGCCACCAGTCATCTAAGATTAACTTATTCTGCAAAAATAAAATAAGGTTAACTTATTCTGCAAAAATAAAAGAAAGGAATGAGCTTCTAAGCCCAGTAAGAAAAATACATAGCAATTCTTACTTAAATCAATTATAAACTCACAACGAATAATTTCACATGCAATATTATATTCATAACAGAAACCAAGGTCATAATCTATCCTGTATCAGCGCCATACTAAAAATCACACATATACCTAGATCATAAATTATATCCCGCAATCATAACATTATTCATAAACACATCATAAATAACAAATCATATAATCAATAGTCATAACAATCATACCATCAGTTCATACAAGAGTTCATAACAACATTAATTTATACTAATATTACAAGATCAAAATATATCCTAAGTCATAGGTCATAATCATAAATCATAAGTCATAATAACAAGACAGATATAATAAAAAGATAAGTGCTTATACAGGGGTGGCAACTAAGCCCCGGACATAAGTCCTTCATACACTGGACATCAACTTAGGTCCGTCATAAAATTTTGGCATCCGAGCCTACTGGACATAAGTCCGTCATATATCATTGGACACCTTAGGTCCAGCCACACTTACCCCTTTATTGTACCTGAAATGTTAGCTCATACAAAACATAAACTAGGTCATAACTAAACTACTGAATTTTCCTTACCTTGAGTGTGGTGTACAGAAACTATACTTGAGTCCTTTATATGCTAATCCCGCTTAGAACCCTATTTCACAAGCATGATACCATTATTAAAACATAAACTAATATATCTAAAACTCAAAAACAATCAAAACTTAACTATACCTTAACCTTGATCTTGAAGAAAAACCCTAGATCCTTAAATGCTTGCATAGTATAGATTTATGCTATAATAATTATAACCACTAAATATTTAAAAAAACTAAATCTTATTCTATCACTACAACTCAAGTTAAATCTATTCTATAAAATAAAGACAACCTATAATCATATAAATAAAGAGGTCTAAGAGAAAGGTAATCTCGGTTACTACATAAAAAGAGGGAGAATTTTGAGACAAAAATAAGGAGTCTTAGCAATTAATTGCACGTTTATCAATATTATTATTAGCTTTGAAAAAAGAAATAATTAAAATTCTTTCATTTTTATAAGGAAAAAATACCAGTTTGACCTTGTGCTTTTTCCGAATACTCGATTGACTACTGTGTTTTGTTAAATGATATTTTGGATCCCATGTTTTGCAATATAGATCAAAATAAGACATTGAACCTGATTTTGGTAAAGTTTATTTTAAATATGACCAAAATGCCTTCAGATTTTATTAATTAATGAATTCATTATATAATTAAAATATATTTTATAACAAAAAATAATTTAAAAAACTACTTTAAATCTAACCAAAATTAATCTTAAATCCTAAATGAAAAAAAAAATAAAACTAATTCTAAACAAAAAATAAATAGAATATTTAAACTTTTTCTTTCATTTCCCTCAACATTCATCCCCAAATTATTCCAAAATCTTGTTCATCCATAATCATGAAACATAAAAATTACAAATTAGAATTAATGAATCCATAGTTCATAAACATATAACCTAGAAATTCAAAACATCAACAAAATTCAAATTTAAAATCATACACCATCATTTCTATATGAACTCAAGAACGTGACCTGCAACTCCAGAAAACCAAATTCAGATTTCAAAATCAAAATTAAAGTACAACAAAATCAAAACCAGATATCACACACCCCATTTCAAAATCAAAGCTCAAAACCCTTTGTTTGTTCTTCTTCCTTAAATATCAAACCATACATATTACAAAAAATTCATATAGTACAACAAACTAGAAAATCTAGAAAGAGAGAAAACAAGTCACACAACACACACCAAGCAACTTCAGTAACATATCCTTGGAAACACAACCTCTTTTCTTAATTATTTTTTATTTAAAATATATTTTTAATTATTAAATTATATCATTAATTAATAAAACCTGAGAGTATTTTGGTCATATTTAAAATAAGTTTGACTAAAATCAATGCAATGCACTATTTTGATCAATTTTGCAAAATATTAGGTCTTAAATGTCATTTATTAACAAAACATAAGAGATGGTTGAGTATTCAAGTAAAGCACATAAATCAAACTAGTATTTTTCCTTTGAAGCTTATAAGAATAAGAATGATTTCTATCTTCTTTAATAATAAAGAGATCTTGAAAAATATGGTCTTCTTTGTTATTGAGAAGCAAAACAAAAATGCATAATATGAAGTTTTAACACAAAAAGGAAAAAGAAAAGGAATTTGAAGTATATATTGCTGCTTTTGATAAGAAAAATAGAATCATAATTTCTCTATTACAAATTAAGAATAAAGTAGAGGGCAAAAGATTAAAAGTAAAAAATAAAGGATATATGTAGAAAAAATAATTATTTTATTATTAATTCATTAATGAGAATTTAAATTTCTAAATTTCATGAAGGATTTATTTAAGAAAAAGATGGAGAATTTTGAGACAAAAAAAAAAGGAGTCTATTCAATTAATTGTACCGTTATCAATATTATTATTAGCTTTGAAAAAAGAAAGGTTTAAAGCCTAAGAGCATTTTGGTCATATTTAAAATAAGTTTGATCAAAATCAGTGCAATGTACTATTTTGGTCCATTTTGCAAAAGATTAGATCCGAAATGTCATTTAACAAAACATAAATACCAATTGAGTATTCAGGTAAAACACAGAAATCAAATTAATATTTTTCTTTTTTATAATATTTCATTTCACATAATTTATGCATACATTATTACTTCTTTATCAAATGTTATTGAAGCTTATAAGAATAATAATGATTTCTATTTTCTTTAATAATAAAGAGATCATGAAAAAGATGGTCTTCTACGTCATTGAGAAGCAAAACAAAAAATGGATAATTTGAGGTTTTAACACAAAAGGAAAAAAAAAGAAAAAAAAAAAGAATTTGAAGTATATATTACTGCTTTTGATGAGAAAATAGAATTATAATTTCTCTATGCAAGTTAAGAATAAAGTAGATGGGCAAAAGATTAAAAGAAAAAAAAGAAAGAGAATTTATGTTACTTAGTGAATGGGAAAAGTTGTAATTATCATTATAGGTAAAAAAAGAAACAAGAAAAGAATGAGAATTATGAATTGTTTAAAAAATGGGTAAATTAACCATTAATTTGTATTGTATTTAAAGTTAATATGAATAATAATGGTTCATCTTTTATTTTCAATAAAGAGATGTGAAAAAGAAAGACTCCTATCATTGAAAAGTAAAAAAAAATGCTTGGTGTAAGTTTTTACACACATTAGAAAAAATAAAAAAGAAATTTGAGCTATATATTATTAAAAATTAGAATAAAATTTTCTAAGCTAAGTTTAAATTAGAGATAAATAGAGATAGGTTGATCAAATAAATAAAAAGAATGTTATTACTTTATTTTTTTTTATAAAGAATGTGGAAAAGAAAGGGGAATAAAGAGATGGGTAAACCATTTCTATTTTAGACCAAGTTCATGGTAATGATGTTTCTATAGTTATAATTTGTCATTGATGATCAATTTTTTTTTAATTATATTTATGTTTATTTTTCTTTTAACTGTTTGAAAGAATAAAACTTAATTTTACAAGTTTTCTACTATATTTACATATATGGAAAAAAAATTGATGACTAAATTGTTATAGATCTATGGAATAGAATTATTCAATTATCATCTACATGTGTATATTGTATTTTTATAGACATATAATTATACATATGTGTGGCTTATTTGTTTTAAAAATTATCAACAAAAATTGCCTTTTGCATATTAATTTTATTTTGAATTGAAAATATAAAATTAAAAAATATGATTCAGGTTTTCTATCACCAAAAAATAATTATTTTTAATTAAGAATGTCATTTTTTTTGTATAATATATTATAGAGAGAATTTATTTTTAAGAAATAATCCATGGTAATTTTGTAGTAATAATAATGTATAACATGTGAAAATAAATTTTAATAATACATGAGATGTTTATTTAAAAAGGAAAAAAATGCTTATGGGTGTAGTATAGAAGCAAACCTTAATTATTCCAAAAAAAATTATTTTTATAAAATAACACCAGTCTCCTCATAAACTATTAACCAATAAAATTATATTATTTAATAGGAATATTTCTCTAAATACATCTAATATTTCAGTTATATACAATAATATCACTAATATTAGAAAAATTAAATTTGTGTATGCTATCATTGTAATTTTCTTGATTTGTAGCCAAATAATAATAATAATAAATATAACTATCTAGAGTTTATATTAATGTTATATACATGTAAAAAGAAGCATTGGCACGAATATTAATATTATGATATTTTATTATTTTGTTTCATAAAATCTTACACGTAACACATTAATGTGATTTTGCATGTTTTGCTTCTATTATATGAGCTAGTCAAATATATATTATAATAGATAATTACTACTGGCTTATATATTCAATTTATGAAGAGTTTAAATATGTAAAAAGTAAGAAAAAAAATGATGTCACTAACAGAAACACTTTTAACAAATTTCATACTTTTAAAATTTAAATTATGTAATTTTTTTTATTAAAAATGATAAATTAATTAAAATATAATAAAAATATAAAGATTGTGAACCTAATAAAAATTAAAATATAATAAAAACTAATTAAAAATAATACAATTGATGAAGTTTGGGAACCCAATTACTATTTTATAAAATTTTCTCTAGTACTGATGAAGCACTTTATTTTGATAAAGAATGTAAAAAAAAGGAGAATAATAGTATATTGATTGCATATGAGATGGGTAAATTATTTCTTTTTTAGTCCAAATTCATGGTAAATATATTTTCTATCTTTAATAAAGAGATGAAAAGAGGTATAAATTATCATTGAGAATAATTTTTTTTTAATTTTATTTATGTTTATTTTTCTTTTCACAAGAATAAAACTTTAATTTTACAAGTTTTCTTCTATATTTACATATCTGGAAAAAAAAATTGATGACTAAATTGTTATAAATCTATGGAAGAGAATTATAGAAATATAATTATACATATGTGTAGTTTATTTGTTTTAAAAATTCTCAACAAAAATTACCTTTTGCATATTAATTTTATTTTGAATTGAAAATATAAAAATAAAAATTATGATTCGGGTTTTCTATTATCAAAAAATTATTATTTTTAATTAGTAGTGTCTTTTTTTTTATAATATATTATAGAGAGTGTTGTACCCAGTTTTCGAGCCATGTTAAATGTGATCTCGAAAGCTGGATTCACAAACAATTGGACTCGTAAGGTTTAGAGTATGCTCCAGGATTAAATATCGAGCCTGCAAGACATAGATGACCTCGAATATGGTGACCTCGAAGTGTTCATGATCTCGAAAGGTAGCTCCGGAGACGCATCCATCCTCAGGGATGACCTCGGATCAGAGGCCCCGAGCTCGACGCACATACGATCTCGAAAGCCATGTGACCTCGGGAGATGTCTCTAGCTCGAAAGCTGACGGGAAACCTGGAAAGCTAAGGCCTTGGAGATATATGATAAAAACCTTGGATATCTATAAGTGTTGTCCATACAATATGTAATCCTCATTTATTACTGTAAATCCCCTAGAATCGTGGGATATTATTTGGTCAGTTATACGTCCCCTGGTCTTCAGGGGACGTTTCCTTTTATATCTGATTATAGGCATTTAAAGTCATTTATTTTATTTACACAAAAAGAGTAACTACCCAAAATATGTGGGATAGTATTCTGCAGCCTTCTTTATAAATAGAGAGTTCATGCGCCATCGTAATTGACCGAAATTCTGAACCTTGAGAGAAAACTCTGAAGAATTCATGCTTAAGAATTTTCAGAGATAATCCTGAGTTTAATAACAGAGACTTGTAGACTAGGCAGATTTAACTGCTGAACCACGTAAAAATCGTGTGTTTGTGTTGTTATATTTTAATTGGCCATTATCAGTTATTGTTTACGTGCTCTCCTTTCACTGTTGACGAAAAACGGCGTCAACAGTTTGGTGCTTTCATTGAGAGCCTCAAGCATTCATCCCTGAGAAAATCATGGCCACAAACAATCAGAACACACCTGAAGAAAATTACCCAAGACGTCCTGGAAAACAACCAATGGAGAACCCGGATGTTGAGGAGAGAAGTGGGTCCTCTGATTCCCGGGGACCACCCCCTCCACCAAGGGATGAGGATATGTACTACAATCCGGAGCGGTACGTTCCTATTGTGGAACTTGAAAACCGGCAACTGAAGCAGTTGTTGGCAGAGGCCAACAAACGGAATAAGGAGTTGACAAGGATAGTCGGTGGCTCAACCCCCGCCTCCGCACGAAAACCAAGTCCCTCCTCCAAGGGACGTGCATGTTCCTCCCCGGAGGCCCCGCGGGCGTCCACGAAAGGATGCTGCCACAAGGAGGCCGACTCAACCTCCAGCACCAGCAGAGTCATCCGCTCCACCTAGGCCCCAGAGGAGTACTCGGGCTCAAGCCCCGGCTAACCCTCCTGTGGAAGTGCATGCAGGAGCTGAGAATAACCGAACCCCTGCAAAGGCTCGGACTCAGATACCTGGGAGCGCACCGAATGCGACTGACCCATCTCGGGAAAATTCTGGACCCTCTAGGCCGCGACAAGGATAGCAGCCATCGTCGCCTATACGGTTCCCTCCATAACCCATAAGATATCCTTTGCCACCCCGCAGGAACGCTCAACCAGTTCGAGATCAGGATGAAGGGCATGCGGGGGAAAGACAAGGAAACAGGGAGACTTTCCAGGAGCGAAGGGGCGCTCCATCTGAGAAAAGTCAAACGTCTCGGTCTCGCACGGCGGAGACGAGGCGACATAGAAAAAATCCATCACAGAATAACCGAGCAATGAGCTTCACCAGTGATGAGTCCAGAGAGACCAGGTCCGTTAGTAAACATGACCGAGGTTGTAATAACACTGGTAGCCGCAAGAATCGTCCCGACCTGCGAAATCACCTGAACCAGAGTCGGGGTAATGGAGATCAAACAAATCCGGACCTAAGGGATCGCTTGAATAAGCGTAGAGATCCCTTGCGAAGACGCGAGCCTGGAATCACGATCAATGACAATCAATTCCAGACAGCACTTCCTACTGACCCAGTCCAAGAAAGAATCGATCAGCTCGAAAGAGCCTTTAGGCTTTTAAAGAATGAACGAGGAAATGGTCGATATGAGGACTCTGATGAGGAGCTCGAGCCGTTTGCTCTCCATATTTCTGACACTCAATTTCCTCAAGGGTTTCGGATTCCTCACGTCCCTACGTTTAAAGGAAAGACCGACCTGTGTAGTCACCTGAGCACGTTCAACACTATCATGAGAGCCAGTAACGTGGGTTACGAGCTCAGGTGCATGTTGTTTCCAACATCATTGGCAGGACCTGCCAAAAGTTGGTTCAAAAAGTATAAGAGTCACTCAATAACCTCATGGGAGCAGTTTTCTAAAGACTTTAAGAAGCAATTCAGAGCAATGGTGGGGGTCAGACCAGAAGCATCCACCTTAACTAACGTCCGGCAGCAACCGGGCGAAACATTGAAAAGTTACCTAACAAGATTTAATCTGGAAGTAGCCCGAGCTCGGGACGTGGACGACAGTGGACACCTAATGGCTATCCGAGCTGGTGTATTACCGAGAAGTGATCTTTGGGATGACATGCAAGGGAAACCGGTAAGGTCAATAACCGAGTTTAATAGACGAGCGCAGAGGTTTGTCAATGTAGAGGAAGCGAGGTCGACGCTCAAAGCGACCTCCCAGTCTGAAACTACAACGATAAACATCAACTCTGCCTCAACCTCAGCGGACCCAGCAGCACCAAAGCCTGCCACGGAGAACCCCTCCAAGAGGAAAAAGAACGAAGGAAGTAACCCCGAAGCTGAGGGAGGAAAGAAAAAGAAAGGGGAGAGGTATTTCTCCGTGTATAGAGTATACACCGAGCTCAATGAGTCTCGGGAGAACATATACCTGGCTAATGAAAACCAGGTTCCCTTTAGGTGTCCGGACCCGATGAGGAATCAAAAATCCAAGAGGGATTCCAGTAAGTATTGCCGGTTCCACAGAGACACCGGGCATACAACTGACGAATGTCGGCAATTGAAGGATGAGATCGAAGGATTGATCTCGAGAGGTTACTTCTGGCAGTATGTCAAAAACCAGAGTACTGGACAGACGGCCGCGGGCCAGAGAGTAGCTGCGCCCTCGACGACGCAAAACAATAACTCCCAAGCTCGGGAAGAGGACAGGCCCCCACCGATTGATGGAGAGGATGTAATAACCATCTCGGGAGGGCCTCACCTCGCAGGAGGGGGCAGGAATGCCCAAAAAAGGTATGTTAACGAGTTAAAGACAGGGGACGGGTCTCCTTATGAACCCGAACCTAGGGCACCAAAAAGCCAGAGGATTGAAACACAACCAATAACCTTCACCGAGGAAGACACCTCCCATGTTCAGTTCCCTCATCATGATCCGCTAGTCATTACTCTTCAGCTGGCCAATAAAAGGGTCCACCGAGTTCTCATAGATAATGGGAGCTAAGTCAACATCCTTTATAAAGCAACCCTCGAGAAGATGGGACTTTCCCTTCGCGACCTAAAAGCATGTGCAACTACTTTGTATGGCTTTTCAGGAGAAGGAATTGCCTGTATGGGATCCATTGAGCTCCCCGTGACCTTGGGAGACTATCCAGTCTCGGTGACCAAGATAATGGAGTTCGTGGTAGTAGATTTACCATCTGCCTACAATGTGCTGCTCGGGAGACCCGCCCTGGTCGGGCTGGGGGCAGTTTCATCAGTAAGGCATCTGGCCCTTAAGTTCCCGACCCCTAGCAGAGTCGGGACATTAAAAGGAGACCAATTGGCAGGGAGGGAATGCTATAGCATCTCCTTGAGGGGAAAGAAACAAACGAACGCTCAAGCACTCGTTATCATACAAAACAAAGACGGAACGGTTTTAGAAATTGACGAGGAGATTGATCCGAGGATTGAGGAGAGAGTTGACCTCGAACCTTTAGAGGAGCTCGAAGAAATTCAGCTCGAGGAAACTGATCCCTCGAAGAAGGTGAAGGTCGGAAAACACCTCCAAGACGAGGCAAAATAGCAATTAATCTGTTTTTTGAAGAAAAACCAGGATGTCTTCCCGTGGTCTCACTCAGACTTGGTGGGGATAAGCCTAAATGTAGCAAGCCACGCACTAAACATAGACAAAAGCTTTCCTCCAAAGCAACAAAATCGAAGACAGCTGGACGAAGACAGAAAGAAGGCGTTAAAGGAGGAGGTTGACCGGTTAAAGGCAAACCGATTCATTAGGGATGCCTTTTACCCTGACTGGGTAGCCAATCCGGTGTTGGTACCAAAGCCCAATGGGATGTGGAGAATCTGTATTGACTACTCAGATCTCAACAAATCTTGCCCAAAAGACTGTTTTCCGTTACCAAGGATTGACCAGCTCGTAGATGCCACGGCGGGGCATGGCCTGATGTCGTTCATGGATGCTTATTCTGGATATAACCAGATTCCCATGCATGCCCCCGACCAAGAACATACGAGCTTCATCACGGATAAAGGGCTATACTGCTATAATGTCATGCCATTCGGGCTCAAGAATGCTGGAGCCACATACTAGCGGCTCGTAAACATGATGTTTTCAGAACAAATAGGGAACAATATGGAGGTTTATGTTGATGACATGCTTGTAAAGTCTCAACTCAACAAGAACCATGTTGATGACCTCGAAGAGTGCTTCAGCGTGCTCAGGAAGTATAACATGAAGCTAAATCCTCAGAAGTGCACTTTGGGGGTATCTTCAGGAAAATTCCTGGGCTTTATTGTGAACTCTCGTGGAATCGAGGCTAACCCCGACAAGATCAAGGCCCTGATTGACATGCCCTCACCTCGAAGGCACAAAGATGTCCAAAGTCTGACTAGCAGGATGGCGGCCCTAAGCAGATTCATCTCGAAGTCTACTGATCGTGGTCTTCCATTTTTCAACTTACTGAGAGGGGGTAAGAAGTTTGAATGGACAGAGGAATGCGAGCTGGCCTTTCAGGAGCTCAAAAAGCACCTAGCGGAACCACCCATCCTGTCAAAACCTGAAACGGGAGAAATACTATACCTATACCTTTCAACTACCAAACATGCGATAAGCGCAGTGCTCGTTCGAGAAGAAGAAAGGGTGCAAAGATCCGTTTACTACATCAGTAAAAGATTACTGGGGGCAGAGTCAAGATACCCATTGATGGAGAAACTCGCGCTCAGTCTAATTCATTCATCCCGTAAGCTCCGCCCCTACTTTTAGGCACATCCCATCCATGTGCTGACCGATCAACCACTTAGGCAAGTCCTGTCTAAACCAGAAGCTTCAGGTCGACTTCTTAAGTGGGCTGTTGAGCTCGGTCAGTTCGAGATCACCTACCACCCGAGAACGACCATTAAGGCACAGGCATTGGCGGACTTTATAGTGGAATGTACTGGTATAGCCGACGACGAGGTAATAACCACGGCCCACGAGCTATGGAAACCTTACGTCGACGGCTCCTCAAATGAAAATGGAGTGGGGGCAGGGATCATTTTAGTTACCCCCGCAGGAAGCAGATTTCATTCTGCCCTAAGATTTGGCTTCAAAGCATCGAATAATGAGGCCGAATACGAGGCTTTACTCGCGGGACTTCGTATAGCTAAGGAGCTCAAAGCTAAAGCTATACATTGCTACAGTGACTCCCAGCTAGTGGTTAATCAAATCTTGGGTGAATACCAGGCTCGCGGCACGAGAATGGCAGCTTATTTGGAGAAGGCAAAATCTGCGTTAGAGTGTTTCGAATTCTATACAATCGAACAGGTTCCCCGCGAGCAGAACTCGAATGCAGATGCCTTAGCTCGACTCGCCACGTCCGCCGAAAACGAAGAGCTGAATGTTGTACCCATAGAGCACCTATCAGCACCTAGCATTAACGAGCCAGAAGAGGAAGATGTGTGTATGATCGAAACAGAGCCGACCTGGATGACCCCGCTAGTTGATTATCTCGAAAACGGAGTTCTTCCAAAAGATCGGAACCAAGCTCGAAAGTTGATGTATCAACTTCCCCGTTACACAATTTTGGATGGAAGGCTATACCGAAGGGGATATTCCATGCCGTTACTCAGGTGCGTCACCCCTCCCGAAGCTAAGAAAATCATTGAAGAGATTCATGAAGGGTTCTGCGAAGACCACACAGGGGGGCATAGCCTGTCCAAGAAGATCATACGCCAGGGATATTTCTGGCCAACCATTAAAACGGACTCTTTCGAGTATGTGAAGAAATGCGACAAATGCCAGAGATTCGCCACGATACCCCGAGCCCCACCATCCGAGCTGACCATGTTGACATCCCCATGGCCTTTCGCGGTGTGGGGCATCGACCTCATAGGCTCTCTCCTGACTGGCAAAGGCGGAGTGAAATATGCTTTAGTCGCCGTGGATTATTTCACAAAATGGACGGAGGCTGAACCATTGGCAACTATAACCTCAAAGAAGATCCTTGATTTCGTTGTAAAGAGCATCGTGTGCCGATACGGAGTGCCGAGGAAGATCGTATCCGACAACGGAACCCAGTTCGATTGCGACTTGTTCACCAACTTCTGTGAAAAGAACGGTATAATAAAGATTTTTTCATCAGTGGCTCACCCTCAAGCAAATGGCCAGGTCGAAGCTGTGAACAAAACTCTCAAAATTTCTTTAAAGAAAAATTTGGAGGAAGCAAAGGGACGATGGCCCGAAGAATTGCCCCAAGTCCTTTGGGGATACAGGACCACAGCTCGAACCTCAACAAGACATACCCCGTTCTCTCTAGCATACGGCTGTGAGGCAATGTTGCCTATTGAGGTAGAAATCCCAACGATCCGAACTCAGATTTACGATCAAAGTTCAAACCACACTCAGCTCGAAGAAACCCTAGACTTGATTGAAGAAAAAAGGGAAGAGGCTCAGCTGAGAAATGCTGCCTACCAGCAACGAACTACCAGATATTTCAATAAGAGGGTTCGAGATCGAAAGTTCGGAATGGGAGATCTGGTGTTGAGACGCGTATTCTTGGCAACTCGAGATCCAGCAGCTGGAGTGCTCGGGTCGAACTGGGAAGGACCGTACCAGATAGAGTCAATCATCCGTCCTGGTGTGTACAAACTTGCGAGATTAGATGGGAGCATGGTACCGCGAGCATGGAATGGCGAACACCTTAGACCTTACTATCAGTAGTGTAGGAAAAGCGTTGCCTGTAACCATGAATTTCTATTTGTATTAGCTCGTCTGTTTTTGAATTTCATCAAATAAAAGATCCATTTCGTTCAAATATGTTATTTCTTTTTATTTTTGCAATCTCTCTTAATTTAATAACCTATGGTCACACTCATAGGATATTAAGGGGGCATCATTGGTACATATACCATCAGCTTAAAAAATAAAATAACATATACAAAAACATATAAAGTATTTGGATGTAACCAGATACACGAGCTTGGATAGTTCAGACACAACCGAATTATCAAAAACATATAAAGTATTTGGATATAACCAAATACGCGAGCTTAGATAGTTCGGACACAACTGAATTATCAAAAACATATAAAGTATTTGGATATAACCAAATACGCGAGCTTAGATAGTTCGGACACAACCGAATTATCAAAAACATATAAAGTATTTGGATATAACCAAATACACAAGCTTAGATAGTTCGGACATAACCGAATTATCAAAAACCGAAAACGTTTGGAGTTAACCAGATGTGCAAACTTAACAGGTTTGGAACAAACCAGCCAAAAAACTAATCGATGATAAGTAGGAACCTAAACCTATTTCGAAATAAGTCGAGATCGAGGCTGGAATATCTTAAAGAAAAATAGTTTCGAACTCTTAACCTTGGAGCAAAGACTGAGGATGAGGAAAAGTGACTAAGCAAAAAAGATATAACCAAATCATTCACATTACATACCATATAAGTACTTTTGGGTTCATGGTTAAAGTAATATCCAACTTTGAAAAATAACGAGGTCGGAAGCGGATAATTTGAAAAAACTGTGCATGAATGCATTGAGCTTCGAACCTAAATCCACAATATGTTTGTATGAATAAATAAACATAAATGATTCATCCATAAAAAATGTGCAAAATATTTCAAGCCAAGAAATGTAAAGCATATATAAGTAATATTTAAAGAAATTGTATCAGCCCCGAGGGCATAAATTAAAATAATTACAAAAATAAGGGGACGCAGCCCCAATAGATGGTTTCCCCAAGATTAGATTTAAGGAAGAGGAGTCTCCTTGGCCTTCTCAGCATCAGCAGCACCGGATTCCTCAGGACGAATAGCATGGTTGTCCTCCTGGGCTCCCTCCGAAACGGCATCCCGAGCAGCCTTTTCCTTCTCGAGCTGATCAGCCTCTTCCTTCTCGAGTCGAGCATTCCACCTGTCAAGAAGTATTGCCTCGTGAGGACCTAAGAAGCTGGTGTCTAGATCTTCATTGTAGGCCCACATTCGGTACATGGTCGAGTCAACCGCTTGATCCTTCTTCTCTTTGTACTCAGTAAGGAGACGAGCTTTTGCATCCTCCATGATGTCAAAGGTAGCAGCATTTTCCTCTTCAAGCTTCTTGTTGGTCTCCTGGAGCTGGGTGATCTCCTTCTTGTGCTCCTCGAGCTCAGTTTTTAGCTTCCCGAGCTCGGTGGCCATGTTCTCGCGTTCCTTGGCTCCTGCCTCAAGCTTCGCATTCGCTGCCTTCAGATCATCGCTCGCTTTGAGGTGGAGATTCTTCGCCTCTTGAGCATGAGACTTGCTCGAATGAATCTCGTTGTTCGACTTATAATTGAGCTGGGCGGTAAAGGCAAGAGACTGACAAAGGAAGAAACCATCGTTAGCTCCAGGTCAGTGTGATTATAATAAAAAAGGAAGGACTATAGAAGGATACTTACCGCGGCAGCGAGCTCGATACTCTTCTCATAGAGAACAGTGCAGTCTTGGGTATCGTTCAAGCATTGCCATTGGGGAGCTTCGAGACTGCCAAAGCTCTGGCTGATCCGAGACATAACATCCGAGACCAGCATAGATCCATGGGACCCAGCGGCATTATCGACCACATATGCATCCATGTGGGTGGAAATTGATAGCTTTTGAGCTCGAGAAGCAGGAGGCTTTCTAGAAGGTGGACCTAAGGATGACTAAACCACCACAGGAGGTTGGGACTCAATCATAACGGAGGAACCGACCAGCGAAGTCGACGCCACTGCAGAGGCGACGACCTGCGAGGACGGCGCCGTTGTGGAAGCGCCGGCCTGGGAAGTCTCCGCAGAGATGGAGCTCGAAACCGGCTGGGCAAGGGGAGGTGTTTTCTTGGACCTCTTGGGGCCCTTGCCCGGCCGGTCGATCTTCAGCGACCCCGCTCTGGGGCGCTTGCTCCTCTTGGCGCCAGCACTTTCGATGAGGTTGTCGAGGTCGGAGTCCATCTTGCCTGTACAAGTCACAACACAGAGTGAGTCAGTAAAAGAGAAGCATACAAGTTGTTTCAGTATCACAGACATATAAAGTGATGATAGAAGAAACCTAACTGGAACTCTCCCCCGAGCTCGAGCTTGGGGACCATGAAATTCCCCCGTCTTCAGAGGAGGCGGGGGGAGTGCCTTCCCTATATATGGGTGATAACCTCGAAAGGTCCCTATAATCGTTGGTCCCGTACTGAACAACTATCCCATTTCACACCTCGTCCGTGGTATACATGGTGTCGTATTTCCCGAGCCCACTATCAAACCTATGGACACAGTCATCTACCCAACTCCATATGTAGAAGTGGTATCTATCCTGTGGGCATGAGACTAGCCTATTGGGCTTATGTTGTAGTAAGGTGGGGGACCACATTCTCAAGGTAGGGAGGGCTTTACCTTCATCCGAATCTGAGCTCAAGGCTTCATCATTAGCCTCATTCCCTGACAGCGGACTCCTTGGGCGAACTGGAAGTGGTGGCCTCGTTTCTCTCCTCGGAGGAAGGGCGCCTGTGGGCAGGGGCACCTCCTCCCAGTGTTCATATTTTTTATTGGACCACTCAAAGGTGGACTGGCCCTCTCCCAAAAGTCCGCATTTTCGGAGCCTGTCCTCATGTAAAAGGTACAGGAGAGACCTCCTTCCATGGGGGAGTTGAAGCAGGGTCT
This sequence comes from Humulus lupulus, assembly GCF_963169125.1. NCBI lineage: Eukaryota > Viridiplantae > Streptophyta > Magnoliopsida > Rosales > Cannabaceae > Humulus > Humulus lupulus. Next base: position 12,664,836 of record NC_084796.1, on the reverse strand, counting down.
CTCTATGCCCCTTTATTGTATCATCAGGAGTGGGACGCTAAAAATTGGCTGAAGGGCAAGACACATTTAAGCTAAGTATGGATTTAAGAGCTAATGTTTCGAGCACAGAAATAAAGATAACGAGAATACTTACGAATCCGCCTGAACGAGTAGCATCGAGACGGGGACAGACCGTCTGTCCAGAAGAAGGCCCTTTTGAAATCAGGCGGATGATTGGGAAGATCTTCAAAGACCTTCTTCTCCTTGGGATAGCTCGAGAGATAATAAAATCCATCCCCTCCCCGAGCTCGGGAGGGGTTACTTTTCAGACAAAAGAGATATAAAATCTCAAGGCGAAGGTCCTTTCCACCCCATCTCGTGGTATAAGGACCTCAGGGCCGACAGCACCCTGTAAGAATTGGTGTTGAGTTGGAATGGAGCCAACCCAACGAAATCCGTGAAGTCTTTGAAAAAAGACTTTAAGGGAAATAGTGCTCCTGCCCTCATGTGTTCCTGGCTCCATGCCGCGTATTTCACATTGGCGTCGCGGCCCCCAGGGGCGAAGCAGCTTCGTTCATGGTCGACCGGAGCTCGACACTTCAAAGAGCCTGATAAGCTAAGGCCATGGAAAGCCAGGATTTCAGTTATCTGACTAGTTGTGGTAACCGAGCTCCAATAGTGCTCAGCCTCAAACATTTCTCTCCTCAGCTGCGAGGAAGAAGGTTCCCCCATTAGTGAAAATTGGAGCTCTCCTGGATGGTATGCGACAGTGACCTTTAGTGCAAGGTCGAGGGGAATCGGCCTAGGTCCTGAATTAGATTCCGGATAGAGGGCCTCCCGAAGAACTCTCCTATTCCCCTCTATGACCTCGTCTATCTGGCGGCGGTAATGAGCTCGAATGTCCTCCTGTTCGCGCGCAAGCTCGTATTCTCTTATCCGACGTTGATTCCGGGCGAACAGTGATTCTGGGCTCGGAGATTTTGGCTCGTAAGGGATTGTCAGCAACGACCCCCACCGTCTTTCCAGATTCTATGACATCTAGCAAGAAAGAAAAAATGGTGAGGGCCATGCATGCAAGAGTTGCGAGCTCGAAGTTACGAGCTCGGGGTTTTGGAACAAAACAAGCTATATATTAAGGCCCTTATTAAAGAGTCAGGATGTGCGTTCCACGGGAAAGGAAGGAGAGTGGATAATTTTTTGAAAATCCTGAAAATCAAGGGAAAAAAGAGTGGCGGTTAACCAGAAAAGGCAGCCTTGGGTTTCGTGCATTTGTCAAGGCCCATGTTTTTTACCCGAAATCTTGGTGCACAAGAAACGTCTCTTAAAATTTTTAAAACCCAGAAAACAGGAATCTTGCTCAAACATCAAAACTGGATATGAACCAACGATGTAAATTCTGTGTTGGGAGTCTAAAAAAAAAAAAGAGTCAAGAACCTATCGGATAGAAACCTCCTATCGTATTATGCTAAGGATGTAAACTAGTACATACACAGGCACAGCAAGCACAGGAAGAACAGCATGAACAAAAACTAACAAAATGAAAAACAAAGATTGCATACTTACACAATAATGGCGATTGCAGAGAGATCGTTGACTGAAGAAGAGGTTGCAAATAAGAACTCACGGACTCGAACAAACCAAGGTTTCTTTGTTTCTTTGGCTGAGAAAACATGCACAGAATAGAAACATTATAGGAAGGTCTCTGGTTTCGTTTTTCCTTCTTTTCTTGCTTTTGGCGAACGAAGATAAAAAAGAAGATGAAGAGTGGGGTATCGTATATATAGATGGAAAAAGGGGGATTAATCTGGGGCGTTGAATGGAATCCTTGCTAGATCCAACAGATGGGGATCAATGACAAGATGGCGCCGAAAAGGTGGCAGACGGATGATCGTGGGCATGTTTCCAAGGTACTCAAGTACCAAAAATGAGCAATACCTAGCTGACGTGTGTCCATTTTCAAAAAGCGTATGACGGTATGGTTCCCGAGGAAAGAAGTTCAAAAGTTTCCTTCTCTTAGGATTCGAACAAATACTTTTGAGGGGGCAAGATGTTGTACCCAGTTTTCGAGCCATGTTAAATGTGATCTCGAAAGCTGGATTCACAAACAATTGGACTCGTAAGGTTTAGAGTATGCTCCAGGATTAAATATCGAGCCTGCAAGACATAGATGACCTCGAATATGGTGACCTTGAAGTGTTCACGATCTCGAAAGGTAGCTCCGGAGACGCATCCATCCTCAGGGATGACCTTGGATCAGAGGCCCCGAGCTCAACGCACATACGATCTCGAAAGCCATGTGACCTTGGGAGATGTCTCTAGCTCGAAAGCTGACGGGAAACTTGGGAAGCTAAGGCCTTGGAGATATATGATAAAAACCTTGGATATCTATAAGTGTTGTCCATACGAGATGTAATCCTCATTTATTACTGTAAATCCCCTAGAATCGTGGGATATTATTTGGTCAGTTATACGTCCCCTGGTCTTCAGGGGACGTTTCCTTTTATATCTGATTATAGGCATTTAAAGCCATTTATTTTATTTACACAAAAAGAGTAACTACCCAAAATATGTGGGATAGCATTATGTAGCCTTCTCTATAAATAGAGAGTTCATGCGCCATTGTAATGGACCGAAATTCTGAACCTTGAGAGAAAACTCTGAAGAATTCATGCTTAAGAATTTTCAGAGATAATCCTGAGTTTAATAACAGAGACTTGTGGACTAGGCAGATTTAACTGCTGAACCACGTAAAAATCGTGTGTTTGTGTTGTTATATTTTAATTGGCCATTATCAGTTATTGTTTACGTGCTCTCTTTTCACTGTTGACGAAAAATGGCGTCAACAGAGAGAATTTATTTGTAAGAAATAATATCCATGGTAATTTTGTAGTTATAATAATCTATAACGTTTTGTGAAAATAAATTTTAAAAATATACGAGATGTTTATTTAAAAAGGAAAAAACATTAATTGTTGATGATTTTAAAATCAAAGAATGATAAATTTAAAAAACGTAAAAAAATTCACATTTGTATAGAGTAAAATTTGATTTATTAGCACACAAATTATTTTCCTTTACCATATAATGGGAAAAAAAAAACCAATAACAAAAACAAAAAATAAAATGAAAAAGCATAGTTTGACTTCTACTTTGAATGAGCTAACTAATAAATAATAATAATAATAATAAAAGATATAACTATCTAGAATTTATATTAATGTTATATACATGTAAAAAGAAGCATTGGCATGAATATTAATATTATGATATTTTATTATTTTGTTTTATAAAATCTTACACGTAACACATTAATGTGATTTTGCATGTTTTGCTTCTATTACATGAACTAGTCAAATATATATTATAGTAGATAATTATTACTGGTTTATATATTCAATTTATGAAGAGTTTAAATATGTAAAAAATAAGAAAAAAAATGATGTTAGAGATAGAAACACTTTTAATAAATTTTATACTTATAAAATTTAAATGATGTAATTTTTTTATTAAAAATGATAAACTAATAAAAATATAAAGGTTGTGGACCTAAGTGATACAATTGATGAAGCTTGGGGACCCCAATTACTATTTACTCAAATAAGAAAGTAATAAAAAATGAAACATACTACTTATATTACCTAATTACGCCAAAAAGAAAAAATAAAATAAAAAGAGAGAAAACTATGAAGTGCTTATGAGATAGTAAACAATTTGTATTGTATTTATGAAGCTAATAAGAATAAGAAATATTTCTATCTTTTATGTTTAATAAATAGATGAAAAAGATAGTCTTCTAAGTCATTGAGAAGTAAAAAAAAATATAAGGAGTCACATTGAATATTTTCTCTTTATAATTTTCCATGAATTACTTTTGTTGGTCAAATAACAAAGTAATAAAAAATAAATAAATATATTATGTATAATGTCAAAAGAAACAAGAAAAGAATAATAATTGTTGGTTGCTTATGAAATGGGCAAACAATTTTCATTTATGCAAAGCCAAAAAGATAGACAAGATTGAATTTATGAAAGCTGAAATAAAAAGAAAAAGATAGACACAAATGAGACTTTTTTACAACATTTAGGCTAAATATTTGTGTTGACGCCGTTTTTCGTCAACAATGAAAGAAGAGCACGTAAACAATAATTAGTAATGGCCAATAAAAATATGATAATACAAACACGATTTTTTACGTGGTTCAGCAGTTAAATCTGCCTAGTCCACGAGTCTTTCTTATTAAGACTTAAGAATATCTCTGAAAATCCTTCAAGGATGAATTCTCCAAAGTTTTCCTTAGGCTCACAAAATTTCGGTCATTTACAATAGTGCATGACCTCTCTATTTATAGAGAAGATTGCAAAATACTATCCCACATATTTCGGGTAGTTACTCTATATTTGCAAATAGATTAAATGGCATTAAATGCCTGCAATCCGATGTAAAAGGAAACGTCCCCTGAAGACCAGGGGGCGTATAACTAATCAAATAATATCCCCTGATTGTAGGGGATTTTCAGCAATAAATGTAGACCGCGTCTCTTTATAGATGACTCATTAGGATACTCCAAGTTATTATCCCATATTATCAAGGCCATACTCTCCCAGGTTTCTTACTGGCTTTCGAGCCGTAACACATCCCGAAGTCACATTGCTTCGAGCTCGTACGCGCATCAGGCTCGGATCCCCTGATCCGAGGTCATCCTCGAGAACAGATGTACCTCGATGTCTACCTTTCGAGCTTGTGAGGATTTCAAGGCTACCATCTTCGAAGTCGTCTCGGCTTCGCCAGTTCGATGTTTATATTTCGAATCATATTCCAGACCTTACGAGTTCATCCATTATGAACCCAGATTTCGAGGTCACAATTTTCATGGCTCGAAATCTGGGTATAACAATTTGTGTGTCCATGCTTGTGCTTTCATTTATTATGATTATTCATTTTTCATGTTTAAGATGATTATCTTTCATTTTTTCACTTGTTACTTTTTTTTTTAAGTATTATTGACTGAATTAATATATATTCATGCCAGCTGTTTTATTTTTTTTTAAATAATAATCATACCCCATTTTAAAATCAAAATCAAAACTCAATATCATTTGTTTGTTCTTCTTCCTTAAAAATCAAACCATATATATTACAAAAAATTCATACAATACAACAAAATAGAAAATCTAGAAAGAGAGAAAACAATTCACACAACACATACCAAAAAGCATCAATAACATATCTTTGGAAACACAGCCTCTTTTCTTAATTTTTTTATTTAAAATATATTTTTAATTATTAAATTATATTATTAATTAATAAAAGCTCAGAGCATTTTGGTCATATTTAAAATAAGTTTGGCTAAAATTAGTGCAATGTACTATTTTGATCCATTTTGTAAAACAATAGATATGAAATGTCATTTAACAAAACATTAGGGTCGATTAAGTATTCGGGTAAGACACAGAAGTCAAACTAGTATTTTTCCTTTCACATAATTTATACCTACTAACTTCTTTATCAAATGTTATTGAAGCTTATAAGAATAATAATGATTTCTATCTTCTTTAATAATAAAGAAATCTTGAAAAAGATGGTCTTCTTCGTCATTGAGAAGCAAAACAAAAAATTCATAATATGAGGTTTTAACACAAAAAAAAAAAAAAGAAAAAAGAAAGAAAATGAATTTGAAGTATATATTACTGCTTTTGATAAGAAAAATAGAATCATAATTTCTCTATTGCAAGTTAAAAATAAAGTAGAGGGCAAAATATTACAAGAAAAAAATAAAGGGTATATGAAGAAAAAATACTTATTTTATATTATTAATTCATAAATGAGAATTTAAATTTCTAAATTTCATGAAGGATTTATTTAAGAAAAAGATGGAGAATTTTGAGACAAAAAATAAGGAGTCTATTCAATTAATTGCACGGTTATCAATATTATTATTAGCTTTGAAAAATGAAAGGATTAAAATCTGAGAGCATTTTGGTCATATTTAAAATAAGTTTGATCAAAATCAGTGCAATGTACTATTTTGGTCCATTTTGCAAAAGATTAGATCTGAAATGTCATTTAACAAAACATAAATACTAATTGAGTATTCAGGTTAAATACAGAAATCAAATTAATATTTTTATTTTTTATAATATTTCCTTTCACATAATTTATACATACATTTTTACTTCTTTATCAAATGTTATTGAAGCTTATAAGAATAATAATGATTTCTATATTCTTTAATAGTAAAGAGATCATGAAAAAAATGGTCTTCTACGTCATTGAGAAGTAAAACAAAAAATGCATAATTTGAGGTTTTAATACAAAAAGGAAAAAAAATGAAGTATATATTACTGCTTTTGATGAGAAAATAGAATCATAATTTCTTTATGCAAGTTAAGAATAAAGTAGATGGACAAAAGATTAAAAGAAAAAAAAAAAGAAACAAGAAATGTTGTAATTATCACTTTAGGTCAAAAAGAAACAAAAAAGGAATGAGAATTAGATGGGTAAATTAACCATTGATTTATATTGTATTTAAAGTTAATATTAATAAGAATAGTTTTATTTTTTATTTTTTATAAAGAGATGTGAAAAAGAAAGACTTTTATCATTGAGAAGTAAAAAAAAAATGATTGGTGCAAGTTTTTACACACATTAGAAAAAAAAAAAATTTGAGCTATATATTATTAAAAATTAGAATAAAATTTTCTCAGCTAGAGAAAAGTTTAAATTAGAGATAAATTAGAGATAACTTTGGTGATTGTGAGCTTGTATCTTGTGTAATCTGTCTCTTTGTAATACTCTAATTGAATAAAGATTACCAGCTTGGCTGTTGAGACCCTTGGAGTAGGTTCATCAGAATGAACCGAACCAAGTAAACTCTTGTTTTTATTATCTTGATTAATACTGATTTTTTGTTTAGTTCTTGTTTGTTTTGTTGTTTCACAACAGTTATAAAGTATTTCTAGTTACCCGTTCAGTGAGAAGAGTGACTTGGCTCCACAAATATTGCTCTTTAGTGGAACTTTGAAAGTCCTAAGCTTTTGTTGTATTGGCTTCTATCTCTTTGTTAGTCGTCTTTTTTTAAAAAAAAAACAATTAACAAATTGATTTACATAATTTTAAGCTAGACAATAAGCTGACTGAATGGAAATCATCCTTCCATACTTTCTTCTTTTCATTCTTTGTCAACTTCTCTAGAAAAAAAAAAAAAAAAAAAAAAAACTTAGCAAACACAATTAATAATATTTACTTGTATCCAATAAAAAGATGTATCTTTTTCCGACCACCTACTTCGTTCACCATACATACACATAAAATTTACTTCATACCAACAATTTATCTTTTTTTTTTTTGGGAAAAGTATGTAATAATTAAATTCATATTCATCAGCATCTTTTCTATATAAAAAAATGGGTAGAGAACGAATTTTTTTTAATTTTAATGATTTATTTTAGTAATTTTAACGAAATATTTTAAATATTTATTAATTATATTAATATTAATATAAATTTAAATGTTATAAATTATCATTATTATAGTAATATATAATATATTTAATAATTATATTAATATAAATTCAAATATTATAAAATATTAGTATTATAATAATATTTAATACTTATATTAATATAAATTTAAATATTATAAGATATCATTATAATAATACATTATCTTAATTTTTATTAAAAAAATTATCATTTATGTTTAAAAAAGTTATCAGATTATATATATCTTCTATATAAAAAGTGTGTAGATAACAAAAATTCTTAGTTTTAACAGTTTTTTATTTTTTTAATGTTAACTTTAACGTAATATTTTTATATTTAACTGTAGTTTGTAAAATTCATTTAAACTTAAATAAAATAAAATAAATAATTAAAAATTTTAAAATATGACATTGTTTTGATATTTTACAATAATTATTATTTAAAAATAATAAATAATTAAATAAATTAAAATATGATATTTTTTAGATATTTTACAATAATAATTATTTAAAAATAATAAAATTATACATTTTATAACTTAAATAAAATTTAATTAAACTTAACTCACTTATTAAAATACTATCATATTAAACATATGATATAATCTACTGTTAATTAGCAACAAATTATTTTATTAAAAAAAACTAGCAAAATACTTAAATTTAAATCTCAAGTATAATATTTAATATTACATTAAATATATAATATATAATCTATTGTTGTCGCTTCCAAATTAAAAAACTAGAACAAACATAAACTTAAACAAAAATAAATAAATTATTTAATTAAAATATAATATTTATTTGAAATTTATATAACATTAATATAAATTTAATAAAAATAATTATTAAATTCTATAAATAAAACTAAGGAAACATGCCTTGTATGTTACTTATATCTAGTATAATCATAAACAACAATGTGTTGGTTTAATTTTTCATTTAATATGTTTATGTCATTTTTTATATGTAATATTATTTATTTATTTGAAATTTATATGACAATGATACGAATTTAATAAATATAATTAATAGATTCTATAAATAAAATTAAGCAAATGTGCATTGTACTTTGCTTGTATTAATAAAAGTATAAGTGCGTATTTTATAATTAGAAAAATTAATTTAACAAGTACATTCTTTTTATTTAAATATTTTTTAATATATTTATACATGATATTTTATTAATTTTAATATTTATTATTAGTTACACTTACAGGTCAATTTGTTATATTTTAAAAAAATTAAATTTATCTTCTAAAAAATGGTTAATTCTTAATGAACAAGACAATAAGATGTATGATCATTTTGTAGAAGAGATCATAGATTAATTTTTAATATAATAAACATTATTAAAATAATTAATTAATAAGATGAGACAAAAATATAATTATAAATAAAAATAAGTGTCCATATTGCACGTGAGAAGAACGAAGCTCACGTGATAGAACTCGATCAGAAGAAGAAGTAGAACAATGGCGGTTGTGTTTCGTTTACCGCCAAAATTGGAGTTTAAAAAGAAAGACAATAGCTGATTATCCAAAACAAAATCAAGAAAACGGGATCTTCCAAACGCAGCCAAGTTAACAGTCGCTCTATCATCGTCTCGTCCAAGATCTCAACATGGGTACCAGGTCACTTTTATCACTGCCAAGTTTATATTTTTATTTTATTTAATGCAAACTGTCTTGGAATTCTTGCTGAATACTTTATTTGCGAGAACCCCATGTAGTTGGAAATAATCTTTGTTTTGTTGTTGGGGTAAGTACTGAGTTTGGATTGAATTAAGATATGGGTTGAAGCATCAAGAAGGTATTTTTATGTATGATTCGGGTTAAGGCTTAGTACATCTCATCTGGGTTTGGTTAGAAACTATGGTGTAGTAACTGTAGTTGGATTGAGCCATTGGGTTTTGTGCTAACTAAACAGACCTATGTTGTTTCAGGTCTCATGAAAGGAATGGAAGTAAATGGCAGTGCGCTGATATTCAGGAACAGCGACAAGTTGTTCTCTCTATTTCGGAGTTTCTTGATTCTCTTCGTAGTGATTTTTTCCGCCAGCCATTTTCAGAGGTATGCCATGGTATCAGAATTGTTGTATGAGTTCTAAGCAATGTCAAGTTCTTGTCGTTGTTTTGAAACAATTTCATTCTCAGGATTCTATAGGTGATGTGGTTGAAGCATTGGTATGTATTCTTGAAAGTAAAAACACGGCCATATTGAGCATGACGGCAGATGTGACCCTGAAATTGGTTAACATTTTACCCTACTCACTTCGAGGGTCTTATTTGTCGAATCTTGTGAGTCCTTTGTCATCCTTGTTATCTTACCATCAAACAGAAGTAGCTGTTGCTACGTCATGGGCCAATGTGCTAAATCATATGCTCTCTAAACTGAGTATAAGGAATGAAAAGGCGGTTTGGGATGTTGTGAAGAGAACAGAAAGTGTACTTCATGTAATTAGTAACATTCGATCTTTTTCTTGGGATACAGAGCCTAATGAACATTTCATGCCGATGGCTTTACTGTTAATTACAATATTAAAGAGATGGCCTTCATCTAGATTTCCTGTCTGGAGTGATGCCAAACTGATGAGAACCTTAATTGACATTCTTGTAAAGTCAGATGATTGTGACAGAGTGGAAGTTTTGAAGTTACTTTCTTCCATGGGTATTGACCTTTTCTTTCTGCATTATATATTTTTTTTAATCAAACTTGTTACCAAAAATGGAAAGAAAATCCGTACACTGGCCCAACCTGACTAGTTTCTTTAGCCCAAGAGGTGTCCTGATGATATCTTAATAAACATGTTCGTGAATGTCAAATGGTATGATCATGTGGGTTTCATTAGTGCTTACATATACTATGAATACAGATTATTGGCACAGTTAACTAGAGAGCAGTTCACATCAACCCATGCTAGTGAGGTGTTGCCTATACCAGAACATTGTCGTCATTGGATATTGAACGGAAAATACGTGATCATTTTCTGACCAACAAAGTAGAAGGGCCATACCATATGATCATATCATTCGACATTAGCAAGCATTTTTTTTTCATCAAGACACCTCTTTAGCTAAAGAAATTTGTCAGGTTGGCTAAGTATATGGCTTGTATTTCTATTTTTGTTTTACTAGAATTTTTTTTTACCAGCTTTATGTGGTAGTGGGGCTATGAAACTTCTGGAAAATGGAGACACCCTCTTGGAAATGATGGTGAAATGCATGGACATGTCCCAAGCTCGATGTGTTCGCATGGAAGCATTCAAGCTTTCCCAATGCTTAGCTGTAATTACAGTACATTTTTCTCTTCAAAGTGATTCTAGTACGATCATTTCCAAGTTATCTCAGTGTATTAAGTGAACTCATAATGTTTTTGCTTAGATAAATGAACAAAGATTCTTCAAAATGATGAGCGTATGCTGTGAACCTATTCTTCAAGCCACCATTTCTGAAATGAATAGGTGGAGCAAGAAATCAGGAAGGGTCTCTGGTGAACCGATATATTTGCTACTAGAGGCATGTCGCTTGGCTCTTATAACACGTTGGGGAGGGAAGCATCATATATATTTCTGGGAGCATGGGATTGACAAAGTCCTCCTTGGTCTTCTCCTGGAAAATTCTCATGACAAACTGGGTCAAAGTAGTTTGACACTTGAAGAGGAGATATCTATTGCGCAGGAGGGTCTTTGCTCTTCATATAATCTTGATGTGAGGGATTTTGTGTGGGATATTCTTGGATGGCTTTCTATACATTGCGAGGAAGGTTTTAATCCTGAGATAGATGGAAATAATCTCTATATTGATATGCTCATCACATGTTCATGGTATGGTCTTATTCTTAAACGTTTTTGGTATTGCTTTTACTTGTCATTCTACATAAAATTATTGGTCGATACATTATAGTTATCATTGCTTATTTATCTTTATATTATGGCAGCTTGGCCTTTGTGGATGCATTTAAGGTTCGACACAAACTATGGCAAATTGAAGATGATGATATCTTCCGAATACAGGCTGTTTTGATGACGATTAATTCGCCCTGCAAATATATTGCTTTGAAGGCAACATCTAGTCTCTCCGAAATACTAAGGCCAAATGGCAAGGACATTTTGAAACATTTGTTATCTACCCTAGAGAATGGACTATCTAGGTACAATTTCGATAGACTAGATATTACCACTTATGTTATGGCTTTGGCATGTTATATTGGTTTGCCCGAGTCTCGGCAGTGGGTTCTTGAACTTTCCGGGATGAAGATACTATTATATTTTGCAAGGTGGTGCTTAAGCAAAAGTACTGATTTGGAAAGTTTTAGCTTTGCTCCTTATTTGCGTTATAAATCCTTTGTGGGGACTTGTTGCCATGCTTATTCAGAAGACTGGAGAGGCAAAGACTGTCTTATGCTTTATACTTTGTGGGGGATAGCTGAGTTGATAAAGCATTCTGGATACATGGTAAATAACCAAGAAATAACTTTTGGTAGAATCAAGTATAGTGTAGCTGAACTGCCAAACAATCTTCAGGAAGTCTGTATTAACACGTATAGTCCTGGAGTTCGGTGGTTTGCTTCTTATGTTCTTAGTTCTTTTGGATTGTATGGTTTTCCAAATAAATTGGGGAAAAGAATTGGCAAAGCACTTTGTGAGAACTATCATGCAGATATAAAGTTCGTGCTTGCAAGTGGAGAATGTGTGAGTGCTCATGGTGTTATTCTTGCTGTCCGATGCCCATCTTTACTACCTCTTGAAGAGCTCCATCGAAGTGACAAAACAACTGACTCTTCAGTACCAAGCTCTATGGGAGAAGAGTTTCGAAAAGAAATTCGATTATCTGCTCATGTTGATCACCAGGCGTTGTTGAAGCTGCTGGACTTTGTATATACGGGATATTTACAAGCAGATCAAGAACTACTGAAGAAGTTGAAAAGACTTGCTAAAAGATGTAATCTTCAGCCTCTCCTGCAAATGCTTTGTGGGAAAATTCCAAGATGGGGTACTCCATTCCCTACATTAGATCTTTCTCCTGCTCTTGGCTCACTTGGACATCATTTTTCGTATGTCTCTCTTCTCGCTTTTTATTTTTTAAAAGAACAATACTGTCATTGCACCTGCATTTGTAGATTGCAAGAGAGATATTAGAGAAGATATTTAAACCCTGCATGCGACTATTTTATTTCATATTAATTTAGAATAGTAGTAATCCTATATTTTCTGGTTTCAGGGATATCATCTTGGAAGCTAAATCTACTGTGCTAAGCTGGAGTTGTGACATTTGCCCTGGTTTGGTGCCACATATGCATGTTCATAAAGTTATATTATCGGCGAGTTGTGATTATCTGCGGGGTTTGTTTAACTCAGGAATGAAGGAGAGGTAATTGTTCTTTTTTAGCGTATCCAAATCAAACTAGGAATTTTGCATTTTTGGGTTCACAATGCTATTTATGTTGAAGATATACTTGTTGTTGTACAATTACAAACTGGCAAAATAGTAAGGAATTTTACATGCAATTCAGTTCATATCTTCTTTTTCTCCCTTTATAATATTCTTTCCAATTTTATCTCAACTTACCATTTTAATATTTTTCTATGGTTGCAGCCACTCAAAAATTATTAATGTTGGTATTAGCTGGGAAGCACTGGTCAAGTTAGTAGCCTGGTTCTACTCTAATGAGATTCCAAATCCTCCATCTGGATGCATATGGGAGAATATGAGTGTTAAAGAGAAGTTGTATGAGCTAGAACCATATATCGAACTTTGTTGGCTTGCTGATTTTTGGGTTTTACAGATTGTTGAGGAAGCCTGTACAAATGTGATTGTGTCTCGTCTTAATTCATCGAGAGAACTGCCTATTAAGATAATTCAAACCGCAGCCAGATTCTCTCTGTGGAAGTTGGCTGAGCTTGCAACAACGTGTGTGGCTCCTTTCTTTCGGCAACTGTGTGATTCTGGTGAACTTGAAGATCTGGATGAGGTCCTAGTTGATATGATACGTTCTGCTTCTGTTCAATATTCTCAAGGGGGATGATTTGAAAAACTGAGGAAGGATGGAACCGTTAGAGGAGCACTTTTTGAGAAATTTGTTCAAGTAGTTCTTCTAAGTCACGGTTTATGCAGTTGGGAAGTTTTGATGGTTCTCAAATGAGAAACAACAGTATATTGCGAAAGTTTCAAGATTACAAAGTGTTTCTTGTGAATATTTTCTCTAGTAACATCATGATGTTTCTACTATGGATTTGTTAGGTTGTATACTAAAAGAAAATGATGGTGATACAGTATACTTGTATGAACATGTAAATGCTTACATAAAAAAAAATATTCATTTTGAGCTTGGACAGAAGACCTTTGTTCCTGTGTTCGCATCTTTTTTTATACAACAATTGACAGAAAATCAAACTTAACTATTCAGAACTCATACAACTATATAACCAAAAAGCCTCGAATCATTATCGAAATTATGTCCAAATAGGCCAATACACTCGTACACTAAATGACATAGCTACATATTAGGACAAATAAACCAAGAGAAACATAAAACAGATCACCACACCAGAGGAAAATCAAAGGGCAGGGGTGACACCAAAGAAGAATTAAGCAAATCAGGATGAAAAAAGCCAAATCTTCTGAGCACTTGATTATCTGCAAAATTCAGAGCCCTCTGCATCCCATTCCAACAAGCTTCCCAAGTGTAAGTAGGATTATGTTCCCCAGTACATGGCTCACAACCTGTAAAATGTATAACAAAGGGTCTCCTTGTTATTCCATCTTTGAGATACTCTTCTCTCACCAACCCATAATACTCACTCACTTTCTCAGCATGCCTTCTCCTCAAAATCTTAACTTTTTGCTCAATCTCAATATACCTCTTGGCTATATTATCAAGCCCATCCACTAATGCTAACCAATAACCTTCAAAGTTGTACTCACTCTCTAGATAAATCTTCTCACCCCATTTCTCCTTCTCTTCCAAAAGTAGATAAATCAGAGCCGATTGATCATCTGACTCCGGATACAACTTGTCTTTCAGTAATGATTTCTGGATTTTCCCCCACTTTTCATAATCTGGGCTCTTAGGTCCCATACTCGTCCATGTTTCCATGAGCTCCATCGACCACTGACAGTTCCTTATCAAGAAAACGCCGGCGTTTAGACTCGTCCAGCTTTTGTTGTCGTACACCATATTGGACCAACCGTGAACGACAAGGTTATAGTTGTCGTATTTCTCCAACGGTAGTTTGAATTCCATGTCTGTGAAAACCGCGTCGGAGTCGACCCACCAGACCCATTCAACTTCCGGGTGAGCTAACATGGCCGATCGGATTAGTGGGTACTTAGCCCAGAAGCCAGGCATTTTGGGATGTAACAAAGCGTTGTTATAGAAGATTTCATGACCGTGGATACGGCCATAGTCGACCTTGTTCTTAAACAACCGAAGCTGTAGATGATCGCCGGTGGGGTTCCGGCAAGCGGAAGGTTGAGAACCAGTCACGATGAGGACTCGAGTGGCCGTACTTCCGGCTAAGTGGGGATGATGTTTGAGCCATTGTTTTCGTTTCTGGTCCCAGTTTTTGACTGGTCGGTCAATGGAGTAGCTCAAGTCTCGGTCGTCGTAGAATGTGAACTCAGGTGGGTCGACGCCGGAGACGGTGTTAAATCCAGGAACGACGTCGTTTGAGCTTGGTTCAGTGGTGAAAATGGTTTCGAGTGGGTTTGGGTTAATGGAAGTAAGGAGTGCCCATATCAAAGAAATGGCTAAAGAAGCTCCACCAACGAAGAGAAAGCCGTCTGCGATGAGTGAAGCGGTTTTGTACAAAGCACTGCGTTTTGGAGAGGTTTGGTATCGAGAGAACTCTGGCAAAACCATTTTTAGAGAGTTTGGTTTGAGAAGAGAGAACAATAAAGATTATGAGAGTGAGAGAGAGAGAGAGAGAGAGAGAGAGAGAGAGAGTAGTACCCAAAGTTTGCACCTTTATTTTGTATTTTGTCTTTATAATTACTATATTGAAATTATAAAGATCCGATTTTTATAGACATGCAAGGCAAGGAAAGAATAAAAGAAGAGTCTTTTCTTGCATGCATGAACTTGTTATTTTAGGGTTTTTAAGAGTGTCGGTTTCTCTCACTTTTTTTTTCTTTTCTTTTGTACAATGATGATGATGATTCAACCTAGGCGTTTTTCATTTATGGTCAGTCTCAGTAGGAGAGTCCCAATGATATATATTGAAGTATGGACCTTTTTTCTACTAGTAAGAAGAAAAGATTAAGCTTTTTTTTTTTTTTTCTACATATATTACATAGTTTAATTTATATAGATATTGGATTTTGCTACGGAAGTTTGCACATGGCTATAGTAAATGCTGTGTCTCCTTGTCTAGTTTTTAGATAGAGATAGAACATAAGGTAGGTGGGTGGTGGTGAATGGTGGTATGATATGGGTTCAGCCAAGACAATTGTCAAACTAGGCATTGTGAATCTTTGATGGTTTTCATGCATATATTATTTTTCTATGATAAAATCCCACTCTCCAAGTAATCAAAATGCATTGAAAACTCTTAGATTTATTATATCCTCAAAAAAAAAAGTTAGATTTATTAAAATAAAAATGAGAAAACAAATGGGAATTTTTTTTTATTGATTTTATGACTTGTCAAGATAGTTATATCTAACAAATTATTTTGTACCATATATGCTCCTTAATTTAAGAATATCTTTCCTTTTATCATTTAATTTTTTGACTTTTCTATCTAAAGAAAATCCTTTTTTCTTAATGTTTTCCCTCATTTTAAGGAGATGATTATGGTAGTAGGGTAATAAGACTAATAAGGTATTGGTTATTTCTTATATGGAAATATCTATAATAATAAAAACTATTACTTGTATTATGAAAAGTAATAATATGCACACGTTTATGTTACAAATAACTTTAACCAATTATATTTATTTAAAGATACGTCCCAAAAGCCATGTGTAGTGTTTGCACATCATTACTTTTTCAATAAAATATTACTAATTAAGTTATAATCTACTTCCCAACAAAAAAAAAGTTATGATCTACTTAAATTTAGCTACAAACAAAACCCTTCATAAAAAAAATAACAACACAAAGTTAATAAATTTATTACTTATTTAGAAGAACAAAAATATCAAAAATAATAACTAGAATTTAATACTAGCTAGTAATATTTAGTTTTAATTATTTTTAAAATAAAATCTTCATTGCTACCAAAAAAAAAATTGTATTCCATCTAATTTGTTGTTTCCTGTAAAAAGTAGGGGGGAAAACCCAGCAATTAATTATCTTAACCTAATTTATAGCTAAAGATATTACAATCACTAGTATAGGATAGTATACAAGGAATGTGTAACTTTTCCGGGAAAAAAAATAGCTTTTGATTACAAAACTATTGACTTTTTAATTGAAGGAGCAGAGCTAGTACTTTAAGAAACAAATCATGGAACGTAATATAATAGGATTTTTTTTTAACACTACCCTCTTCTTTTATTCATTAATTATAAATAGCCACCTAAGACTGGTACTGCATGTAATTTCTTCAATATAATTTTGAAACTAATACAACCAAATATCTTTCGAAAAATTGTGATTGGTAAGGGATTTGGAAATGATTTTATGATTTTGAAAATTTAAAATTTGTGGGACCTACCAAAATATTTGATTGGTAGATTGTTTTTGAAAACTATATCCTAATTAGAATTCTAATTTTGTGTTGTTATTTAGAAAACAACAATTTTGCGTTTTCTCTGTTTTGTGATTTTTTCTCCAAAAACTTAAAATCAAAATCAGGATTTGTTTGTTCTCTCTACTCCTATCCTTTGTATCATTGTTTGTATTTATTTATTTTTGTTTTGCCAATTTTTATGACTTGAGTATGTTCCCACTAGTAATAAGGTGTTTATGAAATATTTTATGATATTTATGCACAATTCAAAAATAAGTTGTGCTGATATTTTTATAAATGACAATGCAATATTGTTATAAATTTAATCAATAATTATTATTAAATTTTAATTTATCAATATAATTAAATTTTACTTAATTAAATCTATTGATAAATCAAAATTTAATATTATACAATGTATGTATATAAAATTAAAATAATATTTAAATTCAGCGGTTCGAATCACATATTCAGTTTATGTTATATTTTCAAATTTAATACCAATCACAGATTGATTTTTTTAAAACTCAAAAACATTTTATTGACATTGAACCAATCATATTTTCAGAAACACGATTTTAGTCACTAAATTCAGATTTTTATTTTAGAATCTCACTTTTCAAAATACAGTTTTCTAATCGCGAACCAATCAGACCCAGAGTGTCCATGTACTCCGATATATAATAAAAAAAACTTATGTGTACATTTAAAATAATAATTCGTATAATTTTTTTTTGTGTGTTTATATTTACTAAAAGAGGAAGAATAAAAAGTTCATTGACATTTTTGTGAATATCTAACATGTGAAAATGCTTATTATAAATTTATAATCATAGCATGAAATTCCCAACCAACATATAACTTGTTTTTCTCAGTGGAACATACTCTAACTTAAGCAATATAAACCATACCAAACAATTTTGTTTACAAGTGCAAGAATCAAGAAAAAAGACAATAAACATATAACAAGCTAATCAAAATTCAAGATTTCTAAATAGTTCCACCCAATTGCTTTGATTGGTGTTATTTTGAAGAAAAAACAAACGAATACAAGTGACAAAAACTTAGAAGCTGTCGTTAATTAAACCAAACAGCATCTAAACATAATTGTTTCTACAGTTGAAAAAACACCCTCTTTCCCCCAATCATCATCATCATCATCATCATCATCATCTTGTTCATAAACACAGTACAATGCTTTGCTTACAACCTAGATTTGCATAAGAGAAGAAAACCCAATTTTGGATATAAAAAGCACAAACTTCATCCCCACGTCCTTGAAAACAAATAATAGACAGGAACATGGGAAATCAAACTGTTCTAGAGAATCTATACATATTCTCCCCTCCCTCAATTTCCATACCAGGGAATTCAACAACAGAGCATCAAAATAAAGCTCTAGAGAAGAAGAAGAAAAAGCAAAATCCATAGGAATTTAAGAGGAAAAATGTGGAGACAAAGGAAGGGCCTGCTAACTAGTTATCCCAAACCAGTAAACATGTAATTTGGGACGAAAGCATATAAAATCTACAGACAACTAAACTTACCCCAACAGTGCTATCCCCTTCATATACCCAACATTATTACTGTCCGGTGTTGCTAATTACCCATATGACTAGAAGTAGTAGTAGAAGAGCAAAAGTTATGCAAACAAGTTCGCTGCTCAAACAGCGTGTGCATGTATCGGATATTCTCTGTTTTTTTTTCTTTTCAAAGTACAGTATCTTGGTTCTTCCACAGAAACTTATATGCTCCAGTATCAACTCAGTACTGATTCTGAATTCATCTGTTCATCGTTTCCTCCATTGTAACTGTTAGATCCAGCCACAGCCATGGATCGACGTGTGAAATCTAGCAATAGCTGCCTCTGTTGATCATTGGTGTGCGGAAGGCTTGCACGCAAGAGCTCCACTGGCATTTCACGACTAATAGATCTTGCTGCATCTGCTCCTATAGCAGCCATATTAGTTGGACCTTGAACGAGCAGAGACTGCATGATACTATCAAACTTATTTACGCAATACTTAGTTAAAAGGCCAAAAAACTCATCAAATGAAGCCTGCCAAAGAGATCGGTTTGTCATATTATAGTTGCTAGCAACATGAGGATCCGTCAAGAGTTCAGTTGCTCTCTCAAGAACTGATTTTAGGATGAGAGAAGCCCCATCTCCTGCAGAGCTGCCAAGAGGACGAAGTGGAGGCTGTTCAGATGAGCAAACCACTGCTGCAAGACAAGCACTAAGAGCACCAAGGTCCATTTCACAAATGCATGTTGCAACAACCTTTGCAAGGTTATCTGTAGTTTCTGCTGCTCCAGGATCAGAGGGTAGGCCACCAAACAAGAACCGTAAGTGACGGAATATGGCCATGCAAACTATTCGCATGAGGTCACCACCAGGAAATAGAAGCTGAAGGTACCTTGCCAAAAGTTTGCGTCCCTTGGGTAGAGAGACTAATCTTAAGAACACAAGATCATCCTTGGGAACAGGCCCAACTGTGTGGCTATTTTTTCCAAGCGGGTCAACCAATTGAAGTGATGCAGCAAGCCCTTCCAGGACAACCTGCCGTCTACGTCTCAATTGTGTTCCATTGTCAGGGAGCTGATTGAATTGCAAGAAACGATCAATGTCATCTACATCAAGAAGAAGACAAAGCCCATCCTCAATTGCAACTCTAGCAGCAAGCATTGGTTCCTGCTCTAAGGGCTTCTCAGAATCCTTCTGTTCAGTACCCCCAGAACCTGATAAATTTGGACTGTCCACTTCAAGAAGAGGACGAGGCCTACGAATAGATGAGAATGGAATCCTTCCAAGAGCATCAACCTGAAGAAAAGCATGTGGTTCGTTATTAGGCCGTGCTCGTGATGGAAGATCCCTCAAGTGGTTTGGGCAAAAATGATGCCTCAGCTTAGCTCCAGAAGATTTTTTAGCAAGACTGGCCTGATGGTAATAATCATCTACATATGGGTCATTACTGTGTGTTGCAGCAAGTTGCATTCTGAGAATACCCTCAATTTCATCAGATGTCATGTACTTGGATCTGTATTGTGGCCACCCAACATCACTCCTCTGGCTACTCATGTCAGAGCCCATCTGTGGAAAGCGAAAGGGTCTGCCTTTCTGAACCAATTTTGGTCTTTGATCTCTAAGATCACCAGGACCGAGCATTGCATCGAATTTGTTCATTAAAGGTGGTGAAGGGGGAAGATGAGGATTAAATAGTTGAGACTGCATTCCTGACAAATGGTTAAATGATGGCTGAACTGAATGGTGCATTCTCTGTTGCTGCTGCTGCTGCTGCTGCTGAGTCATTAACTGTGGAGGCATTATACCATTTTGATGAGACAACTGTTGCTGTAACATACTATTTAATAATCCAGGGTGATCTCCTGGATACATGCCAGCCTGATTAGCCCATTGGTTTGGCAATCGGTTATTAGCAGACAGACCAGGAGTAAGCTGAGGTAAACTTCCAGCAAAATGAGATCCATGAGGTAACCCGGCCATTTGAAGTTGTGAGTTTGAAAATGGAGAAAGGTTTGGTGAAGATAAGCCCCCCTGGGGTCCTCCAGCAATATATGGCATATTCAGGTGACCTGAATGGTGATTTGGTGATGCTTGCTGAGATCTGCCACCTGGTGGAGGATAAGAAGTGAAGGAAGATTTAGGCACCGGAATAGGTTCACTGGAAAAGTGTGGTTGATGTCGCTGTTGGTGTTGGTATTGCTGTTGTTGCTGTTGTTGCTCAGGATAAGATGAAGTTCTGTACAAAGGGTTTGATTCTAGGATGTGAGCAGCTGAAGAAAATGGCTGTGAAGACCACCTTTTGCCTTCAGAAATGCTATCAGTTTCTATCATCTGATGGTCATTCCAATTTGGAAACTCCTCTTGTGCCCATTCTGTAACAGATGAGCCTGAAATGACAAATGTCAATGAGAATAAGATTACAGGGCAATGCACTAAAAACGTCAACTAGAATTTTTACCAGTTTACCGCCAGTCAAAGCAAATTACACCACACAATTTGTTAAAGGGAAGATATGAAAGCAGCGAAAAAGCACTCAATTTCTTGTGTTTTAAAATCACAAGGCCTTAAATATAGTTATTCAACATGAAGACAATACACCCACGTATAACAAACAGACTAAAGCAGTACTTACTTTCTCTGGATACATCACCAAGTGGCCCCATGTTTCTCGATCCACTTACGACCTGGCAACCAAATAAGCTATTAGAACATGCATTACACTGCAAAAGCCTAAAGATACATATAAATTCAATATACACTACCAACCAATGGAGAACAAATTTCATATCAAAATAACCAAACCTTTCTTTAATTGATAAGACTTAAACCTAAGACCCACCCAACCCTTTACATTTTCCCACTCAGAAAATAACAGGAAAACGAAAAATCCAGTCAATTTTATCACATTTTCTTATAATGATCCACAAAATCAGAGCAGCATTCAAGCACTTTGTAAGAGATCACTGATTGCATGAACAAATCTAACAATCTCAACATAACAATCAATGATAGAAAGTTATTGCACATAGAGAATATTACCCATTAAGTTTAAGCTTGACACCACCAATCTAACATGAAACATTCCTCAAGTAATTATCAAATATAGATTAAATCACGCTTGCCAGGCTCACAATAAATGCAGCTCATGTTCAGGCCTTCAATGCCGTCATTTCTTACACATGGGAAGTTATATACGTGAGGTTCTTTCAATTCAATATTTAAGAAAACAACTAATTCCCATTTTCCTTTTCACTAAAATAAGTGTGAATATTTGTAAATTCAAAAACATTAAATATTAGCTGATTCTTATGTTTTCAAGCACTGCCTGCACTAAAATGCTAGTGTCTACTTAACCAACCTTTGAAAATGCACTTGCTAAGCTATCAATATCAGATAGAGACCTTGAGAGAGGAGCCTGTAAATAAGAAGATAACAGTTAGTTCCATCCAACAGAAAATTCTTGAACTAGTTCACTCGTTAAATTTTAAAATAGTAACAGGAACAAGATCCCTTAACGAAGTAGAGAAACAGAAAATTTTTAAAAATGAAGTAAAACAATCAATATAAGCGTTAAAACCACAACAGAACAGACGCTTGAACAAAATTCATGAAGAAAAATTCGAAGGAAAATTACCTCTTCTTTACCATAAAGAAACTCTTCTTCCTCAAACCCCGCCGCAGGCAATTCCACTTCTTCATCATCTAAGCCTCCTAACTCAACTTCTTCAAGAACATCATTTCCAAAAAATGCATACTGTGATGCATCAAATACCTCACCTTTTTTATTGGAAAAAACAAACAACATTAGTCAAACGAAGATATTCAATTAAAATACCAAATACCAACCAAGAATCACTCTATCAAGAAAACCAGTAGATAGACGAGTATAAAGCAAACCAAGTCACAAACAATAGTAATTCAGATCCGAATCAATCAACAATTCCCAAAACAAGAAATGTTCAACTTAGCTTAATAAGCTCTATATGTTTGAATCCAAGAATTACTACCATCTTTTCCGACTATCTTAAAAAAAAAATTAGAAATCTCATTGAATGAAAATCAAAACAACTCAGACATCAGTAAGCGCAAACGAACCCCACCTGTCGAATCATTTCCCAATTGCTTGGGATCTTGATGATTGGGAGTTTCTTGAATACTACTCCCACGCTCGAACGCTTCCATATCTACAGCTCTAGGCTCTAATCTAATACTTCAATAACATACAAAATAAAAATCGAACCCAAATAGCAGACCAGAAACGGTCGAACCAAAACCCTAAGAATGAAACCACCACTAACTCCCTCCCTCCCTCCCTAAGTCAAATCAGAGGAAAATCTAATCCTATAACACTAATAAAAACCAAAACCAACAAACCGAAAAAAAACCCTTCCTAAGCCCAAATTTCTAGGGTTTTTGTTAGGATGTTAGAAAAGATCTGTACAGTGATTCATCGCAGAACTTTTCTATATATTTTTTCTTCAATTTTTCTTAATTATCAAATTCTAGGGTTAGATTTGAGAAGAGAAACAAAGGGAAGAAGGGAACCCTAGGAAGAAGATAACGATTGTCAATTTTGGGCTTGAAATTCAATTTATTAAAAGAGACGAAGTGACCTTGAAATGGCTTATTTTTTTTATTTTATTAATTTGTAGATTTATTTATTTTCTCTTTCTAAGACAACAAAAAATAAAATAAGAATTTGTAGTAGTTATAGTGATAAAGGATTATCCAATTTTCAAAAAAAAATAAAACATACCCAAATAAATAAATAAGAAAAATAAAAAGGTTTTAGAGAACTTTTTCTTTTTTTTAAATGTATTTATGTTTGATTGTGTTTTGTGGGGATGGTAAGGTGAAGAACTATTGGTTGGGTGGCTTTTTGGTGTAAACATAGAAAAATAAAAATCACCAAAAAAAAAAAAGTTGAATTTTGAGAGGCATCTTTGTGACTTGGCTTTCCTCCTTTTTGGGTAATATAGAATTGATTTTTTTTATTTTAATATGATATTTTTTAAAAATTAAAAATAAAATTGTGACTAATAGAAATTGGAGATGTGGTATGGGACCTACAAATTATGTGATGAGAGTGATGTAGATAGGTTTATGTTGAGGATCAAGGTTATAATGGAGGACAGGGTATAGAATAATAGAAGAGTACATTACATAATTTGATAACTTGAGATTCTTGACAAGTTTTGTAGGTTTGTTGGTTTAAATCTATATGATAATTTATCAATGGAATCAAAGCCCAAAATTATACTCTTTAAGCTTGGGAAAATTACAAATATGTATAGCCACATTTCATGCCAATAGAAAGATTATGTTGTAAGCATATATGGAAAGAGCAATTATATGTGAACACACAAATCATACACAAATATTATACACCTATATGTCAAATCATTTTTACTCATCTTAAATAAATATAATTGATTGGAGTGATTTGTCACATAAGTAGTGTGTGTAATTTATGTGTGCACAAATCATTATTCATTTGAAAAATACAATGTCACTAAAAAATGGTACATGTGCACATTCAGAAGTAAAATTACTTAGGGATGTCAACAACAAAAAAATCTTACTTTAAAATGTTAAACATGGTGGGAATGACTCTCCCCAAACAAAATTTGTTTAAATTTTTATTAATTTTATGTTTTTTTTAGTATATTAGGTTATGTTTGGCAAAAAAAAAAGGGAGTGTTGGAAGGATTGAGAGTTTGAAAAAGATGATGAATAAGTGATTGATGGATATGATAATTACTTTCGTCAATATTATTTGGTGTAGAGAAAGGGGATAGGGATGGATTTAAAATTTAAATACAAATTACTAAATTATATATCATATAATATATATTTGATTTTTTCTTTAAGAATATGTATGTAATTTTTCATAAATATTTTATATTTTTTGAATGATTTATTTTGGAGGATTTGGAGGGCGACCCATCCCTCCATCTCTTCCTTCTTCACTTTTTTTTTTTTTCTTAACAAATGATTTTGGCTCTCTAACCACCCTTCTCCTTTCTATCCTCTCCGTTCTTCCAAAATTCTCAACTACCAAACATAGCGTTAGTAACTTTTTAAATAAGTTCAGTTAGAATTCATCTCATTTAAACTTAAAATTTTAGTTTTATTTTAAATAAATAAGTTTTTGTGAGAATTTCCCACCCCTAAGATATATTCTACGAGAATCGGAACAAAGATGGGGATTTAAATAATTAATATGAATAGGAAAGTACTTCCCGCCAATTTTCCACCCCAATAACATTCCTAACTTAAACTAAAAATCTTTGAATCTAATTTAATGAACTTAAACTTAATCATTTGTTAAGTATGACTTAAACAAAACCCAAGTTAAATCTAACATGAATATGAAATAAATTAAATACAAAATTATTCGACATAGTTGATGTGATTTAGTCTTTTCATTTTTATTATTTTGTTAAAATCGTGTTTACTTGAACAAGTAAAAGAAATTGTGTTTAATTGTCTCATATATGTTTGGATCCTGTGTTTTGACAAATTATATTTTGGATCCTATGTTTTGTAAAATAGTTCAAATAAAACCCTAAACTGGGTTTTGATGAACAAAAAACTTAATATAACAATTGTATACAGTTATTAGGCAGAATAGTTGTATTCTTGTTTTGAGTTGTTAGTTTGGTAAATTATTTGTGATTTTAGTTAAAAAAAACTTTGATCAAGATTAGATTTTTGAATCTATTTAAACCATTTTACAAAACATACGATCCAAAAAATAATTTATCAAAACATAAGGTCCAAACAAGTAATGAAATAAAACACATAGTACAAAAAAGTATAATCCATACAAAAACTATGATGTGTGGCTAAATAAATTAAAAGAAAGTTCCACTTTGGAATTTTTAATTTTATTATTTATAATTTATTATGTGCATCAAGTGTGTTGGTTTTTTTTTTTTTTTTTTAAATAACTTATGGAGTTTTTACAAATTATATTTTGTCTTATTTTGGACACTAATTTATTTACAAATTTGTGATTACACTATTTTAAATTTATAAAGAGTTTTTATTGAATTTTTGAGATGTTTATTAATAAGTAATAAAAATTACATGTGTTGTAATTATTTTCTCATTTGTTTATTTTTATTTTTAGTAATAGGAATAATGTATGTGACCGATATGAATTTGGGAGAAAATAATGAGAATAATTTCACTCCCATTTTATTAAGTAATGGCATTACTTGTGATCAATTTTTATTTATTTTTGTTTATAAAAAATTAAAAAACAAATTCACCCTTAAAAAAATATTCTCTTTAAAAAACATATATTTTATATAAAAGATAATTTAGTCAAATTAAAATATTCTTATTACATTTTTCGATTAATTTAGTAAACAACATAATAAAATAATAATTTTGATTTTTTAATATTTTATTGTCGTTGATTTTTATCATTGATTTATTCCTATTACAATCACAATTTAATAAACGCGTCATTATTGTTAAAGTTTGTTTGTGCAAACACTCCAAATATTTTCATTCTATTTTCCAATCCAATCAATCATGCTATATGATCCAACTATTATACAAAATAATTTATTGTGGATTCATTTCCAACAAACGATATCGTATTAGTCAAAATATCAAAGATAAGCTTTATTCCTTGTCAAATATATATATATGCTTTACTTGTTTTATTTATTTAGAATTAAAAAACCATAAAAAAAATATAAATACTTACAACATAGAATTAACTAAAAAATAAATTATTTCTTAAAAAAACTATAAAATAAAATATAGCTATCTATACAAAATTATTAATATTTTAAAATAAATTACCTAACAAAAATATGTTGTAGGTAAGAATTCGTGTTTAATAATCAATACTTAATTTGGACTTATAGGTACAGTCAGAATCACCACTCGAAAAATGTTTTCGAATTTTATAAATTATAAAAACAGTAATGTAATATTTTAATGAGATCTGAGACACTAGAAAATAATTATAGAGTTTAATAAATTGGTAATTACCTTTACCATCAATCATAACAAAAAAAGCTCCCACCATTTATAAAATCAATAAATAGCTTCCCTTCAAATTGTTGACAACTTTGAGTTTTACCACCAAATTTTTTTAAAAGTCTTCTAAATAATTTTAATTATTTGATAATCAATTGTGTGTTACATTACATCCAAACAAATAAACAAAAATGTAAAAAGTAACACAAAACGTAATGTAATTTCAAAAGGAATTATGAGCATAATTTGAAGACAAGTTATATATTAATTGTTTTTGTTAGAAAAATAATATTAGTGTTTTACTTGCTTGAACAATAATATAATCTGGAAAAAAAAAATCTCAAAGACTGATTGAGTTATAAGTAAAATACTAAACCGTGAAATTCAATCATGTGCATTATTAAAATCTATATCTTGTAGTGGTATAGGATTAATATTAAACAGTTGGAAATTGTTGTATGTTTTTTAATTTAAATTCAAAAGTGTTGTGATTTAGAAAAATAATATTGTAGTGTTAAACAATATAATCAAAATTTAATGCTATGCAAATATATAAATATCAAAAATATTATTTTTAACAATTTTTTTTTTTTAAATTACTATATAGTTGAAAGGTTCTAATTCACATCATAACAAAATTCATTTGATTGATACATGTACCTACTTCAACCTAGATGGAAATAGTTCCTCCAATTATTAATAGATTTATTGAACCAATTATTATTCCTGAATAGCACAAAAGAGATAAAAATGGATGAAGCTTTGATGTGATTAGTTGATATTAAAAATAGACGATAAAAGAAATAGATCAAACTGATCGCTCACGTGTTCGCCTTACATTCCAAGGAAGACAAAAAATGACATATATACATCTAGTCCTAGGGTTCTTGCACTTGAAAAAAAAAAACTAGGGGCATTTTGCTTGTATTCAAAACTTGATTATTTATCTTATTTTCATTGCAAAATCCTTGTACTCAAATCGTTGGTGGGACCCTCCAATAGTATATTGTGTTAGAATATTTATTTATATGGTATATAAAATCAATTTGTTACAATTAATTGATTTAATATATCAAAGTCAATGTTTTATTTATTGACTAAATATTCTAATTAATGGTCAACATTATTTGTTCTCCGATTTTATTTGTTACCTGATTTTGCATATCCCAACTAATTGAGAGAATATATTAATCTGTGGTGGAGACTCTGATGGTAAGTCTCACTCTATAAATATAGAGTACCGGTCCCCAAACTCGCTGCTCATTCGGACTTTCAGTAACTCCATCTAAAAGAGTTAGTGAGAGCTTGGAAGTATGTGTACTCGTTCTAATTTATGTTTCTTTTCTTTTGTAGATCTAAAGCTAGATCGAGATTATCGATTGCAATGGTTGGAGGTATACAATATCTAATCCTCTCTTTGTACATGTTCAATCTATATATCAATTTCGCCTACATGTGTATAATTGTTCATATGTCTATATTTTATTTTATTCTAACATTTGGTATCAAGAGCTAGATTTATCTCTGCCTTGTTATTTTTGTATGCATATATACATATATATTTTTATGATTTATAGATATGCCTATGTCTTCATATATACACATATATTATATATTCGTGTATAGTTTTATATATTGTTGAAAATTGGAGATTATTAATTCAAATTTGTTTCTCAATTTTAGTTGCATTAGAAATCTTTTGGTAAGTGTTTCAAATGATTTGTTATTTGAGAAACTAGTTTAAAAACAAAGCAATGACCATGTGCATACACGTTTATGGCCTCAAGTTGAAAATTTTGCTTTTTTTTTATTCAATATGTTTTTTCGATCTATTTGAGTATTAGGAACTCTTAAGTTTATATTTTCTAATGTTTTGATGCATCAAAAACAAGTTTTGAAACTCAAAACAACTTTTGAAACCTTAAGAACCCGGTTATAGTCAAACTTTATTTTTGATATTAATGATCGATTTGTTGTTGTTGTTTAATCAAACTAATTCCATGGATCTCTTCATCTATTCATTTCCATGTAATCTGGGCTTTGAAACATGTATTTTGCTCGTCGGAATGCATTTTTCCGACCGGGTTCGTTCGACCCACATGTAGAAACCGGGTCGATTTTGACCCGACTAGAGGACAGGGATGAGAGAAACGACATGTCATTTTGGCCACAACCGAAGCAAAACGATATGTCGTTTTGAGAAGTTGCACGACACTAATAAAAATTAAGAAAAAATCATTAAAAATTATGAAAATTACATTTTTTTCATTTATTTTTGGAATTTTATTATTTAGACAATAAAATTCATTTTTTTTAATTTTTTGCCAATTTAATTAAAACATATAATTTTGGAACTTTATATGTTATTTAGAAATTACTTAAAATATGCAATTACTTTATTTTTGTGTATTTATTGTATGGTATATTTCTTTTATTCATGAAATATTAAATAATTGTGTTATTTTAATAATGTAATTACTTTTTGTTTTACAATTATGTTTGTGCAATTATTTTATTAATTCACCAAATCAATAAATAATTTTATTGTCTTATTTAGCATGAAATTTTCTACCATTAAGTATATATATAGAATTATTGTATTTATTTTCGTACATGTAATTAATTAATTTGTATGATTATTTTGTTAATATTCATGCAACATTTATTATTAGTATAATTGTCTTTAATTATATGTATGACTTTATAATTTTAAATACGTTGTATATTTTTTTATTGTGCTAGATATATTTAGATTATATTGAAACATTAAGATAGGTTGAATAATATTTAGCACATAAATATTCATAAAATATTCACATTAATTATTCATAAAACATTTAGGGTGAATAAAATTATGAATAATACATAAACAATTTTGTGGTTGACATAAGAAAGCACAAAACCGAGACAAATGCTCAATCTATAACGATTTTTAATGATCTTCGGCCATACTAGGAACATTAAACTATGTGATTGCCTATTATGTTATAACAAAATTGTTCTTAGGTCTTCATAGAGCATAAAACATAATATCTAGTGAACAATATAATTTTAAATAATTAGAGAGTAGCCACAGCATCTTTAATTATATAAAATTATATATTAATTTGAAAGGAACACATAATGGACATAAATTGTGATTGATTATATATATAATAATTTTACCCCACAAGGATTTTATTATATTTATATAATTAATTAGGATAATATATTAAATTAATTTTCTTAATTTACCCACAGGAGTTATGATAATTAATTTAATAGTTTTATCATAAAGTTTAATTTAGATAGAAATATCAAACCTTAATTTATCCCAAATAATTTTTTTGAATAATCTATCATCATATACATCCAATTTTATTAAATTAAAAATTTAGCCCACATGCAATTTTCTTTAATAAAATTTCATCCTTCAGCATGTTATACATTGGTAAAACATGACTTCATTAAGCCTCAATCTTAAAAAATCTAAGTTTGTAATCCTATTCATACAGCTTCTTCATCTTCCTCTAGTTTCGCTGCATTCCTTACCGAAATTCCTAAGCTTAAGTGTAACGCCCTACTACCCAGGGACCGTTGCGATGTGTATTTTAAACATTGCTAAACTCGCTAACCGAGCCATTTGGCCATAATCGTGCAACTAAGTGCGATTACGGTTTAGGGTTAAAATTTTTGGTTAAGATACAACGTTTCACTAAAATGTTTACTGTTGTTGACGTTGTTTTTCGTCAAACAGTGAAAGAAGAGCACATAAACAATAACTGAAGATGGCCAATTGAAATAAGACAACTCAAACACACGATTTTTACGTGGTTCAGCAGTTAAATCTGCCTAGTCCACGAGTCTCTGTTATTAAACTCAAGATTATCTCTAGGAATTCTTCAAGAATGAATTCTCCAGAGTTTTCTCTCAAGATTCAGGATTTCGGTCCTTTACAATGGTGCATGGCCTCTCTATTTATAGAGAAGGCTGCGGAATACTATCCCACATATTTTGGGTAGTTACTCTTTTTGTAAATAAAATTAATGGCTTTAAATGCCTATAATCAGATATAAAAGGAAATGTCCCCTGAAGACCAGGGGACGTATAACTGACCAAATAATATCCCACGATTCTAGGGGATTTACAATAATAAATGAGGATTACATTTCGTATAGACATCACTTGTATATATTCAAGGTGGTTATCAGGTATCTCCAAGGCTTTAACTTCCCAGGTTTTCCGTCATCTTTCGAGCTAAGGGCATCTTCCGAGGTCACATGGCTTTCGAGATTGTATGTGCGTCTAGCTTGGGACCCTTGATCCGAGGTTATCCCTGAAGATGAATGCTTCCCCGGAGCTGCCTTTCGAGATCATGAACACTCCGAGGTCACCATATTCGAGGTCGTCTATGTCCTGCAGGCTCGGTATTTAATCCTGGAGCTTATTTCCAACCTTATGAGTCCACTTGTTTACGAATCCAAATTTCGAGGTCATATTTAACATAGCTCGAAATCTGGGTGTAACAACTGTATACATTGGGATCCCAAAAAATATAATTTAAAGGTTAAATACAATAAAATATTTACAACCAGCCGACCTAAGCAGCAAAATAGGGTTAAACCCAAGTTCCTCTTTAAAACCTCGACCATGGCGGTCGAGCAGCTGCATATGTACACATCGTCACCTAAGCTCTCCAACTCAAGGATGGTCCAGCTTTCTTTTGCCTTTACCTTATAATTTAAAGGTTAAATACAATAAAATATTTACAACCAGTCGACCTAAGCAGCAAAATAGGGTTAAACCCAAGTTCCTCTTTAAAACCTCGACCGTGGCGGTCGAGCAGCTGCATATGTACACATCGTCACCTAAGCTCTCCAACTCAAGGATGGTCCAGCTTTCTTTTGCCTTTACCTGCACCACATAACATCCGTGAGCCGAAGCTCAGCAAGAAAACTCAATATGCTCATGAACAATAATAACATGTTACTAAATCATAATGGGAATGCCTAGCAATAATAGTCATATTCATGCATGCAAATAAGTCCAAATAATAATTGTGGATCCTGCTCTCCTGTATGGATGACTATCAAGTCAATCCTAATCAGATGAGTGATTAACACTTTGAGATTCTGACAATCATGCGCTATGCTAGGGCTTGTAGCCTTAATCAGATGAATGATTAACCCTTTGAGATTATGATAATCATGCGCCATGCTAGGGCTTGTAGCCTTAATCAGATGAGTGATTAACACTTTGAGATTCTGATAATCATGTTGGGGCTTGTAGCCTTAATCAGATAAGTGACTAATGAGTGAGTCACGAACTTGGGCTCAGCACCCACAGCCATGTGACGTTGCAGTCACCTGAGCCTTTTTGGCCCTGGCTCTAAGTAACTAGTCTTTAGACTAGACAAGCGCTTTTAATTTTCATTGAACTTGAGGTCGGTCAAGCATTAATGTTCATGATGATTCATTCAATGCTTATGTCGATTAGATCTAATCTTTTCGACTTGTGTTAAACACGCTAATACTGTTCTTGACTCATATGCCAATTCCATACGACCAGTGCTCAAAACTACTGTCGAACTTGACTAATAAGTCACAGCTTCACAGTTAATACTGACACCATTGTCGATTCCTGACTCATAGGTCAGGTCCATTCACAAGTAAGCAATGCAACCAGGCATATATCAT